>NC_090300.1:67437500-68687500 GCF_039906515.1 Pseudorca crassidens
AATCCCAATCTCCCAATTCATCCCACTCCCTCCATCTCCCCTTGGCATCCGTAAGTTTGTTCTCTACATCTGTGTCTCTATTTCTGCTTTGCAAATAAGTTCACCTGTACCATTTTCTAGATTCCACATATGAGCGATCTTATACGGTATTTGTTTTTCTCTTTCTGACTTACTTCACTCTGTATGACAGTCTCTAGGTCCATCCACGTCTCTGCAAATGGCACAGTTTCGTTCCTTTTTATGGCTGAGTAATATATGTATCACATCTTGTTTATCCATTCCTCTGTTGATGGACACTTAGGTTTAAGCTATTAGATGTGTAGACATTTAGGATTGTTACGTCCTCCTGATGAATTGATTCCTTTATCGTTATGCAATAATATATCCCTGGCAATAGTCTTTGCTCTGAAATCTAGTACTATCATGGTATATTTTTCCAATCTTTTTGCTTTTAATCTATTTGTGCCTTTATATTTAAAGTATGTTTCCTGCAGGCAGCATGTAGTTGGGTCTTGCTCTTTATCTGACAGTCTCTTTATCTGACAGTCTCTTTCAACCTTTCCTATATTTGAAGATCTTACTATATCATCAGTCTTCTCTTCTTAGGACTAAACATCCTTTTATTATGGCTTGGCTGATACTTTTTCTAAATCCTTCTATTATTATCAAACACTTGTGCATGTTTTGCTTAAAAGGGATATTAGATCAGAAGGGATACTCAGAGTTGGTCTCTGCAAGACGTGCTACTACATATCACGTCAGTTGATTTCCATTGTCCACAGAGATCTGTGTCTATTAGGTTCCTCACCACTTGGCTAAAACCAATTTGGACCATCTTTTCTACTTTTCTTACCCTAATCACATTTTTATCTTGGCTAACTACTGACTTTTTGATCTCCAGAGAAACTTCAAAGGGACTTAACAAAAAATCTATTCATTGTTCCCCTGAAAATGTCTGTTTTATCTCAGTTACATGAGTTCTAGTTGAATTATTTTAAGTATGGGTCAAATAAAGCTAGACTATAACTAAGAAGATATCAAAAGGTTTGCTTTTTTTTTTTTTTTTTTTTTTTTTAGGTAAAAATGTCCCCATCCTGTCATCCATCCAAAGGGGATCCTGCTGTTAAGAAGGTGAGTGAGTTTTAACGGCAAAAAGCCGACTTCCTCCTTCTGTGTATTTATTCTCCTCTGTTGAACCATGTTCTCAAAATGAGTGATTTTAAATCATTTTAATGCATCAAAGTTTCTTTCTGATTGGATGCCTTAAAGAGGTGTCACCAGGACTTGTTGGCTCTTCCAGAGAAGCCAAATGGGGGTTTGGGTCTAGCATCAGTCTCTTGACAACTAGGGACTTCCATTGTTCTAGAATTCCCACCCTCTCTACCAGATGGGCATCCTGGTATCAGTGAGTGGTAGCAGATGAAAGATATTTTAAGGATGAAAGGTACATAGTTTTTCTTAACAATGTACTTTCCCTCCAGATAGCTGTTCCTAAAGAAAACTGGTCCTAGGTATTAACATTTCAGCACATACCAGCTAAGTGAGACCTCAATAAATACTTGTGTGATAGAACTCTTATCTAGGCCATTTCAACCCTTGAATGTGAACTCTGTGGCACAGATAGGTTGTTTGTCTTTGAAGTAATTCTCAGATGATGTCAAAAGAACCACTAAAATCCTTTTCTTTATCCAACTGCAACAGTGCAGTTGAAATATAGCAAACAGATTGACATTTTTGCTATGTTTTCTCTTACCATTTTTATTTCTCTGATAGTTGACTTGTCCCTGGTTGTAGGTGTGCTTTCCTTGCTCTTTTTTATGATTTCAGCCAGCATCCGTGTCGGGGAAGGATTGTAGAACAAAAATAACACCTTGCTGGCTCTGTTGACTAACAGCAGGTTCTAGCTTCAAAGCGGTGTGCCAAAAATGGATGCCTTTTCTCTGCCTTCAGAATCCCCTTTTCAAAGGAAAAAAAGAATAGAAACGAAATATGTTGTCTGAAAAGCCTTATAACGTGCTGCACGTGAAACCCTCTTTCACTCTTGTCAAGACAGCAAGGGCAGGCGAGACCACAGTGGTGATTGTTGCCGCTCAGAACCATCACACCGTAACATGAGGAGCTGGAAAGGGTGTCAGCCACTTAGTCGCACTCAGTAAGCAAAGGAGGAAACTGGAATCCAGAGGGAAATTTTTTACCTCTCTCAAATGTTCCATGGGACACACTTCTACCATAGAGGTTAAAAACACGTGCTTTGGATTCAGTGATTGACTCATCTACTTTATCTGAATAACCTTGAGTAAGTCAGCCTCCTCTGTAAAGTGATGATGCTCCTCTCAGAATTGCCCTAAAGATTAAATGAGAAACAATTTAAGTGCCTGACGCTGTGTTTGACACATATTAAGTACTCAGTAAATTGTAACACAAGTACTCAGCTGTTACTGAAACTAGTATTAAAACACAAGTCTCCCAACTCCTAGTCAGATGTCCTTTCATCTGTCCTTTATTATGCTACTTATATACTATTGTCCATTCAGCAAGTATTTCTTTATACTAGATAGTGAGCTAAGAAGCAGACTACAGAGATTAAAAATACAATCCCTGTTCTCAAGGACCTCAGCATTTAATTGGAAAGGTAGACAGGTTGCACTGACAGTTACCAGACTACTTGACACGTGCCATGCAGGGTGCACAGGGTGCTGCAAGAGTGTGCAGGAGAGGCCCGGTTTTGAAATGACTAAGATCCGTTAGTACAACTTTTACATTCTTTATGGTAAAGAGTCCAGTGAAGAAACTTGAGAAATGGTTAGCTGCTCCCCTACAACTTTGTGACTAGATTGTAATGAAAGCAAATCCTACCATACTTAGACATTTATTAAATTAAGATCACAAAAACATTTTATCCAGTCGACATATCATGAATACCTTTTATTTTAGCAATGAGGGTCCATTTCTAATATTTACCATTCTTATTAATAAGACATTGATTTCACCAATGGAAAATTTTTCTGCTGTCTCTTGAGCTAATGAGCAAAGTCTTAGGTGTTGGTCAATATATGAACAGCTTTTAGGAGCTGCCTTTGGAAGTTCATGTGAGTTGCAGTTTCTGAAATGTGGATTCTTGTTTAGAGCCACTGACCACCCCTGACTGAAGCCTAAACTTAATAGCACATACTTAATATTGCACTGTTTATGGTGTGTAGAATAACTTTAAAATATATATCATAACAGGTGCCTCTCCCAAACTAAGAGGTCAAGGAAGGCTTCCCAGTAGAGGTAAAGCTTGATCTAGCCTGGAAACACAAGGCAAAAGGTATTCCAGGCAGACATGGGTGAGCTAGGAAATGGAGGCAGTTCTGTTTGTCTTAAGTATGGGATCTTGCAGAAGCCTGGTGAAGTAAACGGGAGTCCAGATCACAGAGCCCCAGTCTGTGAAGTTTGCTTTTTATCTCAAGGATAAGTGTTTCCATCAAACATGAGGCAGAAAGACCAATTAGAAGAAAAAAGATCCTAAGCCTATGCTATGTTAATAGAATGAGGAGGTGAGATAGATTCAAGTCTTAGCCTTTGTATTCTCCCCACAAACCTTTTTGACACCGTGAGGTAGGTGTCCTTCCCTTTTTGAGCTCTCAGAGTACCCTGAACTAGTCCTTACAAACATACTTATCTGGCTGTGTTGAAATTGCCTCTTTGCTTATATGTGTCCCCCATTAGACTCTCTGCCTCATAAGGGCAGGGCCCGTAGCAGTTCTGTTTCCTGTTGTCTATCTAAGTGTAGAACAAAGTATGCAGTCATTCAGTACTTGTTGCGTGAATGAGAGAGGCGTGAATGAGAGAGACATGGAAGAGATTCCGTAGGACTTCGTAGTTGTTTATGGGAAGTGAGGAGAAAAAAGAAGTTTCTGCTGAATAACTGGAGAAAGAACAAATGAAGCATCATTGCTGTTCTGGGCTTGTATTCCCAGCATACATAAGGTCAGTTCCTTACTGTTTAAGCTCTATCAGCAATACTCCAAGTGAGACCAGTGTGAAGCTCAGCACCTCATTGTTACTTCCCTAGTTGGATATGTATATTTGTGTGTATGTGTTTGTGTGTGCATATATATATGCATCTACATATATATTCTGGTTGTCATCCTGGAGCTACAGTCCCTCTTCCCAAAGTTGCACTGACAGATGGGAGCACCAAGAGTGTCTGTTGAACAGTGTGACTGCCAAAGTGACATGTGTAAGAAACACAAAAGAGCAGCAGTGTTCTTGATTTAAGCCAAAGATTCTCTGTTGACCAATAACTGAAGACAGTGTTCAGTGACTCTACTGCATATTGGCCCTGCAAAGAGCTCTGCTCAAGTGCCGACGAGTCAGGAGCCATGTTCTGTAGGTCCTGCTAGCTCGGGATATGCGGCTCATGTAGAAGTCACTCTCCTATTCTGCTACCATGTCAGGGCCTGGCAGACTCCATGAGCATTTTGTATTTGTGATATTCTTTCAGAAAGCTCTGGATTAGAAATACTTATCATACATAATAATATATCTATAACATTTAAAATTTGTATATCATATTTATCTTTTGTATATAAAATTTCTTCTTAATGGGCTCTAACTGATAACTTCAATAAAAAAGTAGGAAGACACATATGCTTCCCTAGGACTTCTTCAGTGTTTGATCATAGATAACTAGAAATTAGAAGCATTTTCCTTAGATAGAAATTGTCCTAAAGTCCATTGCACTAAACTCCCTAGCATAGATCCAAATAGGAGGTGCTGAAGTGTTTGAGGTGGATTAAAGGAGTTTAGAGGGTTAGTTGAAGGCAGCATCAAAAACGTCTCAGCTATGATGCAGCACTTCTTGACTACTGTAGAAACACCAACCAGGAACTTGTGTGGCAAAGTTGGCATTGTTACATGCATAATAATCAGAGAAAGCAGTTTTGTCTTATTCTTGATCACAAAAGCATGGTTACACTCTGAGCCATCCCCTGTTTTAGATGAACCTTCTCTGCTGTTGTGTTTGTGGAAGCCTGAGGGGCCGGGTGTTCTGGCTGGTAGAATCCACTATAAGGGGTACAGTTAATGTTCTTCTCAGAATGACTTCTTCCAGTTAGGGAGAAGGTACTGGGAGTGGCATAGTGGGAAGCCTTTCTAATAGTTCTAGGTAATTCAGTAAATATTCAACAAGCCTCTAAGGTGCCAGGACTTGGAGGAACAAAGGTCAGTGAAAAATAGTTCTTGCAGAAGGAAAAGACCTACAAAAACAAACCCAAAACAATGAAGAAAATGGTAATAGGAACATAAATATCAATAATTATCTTAAGTGTAAATGGATTAAATGCTCCAACCAAAAGACATAGACTGGCTGAATGGATACAAAAACAAGACCCATATATATGCTGTCTAGAAGAGACTCACTTCAGACCTAGGGACACATACAGACTGAAAGTGAGGGGATGGAAAAAGATATTCCATGCAAATGGAAATCAAAAGAAACCTGGAGTAGCAATTCTCATATCAGACAAAATAGACTTTAAAATAAAGACTATTACAAGAGACAAAGAAGGACACTACATAACGATCAAAGGATCAATCCAAGAAGAAGATATAACAATTGTAAATATTTATGCACCCAACATAGGAGCACCTCAGTACATCAGGCAAATGCTAACAGCCATAACAGGGGAAATCGACAGTAACACTATAATAGTAGGGGACTTTAACACCCCACTTTCACCAATGGACAGATCATCAAAAATGAAAATAAATAAGGAAACACAAGCTTTAAATGACACATTAAACAAGATGGACTTAATTGATATTTATAGGACATTCCATCCAAAAACAACAGAATACAGTTTCTTCTCAAGTGCTCATGGAATATTCTCCATGCCAGATCACATATTGCGTCACAAATCAAGCCTTGGTAAATTTAAGAAAATTGACATCATATCAAGTATCTTTTCCAACCACAACGCTATGAGACTAGATATCAGTTACAGGAAAAAACTGTAAAAAATACAAACACATGGAGGCTAAACAATCCACTATTAAATAACCAAGAGATCACTGAAGAAATCAAAGAGGAAATAAAAAAATACCTAGAAACAAATGACATTGAAAACACGATGACCCAAAACCTATGGGATGCAGCAAAAGCATTTCTAAGGGGGAAATTCATAGCAATACAATCCTACCTCAGGAAACAAGAAAAGTCTCAAATAAATGACCTATCCTTACACCTAAAGCAATTAGAGAAAGAACAAAGAAAAAAAAAACCCAAGTTAGCAGAAGGAAAGAAATCATAAAGATCAGATCAGAAATAAATGAAAGAGAAATGAAGGAAATGATAGCAAAGATCAATAAAACTAAAAGCTGGTTCTTTGAGAAGATAAACAAAATTGATAAACCATTAGCCAGACTCATCAAGAAAAAAAGGGAGAAGATTCAAATCAACAGAATTAGAAATGAAAGAGGAGAACTAACAACTGACACTGCAGAAATACAAAGGATCATGAGAGATTACTACAAGCAACTATATGCCAATAAAATGGACAACATGGAAGAAATGGGCAAATTCTTAGCAAAGTACAACCTTCCGAGTCTGAACCAGGAAGAAATAGAAAATATAAACAGACCAGTCACAAGCACTGAAATTGAAACTGTGATTAAAAATCTTCCAACAAACAAAAGCCAGGACCAGATGGTTTCACAGGTGAACGCTGTCTAACATTTAGAGAAGAGCTAACACCTATCCTTCTCAAGCTCTTCCAAAAAATTTCACAATTTGTATGGAAACACAAAAGACCCCGAATAGCCAAAGCAGTCTTGAGAAAGAAAAATGGAATTGGAGCAATCAGGCTCCCTGACTTTGGACTACACTACAAAGCTACAGTAATCAAGACAGTATGGTACTGGCACAAAAACAGAAATATAGATCAATGGAACAGGATTGAAATCCCAGAGATAAACCCATGCACCTGTGGTCACCTTATCTTTGATAAAGGAGGCAAGAATATACAATGGAGAAAAGACAGCCTCTTCAATAAGTAGTGCTGGGAAAACTGGACAGCTACATGTAAGTGAATGAAATTAGAACACTCCCAAACTCATACACAAAAATAAACTCAAAATAGATTAAAGACCTAAATGTAAGACCAGACACTGTAAAACTCTTAGAGGAAAACATAGGCAGAACACTCTATGACATAAATCACAGCAAGATCCTTTTTGACCCACCTCCTAGAGAAGTGGAAATGAAAACAAAAATAAACAAATGGGATCTAATGAAACTTAAGACCTTTTGCACAGCAAAAGAAACCATAAACAAGATGAAAAGACAACCCTCAGAATGGGAGAAAATATTTGCAAATGAAGCAACTGACAAAGGATGAATCTCCAAAATATATAAACAGTTCATGCAGCTCAATATCAAAAAAACAAACAATCCAGTCCAAAAATGGGCAGAAGACCTAAATAGACATTTCTCCAAAGAAGACATATAGACTGCCAACAAACACATGAAAGGATGCTCAACATCACTAATCATTAGAGATTTGCAAATCAAAACCACAGTGAGGTATCACCTCACACCAGTCAGAATGGCCATCATCAAAAAGTCTACAAACAATAAATGCTGGAGAAGGTGTGGAGAAAAAGGAACCCTCTTGCACTGTTGGTGGGAATGTAAACTGATACAGCCACTATGGAGAACAGTATGGAAGTCCCTTAAAAAACTAAAAGTAGAACTACCATACGACCCAGCAATCCCACTACTGGGCATATACCCTGAGCAAACGATAATTCAAAAAGAGTCATGTACCACAATGTTCATTGCAGCACTGTTTACAATAGCCAGGACATGGAAACAACCTAAGCGTCCATCAACAGATAAATGGATAAAGAAGATGTGGCACATATATACAATGGAATATTACTCAGCCATAAAAAGAAACGAAATTGGGCTTCCCTGGTGGCGCAGTGGTTGAGAGTCCGCCTGCCGATGCAGGGGACAAGGGTTCGTGCCCCAGTCCGGGAAGATCCCGCATGCCGCGGAGCGGCTGGGCCCGTGAGCCATGGCTGCTGAGCCTGCATGTCCGGAGCCTGTGCTCCGCAATGGGAGAGGCCACAACAGTGAGAGGCCCACGTACCGCAAAAAAAAAAAAAAAAAAAAGAAACGAAATTGACTTATTTGTAGTGACCTAGAGTCTGTCATACAGAGTGAAGTAAGTCAGAAAGAGAAAAACAAATACCATATACTAACACATATATATGGAATCTAAAAAGAAAGAAAAGGTTCTGAAGAACCTAGGAGCAGGACAGGAATAAAGACGCAGATGTAGAGAACAGACTTGAGGACACAGGGTCGGGGAAGGGTAAGCTGGGATGGAGTGAGAGAATGGCATTGACATATATACACTGCCAAATGTAAAATAGATAGCTAGTGGGGAGCAGCCGCATAGCACAGGGAGATCAGCTCAGTGCTTTGTGACCACCTAGAGGGGTGGGGTAGGGAGGGTGGGAGGGAGCTGCAAGAGGGAGGAGATTTGGGGATATATGTATATGTATAGCTGATTCATTTTGTTATAGAGCAGAAACTAACACAACATTGTAAAGCAATTATACTCCAATAAAGATGTTTAAAAAAAAATGGAAGATGGAAAAAAAATTTTTTTTCCAGTTGTCCACCAGTGAGATCTCCCAGTGCTCTTGGAAATTCTTTGTAGTAGCTTAGCAAGGAACTTCTCCATAAGTCTAAGTTAGTTCCTTGGAAGAAGAGGCTGATATCGACCCCTGGACTCCGGGAGCTCCATGTTTCTAGTGAAACTATTTCCTCATTTTGGGAACTTCCAGTGTTGCATAGTTTCGTAGATCATTCCTACCTAACCTACACACTATAAATATGTACAGCTTTATCAGTAGCAAAGGGCCCCTCTCTACTGCACATAGGCCAGGCACTTAGAGGTCAACTATGCACAAGCTAAATTGTGAGATTCTAAGAGTTATGGGGAATACATGCATTCTGTTATTTCTCTGATTTAAACTGTTCACTCAATAAACTGTATTTTATATCCTAAATATATATATATATAGTTCTTGCTCTCAGCACACTTAAAAGTTAATGGTGACTGAACTGGTGGGCTGAATAGCCAAGCCTCCCAGAAATTGGTGCATAGCTTCTCAAATATTCAAGTTTAATACCAGAATTTAGAGCTGATTCTTTTTTTCCAAGTGTTCTGGTGAGGCAAAATTTTTATAGCTGGTTCCCGGTTTTGCCACTCATGTCAGGAATGTAGTTGACTGTACTTGCTCATGATTTTTATTGAATTATGGAGTGGGAGGGTTTGTTTTTTTTTTTTAGGGAAAAAGCCCCATAGAGCCACTGTTTCCATAGCAACAGGAAAAGCTGGCTGCAGTGTCTCAACTGACCAGCCCAAGAATGGCTGGTTGATAGTTTCACAAAAGTCAAGGGAACACAAAAGGAGAAAGCACTGAGAGATAGATGAAACATTTTCTAGATGTTGTGTGATGTTGGCTTAAGTAAAGATTCAGTTGCCTTTTTTTATTTAACTGAAGTGTAGTTGATGTACAATATTATATAAGTTACAGGTGTACAATATAGTGATTCACAATTTTGAAAGGTTATACTCCATTTATAGTTATTATAAAATATTGGCTATATTCCCTCTGTTGTACAATGTATCCTTATAGCTTATCTTATATGTAATAGTTTGTACCTCCCACTTTCCCTACCCTTACATTGCCTCTCCCCCTTTCCCTCTCCCCAGTGGTAACCACTAGTTTGTTCTCTATATCTGTGAGTCTGTTTCTTTTTTGTTATATTCACTAGTTTGTTGTGTTTTTTAGATTCCACATATAAGTGATATCATACAGTATTTGTCTTTCTCTGTCTGACTACTTTCACTTAGTATAATACCCTCCAAGTCCATCCATGTTGCTGGAAGTAGCAAATTTTCATTCTTTTTTATGGCTGAATAGTATTCCATTGTATGTTTATACATCTTCTTTATCCATACATCTGTTGATGGACACTTAGGTTGCTTCCAGTTGTTTCTTGGCAACTGTAAATTATAGTACTATGAACATTGGGATGCATGTATCTTTTCAAATTAGTGTTATGGGGTGCTTTTTGGATATATACTCAGGAGAGGAATTTCTGGGTCATATGGTAGTTCTATTTTTACTTTAATGAGAAACCTCCATACTGTTTTCCACAGTGGCTGCACCAATTTACATTCCCACCAACAGTGTACAAGGTTTCCCTTTTCTCTACATATTCACCAACATTTATTATGTGTTCTTTTTTATGATAGCCATTCTGACAGGTGTGAGGTGATATCTCATTGTGGTTTTGATTTGCATTTTCCTCATAGTTAGTTAGCAATGTTGAGCATCTTTTCATGTGCCTATTGGCCATCTGCATTTCCTCTTTGGAAAAATGTCTATTCAGGTCTTCTGACCATTTTTTAATTGGGTTGTTTGTTTTTGATGTTGAGTTATATGAGCTGTTTATTTATTTTGGATATTAACCTTTATCAGTCATATCATTTGCAAATATTTTCTCCCCTTCAGTAGATTGTCTTTCATTTTGTTGACGGTTTCCTTCACTGTGCAAAAGCCTTTAAGTTTAATTAGGTCCCATTTGTTTATTTTTGCTTTTATTTCCATTACTCTAGGAGATGGATCCAAAAAAATATTACTACAATTTATGTCAGAGAGTGTTCTGCCTATGTCTTCCTCTTGGAGTTTTATGGTTTGGGGTCTTACATTTAGGTCTTTAATCCATTTTGAGTTTAATTTGTGTACGGTGTTAGAGAATGTTCTAATTTCATTCTTTTACATGTAGCTGTCTTTTCTCCAGCGTATATTCTTGCATCCTTTGTTGTAGATTATTGACCATAAGTGTGTGGGTTTATTTCTGAGCTCTCTGTTCTGTTCCATTGATCTGTGTGTCTCTTTTTGTGCCAGTACCATACTGTTTTGATTACTGAAACTTTGTAGTATACTCTGAAGTCAGGGAGTCATCTGCCTTTTTAAGACTCTCTCTTAACTCCTGCAAAGATGCAATTCCTCATGAACAACAAAGTGGTAGCCCTTGATGATTGTATGCTGCCTCTTTCCTTAGAGTATTTGTCTTAGTAGGACTTAGATGCACATTATATCCAGATGTGATTTCCATGCCTCTATTGATTTAACAAAGAAAAAACCAGAGGACATGATTTGATCTTTGTTTTTGCACAGGCATGGTAGGATATCACTGCAGGCCAGGTGCCTCTTTATGCTGATGTGAAGAAGCTGAGGTGCAGTTGTCTTCAGACATCTGAAGGGTGCTGATTTGGAAGTAGAGGCATTCTTTGTAGTTCAGAGGGCAGAACTGGTACCTGTGGGTAACTGCTATGTAGATGGAGATGTTGGCTTAGTATGAGAATTTTCTAACACTACCCATTACCAGAGGCGTGCCATGAGTGGCAGGATGTCTGTCTCTCAGAGCTGCTGCAGAGGGATTCCTGCCATGGGTGAGAGGTTGGATTCGTTGATTTTTAGATCTTTTTGAAGGTTAAGATCTTCTGAGTCTACAGTTGTATTAAACAAGTGGCATGTTTGTTGATGTGCTGAATGATTTTAGTTAGACCCTAACCCCCCAGTCTGAATTAACAGAATATGTTGTCTATCAAAGAAAAACAAATCTGGACTTAGGTAAGAAGAAGACTTCATTCAAAAGAATTATTGCAATAAGGGGAGGGAGCTAGTACAATAGAGGGGAAGAGGCTATTCCATAGGGAGAACAGTTTGACCAAAGGATCTGCAAGGGTCTCAAAGATCAGGCAAAAAGGAAATTTCTTTTATAGGGGCAGGTAAACAAGGCTAGAAAGAACCAGATATGGGGGAATAGATGGCAGAATCAGACAGTGATCAGGAAATGTCTTTCCTTGATGTCAGCTGATTCTCAGGAGACATCATTATGGAGAGGTTATATTCTGGCTTGGGCTGAGGGTGGATCAGAGGCTTGAGAGAAGGAGAGAAGCTTAGGTAACATTTGGTCATCAGTTAGCAAGCATTTCATTCTAATCAATCAGTGAGGACAAGCAGCTCAGCTTATCTTTTTTCAGGCAAAGCATGGAAATTTGATAGGTCTGTGTCTGGCCTTGTCATAGGTAAGCATGGGGGCTAGGTGAGTCTTCCCTGAGTCTTATGGGGAGGCGTGGTTCTTTGCAGTAAGCTGTTTTCCAGAACAGGGTGGGAAATTTTTTTTAACTGTGCTGTTTTCCAAGAGCTCAGGTAAAGTAAAGTTTAACATGGTAATGGATCTGGCTGTACTTGTTATGTTCTTTCCTTATTCTTTTTCTTTTTTTTTAATTTAATTTTATTTTTTTATACAGGAGGTTCTTATTAGTCATCAACATTATACACATCAGTGTATACATGTCAATTCCAATCACCCAATTCATCACACCACCATCCCCACCCCCCCACGGCTTTCCCACCTTGGTGTCCATAAGTTTGTTCTCTACATCTGTGTCTCAACTTGTGCCCTGCAAACCAGTTCATCTGTACCATTTTTCTAGGTTCCACATACATGTGTTAATATACGATATTTGTTTTTCTCTATCTGACTTAATTCACACTGTATGACAGTCTCTAGATCCATCCACGTCTCAACAAATGCCCCAGTTTCGTTCCTTTTTATGGCTAATATTCCATTGTATATATGTATCACATCTTCTTTATCCATTTGTCTGTCGATGGGCATGTAGGTTGCTTCCATGACCTGGCTATTGTAAATAGTGCTACAATGAACATTGGGGTCCATTTGTCTTTCTGAATTATGGTTTTCTCTGGGTATATACCCACTAGTGGGATTGCTGGATCATATGGTAATTCTATTTTTAGTTTTTTAAGGAACCTCCGTACTGTTCTCCATAGTGACTGTATCAATTTACATTCCCACCAACAGTGCAAGAGGGTTCCCTTTTCTCCACACCGTCTCCAGCATTTGTTGTTTGTCGATTTTCTGATGATTCCCATTCTAACTGGTGTGAGGTGATAGCTCATTGTAGTTTTGATTTGCAAATCTCCAATAATTAGTGATGTTGAGCAGCTTTTCATATGCCTCTTGGCCATCTGTATGTCTTCTTTGGAGAAATGTCTCTTTAGCTCTTCTGCCCATTTTTGGATTGGATTGTTTGTTTCTTTATTATTGAGCTGCATGAGCTGTTTATATATTTTGGAGATTAATCCTTTGTTCGTTGTTTCATTTGCAAATATTTTCTCCCATTCTGAGGGTTCTCTTTTTCGTCTTGTTTATGGTTTCCTTTGCTGTGCAAAAGCTTTCAAGTTTCATTAGATCCCATTTGTTTATTTTTGTTTTCATTTCCATTACTCCAGGAGGTGGATCAAAAAAGATCTTGCTGTAATTTATGTCAAAGAGTGTTCTTCCTATGTTTTCCTCTAAGAGTTTTATAGTGTCCGGTCTTACATTTAGGTCTCGAATCCATTTTGAGTTTATTTTTGTGTATGATGTTAGGGAGTGTTCTAATTTCATTCTTTTACATGTAGCTGTCCAGTTTTCCCAGCGCCACTTATTGAAGAGACTGTCTTTTCTCCATTGTATATCCCTGCGTCCTTTGTCATAGATTAGTTGACCATAGGTGCGTGGGTTTATCTCTGGGCTTTCTGTCTTGTTCCATTCATCTATATTTCTGTTTTTGTGCCAGTACCATATTGCCTTGATTACTCTAGCTTTGTAGTATAGTCTGAAGTCAGGGAGTCTGAATCCTCCCGCTCCATTTTTTCCCTCAAGACTACTTTGGCTATTCAGGGTCTTTTGTGTCTCCATACAAATTTTAAGATTTTTTGTTCTAGTTCCATAAAAAGTACCATTGGTAATTTCATAGGGATTGCATTGAATCTGTAGATTGCTTTGGGCAGTATAGTCATTTTCACAATATTGATTCTTCCAATCCAAAAACATGGTATCTCTCCATCTGTTGGTATCATCTTTAATTTCTTTCATCAGTGTTTTATAGTTTTCTGCATATACGTCTTTTATCTCCCTAGTTAGGTTTATTCCTAGGTATTTTATTCTTTTTGTTGCAGTGGTAAATGGGAGTGTTTCCTTAACTTCTCTTTCAGATTTTTCATCATTAGTGTATAGGAATGCAAGAGATGTCTGTGCATCAATTTTGTATCCTGAAACTTTACCAAATTCATTGACTAGCTCTAGTAGTTTTCTGCTGGCATCTTTAGGATTCTCTATGTATAGTATCATGTCCTCTGCAAACAGTGACAGTTTGTCTTCTTTTCCGATTTGTATTCCTTTTATTTCTTTTTTTCTCCGATTGCCATGGCTAGGACTTCCAAAACTATGTTGAATAATAGTTGCGAGAGTGGACATCCTTGTTTTGTTCCTGATCTTAGCAGAAATGCTTTCAGTTTTTCACCATTGAGAATGATGTTTGCTGTGGGTTTCTCATATATGGCCTTTATTATGTTGAGGTAGATTCCCTCTATGCCCACTTTCTGGAGAGTTTTTATCATAAATGGCTGTTGAATTTTGTCAAAAGCTTTTTCTGCATCTATTGAGATGATCATACGGTTTTTATTCTTCAATTTGTTATTATGGTGTATCACATTGAGTGATTTGCGTATATTGAAGAATGCTTGCATCCCTGGGATAAATCACACTTAATCATGGTGTATGATCCTTTTAATGTGTTGTTGGATTCTCTTTGCTAGTATTTTGTTGAGGATTTTTGCACTATATTCATCAGTGACATTGGTCTGTAATTTTCTTTTATTGTCTGGTTTATGTATCAGGGTGATCGTGGCCTCATAGAAGGTGTTTGAGAGTGTTCTTTCCTCCGCAATTTTTGGAGGAGTTTGAGAAGGATGTGTGGTAACTTGTCTCTAAATGTTTGATGGAATTCACCTGTGAAGCCGTCTGGTCCTGGACTTCTGTTTGTTGGAAGATCTCTCTCTTTTCTTTTTAACATCTTTATTGGGGTATAATTGCTTTACAATGGTGTGTTAGTTTCTGCTTTATGACAAAGTGCATCAGTTACACATATACATATGTTCCCATATCTCTTCCCTCTTGTGTCTCCCTCCCTCCCACCCTCCCTATCCCACCCCTCCAGGCAGTCACAAAGCACCGAGCTGATCTCCCTGTGCTATGCGTCTGCTTCCCACTAGCTATCTACCTTACGTTTGGTAGTGTATATATGTCCATGCCTCTCTCTCGCTTTGTCACAACTCACCATTCCCCCTCCCCATATCCTCAAGTCCATTCTCCAGTAGGTCTGTGTCTTTATTCCTGTCTTAGCCTTAGGTTCTTCATGACATTTTTTTTCTTATATTCCATATATATGTGTTAGCATACGGTATTTGTCTTTCTCCTTCTGACTTACTTCACTCTGTATGACAGACTCTAGGTCTGTCCACCTCATTACAAATAGCTCAATTTCATTTCTTTTTATGGCTGAGTAATATTCCATTGTATATATGTGCCACATCTTCTTTATCGATTCATCCAATGATGGGCACTTAGGTTGTTTTCATCTCCGGGCTATTGTAAATAGAGCTGCAGTGAACATTTTGGTACATGACTCTTTTAGAATTTTGGTTTTCTCAGGGTATATGCCCAGTAGTGGGATGCTGGGTCATATGGTAGTTCTAGTTGTAGTTTTTTAAGTAACCTCCATACAGTTCTCCATAGTGGCTGAACCAATTCACATTCCCACCAGCAGTGCAAGAGTGTTCCCTTTTCTCCACACCCTCTCCAGCATTTATTGTTTCTAGATTTTTTGATGATGGCCATTCTGACTGGTGTGAGATGATATCTCATTGTAGTTTTGATTTGCATTTCTCTAATGATTAATGATGTTGAGCATTCTTTCATGCGTTTGTTGGCAGTCTGTATCTCTTCTTTGAAGAAATGTCTATTTAGGTCTTCTGCCCATTTTTGGATTGGGTTGTTTATTTTTTTGTTATTGAGCTGCATGAGCTGCTTGTAAATTTTGGAAATTAATCCTTTGTCAGTTGCTTCATTTGCGAATATTTTCTCCCATTCTGAGGATTCGCTTTTTGTCTTGTTTATGGTTTCCTTTGCTATGCAAAAGCTTTGAAGTTTCATTAGGTCCCATTTGTTCATTTTCGTTTTTATTTCCATTTCTCTAGGAGGTGGGTCAAAAAGGATCTTGCTGTGATTTATGTCATAGAGTGTTCTGCCTATATTTTCCTCTAAGAGTTTGATAGTTTCTGACCTTACATTTAGGTCTTTAATCCATTTTGAGCTTATTTTTCTGTATGGTGTTAGGGAGTGATCTAATCTCATACTTTTACATGTACCTGTCCAGTTTTCCCAGCACCAATGATTGAAGAGGCTGTCCTTTCTCCACTGTACATTCCTGCCTCCTTTATCAAAGATAAGGTGACCATATGTGCGTGGGTTTATCTCTGGGCTTTCTATCCTGTTCCATTGATCTATCTTTCTGTTTTTGTGCCAGTACCATACTGTCTTGATTACTGTAGCTTTGTAGTATAGTCTGAAGTCAGGGAGCCTGATTCCTCCAGCTCCGTTTTTTGTTCTCAAGATTGCTTTGGCTATTTGGGGTCTTTTGTGTTTCCATACAAATTGTGAAATTTTTTGTTCTAGTTATGTGAAAAATGCCAGTGTTAGTTTGATAGGGATTGCATTGAATCTATAGATTGCTTTGGGTAGTAGAGTCATTTTCAGAATGTTGATTCTTCCAATCCAAGAACATGGTATATCTCTACATCTATTTGTATCATCTTTAATTTCTTTCATCAGTGTCCTATAATTTTCTGCATACAGGTCTTTTTTCTCCTTAGGTAGGTTTATTCCTAGATATTTTATTCTTTTTGTTGCTATGGTAAATGGGAGTGTTTTCTTGATTTCACTTTCAGATTTTTCATCATTAGTGTACAGGAATGCCAGAGATTTCTGTGCATTAATTTTGTATCCTGCTACTTTACCAAATTCATTGATTAGCTCTAGTAGTTTTCTGGTATCATCTTTAGGATTCTCTATGTATAGCATCACGTCATCTGCAAACAGTGACCTCTTTACTTCTTCTTTTCCGATTTGGATTCCTTTTATATCCTTTTCTTCTCTGATTGCTGTGGGTAAAACTTGCAAAATTATGTTGAATAATAGTGGTGAGAGTGGGCAACCTTGTCTTGTTCCTGATCTTAGTGGAAATGCTTTCAGTTTTTCACCATTGAGGAGGATGTTGGCTGTGGGCTTGTCATATATGGCCTTTATTATGTTGAGGAAAGTTCCCTCTATGCCTACTTTCTGCAGGGTTTTTATCATAAATGGGTGTTGAATTTTGTCAAAAGCTTTCTCTGCATGTATTATGATGATCATATGGTTTTTCTCCTTCAATTTGTTAATATGTTTTATCACATTGATAGATTTGCATATATTGAAGAATCCTTGCATTCCTGCAGTAAACCCCACTTGATCATGGTGTATGATTCTTTTAATGTGCTGTTGGATTCTGTTTGCTAGTATTTTGTTGAGGATTTTTGTGTCTATGTTCATCAGTGATATTGGCCTGTAGTTTTCTTTCTTGTGACATCCTTGTCTGGTTTTGGTATCAAGGTGATGGTGGCCTCGTAGAAGGAATTTGGGAGTGTTCCTCCCTCTGCTATATTTTGGAAGAGTTTGAGAAGGATAGGTGTTAGCTCATCTCTAAATGTTTGATAGAATTCGCCTGTGAAGCCATCTGGTCCTGGGCTTTTGTTTGTTGGAAGATTTTTAATCACAGTTTCAATTTCAGTGCTTGTGGTTGGTCTGTTCATATTTTCTATTTCTTCCTGATTCAGTCTTGGCAGGTTGTGCGTTTCTAAGAATTTGTCCATTTCTTCCAGGTTGTCCATTTTATTGGCATAGTTGCTTGTAGTAATCTCTCATGATCTTTTTTATTTCTTCAGTGTCAGTTGTTACTTCTCCTTTTTCATTTCTAATTCTATTGATTTGAGTCTTCTCCCTTTTATTCTTGATGAGTCTGGCTAATGGTTTATCAATTTTGTTTATCTTCTCAAAGAACCAGCTTTTAGTTTTATTGATCTTTGCTATTGTTTCCTTCATTTCTTTTTCATTTATTTCTGATCTGATTTTTATGATTTCTTTCCTTCTGCTAACTTTGGTGTTTTTTTGTTCTTTTTCTCTAATTGCTTTAGGTGCAAGGTTAGGTTGTTTATTGGAGATGTTTCCTGTTTCTTAAGGTGGGCTTGTATTGCTATAATCCCTCTTAGAACTGCTTTTGCTGCATCCCATAGGTTTTGGGTCGTCGTGTCTCCATTGTCATTTGTTTCTAGGTATTTTTTTTATTTCCTCTTTGATTTCTTCAGTGATCACTTCGTTATTAAGTAGTGTATTGTTTAGTCTCCATGTGTTTGTATTTTTTACAGATCTTTTCCTGCAATTGATATCTAGTCTCATGGCGTTGTGGTTGGAAAAGATACTTGATACAATTTCAATTTTCTTAAATTTACCAAGGCTTGATTTGTGACCCAAGATATGATCTATTCTGGAGAATGTTCCATGAGCACTTGAGAAAAATGTGTATTCTGTTGTTTTTGGATGGAGTGTCCTATAAATATCATTTAAGTCCATCTTGTTTAATGTATCATTTAAAGCTTGTGTTTCCTTATTTATTTTCATTTTGGATGATCTGTTCTTTGGTGAAAGTGGGGTGTTAAAGTCCCCTACTATTATAGTGTTACTGTCGATTTCCCCTGTTATGGCTGTTAGTATTTGCCTTATGTATTGAGGTGCTCCTGTGTTGGGTGCATAAATATTTACTATTGTTATATCTTCTTGGATCAATCCCTTGATCATTATGTAGTGTCCTTCTTTGTCTCTTGTAATAGTCTATATTTTAAAGTCTATTTTGTCTGTTGTGAGAATTGCTACTCCAGCTTTCTTTTGGTTTCCATTTGCATGGAATGTCTTTTTCCATCCCCTCACTTTCAGTCTGTATGTGTCTCTAGGTCTGAAGTGGGTCTCTTGTAGACAGCATATATATGGGTCTTGTTTTTGTATCCATTCAGCCAATCTGTGTCTTTTGGTGGGAGCATTTAGTCCATTTACATTTAAGGTAATTATCAATATGTATGTTCCTATTCCCATTTTCTAAATTATTTTGCGTTCGTTATTATAGGTCTTTTCCTTCTCTTGTGTTTCTTGCCTAGAGAAGTTCCTTTAGCAGTTGTTGTTAAGCTGGTTTGGTGGTGCTGAACTCTCTCAGCTTTTGCTTGTCTGTAAAGGTTTTAATTTCTCCATCAAATCTGAATGAGATCCTTGCTGGGTAGAGTAATCTTGGTTGCAGGTTTTTCTCCTTCATCGCTTTCAGTATGTCCTACCACTCCCTTCTGGCTTGCAGAGTTTCTGCTGAGATCAGGTGTTAACCTTATGGGGATTCCCTTGTGTATTATTTGTTGTTTTTCCCTTGCTGCTTTTAATATGCTTTCTTTGTATTTAATTTTTGACAGTTTGATTAATACGTGTTTTGGCGTATTTCTCCTTGGATTTATCCTATATGGGACTGTCTGTGCTTCCTGGACTTGATAAACCATTTCCTTTCCCGTATTAGGGAAGTTTTCAACTATAATCTCTTCAAATATTTTCTCAGTCCCTTTCTTTCTCTCTTCTTCTTCTGGGACCCTTATAATTCGAATGTTGGTGTGTTTAATGTTGTCCCAGAGGTCTCTGGGACTGTCCTCAGTTCTTTTCATTCTTTTTTCTTTATTCTGCTCTGCAGTAGTTATTTCCACTATTTTATCTTCCAGGTCACTTATCCGTTCTTCTGCCTCAGTTATTCTGCTATTGATCCCATCTAGAGTATTTTTCATTTCATTTATTGTGTTGTTCATCATTGTTTGTTTCATCTTTAATTCTTTTAGGTCCTTGTTAAATGTTTCTTGCATTTTGTCTATTCTATTTCCAAGATTTTGGATCATGTTTACTATCATTATTCTGAATTCTTTTTCAGGTAGACTTCCTATTTCCTCTTCATTTGTTAGGTCTGGTGGGTTTTTATCTTGCTCCTTCATCTGCTGTGTGATTTTCTGTCTTCTCATTTTGCTTATCTTACTGTGTTTGGGGTCTCCTTTTTGCAGGCTGCAGGTCATAGTTCCTGTTGTTTTTGATGTCTGTCCCCAGTGGCTAAGGTTGGTTCAGTGTGTGTGTAGGCTTCCTGGTGGAGGGAATTAGTGCCTGTGTTCTGGTGAGTGAGGCTGGATCTTGTCTCTATGGTGGGCAGGTCCACGTCTGGTGTTGTGTTTTGGGGGTGTCTGTGGACTTACTATGATTTTAGGCAGCCTGTCTGCTAATGGGTGGGGTTGTGTTTCTGTTTTGCTAGTTGTTTGGCATAGGTTGTCCAGCACTGTAGCTTGCTGGTCATTGAGTGAAGCTGGGTGCTGGTGTTGAGATGGAGATCTCTGGGAGTTTTTTGCCATTTGATATTATGTGGAGCTGGGAGGTCTCTTGTTGACCAGTGTCCTGAAGTTGGCTCTCCCACCTCAGAGGCACAGCACTGGCTCCTGCCTGCAGCACCAAGAGCCTTTCATCCACACGGCTCAGAATAAAAGGGAGAAAAAGTAGAAAGAATTAGTAGAAGTAGGAAGGAAGCAAAGGAAGGAAGGAAGGAAGGTAGGAAAGAAAGAAAGAAAGCAGGGAAGGAAGGAAGAAAGAAAAAAAGAAGAAAAGAAGGAAAGTAAGAAAGGAGGGAGGGAGGGAGGAAGGAAGGAAGGAGGGAAGGAAGAAAGAAAAGATACAGTAAAATAAAATAAAGTAAAATGTAAAGTTATTAAATTAAAAAATAATTATTAAGAAAAAAACGGACAGATAGAACCTTAGGACAAATGGTGGAAGCAAAGCTCTACAGACAGAATCTCACACAGAAGCATCATATACACCCTCACAAAAAGAGGAAAAGCGGAAAACATAAATCTTGCTCTCAAAGTCCACCTCCTTAATTTGGGATGATTCATTTTCTAAAGGAGGGAAGGAAAGAAAGAAAGAAAAAGAAAGAAAGAAGATAAAGTAAAATAAAATAAAGTTAACATAAAATATAATAAAGTTATTAAAATAAAAATATAATTATTAAGAGAAAAAACAAAAAAAAAACGGACGGATAGAACCCTGGGACAAATGGTGGAAGCAAAGCTATATAGACAAAATCTCACACAGAAGCATACACATACACACTCACAAAAAGTGGAAAAGGGGAAAAAATCATAAATCTTGCTCTCAAAGTCCACCTCCTCAATTTGGGATGATTCGTTTTCTATTCACGTATTCCACAGTTGCAGGATACATCAAGTTGATTGTGGAGCTTTCATCCGCTGCTTCTGAGGCTGCTGGGAGAGATTTCCCTTTCTCTTCTTTGTTGGCACAGCTCCCAGGGGCTCAGCTTTGGATTTGGCCCCGTCTCTGTGTGTAGGTCATTGGAGGGCGTCTGTTTTTTGCTCAGACAGGACGGGGTTAAAGGAGCCGCTGATTCGGGGGCTCTGGCTCACTCAGGTCGGGGGGATGGAGGGGCGCGGAGTGCGAGATGAGCCTGCGGCGGCAGAGGCCAACGTGACGTTGCACCAGCCTGAGGCCCGCCATGCGTTCTCCCGGGGAAGTTGTCCCTGGATCCAGGGAACCTGGCAGTGGCGGACTGCACAGGCTCCCCGGAAGAGGGATGTGGATAGTGACCTGTGCTCGCACACAGGCCCCTTGGTGGCGGCAGCAGCAGCCTTAGCGTCTCCTGCCCGTCTCTGGGGTCCGCGCTTTAGCCGTGGCTCGTGCCCGTCCCTGGGGTCCACGCTTTTAGCCGCGGCTCGCACCCGTCTCTGGAGTTCCTTTAAGGAGCGCTCTTAATCCCCTCTCCTCGCACACCAGGAAACAGAGAGTGAAGAAAAAGTCTCTTGCCTCTTTGGCAGCTCCAGACCTTTTCCCGGACTCCCTCCCGGCTAGCCGTGGTGCACTAACCCCATCAGGCTGTGTTCACGCTGCCAACCCCAGTCCTCTCCCTGCGCTCTGACCAAAGCCCGAGCCTCAGCTCGCAGCCCCGCCCGCCCTGGTGGGTGAGCAGACAAGCCTCTCGGGCTGGTGAGTTCCGGTCAGCAGCGATCCTCTGTGCGGGAATCTCCCCGCTTTGCCCTCCCCACCCCTGTTGCTGTGCTCTCCTCGGCGGCTCCGAAGCTCCCCGCTCTGCCTCCCGCAGTCTCCGCCCGCCAAGGGGCTTCCTAGTCTGTGGAAACCTTTCCTGCTTCACAGCTCCCTCCCACTGGTGCAGGTTCCGTCCCTATTCTTTTGTCTGTTTTTTCTTTTTTTCTTTTGCCCTACCCAGGTACGTGAGGAGTTTCTTGCCTTTTGGAAGGTCTGAGGTCTTCCGCCAGCATTCAGTAGGTGTTCTGTAGGAGTTGCTCCACGTGTAGATGTATTTCTGGTGTATCTGTGGGGAGGAAGGTGATCTCCGCATCTTACTCTTCCACCATCTTCCCCTCCGCCCTGTTGGAAGATTTCTAATCACATTTTCAATTTCATTACTTGTGATTGGTCTGTTCATATTTTCTGTTTCTTCCTTGTTCAGTCATGGAAGGTTATACCTTTCTAAGAATTTGTCCATTTCTTCCAGGTTGTCCATTTTATTGCCATAGAGTTGCCTGTAGTGGTCTTGTAGAATGCTTTGTATTTCTGCGGTGTCTGTTGTAACTTCTACTTTTTCATTTCTAATTTTATTCATTTGAGTCCTCTCAGTCTTTTTCTTGATGAGTCTGGCTAATGGTTTATCAATTTTGTTTATCTTCTCAAAGAACCAGCTTTTAGTTTTATTGATCTTTGCGATTGTTTTCTTTGTTTCTATTTCATTTATTTCTGCTCTGATCTTTATGATTTCTTTCCTTCTGCTAACTAAGGGTTTTGTTCTTCTTTTTCTAGTTCCTTTAGGTGTAAGGTTAAGATTGTTTGAGATTTTTCTTGTTTCTTGAGGTAGGCTTGTATAGCTATGAACTTCCCTCTTAGAGCTGCTTTTGCTGCATCCCATAGGTTTTGGATCATCGTGTTTTCATTGTCATTTGTCTCTAGGTGTTTTTTGATTTCCTCTTTGATTTCTTCAGTGATCTCTTGGTTATTTAGTAATGCATTGTTTAGCCTCCACGTGTTTGTGCCTTTTATGTTTTTTTTCCCTGAAACTGATTTCTAATCTCATAGCGTTGTGGTCAGAAAAGATGCTTGATATGATTTCAGTTTTCTTAAATTTACTGAGGCTTGAATTGTGACCCAGGATGTCATCTATCCTGGAGAATGTTCCGTGCACACTTGAGAAGAAAGTGTAATCTCTTGTTTTTGTATGGAATATCGTATAAATATCAATTAAATCTATCTGGTCCATTGTGTCATTTAAAGCTTGTGTTTGCTTATTTATTTTCATTTTGCATGATCTGTCCATTGGTGTAGGTGAGGTGTTAAAGTCCCCCACTATTATTGTGTTACTGTGGATTTCCTGTTTTATAGTTGTTAGCAGTTGCCTTATGTATTTGGTGCTCCTATGTTGGGTGCATATATATTTATAATTGTTATATCTTCTTCTTGGATTGATCCGTTGATTATTACACAGTGTCCTTCCTTGTCTCTCGTAACATTCTTTATTTTAAAGTCTATTTTATTGGATATGAGTATTGCTACTACAGCTTTCTTTCTTTTTTTCTTTTTTTTCTTTTTTTTTGTGGTACGCGTGTCTCTCACTGTTGTGGCCCCTCCTGTTGCGGAGCACAGGCTCCAGACGCACAGGCTCAGTGGCCATGGCTCATGGGCCCAGCTGCTCTGCTGCATGTGGGATCTTCCCAGACCGGAGCACGAACCCGTGTCCCCTGCATCGGCAGGCGGTCTCTCAACCACTGAGCCACCCGGGAAGCCCTACAGCTTTCTTTTGATTTCCATTTGCATGGAACATTTTTCCATACCCTCACATTAAGTCTGTATGTGTCCCTAGGTCGGAAGTGGGTCTCTTGTAGACAGCATATATATGGGTCTTATTTTTGTATCCATTCAGCGAGCCTGTGTCTTTTGCTTGGAGCATTTGATCCATTCACGTTTAAGGTAATTATCGATATGTATGTTCTTATGACCATTTTCTTAATTGTTTTGGGTTTGTTTTTGTAGGTCCTTTTCTTCTCTTGTGTTTCCCAGTTAGCATTTGTTGTAGAGCTGGTTTGGTGGTGCTGAATTCTTTTAGCTTTTGCTTTTCTGTAAAGCTTTTGATTTCTGCATCGGATCTGAATGAGATCCTTGCTGGGTAGAGTAATCTTGATTGTAGCTTCTTCCCTTTCATCACTTTAATTATATCATGCCTCTCCCTTCTTGCTTGTAGAGTTTCTGCTGAGAAATCAGCTGTTAACCTTATGGGAGTTCCCTTGTATGTTATTTGTCATTTTTCCCTTGTTGCTTTCAATAATTTCTCTTTGTCTTTAATTTTTGCCAGTTTGATTACTATGTGTCTCAGCATATTTCTCCTTGGGTTTTTCCTGTTTGGGACTCACTGTGCTTCCTGGACTTGGGTGACTATTTCCTTTCCCATGTTAGGGAAGTTTTTGACTATAATCTCCTCAAATATTTTTTCGGGTCCTTTTTCTCTCCCTTCTCCTTCTGGGACCCCTATAATGTGAAGGTTGTTGTGTTTAATGTTATCCCAGAGGTCTCTTAGGCTGTCTTCATTTCTTTTCATTCTTTTTTTTTATTCTGTTCTGCAGCAGTGAATTCCACCATTCTGTCTTCCAGGTCACTTATCCATTCTTCTGCCTCAGTTATTCTGCTATTGATTCCTTCTAGTGTATTTTTCATTTCAGTTATTATATTGTTCATCTCTGTCTGTTTTTAAATTCTTCTAGTTGTTTGTTCTTTAATTCTTCTAGGTCTTTGTTAAACATTTCTTGCATCTTCTCGATCTTTGCCTCCATTTTTTTTCCAAGGTCTTGGATCATCTTCGCTATCATTATTCTGAATTCTTTTTTTGGAAGGTTTCCTATCTTCACTTCTTCATTTAGTTGTTTTTCTAGGGTTTTATCTTGTTCCTTCATCTGGTACATAGCCCTCTGCCTTTTCATCTTGTCTATCTTTCTATGAATGTGCTTTTTATCTACAGACTGCAGGATTGTAGTTTTTCTTGCTTCTGCTGTCTGCCCTCTGGTGGATGAGGCTATCTAAGAGGCTTGTGTAAGTTTCCTGATGGAAGGCATTGGCAGTGGGTACAGCTGACTGTTGCCCTTGTGGGCACAGCTCATTAAAACTCTAATCTGCTTGACTGATGATGGGTGGGGCTGGGTTCCTTCCCTGTTGATTCTTTGGCCTGAGGCATCCCAACACTGGAGCCTACCTGGGCTCTTTGGTGGGGCTAATGACAGACTCTGGGAGGGCTCACACCAAGAACTTCTGCTGCCAGTGTCCTTGTCCCCACGGTGAGCCACAGCCACCCCCCACCTCTGCAGAAGACCCTCCAGCACTAGCAGGTAGGTCTGGTTCAGTGTCTTTGGGGTCACTGCTCCTTCCCCTGGGTCCCGATGAGCACACTACTTTGTGTGTGTGCCCTCCAAGAGTGGAGTCTCTGTTTCCCCCAGTCCTGTTGAAGTCCTGCAATAAAATCCTGCTAGCCTTCAAAATCTGATTCTCTAGGAATTCCTCCTCCCATTGCCGGACCCCCAGCTTGGGAAGCCGGACGTGGGGCTCAGAACCTTCACTCCAGTGGGTGGACTTCTGTGGTATAAGTGTTCTGCAGCCTGTGAGTCACCCACTCAGCAGTTATGGGATTTGATTTTACTGTGATTGCACCCCTCCTACCGTCTCATTGTGGCTTCTCCTTTGTCTTTGGATGTTGGGTGTCTTTTGGTGAGTTCCAGAGTCTTCCTGTCAATGACTGTCCAGCAGCTAGTTGTGATTCTGGTGTTCTCACAAGAGGGAGTGAGAGCACGTCCTTCTACTCTGCCATCTTGGTTACTCCCGGGCAAAACTCTCCTCATTCTTTAATTTATTTTTTTATTGAAGTATTGTTGATTTACAATGTTGTGTTAACTTCTGCTGTATAGCAAGGTGACTGAGTTATACACTTATATACATTCCTTTTTATGTTCTTTTCCATTATAGTTCATCACAGGATATTGAATATAGTTCCCTGTGCTATACAGTAGCACCTTGTTGTTTATCCATTCTATATGTAATAGTTTTCATCTACTAACCCAAACCCCCAGTCCATCCCTCCCCCAGTTTCCTCCCCCTCGGCAACCACAAGTCTGTTCTCTATGTCTACGAGTCTGTTTCTGTTTCATAGATAGGTTCATTTGTGCCGTATTTTAGATTACACATATAGGTGATATCATACAATATTTGTCTTAGTATGATGATCTCTAGTTGCATCCATGTTGCTGCAAATGGCATTATTTTGTTCCTTTTTATGACTGAGTACTATTCCATTGTATATATGTACCACATCTTATTTATCCATTCATCTGTCAGTGGACATTTAGGTTGGTTCCACGTCTTGGCTATTGTGAATAGTCCTGCTATGAACATAGGGGTGCATGTATCTTTTTGAATATCCAGTTTTGCCTGGATATATGCCCAGGAGTGGGATTGCTGGGTCATATGGTAATTCTATTTTTAGTTTTTTTAAGGAACCTCCATACTGTTCTCCATAGTAGGTGCACCAATTTACATTCCCACCAACAGTGTAGGAGGGTTCCCTTTTCTCCACACCCTCTCCAGCATTTATTGTTTGCAGACTTCTTGATGATGGCCCTTCTGACCAGTGTGAGGTGATACCTCATTGTAGTTTTGATTTGCATTTCTCTAATGATTAGTGATGTTGAGCATCTTTTCATCTGCCTGTTGCCCATCTGTATGTCTTCTTTGGAGAAAAGTCTGTTTAGGTCTTCTGCCCATTTTTTGATTGGGTTGTTTGTTTGTTTTTTGTTGTTGTTGAGTTGTATGAGTTTTTTGTATATTTTGGAAATTAAGCCCTTGTCAGTTGCATCATTTGCAAATATTTTCTCCCATTCCATAGGTTGCCTTTTCATTTTGTTTATGGTTTCCTTTGCTGTGCAAAAGCCTGTTTGATTAGGTCACATGTTTGTTTTTGTTCTTTTATCTGTTGCCTTGGGAGATGACCTGAGTAAACATTAGTATGATTCCTGTTTTGCCTATGATCTCTTCTAGGAGGTTTATGGTGGCTTGTCTTGTATTTAAGTCTTTAAGCCATTTTCAGTTTATTTTTGTTCATGGTGTGAGGGTGTGTCTGACTTCATTGAAAGCTTCTTGCTTCTTTCTCCTCAGGATTAGTTGGGCAATTCTGGGTCTATTATAGTTCCATATAAATTTTAGGATTATTTATTCCAGTTCTGTGAAAAAAGTCATGGGTAATTTGATAGGGATCATATTAAATCTATAGATTGCTTTGGGTAGTATTGCCATTTTAACAATATTAATTCTTCTAATCCTAGAGCATGGGATATTTTTCCATTTCTTTGAATCATCTTTAACTTCCTTTATTAATGTTTTATAGTTCTTAGCATGTAAGTCTCTCACCTCCTTGGTCAGGTTTATTTCTAAGTTTTGGGGGTTTTTTGGTGCGATTTTAAAAGGCATTGTTTGGAGGATTGGTTCACGATGGCGGAGTAGAAGGACATGCGCTCACTCGCTCTTACTAGAGCACTGGAATCACAACTAACTGCTGAACAGTCATCGACAGGAAGACACTGGAACTCATCAAAAAAGATACCCCACATCCAAAGGAGAAGCCACAATGAGATGGTAGGAGGGGCGCAATCATAATAAAATCAATTCCCATAACTGCTGGGTGGGTGACTCACAAACTGCAGAACATTTATACCACAGAAGTCCACCCACTGGAGTGAAGGTTCTGAGCCCCACGTCAGGCTTCCCAACTTGGGGGTCCAGCAATAGGAGGAGGAATTCCTAGAGAATCAGACTTGGAAAGCTAGCAGGATTTTATTGCAGGACTTCAACAAGACTGGGGGAAACAGAGACTCCACTCTTGGAGGGCACACAGAAAGGAGTGTGCACATCAGGACCCAGTGGAAGGAGCAGTGACCCAATAGGAGACTGAACCAGAACTACCTGCTAGTGTTGGAGGGGCTCCTGCAGAGGTGGGGGGTGGCTGTGTCTCACTGTGAGGACAAAGACACTGGCAGCAGAAGTTCTGGGAAGTACTCCTTGGCGTGAGCCCTCCCAGAGTCCACTGTTAGCCCCACGAAAGAGCCAGGTAGGCTCCAGTGTTGGGTTGCCTCAGGCCAGACAACCAACAGGGAGGGAACCCAGCCCCACCCATCAGGAGACAGGCAGATTAAAGTTTTAATGAGCTCTGCCTACCAGAGCAACACCCAGCTCTACCCATCACCAGTCCCTCCCATCAAGAAACTTGCACAAGCCTCTTAGATAGCCTCATCCACCAGGGAGCAGACAGCAGAAGCAACGAGAAGTACAGTCCTGTGGCCTGTAGAACAAAAACCACATTCACAGAAAGATAGACAAGATGAAAAGGCAGAGGACTATGTACCAGATGAAGGAACAAGATAAAACCCTAGAAAATCAACTAAATGAAGAAGTGAAGATAGGAAACCTTCCAGAAAAAGAATTCAGAATAATGATAGTGAAGATATCCAAGACCTCGGAAAAAGAATGGAGGCAAAGATTGAGAAGATGCAAGAAATGTTTAACAAAGACCTAGAAGCATTAAAAAACAAACAACTAGAAAAATTTAGGAACAAACAGAGATGAACAATATAATAACTGAAATGAAAAATATACTAGAAGGAATCAATACCAGAATAACTGAGGCAGAAGAATGGATAAGTGACCTGGAAGACAGAATGGTGGAATCCACTGTTGGGGAACAGAATAATGAAAAAAGAATGAAAAGAATTGAAGACAGCCTCAGAGACCTCTGGGACAACATTAAACTCACCAACATTCGCATTATAGTGATCCCAGAAGGAGAAGGGAGAGAAAAAGGACCCGAGAAAATATTCGAAGAGATTACAGTCAAACACTTCCCTAACATGGGAAAGGAAATAGCCACCCAAGTCCAGTAAGTGCAGAGAGTCCCAGGCAAGATAAACCCATGGAGGAACACGCCAAGAAACATAGTAATCAAATTGACAAAAATTAAAGACACAGAAAAATTATTGAAAGCAACAAGGGAAAAATGACAAATAACATACAGGGGAACTCCCATAAGGTTAGCAACTGATATCTCAGCAGAAACTCTACAAACCAGAAGGGAGTGGCATGATATATTAAAAGTGATGAAAGAGAAGAACCTACAACGAAGATTACTCTACCCAGCAAGGATCTCATTCAGATTCGATGGAGAAATCAAAAGCTTTACAGAAAAGCAAAAGCTAAAAGAATTCAGCACCACCAAACCAGCTCTACAACAAATGCTAAAGGAACTTCTCTAAGAAGGAAACACAAGAGAAGAAAAGGACCTACAAAAACAAACCCTTAAAAATTAAGAAAATGGTCATAGGAACGTACATATCGATAATTACCTTAAACGTGAATGGATTAAATGCTCCAACCAAAGGACACAGGCTCGCTGAATGGATACAAAAACAAGACCCATATATATGCTGTCTACAAGAGACCCACTTCAGACCTAGGGACACATACAGACTGAAAGTGAGGGGATGGAAAAAGATATTCCATGCAAATGGATATGGGGAGGGGGAAGGGTAAGCTGGGACAAAGTGAGAGAGTGGCATGGACATATATACACTTCCAAATGTAAAATAGATAGCTAGTTGGAAGCAGCCGCATAGCACAGGGAGATTAGCTTGGTGCTTTGTGACCACCTAGAGGGGTGGGATAGGGAGGGTGGGAGGGAGGGAGATGCAAGAAGGAAGAGATATGGGGACATATGTATAACTGATTCACTTTGTTACAAAGCAGAAACTAACACCATTGTAAAGCAATTATACTCCAATAAAGATGTTTAAAAAAAAAAGCAAATGGAGATCAAAAGAAAGCTGGAGTAGCAATACTCATATCAGATAAAATAGACTTTAAAATAAAAAATGTTATAAGACACAAGGAAGGACACTACAAAATAATCAAGGGATCAGTCGAAGAAGAAGATAAAATGCTTATAAATATATATGCACCCAACATAGGAGCACCTCAATACATAAGGCAACTGCTAACCGCTATAAAAGAGGAAGTCAACAGTAACACAATAATAGTGGGGGACTTTAACACCAATGGACAGATCATCCAAACAGAATATTAATAAGGAAACTCAAGCTTTAAATGACACAATAGACCAGAAAGATTTAATTGATATTTATAGGACATTCCATCCAAAAATATCAGATTACAGTTTCTTCTCATGTGCACGTGGAACATTCTCCAGGATAGATCACAGCTTGGGTCACAAATCAAGCCTCAGAAATTTAAGAAAATTGAAATCATATCCAGCATCTTTTCTGACCACAACGCTATGAGATTAGAAATCAATTACGGGGAAAAAAACATAAAAAACACAAACAACATAAAAAACACAAACACATGGAGTCTAAACAATATGTTACTAAATAACCAAGAGCTCACTGAAGGAATCAAAGAGGAAATCAAAAAATACCTAGAGACACATTTCAACCAAAACACGATGATCCAACACCTATGGGTTTCAGCAGATCAGTTCTAAGAGGGGAGTTTGTAGCAAAACAAGCCTACTTCCAGAAACAAGAAAAATCTCAAATAAACAATCTAACCTTACACCTAAAGGAACTAGAGAAGAAGAACAAACAAAACTCAAAGTTAGTAGAAGGAAGGAAATCATCAAGATCAGAGCAGAAATAAGTGAAATAGAAACAAAGAAAACCAATCGCAAAGATCAATAAAACTAAAAGCTGGTTCTTTGAGAAGATAAAATTGATAAACCAGACTGATCAAGAAAAAGAGGGAGAGGACTCAAATCAGTAAAATTAGAAATGAAAAAGTAGAAGTTACAACAGACACCACAGAAATACAAATCATCCTAAGAGATGACTACAAGCAACTCTATGGCAATAAATTGGACAACCTGGAAGAAATGGACAAATTCTTAGAATAAACTTCCACGAATGAACCAGGAAGAAATAGAAAATATGAATAGACCAATCACAAGTAATGAAATTGAAACTGTGATTAAAAATCTTGTAACAAACAAAAGTCCAGGACCAGATTGCTTCACGGGTGAATCCTATCAAACATTTAGAGAAGAGCTATCACCCATCCTTCTCAAACTCTTCCAAAAATTGCAGAGGAAGGAACACTCGCAAGTCATTCTGTGAGGCCACCATCACCCTGATACCAAAACCAAACAAAGATAGTACAAAAAAAGAAAATTACAGACCAGTATCACTGGTGAGTATAGATGCAAAAATCCTCAACAAAATACTAGCAAAGAGAATCCAACAGCACATTAAAAGGATCATACACCACGATCAAGTGGGATTTATCCCAGGGATGCAAGGATTCTTCAATATATGCAAATCAATCAATGTGATACACCATATTAACAAATTGAAGTACAAAAACCATATGATCATCTCAATAGATGCAGAAAAAGCTTCTGACAAAATTCAACACCGATTTATGATAAAAACTCTCCAGAAAGTGGGCATAGATGGAACCTACCTCAACATAATAAAGGCCATATATGACAAACCCACAGCAAGCATCATTCTCACTCGTGAAAAACTGAAAGCATTTCCTCTAAAATCAGGAACAAGACAAGGATGTCCACTCTCGCCACTATTATTCAACATAGTTTTGGAACTCCTAGCCACGGCAATCAAAGAAGGAAGACAAATAAAAGGATTACAAATTGGAAAAGAAGTAAAACTGTCACTGTTTGCAGATGACATGATACTATGCATAGAGAATTCTAAAGATGCCACCAGAAAACTACTAGAGCTAGTCAATGAATTTGGTAAAGTTGCAGGATACAAAATTAATGCACAGAAATCTCTTGCATTCCAATACACTAATGATGAAAAATCTGAAAGAGAAATTAAGGAAACACTCCCATTTAACCATTGCAACAAAAAGAATAAAATACCTAGGAATAAACCTACCTAGGGGGTCAAAAGTCCTATATGCAGAAAACTATAAGACACTGATGAAAGAAATTAAAGATGATACAAAATAGATGGAGAGATATACCATGTTCTTGGATTGGAAGAATCAGTATTGTGAAAATGACTATACTGTCCAAAGCAATGTACAGATTCAATGCAATCCCTATCAAATTACCAATGGTATTTTTTATGGAACCAGAACAAAAAATCTTAAAATTTGTATGGAGACACAAAAGACCCCGAATAGCCAAAGCAGTCTTGAGAAAGAAAAATGGAATTGGAGCAATCAGGCTCCCTGACTTTGGACTACACTACAAAGCTACAGTAATCAAGACAATATGGTACTGGCACAAAAACACAAATATAGATCAATGGAACAGGATAGAAAGCCCAGAGATTAACCCACGCACATATGGTCACCTTATTTTTGATAAAGGAGGCAAGAATATACAATGGAGAAAAGACAGCCTCTTCAATAAGTGCTTCTGGGAAAACTGGACAGCTACATGTAAAAGAATGAAATTAGAACACTCCCTAACACCATACACAAAAGTAAACTCAAAATGGATTAGAGACCTAAATGTAAGACCGGACACTATAAAACTCTTTGAGGAAATCATAGGAAGAACACTCTTTGACCTAAATCATAGCAAGATGTTTTTTGATCCACCTCCTAGAATAATGGAAATAAAAACGAAAATAAACAAATGGGACCTAATGAAACTTAAAAGCTTTTGCATAGCAAAGGAAGCTGCAAACAAGACTAAAAGACAACCCTCAGAATGGAAGAAAATATTTGCAAACGAAGCAACGGACAAAGGATTAATCCCCAAAATATATAAACAGCTCATGCAGCTCAATATTTTTAAAAAACAGACAACCCAATCAAAAAATGGGCAGAAAACCTAAATAGACATGTCTCCAAAGAAGACAAACAGATGGCCCAGAAGCACATGAAAAGCTGCTCAACATCACTAATTATTAGAGAAATGCAAATCAAAACTACAATGAGGTATCACCTCACACCAGTTAGAATGGGCATCATCAGAAAATCTACAAACAACAAATGCTGGAGAGGGTGTGGAGAAAAGGAAACCCTCTTGCACTGTTGGTGGGAATGTAAATTGATAAAACCACTATGGAGAATAGTATGGAAGTTCCTTAAAAAAGTAAAAGTAGAATTACCATATGACCCCGCAATTCCACTACTGTGCCTATAGCCAGAGAAAACCATAATTCAAAAAGACACATGCACCCCAATGTTCATTGCAGCACTATTTACAATAGCCAGGACATGGAAGCAACATAAATGCCCATCGATAGACGAATGGATAAAGAAGTTGTGGTACTTATATACAATGGAATATTACTCAGCCATAAAAAGGAACGAAATTGGGTCATTTGCAGAGACATGGATGGATCTAGAGACTGTCATACAGAGTGAAGTATGTCAGAAAGAGAAAGACAAATATCGTATATTAACACATATATGTGGAACCTAGAAAAATGGTACAGATGAACCAGTTTGCAGGGCAGAAACAGAGACACAGATGTAGAGAACAAACGTATGGACAGCAGGGGGGGAAAGTGGCAGGGGGTTGGTGGTGGTGGTGTGATGAATTGGGAGATTGGGATTGGCATGTATACACTAATATGTATAAAATGGATAACTAATAAGAACCTGCTGTATAAAAAAATAATATTCGAAAATTCAAAAAATAATTAAAAGGCAGTGTTTTTTTACATTCCCTTTTTGCTATTTCATTTTTAGTATAAAGAAATGCCACTGATTTCTGTATGTTAATCTTGTATCCTGCTACGTTGCTGGATTCATGTTCTAGTAGTTTTTGTGTGGAGTCTTTAGGGTTTCCTATATATAGTATCATGTCATTTGCTGATGACATGATACTATATGTAGTGACCTGAGATTTTCTGAAGTCTGCCTGTTACTTCTCAGGTAGAAAGAATGTCAGCAGGAAACAGTTACTAAGAAGGACAGTGGTGACCATTTGTAGTACTCATCCTTCTCAATGATAATTATGCATATCTTCTGACCTGCACAGTGAGACTAGCTGAGGATTTCAAGGGATCGCAGAATTCTTACCCAATGTGGAGATCCACTCCTCACCCATTTCTTTTGCGTTAAGTGAATATTTTCCAATGTAGCATTTGATTGCTTTAATGATTTTTTTAAATTAATACACTTTATTTTTTAGAGCAGTTTTAGGTTGACAGAAATATTGAACAGAAAGTACACAGTTCCCATATATCCCCTCACCCCAATTTCCCCTGTTATTAACATCTTGCATTTCTGTGGTACATGTATTAACAATTGATGAGTCACCATTGAAGATTATTATTAACTAAAGTCTGTAGTTTACACTGTAGTTCGCTCTGTGTTGTATGTTCTGTGGGTGCTGACAAATGTATAATGAAATGTATCAACCATTACTGTATCATACAGTATAGTTTCACTGCCCTAAATATCCCATGCTTCACCTAGTCATCCTTCCCTCCCTCCCTGCAAACTTCTGGCAACTGCCTTTTTTTTTTTCACTGTCTGCATAGTTTTTCCTTTTCCAGAACGTCATGTAGTTGGACAATATGCAGCCTTTTCATTACTCTAGGTTCTGTTTCTGTAAATCACACCAGAAGCACATTGTTTTTTAGCAGCCATTTTGCATGGTTGACTCAATGAACATGTTTGATAGCAAACTCCTAATTCTGTTCACACATGCTCCTGATCCCACCCTATGTAAATAAATTAGTTTCTAGAGCCAGTGCAGGGCTTTTCTTACATTGTTTCAGTTTATAACGTTTGGGAGTCATGGATTTTCATACCATGCATTTTAATCCTTATCCAAGTCATGGATAAAATATTTGTATAGAACAAAGCCTGGGATAGAGCCCTACAGCTCATCATGAGAGACCTAGGTCACATTATTTATTAGTCAGCATACCTTGGCAATTGAGGGTCAATGGATGTGATTTTTCTGCTTCTGTTCACACCACTTCGTGAACAGTTGACAGGACTGTTTCCACTTAGTAGAGTCTAATCATATGATATATGTATGTGAGACCACATCAGAGCCAGTGGTAGTTCTTTATTCTACCCTTATCCCCTCAGGATATGGAAGTGGATTCCCTTATCAAAACAAGAAGTGCCATCATGTCTACCATCTCCTTGGAGTTTTGGATCCTACTGCAGTTTAGAGTATTGAGCAACTTACAAATGGGCCTTTCCCCTCCAACAGTATTTCCTGATGAAGCTTTTCGGCCTTCCTACAATATATGGCAGAGATCTTTTTTCTCTTCAGCATGCATGACAGAGCAACTAACAGCCTGTTTGGCATTCAGACAACTCAGTAGGCCATTCTTAATTGCACTCTGTTGAAATATCACCTATTCGTAAAGGTCATAGAATCCAAACAGCAGAGCTTTGCAGTTTGAGCTGCTTTAATGTATGTGAAGTTCTTGAGTGGCTGATATACTGTTACCCAGAGTACAGCTTTCTGTCTGGACCACTGTCCCAAAGCAGTTACTGCATCACCCCTGAAAGCTCACACTCCTTTCATGTAGTATCAGAACATGGGATTGAGTATGTTCAGCAAACAGTGAGAAATCTTCTTTGGTTAAAGCAGAAGCAAAGGAAGAGAAGATGAATGAAGTGTGGGCGGGTACTTAGTACAATCTGTTCTGTCTGACAGGTCACTGCCTTGGGACTTTTGTGTTTTTGTTGTTTTCTACACATATCCTAGGGGCATTCTAGTTGTGATTCTGTTACAACATGAATAAGTTTTAGCCTCCTGGTTTGTAGTGAAACATCTGTTAACGGTAGATACTATTCCAAACGCAGCATTTTCTTAACAAGACCCCACTCTACATGGTTACATCACTTAACTTTTTCATTTATTGGCCGAGTCAGTTAAGGCTACCTTTTTATGGTACTAGGTGGGGCAATTCATATCTGTCTCCAGCAACTTCACAGCAATGTGTAAGAGAAAATGAAATTAAATAGAAATTTCTTTGCAATCTTTGGAAGGATTATCTAATTCCCTGCGTTTTGCTTTTAGCTCTGAGAAGCCTTCTTCAACAGTGCCAAAACCATCTCCTCCTCTGTACTTCCCATTTGCTTCAATAGTGTTGTCATTTCCCAATCAGTGCACACCTCTACTTCCACGAGTCTCTTCACTGACCTCACTGTCCCTGTCTCCTGGAGCTCCAGTCCATCCTCCTCCACCTCTTCTAGTGCTGAGAAAACTTCAGTTGCTCCCTGTTGCTAACAAAGTTAAATCTGAATAAGTTTAGAGTGACCGTCTAGGCTGCTGATGCATCACCAGCCCACATTTCATCCTTATCTTCTCTTCCTTTCCTTAACTAAAGGAAATTTCTCATTTTCCTAAACGTAATGAATCCCATGCCCGTATATTTACTCCTCCTCTCCTTTCCATAATCTGGTATGTCCTTCCTTCACTCCCCTCGTAAGTGATGCCTTGTTTTTAACCTGCAGCTCAAATTCTGCTTCATTCATTCAAAAGATATTTATTGAGCACTTTCTGTACACCAGGCATGGGTCTAAGTGCAAGGAATCCTACAGGAAACAAAACCAAGCCTCTGCCTTCACAGAGCTCATTCAGGTGGCAGAGGGTAGATATTGAACAAACATATGGTAAGATACATGGGTATACATATGGGATGTCAGATTCTGAGAAGGCTGTGGAGGAAAAACATGATGAAGGAGCTAAAAAGGAAGATGGCTGTTTTCAAAGGAGTGGTCACCAAAGGTTGATAGCTAACATTTTCTACATGAAAAAAGTGAAGGTTCAGTCATGTGAGCATGAGGAGAAAGAGTGTTCCAGACAGACGCAACAGCAGACACAGGGTCTGGACACAGGAGAATGCCAGTGTGTCCCAGGAACAACATGGATGCCACTCTGCCTGGGACGCAGCTTGGTGGCTGTGGTGGTGAGCATTGGGGCGGGGTGGGGGCGGGGGCGGTCTTCCTCCTTGTTTTCTAGTGCACTGAGAAATCCATTGAGAATACAGAGGAAGTGAGAAATGTTGGAAGTTTGGAGAGAGAGGTGAAGGTAAACCTCTAGCATAGCAGCAGAGTGAATAGACTAGGGAGATACCAGGGGGCTCACTTGCAGTTCCTAACATTGAATTCAAATGTCTTTGACCTGATCACCTCTTCCTTTGAATTCTTGTAGCAGTTGTTACCCATACTTCATTTGGTACTTGGCATAAACTACCTTCTGTTGTTTCCAGTGTCTGGCCTAACTTTCTAACTTGTTATTTGTTGGGGGGTTTTTAATGCGTTATACCCCACCTGTCTCCTCAGCTGCTTTGAAGTAACTTTGAATATGCAAACAGCAGAAAAGGACAAAAATAAATAATGGAGAGTGTCAGAACAAAATGAAAATATAAAAAACAAACAAAAAAAATGAAAATATACCTGAGTAGAATTCAATAATAGCTGAAAAGCATTTGGAGAGGAGGAATCTTGAATGAAAACTTTTTAATCTCCACTACCTAAAACAGGATAGTTTATTGAAATTGAATAATATTAAAATCATTACTGCAATAATTACAGTGAAACCCACCTTTGCATTACCTCAATTTTTGTCCCACACGTCCACCTTGATTCCCGGGAAAAAAAAGTTTTACATGTACCCAGTGTATTGATTCCTTATAATTTACAATGTCATATCAGAGATATTTGGTAAGGACTGCAGTGATTGCCATGAAGCTTGCTGAGAAGAGCACACAGAGGCCTGATGCTTTGAGAAAATGCCTGGCATAGTTTTCTCATGGGCACAGGAGTCCTGGACAGGCATTGCAGGACCCAGGGACCTTCTGAGCCAAAGTACAAGTTCATTCCACAAAGGGATCTATAAAGATTTCCCCCCTTGAGAAGCTTTTGTTGATTGTCACAACTTGTAAAATGTCCATGATGATTACAGTCCATATCTTTTCCTTTCAGTTCATTAAAAATGCTATTCTACTGTCTTAGGTTTGCATTGTTTTAATAAGTCATCAGTGGTAATTCTTACCATTGTTATCCTATGTTGTGGGTGCCCTGTTCTCCCATCTTCCAGGAGAATGAGAAGTACTCATTCCTTCAGCTGCCGGGAGTTTCAGCAGCCGATAGCTTTCAGCTCATCCTTCTCTAGGAATTGTCCTCAGCTAAAGGGGATGTATCTTGCCAACAGTGACAGCCTCTTCTTGAGAGTGGCCTGCATCTAATGTCTAGTGATTGAAGGGTTATAAAGGCCAGAACACCTTGTCTTAATGCAGGACAATTTCTTCAAAGCCATCTTAGCTCCAGAACTCTCCTTGGGATCACCTGGGGCCTATGCTGTGATTGCATCACAGTTTAACTTCTCCCTCTGCCCACTTCTGCATCCTTTACTTCCCCAGAGGTGTCCATTCCAAGCACCCACCAGTAACTGCCGGCACATAGATCTCCATCTTAGTGTCTTTTTTCCAGGGAAGGCAGCTGATAACACCTTGTATACAATGTCCTTTCTCCCTCTGGCTGCTTTCAAGTTTTCCTCTTTATCTTTGTTCTTCAGCAATGATATGCCTAGGTGTGGATTTCTTTGTGTGTGTGTGTGTGGATTTCTTTATGTTTTTTTTTCCTTGGGGTTCATTAAGATTCTTGGATCTAAATGTTTAATATTTTCATCAATTTTGGAAAACTTTTGGCCATTATTTCTTGAAATATATTTTCTGCCCCGATCTCTCTCCTTCTGGGCCTCTAAGTACACATATATTAGACAGTTTAATGTTGTTCCACAAGTCACTGTTGTTGTTCCACAGGTCACTGAGGCCTTTTTCATTATTTTTACCTTATTTTCTCTCTATGCTTCAATTTGAGTAATTTCTATTGTCATGGCTTCAAATTCACTGATCTTTTCTCCTGCAGTATCAAATTGACTGTCAAGATCATCCAGTGAGTTTTTCACATCAGATATTATACTTGTCAGTTCTACAATTTCCATTTAGTTATTTTTGTCTTCCTTCTTTCTACTTAGGATTTAATTTGCTTTTCTTTTTCTAGCTTCTTAAGGTGGAAACTTAGTAAGCCTTTCTTCTTACCTAATATAAAACTTTAAAGCTATAAATTTCTGTCTAAGCACTGCTTTAGCCGCATCCCACAAATTTTGATAATGTTATACTTTCATTATTTTCTTGAAATATTTTCTATTTTACCTTGTGATTTCTTCTTCACTTATTGGTTATTCGGAAGTATATTATTTTAATTTTCAAATATTTGAGGTTTCTTTAGCTACATTATTGTTTTGGATTTCTAATTTAATTCTGTTGTGGTCAGAGAGCGTACCCTGTAACATATAAATCTTTGGAAAGTCATCAAGACTTTTTTATGGGCAAGCATATGGTCTCTCTATGTGAACATTCTTCATGCACTTGAAAAAAGTGTAATCTACAGTTGTTGGGTCTAATTCCTATAAATTTCAGTTAAGCGAAGGTTAGGCAAAGAGTAGCCAAGCATAGAGTATACAGGTATCAGAGACTTTAAACCAATTGGGGGGCATTTCTTGTTGGTCCAAAAGCTTTTCTCTCTTGTGGACAGCAAACTGGTGTCTAAACGAAATAGAGTACAACCACAGTGCACCAGTGTTCTTTTTCCTTTGGTTTGTAATTATGTTGTTAACTTGAATCGGGTTTTGCTAATTTCAGGGTTAAACTTGCTTTTCCAGTTGATTCTATACTCCTTGTTATCAGGTAATCATTTTAGCCCAGTAAAAATGGGCAGGAATACTAGAACTTAAAATGTTTCAGCAGTCACGACTCTGATAAAATATCATTAAGGACCCTACCCTTAGAGGAGAGCTTTGTCCTAATTGCTACCCCACAGTGGCATCCATCAAGATAATGGTTTGACTTTCTTCTTAAGTAGACAACAATCAGTTAGATAATCAAAGGGTAGCAAGCCTTAATTACATATATGAATTCCCTGTTTTAATTTTTTTAAATAAGACAAATGGGGATTCCTGACTAACAGAAAATGCCACACCACTAAAGAGCTTCCTTTGTGAGTGTTCTTCCCATAAAAGTAAATCTTTCTGGTCCTTTCCTGACAGAAAGAAAAAGCAAGATTAGAGGAACCACGATATACCACGTAGCAAAATGCAAGTTTGCATAGGACAGTGCCCTCAGGGAGGAAAGAGGTTGGGGGCCCAGCCTAGTTGTCATTCGCCTCATTTCCTGGTACTTTCATTTTTCATTTCTAGTTATAATGGTCCTGGTCTGTGTCCTGACATATCCAGATAACGCTGGCTCTAGATAATGCCTCCATTACATGGGGATGGCAACACCCAGCAATTATGTTTTCATCTGTTTGGGAGTTTGAGCTTCCCATTACACCAAGATGACCAACCCTTTGTAATGATAGTAATAATAATCCCTGTTAAGATAATAGGCAAGTATTCATGAATTTAACCAAGGAACTACATTAGTTATTTAAAAGTTCAAACTGCATTCTCCAGTTGCCTAATCCGTTGGGTTTTTTTAATCCTTTCTTTTAGGCATAATGAGATAGTCAGTTTTTGCCACCATGGATTTTCCCCAGGTTGTTGCCTTTCAAAGCAGGTTAGGCAAGGAGTAGCCAAGCATAGACAAGGGTATACAGGTATCAGAGACTTTAAACCAATTGGGGGGCATTTCTTTTTGTGAGGGAGCAAAATGGGTGGACAACGAAAAAAAAAATATATTGTGTCCCTTGTATAGTGACACAGAATTAGTGGCACTGACCTCATGGATGGCCCCAAGGATCCTGACAGGTACTTGGGCAGATGCCGTGTCAGCCCCCAGCACACTGGGCAGCTCAGGTTGTCCTCAGGAGTACCTAGTACCTCACACACTCGTAGCACCTTATGTTGCTAACGTGGGTAGTGGGCTTAGGGTTAGACCTATTATCAGGAGCTGCCCTGTCTCTTACAAATTGTATTTTAACATGTCTGAACCTCAGTTTCCTCCCATGTAAATTAGAGACAATCAAATCTACCTGTTGGGTTAATATACACATCAAACACGAAAGTAACAGAATAAGGCCAGAGACTTAAATAGATGCCAGGAAACGTTTTCTCCATTTCCTTCTTCTCCCCTTCTTCCCTCCCCTCCACTCCCCTCACAAGACCCTTGTGAGGTAGGCTATGCAGGTATCTTCTGTTTTGTAGATGAGATAACTGACATCAAGGGTATCAACACAACTAATTAGTGTCAGCCTAGTTCAGACTTTTTTCTGTGGTGGGAGAAAACATTCATGTCCTGGTGTGTGCACACAACTGCCTTTTCACCACGTGTGAAGTCTCTCACTGCAAGAGCTTAGCTTGGTCCTTAGCACCGTTGGCTTTCACGGGGCTTCTGCAGCCCAGCCTTCCAAGATGCACTTTTAGGCCTGACACTAATAGCTGTAGAGGATATTCATCGGATCTGCTGTCCCTGTCTCCTGGGCTTTTTGTTGAGACCTCATAGGCCTGATAGGATGAGTTTCTTTAACTAAAAAGCAGAATCGTGAAGGATCCCCTGAAGGAGGTGATAGACCATCAGCGTTTCAAGAGCATGGCTCAGATATTGACCCCAGCTAGTCCTAGTGTGCTTCCCCCCTTTTTTAAATTCTTATTGGAGTAAAGTTGATTTACAGTGTTGTGTAATTTCAGGTGTACAGCAAAGTGAATCAGTTATACATATACATATATCCACTCTTTTTTAGATTTTTTTCCCATATAGGCCATTACAGAGTATTAAGTAGAGTTCCCTGTGCTATACAGCAGGTTCTTATTAGTTATCTATTTTATATATAGCAGCATGTATATGTCAATCTCAGTCTCCCAATATATCCCTCCCTCCCCCTTATCCCTTGGTAACCACAAGTTTGTTTTCTATTACATTCGTGACTCTACTTCTGTTTTGTAAATAAGTTCATTTGTACCCTTTTTTTTAGATTCCGCATATAAGTGATATTGTGTGATATTTGTCTTTCTGTGTCTGACTTAACTTCACTCAGTATAATAATCTCTAGGTCCGTCCATGTTGCTGCAAATGGCATTATTTTGTTCTTTGCTATGGTTCCATTGTATATATGTACCACATCTTCTTTATCCATTCCTCTGTTGATGGACATTTCAGTTGCTTCCATGTCCTGGCTATTATAAATAGTGCTGCAATGAACACTGGGGTGCATGTATCTTTTCGAATTATGGTTTGCTCCAGGTATGTGCTCAGCAGTGGGATTGCTGGGTCGTATGGTAGTTCTATTTTTAGTTCTTTAAGGAACCTCCATACTGTTCTCCATAGTGGCTGTATCAATTTACATTCCCACCACCCCTTTTCTCCACACCCTCTCCAGCATTTATTGTTTGTAGATATTTTGATGATGGCCATTCTGACCAGTGTGAGGCGGTACACATTTGATTTGCATTTCTCTAATAAATAGTGATGTTGAGCATCTTTTCATGTGCTTTTTGGCCATCTGTATGTCTTCTTTGGAGAAATGTCTATTTAGATCTTCCACCCACTTTTTGATTGTGTTGTTTTTTGATATTGAGCTGCATGAGCTGTTTGTACCTAGTGTGCTCCTGACACAGCCTTCTGAGTCCCTTGAAAGTGACTTTCTGTCAGGCTTTTTCCAGACCGATACCAAGAGCATGGCAAGTAGAAGAAACCTCTGGGACTGGAGTGCCCAAGTTCACTTCTGGGCTCTGCCACCAGCCAGAGTGACCTTGGGCACATCCTGCACCCAGGACCTTAGTTCCTTCAAAGGTAAAATGAGGATAACAAAAGAACCAACTTCATGGGGTGTTTGTGATGATTAGATGAGGTGAGGTAATACACGGTCAGGGCTTGGAACACGCTGGCACACAGTAATCACTTGCTCAATATCTGTCAGCTGCTGCAGTGGTAGTTGTTACTCCTTTTCACACCTTGGAAGACTTAAACCAGCATTTTCTTCCTCTGCTGTGAAAAGTCACTGTGCTCTTTCTTTTTAATTGTGGTTTTGAAGGTCTTGGTTTTTTATTTTCAGTCAGCCTTTCACATTTCCATCTCCAACCTCAAATACTCTCTTCCCTTATAGCTGGTTCTAAGTGAAATCTCCTTAAGAGATGTTCTGCCAGGTGTTTCCCTCCTCTCTCCAGTCAGCTTAGCAATGTACCTGCTTATTTTATTATTTCTTCATCTGATTCATTATTAGCTTTGAGCTAATTGAGTGTTTTGAGGCATTGGGAAAGGAGGGTGTGTGAGGGGCCAGGTTCTGTGTGAAAGCAAACTGCGCCGTGGGTGGGAATTTTAGGAAAGGTGTTTTCTGTTTGCAGGTGGGGAAGGAAGTATGGCTTCACTCTTATCTCTGAAGTCAGAGTTTCATTTTAGGCAAGAGTGTTAAATATTAAGGACCTCTAGTTTGAAACAGCTTAGGTGGTGGCAAAAGTCTGACTCTATTAGAAAGAGAAGGATTTGGTAGTGAGGCCAAGGCAGGTGGGAGCAGGTGGGCAATACCGTTCTCATTTCGTTCATTCTGCTCCATCTGTGCCCCCATCCCCGCCAGCCAGTTACAGAGCTGCCAGTAGAAGGCTCCTGGAGTGCGTGCAGACAAATATCGTGTTGCAGAATTAGACTAGGTTCACCTGTCATGTGCTCGCGTGGGAAGACAATCAGGAAGGGAAATGTTGGGATTTTGATTTCAGGACCTTGTTTGTTGTGGAGAATAAGACACGAACAAGCAGAGCTTAGTCTTCTGTGACTGTCCCTGTCTGCGTGTGTGACTCGGAAGGCTCTGTATTCAGAATCCCTAGTGTTATTATCCATATTCCTAGGAACCCAGCCTTCAGGGTGGCACGGATCATAGTTGTTTCCTGTATCAAGCTTGATGTGCCAGTTACGAGGCCCGTGGATCCTGAAAGTCCTGGTTTGTTTTCTTCCTTGCATCGAATGTAATTACAGTTCTCACTTCCACCACGTCTGGGAGTCACTGAGCTTTTTGAGTCACTATGTCAGCCCAGCATCCCTCTCCCTGTGGCTCTCCCAGATCATCAGAGCCTCATTTTCCCCCGGATTTACTTTAATGCCTAGTGTTACAAGGTTATTTCCAGGGTTGTCATTGCTTCTTCCTCTAATGTTCAGCTGCAGTTTAATTTTCAGCTCTTATTGCTGGACTTCATTACATGGGGAGAAAGAAATTTGCTCTAGCAGATAGTATCAGGTATGTTTTTCTTTCTCTTACAATTGGAAAATCACTCCTGATCAGTTCTGTGCTAGTGGGTTAGATGGTCTAGGTGGGGCGCCTTATGTTTAAGGATTCGCCAAACTGAGACTGTGCTCAAATTTTGTTGCTCCCACTTTTGTGCATGACACTGATTTGGCAAATCAGTTTCTCTGTACAGCATCTTAGACTGAATCTACTATTTCTCTTCAGGGCTATCATGGGTCTTTGTGACAGTGTCTGTAGTTGGTTGCCCTAGTTTGCTTCTGATGATGCAATAAAATCCATGATTAGCTTCAGTAAACACCACTAGCTTACTTGAAAATTTCGTGCCCTAAATGCCTATTGTCTCATGGCGCCCACATCTTCCCCGGGTGGTAGAGTGTGGCCTATGGTGGCACTGCCCTTCAATAAATTGGAGCACAGACCCAGCGGAGCAATGCAACCCGCTCAGCTTACACAGGGAGCTATGACCGGATGAGCGCTCGAGTTTCCTGCGTCTCAGCCCAGTGCTCTTCCTTCCAGGTGCTTCCGCAGGGAGCAGAGATAACACAGGCACAATAGTCGTGGCCGATTACTGACCATCAAATAGGTGTCAGGACCATACGTCATCTCTGATCCTCACAATTCTGTGGAGTAGTGTTTTACAGCTAAAGAAGCTGAGAGAAGCTAAAAAACTTGGCCAGGGCCACTCACTAGTCATCACAGAATCCAGGTGGAGCCAAGGTCTGTGCAAGCCATGCCCTGTGTTCCCCTTCCTGCATTGCAGGCGGTTTAGAAACACCCCAGTGACTGTAAGAAGTAGAAAATCTGCTCACCCTTCCCATCCTTTCAGCAGATAATTATCAGCAGATAATTATTTCACAGCTGTTCTGTGCCAGGCACAGTGCTGGGTGCCGTGAGCGAGAGACGGCGCCCTGTCCTTGGGGCACTCCTTTCTCGAAGCTTTCCCTCCACTGTCCCTTCTCTCTCTCCTGCAACATCCACCGATCCCTCTTATTGCCAGGCCCGTCTTGTCTGCACTGTGCTCTGATGTCTCCTTTCTTTCCATTTTCAGTGGCCATGTTAGGACTACGTACACACGACCAGTATCATGCGTAGACTGGTAACACTTATTGAGGACTTACTGAGTCTTGGGTGTTTACTGCATGCTCCACGTGCGTTACCTTCTTGATCTTCTCAGACACACACACCCCTAGCTCAGAGAGAATAGGTAACTTGCCAGTGATTTTAGTGCCAGTGTTTGGTGACGCAGGGTGTGGGCTCAGGCAGGCAGGCTCTAGAGCCCAGGCTTTTGTCTACCTGCCGCCGCAGTTATCACGGGCACTTGGGAAGCAGGCTTTGGTCACGTGGGACAGAGGGCCCTGCACAGGATGTGCCAGAGCAACAACAGAAAGAGGCTTTTAACCAAAAGTCCCACTGGTTTGGTAAATTTCCATTCCTTCTTACAAGGGTTGGTATCTTCTGACATTTGAAAAATAATACTTTCCCCAAAAGTGAATTAAATAGGATGAAATAGATATTTCACTGAGACACAGGATAAACCTGCCAGAAATCACAAAGAATCTTTTTACAAAGTCCAAGTTCTTAGAAACAGGAAGACAAATGCCAGTGATTTCACACTGGGCCGAGAGCAAATTGCTGCCTGCTCTTGTTCCTAAAATGGACAGTGCAGAGTAAAACAGGATGTAGGATGTCCAGCAAATGTTTGCTGAACATTTATTTGCTGGCTGTAGAGCACTGGGAATAAAGGATGGATAAGATAAAGTTCTGATATTTAAGGAGTTCACAGGCTAACGGGGAGACGGGTAAACATAATTACACTATAGCACAACAATGCAGTTGTGGACGGGCCATGTGGCAGCTAATCTACTGACAGGAAGGGATGGGGGCGCTTGGGGAGAGGGCTGGAGCTGAGCCTTCCTAAGTGTTTGCTCTCAAGTGTGCAAGAGTGTAATCTGGACCCAAAAATGTTGTGATTTCAGAGACCTTTTGATGGTATATGTAGATCATGTGAGAGCGTGTTTCAAACAAGGCTGCCCTGGCAAATATGCTGTATATGGTTATTATACCTCAGTAACCTCTCAAGCTTTGCTTATCAGCTCTGGAGAAGGTGATCTTTTTGTGGGGTTTTTAATGTCCCCAAATCTGTGAGACATTTAAGCTCCTCTTCATTTACTCATCTTTATATCCCAGGCACTGATATAGCAGAGGTCCCAGAAATATCTGTTGAACAACGGAACTGGATCCCCATTTGTGAGGCCTGGAGGTGAGTGGGCCGGACCCTGCATAGGGCAGGGCATAAAACCACTAAACTGGCCTTCTCTGGACAAGCCGCCTGCCCAGGGCCCTGTCCCTTTCCTCATTCTCACCCCGCCTCACTGCTGGAACCCTCAACCCAAGGAGAAGAGTACAGAAATCCTCACCTTAGTGATGTATTAGTCATTCCCTGAAATGCTTCCTTTTTTTTAATATTCCGTCTTGTTCCAGGAAGGATTTTAAGACAGGTAAGCATCTACTGGGTCCTAGGCACGTCTACAAAGAGCTCTGCTGTTTCACCTCAGATGAATTGTATTCAGATAGTTTTCCACAGAGACAGCACCGCCTGGCCAAGAACAGGGCATCTCTGTCCTGCAGCACCTTTGCTTCCAGAGGGTCCCAGGGCAGCCCCAGCAGTGGCTCCTTTGTTCCGTATCTGGTTGTCCAGGATGATGGCTTGTGTTGTAAGAAAGGTCCTGTCACCTTCAGTTATTTCACACCCATGGAACAACCACATTTTTCAATTTCTGAAGGATGTCGTTGTTGGAAAACCCCTTCCCTTGGTATCTCCAAGGAGTTTAAGGGCCTAGAGGGGGAATATGATGATGACAAGGCCAGAACTCAGTGCAACCCTGCACACTTATCTGGACATGTCGTGTTTGAAATTATGGGTCTGCGTGTGTGTATGTGTTTGTGTGCACACTTACCTATTTGTTACTCCAGCTTTTCTCCCAGGAGAGGGGGACTAGGGTTTATAAGGTAGAGGTCCTGATTATGACCCTTACTGGACTGTGAATTTTTGATTTGTGTTGGGCAAGTCTCCTAGCCTTCCTTTCCTCAATTTGCACAATCCCGTTCACTTATGTAGTAGAGTAGGTGTAGGGCTTGCAATTCAGTAGGATTCAAAATAAACCATATGGCAGAAACATTCTTATCTTATTAAATTTTCTTATTATACCCAAGGGCTTCTAAGATGCATTGGAACTCATTGAAAGTTGAATACAACATACCTAATCGGGACACTTAGAAAAAGAGAAATGCTGGTTGATTGATTTGGTACAGTCGAATCAGAAGGCAAATGCCCATAAGCTGAGAGTGTCCTGCTCCCATTAGGACGCAGTGAGAACAGGAAGTCCAGCTGTGCTGAGCTGTTTTAGGTACAGATTAGCGCTGTGCTGCTCCAGGTGTCACCCGGGAGCATGTGAGAAACACTGAATCTCAGACTCCACCCCAGACCTTGTAACCAGAATCTGCATTTTAACAAGATCTTTCTGCAGTTCTTATGCACGTGAAAGAAATCGCTTGGAGAAGCGCTGGATCAGAAAACATGGGTTGGACTATCATTTGAGACTCCTGCACTTTCTGCCTCAGTAAGCAAACTTCCAGGGACTAGAGCCATTTATTCTGTGCCTGGAATAGACTCATCTGTGTAATGCTCCCTGGGGATGAAAGCGTGATTCTATTTTTAACAGTAGCATTTTCTACTTTTTTTTTTAAATTTTATTAGAGTATGGTTGATTTACAATGTTGTGTTAGTTTCAAGTGTACAGCAAAGTGATTCAGTTATACATATATGTGTATTCATTCTTTTTCAGATTCTTTTCCATATAGGGTATTACAGAAGATTGAGTAGAGTTCCCTGTGCTGTACAGTAGGTCCTTGTTGGTTGTCTATTTTATATTATAGTAGTATGTATATGTTAATCCAAAACTCCCAATCTGTCCCTCCCCCCAACATTTCCCCGTTGGTAACCATAAGTTTGTTTTCAAAATCTCTGTCTGTTTTGTAAATAAGTTCATTTGTATCACTTTTGAAAATTAGGTTCTACATATGAGTGATAGCATATATTTGTCTTTCTCTGTCTGACTTACTTCACTTAGAGGTTACTGAGTCCATCCACGTTGCTGCAAATGTCATTATTTCATTCTGTTTTCTGGCTGAGTAATATTCCATTGTATATATGTACCACATCATCTTTATCCATTCCTCTGTCAATGGACATTTATGTTGCTTCCATGTCTTGGCTATTGTAAATAGTGTTGCAGTGAACATTGGGGTGCATGTGTCTTTTCGAATTATGGATTTCTCTGGATATTATTCCCAGGAGTAGGATTGCTGGATCATATGGCAGCTCTATTTTTAGTTTTTTAAGGAACCTCCATACTGTTCTCCATAGTGGCTGTATCAGTTTACATTCCCACCAACAGTGCAAGATGGTTCTCTTTTCTCCACACCCTCTCCAGCATTTATTGTTTGCAGACTTCTTGATGATGGCCCTTCTGACCAGTGTGAGGTGATAACCTCATTGTAGTTTTGATTTGCATTTCTCTAATGATTAGTGATGTTGAGCATCTTTTCATGTGCTTTTTGGCCATCTGTATGTCTTCTTTGGAGAAATGTCTATTTAGATCTGCCCATTTTTTTACCGGGTTGTTTGTTTTTTTGATATAGAGTTGCATGAGCTGTTTGTATATTTGGGAGATTAATCCCTTGTCAGTCAGTCGCTTTGTTTGCAAATATTTTCTCCAATTCTGTGGGTTTTCTTTTCATTTTGTTTATGGTTTCCTTTGCTGTGCAAAAGCTTTGAAGTTTCATTAGGTCCCATTTGTTTATTTTTGTTTTTATTTTCATTATTCTAGGAGGTGGATCAAAAAAGATCTTGCTGTGATTTATGTCAAAGTATGTTCTCCCTATGTTTTCCTCTAACAGTTTTATAGTATCCAGCCTTACATTTGTCTTTATTCCATTTTGAGTTTATTTTTGTATACGGTATTAGAGAATGTTCTAATTTCATTCTTTTACATGTGGCTGTCCAGTTTTCCCAGCACCACTTATTGAAGAGACTGTCTTTTGCCCATTATATATTCTTGCCTCCTTTGTCATAGATTAATTGACCATAGGTGCATGGGTTTACTTCTGGGCTTTCTATCCTGTTCCATTGATCTGTATTTCTGTTTTTGTGCCAGTACCATACTGTCTTGATTGCTGTTGCTTTGTAGTATAGTCTGAAGTCAGGGAGCCTGATTCCTCCAGCTCCATTTTTCTTTTTCATGTTTGCTTAGGCAGTCTGGGGTCTTTTGTGTTTCTGTACAAATTAAAAATTTCTTTGTTCTAGTTCTGTGAAAAATGCCATTAGTAATTTGATCAGGATTGCATTGAATCTTTAGATTGCCTTGGGTGGTGCAGTCATTTTCAAAATATTGATTCTTCCAATCCAAGAACATGGTGCATCTTTCCATCTGTTTGTGTCATCTTTGATTTCTTTCATCAGTGTCTTATAGTTTCAGAGTACAGGTCTTTTGCCTCCTTAGGTAGGTTTATTCCTAGGAATTTTATTCTTTTTGATGTGATGGTATATGGGAGTGTTTCCTTAATTTCTCTTTCTGATCTTTCGTTGTTAGTGTATAGGTATGCAAGATATTTCTGTATATTAATTTTGTATCCTGCAACTTTACTGAATTCACTGATGAGCTCTAGTAGTTTTCTGGTAGCATCTTTAGGAGTTTCTACATATAGTATCATGTCATCTGCAAACAGTGACAGATTTATTTCTTCTTTTCCAATTTGGATTCCTTTTATTTCTTCTTCTCTGATTGCCATGGCTAGGACTTCCAAAACTATGTTGAATAAAAGTGGTGAGGGTGGACATCCTTGTCTTGTTCCTGATCTTAGAGGGAATGCTTTCAGCTTTTCACTGTTGAGAATGATGTTAGTTGTGGGTTTGTCATATGCATTTTCTACTTCTGATCTGACTTGACCTTTGCTTTCCCAAAATGATTTGAGTTGGCTTCCAAAATACAACCAATTGGATGAAAAAATGAGGAAATCTAGATTTAAAAAAAACTGTATGCCTATGGAAACTAATATAAAACCAGATTATAATAGCACACATAAATGTTTGCCACCAAGTCTTGTGCAGCTGCTAGACTTACGTAGCTGACCACTTAGTTTTGAGCTCCCTAGTGACAGAAACAAAAAAGAAAACACAATTAGTAGCAAGTCTACACAACTAGTAACTGTGTCCAACACAGTTTTTCTCAGCACAGGGTCTGATGGGAATTTCTTCATTGGATCATCACAAGTAGACTGTACATCTGCATTTTCATAACAAGTACAGTAGTACATTTCATGAGATTTTTTTCTTACATTATCCCTTCAAGGCAAAGGGCTGTTTTACAGAAGTGTTTCTGTAAGGAGAGATCTTTTCTTGCTCTTGCTGCTTTGTCATCTTCCACCTTCGCCTTTACAACCTCCTTGTTAATTAACCTGCCTTAACAGCCCCACCCCCAGCCCCTGCTGCCTTACCTAGTCCACTCCTGACGCCATTCCACTTGGACCCTCCTTGTTAAACTGCATCACGGAGTAACCAGGGAATAAACAAAGGTAAGATCAGGGCAGCTTGGTCCCTTGTCATATGGACTGTGGCACTGGCAGGCCCCACAGCTGAGGTTTTGAATTGCCAGTGAAAGGCAGGTGTCATCCTTGTCCTTAACCTGTCCTGCTCCCCCGTTCATGCCAGTAGTACTGAAGGGATTTGGAAAATCGAGGGAGGACCAGTGTTAAGTCTCTCGAAGGTATTTATATATTTTCTCTTTTTGCTTGTTTGTTTGAGCTTGGTTTGCAGTATTTCTCAAACCTTCTGCTCATCTTTAGCTTGGAACTCCCCTGTGCGTCTTACTTAGTATCTATTGGAAGTGTGATACTCCACACACGTTCTAAGAATAGGATAGTTTTTATACCAAATTATACTGAGAAGAAGTGTTTCTTAAAGTGTCAAGGCAAGTTTAAGCATTCTCAGATTAGAGGATGATCCCTCCTTGTGTCTGGCGGACCCAGAGGTGTGAGTCTAGAATGAAAAGCAGGACCCCTATGGTCCATCCTTTTCTCTTTCTGGCTGCCCTGCTTGGGATTCCCATCAGGCCATCCTCAGCCATTCCCACATCACTGAGAGCATCAGGAAGAACTGAGGCAGCTGTGTCCTGGGCTGGTCTCTGGGGCATCATCGTGGGATTACAGAAGCCCAGGAGCTGTGAGCCTCCTTATTAACAGCTGCTCTCTTGGCCTTGAAGCAGATCCTTTCACAGAGAAGCTGTGAAGTCATTTCACAATCATTAGCATGATTCATTCAGGGGTAGTGCTTCTTTCCATTCTCTCTTACTGCTTAGTAGGTTTTTTCCCCCTAAGGTTGGTGAAAATTTTGAAGAAAAGAAGCAAAGCCATTCCTGGAACACAAGTTCACATAACTTCTTAAAGTTGTAATGCTGTTTAAAGTTCAGATCTTTGGGGGGTGGGGGAGAATGAACACAGCAGAACCTCCCTCCTAGAGTGGTTGTGAGGGTTTAATGAGGTCATCCACGAAAATCACGTAGCACACAGGGCTTGGCACGTAGGAAATGCTCAGTACATGGTAAGTGTTCTGAGTGATGTTACTTGCTCTGTGCCTCTCCTGTTTCTGAACTTCTTCCACATCCTGGATGCAGGCATTTGTTTATATCACTGTTTTGGTGGCCATTCCTGCCAGGACTTTCTTATAAACAGAACGAGTCTCCAGACCACCTTTTGAAGCTCCCTTTAGTCCCAGAGCCCTCGCTCAGCCCTCAGGATGGACGCAAATGTCAACACCTTCATCACTGAAACACACCATCGTTTAACTGAGGGTGCTCTAAATTGTGGTAAGAAAAACCAGCATAATTTTTCACAGAACTAGAACAAAAAAATTCACAATTTGTATGGAAACACAAAAGACCCAGAATAGCCAAAGCAATCTTGAGAAAGAAAAACAGAGCTGGAGCAATCAGGCTCCCTGACTTCAGACTATACTACGAAGCTACAGTAATCAAGACAGTATGGTACTGGCACAAAAACAGAAAGATAGATCAATGGAACAGGATAGAAAGCCCAGAGATAAACTCATACACATATGGTCACCTTATCTTTGATGAAGGAGGCAAGAATATACAGTGGAGAAAAGACAGCCTCTTCAATAAGTGGTGCTGGGAAAACTGGACAGGTACATGTAAAAGTATGAAATTAGAACACTCCCTAACACCATACACAAAAATAAACTCAAAATGGATTAAAGACCTAAATGTAAGGCCAGACACTATCAAACTCTTAGAGGAAAACATAGGCCAAACACACTATGACATAAATCACAGCAAGATCCTTTTTGACCCACCTCCTAGAGAAATGGAAATAAAAACAAAAATAAACAAATGGGACCTAATGAAACTTCAAAGCTTTTGCATAGCAAAGGAAACCATAAACAAGACAAAAAAGCAACCCTCAGAATGGGAGAAAATATTTTCAAATGAAGCAACTGACAAAGGATTAATCTCCAAAATTTACAAGCAGCTCATGCAGCTCAATATCAAAAAAACAAACAACCCAATCCAAAAATGGGCAGGAGACCTAAATAGACATTTCTCCAAAGAAGATATACAGATTGCCAACAAACACATGAAAGAACGCTCAACATCATTAATCATTAGAGAAATGCAAATCAAAACTACAATGAGATATCATCTCACACCAGTCAGAATGGCCATCATCAAAAAATCTAGAAACAATAAATGCTGGAGAGGGTGTGGAGAAAAGGGAACACTCTTGCACTGTTGGTGGGAATGTAAATTGATACAGCCACTATGGAGAACAGTATGGAGGTTCCTTAAAAAACTAAAAATAGAACTACCATATGACCAGCAATCCCACTACTGGGCATATACCCTGAGAAAACCATAATTCAAAAAGAGTCATGTAGCAAAATGTTCACTGCAGCTCTATTTACAATAGCCCGGAGATGGAAACAACCTAAGTGTCCATCATCGGATGAATGGATAAAGATGTGGCACATATATACAATGGAATATTACTCAGCCATAAAAAGAAACGAAATTGAGTTATTTGTAGTGAGGTGGCTGGACCTAGAGTCTGTCATGCAGAGTAAAGTACGTCAGAAAGAGAAAAACAAATACCGTATGCTAACACATATATATGGAATCTAAGGAAAAAGTAAATGGTCATGAAGAACCTAGGGGCAAGACGGGAGTAAAGGCACAGACCTACTAGAGAACGGACTTGAGGATATGGGGAGGGGGAAGGGTAAGCTGTGACACAGTGAGAGAGTGGCATGGACATATATACACTACCAAACGTAAAATAGCTAGTGGGAAGCAACCACATAGCACAGGGAGATCAGCTCGGTGCTTTGTGACCACCTAGAGGGGTGGATAGGGAGGGTGGGAGGGAGGGAGATGCAAGAGGGAAGAGATATGGGAACATATGTATAACTGATTCACTTTGTTATAAAGCAGAAACTAACACACCATTGTAAAGCAATTATACTCCAATAAAGATGTTAAAAAAGAAACAAAAAACAAAAACCAGCATATACTGAGCCTTTATGGGGTGGGGACAGGCAGGTAAAAGACACTTTAAATATGGATCTCATCTAATTTAATGTTCAGTAACCTCATAAGGAAGCATTATCCTGTCTCACAAGTCAGAGCAGGAACTTGCCTAAGGTCACGTAGCAGGTTAGTATCAGAACTGGTATTCCAGTTCACCTCTGACTCCAAAGCTTATGGCGGCCTCTGCCAGGATCCCATTTCTTCCTCTAGCTGTGAGTTGGATCTGATCCACCAAGAGTAGAACCACAGTGTTGGGCGCAGTAACCAGTGGAACAAAACGAGACTGCTGGAAAAGCAAGTTAGACTTCCCCTCTCCCAAAAGCAGATTAAAATCTCAGCCCCTTAGGTGGCTACCAGCTTTATAACGAGGCAGGGAAATGACATGCTTTTTCATGTATAACGTATCTCCACTGGCAGCACAAAGAAGGGGCATCTTTGCTGGCTGTATTCAGTGCTGGGGTTGCCAGGCTGGGTGCAGCTAAATTATTCTGCAGAGTAAAGGCCAAGAGGGACCAAGAAGCCCCAGGGGAAGCTCTTTTTTTTTTTTCTTATGTCTTTATTGGAGTCTAATTGCTTTACAATGGTGTGTTAGTTTCTGCTTTATAACAAAGTGAATCAGTTATACATATACATATGTTCCCATATCTCTTCGTTTTTAAGTACGGAGAATCTGGAGACCACATGGGAAGGGGCCATAGGGAGGTTGTCGGCCTGGAGCTGGCACCAAGGGCGTGTTGGAGGCACACGGCCATGTCTAATCCATGTTCAGTAAACTATCAGCTGCTGGTAGCATGGATTTTCTTCAGAGGAGTGAAGGAAGCACTGCATCCTGTTTCACCGCTGACCAAATACAGAGGCCGCCCATGGGTGTTATTACTAACCTTATTGTTTTTGATTTCTCAGGCAACCTCAGAACCTGTTCTGGATCCACAGCAGATCCAAGCATTTGACCAGCTTTGCCATCTCTACCGAGGAAGTTCTAGGGTAATGTTGGTGTGGCTGTTTACATTTTTATTTCCCTATTTATAATGAGTGTTTTGGTACCACAGTGTTCTCAGGTCCTCACTCCAACCTCATCCTTAGTCTGTAAAGTGCCCTGGCGTCCCTGTTATGGCTGTGTGGAGCCCTGACCCCAGGGAGCACTCAGAACTTGGCAAAGGATGCAGAGGAAGTGGAAAGATATCTGTCCCTTACCTGCCCTGGGCTGTGAGGACACAGAAGGGCATCTGTCTTTATACTGCCTCCAGAGAGAGCAGGCATAAGCCTAATCCCTCATCTGGGAGCCTCTGTTTATACTGATGACTGCCAAATCTGCCCTAAGCCCCAGACTCTGCTGGACGTCTGCACTGGTTGAATTTGCTTTGGCCATGAAAGATAAATGCTAAGTTGTAGTGGCTTAACCAAAATAGAATTGTAAATATGGGCATCCCAGGGCATCTTCCACAAACCTCTCTCCAGATTTCTTCTAGTTTGTGGCTCTGCCATCTCTAACGTATGGCTTATATTTGCATGATGCAGCATGGCTGCCCCAGCTCAAACCATCACATCTGCATTCCTGCTAGCAAGGTGGAGAAAAAGGAGGAAGACCATAAGCCCTCTATTTAAGGATAGTTCCTAGAAACTGTATACACCGCTTCCACTTACCTCCTTTGTCTGGAACTTAGACATGTGACCACACCTAACTGCAGTGGAGACTGGGGACATTGGTCTTGATTCCAAAAGGCCATGGGCTAAAACTGCTGGAATCCTGTTGCTGTAGAAGAGTACAGATTTAGAGGGCTACGGCAGTCATGCCACAACATCAGTCTGGGGGCCCCACAGGCACTTCAGAAGTGCACTTATTAACTTTTCCAACCCGCTCCTCCTTGCCCGTGCCTGTCTCTGGGTGTCATCCTCTGTCATCAGGTCACCCAAAGCAGTCACCTGCTGGCACCCTGGGTTCATCCCTCCCACCCCACCCACTCAGTAGGGAGCTCTCCTGTCTCTTTCTCCCCTTTCCTTCCAGCTCACAGAGGTCACTGCAGGTCTTCTGTCCCTTCTCCAGGCTGCTGCTTGGGCACCATCTCCAAACCCAAAAGTCCTGTTACCCCCTTGCTTACAGCACTTTCCTGGCCCTCCATCACCTGAAGCGGAGCCCAAACTCTACCACCTCCTCCATGCCCCAGGTCACACCTAAATTCCAGCCAGGCCAGATTCGTTCTGTAAGCTTTTCTTGGGCTTTCACAGACTGCTTATGTCCTGTTTTTTATGCCTGGGCTCCCTCTGCCCACTCCCCACACACCTGCTAGGTTGCTGGCAGCCCAGAGGAAAAATGGTGTTCCCTCTTTGAGAGCTGGTCTTGGGCAGGGTCTTTTATTCCAGGAGGTTTCCTGAACTGGCATCACTTCCAGCCAGGCTCTGCCCCAGGAGTTGGGTTTCTGGGCCTTCTATTCTAAGGAAGTTCTGCTGCTTTAAACTGTTGAGCCACTATTCAGGACTCATCAATTTCTAGAACACTAAGTTACAGAAGTAGAACACAAAAATATCTTTTTCCTTGGAAAACAGAAAATATTTTTTGTGTACTTCAGTGTCAATGTGAAAGAACTTTGGGTTTACGTAGCATCTGTCACCTGTCCTGTTATAGCATCGTACATAACAGTTTACGTAGCATCTGTCACCTGTCGTGTTATAGCATCGTACATAACAGTCCTTGCAGAGAACTGCACATGCTGATGGGAAGCTGAGAGGGTTACAGAAGACAGCAAGTGGCACAGGTGGGGCTTGTGCAGAGCGAGGGACACCCCTCTGTAACCTGCTCAGGCAGCAGTGCAAGTCCCTGCAGGGAGCCACCTCCTGCGTGTCCTGGGCCAGCTAAGGAGTTTGCAGTCGGAGCTTTCGAGCCTGTGTTACGAATTATGCATTGAACCATAGCTGTGTGTTGCAACCAGGAGCAGGCGCTGGATTATTTTAGATAAATTGGCACTTCGAACCAAGGGGCCTTCAGATGTCTCCCCAGTTACCCCAGTCACTGGTATTGAGTTTTCAACAGAAGTGACAGACACGTGTGAGTCTTCTGCCACTATTGCCTGGGTGAGGAGAGAACCCTTGCTAGAGGTTGGAGAACAGCTGGAAGACAGACTACCTGGCAGGGGAGGTGAGGAGAGAGCAGGTGACAGACAAGTTATCTCCAGAGAAGGCAGAACCGTAGGCAGCTCGGCTGAGCAGAAACTGTCACAGGGACCAGAGTTCGAGTCCCACGCTGTCACTCATCGCTGGGTGACCCAGGGCAAGTAACTTAACTTCTCAGGGCTCTGGGATTTTTACCCAGAGGGTGATTGTGGAGGATTAGACATAATTCATGTAAAGGACCTAGTATCCTGGTGCCTGGTGCCTAAAAGGCACTCACTCAGGGAACTTACCTGGGGCTTTTAGAAGTCCCGCAGACTCCGGGCCTGCAGGCTGACACCGAGAGGCTCGCCCTGCTGTGTGTGATGGCTCGGTCCTCACAGCTGCCCTCTCTCCGGATGAAGGAGCTTGGGTGTGGCATTCAGCTCTTCTCTGACCATCAAGGGCATCTCAAGGGTTAGGCTGTCAGGCTCTGTACTTTTGCCGAAAGCCTTTCTGAGGTCAAAGGAATGGCCCCAAGCCTGGTTTCCCAGTGGGCTGGGTTAACACTCTCCCCTCCTCAGCAGGTCTCCCAGAACTGAGCCTGTAACAGAGTGAGGGTAGCGCTGGTGTCGCTGGTGGACAGGAGCAGGGAGGGCACTTAGAGGAGAAGGTGGCATCTGTGAGTTTGCCTGGAGCCCCTGAGTTTGAAGTGGCAGCGGGGCGTCCACTTGGAGCTGTCCTGGTTCCACGAAGGAGAGGGGTCGGAGCCAGTGATCGTCATTCATCCCAAGGAGAACCCACCAACAGGGAGTGTGTGGCGTGAGCTGAGCAGAGAGCGGAGAACCGCGGCTCAGGCTGTGTGTCCACAGGGAGAGGACGGAGGCAACAGGCTCACACACCCGCTGGAGAGGGACTACTCAGAGTGAAGGAGGTTCAGGATCGGACAGCTTCCCCTTGTCAGAAAGTGTCACAGTTGGTTGTGCCCACAGGACTTACCCAGTCCAGCCGCCTCATCATCAAAGGAGGAAATTTAGGCCCTAGCAGATGCCGTGAATTTGTGCCAAGTCACCATTGCCTGTTAGCGAGATGCAGCTCTGGGGTCCACACCCGGGTCTTACCCTCCAGCCTCGGCTGACGTGTGTCCCCTCCTTTGCAGCTGGCTCTGCTTACGGAACTCTCCCAGAAGCGTGGCAGCGAGAGCTGCAGGCCGTTTAGCGGCTCCCAGAGTGGCCCTGCCTTCACCAGCATCTTCCAGAAGGAGAACTTCCAGCTACAGCTCATACCCCCGCCTGTGACTGAGGACTGAAGACTCTCCCGGGCCTGGAGCCCCGAGACCACCCCAGCAGGTGGGGAGGGCCCCCCTCTGACAGGCCTGGCCCCGCTGCCCTCAGGCTCCTGGGCGAGGCCCGAGGGCGGCTCCACGCCCGCCAGCCCTGGGAGACTCCGGCTCTTCCTGATGTTGCCGCAGCATCAGCACCAGACTGGTTGATTTTGTTTTGCTTATTAAGCAAATGAACGCCATATACCTCTATCCAGTTATTTAAGAAAATGCATCTTGCCTGTTGGGACTTTTTCTCATTTTCCCTGAAGTGTGGAGAAGAGGCGGAGCTCCTGCAGATGGCGTTTTGAGTCCGGCGCAGCCTGTCTCCTCCAGCTGGTGGGCACCACGGAGGGCTGTCACCTCCTGCTGCCATTGGGACAGGGAACAGCACGGTTGGGAACGGTGGTTGCCAGGCCGCAGCACAGCTGAAACCTGCGTTGGAGGGAATGAAGGGCTTGCAGGAGCTGGGGCACCTCCCTTTCCATGTGTTTGTGCTTAAACCCATTTGAGTGTAAGATCTGCCATTTCTAACAATAAATGCCTCGTGTTTAAGCCCTGCTGGCTGTCTCACTCTCCGTCTGTCAAGTCATAAAGGACGTTTAGAACCCTTGTTGCCACCATTCAGTTCTATTAGCTCCAAGTCAAGGACCCTGATTGATTGGGGCAGCCCTGCCTTTATTCCATAAGCAGCTGCGTCACAAGCTCCATCCAGAGCACCAGCCACCCAGGTCCCCCTCTGCCAGGGACCAGGCTGCCAGAGCAGGATTTTTCCATTTCTTGGCCTGGGCACTTCCTATACGTCATTGAACCAACCACCGCAGGAGCTCACACCACACGCACAGAGGCTAGGTGTCTGCCTCCCAGGCTCAGGTGCTCCCTGTGTGGTTCCCTCAGGGCCGACCGGGCTCCCAGGGACTAGCTGTCAGGTGCGCAGGGTGAGCCCACCTGTCCAGCTCCGGGCCCAAAGCCCGTGGTGCTCCTACCAGCCCAGTGACCAGCCAGCGCCTTCTAGGTGCCAGGCGCCATGCTGGCTCCTTTGCGTGTGCATCATTTTTAATCCTCCAGAACAATCCACAGGAAATAGATGTAGAAACTAGATACAACTTTTCATAAAAAATATATCCTGCTTCTGCCACATCCTGGCTGTGATCCTGAGCAAGTCACTTAACCTCGCTCAGCTTCAGTTTCTTTATAAAATAAAGCTGCAGTGAAGACTAAATGAGCCAGTACCTGAGAACGCGTAGTGCTGGGCAGGCACATGGCAAATGCCCCAGACATGTCAGCTTAGCTCTTATCACAGAACTACACCCCGAGGTGGCAGCCCAAGCTGCCGCCTCCTGCCAGAGGTGCAAGGAGGCCACACTGGGGGACATGGTGGAGCATTAAGTGAAGTGGCCACCAGCTGGATGGCCCTTGAAGCCACATGAGAGCCTCATCTCCATTCTACAGATGAGAAAGCTGAGGCTCACACTGGACAATTTAACCAAGGCGACACACAAGAAGTAGCAAAGCACAAAACTCAGAACTGATTTCAGAGCCAGTGATGCCACCTCCACAAATTCCGTATCAGATGGTTTCTTGACAAGTCTAAAACTAAGGCCAAAGGGGCTCGACAGTCTCAAAGCAAAATGTGGTGATTGCCTGCCCTCAGTCGACACTCTAAGGCAGTTTACTGAGCATCCGAGCCCCCTATTCAAACCAGGGCTGGTAAACACCAGCAATGCAGTCTCCTCCAGCCACTAACCTGGTTGATCATCCCCAAGAGTTCTTTGTCATTCGAGTCACAGCACCATTGAATAAGTGACAGCAGCCTTATATCCAGGTCATGCCTTCTGGATTGGATTGAAGAGCCCTCTTGTCTCATCTAAGGGCAGATGAGAAACCGACTCCAGGGCTGGGCAGTGCTGGGCCCGGTCCCTGTCCCCTCGTGGCACTTAGCACATGTTCTACTCTGCAGTGACGTCGGGTCCCACTTCAGAGAAGTTCCTTAGCAGAGGCTTCTCTGGAAATACATCCAGGCTCAGTCAGCGGCCGTGGTTCTGCTGACATGGCCACAGGAGCTCACTGAGGGGGTGGGGGGCTCCCAGGATGGAGGAGCAGCAGCTCTGAGCACTCGCTTCCAGCCCCGGTGCTGAGCTCCAGCTGGTCTTGCGGGTCACGTGCCCACCCCTGGGCTGTGACAGGTGGTAAGAGGAAAGATCTGGAGGAGGGAGGCTCCAGGCACCCATCAGCTACCATTTGGGGAGGGCAGGTGCCTGGTCTGAGCCGGCTCCTCCCATGCTGCGCCCGGGGGAGGGGAAGGTGGTCCTCTGAAAGGAAGTCAGGGCCCTAAGAAGGGAGGGATTCTGATTTGCCAAAACGCAGCAGTGTCCATCACAGCCTGTTTCTTCTTTGTACCTGGCAAACGGTTAAGTATTTGAAAGGACCATCTGAAAATAGCTCCCAGCTCAGCTGAGTGCCCCACCTCCTGCCATGGGGGGCGAGGAGGGGGATGGAGTCTCACCCAGTTCCCCATAGGAAGCAGAATGCACTGTTGGAAAGAGCCCTGGACTGCCTGTCAGGGGCCTCAGGTTCTAGGCACAGGCCCCACAGGCCCACGTGTGAGCTGAGGAAGGCTAGTACTCCTCTGAAAAATAGAGATGCATCTGCTCCATGTACAGCGAAGGTCCAAGTGACGTGGGGGAGACGCTTTGTAAAGGTAACATGGTACCAACCAGAGCCTACCATGGTGAGAGCGGGAGGGCAGTTGTTTGTGGAAGAGGAAAGCCAACCGGGGCCTCATCAATGATGAATGCATCAGTGAATAAATAATTCAGAGCTTTGGGGATCCTTTTAGCAGCAGTATGTTTCCACTCAGCTCTGCCTGCTGAAAATGTTTTTTCCAAAGGTGCATCTCCAGAATCAGACGCGTGTGACGTGCCCAGAGCTGCAGGAAAGACCTAGTGTGTCGTCCTCCGGCAGCCCAGGGCGGACCTCAGGTCCCTGCAGAGTCTGAGGGGATTCTGAGCACCTCTGAGCTCCAGGGGGTGGCCCTGACTCATCAGAGGGTTCATCCAGGGGCCCCTCCTCTCAGAGCATCCACGGCCATCTTTCTGCCACCAGCCTCCTCCACACCCCAATACTCTATGAAGCCTTCCCCACCTCCCCAGGAAAGGGGCAGTTTGACTCCCTTGTTTCCACGCTTGGGTGTTTTCCTGTCTGCCTCCATCACTCCTGAGGGACGTGACTGTCCAGTCCACTCCTGTGTCTTTCACAGCACAGTGCTGAAAAGCAGGCTAGCTGCCACCATCTTTTAAGTCTCTTTTTAAAGTAAACTTTTTATGGACAGAAATGTTCACAAACCACATTGCAAAGCCAGATTAATTCATGAAGTGAACACACCTGTATAATCAGCACCCAGATCACGCAAACGGAAATGGCCAGCACCTCAGACGTCCCCTGAATTCTGTTCATCACCCCGCAAGTCAGCCACCATCCTGCCTTCTAACACCATACATGGTTTTGCCTGTTTTGAACTTCATAAAGTACATTATTTACTCTTTTGGAAGTGGCTTCTTTTACTCCAGTTATGCTTGTGAGATTGCTCCATGGTATTCCTTCTCATTGCTGAATAGTATTCCATTGTATGAATATACCATAACCGATCCATTCTATCGTTAATGGATGTTTGCGTTGTTTCCAGTACTGGCTCATTACCATTCTTCTTCCTGTCTTTTGGGTGAACATACATATGCATTTCTGTTGGGTATAAACTTTTAGGAATGATTTTTCAGAGTCAGAGGGTAGGTATAATTAACAGATTTTTGAACATATGCCTGCCTGTGTGAATGAATGCATGTCTACAGCTTCGGGGGCGATGGGGCAGGTCAGACATGCACACCACCCCCTGCACAGTCCCTTCCCCACAGCCCTCGGTGCACAGGCCCTGGCTTCTGCCTCCTGCCCCAGCCAGGGATTAGTTGGCTCAGGAGCCTGTCGGGATCTGCTGTTAAGCTGCTGGTGGGGATGGGCCTCGGCTTCACACAGGGACACTTCTCAATAACCAAGGGAAGCCAGTTGCCCGTTCCTATCTGACATCGGTTCCCTCAGAACTCTGCGCTACATGCATCGCAGAGGTCAGAATTTGGTGCCAATAGCCTTGGAGGGCCAGGTCAGGTCCCAGCCCCTGGCAAAGTGGGGGACCTCATGGTTTGCCCAACCCGGCCTCTTCTCTCTCTAGAAGAATGAGTTGGCCCATCATCCTTCAATACTCCCACAATCCACCTCCCCCTGAGGTGGTGACTCCCAGTCAACTTCCTCCCTTCATCCTCCCCACTTCTGACCTCTCCATAACCCATTATTCCCTTTCCGAGTGGCTGTATCAGGCATAACATGGGGCCCAAGTGATTTCCCGATTCAGGAAACACACTGCAGCTCCAGGAATTCACTGCCTCTCTGTGACTCTTGGATAGGTTGGGGTAAGGATAAATCTTCCGGGAAGAACTGACCTGTTTTGGAACCCCAGTCATCAGAAAAGACCCCAGCGAATTCTAGTTGGACCCACTGGTCTTGTGCTGACCTCCCAGTGACCTGTACAGAGATGCCCACTCTAGGCCCCATTCACCCAGGGCCTTGGGCTCCTCAGGAATCCCAAATCCCTGGCGTCCTCCCCATATTCAGTGCAGCTTCTAAATCATGCTAGTTACCTCTCAACATTCTAGATTCCCAGGAAAAACCAGCTCTGTGGATCCCTATGCACATCCCAGCCAGGCCTCAGGGAGCCCACCCTCTGGACACAGGGCAGAACCACCCCCCCACCCCGGGCCTTCCCGAGGGCTCCCGGCCTGACTGCATGGCCTCTGAGAGCATTGTTGTGGATACGCTGGGATGGCTCTTCCAGGTCCTCTGCTGATACATGGGAGTACCTACATCTGCTTGATGAAGTCTGGCATCACAGTTCATACAGGAAGATTCTAAACACGGGGGCAGAAACAGTCTAGTACATGAGGCCCTCGTGCCCTGGAGTAGGCTGGGAGGCAAGCCTAAGGTGGGTGAGGATCGGTGCTACCACGGGAAGCAGTTGGTATCAAAGGCCCCACTTCAGTGAGGCTGGGAGCAGGAGGCCACCGAGGTGGCTGACACCTAAAGTGCTAAGATCTGAGGCCAGTTCTCAAGAGAGTTCTTACATCCAGGGCTGCTCCCGAGCCAGAGGCAGCATCCAGGTCTCATCTGGTCTCAAGCCAGACCCAGGACGAGGTCAAGCCAGGCTGGGCAGAATCCAGAGCACTTGACAGCAAGGGCAGCAGCAGGTGATGCCCGGAAGGCTGGGCTGTGGCTCCTGGATGACCCCACCTAGAGCCATGGCTGGGGAGTGAGGACTGCAATGGATGGCCTTGGGGCCCCAGGTCTGGGGAGGAGAGAGAGGCAGGGGAGGGAGAGAGGCAGGGGAGGGCAGGTGTGACTGCAGGGGCTCAACAAGTGAGGAGGGGAACACTGGCTGGACTTGGCATCAACAGAATTTTGGAGCTCTGGCCCCGCTACTTACCTGCCAATTAAGAGTGACTCACCTGCCTTTACTGTTGACTTAGCTCTTGGATGCTTCAGCCATAAACTCATGAAATTATCCTGTCCTGCCTGTCATGCAGAATTGCCGGGCTTGGCAGGTAAGGTGACATCTGGGGAAATGCCTGCTAAGTCCCCCTTCAGATGCAGTGGGGCTTCGAGGACCCACAATGCTGCACTTCCTGTCGTCACCTTACAGTGACGCTCCAGATCTCCTTCTTGGGATAAATCCTCTGGGACTGTACACTAGGTGACAGGCTAGTTGTCAAAGAGAACTAAGATGTCCCACCAGAGCCCAAGCTTTCTGGTCTCCCATCTCCAAATTCACACACACAGTTTCAGACTGGGGACTGAGAAGGACAATGAGAAACAAATCCTCTCTTTTCTCCAACTCACTGGCCCAAGACCCTTCCAGCCATGGTTGGAGGCCTGGACTGGGGTCAGTCCTTGGGGAGGCCGGGTGGTTCCAGGACACACAGTCTGCAGCCCGGCCTTTAGTAGCCCCTCCCCCAAGTGGATGAGTGGGTGCAACGCTGCCCAGACTCTAAGGCTCCCCACTTCCTCCCACAAACCTGCAGTGCCAGGCTCCACCCGAACTCACTATCTTCAAAACAGCTTACAGGGTTTGTTTCTGATTATAAAAGTAACACCAATTCATTTACAAAACTAGGAAAATTCCAAAGAGCAAACAAAAACGCTGCTAATATCTAGGCATATCTATCTACCCTTACCTGCCCGGTTTCTGAGGAATTCCCGCTGGCTTCCAATTGCTCCTCCTGACCCTGCTGCAGCGAGCCTGAGTCCCGAGGTCCTGTCTCACCCCTTCATTCAGCACAGAACTGGAGTGGGACACCAAGGGCTAAAGGCATTACCAATTCCCAGCGATAGAAATGTAGTAAGGATGAGATGCTAAATTAAAGTTTATTGCAGAATAAAAGTGTGTGCAGTCAGCATCTGTAAGAGGCTATAGTGAGATGCTTTCTACAACTTGGCAATACAATCATGTAGAGTTAAATTAGTAAAATGCACACTTTGTTAATGAGATCAGTTGTCTGCAGAAGTCACTTTAAAAGACAAGTTATCTTTTGTGAAGGCAGAAAGAGTTAGCCTAGACTCATGATTAAACATAGAAGAAGCAATGGCCAAATCAAAGCACTGAGATACCTGCAGAAAGATGCTGAGCGCGTGCGGGCGCGTGTACGTGTTGGGGGGAGGTCCACGTGGAGCACAGAATGGGGAGGGAGGGAGAAGCCTGGTGGTGTCTGGGTTAGGGAGGCGTCTTCTTGGTCACGGACAGGAAGGGGGCACCCTCTGCTCTCCTCCCCACTCACTATCGGCCTCCTGGCTCAGCCTCCATGGCCCCTGAGGGTGGGAAGGGCTACAGGAGGATGCAACGCAGGACAAGGGCCAAGAGTATGAGCTCCACGGCCAAGGTGACAGTTCAAACATGACTCCCACTTACTTACAAGCTGTGCCACTCTGAACAAAAGTGTTTTCTTTCTGGAGCCCTTTTCCTGATTTGTGAAGTGAGGATACTGAAGTCTCCTTCAGAGGGCTGCTGTGAGGGATACTCAGAGAAAGCAGGAAGGCAGCTGTTGAGCTATCATTATTAATATAAACAATGATATTATTTCTATTACTGATAAGCAAATTTGTTTAGCACTCCCCATGAGGTTATTCAATAAAAGCCAACCCCAAAGCTGTTCTTTTCTTGGTGTGAATATAAAAATTAAGCTCCTGGACCTGCCATGCTGAGGCTTGGACCCTCAGCCTTGGGGACCTAGTGACTGCACCCTCGAGGGTCAGCAGGGCAGCGGCCTCCCTGGATCCAACGTGCAGTCAGAACTGTCTTACGTGGAATGTGTGAACCGAACACACAGCTTGTAGCGTTGTGTGAAATAAATCCCGTTTGTGGGGGAATGTAATTTTTATTTGTATAAACCCAATGCAGCCAACAAAAAAGTTCTTACTATAAAGCGTTCTGGGAATTATCACCAGTGGTGACCGTGAGTGTACAGTATGCATAATAATAATTACCTGCACTAAGGATTTGTAAAATTTAAATGGAATAATGATGTAAAACACTGATTTCCTAGCACAGAGTAAGCACTGGATATAAATGTTTCACATTTTGCAAATGGGGGCTTTTGTTTTTGTTTCGTTAGGCTCACATTGCGTTATTATTTAAATCAGACAGAAACTCTCTAAAGTGGGGTGGAGAGGGAGGATATTCCAAAATTCAAAATATCGTATTTGTGCTGGTAAAAAAGAAAAAAATCACATTTATTTTACAAGGTAGTATTTTCCTAAAGTATTATACAGAGAGGAAAGTTGAGCTGTTTGTAGGAAAACAGAATATAATTTTAGGAAATTACACAAGGATCGACATTGTGCTTAAAACTTTAAAACAGACAGGTTTTTAAAAAATCACACAGTGAGTATTACAGGGTACGAACAGCCTTAAAAGTACACATGAACACGATGATATGGAAGCTCAGCATTAAAACTGCTACTGATGATTTGCTTTCAGACTTGTTCAGACTATTAAGAGAGCACTGCTTCAGCCTTAACAGAAAGAACTCAAAGCACGAACAGAAACGCAACCCTTTCCCAATACAGTCAACTCTCAATTATCCATGACAACGAAAGGGAGCAGTGACATAAGAAATTTTTTAAAGATAAATAATTCCAAACTTAGTTTTGAGAAGTGCCCCTGTACTTATGTTTGGATGTGAGAAGCACTGACATCCCTGGAATTGACAGCACTGATAAAGTGCGGAAACGCCCAACGGGAAGAGACACAATCGCACGCGACAGAAAAGCCCAAAATACAACTGGCCTCCTTAATGTGCTCACACCTCCTCTGGAGAGGGGAGCGGGAAAGAAAACCCACGGAAACTTTGTTTTCCTCATGTAAAAATCCAAAACATATCAACCAAATTTTGCAAACAAGATGGAATAATCAAGTGTTGACTGTATAAATATTATTTTAACTTGTGCTTTTTTTTTCTTGCCTAGAAGTATTTATACCACCAAAACTATCTGGATATTTTGACAGCTTTCCAAATTATCTGGTTGCATCCTATTGCCCAAGAAGAGAAATTCGCTTTAAAAGGAGTTTATGATCGCCCCAAAAGAACTCTGATGTTTCAAATAGGCCAGGAAGTAGAGATTAAGAAATAAAACCACCACTCAGATAAAATCAAATCCTAGATCAAATCCAAAAAGTACCTCAGGAAAACAACTTCATGGTTTTGTTCTGGTTTTGGTGATTTTATTTTCTGTTTCATTTTGTACTGTATTACCTTGAACTACAGGTCTTCCCCTTCCAGGAAAGCATCTGTTTTTCTTCAGGGTTTTCCTCAAATTTGCATTTCAGATCCTGAAAATACCTAGATTTGATTGTAAAGCTTCAGTTGTTAATGTACCAAACAGTTGTAACGACAAAAGCATTTTAATTGCTTTGTCATTTCTCAGAAAAGTCATGAACACGTGTGAAACTTGAAAATTCTAGAAGAAATCTTGGTTAGATAAGAAACCTAAATTCCACACAGCACTTACTTTGTATGTTCTACCTAACAGCTTTTACGCCAACTTTCAGAAAGTGGGAATGGTGCCAGTTTTTGATAAAAGCCCAAGAAAGCAGTTTTTCCACCCACACAGCCCAACTCTTTGCCCCAAGTGAGCAAAGGTCCAAATGGTAAAGCTTTCATATCTCTCAATGTACAAGTATTAATCAAAAACCTATTTAACATGACTGTGTTCTATGTCTATAGTACACACTGCAGTCTAAACATTTTCTAAAAGTGCCTATAAATATGCTTATACAAATGAGCAATACAGTATCAGGATTACAGAGCAATTCTTTCATATAATACAGAACAGAATAGGCCTAGAATTTAAGTTGAAACTACGTATTTTTATATCCTTATCAGTTGTTTTTGGAATGCAAGCATTAGAGAAACAATTCTCGCTCAATCATATATGATTTTCAGATAATTATTAACAGTGCTAGGACAAAAAAAAGAATTCTTGTTTGTGCTTATTTAGAAAAGGCTATTTTGAGATCCAGGAGCATCTGATATTTAGAATCCTGTGGAACATCTCCAGTTCTATAAAATAGATAGAAGTGAATCTTAGTTTTTAATTATAAAGAGTTTGTGCAAACATTTAAAGTGATTATCAACTAGTCTTAAATCCAAAAATTCCATTAAAATCATGGCTAATCTGAATGGCAGTTCAGGAGTTTAAACAGGAACATAGGCAAAAGTCGTAGATATTACCATATAAAGTGCCCAACCCTGACACAGCCAGCCTCAGAAACGTGGCCCTGTGCCCATGGATTCCCATGGCGCTGGAGACCTGGTGGTTGACTCCAATTAGATTAACGGATGGAGGAGAGAACTGATAGGAATGGTGCAGAGAAAGAGTGCCTCGTGTTCCTGCCCGGGGTTGCAACAAGCTCACCCAGAATTAGGTGAAGACAGGACCCTGGGGCGAGTCGCCCTGGCTGCAGCTGCCCACTCAATCCTGGGCGGTGCTGAGAGCCCAGGGCAGGGCTCATCAGCTGTCTGTCCCTAAGCCCCTCTCCGTACACCCTCCTCCGCCACCCTCTCCTGGGCCCCACTGTACCTGGAGCTCTGCTCACCACCTTCTTGGTTTGACTTGTTAAGTCTTTACATTTCAATAAGTGGGAACTTTATGCTGGCTGCATTCTCATCTAGCACAGAAAGTGTTAGCAAACACTGCTTTCAAAGGAATATGCACACTCTGCTTTCTAAACCCTATGGCTGCTTGGGGCACCTGAATCTAACAAACTCTTCTAGCCAGTCACGTGACTACACATACAACTAGGAAAGCAGGTTCTGCCTGGAGTGACTTTTGAAAGATGCCAAGTGGAGGCTTCAGGGAAGGACACAACAGGCCTCTTCTTATTTCTTAAAATACAAACTAATGTGACACAGAAGCTATGTCATGAGATGATGCCATGAGCGCACACTCATGGATAGTCAGGGTATAGGAAGTATTTCTCCAGCTCCAACTTTGACAGTTCTGGTTTCATGTGGGCCATATTTTAAATTTCCTAGATTCTTAACTATGCCTCACAGACGGTATATTTGGAGAAACAGCAGGTAACCGACTCACACGAGAACACCAGTTACTAATGGAGATTAGGAGCAGAATTCTGAAGAGAGCTAAATAAGGAAGAATCACTTACTACTTTATGTGTGCAGGAAAAGAGAATATTTACAACAGCCCATGAATATTACTGTTGTAAAGTGAATGAATATTACACAAAATATTTTCTCCTGACTTAGCGAACTATTTCAACTGTTTTTGCATTGGCATAAAAAATCCATGCATCATACTGAATTCTAATCCAGTTCTCACCTAAGCCATCCTAATGCTTCATACAACCAAATGAAGCAGAATTAATCAAACCTATTAGATTCATTCCTAATCCCTAAAGGACTGCTGTCTTTAGCACTTCCATGCTAACTAAAACTATGACTGACTTTTTTTCTTAAGACATCAGATGTGGCTGCCTCCTAAATATAATACCTATATAACTCCTGAAAGTTTCCCCCAGACTTGAAGAACAATTTTAAAAAGCAGGGATATGTTGGGGAACCCACCCAAGAGGCCAGTTCGAATGGTACAACATCCCCAGCTAGCCCAGGCCAAGTACATCTCTCCTTCCCCCGGGTTCCCAGGGCACTCTGGGTCCCATCACCTGCATGTGTTACCTCGCCTACTGGACTGTGGTCCCTTCCTGCCGGGAGTCAGGCCTTATTCACTCTGTATCCCTGAAGAGCGTAGGCACTCAGCTAAAGCTGGACTGAGCCTGAAACAGAGGTGGAATCTCTTCTGAAGTGAGGTCTAGCTCAGCCCCAGATAACGGAGGGATGTGCAGACACTGGCCATAACTAGGGACTGAGCTGGCCTCCAGTAACCTCCCAGAAGTAAGCCAGGACAGCACTGGCCCAGCCCCAGTGCAGGCGGTGGGGAGACGGGGAAAGGGACAGAATGGCATTAACCAGTGCACACCTTGAGGGGTCACGTGAGCCACTTTCCACACGGGACTAGCAGGGTAGGGGTGCTCATCAGCACACCAAAAGGAACGCCAAAGAGTTGTTCTGCGAAGAACTGGCTCTTTATAAAATAGTGTCTCCTTCACTCCGGGCAGCTCCTCAACCTGATCCGTGATGCTCTGTGATCATCACTTCATCACATCATTGCTTTCAAAGTTCCCAGTGAAATTAAGGCTGGGTCACAATTCATGACACCAGATGCTACATAAAAAGGAAGTCAAGATACAAAAGAAAACCATTTATAAGAAAAAAATGTCTTAATTATAAGACTAATGTAAAAGTGAAGCTAAATCAGCAGACCACTGAACTGGTATGGTTGTTAGAGAGGGGTAGAAAACATCGACTGCATTGGAAAAAGGATCCATTAGACAAAAGTACAAAAGCTCAGCATGGATCAGAGGACGGGGCTTCCTGCCTGGACGCTCACACGGTGGTTTCTATTGTTTCGATCACTTCCAGATCAGACTGCGAAGGGGAGAGAAGGGTGCACTCGTCTGGTTCCCAGCTGCTCTCTGGACTATAATCTTCCTCTGAACTCAGTTCTGCTCCTTCTTCTGTGTCCTCATCGCACGACTCCACATAGTGAGCCCCGACTGCATTGATCCCAGAGTCCTCAGAACTTGAGGGAGAAGAGCAGTGATCTATTTTTGGCGTATTGCTCTCTTTTGATATTAAGGCATCGTGTGCAGAGACCTCCTCGGGGCTAATTTTGTGGGAATGTGGCGCCGGCTGCTTCTGCACATAACACATCTTCCCATTAATACATTTAACCTGATAGTTGTCAATAAAGAGGTCTGAGATCATACAGTACCTTGGTGAATCAGGGGGGAGGGGAGGCTGGAAGACAGATGCGAATTTCAAAAAGTGTTCAGTGAGGGACACTGAGATCTGAATGGTGTTTGTGGGTTCCCAAGGCCTTGCGGGAATCTCAGTGCTTGGAAGCTGTTCCACAGGGGTCATCGGCTGATACACGTATTTGCCTGTGGGGAACACAAAAAGGCAGCTGAAATCTAAGAGTATTACACACACTACATTAAGGTAGCCATAATGGTTTCTCTCTGAGGACTCAGAATGTTTTTAAAAATATTTCAATAACATCTCAGAAGAAACTAATAATAGAATCGTTCAAAACTGTTATAATCAATTAAAAATACAACACGGTACCATAACATCATGGTGTTTTCATCTAAGAAACTCAACACACTTTACAAATCTTAATTTATGTTTGAGTCTTTTTAATGCCTCTGGAATAGGTGGGTGGATACTATCATCCTTATTTTTCAGACAACTTGAAATGATTTACCCATCATACTAAAATAAGGAATGTCCACATTATAGTATGGTAAAAACATACTGTAAAATAGTATAATATACCATAAAATTATAATTCCATTTTTATCTTTAATAATTATATGCTAATATAGACATTTAAAATTTATCATCAGGATTATGATAAGACTTTCACTCTTCAGGTTTCTATGTTTTAATCAGAATACACATACACACACACATTTAATAGGTAATGGCCTATAGCATTGTCCTGGTCACCCTCAGTGGCCAGGGTCAGGTGCAGGGTGTGAAATGATCTCTTTCAAGACCCAAAGCTCATCAGTGGCCAAAGCAGGAGATGTTCTCCCTGACACCAATTCCACAAGCACAACCTCAGCCAAGCACAGGCACAGGCAGATGCAGGGGGGTGACCTGCCAGATGTTTCTAGAAAACCAAGAAGCTTATCCCCAAACCTTCCCTCTGCCTAGGTGTTTCTCACAGAGTTTGTGTGGAAGTGAAACCTAACTGGATCTGCTCCTCCCGCATCTCTTTGCTCATTCTCTTTTGCTTCACTCAACAGTTAACAAAGCCTCCCCTGTACCAAGTGCTAAGAAGACAGATGGAGATGACAATTGCCCAGTCTGTAAGCCTAAAATGATTTAAAAATAGAAATCTGGAAAAAAAAAAAAACCAACAACGACCACAAGTCCCAGAGACAGAAGCCACAAATGTAGGCACCATCTTGGGTTTATTCCTAACGTAGCTGATTTATCAATCAGTCCATACAGTATCTTCTGCACATATTTATGACACTGTTTTTTAACCTCAATGCTATTGCCATTTCAGATCAGATAATCCTTTGCTGAGGGGCTGTCCAATGCACTAGCATCCTTGGCCTCTACCCACTAGATGCCAGTAGCACCTCCTCCCCAGGCTGACAATCAAAACATCTCCAGGGCTTCCCTGGTGGCGCAGTGGTTGAGAGTCCGCCTGCCAATGCAGGGGACACGGGTTGGTGCCCCGGTCCGGGAAGATCCCACATGCCGCGGAGCGGCTGGGCCCGTGAGCCATGGCCGCTGAGCCTGCGCGTCTGGAGCCTGTGCTCCGCAACGGGAGAGGCCGCAACAGTGAGAGGCCCGCGTACTGAAAAAAAAAAAAACCCAAAAAACCCAAAAACCAAAACAAAACATCTCCAGATGTTGTCACATATACCTGGAGGCAAAATCGCCCTCGCTGAGAACCACTGATTTATGACCTCCTCCTGAGCATCTCTTTGCAGGCAAATCACCCACTGTGCTCTGCTCCCATCTGTTTTAGTTCTTAGTCAGATCGAAAATTCTAGGATAGGGATCACATTTGTAAGGAAAACTACCTTATATTTTTTAAATAAGTTCATTAAGCATGGACGAATAGCAATTTTAGATCAGAAATGTGAACAGCAAACTGTGCCACAGATAGTGCAACATTTGATCTATTAAGATCAATCAAGCCTGCCTGTATTTTTTACCTCTGTTTCTTGACTCCTGTACAAAAAAGTAGGCTTAGATGCCACAATTTCTTTGTAACTAAATTACTCTAAAAATACACTCAGCTTCATTCTGGAGTGAGGGAATTCCCCTGGCAGTCCAGCGTTAGAATTCCGCACTCTCATTGCCAAGGGCCCGGGTTCAATCCCTGGTCTGGGAACTAAGATCCCACATGCCACGCGGCACGGCTAAAAAAAAAAAATCATTCTGGAGTAAAACTGTTAAGCCTTTGGGGTCCCAGGTCTGCTTCCAAGCCTGGACATATTTCACACAAACCTTACGGTCTAACAAAAATACAAGCAAGAACTGTCATGCCTGCCTGGGAAATTGTTTAAAATATATTGGGCTGGCCAAAAAGTTCGTTCAGTTTTAAGTAAAAATAAAAGACATTTTTCATTTTCACAAAGAACTTCATTGAACAACATATTCACTAACCGATCTGACTTTTTGGCCAACCCAATACCAGGTATCTTCAATTCTGTTATCTGTAAAGGAAGGGATTACTCCTTGTCAGGCAAAGTTCAAGTCAGGCAAGTTCTAACAGCTTGGTAGGAACTCTGAATCCAAGCAGAGGGGCAAAAAAGGCAGACTTTCAAGCCTCCCCTCTGGTCTGTCAGCCCCAGGATTAGAGAAAGATGAGTGTGGGCAGAGGACAGAAAAGGGACTGGGAGAATTTAGGGGACTCTACTCCCTTCTGTCCACAGAGTGGTGAACAAAACATCTGGAACGGAGGTTTGGTCTTTTCTTGGGTGGTAGACTGGTGGTTACTGGGTTCAGAGGCTATGGATGGCAGGCACTCATGAAATGCTTGTCGCAGATGCTGATTAAGCTCATTCTGGCCCAAGTAACCTATGGTTTAGTTACCCACTGGTCACCGCATAAGAGGTTCCTGAGACCCAGAGGGCTCAGCGCTTTATCTAGTCCAAAGGTAGAGAGGATCCTGCAGCCTGACTTTGGGCCTTCTCTGACCAGCCTCTCCTACTCTCACCTAAGCCCCCTTGCTGCACCCACCCCCTTACCCGCCTTTGTGCTTCTTCAAAATTTGCTTTTTCTCTTCTTCTCAGTTGTTCTACCTCTTACTTTCCTCTCTCCTCCAAAGCACCATTTTTATTTCTTGAAGTGTGGTAAAAGTAAGAGAAATGCAGCTTGGAGAGAAAGGTATGTTGCATTCCAGATTACATTTTCTTCTACCAGTTACACCTATTAAACATGCTATTCAGAGCTGGAGTGACAGCCTGTTATCTGGTGATACTGAGATACAGATGCAAAGAGGAAGGCAGGGAAGAGAAAAGTAATAAAGATGGCCAGATGAGAAACAGAGTTGAGTAAACATCTTTTAAATATCAATGATTATCTAATACTATATTGTTTGATTTGCTCATAAACATATAAATTATAAAACAAACATATCAAGGATTTAGTTTTGTAAAGAGTCCAGAGGGGGTACTTCCCTGGGGGTGCAGTGGTTAAGAATCCGCCTGCCAATGCAGGGGACATGGGTTCGAGCCCTGGTCCGGGAAGATCCCACATGCCACGGAGCAACTAAGCCCATGCACCACAACTACTGAGCCCGCGCTCTAGAGCCTGCACTCTAGAGCCTGCAAACCACAACTACTGAGCCCACGTGCCACAACTACCGAAGCCTGCGTGCCTAGATCCCGTGCTCTGCAACAAGAGAAGCCACCGCAATGAGAAGCTGGCACACCGCAACAAAGAGTAGCCCCCGCTCGTTGCAACTAGAGAAAGCCTGCGCGCAGCAACAAAGACCCAACGCAGCCAAAAATAAATAAATAAATTTAAAATAAATAAAAAATGTGGTGTTTGTCTAGGCTTCCCCACTGTAAAGTTAGTATTTTTCTCTCTATAATATTAAGTATCTTGTGAAGAGATATTTTGAGAGTATGCAAATACCCTGTTTCTCATCATACCACCATCTACTAATTTTAGCATGCACAGGTGGGTGTGGCCTGCAACAATCACTACTGTGGTATTTGCCAAATAGTGAGTTTCTATTTACATCATTCCTTCTATATTTATTAATCAGAATTCTATCTAAGCAGGAGATGCTCCTTCTCCCTCATTTATTTATGTATTCAATTATTTACTGATAGAAGCATGGACTCATATTTATTTTATTCTAGGGATTGTAATCCTTTACTACCGTTATTTATTTTGTTGCTCAAATTGTCCCAGACTTAGCTCTTGGGAGCTCCTTTAAGTTACCCCTGTGTCATTTCAACATGCCCCATATTTTTGTGACGACTTCCTCACGTTCTGGCGTCATAAGAAGTTACTGGCTTATCCTGTACTTCCCCTGCCCCAGTCCAGGAATCAGCCATTTCTCCAAGGAGCCCTAGCTCCTTTCTTACGAACTTACACATTCTTAAGCTTATTCTCAAAATACTCCTGTGAAGCAGAATCTTAGTTTGCTAATGACTCATTCAGCCACTCACAAAATTCATCCATACGAAAGTGAAGACTACACCTCATTACACTACTTAACACCCATTTTAAAAAATAATATAAAAACTAAAAATAAACTTCGTAAACGCATTACTTTATATGGAATCTTTTTCAAGGGAGCTCAAATCACATTCTCAATAATGAAACTGACTAATCACAATAGGTTTTTGTGATCACTAAGTGAAAAATAAATTTCATATATTCATGTTTCTTTTCAGGAAAGCTGGTTCAACACTACAGGTATTTCTCAACTAAAGGCCAATCAAAACCACTAAATAAGTAACTTAAACTATTCTTTTAAAGTCTTGGTTCATAATTTTTCTGACTGTTCTTCCCCAATGGTGTTTAGCAACAATATGTAGTACATACTGTTTTATTGTTTTTGTTTTTTAACATCTTTATTGGAGTATAATTGCTTTACAATGGTGTGTTAGTTTCTGCTGTATAACAAAGTGAATCAGCTACACATATATACATATATCCCCATATCCCCTCCCTCTTGCATCTCCCTCCCACCCTCCCTATCCCACCCCTCTAGGTGTTCACAAAGCACCGAGCTGATCTCCCTGTGCTATGTGGCTGCTTCCCACTAGCTATCAATTTTACATTTGGTAGTGTGTATATGTCCATGACACTCTCTCACTTTGTCCCAGCTTACCCTTCCCCCTCCCCGTGTCCTCAAGTCCATTCTCTAGTAGGTCTGCACAGACCTACATACTGTTTTCACCATGCCTCAATGAGACACTAAAAAAGATTTATGTTTTCATCCTGGTGGAAAGAAGGAAGGGATAGAGGGAGAGAGGGGAGAGTTAATTACTTTCTCAAGCTCATGTAGTAAGGCAGAGGTCAGTTCTAGAGCCCAAGCCCTGTGACAGCCTATGTTCTTTCTTCATGAGAATACTCATTACTTAATTAATAAGATTTATCTAATGCTCTTGTTAGTTTACACTGTCATTCTCTGCCATTAACTTCAGCTAATATTCCAATCGGTAGCACAGTTGTACATATATAGTAGATACATTCCCTAGTAGGAGTTTCTTTCTTTTGGTTGTAGAGCACAAAGGGAAGGCAGGTGGGGACAAACGTAGAAAATGATTTATGTGGCCCCTTAAGCTATTGCATGCACTTTGTTAAACTAGTTTTTAGGATCAGTTGTGCATTTTGATTTTTAAAAAAGATCCTCTGGAGGGGAATGAGCTTTTTGCTTTTACAGATAGTTTTATGACTGTTAAATGTGTGTCCGCTTGACACATGAACTACACTGCTCTCAGGGAATGCAAAGTTATTTTAAAATTAGCCTAAGCAAAATATAATTAAAAAGGTAAATCTACTGAAAAAAACTGAGTGGCCTAAGGGAAACTGCATGCACAGTTCAGTTCTTTGATTTTATATACTGAATCACAAGTATGCTTATTTTAGTCCCAAGGGCATTCATTATATTGAAAATAATATTAAATATTCTTATTCAGCTATTTCTGCAATGTACATTATTTACTTAGTTGAGTAGCATATCACAAACTAAAAGCAAAAGAACCTAACATTTATTATAACCAATATTTTTTGTGGCCTTACCCTCTACCACCCTGCTCCACTGGCAGTAATATACCAATATTTTTGTACTTCAATCTATGAGAACAATAAAGTTCATACATTGCTCAATATATTGAAGTCCCCAATCAGAAATTTATGCAAGATGCTAATTTCTTCATTTTTCAAATCGTGTAACCTTTAGTGAGGAGGAACATATTAATGTAAAGCAAAACCCCAGTGAGACAGAGCACCAGAGCATGGTTTATTTACTCAGTTAACAAATATTTATTGACTATTTACCATGTTTATACTACTAAATCAGATGCTGTGGGGAAATAAAAAGTACAATGTGTAGTCATGCTTCAAGGGGCTTCCAGTCAAACTGCAGGGAGAAGATAAAAAATAAAAATAAAACACCAGTTGAGCAAAACCGTAAATATACAAGGGCATTCACCAAGCAGCGGAATAGGATTCCAGGCTTCACTGAAGGACTGTACCTGGCTGTTAAAAGACACACACCTGTGGAGTAGCGATCGGAACTGCTCCAGGCCAGTTCCAGAGCCAGAATGTGTCAGCAGGCATGTGGGGTTCACAGAGTCGACCAAGACAGCAAAGGAGGATAAAGTTTGTGAGGAAGACAGAGGCTGGATGGGGCTTAGAATGCAAGGCCAAAGTGTTCGTGTTTTGCTAACAATGGGGACCAGTGCAGATTACTGAGGAGGCAAGTAATAACAATAAAAGAGGGATTTCAGAGAATTTAGTCTGGTAAAGATGTGCAGAGGGACTGGAAAGAGAAGAGATGGGGGTTAAGGGGAGGCTATTACAGGGTTTCAAGCATGACATTCTGACCTGACGCAAGTCACCTGGCTCAGTAGAGGAAGGAACACAAGAGACATTCCTAGGAAGGTGGCAGATCCTGGGGGTTCAGGGCAAGGACTGAGGCTACGTACTGGCTGTCCAACCTTTATCAAATGAACAGTCCCATGCTTTCCATTTCCTCAGGGTAAAGTGGTCAGTGCACTCTATCTTTTAAAGCACTGACTCAGTGCCTGGCACATTGTATAATTCTATTATTGGTGTTGCTTATAGAAGACACGAGCTGCCTGCAGGTCTCCAAGCCCCTCTATAGAGGCTTCCCAGCTTTGCCTTTCTACTCACTTCCATTTCTATCTGCTCCTCTCATGGGATGGGCACAGATAAAGCTGGTCTAAAGCACAAATCAGACTTCGACAATCAAGCTTCCACCATCTTCCAGTTGGTTTTACGCTCAGATCTGGAGTTAAGTCAAACTGGTAAGAGGGGGAATGGAGGAGGTGGAGGAAGTACCACGGAACAGCCTGTGCAGGGCAGGAGCCCTCACCAACAGACCTCTACAGTCTGCACTGCTCTGGGCCACAATTTTGACGCCCTGAAGTAGGGCAGCCAGTACAGTGAGGCCTGCCTTAAAAATAACATTTCTAAAAGTGCCATAAACCAACGAGAGAGAGAAGCTGTTCACCATATTTACCAAGTTAGAGGAGCCAATGTGAAGAGAGACATGATGAAGCCTCTATCCTTTTTTAAACCATGTTTATTCCTACCTGAAGCCAAGTCTTCTGGTTTGAGGGACAGATACATGTAAAAAAAAAAAATTGTGTATTTTAATAAGTAACTACCACTGAAAAAAATTGTGTATTTTAATAAGTAACTACCACTGTAAAGACAAGTGTAAAATGCATCCCTCTTACGACCCAATTTGAGTCACACAAGCATCTGTAAGCATCACAAGAAGAAAGAGAAGTATTAAGTTGTGGGGTATACACTATATAAGGTACAGGAGCCCAGAAAAAGTGAGGGCTGGAAGGGCGAAGAAGAGGCTCCCAAGAAACGGATATAAACTTAAGAAGGGCTAGGACCTGGACAAAAGAAAGTAAAGTGGCAGGCTTTGTGCAAAATCCAGAGGCGGAAGTAGTGTGGGCTGCCTCAGGGGCAGTGGGGTAAACAGCCTTACTGGAACAGAGGGTCTCCTGCCACAAAACCAGTCTCATCACAGATAATCTAGAAAGAGAGCAAAACCCTTCCCTTGCCTAAGGAGACTGGATACCATAAGAGCCACTCTGCTGAATAAACTGGCACAATGGAACTTGTAGACACAGACAATTCCAGTTGGGAAAGAGCCCCTTGTAGGGCCAGAGAGTTCGGAAACATCCAATAGGTAAGTCTGGCTAAAACAGGCCATAGTAAAAAATGAAAAAAAAAAAAAAAAGGCAGAGATTGAGAACTCTCTTAGGCTTTCCAGTTCCTTTTAGGGGGCCAAATAAGGGTCTCATGGAGCGAATATCTCCACCTCTTTATCCTTAATCGCAGAAGTCCTACTTTATCCACCAGGAGCTGTTCTGTAGAGTTGGTTTTAATACAGTAATTGGTTAAAAAAGGGATGGCTGAGGGAGTCTTCTAAGGATGGCTGACTGAGGATGAGATGAAGCATGAAAAACCGTATGTTCAGAAAGAAGAGGAGGGCTGCTGACAGAGCACACAGAGACTCAACCACTGTGTATTAAGTATCTGCACTTTGCAGTACAGGAAAACACTGGGAGAGAAGCCTGATGGAGGGAAAGAGGAATAAGTGAAAAGTGGCTGATTATGGATCACCGCAAGGGAAGGAAAGCTGTATGAGTGCCACCCCTTTTTTGTCTGAAGATGGATGACGATGATGATAGTCATTACCTTTGATTTCTTTATAAGAAGCCTTGACCTTATTGGCATTTTATTAAACCATCTCAGCCTCCTACCTTCCTCTGCAAAAATCAATAGTGGATGGGCTGAGTTACCAGACTAGCCAACAGATTTCTAAAACTTCAATTAGAAAAAATTTGAGAACAAAGAAACTCCCTATGGGAGGCAGCACAAGTGGAGATGGAGAACATGAAGACTCTGGCGCAGTTTTCTGCCATTCCACTAACACACAGCTGTGTAGTTCTACAGATCCCAAATAAGTTATTAGCAGCCATTAATCCAATGGACAGATAATCGTGACAGTCTAAAACTAAGGGAAGTAGTACAAGACATCTGTCACATTCATCTATTGATCTGGGAATAAAAAGTTCAGAAAATTCCCAAGAAAAGGATGCTAACCAGTCAACCTGATCTAAGAAAATTAAGATCTTAAACCATCTGTGCTTTTCACAGGGGCTCAGCAGATACTTACTGAAATAAAACAATACATTTTTTTTGTTAAAGGTTATTTTTGTAAGGAACATGTCTCTGTTTAGTCAAGAACCTCATTTTTAAATTTATACAAACCAGTATGGCATTCTGGAGCTTTATTTGTTTATTAATCAGTCACAACAATAATAAAACACATTCTAAGTATCAATGAGATATAATTTAAAATCAAATTATTTATATACAAAAATTTATATTTCCCAATGGAATGAAAGAAAATATATTCACCATGTTATTTCTTTAATCAGTTGTTATAATTACCTCTCATTTCTCTTGGACCTGTGATTAGGCCAGCCAACTTTAAAATCAGTGCCACTGGGGAAACCCAGAGTTAGGGGTAAGAACTTACAAATGTACTACTTACAGCTAAATAGCATCTCTACTTAACTATTCACTTAACTACTCTTGAATGGGGACAAGGAGGCTCAGATGATGGCACCAAAACTCAACTTGGAGATCTGTTCTTAGACAACCTCTCTTCATCATAATAGCTGGGTTGTGAAATATATGGAGAAAGTCACTTCGCAGCTGACACTAAGCAGTAAAGAGGAAAAAGGGGCCCAGGTTATTACGAGATTATAAATGTGCTAGTATCAACTAATGCCTCTCAACTCCAAATTTTCTTTTCAATATATGTTCAGCCACAGTGAACAGAATCCCTTTAAACATTTTTCTTCTACACTGAGCAAGATGCTAAATTTCTCAGTAGAGAGCACTAGAGGGACACTACAGGAGGAAGGGGCTCTCATGTTTGCTGCACACAGGCTGGGGTGGGGGGGAATGAAATCTGCTGGAGGTCTGCCCCAGCCGTGAACCCAGAATGTACGGTTCCTTGGCAACCTTGTGGTTTTGGCCTGGCCTGGTGATAGCCTTCCCATGGCCTTCTCCACGTGCAAACCAGCGTTCTGAAGGCCTTCTGCCTACATCATTCCCTCCTGCCTATCCAAGCCTATGCCACCTTTGCATACCCACACCCTTAACTGCTCATTGCCCATGCCTTCCTGGCACTCCAAAGGGCTGCTTCCTGCTTGCCCAGCAAATTCAAAACAGTACAGCCTGGGCAAAGAGGCAAGGTTCTCTGCTATTCTGTAGGCTGAACTATACTTTCTCCAACAAGTTTTGAACCCCAGTCTTGGGGAGGCGGAATTCCTTGCACCTTTGTCCTTCCTGGGTATATATACTCCCTCAGCTCAAAGGAAATACACAGAGTTTCCTTATATCCTTTGGTCACTTATTTCTTAGAGTTTTACAATTCTTTCTCTTTCTTTTTTCTCTTTCTTCTTTTTTTTTCTTTCTTTCCTTTCTTTCTCTCTCTCTCCCTCTCTCTCTCTTGCCTTTCTTTCTCTCTTTCTTTCTTTCTTCTCTCTCTCTCTCTCTCTCCCTCCCTCCCTCTCTCTCTCTCTCTTTCTTTCTTTGTCTTTATTTATTTTCCCTGCATTGGGTCTTTGTTGCTGCAAACGGGCTTTCTCTAGTTGCGGCGAGCAGGGACTACTCTTCGTTGCAGTGTGAGGGTTTCTCATTGCAGTAGCTTCTCTTGTTGCAGAGCACACGCTCTAGGAACGTGGGCTTCCGTAGTTGCAGCACACAGGCTTAGCAGTTGTGGCTCGTGGGTTCCAGAGCGCAGGCTCAGTAATTGTGGCGCACAGGCTAAGCTGCTCTGTGGCATGTGGGATCTTCCCAGAACAGGGCTCAAAACTGTGTCCCCTGCATTGGCAGGTGGATTCTTAACCACTGCACCACCAGGAAAGTCCAACAATTCCTTATATTAAACTTCCCCTGTGTAATCTACTACATGGTTTCCATCTACTGATTGGATGTAAATTGATTCAATGACCAAAGTCAAAGTGTGGGATTTCCTGTAGAACAGGGGTCCCCAACCCCCGGGCCATGGGGGGAATCAGGCCACACAGCAGGAGGTGAGCGGCTGGCGAGCAAGCGAAGCTTCATCTGCCGCTCCTCATGGTTCGCGTTACTGCCTGAACCTTCCCTCCCACCCCCGTCCATGGAAAAACAGTCTTCCACGAAACCGGTCCCTGATGCCAAAAAGGTTGGGGACCGCTGCTGTAGGTGGTACTGCCTGATCTGTCTACTGAGAATGCTTTAATATAAGTATAGTATTAAAAAATTAAGTAGTTTATATATTTGGAGCCTAGACTAAGACATTAAATCTTATGTATTAAAATATTAATCCTTTAGATGTTTAAAACTGGACAAACTGACAAACAATTAAGTTTAATATTAACAGAGAACAATTTTAGAAGAATGCATTCTAAAACTTATTTTTAAAAGAATATTGTTCGAGGGAGACCTTCAAGATGGCAGAGGAGTAAGACGTGGAGATCACCTTCCTCCCCACAAATGAATCAAAAATACATCAACATGTGTAACGACTCCTACAGAACGCCTACCAACACTGGCAGAAGACCTCAGACTTCCCAAAAGGCAAGAAACTCCCCACGTACCTGGGTAGGGCAAAAGAAAAAAGAAAAATCAGAGACAAAAGAGTAGGGAGGAGACCTGCTCCTCTGGGAGGGAGCTGTGAAAGAGGAAAAGTTTCCACACACTTGGAAGCCCCTTCACTGGCAGAGACAGGGGTGGCAGCGGGGAAGCTCTGGAGCCACAGAGCAGAGCCCAGCAACAGGGGTGCAGACGGCAAAGCAGAGAGATTCCCACATAGAGGATGGGTGCCGACAGCACTCACCAGCCTGAGAGGCTTGTCTGCTCACCCACTGGGACGGGTGGGGGTTCGGAGCTGAGGCTGGGGCTTTGGAGGTCAGACACCAGGGAAAGGACTGGGGTTGGCTGCATGAACACAGCCTGAAGGGGGCTAATGCACCACAGCTAGCCAGGAGGGAGTCCAGGGAAAAGTCTGGACCTGCCTAAGAGGCAAGAGACCATTGTTTTGGGGTACGTGAGGAGAGGGGATTCAGAGCACCACCTAAACAAGCTCCAGAGACGGGCGCGAGCCATGCCTATCAGCTCAGACCCCAGAGACAGGCGTGAAATGCTAAGGGTGCTGCTGCAGCCACCATGAACCCTGTATGCAAGCACAGGTGACTACCTACACACCCCTCCCGGGAGCCTGTGCAGCCTGCCACTGTCAGGGTCCCAAGATCCAGGGACAACTTCCCGGGAGAACACACAGCACGCCTCAGGCTGTTGCAATGTCATGCCAGCCTCTGCCACTGCAGGCTCACCCCGCATTCCAATTATGACTACCGTACCCCTGCCTCTCCCCGGCCTGAGTGAGCCAGACCCCCTAATCAGCCGTTGCTTTAACCCCATCCTGTCTGGGCGGGGCACAGATGCCTGAGGGCGACCTACACGCAGAGGTGGGGCTAAAACCAAAGCTGAACCCCAGGAGCTGTGCAAAAGAAGAGAAAGGGAAATCTCTCCCAGCAGCCGCAGGAGCAGCAGATTAAATCCCCGCAATCAACTTGATGAACACTGCATCTGTGGAATACCTGAATAGACAACGAATCTTCCCAAAATTGAGGTGGTGGACTTTGCGAGCAACTGTAGACTTGGGGTTTGCTTTCTGCATCTGATTTGTTTCTGATAATTATCTTAGTTTACTTTTTAGTGCTTGCTATCATTAGTGGATTTGTTTTTCTTTTTTTTTTTTTTTTTCCTTCAGTACGCGGGCCTCTCACTACTGTGGCCTCTCCCGTTGTGGAGCACAGGCTCCGGACGCGCAGGCTCAGCAGCCATGGCTCATGGGCCCAGCTGCTCTGTGCAATGTGGGATCTTCCCGGACTGGGGCACGAACCCATGTCCCCCGCATCGGCAGGTGGACTCTCAACCACTGAGCCACCAGGGAAGCCCCTTTTTAAAATTTTTTACAATTTTTTTATTTTTTCTCTTTTCGTGATTGTGTATGTTTCTTTGTGTGATTTTGTCTGCTTAAGATTTGCTTTTACCATTTGTCCTAGGGTTTTGACTGTTCATTTTTCTTTCTTGCTTTCTTTTCCTTGTTGTTTGTTTGCTTGTTTTCTTTTTATGGTGTGTGTGTGTGTATGTTTCTTTGTGTGATTTCTGTCTGTTTAGTCTTGCTTTTACCATTTGGTTTGGGGTCCTATCTGTTCGTTTTTTTGTTTTGTTGGGTTTTTTTCTTACTTTTCTTCCAAGCCGTATGGCTTGCAGGGTCTTGGTGCTCCGGCCGGGTGTCAAGCCTGAGCCTCTGAGGTCGCAGAGCCGAGTCCAGGACATTGGTCCACCAGAGACCTCCCAGCCCCACGTAATATCAATCGGTGAGAGCTCTTCCAGAGATCTCCGTCTCAATGCTAAGACCCAGCTCCACCCAGCGGCCAGCAAGCTCCAGGGTTGGACGCCCCATGCCAAACAACTAGCAAGACAGGAACACAACCCCACCCATTAGCAGAGAGGCTGCCTAAAGTATTACTAAGTTCCCGGACACCCCAAAACACACCACCAGATGCAGCCCTGCCCACCAGAAGGACAAGATCCACGGCCACCCCCCCAGAACACAGGCACCAGTCTCCTCCACAAGAAAGCCTACAAAAGCCACTGAACCAACCTCATCCACTAGAGGCAGACACCAAAAACAACGGGAAATACAAACCTGCAGCCTGCAAAAAGGAGACCCCAAACACAGTAAGTTATACAAAATGAGAAGACAGAGAAATATGTAGCAGATTAAGGAGCAAGGTAAAAATCCACCAGACCAAACAAATGAACAGGAAATAGTCTACCTGAAAAAGAACTCAGAGCAATGACAGTAAAGATGATCCAAAATCTTGGAAACAGAATGGAGAAAATACAAGAAACGTTTATCAAAGACCTACAAGAACTAAAGAACAAACAAACAATGATGAACATCAGAATAAATGAAATTAAAAGTTCTCTAGAAGGAGTCAATAGCAGAACAACTGAGGCAGAAGAATGGATAAGTGACCTGGAGGATAAAATACTGGAAATAACTGTCACAGAGCAGAATAAAGAAAAAAGAATGAAAAGAATTGAGGATGGTCTCAGAGACCTCTGGGACAACATTAAATGCACCAACATTCAAATAATAGGGGTCCCAGAAGAAGAAGAGAAAGAGAAAGGAGCTGAAAAATATTTGAAGAGATTATAAGTTGAAAACTTCCCTAATATGGGAAAGGAAATAGTCAATCAAGTCCAGGAAGCGCAGAGAGTCCCACACAGGATAAACCCAAGGAGAAACATGGCAAGACACATAGTAATCGAACTATCAAAAATTAAATACAAAGAAAAAATATTAAAAGCAGCAAGGGAAAAGCAACAGATAACATACAACAGAATCTCCATAAGTTTAACAGCTGATCTTTCAGCAGAAACTGCAAGCCAGAAGGGAGTGGCATGGTATACTTAAAGTGATGAAAGGGAAAAACCTACAACCAAGATTACCCAGCAAGGATCTCATTCAGATGTGATGGAGAAATTAAAACCTTTTCAGAAAAGCAAAAGTTAAGAGAATTCAGCACCACCAAACCAGCTTTACAACAAATGCTAAAGGAACACAAGAGAAGGAAAAGACCTACAAAAACAAACCCAAAACAATTCAGAAAATGGTAATAGGAACATACATACTGATAACTACCTTAAACATAAATGGATTAAATGCTCCAACCAAAAGACACCAACTGGCTGAACGGATACAAAAATAAGACACATATATACGCTGTCTACAAGAGACCCACTTCAGACCTAGGGACACATACAGACTGCAAGAGAGGGAATGGAAGAAGATATGCCATGCAAATGGAAATCAAAAGAAAGCTAGAGTAGCAATACTCATAACAGACAAAATAGACTTTAAAACAAAGACTATTACAAGAGACAAAGAAGGACTCTACATAATGATCTATGGTTCAATCCAAGAAAAAGATATAACAATTGTAAATATTTATGCATCCAGGCTACCCTGGTGGTACTGTGGTTAAGAATCTGCCTGCCAATGCAGGAGACACGGGTTCAACACCTGGTCAGGGAAGATCCCACATGCCAGGAAGCAACTAAGCCCATGCAAGACAACTACTGAGCCTGCACTCTAGAGCTCGCAAGCCACAACTACTGAGCCCACGTGCCACAACTACTGAAGCCTTTGAGCCTAGAGCCCATGCTCTGCAATAAGAGAAACCACCACAAAGAGAAGCCAGCTCACCGCAATGTAGAGTAGGCCCCACGTGCCGCAATTAAGGAAAGGCCCACGTGCAGCAACAAAGACCCAGTGCAGCCATAAATAAATAAATAAATAATTTTTAAAAATCTTTATGCACCCAACATAGCAGCACCTCAATACATAAGACAAATGCTAACAGCCATGAAAGGGGAAATCAACAGTAACACAATAATAGTAGGGGACTTTAACACCCCACTTTCACCAATGGACAGATCATCCAAAATGAAAATAAACAAGGACGGACTTCCCTCATGGTGCAGTGGTTGAGAATCCATCTGCCAATGCAGGGGACACCTGTTCGAGCATGAGCTGGGAAGATCCCACATGCTGTGGAGCAACTAAGCCTGTGCGCCACAACTACTGAGCCTGTGCTCTAGAGCCTGCGAGCCAAAACTACTGAGTGCATGTGCCACAACTACCGAAACCCACGAGCCTAGAGCCCATGCTCCGCAACAAGAGAAGCCACAGCAATGAGAAGCCCATGCACCGCAACGAAGAGTAGCCCCCATTCACTGCCACTAGAGAAAACCAGTGCACAGCAACAAAGACCCAATGCAGCCATAAATTCATTAATTAATTAAGGAAACACAAGCTTTAAATGACACATTAGACGAGATGGACTTGGTATTTATAGGACACCCTATCCAAAAACAACAGAATACACTTTCTTCTCAAGTGCTCATGGAACATTCTCCAGGATAGTTCATATATTGGGTCACAAATCAAGCCTCGGTAAATTTAAGAAAACTAAAATCATATCAAGTATCTTTTCCAACCACAAAATATGAAACTAGATATCAATTACAGGAAAAAACTGTAAAAATAACAAACACATGGAGGCTGAACAATACACTACTAAATAACCAAGATATCACTGAAGAAATCAAAGAGAAAATCAGAAAGTACCTAGAAACAAATGACAAGGAAAACAAGACAATGCAAAACCTATGGGATGCAGCAAAAGCAGTTCTAAGAGGCAAGTTTATAGCAATACAACCCTACCTCAAGAAACAAGAAAAATCTGAAACAAACAATATAACCTTACACCTACAACAATCAGAGAAAGACAAAGAACAATAACAACAAAAAAACTCAAAGTTAGCAGAAGGAAAGAAATCATAAAGATCAGATCAGAAATAAATGAAAAAGAAATGAAGGAAACAATAAGAAAGATCAATAAAACTAAAAGCTGGTTCTTTGAGAAGATAAACAAAATTGATAAACCATTAGCCAGACTTATCAAGAAAAAAGGGAGAAGACTCAAATCAACAGAATTAGAAATGAAAAATGAAAAGTAACAACTGATACTACAGAAATACAAAGGATCATGAGAGATTACTACAAGCAACTATATGCCAATAAAATGGAAAAATTGGACGAATTCTTAGAAAAGTACAACCTTCTGAGACTGAACCAGGAAGAAAGAGAAAATGTGAACAGACCAATCACAAACACTGAAATTGAAACTGTGATTTAAAATCTTCCAACAAAACAAAAGCCCAGGACCAGATGGCTTCACAGGTGAGTTCTATCAAACATTTAGAGAAGAGCTAACACCAATCCTTCTCAAACTCTTCCAAAATATAGCAGAGGGAGGAACACTCCCAAACTCATACTACAAAGCCACCATCACCCTGATAACAAAACCAGACAAAGATGTCACAAAAAAAAGAAAACTACAAGCCAACATCACTGATGAACATAGACATGAAAATCCTCAACAAAATACTAGCAAACACAATCCAACAGCACATTAAAAGGATCATACACCATGATCAAGTGGGGTTTATTCCAGGAATGCAAGAATTCTTCAATATATGCAAATCAATCAACGTGATACACCATATTAACAAACTGAAGGAGAAAAACTATATGATCATCTCAATAGATGCAGAAAAAGGTTTCGACAAAATTCAACACCCATTTATGATAAAAGTCCTCCAGAAAGTAGGCACAGAGGGAACCTACCTCAACATAATAAAGGCCATATATGACAAACCCACAGCCAACATTGTTCTCAAAAGTGAAAAACTGAAACCATTTCCTCCAAGATCAGAAACAAGAAAAGGTTGCCCACTCCACCACTATTATTCAATGTAGTTTTGGAAGTTTTAGCCACAGCAATCAGAGAAGAAAAAGAAATAAAAGGAATTCAAATTGGAAAAGAAATAGTAAAATTGTCACTGTTTGTAGATGACATAATATTATACATAGAGAATCCTAAATATGCTACCAGAAAACTACTAGGGCTAATCAGTAAAGTTGGTAAAGTAGCAGGATACAAAATTAAGGCACAGAAATCTCTTGCATTCCTATACACTGACGAAAAATCTGAAAGAGAAATTAAGGAAACACTCCCGTTTACCACTGCAACAAAAAGAATAAAATATCTAGGAATAAACCTACCTACGGAGACAAAAGACCTGTATGCAGAAAACTATAAGACACTGATGAAAGAAATTAAAGACAATACAAACAGATGGAGAGGTATACCACGTTCCTGGACTGGAAGAATCAACATTGTGAAAATGACTACACTACCCAAATCAATCTACAGAGTCAATGCAATCCTGATCAAATTACCAAAGGCATTTTTCACAGAACTAGAAAAAAAAATTTTTTAATTTGTTCAGAAACACAAAAGACCCCAGATTGCCAAAGCAAACATGAGAAGGAGGAATGCAGCTGGAGGAATCAGTCTCCCTGACTTCAGACTATACTGCAAAGCTACAGTAATCAAGACAGTATGGTACTGGCACAAAAATAAATATAGATCAGTGGAACAGGATTGAAAGCCCAGAGATAAACCCACAAACATATGGTCACCTTATCTTTGATAAAGAATGCAAGAATATACAATGGAGCCTCTTCAATAAGTTGTGCTGGGAAAACTGGACAGCTACATGGAAAAGAATGAAATTACAACACTTCCTAAAACCATACACAAAAATAAACTCAAAATGGATTGAAGACCTAAATATAAGGCCAGACACTATAAAACTCTTAGAGGAAAACGTAGGCAGAGCACTCTATGACATAAATCACAGCAAGATCCTTTTTGACCCACTTCCTACAGAAATGGAAATAAAAACAAATATTAACAAATGGGACCTAATGAAACTTGAAAGCTTTTGCACAGCAAAGGAAACCATAAACAAGACAAAAAGACAAACCTCAGAATGGGAGAAAATATTTGCAAATGAAGCAACTGACAAGGGATTAATCTCCTAAATATACAAGTAGCTCATGCAGCTCAATATCAAAAAAACAAACAACCCAATCCAAAAATGGGCAGAAGACCTAAATAGACATTTCTCCAAGAAGATATACAGATTGCCAAGAAATACATGAAAGGATGCTCAACATCACTAATCATTAGAGAAATGCAAATAAAAACCACAATGAGGTATCACTTAACACCAGTCAGAATGACCATCAGTAAAAAATCTACAAACAATAAATGCTGGAGACCGTGTAGAGAAAAGGGAACCCTGCTGCATTGTTGGTAGGAATGTAAATTGATACAGCCAGTATGGAGAACAGTATGGAGGTCCCTTAAAAAACTGAAAATAGAATTACCATATGACCCAGCAATCCCACTACTGGGCATACACCCTGAGAAAACCATAATTTAAAAAGAGACATGTATCACAATGTTCACTGCAGCACTATTTACAATACTCAGGACATGGACGCAACCTAAGTGTCCATCGACAGATGAATGGATAAAGAAGATGTGGCACATACATACAATGGAATGTTACTCAGCCATAAAAGGAAATGAAATTGAGTTATTTGTAGTGAGGTGGATGGACATAGAGTCTGTCATACAGAGTGAAGTCAGTCAGAAAAAGGAAAACAAATACTGTATGCTAACACATATATATATGGAATCTAAAAAAATAAAATGGTTCTGATGAACCTAGGGGCAGGACAGGAATAAAGACACAGACATAGAAAATGGACTTGAGGACACGGGGAGTGGGAAGGGTAAGCCGGGACAAACTGAGAAAGTAGCATTGACATATATACACTACCAAATGTAAAACAGCTAGCTAGTGGGAAGCAGCTGCATAGCACAGGGAGATCAGCTCGGTGCTTTGTGACCACCTAGAGGGGTGGGATAGGGAGGGTGGGAGGGAGGGAGACGCAAGGGGGAAGAGATATGGGAACATATGTATACATATAGCTGATTCACTTTGTTATATAGCAGAAACTAACAACGTTGTAAAGCAATTATACTCCAATAAAGATGTTAAAAAAATAATGACAAAAAACAGTTACTTGAATATTTCTGTATCAATAATTAATGTCAAATATAACTAAGATAAAGAGAGCTTACTGAATGCCGTTTAGTATCCTCCTCCAAAGGAATGACATATAAAACTACTGAACTAAAAGTTCCTTCCCTAAAAAACAAGCTGGAAAAAAAAAATTCTGAACCAGCTTTCACAATAGACCAAGATATGTTAAACTTAATTCCATATTGAAAAAATTCAGGGTAGGTTGGGAGTAACATTCAGTACCTTTATGAATGAGAGCAGACCATCGTGACTGGCAAAGTACAGTAGAGGTCTTTTCCCTAGAGCCTGGAATACAACTGCCTACGAAGAGGACAAAAGAGGCAAGGAGGAAGTAGCCCTCCCTGTAAAGCATGTGGAATATAAAAGAAGTAGCCCTCCCTGTAAAGCGTGTGGTTCTTTTTGGAGCACGTAGGAGCAGCATGTAAAGTAAACCTACCGATTCAGCACTGTGATTAGCACTACGCGAGCTTTATAGCTATTTGTCTACACGTGTGGTAATTTATGACTAGAGCAGTTGCCTGTATGGTTTTAGCTTTCTGATACAACAATGAGATTTGGTAATATGATAATGCAGATTTTCAAGGCTGAATAAGGTTTCTCTGGGTTTGATGAGTTTTTTAAGTTATCACTTTAATTGACAAGGAAAAAAAGGTACCACCAGCAAAAATATATCCCCTGCAGAGAAACAAAGCCACAGGTCTTCGGGGGCTAGGCTGTGCCTAAAAAACACTCCCAGACACCAGCCTTACAGCAAGGATGAAGCATATGCAGGTGCAGTTGTTGTTATCTGCCTGGACTAATCTAAGCAAATAAAACCATCCTGGGAATTGTCTGTGCAGATGGCTGGCTCAAAGAGAGCCCCAGCTGTTCCCACCACAGGCATACCAATTATGGAATTTTTTTTTAATGTTGCTAATAAACAACCAAATAGGATTTCTGTGAATCCTTTACAGACGATGAAACTAAAATGTCAGGTGAGATCTTCTTGATGGTTTCAAACAAATAGATTAATGAAGCTTTTATTCCTTCTGTCTGGAATAAAAACAGGCCACATTCTATTCAAAACAAGTATCTCCAAGTGTTCACTGATGAATGCCAATAATTCAGAAAATGTGTAGTGTTCCCAGAAAACCTCAAAGGATTACAAAATGATGCGATAAAGGAAGAGAGTATTTTCCTTTACAGTAAACATTTTTATGAACCCACACAGGAAAAAAAAAAAGATGTATTCACATACTATACTGCACAAGAACACTTATTACAAAACTACTCATTTTACAGCTTGGTGCATGTGATGGTCAACTTGGAGGGGGTTTTGGATGAGACTAACATTTAAATTGGTGGACTTTGGGTAAAGCAGATAGTCCTCCATAATGTGGATGGGCCTCCGCAAGTCAGCTGGAAGCCTGTATAGAGCAAAAAGACCAGCCTCCCTGAACGAGAGGGAAAGGAGACTATCTTTGGACTTTATCTGCAACACCGGCTCTCCTGGGTCTCCAACCTGCCAGCCCACACTGTAGATTTTGGACTCACTATTCTCCATAATTGTGTGAGCCAATTACTTATAATAAATCTCTTCCTATGTGTACACACATCCCATTGGTTCTGTTTCTCAGGAGAACCCTGAATAATACAGTGGGACTAATATTGCTTGTAATGGTGATGAGATACTGCCAGGGCAATATAATCTGTCAAGCTTTAACATCCAGTAATGGGGGAGAAAAGTGTATCCAACTCTTTAGTCTAGCGCCTTTTTTCCTTGATAAGACCACCCCCAAAGGAGATCTTCTACCTCATCTTCAACTGTCTCTCAGGCCAGCTGGTGAGAAGCAGCACTGTGAAGTCACAGTCTTTGTTCTGAGGGAAAGCAGGAAGGAGGACAATACGGCAGAGTAGAAAAACTTGAGCTCACCCTCCCTGATGAAAACACCAAAATCACAACTAGCTGCTGAACAACCATTGACAAAAAAAGACTGGAATCTATCAAAAAAGGCATTCTACATCCAAAGACAAGGAAGAAGCCACAACGAGACAGTAGAATGGGCGGTTTCACAATATAATCAAACCCCATACCAACCGAGTAGGCGACCCACAAACTGAAAAATACTTGTATCACAGAGGTTCTTCCCAAGGAGTGAGAGTTCTGAGCCCCACATCAGGCTCCTCAGCTTGGGATCTGGCATTGGGATGAGGAGCATCCAGAGCATTTGGCTTTCAAGGCCAGCGGAGCTTGAGTGCAGAAGCTTCACAGGACTGGGGGAAAGAGAGACTCCATTCTTGGAGGGCACACACAAGGTTTCATGTGCACTGACCCACAGCAAAGCAGTAACTCCACAGGAGCCCAGGCCAGACCTACCTGCGGGTTTTGGAGGGTCTCCTGGGGAGGTGGGAGTTGGCCGTGGCTCACTGTGGGGGACAAGGACACTGGTGGCAGAGGCTCCAGGGAATATTCATTGGCATGAGCTCTCCCAGAGGTCGCAATTTTGGCATCAAGACCTAGGCCCACGCAACCCCCTGCAGGCTCCAGTGCTGGCTCCAGGGCTGCGACACCTCAGGCAAAACAACCAACAGGGTGGGAAGACAGCCCCACCCATCAGCAGACAGCCTGCCTAAAGTTATCCTAAACACACAGCCACCTCTAAACACACCCATTGACTGGGCCCTGCCCATCAGAGAGACAAGACCCAGCTCCACCCACCAGTGGGCAGGCACCAGTCCCTCCAACCAGGAAGCCTGCACAAGCCTCTTAGACAGCCTCACCCACAAGAGGGCAGACAGCAGAAGCATAAGGAACTACAACCCTGCAGCCTGCAGAATGGAGACAGCAATCACAGAAAGTTACACAAAATGAGATGACAGAGAAATATATTCCAGATGAAGGAACAAGATAAATCCCCAGAAGTATAACTAAGTAAAGTGGAGACAGGCAATCTGCCAGAAAAAGAATTCAGAGTAATGGTAGTAAAGATGATCCAAGATACTGGAAAAAGAACAGAGGCACAGGGAATTCCCTGGCTGCCCAGTGGTTAGGACTCCATGCTTCCACTACAGGGAGCACAGGTTTGATCACTGGTCAGGGAACTAAGATCCCACATGCCACACAGCGCAGCCAAAAAATGAAGAATGGAGGCATAGACCGAGAAGACACAAGAAATGTTTAACAAAGAGCTAGAAGATTTAAGAACAAACAAACAAAGATAAACAACACAATAACTGAAATAAAAAAACGCTAGAAGGAATCAATAGCAGAGTAACTGACGCAGAAGAAAGAATAAGTGAGCTGGAAAACAATCAAGATTGGTGGAAATCACCACTGCAGAACAGAATACAGAAAAAAGACTGAAAAGAAATAAGGAGGGACTTCCCTCATGGTGCAGTGGTTAAGAATCCGCCTACCAATACAGGGGACACAGGTTCAGTCCCTGGTCTGGGAAGATCCCACATGCCGTGCAGTAACTAAGCCCATTCACCACAACTACTGAGCCTGAGCTCTAGAGCCCGCGAGCCAAAACTACTGAAGCCCTTGTGCCCTAAAGCCCGTGCTCCGCAACATGAGAAGCCACCGCAATGAGAAGCCTGCACACCACGATGAAGACTAGCCCTCTCTCACCGCATCTAGAGAAAGCCTGCATGAAGCAATGAAGACCCAATGCAGCCAAAACTAAATAAAATTTTTTTAAAAACCCATATGATCATCCCAATATATTCAGAATAAGCTTTTGACAAAATTCCACACCCATTTATGATAAAACCTTGCCAGAAAGTGGGCATACAGGGAACATAGCTCAACATTATAAAGACCATACATGACAAACCCATAGCTAATGTCATAGTCAACAGTGAAAAGCTGAAAGCACTTCCTCTAAGAACAGAAACAAGACAAGAACGTCCAGCCTCGGCACTTTTATTCAACATAGTTTGGACGTCCTAGCCACAGAAATCAGAGAAGAAAAAGAATTAAAAGGAATACAAATTGGAAAAAAGTAAAACTGTCACTGTTTGCTGATGACATGATACTATACATAGAGAATCCTAAAGATGCCACCAGAAAACTACTAGAGCTAGTCAATGAATTTGGTAAAGTTGCAGTATACAAAATTAATGCACAGAAATCTCTTGCATTCCTATACACTAATGGTGAAAACTCTGAAAGAGAAATTAAGGAAACACTCCCATTTACTATTGCAACAAAAAGAATAAAATACCTAAGAATAAACCTACCTAAGGAGGTAAAAGACCTGTACTCAGAAAACTATAAGACACTGATGAAAAAAATCAAAGATGACACAAACAGATGGAGAGATATACCATGTTCTTGGATTGGAAGAATCAATATTGTGAAAATGACTATACTACCCAAAGCAATCTAGAGATTCAATGCAATCCCTATCAAATTACCAATGGCATTTTTTATGAAACTACAACAAAAAATCTTAAAATTTGTATGTAGACACAAAAGACCCTGAATAGCCAAAGCAGTCTTGAGGGAAAAAAATGGAGCAGGAGGATTCAAACTCCCTGACTTCAGACTATACTACAAAGCTACAGTAATCAAGACAATACGGTACTGGCACAAAAACAGAAACATAGATTAATGGAACAAGATAGAAAGCCCAGAAATAAACCCACGCAGCTATGGTCAACTAATCTATGACAAAGGAGGCAAGGATATACAATGGAGAAAAGACAGTCTCTTCAGTGAGTGGTGCTGAGAAAACTGGACAGCTACATGTAAAAGAATGAAATTAGAACACTCCCTAACACCATACACAAAAATAAACTCAAAATGGATTAGAGACCTAAATGTAAGACCAGATACTATAAAACTCTTAGAGAAAAACATACGAAGAACACTCTGACATAAATCACAGCAAGATCTTTTTTGATCCACCTCCTACAGTAATGGAAATGAAAACAAAAATAAACAAATGGGACCTAATGAAACTTCAAAGCTTTTGCACAGCAAAGGAAACCATAAACAAGAGGAAAAGACAACCCTCAGAATGGGAGAAAATATTTGCAAACGAATCAATGAACAAAGGATTAACCTCCAAAATATATAAACAGCTCATGCAGCTCAATATGAAAAAAACAAACAACCCAATCCAAAAATGAGCAGAAGACCTAAATAGACATTTCTCCAAAGAAGACATACAGATGGCTGAGAAGCATATGAAAAGCTGCTCAACATCACTAATTATTAGAGAAATGCAAGTCAAAACTACAATGAGCTATCACCTCACGCCAGTTAGAATGGGCATCATCAGAAAATGTACAAACAACAAATGCTGATGAGGGTGTGGAGAAAAGGGAACCCTCTTGCAATGTTGGTGGGAATGTAAATTGATACAGTCACTATGGAGAACAGTATGGAGGTTCCTTAAAAAACTAAAAATAGAATTACCATAGGATCCAGCAATCCCACTACTGGGCATATACCCAGAGAAAACCATAATTCAAAAAGACACATGCACCCCAATGTTCACTGCAGCACTATTTACAATAGCCAGGTCATGGAAGCAACCTAAATGCCCATCGACAGATGAATGGATAAAGAAGATGTGGTACATATATACAATGGAATATTACTCAGCCATAAAAAGGAATGAAACTGGATCATTTGTTGAGACGTGGATGGATACAGAGACTGTCATACAGAGTGAAGTCAGAAAAACAAATATCGTATATTAACGCATATAGGTGAACTTAGAAAAATGGTACAGATGAACTGGTTTGCAGGGTAGAAATAGAGACACAGATGTAGAGAACAAACATATGGACACCAAGGGGGGAAAGCGGCAGGAGGGGTGGGGGTGTGATGAATTGGGCGATTGGGATTGACATGTATACGCTGATGTGTATAAAACTGATGACTAATAAGAATCTGCTGTATAAAAAAAAACTAGACAACAATAAGGGTCAGCAAGAATGGGAGAAATTGGGAGCTGGGTAACATTGCTTGTGGGAATGCAAAGTGGAGCAGCTGCTTTGGAAAACAAGTTTTCAGTTTCTCAAAAGTTAAATATAGTTACTTTATGACCTAGCAATTCCACTCCTAGAAATATAACCAAGAGAATGGAAAAGATATGTCCACACAAAAACTTGTGCACAAACATTTATAGCAACATTATTCATAGCAGCCAAAGAGCAGAAACAACCCAAATGTCCTTCACCTGATGAATGGATAAACAAAATGTGGTATAATCCATACAATGGAATCTTATTTATAAGGTCATAAAAAGGAAAAAAGTAATGATACATTCTACAACTTGGATAAATCTTGAAAACATTATGCTAAGAAGGCAGACACAAAAAGCCATATGTTGTATGGCTCTGTTTATATGAAATGTCAGGATAGGCATATCCATAAAAAGAGAAAGTATGTTAGCGGTTGCCTAGGTCTGGAGAAATGGCTGGGGTGAGTGCAAGGGGAGTAACTGATAATGGGTACAGAGTTTTTTGGGGGGGGTGATAAAAATATTCTGGAATTAGATAATGGTGACAGTTATACAACCTTAATATAATAAAAACCACTGATTGTATACTTTAAATGGGTAAATTTTATGGTATGCAAATTATATTTCAATTTTTTAAATAAGCAGAATAAAACAGAAAAAAATCTAGTCCCATCCATAATGCAGGGCTTCTCAAATTATCTGTGGGAGAAGAATGCTTTTGTTCTTGTTAGTTTTAAATTTCCAATCTATTGCAGAAACTTTCATAAAATCCAACAGAAGTCAATTATTAGAATGTGAAATGTGAAAAGGCACACAAAGTACAAGCTTACATTTTCTACAATTGGTTTCAGTAAATACAAAATTATTAAAAGGAAAACAGTGATAAAGATACCTTTTTAAAAGTAGCCAGAGTGAAAAGACAGAGGAGCAAATACAGGAATGACTGAAGATTTCTTGTCAAAAACTGCACGCAATAAACCAGTGGAACAACATTCTTTAAAATACTGTCAACCTAGAATTCTATATCCAGAGAAAATATCTTTCAGAAGTGAAGGCTAAATAATTTTCAGATATACAAAAGATGAACGAATTTATTACCAGTAAACCCACACTACCAAAAAAAAAAAAAAATTTAAAGGACGTCCCTCAGGCAGAAGGAAAATGATACCAGATGGAAATATGGACCTACATAAGGGAACGAAGAACACTGGAAATGGAATCCACATGGATAAATATATAAAATTCTTTCCTATGATTTAAACCTTATTAAACGATAAATGACTATTTAAGCAACAACAACAAAAAAAACCCCAATGTATTATGGAAGTTATAATATAAATAAAAGTAATATGCATGACAACAGTAGCACAAAGGCCAGAAAGGGAGAAACAAAAGTATACTATCACAAGGTTCTTACACTATATGTAATACCATATAATACCACTGAAAATAGACTATGATAAGTTTAATACCTTAAACCCTAAAGCAATCAGTAAAACAACAAAGAATCACCTAATTGGCCAACAAAGGAAATGAAATGGAATCACAGAATTTCTCAACTAATTCAAATTCAAAAGGAAGAGGAACAGAGAATAAATATAGCAAGATGATACTCTTAAAGCTAAGCACATCAATAGTCACAATAAATGTAAATGGTTTAAACACCCAACAAAAAGACAGAAATTATCAAATTGGATTTTTAAAAAAGACTCAACTGTATGCTGTCTAAAAATACACATTTGAAATAGAAAGATATAAACAGATTAAAAGTAAAAGGATACAATTAACACTAATCAAAAGAAAACTAGAGTAGCTATATTAATATCAGACAAAATAGATTTCAAAGCAAAAAATATTACCTTGATTTTGAAAAAGGTCATTTCACAATGACAACAGGGTCAATTAATTACAGGACATAATTTTAAATGTTATGCTCTCAAAAACAAAGTTTCAGTATATTTGAAGTAAAAACTGATAGAACTGCAAAGAGAAACAGACAAATCAACATTTATAATCAGAGATTTCCAGCTCTCTCTCAATAAGTGAGAGAACAAGCAGGAAAATCAGTAAGGATAGGATAGAATTAAACTACACTATCTGCCACCATGACATCATTGACGCTTATAGAACACACCACCCAAAAAGAGCAGAATAAACATTATTCTCGAGTGTATATGAAATTTTTTCCAGGATAGACCATATTCTAAGTTGTAAATCCAGCCTCAATAAATTTAAATTTAAAAGGATCCATGTCATACAAAGCATGATCCTTTGACCATGATGGAATTAAATTCAAATTCGATCATATACTGGAAAACAGAGTATGGTTGAGAAAAATTAAGGAAGACTTAAGTAAGAGGAAAGATATATCTTGTTCATGGGTTAGAAAACTCGTATTGATAAGATATCAATTCCTCCCCCAAATTGATGTATAAATCAATACAATCCCAATCAAAATCTCAGCAGCTGACAAGTGATTCTAAAAGTCATATGAAAGTGCAAAAGGGCCTAGATTAGCCAAAATAACAAAATTGGAGGCTTAACAATACCTGATTTCCAGACTTATCACAAAGCTACAGTAATGAAGACAGCACTATTGCCATAAGATAGACAAGCAGATCAATGGAACAGAACTGAGAGTCCAGAAATAGTTCCATGCATATAATAAACAACTACTTTTTGACAAAGATGGAAAGGCAATTCAATGAAGAAAGACTAGCCTTTTCAACAAATGATACTGAAACAGCTGGATATCAAAAAAAAAATTTGATCCATACTTGATACCCCATACAAAAATCAACTCAAATTAGATCACAAATATAAATGTAAAACTTAAAACTATAAAATTTCTATAAGAAAACATAGGAAAAATTTTATAACATTGGGTTGTGGAAATCTCTTAGATGACACCCAAAGCATAATTCAAAAGAACAAATTGATAAATGCGATTTCATCAAAATTAAAAACTTCAGCTCTTCAAAAATACTGTTAGGAGAATGAAAAGACAAGCTACAAGTTGAAAGAAAATATTTGCAAATCATATATCTGGTAAAGGAATAGTATCCAGAATATATAAATAACTATCAAAACTCAATAATAATAAAACAAACAAACCAATTAAAAACTGGGCAGAAAATTTGAATAGATGTGTCATCAAAGAAGATATACAGATAGCAAATAAGAACAAGAAAGCATTCTCAACATCATTAGTCATTATGGAAATGCAATTTAAAAAATATAATGCAATTTAAAAATCACTACATACCTATTAGAATGGCTCAAATTCAAAAGACTAACTACCAAATGCTAGCAAGGATGTGGAGGAACTAGAACTCACACCGTGCTTGAAGAAATGTAAAGTGGTATAACTATTTGGGGACATACTTTGACAGTTTCTTTAAACATTCTTTAGACATATGATCCAGATATTCTTACTCCTAAGTATAAATGCCGACTGCCCTTGTATCTGCAACAGCCAAAACCTGGCAATAACACAAATGTCCATCTACAGGTGGTGAACAGATAAACTTGTGGTATACCTATACAAGGTAATACTACTCAACAATAAAAAGGAAGGAACTCCTGATACGTGCAAGGCATGGACAAACCTCAAAATAATTATGCTGAGTGAAAGAAGCCGGCGGGAAAAAAAAGTACATCCTGTGTGATTTAGTATGATTTCAAATAAAACTCTGGAACAGCTCTCAGCAAGCTTTTTCTGTAAAGGGTCAGATAGTAAATAAGTATCTTAGGCTTTGCGAGCCATACAGTTTCTGTTGCAAACACCCAACTCTGCTATTATAACATGAAAGCAGCCATAGATAATACATAAACAATTGGGTTTTGTTGTGTTCTAGCAAAACTTTATTTGCAAACATGGCAGCAGGCCAGATTAGCCCACAGGCCATAGTTTGCCAAACCCTGCTCTAGAAATCTGAAATAAACCTATAGTGACAGAAAGTAGATCAGTGGTTGTAGCTGGAGTGGGGGAAGAAGAGGGGTGACACAGGACGGGATGGAAGAAAGTAGAGGGACACAACAAGACTTTTGGGAGTGAAGGATATGTTCACTATCTTGACTGTAGTGATAGTTTTGGGGCTGTACATATATGTCAAAACTTATCAAATTGTACTCTTTAAATATATGCAGCTTACTGAATTATCATATATATTCAATAAAGCTGTTAAAAAAAGAATTATGAGAGGTGTGGATTTTGAAGAGGGGTAGATGATGTGTACAGTCTTATACATGTTGAACTTGAAGTACCTGTGGGATATTCACATGGAGACATCTAATAGGCAGCTAGCACATGTACCTAAAACACAGGAGAGAGATATCTGAAGGGGATACAAAATTTTAGGAGTCCATAAGATACTTGAGGTCATGAATACGAATGTTATCATCCCTGACAGCGTACACTGAGAACAGCAATACTTTTTCTTCAAAATTAACTCCCTTGGGCTTCCCTGGTGGCGCAGTGCTTGAGAGTCCGCCTGCCGATGCAGGGGACATGGGTTCGTGCCCCGGTCCGGGAAGATCCCACATGCCGCGGAGCGGCTGGGACCATGAGCCATGGCCGCTGAGCCTGAGCGTCCGGAGCCTGTACTCCGCAACGGAAGAGGCCACAACAGTGAGAGGCCCGCGTACCACAAAAACAAAACAAAAAAACATTAACTCCCTTGCAGTAAGATATAATAAAAGGACACGGGGGAAATACCAATATAATCAGTTACGCAAAGGTCCATGTTGTACTTTCTATTTTTTATCATTAAATGGCTCAATTACCATACCTTACTGATTTAAATAATATCAGTGCTTTCCCTATTGATGGTTTCCCTAAATTATGGGTCTGGAGAACATTTTGTTTTCTATCAAATATTTTCCTCACATTAAAATAAAAAACATTTAAATTAAGGAATAACTATGAAAAGTTTTAATTTTTTGTTTTTAAAAGATGAAAAAATAAGCAAAGGGGGAAAATGTTCAAGTATTATAAACCAAACCACCTTTGAGTGATACTGATTGATATTAATGAATTCAGCAGTGATGTTTATATAATGAATTTTTTTTTTTTCGTGGTACGCAGGCCTTTCACTGATGTGGCCTCTCCCGTTGCAGAGCACAGGCTCCACACGCGCAGGCTAAGCAGCCACGGCTCACGGGCCCAGCCACTCTGCGGCATGTGGAATCTTCCCGGACCGGGGCACGAACCTGCGTCCCCTGCATTGGCAGGCAGACTCTCAACCACTACGCCACCAGGGAAGCCCAATATAGTGAATACTTTTAATGATATACTCCTCCCCCCCTTCTTTGTTAGAAATCTGGATCTTTATGCAGTATTAGAAGTGCTTAGGGCTTCCCTGGTGGCGCAGTGGTTGGGAGTCTGCCTGCCGGTGCGGGGGCCACGGGTTCGAGCCCTGGTCTGGGAAGATCCCACATGCCGCGGAGCGACTGGGCCCGTGGGCCACGGTTACTGAGCCTGTGTGTCTGGAGCCTGTGCTCCGCAACAAGAGAGGCCGCGATAGTGAGAGGCCCGCACACCGCGATGAAGAGTGGCCCCCACTTGCCACAACTGGAGAAAGCCCTCACACAGAAACGAAGACCCAACACAGCCATAAAAAAAAAAAAGAAGTGCTTAAAGCAGCATATGTTTATATCCCAACTGAATTTAAAAAGAAAAGGCAAAGATAGTTACTGAGTAGATAACATGATAATCACTCTTGTGGAGGGCATATTCTATACATAAAATGACTTTGGAAGAGGAAAGGCAAACAAGCTATCATTGCTGTCACATAAAAGGTACCAAATAAATATTTATTCAACGACTATAAATTAAAAGAAGTGTGTCTTTGGAAACACTTTGGAAAGGCATGTGGTATTCTAACGACAAAAATATCTCCTTTAATATGTCTACCCAACAGCTACTCTGAGGTCAGAAATGGATAAATGAAATTGGTAAAGTGCAGGATACAAAATTAATACACAGAAATCTCTTGCATTCCTATACACTAACAACGAAAGGTGAGAAAGAAAAATTAAGGAAACAATCCCATTCACCACTGCAACAAAAAGAATAAAATACCTAGGAATAAACCTACTTAAGGAGGTAAAAGACCTGTACTCAGAAAACTGTAAGACACTGATGAAAGAAATCAAAGATGACACAAACAGATGGAGAGATATACCATGTTCTTGGATTGAAGAATCAATATTGTGAAAATAACTATACTACCCAAAGCAATCTACAGATTCAATGCAATCCCTATCAAATTACCAACAGCATTTTTCACAGAACTAGAACAAAATATCTTAAAATTTGTATGGAGACACAAAAGACCCCCAATGGCCAAAGCAATCCTGAGAAAGAAAAACGGAGCTGGAGGAATCAGGCTCCCTGACTTCACACTATACAACAAAGCTACAGTCATCAAGAGAGTACAGTACTGGCACAAAAACAGAAATATAGATCAATGGAACAGGACAGAAAGCCCAGAGATAAACCCATGCACCTATGGTCAACTAATCTATGACAAAAGAGGCAAGACTATACAATGGAGAAAAGACAGACTCTTCAACAAATGGTGCTGGGAAACTGGACAGCTACATGTAAAAGAATGAAATTAGAACATTCCCTAATACCATTCACAAAAATAAACTCAAAATGGGGGCTTCCCTGGTGGCGCAGTGGCTGAGAGTCTGCCTGCCTTTGCAGGGGACACGGGTTCGTGCCCCGGTCCAGGAAGATCCCGCATGCCGCGGAGCGGCTAGGCCCGTGAGTCATGGCCGCTGAGCCTGCGCGTCCAGAGCCTGTGCTCTGCAACGGGAGAGGCCACAACAGTGAGAGGCCCGCATACCGCAAAAAAAAAAAAAAAAAAAAAACTCAAAATGGATTAAAGACCTAAATGTAAGACAGGACACTACAGAACTCTTAGATGAAACTCTTAGAGGAACTCTTAGACCAGACACTATAGAACTCTTCACCCACCTCCTAGAGTAATGAAAATAAAAACAAAAATAAACAAATGGGACCTAATGAAACTTCAAAGCTTTTGCACAGCAAAGGAAACCATAAACAAGAGGAAAAGACAACCCTCAGAATGGGAGAAAATATTTGCAACCAATGCAACTGATAAGGGATTAATCTCCAAAATACACAAACAGCTCCTGCAGCTCAATATCAAAAAAAACAAACAACCCAATCAAAAAATGGGCAGAAGACCTAAATAGACATTTCTCCAAAGAAGATATACATATGGCCAAGAGGCATGTGAAAAGATGCTCAACATCAATAATTACTAGAGAAATGCAAATCAAAACTACAATGAGGTATCACCTCATACCAGTCAGAATGGCCATCATCAAAAAATCTACAAAAAATTAATGCTGGAGAGGGTGTGGAGAAAAGGGAACCCTCTTGCACTGTTGGTGGGAATGTAAATTGATGCAGCCAGTATGGAGAACAGTATGGAGGTTCCTTAAAAAACTAAAAATAGAACTACCATATGACCCAGCAATCCCACTTCTGGGCATATATCCTGATAAAAATCATAATTCAAAGAGACACATGCACCCCAATGTTCACTGCATCACTATTTACAATAACCAGGACATGGAAGCAACCTAAACATCCAACAACAGCTGAATGGATGAAGACGATGTAGTACATATACACAATGGAATATCAGCCATTAAAAGGAACGAAACTGGGTCATTTGTAGAGATGTGGATGGACCTAGAGACTGTCATACAGCGTGAAATCAGAAAGAGGAAAACAAATATCGTATATTAATGCATATATGTGGAATCTAGAAAAATGGTACAGATGAACCTATCTGAAAAGCAGATACAGAGACACAGATGTAGAAAACAAACATATGGACACCAAGGGGGGAAAGGGGTGGTGGGATGAATTGGGAGACTGGGACTGACAGGTATACACTGCTATGTATGGAACAGATTAACTAGTGAGAGCCTGCTGTACAGCACAAGGAACACTACTCGATGCTCTGTGGTGACCTAGATGGGAGGGAAATCCAGAATGGAGGGGATATGTGTATACATATGGCTGGTTCATCTCGCTGTACAGCAGAAACTAGCATAACATGGTAAAGCAACTATATCCCCATAAATAAATAAATAAATGTTTTGGCACATTAGGTAACTCAAAGCAAACAGTTGAGAAAATACTGATTTAAAAACTAAATTTGTTAGAAAAATGTTTGCCTTGGAAATCTACCCTAAAATTAGTAATTTCTGTAGCACATATTTATTTACAGACCCCCACAGGAAGGTTCTTGGCCTACTACAAGCTCACCCATTAAAACTTATGATAAAAGATTTTAAATGTACAACTATAAATCTAAGTGGTCACACTGTCATGAGGATTCCATGGGGAATGAGATACATATTGTTAAGTTCTGGTCAGATGCTTAGCTGAGTAGAAGATGCAGTTGCAGGAATCATACATTAAATAATATGCAGAGGATTTAAACACATTGGTGAAAATTAGAAGTATTTTTAAAATTCAGTATTTTGCCCAATTAAAGCTGAACAACAACAAAATGGGAAAACTTACCTAGACAGAAGTCTAATAATCATATTTTTTTAGTAGGGTTTTAAAATTTTTTGTTTTGTGTTCTAGTAGGCTTTTATTTTGTTTTGTCTTATTTCGGGTTTGGTTTGGTTTTTACAAGTACAGAGATGTATTCTGATGCTGATAAACTTTTAGTAATTTTACTAAAAGGCTGCCTCTTTTCACTAATACCAGTGAAAAAGTGGTAATAAGCACTGAAGAAACTAAGGGAACAAAGGAGGGGCCGCAGATTGAGAAAACAGCTTTAAGAGGCCTCATAACTTCGTCGAAGATAAATTTTGAGATAAGGTAACTGGCAACTGTGCAAAAATATTTTATCATGCAAGTTGCATGCATATCTGCTTTTTATGATCTTTTTAAAAGTATTTTAGACTCAAATTTCTTAGAAGGGAGTCCAGTTTCCAAACGATTTCTTAAGTGGGCTATCTCTGGAACCATGGCAATAGAAAGTCTGAATGACTTCTCAAGAGCCCAGTAAGCCCTGTGTTTGTCAGCACCGACAGAGTTTGAGATTTACAACTGGGCTTCTTAGTCACTCCTACACCAAAAAGATAAGGAATCTCACACGTAGTGAAAGGTACTGATTTAAGCCTTGATGTAAAGTAACATGCTCAGGTAGAAGATAAATCAGCTTTTATTTACAAAAAAAAAAAAAAAAAAAACCCAGAGACTTAAGTGAACCCTTGTGTAGATTGTCCTTTAGGAAAGTTTAGACTTTGGTTCCCCTTCTTTTGAATTCCTCCCACTCCCAAGACTTTGGCAGATGTCACTGATGACTTCTGTATGACTCTGTGGCTCATTTTGTGACCATATTCTGACTATAACAAGAAACTAGTTGAGTGAATGGTCATTTGCCACCTTGCTCTCATTTCCTTATTTCCCAGCAAGCATCCTTTTCTCTATTCTGGCTTTCTTTCATTCTGTCATTTAGACTTGAAACTTTAGGCTTCCATTGCCAAATAATTCCACTACTTTCAAATTTAACTAGAAAATTTATTTCTGTGAAGTTTTCCAACAAATAATTCATATTAGCATTCCCAATTGGCTAAAAAATTACACTTACGGTGTCTTCAACCTATTCTCACCTAGCTTACTTTTAACATTTTAAAAATAACCATTATGAAATATTTATTTTACACAAAGGTATAAAGAAAAACATAATGAACTTCCATGCACTCACCACTTAGTTTAAAAAATAAAACTAGCAATATAGTTGAAGTCTCTGTGTATTCATTCCTAATATCATTCCCCTCTCCCTCCCCAGACCCCATCACCACAAGAGATAACCTCTATCTTGAATTTTTACCTAATACATTTTCCATTATCTCCCTAGACTCGTATGTTTAGACGAATTAAAATGTTTTCTTTTTTGTATATTATATACAATAATCAATAATAATCAGTACTTCAAAAAAATTCCAGAATCTGAAAATTCAGAAAAAAGACTTCCATGACATGATTTCGAACCTGAGTCACTGAACATGAGTTAAATTTTTAACATGTTTATCCCAAAATGATAGTTACCATTTGACATGCACACAAATCCTATAGAGAACTGTGGCAAAAATAAAGTAGCATATCTGATATTTGCCTTCCTGCAGAAACTCTCACCTAGACTAGAAAAAAAGATCTACAGTATGTAGAAAATTTAAAACAACAAAAAAATAAGACTCCTAAAGAATTAACTATGCCATATTTTTTTGATAGAACTGTAAGAATAGAAGTTAAAAGAAACACGAGACTGCTTAAAGAGAATATTCCTTTTCTTCTAACACGGCTGTAAAGAGCAGTGTCTTGATTCCTGCCTCACCTGAGGTTTATTCAGAAGTTAGGAAAACCTTATAGAATTATGGACAAGCATAAAAGGCTCTATAAATAACACTAGTGGAATCATTTAATGAAATAATCTTATTCATTATTCTTAGTGAGTTTTTATTATAATTCATTACCAGATAGTGCCAAAAGGAGAATTCCAGTTGTGATATATATGGAAAAAAGACACAGTGGACTATCAATACCAGAATATAAAATAGTAATTAAGCTAACCAATATTTATTAAGCACTTCTGAAGTGCCAGGGATAGAACTATGTGGGGCAGAGAAGGGGGAGGTACATAGTAGCTTAATCTCTGGAATATAATGGACCCTGCCCTTAGGGCCAGAAGCTAAAACAACTTAACAATTTAAATTTCAAATAATACTTTCTAAGTTGATTACTATAAGAAAATAAATGAACACAAAAGTTACTAAAAGAACATAACTGGATTAAGTAATTTTATCTCAAGTTTTATTTGTATATTGAGAAATATTAGGATTACATTAAAAGGACTCAAGTAATTGTTCAGATACTTGAATATATCCAGACTTAAGAAGAATTAGCAGCATTTTTTCTGATATTCCTTACCATGTAGACATGTCCCTAGAGGCTACCTTTATAGTAAATTAATGAAGCAAATTAAAGAAGCTCAGATATTCAAGGCATTATAATTTTAAATGGTGGTAGTAGCTAGATTTTAATGATCCCTTTAAAGATTCCCATCAGAAACCTATCCTAAAATATTTCAATTAAAATGAACTAATGTATCTAAAAACACTTAGCATCACACTTTGCTAGATAGATTCTTAATAGAAGTTAAAACAACAACAGCAATTAACCCTATCTAAGGAGAAATAAAGCTCGTGCTTTCAAACTACAGAAGTACACAGTTTTATTGATACTAACTAAAAAAACCTTGGAAATGATCTTGTCTAACACAGTTTTGTTCGTTTGTTTTTTGACTGCTCTGCACAGCTTGCAGGATCTTAGTTCCCTAACCAGGGATTGAACCCGGGCCCACGGCACTGAAAGTGCAGAGTCCTAACCACTGGACGGCCAGGGAACTCCCTAACACAGTTTTACTAACTAAAAAAAACCTTGAAATGATCTTGTCTAACCCCTCAGTTTTAAAAGGTAAGGGAACTAAGGCCTAATGACTTAGCCAGCTAGCACCAGAGCCAGGATTAAATCCAAGTCTCCTAACATGCTTTTGCAAATTCTTTTGTTGAGCTAAAATTATGAAGGAAAAAAAAGGCAGACCCACCAAAAGCTTTGTTTTCAATAAGAAGCATTAGACTCTGAGACAGAAGGCCACATTCTTACTCCAGCTCTCACTAATTATAGCCTTAGGCAAGTCACCAAGACTCTCTGAGATTCCGTTTTTGTACATAAAATGAGAAGACCAGGCTAGATCAGTGATTCTCAGTCTTGGCTATGCACTGGAATCCTTTGAGTGGCTTTTTACAAAATAGCGATACCCAGGTCCTACCTTGCAAGATTCTATTTTAAATGGCCTGGGATGGTGCCCTCGCATCAATATTTTTTTAAAAGTTTCCCAAGTGATTCCAATGTGCAACCAAGATTAAGATCCACTGGACTAAAAAATCTGTAAGGTCCCTTTTATCATCTAAAATTCTAATTCATTTTTCCTAGTTTTGGCTGTAGTCATTTGCCTGTGGGTTAACTAATGGGTAGATTAGACACAATAAATGCACACAAATCCAGAAAAAAAAAAAAAAACTGTCCCCGTCTAGACCTTGCAGACATTCATAGTATGGGTAGATTCCATACCACAGTCCCTTAGTGATTACTGAGGCCTATTATGGAGAAAGGTTCTGCTCCTTCCCCTACGTATCCTACAAAGGGAGCTCAATTAGTATCAAACTCTTGGCCCTCTCTATGCCTTTCCTCTCTCTACCTAAGGAAAGAGAGAATGGTTTACCAGTTGGCAAATTTGGAAGAATAAACTGTGTGTACTTGGCTCAGCTCCCTCCTTTTACCTCTTTGGAATGAGTCAACCACAGAGAACACAAGTCTGACCTGCTTCTCTAAGGATAGTCTCCACATTGGCACTCATCTCAGTCCAGTGCTGTTATGACTGGGTGGATAAGCCTTCCAATTCTGAGTTTCAAAATTTGGAAGCCCAACTGCCAGCAAATATATGCTGCATCCTCCAATTTAGTTTTCATTAGAATGAGGGTGATATTTTGGTTCCCAGATACTTATTCTTATCTTATTTCTCAGCTGGTTCAGAACTCAGTGTAAGAAGAGGAATGCTATTTATTGAGTCCCCTCAGATATCTCAACAAGACCTACTCTGTATTAGATAATACCACAGGAATACAAAGATGGTGTGCTTAGTGATTTGGCAAAATTCACAGTGAGTGAGTGAACAAATGAACAAATAAATATTATACTTGTTATGGACTGAACGTTTGTGTCCACCCAAAATTCATATGTTGAAATCCTAATCTCCAATGTGACTGTATTAGGAGGTGGGGCCTTTGGAAAATAACTGGGTCATGAGGGTGGAGCCCCAATAAATGGGATTGGTGCCCTCATAAGAGACACAGGAGAAATGATCTCTCTCTCTCTGCCACGTGAGGATACAGCAAGAGAGCAGCCATCTATAAACTAGGAAGAGGGCCCTCTCCAGAACACAACTGTGATGGCAAACCTGATCTTGGATTTCTAGCTTCCGGAACTATGAGAAATAAATATTTGTTGTTTAAGCCATCCAGTCTGTGGTATATTTGTTATAGCAGCCCAAGGTGACTAAGACAATAGTAGAGAGAGAATGTCACATCTACTCAAGAACTATATTTTAACCAAAGGAAGTCGTATCAATCTTGCCTTAATTCAGGGTTTCCCAACCTTGTCATTATTAATATTCTGGGCTGGAAAATTAATTAAAAAAAAAACACTTTACTGAGGTATGACTGACATACAAAAAGTTGTACATATTTAATGTATACAATGTATACAACTTGGTGAGTTTGGAGATAAGCATACACTGTCAAACCACCACCACCATCTATTTCATAACATATTTATCACGTCTAAAAATTTGTTAATAATGCTTTTTGTGAAGGGCTGTCCTGTACCTTCTAGGAAGTTTAGCTGCATCCCTGGCCTTTACTCATTAGATGGGAGTAGCAACACCCCAGTTGTGACAATCAAAAATGTCTTCAGATACTGCCAAATATCTCCTAGGTAGCAAAATCACCCACTGTTGAAAACCAATGCCTTAATTTGATGTCAGTGAAGAAAGCAAAAGTGTGACGACCTCTTAAAAGAGCAAACACAGAATCATAGTTTACAATGGGCAGAAAGGTCTTCAGAGCTCAGCTAGTCCAACATTCTGCATTTTTAGATAAGAAATCACAGATGTGGAAATATTAATATTTATTACCAATCATTTATTGAAGCAGAATCTCTTACTTTTAAAATCAGCAACCTTGTCAATAAAATTGCAAATAGAAGCATAACCCAGGAATTTCCTACTTGTTCTTCCCTCCTGGAAACATTAATCAGTATTATTTCTGGAGCAGTGCCACATCACTTTAAAATATGTGAAATAGGGCATCCCTGGTGGCGCAGTGGTTGAGAGTCCGCCTGCCGATGCAGGGGACACGGGTTCGTGCCCTGGTCCGGGAAGATCCCACATGCTGCGGAGCGGCTGGGCCCGTGAGCCATGGCCACTGAGCCTGGACATCCGGAGCCTGTGCTCCACAACGGGAGAGGCCACAGCAGTGAGAGGCCAGCGTAATGCAAAAAATTAAAAAATAAATTTAAAAAAATATGTGAAATATATTTCCTCCAATTCCTGTTCTTGTTCTTGTAATACCTGTGAGAAATCTTTAGAATCCATGCCCACTACTAAAGGTAAAAACCATGGTTCTTACTATATGTACCACCAAAAATAAATAGATGAAGACACAGAAGGGTGGTCACTGACATGGCAGAAATGAAGGAACTAAAATATTAATAGAAAGTACAGAACCTATCACGTATTACTTGGCAGAGAAACAAGTAGTAATTAATGTAGTCTTGCCGTCTCCAACCAATCCTCCACAGTAACCTTTCTCAAGAAGTTCCTTCTAAAACACAAATCTGATTATGTTTCTCTCAGCCTGGCTTCAAATCCTTCAGTGGTTCACAACATCCATCATCTTCAAGATAAAAACCAAATTTCCTAGAATGCTATGCAAAGCCTTCCATAATCTTGCTCCTGCCCCGCTCTCCAGCCTCATCTCTTTTCCCTCTCCCACACAGACCCTACATTCCAGCCATTCTGTACTCCCTGGAGAGAAACCCATGAACCTATGTTTTGTAAGCAGAGTAAAAGTGAGATCAATCCAACTGCGCATAATATTTGTTTACAAACCCATCCTTCAGTTGTCAGGTCCAGGATCACTTCCGCAGGGAACAATGCCCCAACCCCAACTCTAATACCTGTTCTCAGAGCGCCTTAAACCTCTCCTTCACTGCGTTTATCACCATTACAGTTTTTGAAATTATTTGTGATTATTTTATTCATCTCTTTCTCCATACAGACTGTAAAGCCCATTTAGGGCAGGAAGTGTGTCTGTTTTCATGCTCCAGTATGTCCCCAGTGGAGGTACTACATATGCCTGACATAGAGCAGATGCTCAAAAAATATCTGTCAAATAATTAAATGAATGTTCTTTTATATCTACAAGTCTTCTCACAGTTCTATGTTCTACCTGTAACGACACTCCTTTCTTTCCTTCTTTATCTGGCCAATTCCTGTTTTCCTTTAAAACTCAGCTCAGTATCCCTCACCCTGGAAGTCTTCCCCGACTCCTAAGTCTAAGTTAGATACTCCCCTTCTGTACTCTCATAGCATCCTGGATACAGTTTCATACACTTGACAGCACATATACTTGATAGCAGTTTTCTATTTATTTGTCTATCTCTCCCTGTCTCTCCCACTGGACTGTGAGCCCCTTAAGAATAAGGACTGTGTCTATCATCTGTATATGCTCTAGAGGTAGCACAAGTGCCTAACATAAAGGGGGCATTCAGTAAATGTTTAAATGTATATAGATGTGCATGTACCGCATTTTATTACATAGGTTCACACCTGTCTGCACAAACCTCTCCTTAGTAAAAACATTATAGGGATAAAATAAAACTGGAAATAAACACCAACATTTAACTTACCTTGTAGTTTTCCAGAAAGGACTGTAACCTAACAAAATTGCTTTTAAACAATTTTACTACTATTCTCCTTGGTGTGCTTTAAGAATAACAGAATTTAAAACCCATATCAGGGGACTACCCTGGATGGCCAGTGGTTAAGACTTCGCCTTCCAATGCAGGGGGTGTGGGTTCGATCCCTGGTTGGGGAGCTAAGATCCCACATGCCTCGAGGCCAAAAAAACAAAACATAAAGCAGAAGCAATATTGTAGCAAATTCAATAAAGACTTTTAAAACGGTCCACATCAAAAAAACCCCACAAAAAACCCATATCTGAACACTATATAGAATCTAAACAAAAATTTTAAAATAACAAATCAGTTCTAGGAAAATAAGAAAGTTAAATGTTGTACTCAGTGCAAATTGAGTCATTTTTAAATAATAATATTATCTCAAGAACCACTCTACCATGTTATTTCATTACTGAATTAAGAATTCCCCTACAAATGACTTTGCAAACCCTTTACAGACAATGGTAATGACTTCTGTAAATTTCTCCTAGGTCCTTATATTGAGAGAGAAGAGTCAGTTGCTAAAATAACTTCATTTTTCTTAACACATCATCTATCTCTCCAGACTTTTAAAACATTAAATGTTCTTCCAATGATTCTTTAACGGACATAATTAAAACAATATAATGATGGAAGCTTATGTTACTTGGCTGCTTCTATTACAGCTCATAAAGGACTGCACGTTTGCCCTACTTATGAGCTAGTCTCTCCTAAACCAAGAAAAACCAAAGCTTTCAAGAAACTAATGAAAGGTTAATGACCAGGAGACTCCCCTTTTTTCTATCTTACAACTTTATTTAAAATGCAATAAAATGGAAACTCAACAGAGAGAGAAGACAGGGATAGGACCTAAAAGAAGAGTAATGGGGAGGGGGGGATTGAGCCTGAGAGAGGAGAAGGAGTTTCTTCTTCAAAAACCCCCCAACCACGACTACTACCCCCTCAGCCCTCCACTAGCCTCCCTCCTGAGCACCCTCCATTCTCCTCTTTACTGTGACAGTAAGAGAGAAAGAGATCAAAAGCCTCTTAGCCACACAGACCCTTCTCTGCTGCTACTGCTGCCACAGCTTGGCCCTGGCTGGAGACATCTCACTACACCCAAGAGCAGCCAATTCCCCAGCTCTCCTCCTCCTTCACCTCTTCCTCCTCTACTCTCCCCACCCTTTATTACCCTTTGTGTCATCCTCCACAGCTCCAGGAAAGGCACTAAAAAGTGGGGAGCAGAAAAGATGCTTATTGAAGATATCAGTTTGTGCGTGTGGGAAGTAGATATGGTTTACAGACAAGATCCTTAAAAAACAGACACTCAAGGAACAAGGAAATAAACACCAAAAGCCAAGAACACAGAGTATTTTCCTTCATCAATCCGTGGAACCGTGATACTCCTCTAATTCCATCAAACACAAAGGAATGACCACCTTGACAGATGGCCACAGAGGATGTCAACAATTTTGGGGGGTAGTTAGAAAGGCAATTAGAACATAGCAGGTATGGACAGAGACAAGATGGCAGAGTAGAAGGACATGAACTCACCTCTTCTTACGAAAACACCAAAATGACAACTAACTGCTGAACCATCAACAACAACAACAACAAAAATGCTGAAACTTACCAAAAAAGATATCCTATATCCAAAGACAAAGAATAAGCCACATCGAGATGGTGGGAGGGGCACAATCATGATAAAATCAAATCCCATAACCACCAGATGCGCGACCCACAAACTTAGAAATAATTATACCACAGAAGCTCTCCAACAGGAGTCAAAGTTCTGAGCCCCACGTCAGGCTCCCCAGCCTGGGCATCTGGCATCAGGAGGAGGAGCCTCCAGAGCATCTGGGTTTGAAAGTCAGCGGAGTTTGACCGCAAGAATTCACAGGGCTGGGGGATACAGAAACTCCACTCTTCGAGGGCGCACACAAGGTATCATACACATCACGACCCAGGGAAAGAAGCAGTGACCTCATGAGAGCCTGGGCCATACCTGCCTGCTAGTACTGGAGGGTCTCCTGTGGAGGCAGGGGGTGGCTGTGGCTCACTGTGCAGAAAAAGACACTGGTGGCAGTAGTTCTGTGGAGTACTCATTGGCATAAGCCCCCGTGGGGCTGCCATTTTCTCACCAAGACCTGGCCACACCCAAAAGACCGTAGGCTCCAGTGCTCCGACGTGCCTCAGCCCAAACAACCAACAGGGCAGGAACACAGACCCACCCATCAGCAGACAGGCTGCTTAAAGTCTTCCTGAACACACAGCTGCCTGCTAAACACACCCCATGACACAGCCCTGCCCACCAGAGGGACAAGACCCCACTCCACCGACCAGTGGGCAGGATCCAGTCCCTCACACGAGGAGGTCTGCACAAGCCTCTTAGACAGGCTCACCCAACCGGGGGCAGACAGCAGAAACAAGAACTCCAACCCTGCCCCCTGCAGAACGGAAACCATAATCACAGAAATTTACACAGAATGAGATGGCAGAGGAATATGTTCCAAATGAAAAAACAAGATAAAACTCCAGAAGGACAACTAAGTGAAGTAGAGACAGGCAATCTACCCGAAAAAGAATTCAGAGTAATGATAGTAAAGATGATCCAAGACCCTGCAAAAAGAATGGAAGCGCAGACTGAGAAGATACCAAAAATATTTAACAGGGACATAGAAAAATTAAAGAACAAAGAGAGATGAATAATACAATAACTGAAATGAAAAATGCACTAGAAGGAATCAACAGCAGAATAAATGAGACAGGAAAACGGATAAGTGAGCCAGAAGACAGAATGGTAGAAATCACTGCCATGGAACAGAATAAAGAAAAAAGAATGAAAAGAAATGTGGACAGCCTAAGAGACTTCTGTAACAACATTAAACACACCAACATTTGGATTTTAGGGGTCACAGAAAAAGAAGAGAGAGAGAAAGGACCTGAGAAAATATTTGAAGAGATAATAGCTGAAAACTTCCCTAACATGGGAAAGGAAACAGTCACCTAAGTCCACAAAGCACAGAGTCCCACACAGGATAAACTCACAGAGAGTCCCACACAGGATAAACTCAAGGAGGAACAGGCCAAGACTCAGGGTAATCAAACTGACAAAATTAAAGACAGAGAGAAAATATTAAAGAAACAAGGGAAAAGCAAAAATGACATAAAAGGGAATTCCCATAAGTTTATCAGCCGATTTTTCAGCAGAAACTCTGCAGGCCAGAAGGGAGTGGCATGATACATTTAAAGTGAAGAACCTACAACCAAGAACACTCTACACAGCAAGGCTCTCATTCAGATTCGATGGACAAATCAAAAGCTTTACAGACAAGCAAAAGCTAAGAGAATTCAACACCACCAAACCAGTGTTACAACAAATGCTAAAGGAACTTCTGTAGGTGGAAAAGAAAAGGCCACAACTAGATATAAGAAAATTACAAATGGAAAAGCTCAGTTGTAAAGGCAAACATACAGTAAAGATAGGAAATCATCCACACACAAATGTGATATCAAAACCAGCAATCCTGAGAAGAGGAGAGTATGAATGAATGCAAGATACTGGAAATGCATTTGAAATTAAAAGACCAGCAACTTAAAACAATCTTGTTTATATATAGACTGCTATATCAAAACTCATAGGAACTGCAAACCAAAAACCTACAATAGATACACACACACAGAAAGAAAAGGGGATCAAAACACATCACTAAAGTTAGTCATCAAGTCACAAGAGAAGAGAATGAAAGTGGAATGAAAGAAAAATGACCTACAAAAACAAATTCTAAACAATTAACGAAATGGCAGTAAGAACATACATATCAACAATTACCTTAAATGTAAATGGATTAAATGCTCCAACCAAAAGACACAGACTGGCTGAATGGATACAAAAACAAGACCCATATATATGCTATCTACAAGAAACCCACATCAGATCTAGGAACTGAAAATGAGGGGATGGAAAAAGGTATTCCAGGCAGACAGAAATCAAAGAAAGCTGGAGTAGTAATACTCATATCTGACAAAATAAATTTTAAAATAAACACTGCTACAAGAGAGAAAGAAGGACATACATAATGATCAAGGGATCAATCCAAGAACATATAACAATTGTAAATATAGATGCACCCAATATAGGAGCACCTCAATATATAAGGCAAATACTAACAGCCATAAAAGGAGAAACTGACAGTAACACAATGATACTGGGGGACTTTAACACCCCACTTACATCAATGGACAGATCATGCAGACAGAAAATCAGTGAGGAAACACAGGCCTTAAATGACACATTAGACCAGATGGACTTAATTTATATTTATAAAACATCCCATCCAAAAGCAACAGAATACACATTCTTCTCAAGTGCACATTGATCACATGCTGGACCACAAGGCAAATCTCAGTAAATTTAAGAAAATTGAAGTCATATCAAGCAGCTTTTCCAACTGCAACGCTATGAGATTAGAAACCAACTACAAGAAAAAAACTGTAAAAAACACAAACACGTGGAGGCTAAACAATATGTTACTAAACAACCAATGTCTCACTGAACAAATCAAAGAGAAGATCAAAAAATACCAAGAGACAAATGAAAACGAAAGCACAACAATCCAAAACCTATGGGACACACCAAAAGCAGTTCTAAGAAGGAAGTTTATAGCAATACAATCTTACATCAGGAAACAAACAAACAAAAAATCTCAAAATCTCAAAAAATCTCAAAAAATCTCTAAACTTACACCTAAAGCAACTGGAGAAAGAACAAACAAACGCCAAAGTTAGTAAAAAGAAAAAAATCATAAAGATCAGAGCAGAAATAAATGAAATAGAGATGAAGAAAACAACAGAAAAGATCAATGAAACTAAAAGTTGCCTCTTGCAAAAGATAAACAAAACTGATAAACCTTTAGCCAGAGTCATCAAGAAAAATGGGAGAGGGCTCAAATCAATGAAATTAGAAATGAAAAGGAGAAGTTACAACAGACACCACAGAAATACAAAGGATCATGAGAGGCTACTACAAGCAACTATATGCCGATAAAATGGACAACCTAGAAGAAATGGACAGATATTTAAAAACGTACAATCTCCCAAGACTGAGCCAGGAAGAAATAGAAAATATGAACAGACAAATCACAAGTACTGAAATTGAAACTGTGATTTAAAAAATTCCAACAAATAAAAGTCCAGGATCAGATGGCTTCAAAGGCGAATTATATCACTTAGAGAAAAGTTAACACCCATCCTTCTGAAACTGTTCCAGAAAACTACAGAGGAAGGAACACTGCCAAACTCATTCTATGAGGCCACCATCATCCTGATACCAAAACCAGAAAAAGATACCACAAAAAAAGAAAATTACAGGCCAATATCACTGAACATTGATGCAAAAATCCTTAACAAAATACTAGGAAACTAAATCCAACAATACATTAAAAGGATCATACACCATTATCAAGTGGGATCTACCCCAGGGATTCAAGAATTTTTCAACATCCATAAATCAATCAGTGTGATACATCACATTAACAAAATGAATTAAAAACATATGATCATCTCAATAGGTTCAGAAAAAGCTTTTGACAAAATTCAACACCCATTTATGATAAAAAGTCTACAGAAAGTGGGCATAGAGGAAACATACCTCAACATAATAAAGGCCATATACGGCAAACCTAGAGCTAGCATAACATTCAAAAGCTAAAAGCATTTCCTCTAAGATCAGGAACAAAACAAGGATGTCCACTCTTGCCACTCTTATTCAACATAGTCTTGGATGTCCTAGCTATGGCAATCAGAGCAGAAAGGAATAAAAGGAATCCAAATTGGAAAAGAAGTAAAATTGTCACTGTTTGCAGGTGACATGATACTATACACAGAGAATCCTAAAGATGTCACCAGAAAACTACTAGTGCTAAACAATGAATTTGGTAAAGTTGCAGTATACAAAATTAATGCACAGAAATCTCTTGCATTCCTATACACTAATGATGAAAGATCTGAAAGAGAAATTAAGGAAACACTCCCTTTTACCACTGCAACAAAAAGAATAAAATACCTATGAATTAACCTACCTAAAGAGGCAAAAGACCTGTATACTCCGTAAACTATGAGATACTGATGAAAGAAATCAAAGATGATACAAACAGATGAAGAGATATACCATGTTCTTAGATTGGAAGAATCAATATTGTGAAACTGACTAGACTACCAAAACCAATCTACAGATTCAATGTAATCTCTATCAAATTACCAACAGCATTTTTCACAGAACTAGAATAAAAAATTTTACAATTTGTATGGAAACACAAAACATCCCAAATAGCCAAAGTAATCTTGAGAAAGAAAAACGGGACTGGAGGAATGAGGCTCCCTGACTTCAGACTATATACTACCAAGCTACAGTCACCAAGACAGTATGGTACTGGCACAAAAACAGAAAAATAAATCAATACAACAGGATAGAAAGTCCAGAAATAAACCCACACACCTATGTTCAATTAATCTACAACAAAGGAGGCAACAATATACAACGGAGAAAAGACAGTCTCTTCAATAAATGGTTCTGCGAAAACTGAACAGCTACTTATAAAAAAATGAAATTAGAACATACTCTAACACCATATGCAAAAATAAACTCAAAATGGATTAAAGACCTAACTGTAAGACCAAATACTATAAAACTCTTAGAGGAAAACATAGGCAGAACACTCTTGGACATAAATTGCAGCAATATCTTTTTTGATCCACCTCCTAGAGTAATGAAAATAAAACAAAAATAAACAAATGGGACTTAATGAAACTCAAAAGCTTTTGCACAGCAAAGGAAACCATAAACAAAACAAAAACACAACCCACAGAATGCGAGAAAATATTTGCAAATGATGCAACTGACAAGGAATTAATCTCCAAAATTTACAAACAGCACATGAGCCTCAATATCAAAAAAATAAACAACCCAATGGGCAGAAGATCTAAATAGACATTTCTCCGAAGAAGATATACAGATGGTCAAGAGGCACATGAAAAGATGCTTAACACTGCTAATTATTAGAGAAATGAATATCAAAACTACAATGAGATATCACCTCACACCAGTCAGAACAGCCACCAACAAAAAGTCTACAAACAATAGGGACTTCCCTGGTGGTCCAATGGTTAAGACTCCGTGCTCCCAATGCAGGGGGCCCAGGTTCGATTCCTGATCAGGGAACTAGATCCCAGATGCCGCAACTAAGATTCCGCATAGCGCAACTACAAGATCCCATATGTGGCAACAAAGATCCCGCATGCCACAACTAAGACCTGGCACAGCCAAATTAATTAATTAATTTAAAAGTCTAAAGCAATAAATGCTGGAGAGTGTGTGGAGAAAAGGGAACCCTCCCACACTATTGGTGGGAATGTAAATTGGTACAACCACTATGGAGAAGAGTATGGAGGTTCCTTTAAAAACTAAACGCAGAACTACCATATGATGCAGCAATCTCACTCTTGGGCATATATAAAGAGAAAATCATGGTTTGGAAGGATACATGCAGTTCAATGTTCACTGACACACTGTTTACAATAGCCAAGACACAGAAGCAACCTAAATGTCCATCGATAGATGGATGGATAAAGATGATGTGGTACATATATACAGTGGAGTATTACTCAGCCATTAAAAAGAATGAAATGGTGCCATTTGCAGCAATATAGATGGACCTGGAAATTATCATGCTAAGTGAAGTCTGACAGAGAAAGACAAATATCATATGATATCGCGTTTACGGGGAATCTAAGAAAATGAACTTATTTACAAAACAGAAACAGACTCACAGACATAGAGAACTTATGGTTACTAGGGGGAAGGGGGAGGGGGAGGAATAGATTGGGAGTTTGGGACTGACATATACACACTGCAATATTTAAAATAGATAACCAACAAGGACCTACTGTATAGCACAGGGAACTCTTCTCAATATTCTGTAATAACCTAAATGGGAAAAGAACTTAAAGAAGAATAGATACATGCATATGTATAACTGAATCACTTTGCTGTACACCTGAAATTAACACAACATTGTTAACTATACTCCAATATAAAATAAAAATTTTTGAAAAAGAGAAAAAAGAGTAATGGGAACAGATTAAGCTTCATTCAAATTTGGATAGGTACCCCACTGCCAGATCACTATCTTACTGAAAAACAGCAAGAACTGGATTACACTAATTTAGAAATGTTTTTTCAGTTTCTTTCCTGTATTTGATTTGATTCATGAGGTAAAAATACTCTTTAGGAAGCTGTCTTGTTCTAGTTTCTACTTACACATGCAGCCCATGCTCTCCACTCTTATCCCCTGGCCTGGGTTAAAACCCCACAGACCAATATCCAGTCCAATTACTGTCTCATGGGCCTCTAGAATTTAACTTCCAATCTCTGAGTTCCCTCTGGCACAAGGAGATTTGCCTTTCCTGCCTTCAAACATGGTCATGCATGAAAAGATTTTTTCTTGCTGCTATATTTAAAACAAAATGTATCTGTGTTTGCAGCAGCAGCAGGACATTCCTTCATTTTCTTATTCCATTATCTACCAGATAAACTCCTTATTGTTATAACTTACTCTTTAATATGTCATCTTTAACATTGTAAGTTTTCACTAATGTCCCTCAAAAATAAAAATATTAATTACTTTCTAAGCAGACTTTGTCCCTCTTCCCACCAACAATGCTTGTTGATCCTAATGACTGATGATAAATTGGTTCTAACATCTAGTTTACTACCACTTTATTGTAGTCATCAAATGTCAAATAAACAGTGTACCACATTTTACTACATATGCAGATGTAAAAATGAACTGAAAAGGCATGTTTAAGTGATTATGAAGTTTTGAAGTAGGCTTTCAGTTGATCCAATTCTGAATTTAAAAGTACATCACTAATCGATTTTTAGTTTTGTGTCTTTGTATTTGCATTTTTCAGAATTCTGGGTGCTTTTAGAAAAATGAAGCTAAGTTTTGCAAAATGTCCTACAAAGATCCTATACTAGGTCATAGAACACTAACACCACTATAGGTTACTTGAGAGATGTGACTGCTAATGGACAAAGAGTCATTTAGCAAGTATAAATACATTTCTGACTAATGGATAATATATACAATGGGAAAAATATACATATATATGGTTATGTAACTCCCAGAAAAAGCCAAATTTTGAAAAAGTATTCATTTGCTCATTCAATAATCATATATCAATACTACATACCAGATATTGTATTACTGAATGCTAACCGTTCAACGTAAAACAGATAAGACTCCTTTACTTTCATGATACTGGCATTCTACTGGGAGAGGGTAGAGAGTATAGTAAACAGTCATTCAAAGCAAATACACAGACGTGACTGCGGTTAGAAAGAAAAGCAAGCGTGACGCTGTTACAAAGAATAGGGAGGGCCTACTCTAGATAGGATGGTAGGGAAAGGCTTCTGTGAAGAGACGGTATGTAAGAAGTGACTCGAAGGACAAGAAGAGTATGTGTTATAAGCTTACAGCACAGGAGGCTGGAGGGAGGAAGGATGGTAGGATACCATGGGGTGTGAGAATATTCGAGGCAGAGACAACAGCAAGAACAATGGTTTATAGCAAGAAAGAATTTTATGAGTCCTACAAACTGAATTCAGGCTAGTCTGATGGGAGAGTAGTGAGGAGGAAGGGTGTAATGAGATATGTGAGGTGGAGAAGTAACAAGGCCAAGATCATACAGGACAATCAAAGAAAGTTACAATGCCAGACTATACAGAAAAGCAAAGCCCAACAATATGCTGTCTATAAAAAACCCACTTTAAACATTTAGACATAAAGTAGTTAAAAGTAAAAAGATAAAGAAAATATACCATACAAAAATTAATCAAAAGGAAACTGTGCTGACTATAATACCAAAGTAGATTTCTGAACAAGGGCTATCACCAAGGATAAAGAGGGATATTACATAAAAGGGCCAATTGACTAAGAAGATGTAATAATCCTAAATATGTATAAAACTGACAACAGAGCTTCAAAACACATGAAGGAAAATCAAATCTTTCCAAATTGATCTACAAATTCAATGCAAATGTAATGCAAATCCCAGGAGACTTGCGAAGCTGATTCTAAAATGTATATTTTGTAAATTGAGAAGCTGTAAATTGTAAATTTACAATGTAAATTGAGAAGCTGATTCTAAAATGTATATTTTCAACAATTTTGAAAAAGAAAAATAAAGTTGAAGGACTCACATTACCTGATTTCAAGACTTACAACAAAACCATAGTAATCAAGACAGTGTGGCACTGGTGAAGGGACAGACAACAGATAAGTGGAACAATACTAGGCTTTAGCACCTCTACAGTCAAAAGATTTCCAATAAAGACACCAAGGCAATTCAATGGAGGAAAGACAGTCTTCAACGAAAGGCGCTGACACAGCTGAATATCCATATGTTAAAAAACAATGAATTTCAGCTAATACCTAATGCTATATAAAAAACTAACTTGAAATGGAGGAGTCAATTAAATATGAAACTTATACTATAAAACTTCCAGAAGAACATATAGGAGGTAACCTTTGTGATCTTGGACTAGGTAAGGATTTCTTAAGTAGAACACAAAAAGCATGGACCATAAAAGAAAAAAAAAGGTGTCATAAAAATTTTAAACTCCTTTCTAGACACTATAAGAAAATGAAAAGAAAATCCACAGACTAGGAGAACTACCTGCAAACATATCTGACAAGGGGTCAATATCCAGAATATATAAAGAACTCTCACAACTTAACAGTAAAAAATATACAACTCAAATAAATGAGCAACAATTTGATCAGATATTTCACCAAAGAAGATTATACAGATGGCAAATAAATACATGAAAAGATGTCCAGTGTCATTAGTCATTAGAGAAATCACATTAAAACTACAACGAGATAACTACTAGACCCATATTTAAATGGATAATTTTTTTTTTAACTGACACACCAAGAGCTGACAAGGATGTAGAGCAAGAGGCATACTCATTCGTTGATGGTGTGAATGCAAAATAGTACAGCTAACTTTGGAAAACAGTTTGGCAGTTTTTTAGAAAATTGAACATATACAATCCAGCAATCCTATTCCTAGATACTTACTCAACAGAAATGAAGATATGCATCTCCACAAAAACATGCATGCAAATGTTTATAGCAGTTTTTATCCTTAATCAGCAAAAACTAGAAACAACCCAAGTGTCCCACAACTCATGAATGAATTGTGGTAAATTCATACAATGGAATATGAAACTGCAATAAAAAGGAACAAACTACTGATACAGTCAACAGCATGGACGAATCTCAAGAGCATTATGTTAAGTGGAAGAAGCTACATACCACATAATTCCATTTACATAACATTCTGGAATATTATAAAAACTATAGTAAAAGGGTTGCATATTGTATGATTCCATTTATAAAACATTCTGGAAAAGCAAACCTATAGGGAACAAAACAGATTAGAGGTTACTAGGGCTGGGAGTGGGGATGGGGGGAGAGATAACAAAAGGGCTTGAGGAAAACTTTTGGGGTGAAAATATTTACACCTTGATGTGGTGATGTTTACACAACTATATACGTTTGTTTAAAATTCACAGAACTGAAAATGTGTGAATTTTACTGTCTGTGAGTTATACTTCAATGAATCTGACTTTCTAAAAAGGAAAAGAAACCAAGGATCATGGTAAGTACAAAAGGATGCCACTGAAAAAATGAAGGTAAAAGTGATAAATATCTTACAATTCTATAATGTTCATCTTTTCTTACACATTTTATCACTTTAAGACCACTCTTTAACTTAATTAATTTCTTGAATTTAAAAAAAATATCAAATGACATAATACAGTGGTCTGAGTTCAGGCTGCCAGTGTCTTTACATAGCTAACAAACTGACAGCTGAAAGCTCCAGGCGCCCTTTCTAGGTAAGACAGCTTAGAGAACTTGTTGCAAGATGATAAAAAGGATCTGTAAGTCACAGACTGAAGGAGCTGTCCTTTCAGACAAGTGAAATTCAGCGATATGTGACAAAACGGCTATAGAACAAGGTCATTACTGTTAGAACAAGGAGTCCCAAATAACTTCTCTGGGTTTCTCCAAGTACACGCAGCTGGGAAGAGAGACCTGGGAAGTAACGTAGAAAACAGAAGTCACATCGGATACTGAGGAGGCTCAGAATGGACTTTCATATGTAGCTCCTCTTACCTTCAAAGAATCCTGGAAAATAGATATTATTTTCTTCTATATTAAGGGCCTATGTGTTTCTTTGCCTTGAGTGGAACAGTCATAGGAAAAGGCAGGACTGGCTACGTCATTTATGGGTCCTAGTATAAAATGAAAATGCAGGCCCCATGTTCAAAGCTTAATATTTTCAACCTGACCACAGCAAATCATTAAACTGAGCACAAAGCCCTTCTGAGTGGGGCCATCCAACTGCACAGTCACATGGCCACAAAAGCAGCCCCAGGAGAAAGTACAGTCCACTGACAAATTCATAAATATGCAAGAGATCTCTTGTCCATTCCCTTACTGCACTAATAATTATACTACAAAAATATTATTTAGTATCTTCACATTCAAATCTCCAGAGGAGATTTTATAGCTTTTTAAAAGTCCATTTGAGGAATTCCCTGGTGGTCCAGTGGTTAGGACTCTGCGCTTCCACTGCAGGGGGCGCGGGTTTGCTCCCTGGGCGGGGAACTAGGATCCCACAAACCGTGTGGTGCGGCCAAAAAAAAAAAAAAAATCGCAGTTAAAAATCCATTTTAGTGGGCAGTGGTTGAGAATCCGCCTGCTGATGCAGGGGACGCGGGTTCGCGCCCCGGTCCGGGAGGATACCACATGCCGCGGAGCGGCTGGGCCAGTGAGCCATGGCCGCTGAGCCTGCGCGTCCGGAGCCTGTGCTCCGCAACGGGAGGGGCCACAACAGTGAGAGGCCCGCGTACCACAAAAAAAAAAAAAAAAAAAAAAAAAAAATCCATTTTAGTGTCTCAGGAAAGTTCTCCAGGTATCTTTTATCTACCTTTTCTATTAAAATTCCCCATCTCCCTTATCTCATACCCAGGAATAACAGAAAATACCTTTCCATCACCTCCTGTATGGTGTCCCCTAAGACTCAGATACAAAGTCTCTGCCTTCTCTTTCCAAACCTGCTGATTCACTAATTTTGTGGGCCAGAATAGTAAATGTTTTGTTTTATTCATTTTCAAAGAAAGGAAAGCAACTGTTTTTACTTATCAGATCTTCTTTTTCAATTCCTGCTGAACTAGAATAACGAAAACAAAGTACAGTGAAATGTTTCCTTAACTGATTCTAACTTACATTGACATAGGATATGGATTACTGAGGTCATTCCTTATTGAGACCAATGGAAAGAAAAAGTACATCTCTCCAGGACAGATAAGGAAGGAAGCAAGGATCCAAGCTCAATCCATTCACCTTCAATGTTCATTCTCCATTCCCCACTTGCTCAGCTCAGTTTCAGTAACCATCTACTGAGTGCCCACTGCTTTCCAGTCACCGTCTGGGTACTGAGACTACAAGATTATTAAGACACAGTCCCTGCTTTATTGGAGTTTGCCTTCTGGAATATCCCTTTCCCAAGTGGAATTTCCCTCAACCATCTATATCCAGTTAAGGACTCCTTTATCTAATTCCCAATGCAGAATTAAGTACTCCTTCCTCTGAATTACTGTTAACCATTTATACCTCTCTTAAACTCTCTTATACCAATGTCCACTGAGTAAAAGGTGAAGGGATAGAGTTAAATCCTAGCTCCACCAATTACTTAATAGCTATTTAACCTATGGCAAGTTAATTAACTTCTGAGTCTCAGGTTCCACATCTGTAAAATAATGACATTTATTGAACACTTACTATGTGACACATAATTTTCTAACCCCTTTGCTCATATTAATTTATTAAATCCTCATAATAACTCTGTTAAGTTGGTTTTATTATTACATCTTAACAGATATGGAAATTGAAGTCCCTAGAAGTTAAGTAACTTACTTGCTACATGAAGTCATACAGGTAGTAAGTGTTGGAGTCTACATCCAAGTAGTCCAGCTGCTGACTCCATATTCTGAACCCCAATACTATCTGCACCTCAAAATGAGGTAATGATATCCACTCACAGAGGATCATCTAAGATAACGCATGTAAAAGCTTTTAACACGCTGTCCAGCACACAGTAGGTACTCATTAAATGTTAGTTCTCTTCCATCCCTAAGAGACTCTAAATTCCCTATGGGAAGAGTCTATTTATTTTTCTTTTTATCTCCTAACAAATCTAGTGCAGTGCTTGGCAAATAAAAGGTGATCAATACAGTCGGCCCTCCATTTCCACAAGCTATGCATCCACGGATTCAATCAACCATGGTTCAGAAATATTTCTTTTAAAAAATTCCAAAAGTTCCAAAAAGCAAAACTTAAATCTGCCGTAAGTAGGCAACTATTTACATTGTATTTACAACTATTCACATAGTATTTGTGTTGTATGAGGTACTATAAGTAATCTAGAAATGATTTAAAGTATACAGGAGGATATTTGTAGGTTATATGCAAATACTACACCATTTTATATAAGGGACTGAGCATCCCTGGATTTTGGTATCCAAGGGGAGGGTGGTTCCTGGAACCAATCAACCAGTCCCCCTGTTCTCCCTTGCAGATACCAAGGGACGGCTGTAAATGAGTCTAGTGTTCATGCACTTGACAAATAGGGACAAACTGTCCATAAAAATGCACAGCAGAAGGGTCTCGTCCAAAGTCAGCCCCCACCCCTATATGGGCATAGGGACAAGGCTCTTTTATTTTCCAATTTAAGGTATTACTGGTCTAACAGGGTTCTCTTGTCCTATGAAGATATTGGAAAATAGAAAAACTTTTCTTTCACCCAGGTATAGAGACAGTGTTGGACAAGAAACAGGACAGCAAGATCCATGATGCCAGTTTCTAAGGAATAAATCAGAAACAGAGCCCTAGCAATCCCAGGATTTCACATTTTATAGTGAAGTATAAATCGGTCCTGCTATGGCTGAAGTGATAGTTTATATGGAAATTGCTGAGCCCACCTATTTCTGAGTATTCTGAATCCTGCATGTGAGAATAGAAATGTTATATTCCACTTAGTAATCTGTAAGAAATCCTTCTTTCTGAACATAAAGATACACAACTTTTTATTTCTCTTCACTACAATTAAATGTTGAACAAAATATTTAAACAATATCAGTTTAGAAGAATGCTAAATTAATAGCCTGCTCAGGGCATCCGTGTGTCTTGGTTCAGTCTTGTATAAAGAGATTCTGTAACAGAAGCAAATATATAGTTATTGCACTACAGTGTCTACAGTTACCTGTTCTCCCTGCCCAAGGAACCCCAAGTTTAGATATGCTAGTACCTCTAGTATCAGTGCAATAAAATCAATCATTTGAAAAAATTTTATGTGTTGAATAAAATTTTAGTAGCTACTTTAAGACCCTAATTACAAGTCAGAACAGTGTTTCTAGAAAAAAATGTACTCTACCTAACTTAAAAAGCCAATTTAATTAACACTGTCAGCCAGCTTCTAAGTGACAGACTGCCTATGGTGTCAAAATAAAATCTGAAATTTGAAATGTGACTAAGGATAAACACATTTTATTATGTAAGAAAAACGTTAAGAAATTTATTTAAATCCACTATGAATTTCACCCTCATACCACTGTGTATTGTGCTGTGTTTAGTTACTGTTGTGATACATCTCCTGAGGGTTATGTTTTCAAGGTCTCTGGCCCATGACAAAAGGAGTAAAGCAAGCTCAAACAATCTGGATTAATCAACATGAAGCTAAACGCCTGGTATGAGGTGAAGAAAAGCTAGTCTTAGTGAAAGGTAGTATCCAAGAGTCTATAAGGTCATACCAAAAACTGAGATCAAAAGCTATGATGAAAAACTGTGCACCCAAGACCCTTGGTCACAGCAGCCAACAGAAATTCCTATCTGTGGCCACACCAATGATAGACAAAGAGCTTTTGCTACGTTTTAAATGAAAGCTGTTGAAGTTGATCTGATCAACCTTTCTGCATTTAAAAGGCCTCACTAGTTTCCAAAAATGCTCCTTTACTGTTAGTATCCAGTCCCCCTCCCAATAAACAGAGTTTTAACACAAATGAATGTCCAGAAACGTTTAAATCTTAGGTCCTAGGCCCTGCCTTCTTACTGCTGATGTCATTGTTGACAAGGAATTTGGATTACAGAGAATGTAATGACAATTGTAATAATGGTAGTTACCAATACCACAAAGTATTACATTACTTCTAATTCTCACAATAACTCTACAACATAGGTATTACTTCTAGTTGACAAATCAGTAAACTAAGGCTCAGAGAAGCTAAGTTACTTACCCAAGACCACAAATATTCATAGCAAAATGAACGTTAAGTAGAAAATCTAGAATTCAAACTTGGGTCAATCTGACGGACAATAAAGACCACACTCTTCCCATACTCATTATCTTTTATAATATCTGTGTGATAATATATTATCCAAATATTATTTGTTTAAAAAAGAAACTATGCACACACACACACACAAATCTTCACAGTACCTAAGATAATACCCAAAGACTTTTCTAAATGAAAATGATCTCACAAAAGCAATGAACCTTATGTATCATCACTGTTAATAAGCACTAGAAAGTCCATGAGGATGGGGATTTTTGTGTTTTGTTCACTGTTGAAGCCTCAGCTTCTAGAACAGTACCTGGCACCGTTAGGTTTTCAATAACTATTCGTTGAGTGAACAGCAAAAATTTATGGTGGCAAATTTTTCTTTAACTATTAAAATCACCATGCTTTGTGCAAGACACATTCTGTTGTTCTCTTTTATGTCAGAATGTGACAAAAAGTCAAATACGTACAAGAATGAACAAATCAAGCACTGGTTCTTGCAGTAATTAAAGAAAGAACAACAAATTTGCAGGGAGGACGTATACTCTACAACACCTCAACAGTTTATATTTTGAGAAAATTGAAATAGAAAAAAACAGATTTTAGATTTGTATTAAAACGTATGAAAAATACTGCAAATACAAGTGTTTGGTTTTGTTTTTTTTTTTTAGCGACTATACAAATAGACCATTAAAGTTCAGGGAAGATCATAAGAGGTAAGCAGAGGTACAGCCCATGTGTAAGCTACCCACAGAACAGACATTCTCTAGAAGGGCTCTTAGAGCTAAAAAGGCATTAAACACCTAAGTGAAAATGCCTCTGGAAAGGTAAACTAACAAATAAAGGGACTTTTAAAGGATCAGTAATGGTTGGAGGTCTTAGAATACTGAGAAAGGTAAGGGAAACTAAAACGCATGAGTCTGTCTTCTAGGTTCAAAAGAATCTGAAGTCAGTTACTTCAGCAATCACTGTACCCAAATCTGCTAGCAAACTTTTGGTACAAGTTCCTTTCCAAATAGCCCAATACAGCCAGCTGTTTTTAAAAATCAAATAGTATCCCTGGTAACAAGTTAAACAGAAAAGAAAAAGAGTGAGAATGGGAGATAGAGAAAGAAAAAGAAAGGATCTAAAAGACAGAAATGTTAGTGATGATAATACTGTTATTGCACTTTGTTTACAAAACAAGCCGCATGCTTACAATCTGATGTAAGAAAGTTACTTTTGGGATGTCCCGGGTGGTCCAGTGGTTAAGACTCTACGCTTCCAGTGCAAGGGGCATGGGTTCAATCCCTGGTTGGGGAACTAAGATCCCACACGCCGCACAGTGCAGCCAATATAAAAAATTAAAAAATGGAATTTTTTTTCTCACATATTGAAGAATATGAGGCATCTTCACATGTTCTTTTAGGAATGTAGTCTGGATCTTGACAAACACATTCTCCCTTACAACGTGACAAATATTCTCATTCCTCTGGCTTCCTGACTATTCCAGATGCCTCCATTTTCTGTTTTGTGTGTGAATATAATTAATCCATCCGTATAGAAACACACCAAACCAAGGAATAAATTAACAAATGAAAGGGTAAGCTTATAGCAACTGAAGTAGAACTATAATTTTCAGATATCATAAAACATTTGAAGAAGCTTAATTAAATTAATAAAAAGAATAAATGGCTTAGAAACAAACGAATTAGACCATATTCTAGATAGCAAACCCTACACTCAGTGAGTTTGAGAGCTCTCCATCTCTTTTATTGAAAATGAATGAGCTTATATCTGATTAACATTGTGAAGGGCACTAGGTCCAGAAAACATAACTTTCTTTGTCTTATGATGTTGATGATTTCTTCAGTTTTTCTATTTTATGTAAAACAGATGAAAAGATGCTTCTCTGAAGTGGAAAAGAGGTGCCCCTCACTATGAATTTCCCAGGCACTTCCATCAAACCCTACCTTACAGCATAATTTGAAAAACTCTGAAACAGATGATCTCTAGGTACTTTCTCTTATAAGTTCTAGAGAACTTAGAGATAAGTTCTATCACACTAGGAACGTATGGCATTTAATCAAGTAATTAAAACTAACATTATCTGAGTTAAATCATTTAACAAATATTCACATAATTTTTTTCTTCAATTACCTATTTTCTTTAACAGAAAGTTTCTAAGTATATAAACTTGGCCTTTAAATTATTACATTTTTGAGAGACACAATGACTGAATGTAATTTAGTGAAAAAATATCATTTTTACACCCTTTTCAAAATAAAGACCTACCAAAATGACAGCTGTACAGGGAGGCTCATAAATCCATAATTCTGTTTAAAATGAATCCAAAGTTAAATACAGAAATTAGTTACACTGATCATAACTTTAAAGTAAAATATAAGTATCCTACTTTTAGCCATAATTTCACATGCACAATTTGAAACGTGTATCAATTCTAAAACGCAGATTCTCAAGCTGTTAAAAATTGTTAATGTCTTTGCTAGTTAAATGAGGTTTGATATTGCTAAATTATAAAATAATAAAAAACACATTACAGGTAGATTCACTGTCAGTTAACATTAAATTATACAAAATTATAATAAAGGCTCCTTAGCTCCTTAATCTAAATATAATATTTAATATTAGCTCAAAGCAAGCAAACTAAGACAAAACTACATTTTTGGTAACAGTTCTAATATAGTCAGTAGTTCCTGAACAAAAAAGCCATTACAAATACCAGCAGAGAGTATCTCCTGACTATTGTTAAAAAAAAAAAAAAAAGACTGACACCATCCAGAAATTATATAAAAATAATTAACACTGGGTTAGAAAAGGAATAGTCTACAATTTATACTGTTCTCAGATTAAAAATTGAAGGATCATAATTCTGTAACAATTTGATTCCAACCTATATAAAATGTTCAATTCTTTAAAAAGCTAGTTTACCAAATTGTATATTCCCTAAATTTAATCATGAGGAAATATCAGACAGGCCCAAACTGAAGGACATCCTACAGTACTCTTCAAAAGCAGCATCAAGATAAAAGACAGACTGAGGAACTGTTCCAAATTAAGAGACTAAGGAGACATAACAACTAAATGCAACATGGCATCCTAAATTTGATCCTGGATCAGAAAAGGGTATCAGTGGAACAACTGGGGCAATTTGAATAGCCTACGGAAATTAGATCAGGGGTCAGTAAACTTTTCTGTGTAAAGGGCCAAATAGCAAATATTTTAGGATTTGTGGGCCACGTAAGGTCTCTGTCACATATCCCGCTTTGCCTTTTTTTTTTTTTTTAAATAACTCTTTAAAAATGTATACTCCATCTTAAAAGGGAACCCTCTTACACTGTTGGTGGGAAGGTAAATTGGTACAACCACTATGGAGAACAGTATGGAGGTTCCTTAAAAAACTAAAAATAGAGCTACCATATGACCCAGCAATCCCACTCCTAGGCATATATCCAGAAAAAAACATAATTCAAAAGGATGCGTGCACCTTGATGTTCATGCAGCACTATGTGCAACAGCCAGGACATGGAAGCAACCTAAATGTCCACTGACAGAGGAATGGATAAAGAAGATGCAGTACATATATACAATGGAATGTCACTCAGCCATAAAACGGAATGAAATAGTGACATTTGCAGAGACGTGGATGGACCTAGAGACTGTCATACAGAGTGAAGCAAGTCAGAAAGAGAAACACAAATATATAATATCACTTATATGTGTAATCTAGAAAAATGGTAGAGATGAACTTATGTGCAAAGCAGAAATAGAGTCACAGAAGTAGAGAACAAACTTATGGTTACCAAGGTGAGAAGAGGGAGGTATGAATTGGGAGATTGGGACTGACATATGTACACTACTATGTATAAAACAGATAACTAATGAGAACCTACTGTATAGCACAGGGAACTCTACTCAATGCTCTGCGGTGACCTAAATGGAAAGGAAATCTAAAAAAGAGGGGATATATACATACATATGACTGATTCACTTTGCTGTACAGCAAGAAACGAACACAACATTCTAAAGCAACTATACTCCAGTAAAAATTAATTTTAAAAATGTATACTCCATCTTAACTTACAGGCCTTATAAAACATGCACTAAGCTTGATTTTGATAATCATACCATAAAAATATACACTCAATATTTAGGGAAATATGGGTAAAGAGGATACATGAATTTATACTATTTTATAACTTTTTCGTCAGTTCAAAATGAAGAGTTAAATAGAAGTTAATTAAATAAATAAAATACAAATCTTAATTAGATCACTTCCATGTAAATAACAACTGTGACAACAATAAAGTTTCAAGCTGAAATACATCACCAGCTTTCCTGGGTCTCCAGTGTGAGGTGGTAGATCATGGGACTTCTCAGGCTCCATAATCACACGAGCCAATTCATCAAAATAAATCTCTGTGTGTGTGGGCATCTCTGTATGCATCTTAATGGTTCTGATTACCTGGAGAACTCTGACTAATACACTCTCTATTCTTCCTTCCTTTGGTCTAAACCACTAACCACTAATACACTCTCTGTCTCTGTGGATTTGCCTATTCTGGATATTGCATACAAATGGAATCATACATGTGAATTCTGTGTCTCACTTATTTCATTTAGCATGATGTTTTCAAGGCTCATCTATGTGGCAGCATTCATCAGTGCTTCACTCCTTCTTATTGTCAAATAATAGTACATGTATGGGAACTTCCCTGGTGGCGCAGTGGTTAAGAATCTGCCTGCCAATGCAGGGGACACAGGTTCGATCCCTGGGCTGGGAAGATCCCACATGCCACGGAGCAGCTATGCCCATGCGCCACAACTACTGAGCCTACACCCTAGAGCCCGCGTGCCACAACTCCTAAAGCACGTGCACCTAGAGCCTGTGCTCCACAACAAGAGAAGCAACCACAATGAGAAGGCCATGCACCACAACAAAGAGTAGCCCCTGCTCGCTGCAACTAGAGTAAAAGCCCATGCACAACGAAGATCCAACACAGCCAAAAATAAATTAATTAATTAATTTTGAAAAATAGTATATGTATGGATATACCATACCATGTTTATCCATTCATCAACTGATGGGACATTTGGGTGGTTTCAACTTTTTGAATATTATCAATAATACTTCTATTACATGTGTGTACAAGTGTTTGAGTAGACATGTTTCATTTCTCTTGGGCACATACCTAGGAGTAAAACTGCTAAGTCATACAGTAACTCTATGTTTAAGATTCCGAGTAAGTGACAAACCGTTTTCCAAGATGGTTACACCACTTTACATTCCCACCAGCAGTGCATGAGGGTTCAAATATCTCTACATCCTCGCCAACACTTGCTATCACCTGTCTTTTTTATTACTAACATCCCAGTAGGTGTGAAGTAGTATCTCAAATGGTTTGATGGTCTAAAATTGTAAAATAATCAAATGATTATCACCTTAACCAAATCAAAATGATTTTACAGAAGCTGTTGTAATTTAACCCAAAAGTTAACCATAACAAGTCTATGATTAGGTGGTAATATCTCCAATGATTGGAATGGAGGCACCCACTACAGCTGACCCTTGAACGACATGGGTTTGAACTTCATGGGTCCACTTACATGTGGATTTTTGTCAATTAATATGCACTACAGTATTACCCAATCTGTGATTGACTGAATCCACAAATGCAGAACCATGCAGACAGAGAGCTGACTGTAAAGTTATACATGGATTTTCAACTGCACAGGGGTCAGCAGCGCTAATCCGTGCGTTGTCCAAAGGTCAACTGTACTCAATGAAAAGACACCAAGTGATAATGTCTTCTTATAACAGAGTTTGCTTGACATCTGATATCTGGTTAAACAAATGATTAATATACTTACTGCCTCTCATTATACTGAATTCACATGTGCATATATCTATATTCCATGAATATATTCTTATTCCAAAATGCTTTAAAATAACTTTAAAAAAGACATACTACACAGTAGGAATATTAAAAATAGACCTGTTTCTGACTGCATGGTATACTAGTCAACTAGACTAATCCTCCTGCCAAAAACAATTATAAAATCTTAGAAAAAAAATTTTAATACTCCCACTACACTGAGAAACAGACAAAAAGTATGGTAGCATTTATCATAAAGAATTTAAAAATAAGTTCCCCATCAAGGTGGTATCAGTGTAAGAGTAAACTAGAAATAAACCTGCTCCTACAGGGGTTTTACATATCTTGAATCTCGAACACATGAGGAAAGAGGGGAGAAAAATGACAACTCATAAACAAAAGCTGACCTTCAACGGGTTTTAGCCAAACTTTAAACTTTCTGGGTGGTCGAAATATGTCAAGGTATTTGTCTAGTTTAAAGCAATCCTGCACTAATAGTGCCCATCTGGCAGAAGCAAAAGAAAAAGCAAATCATGTCTGGAGGAATTCCTGTGGGTAACATTCAAAGAAACAGGTGCTCACCATTTAAAAATTACATGTACAAATGAATAAAGCCTTACTAAAATCCAGCAGAATCAGATCTGCAAAGCTTCTAATACTGGAGTGATCAGAAACAGAATATAAAACAAGTATGCTTGTTACGCTTACAGAAATAAAAGGAATTGAAAATATGAGTAAAAACAAGTACCTATTAAAAATAAGCAAGGCTTTTTCAAAATGACTACTTGAAAAAGTGCCAAAGAAAATACCTATATACAATCCTGCAGCCTGTGGAACAAAAACCATATTCACAGAAAGACAGACAAGATGAAAAGGCAGAGGGCTATGTACCAGATGAAAGAACAAATAAATATATATGAAATATATAAATATATATACATATAAAAGAACAAACAAATAAATATAGTGAAGATAATCCAGAACCTCGGAAAAAGAATAGAGAATAGAGAAGATGCAAGAACTGTTTAACAAAGACCTAGAAGAATTAAAGAACAAACAGTCATGAAAAATACAATAACTGAAATGAAAAATACACTAGAAGGAATCAACATCAGAATAACTGAGGCAGAAGAACGGATAAGTGACCTGGAAGACAGAATGGTGGAATTCACTGCCGAGGAACAGAATAAAGAAAAAACAATGGAAAGAAATGAAGACAGCCTAAGAGACCTCTGGGACACATTAAACGCAACAACATTCACATTATAGGGATCCCAGAAGGAGAAAAGAGAAAGAAAGGATCCCAGAAAATATCTGAAGAGATTATAGTCGAAAACTTCCCTAACATGGGAGAAGAATAGTCACCCAAATCCAGGAAGCGCAGAGAGTCCCATACAGGATAAACCCACGAAGAAACACGTGGAGACACATAGTAATCATATCAGCAAAAATTAAAGACAAAGAAAAATTATTGAAAGCAGCAAGGGAAAAATGACAAATAACATACAAGGGAACTCCCATAAGGTTAACAGCTGATTTCTCAGCAGAAATTCTACAAGCCAGAAGGGAATGACATGATATACTTAAAGTGATGAAAGGGAAGAACCTACAACCAAGATTACTCTACCCAGCAAGGATCTCATTCAGATTCGATGGAGGAATCAAAAGCTTTACAGACAAGCAAAAGCTAAGAGAATTCAGCACCACCAAACCAGCTTTACAACAAATGCTAAAAGAACTTCTCTAAGTGAGAAACACAAGAGAAGAAAAGGACCTACAAAAACAAACCCATAACAATTAAGAAAATGGTCATACGAACATACTATCGATAATTACCTTAAACGTGAATGGATTAAATGCTCCAACAAAAAGACACAGGCTTGCTGAATGGATACAAAAACAAAACCCATATATATGCTGTCTACAAGAGACCCACTTCAGACCTAGGGACACATACAGACTGAAAGTGAGGGGACGGAAAAAGATATTCCATGCAAATGGAAATCAAAAGAAAGCTGGAGTAGCAATACTCATATCAGATAAAATAGACTTTAAAATAAAGAATGTTACAAAAGACAAGGAAGGACACTATGTACTGATCAAGGGATCGATCCAAGAAAAAGATAAAACAATTATAAATATATATGCACCCAACATAGGAGCACCTCAATACATAAGGCAACTGCTAACACCTATAAAAGAGGAAATCCACAGTAACATAATAATAGTGAGGGACTTTAACACCTCACTTACACCAATGGACAGTTCATCCAAACAGAAAATTACTAAGGAAACACAACCTTTAAATGACACAACAGACCAGATAGATTTATTTGATATTTATACAACATTCCATCCAAAAACAGCAGATTACACTTTCTTCTCAAGCGCGCATGGAAAATTCTCCAGGATAGATCACATCATTGATCACAATTCAAGCCTCAGGAAATTTAAGAAAACTGAAATCATATCAAGCATCTTTTCTGACCACAACGCTATGAGATTAGAAATCAATTACAGGGAAAAAAACGTAAAAAACACAAACACACAGAGGCTAAACAATACATTACTAAATAACCAAGAGATCACTGAGGAAATCAAAGAGGAAATCAAAAAATACCTAGAGACAAATGACAATAAAAACACTATGATCAAAACCTATGGGATGCAGCAAAAGCAGTTCTAAGAGGGAAGTTTTTGCTCCACAAGCCTACCTCCAGAAACAAGAAAAATCTCAAATAAACAATCTAACATTACACCTAATAGAACTTCAGAAAGAACAAACAAAACCCAAGGTTAGCAGAAGGAAAGAAATCATAAAGATCAGAGCAGAAATACATGAAATAGAAACAAAGAAAACAATAGCAAAGATCAATAAAACTAAAAGCTGGTTCTTCGAGAAGATACACAAAATTGATAAACCATTAGCCAGACTCATGAAGGAAAAGAGGGAGAAGACCAAATCAATAAAATGAGAAAGCAGAAGTTACAACAAACACCGCAGAAGTACAAAGCATCCTAAGAGACTACTACAAAAACTCTATGCCAATAAAATGGACAACCTGGAAGAAATGGACAAATTCTTAGAAAGGTATAACATTCCAAGATTGAACCAGGAAGAAATAGAAAATATGAACAGACCAATAACAAGTAATGAAATTGAAACTGTGATTAAAAATCTTCCAACAAACAGAAGTCCAAAACCAGACAGTTTCACAGGTGAATTCTATCAAACATTTAGAAAAGAGCTAACACCCATCCTTCTCAAACTTTTCCAAAAAACTGCAGACGAAGGAACACTCCCAAACTCATTCTATGAACCCACCATCACCCTGATACCAAAATCAGACAAAGAAACTACAAAAAATGAAAATTACAGACCAGTACCACTGATGAGTATAGATGCAAAAATCCTCAACAAAATACTAGCAAAGAGAATCCAACAACACATTAAAAGGACCATACACCATGATCAAGTGGGATTTATCCCAGGGATGCAAGGATTCTTCAATATGCACAAATCAATCAATGTGATACACCATATTAAAAAATTGAAGAAGAAAAACCATATGATCATCTCAATAGATGCAGAAAAAGCTTTTGACAAAATTCAACACCCATTTATGATAAAAACTCTCCAGAAAGTGGGCATATAGGGAACCTACTTCAACATAATAAAGGCCATATACGACAAACCCAGAGCAAACATCATTCTCAATGGTGAAAAACTGAAGGCATTTCCTCTAAGATCAGGAACAAGACAAGGATGTCAACCCTCACCACTATTATTCAACATAGTTTTGGAAGTCCTAGCCACAGCAGTCAGAGAAGAAAAAGAAATAGAAGGAATACAAATTGGAAAAGAAGAAGTACAACTGTCACTCTTTGCAGATGACATGGCACTATACATAGAGAACCCTAAAGATGCCACCAGAAAACTACTAGAGCTAATCAATGAATTTGGTAAAGTTGCAGGATACAAAATTAATGCACAGAAATCTCTTGCATTCCTATACACTAATAATGAAAAATCTGAAAGAGAAATTAGGGAAACACTCCCTTTTACCATTGCAACAAAAAGAATAAAATACCTAGGAATAAACTTACCTAGGGAGACAAAAATCTGTATGCAGAAAATTATAAAACACTGACGAAAGAAATTAAAGATGATACCAAAAGATGGAGAGATATACCATGTTCTTGGATTGGAAGAATCAATATTGTGAAAATGACTATACTGCCCAAAGCAATCTACAGATTCAATGCAATCCCTACCAAACTACCAATGGCATTTTTTACAGAACTAGAACAAAAAATCTTAAAATTTGTATGGAAACACAGAAGACCCCACATAGCCAAAGCAGTCTTGAGAGAAAAAAACGGAGCTGGAGGAATCAGACTCCCTGACTTCAGACTATACTACAAAGCTACAGTAATCAAGACAATATCGTATTGGCACAAAAACAGAAATATAGATCAGTGGAACAGGATAGAAAGCCCTGAGATAAACCCACACACCTATGGTCAACTGATCTATGGCAAAGGAGGCAAGGATATACAATGGAGAAAAGACAGTCTCTTCAATAAGTGGTGCTGGGAAAACTGGACAGCTATATGTAAAAGAATGAAATTAGAACACTACCTAACACCATACAGAAAAATAAACTCAAAATGGATTAGCGACCTAAATGTAAGACCGGGCATTATAAAACTCTTAGAGGAAAACATAGGAAGAACACTCTGACATAAATCACAGCAAGATCATTTTTGATCCACCTCGTAGAGTAATGGAAATGAAAACAAAAATAAACAAATGGGAACTAAAGAAACTTAAAAGCTTTTGCACAGCAAACAATAAACAAGACAAAAAGACAACCCTCAGAATGGGAGAAAATATTTGCAAATGTATCATTGGACAAAGGATTAATCTCCAAAATATATAAACAGCTCATGCAGCTCAATATTTAAAAAACAAACAACCCAATCAAAAAATGGGCAGAAGACCTAAATAGACATTTCTCTGAAGAAGACATACAGATGGCCAAGAAGCACATGAAAAGCTACTGAACATCACTAATTATTAGAGAAATGCAAATCAAAACTACAATGAGGTATCTCCTCACACCAGTTAGAATGGGAATCATCAGAAAATCTACAAACAACAAATGCTGGAGAGGGTGTGGAGAAAAGGGAACCCTCTTGCACTATTGGTGACAATGTAAATTGATACAGCCACTATGGAGACTGGTATGGAGGTTCCTTAAAGAACTAAAAATAGAATTACCATACGACCCAGCAATCTAACTACTGGGCAAATACCCAGAGAAAACCATAACTCAAAAACACATGCACCCCAATGTTCATTGCAGCACTATTTACAATAGCCAGGTCATGGAAGCAACCTAAATGCCCAACGACAGACGAATGGATAAACAAGATGTGGTACATATATACAATGGAATATTACTCAACCATAAAAAGGAACAAAACTGGGTCATTTATACAGATGTTAATGCATCTAGAGACTGTCATACAGAGTGAAGTAAGTTAGAAAGAGAAAAACAAATATCATATATTAATGCATATATGTGGAACCTAGAAAATGGTACAGATGAACCAGTTTTCAGAGCAGAAATCAAAACACACAAGAAGAGAAAAAATGTATGGACACCAAGGGGGGAAAGTGGCAGGGGGTGGGGGTTGTGGTGTGAGGAATTGGGAGATTGGGATTGACATGTATACACTGATGTGTATAAAATGAATGACTAATAAGAAAAAATTTTTTTAAACAAACATTAAAAAAAAAAAAGAAAATGCAATGTGTCAGAATTTGTTAGATGTACCTAAATCACTATTTAGAGGGAAATGATCTAACTTTCCACATTATGAAACTAGAAAAAGAGCAAAATAAAGCCACAGAAAAAATCTATAAAATAATACAATAAGCAGAAAACTCAATGAGTTCTTTTAATAACAGATTAAACACAGTTTGAAGAGATTATAAACTGGAAAGCATATCCAAAGAAATTATTGAAAATGCACTATAGAGCAAGAAAGGGATTCACAATACAAAGTAGAAGTTAAAAGACATGTATGATAAAATGAAAACTTAAGACACATCTGATTAGACTTCCAAAAAAAAAAAAGATAATAGTGAGAACAGGGAAAACTTAATATTTGAAGAGTGAGTGGTCAACTATTTTCTGAAACTGATGAAAGACATCCATCCATAGACTGAAGAAGCTAAATGAATCCTAAACAGGATAAAGAAAAAGAATTCCACATTTGGACACACAGTCAAATGTAGAACATCAAAGCAAAGACACTACCCTGAAGGCAAGTAGAGAGGAAAAGAGATAACCTTCAACAGTATGACAAATTGACAGCTGACTTCCCCACAGCAACAATGAGATCTGGAAGAAAGTAGAATGGTATCTTCAATACACTGTAAGTCTATACTTATGAAAATATCTTTGAAGACTGGAAGTCAAAACAAAAAAATATGCTAAACTTCTCTCATAATATGAGAAATAAAAATTAAAACTACACTGAAATACCATTTCTATCCAATCACACTGGCCAAAGCTCAAAAGCTTGACAACATACTTAACCATGAGGCTATGAAGAAATTGACATTTTTATATGTTGCTGGCCAGTGACAAATGGCACAACTCCTATGAAGCGGGACTTGTCGATATCTAACAAAAATATATGTGCATTTATTCTTTAATCCAGCAACACTTCCTCTAGGACTTTATTCTAAAGATATAGCAATACCTCCACAAATATGTAACAATACATGCACCATTTATTCACTGTGACATCATTTGTAATAAAATACAAGAAACAGGGAGGGTAGGAGGGAGACGCAAGATGGAGGAGATACGGGGATATGTGTATATGTATAGCTGATTCACTTTGTTATAAAGCAGAAACTAACATACCATTGTAAAGCAATATGAGAAACAAACAAAATGCCCAGAAAAAAAAAAAAAAAAAAGGTTAAAAACCTACTGCACATATAGACACAATAGAGTATTATGCAGGCATAAAGATATGAGAAGGATCTCCATGAATGGATATGGAATGATTTTTAGGATATACTGTCAAATGAAAAATACACAATGCAATAAATAATAAAGTATGACTAGATTGTAGATTGTGTTTAATAAGTAGAAATAAGAATGTATAAGTGTACATAAATACACACGTGTGAACATACATATAATGGACTTATTTCTGCAAAAAGGAACACGGAATAAAAAAGAACATTAATAAAAATGAGTATCTAGGGTTTCCCTGGTGGCACAGTGGTTGAGAGTCCGCCTGCCAATGCAGGGGATGCGAGTTCGTGCCCCGGAGCGACTGGGCCCGTGAGCCATGGCCACTGAGCCTGTACGTCCAGAGCCTGTGCTCCACAATGGGAGAGGCCACAGCAGTGAGAGGCCCGCATACCAAAAAAAAAAAAAAAAAAAAGAATATCTAGAAGAGGTAAATAGGAATGGAGCGGAAGATACAGAAATATAAATGAGACTTTTCTCAGTATTCTTTTGTTTGTAGTTTTGACCTTTTCTTTAAATAAATTTATTTTTGGCTGCGTTGGGTCTTCGTTGCTGCACGTGGACTTTTCTCTAGTTGCGGCGAGTGGGGGCCATTCTTCGTTGCAGTGCACGGGCTTCTCATTGCAGTGGCTTCTCTTGTTGTGGAGCACGGGCTCTAGGCGGGCAGGCTTCAGTAGTTGTGGCACATGGGCTCAGTAGTTGTGGCTCACGGGCTCCAGAGTGCAGGCTCAGTAGTTGTGGCACACGGGTTTAGTTGCTCTGCGGCATGTGGGATCTTCCTGGATCAGGGATCGAACCCGTGTCCCCTGCACTGGCAGGTGGATTCTTAACCACTGTGCCACCAGGGAAGCCCCTGTAGTTTTGACTTGTGATACATATTCAGAAGTTAAGATCAAATAAAAAAGATAGAGACTAATATTTCCAGGAATATGGAGCAGACACACTTTCTCCTATTCTTCCTCCCTAAATACAACTCAAAATCTAGACATTACATGTAAAATAAACAGAAGATGACTTTGAATACAAAGCTGACCTACTAGGTACCTCAGGGACCAAGCAACAACAGGGTGGTGCAGTCCCAGGGATTTTTGTGGGGCTTTATATTCCAGGTTTGGAGCCAAAGAGGCTGTCAACCAGGAAAAGCCAATGGGAGCAGACAAGAAGTGCCCCAACAAATACCTGTTCTCTCTGGCCAAAGGACAAGGAAAGGAATAACTTAGCATAACGTTTAGACAATACTCGCTCTACTCCAGGCAAACATAAGAAAAAATACTGTGTACCCTACCCTGATCCACAAAATCAAAGGTGAAGAAAGGGGGGAGAACCTGGACTTGTATACCTGAAAGGCTCTAATGAGGTATCTCAGCACTCTAGCCAGGTGGAATCAGAAACCTAGTGGAAGAACAGGAAATGAGGTCATCTCCACAGTGGTGCCAGTGGAGACCACATGGAGAGCCCCCCACTCCCACCCAGTAGTAACAAAATGCAGCCACTCCATTCGGTGTCAATTAATGAGGAAGCACTTCCCTTCCCCTGCTAGAGTGGTGCCAAAAAAGTCAGTAAAAATAAGTTAAAGATCCAGAACCTTACAATGACAATTATGTCGAGGTTTCAACTGAAAATCAGTTGTCATAGCAAGAAACCAAGGTGAACTCAAACTGAATGAAAAATGACAAAAAATGCCAACACTGAGATGGCAGAGTTATTAGAATTATCCGACAAGGAATTTGAAGCAGCATGATTTTTTTTAATGCTTCAGTAATTACAAACATGCTTGAAACAAAGAAAATATAGAAAGCCTCAGAAAAAAATCTCAACAAATATAAGAATATACAACCAAACAAATATGAAAACTGAAAAATACAATAACCAAAATAAAAAACTCAGTGAATGGGAATCAACGGAAGAATGGAAGAGGAAAGCTTCAATGAACTGGAAGAAGGAACAACAGAAATTACCCAATTTGAACAGAGAGAAAATAGACTCAAAAAACTGAACAGAGCTCAGGAGCCACAAGATTACAACCAAAAAAACCTAACATTCATTTTACTGAAGTCCCAAAAGGAGAGGAGAAAAAAGGCAGGGCTGCAAAAGTAGCAGAAGAAATAACGGCTGAAAACTTCCCAAATTTGGCTAGAGACATAACCTACCAATTCAAGAGCTGAGCAAATCTCAAACAAGATAAATCCAAAGAAATCCAGGTCAGAACATTATATTCAAACTTCTGAAAACAAAAAGAAAAAATCTTGAAAGCAGCCAGAGAAAAACAACTCCTTACCTAGAAGGGAAAAACAATTCAAACAACAGTGAATTTACCATCAGAAACCATGGAGGCCAGAAGGAAGCAGAACAATTTCTTTCAAGTGCTAAAAAAAAAAAGAACATCAATTCAAAATTCTATACCCACTAAACATATCCTTCAAGAATAAAGGAGAAATCAAGACATTCTGAGATGAAGGAAAGCTAAGAGAATTGTCACCAGCAGACTTCCCGTGAAAGAATGGCTATAGGGGGCTTCCCTGGTGGCGCAGTGGTTGAGAGTCCACCTGCCGATGCAGGGGACATGGGTTCATGCCCCGGTCCGGGAAGATCCCACATGCCGAGGAGCATCTGGGCCTGTGAGCCATGGCCACTGAGCCTGCGCGTCCGGAGCCTGTGCTCCGCAACTGGAGAGGCCACAACAGTGAGAGGCCCACGTACCGCCAAAAAAAAAATAAAGAATGGCTATAGGAAGTTCTCTAAACACAAAGGCAACAATAAAAGAAGGAACTTCTGAAAGTCAAAAAAAAAGAACACAACAGGCAAAAATGTAGATAAATATGTTCCTTTTCCTCTTGAGTTTTCTAAATTATATTTGACAGTTAAAACAGAAATTGTAACCCTGTCTGATATGGTTCTAAACATATGTGGAAGAAATACTTAGGATGGTTATATTATAAATGGGTAGAGGACAGAGGCATATAAAGGGAAGTAAGGTTTCAATATTTCACTCAAAATCGTCGAAGGACACTAACAGACCATGATAAGCTATATACATATACCTAAAAGCTACAAAAAGAGAAGAGAACACTCAAAAATATTACAGGTACTCATAATGGAATTCTACAAAATGTCCGAGTAACTCACAGAAGGCAGAGAAAAGAAAGAGGAGAAACAGAAAAGAAGGAGAAAATGGAGAAAACAAAAAATAAAATGACAGACTTAACCCCTGACTTATCAATAATTACATTAAGTGTAAATGGTCTAATTAAAAGACAGAGATTGGGGCTTCCCTGGTGGCGCAGTGGTTGGGAGTCTGCCTGCCGATGCAGGGGACGTGGGTTCGTGCCCTAGTCCGGGGGGATCCCACATGCCGTGGAGCGGCTGGGCCCGTGAGCCATGGCCGCTGAGCCTGCGCGTCCGGAGCCTGTGCTCCGCAACGGGAGAGGCCACAACAGTGAGAGGCCCGCATACCGCAAAAAAAAAAAAAACAGGAGATTGGCATAGTGGCTTAAAAAACAACTTATGCTGTATATAAAAAACTCACTTCAAATTTACCAATACAGGCAGTTTGGAAATAAAAAAAGAGGAAATATATGTCATGAAAACATTAATCAAAGGGAAGCAGGTATGCCAATATTAATATCACATAAAGCAGACTTCAAAGCAAAGAAAATTACCAGAGATAGAGAGATATTAGATGATGATAAAAGGGTCATCTATCAAGAAGGCATAGCAATTCTGAATGTGTATGCACCAAAAAACAGAGCTGCAAATATATGCAAAGCAAAAACTGACAGACATGAAAGGAGGAAAAGATAAATCCACAATTAATTATGAGACATCAACAATGCTTTTTCAACAACTGACAGAACATATTAGATAGAAAACAAACAAGGATGTACTCACCAATACAAGCAACCAGCAGGATCTAATACACCTTTATAGAACACTTTACCCAACAACAGCAGAATACCCAGACTTTTTAAGTGCCCATGACACTGGGACCATATCCTGGGTCATCAGATTTAAAAGAATTAAATCACAAAAAGTGTGTTCTGTGCTAAAACTAGAAAACAATTAACAAAAATAAATCAAAAATCTCCAAACACTTGGAAACTGAACACTTCTAAATAATCCATGAAATCAGAAAGAAACTTCAAGAGAAATCAAAACATACATTGAGTTTGGTGAAAATTAAAATAAAACATATCAAAATTGTGAGATGGACTTTGATAGCAATAACTGCACACATTAGAAAAGAGGAAAAGTCTCAAACCAATAATCTAAGTTCCCACCTTTAAGAAGCTAAAAAAAAAAAGGGCAGCACAAAATAAACTCAAAGCAAGCAGAACAGAAAGAAGGACATAATAAAGATGAGAGAGGAAATCAATGACTTTGAAAACAGAAAAATAATGGAGTAAATAAATGAAACAAAGAGCTAGTTCTTCAAATAGGTCAATAAAATTAACAGACCTCCAGCAAGAGTGATTAAAAAATAAATAAATAAAGAGAAAGGACACAAAGTACCAGTACCAGGAATGAAGCAGGGGGTATTACTAAACACCATGAAGACATCAAAAGTATAATTAGGGACTACTACAAACAACTCTACACACATAAATTTGACAATTTAGAATGAAATGGGCCAATTCCTCAAAAATTACAAACTACCACAACTCACCCATTGGCAATAATTTGAATATCCTTTAATAAGGAAGCTGAATTATTAATTTTAACTTTGGGTTTTTTTTTTATTGAAGTATAGTTGATTTACAATGTTGTGTTAGTTTCTGGTGTATATCAATGTGATTCAGATATACATATATAATCTGTTTCAGATTCTTCTCCATTATAGTTAATTACAAAACACTGAATATAGTTTCCTGTGCTATACAGTACTGAATTAGTAATTTTAAAAATTACCTGTTTCCTTAAACAGCTGTTAATGTTTAAGAAAAAATTAGCACCAATTCTAAACAATCTCTTCCAGAAAATAGGCTAGGGATAAAAAATTCCCAATTCATTGTATAAAACTAGTATTATCCTGATAACACAACCAAAGACAATACAAAAAAGAAAACTAGAGACTAGCACTCCTCATAAATATAGACTTAAAGATCCTTGACAAACTTAACAAACAGAATTCAGCAATATATAAAACAAAAATTATACACCATAACCAAGTGACATTTATTCTAGAGTGGAAGGCTGGTTCAGTATTTGAAAATATAATTCAAAATATTAAGAAGCGGGCTTCCCTGGTGGCGCAGTGGTTGAGAGTCCGCCTACCGATGCAGGGGATCGGGTTCGTGCCCCGGTCCGGGAAGATCCCCATGCCGCAGAGCGGCTGGGCCCATGAGCCATGGCCGCTGAACCTGCGCGTCCGGAGCCTGTGCTCCGCAACAGGAGAGGCCATAACAGTGAGAGGCCCGCGTACCGCAAAAAAAAAAAAAAAATTAACTCAAGATAGATTAAAGACTTGAATGTAAGACCTGAAACCATAAAACTTCTGGAAGACAACACAGCCAGTCAGCTTCCTGACATCAGTCTCGGCAGTGATTTTTTTAGATGATGTCAAAAGCAAAGGGAACAAGAGCAAAAATAAACAGGTGGGACTACATCAAACTAAAAAGCTTCTGCACAGGAAAGGCAACCATTAACAAAATGAAAAAGTAACCTACCCAATGGGAGAAAATATTTGCTAATCATATAACTGATTATGGGTTAATACCCAAAATATAGAAAGAACTCATATAATTCAATAGCAAAATAACAATCTGATTAAAAAATGGGCAAAGAATATGAATAGACCTTTTTCCAAAGAAAATATACAGATGGCGAACACATACATAAAAAGGTGCTCAACATCACTAACCATCAGGGAAATGCAAATCAAAACTACAATGAGATATCACCTCATACCTATTAGAATGGCTGTTATCAAAAAAACAAGAAATAACAAGTGTGGAGAAAAGGAGACCCTTGTGAGCTGTTGATGGGAACGTAACTTGGTGCAGCCACTATGGAAAACGGTATGGAGGTCCCTCAAAAAAATAAAAATAGAACTACATATGATCCAGCAATTCCACTTCTGGGTATTTACTTGAAGAAAATAAAAATGCTAATTTGAAAAGATACACACACCCCCAAGTTCACTGCAACATTATTTACAATAGCCAAGACACTGAAATAATCTAAATGTCCACCAACAGATGAATGGACAAAGAAAATGAGCTATATATTTGGGATATTTTTCACCCATAAAAAATAATGAAATCTTGCCATTTGTGACAACATAGAGGGAACTTGGGGCACTATACTAAGTGAAATAAGTCAGAAAAAAGACAAATGCCATGTATTCTCACTTATATGTGGAAACAAAAAAAAAGAAAAAAGGAGATTTAAGAAGATGGCGGAAGAGTAAGATGCGGAGATCACCTTCCTCCCCACAGATACATCAGAAATACATCTACACGTGGAACTGCTCCTATAGAACACCCACTGAACGCTGGCAGAAGACCTCAGACCTCCCAAAAGGAAAGAAACTCCCCCATGTACCTGGGTAGGGCAAAAGAAAAAAGAATAAACAGAGACAAAAGAAAACGGACGGGACTGGCACCAGTGGGAGGGAGCTGTGAAGGAGGAGACGTTTCCACACACTAGGAAGCCCCTTCGCGGGCGGAGACTGCGGGTGGCAGAGGGGGGAAGCTTCGAGCCACGGAGGAGAGCGCAGCCACAGGGGTGCGGAGGCCAAAACGGAGAGATTCCCGCACAGAGGATCAGAGCCGACCGGCACTCACTAGCCTGAGAGGCTTATCTGCTCACCCGCCAGGGCGGGCGTGGGCTGGGAGCTGAGGCTCGGGCTTCAGTCGGATCGCAGGGAGAGGACTGGGGCTGGCGGCGTGAACACAGCCTGAAGGGGCTAGTGCGCCAAGGCTAGCCGGGAGGGAGTCCGGGTAAAGGTCTGGAGCTGCCGAAGAGACAACAGACTTTTTCTTCCCTCTCTGTTTCCTGGTGCCCGAGGAGAGGGGATTAAGAGCGCTGCTTAAAGGAGCTCCAGAGATAGGCGCGAGCCGTGTCTATCAGTGCAGACCCCAGAGCCGGGCATGAGACGCTAAGGCGGCTGCTGCCGCCACCAAGAAGCCTGTGTGCGAGCACAGGTCACTATCCATACCTCCCCTCCTGGAAGCCTGTGCAACCCGCCACTGCCAGGGTCCCGTGATCCAGGGACAACTTCCCCGGGAGAACGCACGGCGCGCCTCAGGCTGGTGCAACGTCACGCCGGCCTCTGCAGCCCCAGGCTCGCCCCGCATCCGTGTCCCTCCCTCCCCACGGCCTGAGTGAGCCAGAGCCCCCGCATCAGCGGCTCCTTTAACCCCATCCTGTCTGAGCGAAGAACAGACTCCCTCAGGCAACCTACACGCAGAGGGCAGATCCAAATCCAAAGCTGAACCCGGGAGCTGTGTGAACAAAGAGAAAGGGAAATCTCTCCCAGCAGCCTCAGGAGCAGTGGATTAAATTTCCACAATCAACTTGATGTACCCTGCATCTGTGGAATAACTGAATACACAATGAATCATCCCAAATTGAGGAGGTGGACTTTGGGAGCAAGATATATTATTTTTTCCCCTTTTCCTCTTTTTATGAGTGTGTATGTGTATGCTTCTGTGTGAGACTTTGTACAGCTTTGCTTTTACCATTTGTCCTAGGGTTCTGTCCTTCCGGTTTTATTTTTTTCCTTATTTTTTTCTTTTTAAAATTTTTTTCTTAATTATTTTTTAATTTTTCTTTTAATAACGTTACTTTATTTTACTTTATTTTATTTTATTATATTTTATCCCCTTCCTCCCTCCCTCTCCCCCACCCTCTCTTTCTTTCTTTCTTTCTTTCTATTTTTTCTCCCTTTTATTCTGAGCCGTGATGAAAGGCTCTTGGTCCTTCAGCCAGGCGTCATGGCTGTGCCACTGAGGTGGGAGAGCCAACTTCAGGCTACTGGTCCACAAGAGACCTCCCAGCTCCACGTAATATCAAACAGTGAAAATCTCCCAGAGATCTCCACCTCAATGCCAAAACCCACCTTCACTCAACGACCAGCAAGCTACAGTGCTGGACACCCTATGCCAAACAACTAGCAAGACAGGAACACAGCCCCATCCATTACCAGAGAGGCTGCCTAAAATCATAATAAGGCCACAGACACCCCAAAACACACCCCCAGACGAGGACCTGCCCACCAGAAAGACAAGATCCAGCCTCATCCACCAAAACACAGGCACTAGGCCCCTCCACCAGGAAGCCTACACAACCCACTGAACCAACCTTAGCCACTGGGGACAGACACCAAAAACAACAGGAACTACGAACCTTCAGCCTGCAAAAAGGAGACCCCAAACACAGTATGATAAGCAAAATGAGAAGACAGAAAAACACACAGCAGATGAAGGAGCAAGATAAAAACCCACCAGACCTAACAAATGAAGAGGGAATAGTCAGTCTACCTGAAAACGAATTCAGAATAATGATAGGAAAGATGATCCAAAATCTTGGAACTAGAATAGAGAAAATGCAAGAAACATTTAACAAGGACCTAGAAGAATTAAAAGCAAACAAACAATGATGAATAACATAATAAATGAAATTAAAAATTCTCTGGAAGGGATCAATAGCAGAATAACTGAGGCAGAAGAATGGATAAGTGACCTGGAAGATAAAATAGTGGAAATAACTACTGCAGAGCAGAATAAAAAAAAAGAATAAAAAGAACTGAGGACAGTCTCAGAGACCTCTGGGACAACATTAAATGCACCAACATTCGAATTATAGGGGTCCCAGAAGAAGAAGAAAAAAGAAAGGGACTGAGAAAATATTTGAAGAGATTATAGTTGAAAACTTCCCTAATATGGGACAGGAAATAGTTAATTAAGTCCAGGAAGCACAGAGAGTCCCATACAGGATAAATCCAAGGAGAAACACGCCAAGACACATATTAATCCAACTATCAAAAATTAATTACAAAGAAAACAGATTAAAAGCAGCAAGGGAAAAACAACAAATAACACACAAGGGAATCCCCATCAGGTTAACAGCTGATCTTTCAGCAGAAACTCTGCATTCAGAAGGGACTGGCAGGACATATTTAAAGTGATGAAGGAGAAAAATCGACAACAACGATTACTCTACCCAGCAAGGATCTCATTGAGATTTGATGGAGAAATTAAAATCTTTACAGACAAGCAAAAGCTGAGAGAGTTCAGCACCACCAAACCAGCTTTACAACAAATGCTAAAGGAACTTCTCTAGGCAAGAAACACAAAAGAAGGAAAAGACCTACAATAACGAACCCAAAACAATTAAGAAAATGGGAATAGGAACATACATATCGATAATTACCTTATATTTAAATGAATTAAATGCTCCCACCAAAAGACACAGACTGGCTGAATGGATACAGAAACAAGACCTGTATATATGTTGTCTACAAGAGACCCATTTCAGACCTAGGGACACATACAGACTGAAAGTGAGGGGACGGAAAAAGATATTCCATGCAAATGGAAATCAAAAGAAAGCTGGAGTAGCAATTCTCGTATCAGACAAAATACACTTTAAAACAAAGACTATTACAAGACACAGAGAAGGACACTACATAATGATCAAGGGATCGATCCAAGAAGGAGATATAACAACTGTAAACATTTATGCACCCAACATAGGAGCACCTCAATACATAAGGCAAATACTAACAGCCATAAAAGGGGAAATCGACAGTAACACAATCATAGTTGGGGACTTTAACACCCCACTTTCACCAATAGATAGATATCCAAAATGAAAATAAATAAGGAAACATAAGCTTTAAATGATACATTAAACAAAATGGACTTAATTGATATTTATAAGACATTCCATCCAAAAACAACAGAATACACATTTTTCTCAAGTGCTCATGGAACATTCTCTAGGATAGATCATATCTTGGCTCACAAATCAAACCTTGGTAAATTTAAGAAAACTGAAATCATATAAAGTATCTTTTCCGACCACAACGCTATGAGACTAGATATCAATTACAAGAAAAGATCTGTAAAAAATACAAACACATGGAGGCTAAACAATACACTACTTAATAACCAAGTGATCACTGAAGAAATCAAAGGCAGAAGACTCAAATCAGTAAAATTAGAAATGAAAAAGGAGAAGTAACAACTGACACTGCAGAAATACAAAGGATCATGAGAGATTACTACAAGAAACTCTATGCCAATAAAATGGACAACCTGGAAGAAATGGACAAATCCTTAGAAATGCACAAACTGCCGAGACTGAACCAGGAAGAAATAGAAAATATGAACACACCAATCACAAGCACTGAAATTGAAACTGTGATTTAAAATCTTCCAACAAACAAAAGCCCAGGACCAGATGGCTTCACAGGCGAATTCTATCAAACATTTAGAGATGAGCTAACACCTATCCTTCTCAAACTCTTCCAAAATATAGCAGAGGGAGGAACATTCACAAACTCATTCTATGAGGCCACCATCACCCTGATACCAAAACCAGACATGATGTCACAAAGAAAGAAAACTACAGGCCAATATCACTGATGAACACAGATGCAAAAATCCTCAACAAAATACTAGCAAACAGAATCCAACAGCATATTAAGAGGATCATACACCATGATCAAGTGGGGTTTATTCCAGGAATACAAGGATTCTTCAATATACGCAAATCAATCAACGTGATATACCATATTAACAAACTGAAGTACAAAAACCATATGATCATCTCAACAGATGCAGAGAAAGCTTTTGACAAAATTCAGCACCCATTTATGATAAAAACCCTGCAGAAAGTAGGCATACAGGGAACTTACCTCAACATAATAAAAGCCATATATGACAAACCCACAGCCAACATCGTCCTCAATGGTGAAAAGCTGAAACCATTTCCACTAAGATCAGGAACAAGACAAGGTTGCCCACTCTCACCACTATTATTCAACATAGTTTTGGAAGTTTTAGCCACAGCAATCAGAGAAGAAAAAGAAATAAAAGGAATCCAAATCGGAAAAGAAGTAAAGCTGTCACTGTTTGCAGATGACATGATACTATACACAGAGAATCCTGAAGATGCTACCAGAAAACTACTAGATCTAATCAATGAATTTGGTAAAGTAGCAGGATAGAAAATAAATGCACAGAAATCTCTGGCATTCCTATACACTAATGATGAAAAATCTGAAAGTGAAATTAAGAAAACACTCACATTTACCATTGCAACATAAAGAATAAAATATCTAAGAATAAACCTACGTAAGGAGACAAAAGACCTGAATGCAGAAACTTATAAGACACTGATGAAAGAAATTAAAGAAGATACAAATAGATGGAGAGATATACCATGTTCTTGGATTGGAAGAATCAACACTGTGAAAATGACTCTACTACCCAAAGCAATGTACAGATTCAATGCAATCCCTATCAAACTACCACTGGCATTTTTCACAGAACTAGAACAAAAAATTTCACAATTTGTAGGGAAACACAAAAGACCCTGAATAGCCAAAGCAGTGTTGAGGACAAAAAATGGAGCTGGAGGAATCAGGCTCCCTGACTTCAGACTATACTACAAAGCTACAGTAATCAAGACAGTATGGTACTGGCACAAAAACAGAAAGACAGATCAATGGAATAGGATAGAAAGCCCAGAGATAAACCCACACACATATGGTCACCTTATCTTTGATGAAGGAGGCAAGAATATACAATGGAGAAAAGACAGCCTCTTCAATAAGTGGTACTGGGAAAACTGGACAGGTACATGTAAAAATATGAAATTGGAACACTCCCTAACACCATACACAAAAATAAACTCAAAATGGATTAAAGATCTAAATGTAAGGCCAGACACTATGAAACTCTTAGAGGAAAACACAGGCAGAACACTCTATGACATAAATCACAGCAAGATCCTTTTTGACCCACCTCCTAGAGAAATGGAAATAAAAACAAAGATAAACAAATGGGACCTAATGAAACTTAAAAGCTTTTGCACAGCAAAGGAAACCATAAACAAGACCAAAAGACAAACTTCAGAATGGGAGAAAATATATGCAAATGAAGCAACTGACAAAGGATTAATCTCCAAAATTTACAAGCAGCTCATGCAGCTCAATATCAAAAAAACAAACAACCCAATCCAAAAATGGGCAGAAGACCTAAACAGACATTTCTCCAAAGAAGATATACAGATTGCCAACAAACACATGAAAGAATGCTCAACATCGTTAATCATTAGAGAAATGCAAATCAAAACTATAAGATATCATCTCACACCAGTCAGAATGGCCATCATCAAAAAATCTAGAAACAGGGCTTCCCTGGTGGCGCAGTGGTTGAGAATCTGCCTGCCAATGCAGGGGACATGGGTTCGAGCCCTGGTCTGGGAAGATCCCACATGCTTCGGAGCAACTAGCCCCATGAGCCACAATTACTGAGCCTGCTCGTCTAGAGACTGTGCTCCGCAACAAGAGAGGCCACGATAGTGAGAGGCCCGTGCACCATGATGAGGAGTGGCCCCCACTTGCCGTAACTAGAGAAAGCCCTCCCACAGAAACGAAGACCCAACAAAGCCATAAATAAATAAATAAATTTTTTTTAAAAAAATCTAGAAACAATAAATGCTGGAAAGGATGTGGAGAAAAGGGAACACTCTTGCACTGTAGGTGGGAATGTAAATTGATACAGCCACTATGGAGAACAGTATGGAGGTTCCTCAAAAAACTACAGACAGAACTACCATATGACCCAGCAATCCCACTACTGGGCATATACCCTAAGGAAACCATAATTCAACAAGAGTCATGTACCAAAATGTTCACTGCAGCTCTATTTACAATAGCCAGGACATGGAAGCAACCTAAGTGTCCATCAACAGATGAATGGATAAAGAAGATGTGGCACATATATACAATGGAATATTACTCAGCCACAAAAAGAAACGAAATTGAGTTATCTGTAGTGAGGTGGATGGACCTAGAGTCTGTCATACAGAGTGAAGTAAGTCAGAAAGAGAAAAACAAATACCGTATGCTAACACATATATATGGCATCTAAGAAAAACAAAAAAAGGAAAAAAGGCCATGAAGAGCCTAGGCGTAAGACAGGAATAAAGACACAGACCTACTAGAGAATGGACTTGAGGATATGGGGAGGGGGAAGGGTAAGCTGTGACAAAGTGAGAGAGTGGCATGGACATATATACACTACCAAACGTAAAATAGATAGCTAGTGGGAAGCAGCCGCATAGCACAGGGAGATCAGCTCGGTGGTTTGTGACCACCTAGAGGGGTGGGATAGGGAAGGTGGGAGGGAGGGAGACGCTAGAGGGAAGAGATATGGGAACATGTGTATATGTATAGCTGATTCACTTTGTTATAAAGCAGAAACTAACACACCATTGTAAAGCAATTATACTCCAATAAAGATGTTAAAAAAATAAAAATAAAAAAATATTAAAACAAACAACACACAAAAAAAACAACTGAATACACAGACACAGTGAACAGACTGGTGGTTGCCAGAGCCAGGAGGGTGAGAGAATGGGCAAAATGGGTAAAGATGGTCAAACAAACAAAATTCCAGTTACAAAATAAATAAGTCATGGAGGTGTAATATGAGTATGGTTAATAATACTCTACTGTATACTTGAAAGTTGCTATGAGAGTACATCTTAAAAGTTCTCATCACAAGAAAAAAAATCTGTAACCATGTATGGTGAAGGATGTTAACTAGACTTAAACTGCGATGATCATTTCACAGTATATACAAATACTGAATCACTAAGTTGTATACCTGAAACGAATATGTCAGTTATACCTCAATTTTTAAAAAGTAAAATAATTTAAAAACTGTGGTACATCCAGAAAATGGAATTATTCAGCACTAAAAAGAAACAAGCGGGTTTCCCTGGTGGCGCAGTGGTTGAGAGTCCGCCTGCCAATGCAGGGGACGCGGGTTTGTGCCCCCGTCCGGGAAGATCCCACATGCCACGGAGCGGCTGGGCCCATGAGCCATGGCCGCTGAGCCTGCGCGACCAGGGCCTGTGCTCCGCAACGGGAGAGGCCACAACAGTGAGAGGCCCACGTACCGGAGGGGAAAAAAAAAAAAAAGAGCTACCAAGCCATGAAAAGACATAGAGAAACCTTAAATGTATATTATTAAGTGAAAAAAGCCAGTTTGAAAAGGCTACATACTATATGATTCCAACTATATGACATTCCGGAAAAACTAAAACTATGGAGACAATGAAAAGATCAGTGGTTTCCAAGGGGATGGGTGAAATGAATAGGAAGAGCACAGAGGATTATTAGGGCAGTGAAAATACTCTGTATGATATTATAATGATGCATATATATCATTATATACTTGTCCACATCCATAGAATGTACAATACCAAGAGTAAAGCCTAAGGTAAACTGTGGACTTTAGATGGTTATGATGTGTCAATGTAGGTTCATCCTGGGTAAAAGAATGTACAGTTCTGATAGATGATAATGGGGGAGGCTATGCACATGTAGGGGCAAAATACATGGGAAAGCACCATACGTGCTTCTTGATTTTGTTGTAAACCTAAAACTGATCTAAAAAAATAAAGTATTTTTTTTAAAAAAAGAGAAGAGATACTTCACCAAAGAGGATATACAAATGGCAGATAAGCACATGAACGTCAGCAATCAGGTAAATGCAAATTAAAATTAAAATGAGTGATCAGTACACATCTATCAGAATCACTAAAATAAAAATAGCAACACCACCAAATGCTGACAGGAATGTGGTGAAGAAACTGGATCACTCATACATTGCTGATGGGAATGTAAAATGTTACGGTAACCATGGAAAACAGTTTAGCAGTTTCTTAAAAAACTAAATGTGCAACTACCACACAACCCAGCAATTGTGCTTCTGGGCATTTATCCCAGAAAAATGAAGGCTTTTGTTCACACAGAAAACCATACACAAAGGATTATAACAGGCTTATTTATAATAACTAAAAAATGGAAACAACACAGATGTCCTTCAATGGGTGAATGAATAAACAAACTGTGGTACGTGTACACCACGGAACACTACTCAGCAATAAAAAGGAATGAGCTATTGATATATGAAACAGCCTGGAGGAACCTCCAGAGAATTATTATGCTGAGTGAAAAAAGCCAATCCCCAAAGGTTACATACTGTATGATCCATTTATATAACATTTTGGAAATGACAAAATGAAAGAAATAGAGAACAGATTAGCAATTGGCAGGGATTAATGAGGGGTTGGGGCAAGAGGGAAAGTGAGTGTGGCTATAAAGGGGGAACATGAGGTATGCTTGCAATGATAAAAATGCTCCTGAATCTGTCTGTATCAATGTCAATTTCCTGGTTGTGATATCGTACTACAGTTTTGCAAAATGCTACCACTGGGAAATTGAATACAGAACACATGAGCTCTCTGTACTATTTCTCACAACTTAATGTGAATCTACAAATTATCTCAAAATAAAAAGTTTAATTTAAAAAGGATGAAAAAAGTATACCCGAAATTGATTCAAATCAGAAATAAATTAACCTGATAATATAACCACATACAAGAAAATAATTAATTCAAGAAACTTTTGAACACAGTGTTCTGACTATAAATCCTTTCCAAGATATATTCTAAAAAACAAGCAAAGAATCTTGAACTTTAGTAATCAGTTGGTTGTTGGTAATGGTAATAATGTAATAATTCCTAAACTACCTTGTGTGTAACTGAAGATAGAAGAAATGAGTAAATATTATGATATAATGGAAACCAGGGTTTTTGCCCACAGAGAAGGGAGGTACAATTATGGAATGGGGAAAGGTGAAAGACACACACACACACACACACACACACTTCCTACGTCTATCCACTGAAAGTAACATGCAGTAATATCCCAGTAGAAATAAGCACATTAAAAGCCCACATAATGGTTTCTGATTTCTGATCTGGGGTGAGGAAATTACTAGGTAAGCCTGGAACATCTTGTTATTCCAGAAAGCAGTAAAGTGCTCAAAAAATGACAGGAACATGTCAAAAGGTCACAGAAGCCAGCTTGAAGGAGCTCTTACTGCCCAAATTTAAGACAATTTGAACATCAAAATAATTTATGATACTTGATTATAACAAATTAAAAAAGAATCAAATTGTCCTTTTGGAAGTACTAGCCACGGCAATCAAAGAAGAAAAATAAAAGGAATCCAAATTTAAAAAGAAAACTGTCACTGTTTGCAGATGACATGATACTATACATAGAAAATCCTGAAGATGCAACCAGAAAACTACTAGAATTCATCAATGAATTTGGTAAGGTTGCAGGATACAAAATTAATACACAGAAATCTACTGCATTCCTATATACTAACAATGGAAGAGCAGAAAGAGAAATTAAATAATCTCATTTACCATCACATCAAAAAGAATAAAATACTTAGGAAGAAACCTATCTAAGGAGGCAAAAGACCTGTATACTCCAAAAACTATAAGATGCTGATGAAAGAAATCGAAGATGACACAGATGGAAAGATATACCATGTTCTTGTACTGGAAGAATCAATATTGTCAAAATGACTATACTATCTGAGGCAATCTACAGATTCAATGCAATCCCTATCAAATTACCAATGGCATTTCTCACAGAACTAGAACAAAAAAATTTTTAATTTGTATGGAGACACAAAAGACCCCAAATAGCCAAAGCAATCTTGAGAAAGAAAAACAGAGCCGGAGGAATCAGGCTCCCTGACTTCAGACTATACTACAAAGCTACAGTCATCAAGACAGTATGGTACTGGCACAAAAACAGAAATACAGATCAATGGAACAGGACAGAAAATCCAGAAGTAAACCCACACACTGATGGTCAATTCATCTACAACAAAGGAGGCAACACTACACAATTGAGAAAAGGCAGTCTCTTCAATAAGTGATGCTGGGAAAACTGGACAGCCACATGTAAAAGAATGAAATTAGAACACTCCTTAACACCATACACAAAAATAAACTCAAAATGGATTAAAGACCTAACTGTAAGACAGGATACTATAAAACTCTTAGAGGAAAACAGAGACAGAACACTCTTTGACATAAATCACAGCAATATCTTTTTTGATCTGTCTCCTAGAATGGAAATAAAAAGATATCAAATGGGACCTAATTAAACTTAAAAGTATTCTCACAACAAAGGAAACCATAAACAAAATGAAAAGACAACCCACAGAATGTGAGAAAATATTTGCAAATGATGCAGCCAACAAGGGATTAATCTCCAAAATCTACAAACAGCTCATGCGGCTCAATAAATGGGCAATGCCCAATCAAAAAAATGGGCAGAAGACCTAAATAGACATTTCTCCAAAGAAGACATACATATTGCCAAGAAGCACATGAAAAGATGCTCAACATCACTAATTATTAGAAAAATGCAAAGCAAAACTATGAGAGGGCTTACCTAGTGGCACAGTGGTTAAGAATTCATCTGCCAATGCACGGGACACAGGTTCGAGCCCTGGTCCGGGAAGATCCCATATGCCGTGGAGCAACTAAGCCGATGCACCACAGCTACTGAGCCTGCGCTCTAGAGCCCGTGTGCCACAACTACTGAGCCCAAGTGCCACAATTATTGAAGCCCACGCGCCTAGAGCCCATGCTCCACAACAAGAGAAGCCACCGTAATGAGAAACCCATGCACCACAACAAACAGTGGCCCCCACTCGCCTCAACTAGACAAAGCCCATGTGTGGCAACGAAGACACAACACAGGCAAAAATAAATAAATTAAATAAATAAATGAATTTATTTTTAAAAAAACTACAATGAGGTATCACCTCACACCAGTCAGAACAGCCATCATCAAAAAGTCTACAAACAATAAATGCTGGAGAGGGTGTGAAGGAAAGGGAACCCTCCTACACTGTTGATGAGAATGTAAATTGGTACAACCACTATGGACAACAGTATAGAGGTTCCTTAAAAATCTAAAAATAGAACGTGATCCAGCAATCCCACTACTGGGCATATATCCAGAGAAAACCATAGTTTTCCCAGGATATGTGCACCCCAATATTCACTGCAGTGCTGTTTACAATAGCCAAGACATGGACGCAATCTAAATGTCCATTGACAGATGAATGGATAAAGAAGATGTGGTACATATATACAATGGAATATTACTCAGCCATAAAAAAGAATGAAATAATGTCCTTTGCAGCAACATGGATGGACCTGGAGATTATCATGCTAAGCGAAGTAATTCAGACAGAGAAAGACAAATATTATAGGATATCGTTTATATGCAAAATCTAAAAAAAAATGATACAAATGAACTTATTTACAAAACAGGAGCAGACTCACAGACTTAGAAAACAAACTATGGTTACCAGGGGTGGGGAGGGAAGGGTGGGGGAGGGGATAAATTGGGAGTTTGGGATTGACATATACTCACTACTATTTTTAAAATAGATAACCAACAAAGACCTATTGTATAGCACAGAGAGCTATGTTCAGTATTCTGTAATAACCTAAATGGGGAAAAAGTTTGAAAAAGAATAGGAACACATATATGTATAACTGAATCACTTTGCTGTACACCTGAAACTAACACAATATTGTTAATCAACTATACTCCAAAATAAAATTAAAAAATAAAAAATAAATAAATAAAAATAAAATAGGAAAAGATTAGACCCTAACATACCTTCCAACTCTGAAAGCGTGGTGTAAGCAGTCCCAAACTTTACTGGTAGAATACACACCAAATTCATGATAGTGGCTGCTTCTTGTGAGAGAAGGATGAGAAAGAGACTCTGAAAGAAAGCAGCAAGGACTCTAACTTTATCTGAAGCAAGAGTGATGAACAAATGGAAACACCGGTTACATCTGGGTGGTGGGAACTCTGATGTTCGTAGTATGTGTTCTCTGTTATTTTTTATAAATCTTAAACCTAAACACACACACACACACACACAAATTATGTTACTTGATTATAACAAATTAAAAAGAATCAAGTTGTCTATAATAAAACCTAAAACAGAGGGATATATAGGTAGAGAAGAGAAACCTCTTCTTTACAAAAGAATGCTATCAAATAGTAGGAATCACAGAATTAGAAAATCACTATTTTGCAACAACAATGAAATAAGTGATTCACACAAGACTCCTCAGTCAATACTAAAATCACTGGGTTAAAGTTTGTTGGGGAACAGGATATTCACTCAGTGTCAAAGTATCACCCCACCGATTACTTATCCTTAAACAGTGACAAAAATAATTTTAAAAAGAAAAATAACAAAGGGAAACAATATTTTTATAATGGACAGATTTGGCAGTTATCACTTTAGCACCAGCACTAGTGGAACACACTGACTTGTCTCCTCATGTTAATGCTGTAAGAAAGGTACAATGTTCACCTATGTAATAACTAGACAAAAATGTTCAACCTAAATCTAATAAGGCAAATCTAAAATATGGGAGATAGTATAGGCAGTTAATCTGGACTCCTCAAAAATTTCAACACCATCCAAAAAAAGTGTGATTATTCTAGAATGATTAAAGAAGATACTAAAGTGATACAATAATGAAATATGATGCATGAATCTTATTTTTCCACTCATTTTATTTATTTCACTTGTTCAACCATTTTACTGAGGTATAACTGACACTGAAAAAGCTGTACAGATTCAATGTAGAAAATGTGATGAGTTCGGAGATAAGTATACACCCATGAAACTAGCACCACAATCTAGGCCATTAAAATATCCATGTGATGTATGAATCTTGATTGGATCCCAAATTGGAAAAAAAAAAAGTCAGCTATAAAATTCATTTTTTGAAGATAAAGGAAACTGTATGTTAGATGGTACTCCTGAATTACTGTTATTATCTTAGGTATGATTAGTATTGTGGTTACATAGGAAAATGTCCTCTTTCTTAAGAAGTATGATGAAACATTTAAGTGAAATGTCATGTCTGCAACTTACTTTTAAATGGTTTAAGAAAAAAGTACATGTGTGTGCATGTGTGTGTGTGTAGACAGAAAGATAAAGCAAATGAGTCTAACAGACAGAGTATTCCATAAAATACCAAATAATTACACTCTTAGTGTTTTTATTTCACTAAAGGTCTGTTTAAATGACATACAGAGGAAGAAATACATTCTATATCACACCAAGAATCTAGTTTTAAATAGACAACTAAGCACTAGGGAGGTTAAAGAATTTGTCCTGAATGGACTGTTTTGGGACATCGTGCAGACACAACTGGAAGGATTTATCATACACTGTTGGCACTCCAGATACTGCACGTTTTTGGCAGTGTGCTTACAGAATACTACTAAATATCAGGATATTCAAAAGCAAGCCAACAATAAGAACAGGAGAAACACAACAAAAAAGTCTGTGACTTTGAGTAAAGTAACTTGCAAAAACTACAATTAAATCTACTTTGTCCACCCATTCTAAAAGCCAGGACCCCTCTGTTAACTAGCACTTTTGCCATTTTTCTACGCAAAATCAGTATTCCAAATAACAGCTAAGTATCGCTACAGGATCGTGACTTTTAAATCATTAAAGTTAAATATGTACAGTTTCACTTTAACAGTTTTGTAATATTCTGATCCTTTGAAACGTGTTAACCCATGTTTGATATGACAGTTCTCTACTAACTGGTATACCTGATTAACCAGAACTATCCATTGCTTAACAATGGTGGAAAATAGGATGGAGTAGGGGAGTGGGGAGTACAATATAAGATTCCACGATAAAAAGCAGATAATCATCACAAAGTAACTATTATAAAATAAACCTTTCAACAGTGAGGGCAATTTAAAAACTCGATTTCTAAATGTCATCCTATTTGAAATGTATATTTTTACCATCTGTATTGTGTTGAAGTGTGTAATTGAACAAATGAGTATGGTTACAAAGTGAATTCCAGGTTAACCAGGACATTTTTGGAAGGGGAAGCAGTTGGAATTGGGGACTTTGACAATCATCACACTATGACAATAACATGTAACTATGTTATTATCCCCATATTAAAAATGATGATAAAGCAGAAACTAACACACCATTGTAAAGTAATTATACTCCAATAAAGATGTTAAAAAAAAAAAGATGAAACAAAGACGGAAGTTAAGTAACTTCCCCAAAACCATATAACTAGTAAGTGGGCAGAGCCAGGATTCAAACACAAAGCCCAACTCCAGAGCCTGCCCTCAGGATGACTAGGCTACCTAGTATTTCCATTGTTTGTTTTGAGGAGGGGCTGATGCTGAACACCTGTACTAAGTACTGCTTTACATCATATAATATTCACAACAACCCTGTGAAGTGGGATTTTTAGTCCTGTTTTTCAGAAGAAAACACTGAAGCTGAGAGAGGTTGAGTAACCTGTCGGAAGTTACACTGCCAATGGATGGAAGAACCAGGATTCAACTCAGGTGTGTCTGACTCCACAGCCCTTGCCCTTAATAGGACTACACTCTGCCTTCCACATTCTATGTATAAAACATTCCTTATTTTTCGAGGAAACACATCTTCTACTAGACAACTGTTAGCTGTTAAACATATGTTCCTGAATTTGTTTGGAATGAATAACACTTAATTTCTCTGAAAATATTACTTCTTGTAAATTAATGAGATTTCACAATATGAGAAAACAAACTTAAAGTGAGGGTGTTATAATGTAGGAAATTATCATAGAAAAGCCCTCAAAAGCTATTTGGTTCAAATCCCTAAGTTCAACAGGCTTGGAAACTAATAATAATTAATGGTATGTATGCAAATCTAACCAAAAAAAGGGCTTGCACCAGTTAGGGAGCAGTTGAAGATGTGACATGACTGAACTTTCATATTATACAAATACGTTATCAAATGTTTTTTAAAAGCATAGTTTTATAGAGTTTGCAACCACTCCAAAAACGTTCACAATTCATATAATTGCCCCTCTCTTAAAATCAGAAACCATTCTCATTTTACTTATTTAAATCCTCCTTGTTTGAAAAAAATTTTTAAATAGCTGAAATCCTCCTCACTGTACCCTGAGTGGAACCAAGAAACCCAGAGACCTGGTTACCATCCGGTTTGTGAGATTCTAATGCACATTGACCACATGTGGCCAGGGCTACTCGGCAAGTTTCCTAATCTAAAAAATGAGAATAACAGTACCTACTTCACAAGGTTGTTGTGAGGTGTAAATGAGCTAACACATGCAAAAAGGTTACAACTGTGCCTGCATATAAGCAACAGGTGTGTTATCTGTTATCACTGAAGTTGGTGTGTGTCCATTACTGAAGCACCACTTGGATGGAAAAATACCTATCAGCTTTCTCTTTCTCTGGAAAAGCTTTGAGGAAACTCACTCAGAACTCGATTTCACCTTTGCACGGTAACACCTGTATCCTCTTCCTTTAACCACCAGGCATGTGAAGAACCCTCATTAGTAGAAAAAAGCTTCAGTTGGCTCCTCCATCTAATCAAACTACCACTCCGTTTTTTGCTAGTTTTCACAGTCAAACAACCTTAAATATATTTTCTGTAGCTTTTGTTATTGATATGACTGAGTTGCCCCTTAGGAAAACCGACTGGCATTACCCTGGGGAAGTCAGAACTTGATTTTGGGGGTTGTGTAAAGCAGGAAAATAGAACAAATAGAGTAACACAAAAACCACAATGCTAATATACTAACTAGTGGAGAGAAGTGTATTTGCCCCTCCTGACAGTTAAATCCTCTAATCAGCTCTTTCCCTCCCTATAGGAAATCTATAAATAAGAAGCCAAATTATAATCAAACATTTGCTGGGACAGTCCAGTCACAGGGACCAGACGTTTAAGGCTCTAGGCAGTGCCACCTTCTCTGAACAGTCTGCAAACACCACTTCCAAATTCTGCCTCTCCAACTCCCATTTTTCTATAATTCAATGCTGCCCATCTACCTTCTGCTGTAAGTCTTTCTTTAGATATGTTAATATCATCTATTAGACTACATCAAGTGCCACTCTTCCTGCTTTCAACCTGAAAAAGACAGACATCTTTTAAGATGTCTTTGAGATGTCTGCATCTTTTAAGATGCAGAAAACTGAGCTCACCTATTGTGTGATTTTATTAAGCCAATACCGCTGAGTTCTGCGGGTGGTACCAACATCATACCACATACACTCCCCCACCTCCACCCACCCCTGACACCCTCTAATCACTTTTGCTTTGATAGCTCTTAACTTGGACTTCATTCCCCACCATATTCAGTGACCTCTCTACAGTTCCCATTCTTCTGTATTTCACTATGGCAATTGATACAATTTGCCACCCATTTCTTAAAAACTTTCCCCATCACTGGTTTTAACAAAGCCTAAAAACTGTTGATTTTGCTCATTAACTTTTTTTTAAATTTATTTATTTTTGGCTGTGTTGGGTCCTTGTTGCTGCACGCAGGCCCTCTCCAGTTGCAGCGAGCGAGGGACACTTTCCATTCAGGTGCACAGGCCTCTCATTGCGGTGGCCTCTCCTGTTGCGGAGCACGGGCTCTAGGCGTACAGGCTTCAGTAGCTGTGGCACGTGGGCTCAGTAGTTGTGGCTCGCAGGCTCTAGAGCGCAGGCTCAGCAGTTGGGGCGCACGGGCTTAGCTGCTCCACAGCATGTGGGATCTTCCTGGACCAGTGTTCAAACCCATGTCCCCTGCATTGGCAGGTGGACTCTCAACCACTGCACTACCAGGGGAGCCCTGCTCATTAACTTTAAATTGCTCCACAGTACCTATGGTGGTTAAGCGTCCAGGTCCTAGAATCAGATAGACATGGATCCAAATCCAAGGCTCTACTTCTTACTAGCTATGTGCCCACGGGAGAGTTACTCCTTTAAGCCTTTTTCCTCCACTACAGAATGGACATAATGACATAATTGGCTACTGAGTGCTTAGCATAATCATCTTACTCTGGCACAAAGTAATCACTCAATAAATATTAATTATTACCTTTGTGTCCTAATTCTCCTGCCATTTTATTCTTCTCTTTCTACCTTGAAGAATTCACCATCTCAAACAGCTTTGACTAATAATGCAATTAAGTATATTCCTGAAGTTACTGTGGCAGGATTAAACCTTTCATCCTCTTCATCAGTAATAAAGAAAATCATTATTTCTAGATTTCACCAATATCTAAGAAATAACCTGCTGAAAACTGATTTCATTTTCATACTCTTTCTTAAAGTACTCATTTCCCTTGGCCTCTGCAATACCATACTTTAAGATTTTTCTTCTCTGTCCATCTCTTCTCAGACTCTACTGCCAGCTCATCTTCCTGCAACCAGCCTCTAAACGTTAGTGTTCTAAAGGGAAAGCCTAATGGTTTTCTTCATTTCTCATACTGTAGTCTCTCCCTTGGCAATCTCATGCTTCATCATGGTTACAACTGCAATCTATAAAGAAGTAAATGACTTCCACATTATCTCTAGTGCAGACTTCTCCAAGTTCCAGATCCCCTATATCCAACTGCCTACTGACATCACCATGCTATGACAAAGCAACTTAAACTCCATAGATACAAAACTGGATTCATGGTCTTCGTGGGTTCATGATTCCATGATCAACCAAACCTAGTTCTTCTCCAGTATTTTTTTTTTTAGTGAATGAATGGCATCACCATCCATCCAAGCTGCATAAGGCAAAATTCTAGAAATCTAGAAGTTACCCTTTATAACTCCTCTTCCTCCCCTTCCAAATTTAATCTGTTCCAATTTCCATTAAGTGGATATTGCTGCATGAATTTCAACCTATTTTTTACACTAATACAAAAATAATCTCCCTTGCTGACTTCATTCCTCCACTACCCATTTTATCACTATCATGCCAAGGTCTCTATCAACTGAAACTTCCCCACCTTGCCTGTTCATCCCTCCCTAACATCTATCTCAACAATCAAATTTCTTATTTCTTCTAAATATTCTACCTACTCAAGCCACAAAAAAAATCTACTTTACAATTTCTGCATATGATTTATTCTTTCCCATTCCTCTTCCCTATCCAAGTCATGTCTTTTTCTCTCTCAAAACTCTTCTTAGAATCCTTCATTCGTTCATTCGTTAATTCAACCCAATATCACTCCTTACTAGGAAAATAAATAAATAAATAAAGTTACAGATTCGGAGTCACAGTTTATTCAGCCCAATAATCTGTCTTTGACAGAGACACCAACAGAACACATATAGTTTTCCTCCCATAGTCCTCAAAATCAGTTATTACCCTAATATACTAATTATTTCCTCTATATTAAGCACTGCATCTTTCAACATACACATATTTTGTGTCTTTTATGAACAGGTGTGTATTTTCAGCCTTTTCTACTTCACAAGGTTATAAACTTCACAAGTTTAACATCAACCATATAAAACTGACTTTTCTTTATTTGTTCCAAATTTCCTCTCAAGCACCTCAAGGTAGTCCTCCTATTTTAGCATTTTCTGACTTGGTGAACAAGCTGGTAGTTTTTTCACCCATATCACTTGTGATTTTAAAGGAACACAAAAATAAATACAGCATGCATCACACCCTTACACTCTGCTTACAGGGCATCATCCAGCTGTATTCATATCTGTATTCCTGTTTCCGTAATAATGTCTCATGAAGAGAAGGTGCTCTATACATGTTCAACAAAATTAAAGGAATTCTGCTTAGGCCTGATGTTGTGTTCATGAATGCCAAAAGAAGTAGAACCTCTCAAATACGTTAACTCTGCTTCTGTTCAATAAAAATAATATTTGGGCTTAAAAAAGGTAGAAAGAATTGGTGCCTAGTATAGGTGAGGACACTGTAACAGAGCACCTTGCTGCTCTTAACGAACTGAAGCTGCTCTTCGATGTGATCACCGAACCACTGCCAGCAGAGGAAGCACAGAGACCCAGAGGGCTGCCAAAGACTAGAAAAGAGGAAATAAATGTAGGCCTGATTAAAAAATAGAAAGAATTGGCAACAGTCCAGTATACTCAATGCCCATCCTTTTCTAAATTCAGATTATTTAAAAAATAGCTTCTAATCACTTAGAAAAGAAAATGTTAAGCATTTGTGGAACCAACCTATGTTATACCAGACTAATTAATTTCCTTTTTTTTTTTTTTTTACGAGAGTATCTTTACAGATAGACAGACATCACACATCAAAAAGATGTAAAAGTAGTATGTTGGTAGAATTTCAACAAAGTATTTGACCAGGTTCTCATTACACCCATATGGATAAGATAAACAGAAGACGGATAACGGTACAATTAGGTAGTGAGGTAACTGTTTAACGACCATAACAACAAGTGCTCATTAATGAATTGTTATCAACCTGAAGGGCAGTTCAGGACTTTCATCTGTGGCCTTTCCCTGTTCAACAATTTTACCAATAAGAGGAAAATATATCTAAGGGATCAGTGAGTACCCATATCCAAATACACATATATAACTGTGAGATAGGCAAACGCTGTAACTTATGCCACAAATGTAAAACGAACACACAAACAAAAAAGAGGCTTAATGGCTTAGTTCACATCAAGCTTAGTTCAATCTGACAGCAACAAGCTCAATATGATGTGGAAACAAGAAAAACTAATGTGATGCTAGCTGCAGCAGTAGTATCTCAAACATGGGTGACAGGAGTCCTGCTTAACTCTGGACAGATCAGACCACAACTGGGATATGCTGTACCCTTCTATGGGTCACTGTCTTCAAAGGATCATAACCATACTGGCACATGTTCAGAACAGAAAAACCAGGATGCTTAGGGGCCTGAATACCATTAAAGGAAAGGCAGGAGGGAATGGAGATTTATAAATAGGACAAAGCAATGCCTTGAGAGGAAAACAATGGCTACCTTCATTCAGTCATTCAACAAACGTGAATTTCAAACCTATTTCTGGCCAGACATTGTGGCTGTGACTGGGGATATAGGAAAAAGACAGTCTATATCTGTGAGAAATTCATGTGTATATCTGAAGAGTTGAAACAGATTTGATCTAAAAAAGCTTTAGATTGTTCTATATGATTTCATAAGGTAGAAATAGAGGCAATGGAAAGAAGTTCTAACGTAATTGATTTCAGCTGCATATAAGGAAGAGCATTTTAAGAGTCAAAGCTGTCTAATGAAGGAAGAGGCTGCCTGAGTAGACAAGGTTCCCATCAGTAATGGTGTACTTAAAGAGGAGACTGCTGAAATAAGACAGGCACTGAACTGGGCCATTTTTAATGTTCCTCGCCTTCTACACTATGATTCTTTCTGTACTTCCTCAGGAAATGGACTCACCAGGTTCACCCTACTTGTGTACTACAGCATCACAGGTTTCCCACAGTTGTGACTTCCAACTTTGTACCCTGTCCCCCACTGAAGCAATGCCATATAATTAGGTATGGATCTGAGAGCAACAGGAATAATGCAATATAGGAAGAAACTGACCCATCAGTACAGAGAATGCAAAAAAAAATCAGTACTGTTCAATGTGCCTTATGTTTGTAAAGAAAATGTAAGAATTCTCTATCCTCGAAGTCATAAATTCAATTTAAAATATTACGGAAAAAAAACTTTTTAACAAGTCTACAGAGTAAAACAAATGTGGCAAAATGTTAACAGTTGTTAATCTAGGTGTGTAACACTACAGTGATCCTCTTTCAGTGTTGTGTATGTTTGAAATTTTTCAAAATAAAAAGTCTGAAAAAAATTTTTAGAAATATATTATGTTCAATTAATATAAATAAGGATCTGCTATGTACTGCATCTCTTGTTGGAAGCCATTTTTTTCTAACCAACAAGGAAAAAATAATTTTAATTTAAGATCACTTTGAGAATTTGTGTCCTAAATAAGCACTCCAAACCCCTCTACTATAACGTTATGTGGAAACTAAGTTTAGAATATATTTCTAAAAAGAAATAATTCACCAGATACAGTAGGCCAAATACCATGAACTAATCAAATTATGAAATTGATTAAATGGCTACTTAAATCCATTTTAAAAATCACAGGCGGGATAAACGTAGAGAAAGGTCTAGACCATTTACTTTTATAAATTGGTTTAAAATTACTGAAGCTTATTTTCATTCATTTTATTTTTGTAATTTTAAAACACTCTCTAGAATACACTGGCTCTATATGCTGGAACTGGGTATTCAAACAGTTCACCCGTCCAAACTGTTAATATTAACTTCTTGGAAGCAGTCCCTCACACTTTAGCACTTTCTCAGTCTGGATACAAGAAATGGGCTACGATTGGAATTCCAAGGGCTCCCTTTCTTTTAAATAGCAGCCTGTTAAGACAAAAGTGATAAAAAGAGGGGAGCATCTTTTAACCACCAGCCCCGAAAAAAGGCTTCCCCTTCGGTTGTCGTCAACTCTGACTGCTGTCGACCCTTTTTCAACACACTGCCTGGTAGTTTCGGTTGAAAAACAAAATGGAAAAAAAAAATTTTTTTTTAATATATATATGTCCCATTTTCCTGGGGCAGGTAGATAGATCCCCTTTTGTAGAAGTGGCTAAAGCTAGGCTCCCCACGGATTTCATCTCGTTGCCAAGGCAGCGCCGACCCGACTGGTCCGGCACGAGGGCAGTTCCCGCCGCCCGGACCCCAGGGCGGCCCTGGCCTGCGGCAGAGCAGCCCCGGCCCAGCCCGGAGCCCCCCAGCCCGCAGAGTCCCTGCCGCGACCCCGGACGGCCCGGCGGGCGCCCCGGGACCGCGGCGAAAGGCGGGGACATGAGGCTCGACTTACAGTGACACCATCCGAGGTGACAGCACCAGTGCAGCTTGAAGCACTTGCCGTGGCTGTGCGTGGCACAGATTGAGAGCCCGTCGCACGGCTGGAAGTCGGGTCTGCGGGCGGCGCAACTCCGCGCCAGGGCCTGAGCCTCGTCCACTTTCTCGCTCTTCCAACCGCGCTCGGGCGCCGGCACCGCGGCCGCACACATTTCCTCTCCCTCCGCGGAGCCGAGACCCGGAGCTCAGGAGGAGCGGCGTCTGGGCGGGCAGGAAACCGAGCCGGCTGAGGACGCGGGAGGGCGGGGCGCGAGCTGGGAGTCACGCCACCGCTTGAAGGTGGCGGTGGCGGCGGCGGGAGCGCAGCAACCCCAGGTTAGCACAGGAGCCGCCCCGGGTGCGACCCGGGTCTGGGCCTGCCGCCGCCTTCCCTCCCTCCGCCGTGGCGCCCGCCGCGCCCCCACGCGCACACGCACGCGCACACGCCGACCCCGGCAGACGCCACGAGTCCCTCCGCCAACCCCGCCTCCTCACACACGCCGGGCTTGGGTGCTGGGTCGTTGGCGTACCCCGCAGCCGCCGCACACTCAGTCCTCAGAGGCTGAGCCCGACCGACGGAGGGCCGTTAGGAACACACACACCTCGGCGGCTCAGTTTTCACACGCAGGCCAGCTTCCAGGAACACTTCCCACACTCAGTCCCCACACACACTCCCCTTCGACACACACGTCCACAATCCGCAGAGGGCTGTGCACGCTGAGGACACGCCCTCCCAGACGTCCAGTGGGCTGGTCCCTGCGCAACTGGGAGCAAGGCTGTCTCACACGCACAGCCTCTCCCCACGCGCACCCCACGTTGCCCTCGTACACATCCCCCAGAGGGTCTGGGCACCGAGGCCCCTGGGGGCGCGTGCACATACGCACGCAACAGACGCGCGCTCCCCCGGGGCTGCCTCCTGCTGCCAGCAGGGCCACTGGGGCGCACGTCCCGGGCCACGCACGGCCACCAGCCCCTCGCGGCCCCTGGTAACCATCGCTCGCCCAGGTCTCAGCCCGAGGCTGCAGCCCCGCCTTGCTGAGGGGGAAAGTAACCAAGCTGGGTGCCGTGGTGTGTGTGTGTGTGTGTGTGTGTGTGTGTAAAAGAGATGCACGGGAAGTGCGATGCACGGGACTGGTATGTGGAATGTGTTGCGTGTGTGTATTTTGGCATGTATGTGATGTGTGGGCGTGTATGCTTGTTATGTGGAGTAGGTGTAGTGTGTGTGTAATTGGATGTGTTGTTAAGTGAGTACATGGTACATGTGTGGTGTGCATGATACCTGTGACTGTTATGTGAACTGTGTGATATGAGGTGTGTATACACATGTATGTGGCATGGATGCATGTGACCAATGTGGAGTGTCAGTGGTGTGTTTATGTGTGGTAGGGTATATGTTCTGTGTGTGATATTCGAGTAGCTGAGTATGTGCGTATCCATGTGTACGTGGGGTGCGGTGGGCACGGTTTTTACATAGCATGTGTGTATGTGTGTGTGGTATGTATGTGGCAGTGTGGTGCATATGACTGGCATATTGAGTGTATGTGTGCGGTGTATGCGGGTGGAGTTGGGTGTGTGCAGTATGTGTGTTTGTGGGCATACAAACAAGACTCGTGTTTGCCATGGACTCTGTGCCTTTGTGTGTTAATGCCCACCATGGCCAGCAGGTGTAACTGGCCCTGAAGGTGACTGCAACTCTCCCACCCAATCAGCTTGCCTTCTTCCCTCTTGAGGACAAGTTGCTCCAAATAGATTTTCCATGCTAGGCTCCGCTGCTGAGAGCCCACCCCGGGCAGGGTTCAGTGAAGAGAAAACAAACCATTTGCTCCCGGGGAGCACAGTTGGGAATGAGCGTTTCCCTGCAACAAGGCCAGAACCCAGCCTTGAACACAGAAAAGGAGGGGACCTCCTCTTGCTATTTGCCAAACATTTTTCAGAGCAGAGGAAAATGCCTGTAATTGCCAAGGTTCAGGGAACAACAACAAAGCCTTTCAGTACAAATGCTGTGTGGGAACATGTTTATGCCCAGGTCCACCTTCTCCATTACTTTATTCCTTTCCTGCTTTGCACTGACAAGGAGACTCATCATGGTTTTGAAATAACCAAATTCATCTTCAAGCTTTGAAAATCCTCACTGCCATAAGCAATCTTCCCTTTTATTTAACCTTGGCTTAAGAAGGGAAATGTAATTTGCATATGTCTGACTCTAGTGAAGGCTTCATTTATTAGGGGCTGAAGAGAGACAATTTGGTGGCAAAGGTATTTTCAAGAAAGGTATGAATCAAAATCTCAAAATATGGTTCCCTCCAATAACCTAACACTGAAACAGTTATAAACATGAAGCATCATATCTTCAGCTTCAGCCCCAGGCATCCCTCTCCCCCACCAAAAAGAATCCTAAGGAAGTACATCCCTGACTTATAAAATTTCTCCATCCCTGCTGTTAATTTCACAGTCTGACCCACCTCAGAATAACATGAATAAAAGGAAGGAAAAATTTAATCCAAGAAATACATAATCCATTACTGCTGTAGCAAGCCAAACCAGAATTTTTCAAAAAGGGGATTCCCATCTCTCCTACCCTATTTTTCTCCTTCCCCAACCCATAAATTCACTCTAATACTGTCCATGTTATATAAGGTCTTATAACAGAATTCTTTCAGTAACTAGTATTTGAACAGAATCCTTCCACTGGCTTTTACTCTAGGGTGAACCATATAAGATTCTACTATATGAAATCATGCCATCTTAGCTAGTGAAAAATGAGCACAGGAAGTAATGTGTCATATTGAGGAGGCAAGGTAAATTACCCAAATACCCTACTTTATGTTAGCCATATGATTTGAAGCTGAGAAGCCTTTACATTTTCTATAACATAAAATTCATTCCATTCCCTTGCCCTAAAGATGTTATTAACCTCTATTGTCTGCAGTGGGGCGGGAGGAGGTATATGTGCTGTGACCTGTCAAACGTGTATACACACAGCCTTCGGGATGTGTTGTCAGGATATGAGCTTTTTTTTTTTTTTTTTTTTTTTTGCGGTACACGGGGCTCTCACTGTTGTGGCCTCTCCCATTGTGGAGCACAGGCTCCGGACACGCAGGCTCAGCGGCCATGGCTCATGGGCCCAGCCGCTCTGCGGCACGTGGGATCTTCCCGGACCGGGGCACAAACCCGTGTCCCCTGCATCGGCAGGCGGACTCTCAACCACTGCGCCACCAGGGAAGCCCCATCCATAAATATTTAAACATCTATTTCTAAATGAACTTTTAAAAACCATAAGTCACAATACAATTATCACATAGTAGGATACAATTTGAGCATAAGTTTGAACTTGTTCCATAGCTGCTGACCACCTATCCGGCTCCCCTTTAAGAATGCTGCTGCCTGGAATTTTCCTCTTTCCTGTCTCTTTCTCTCCTGCCTACCTCTTTAGCTTATCTGCCACTTCAAGTTTTCTCTGACCAACCCAAACTAAGTTATATACACATTTCCTTTGTATCACTTAACTCAACTTTAAACACATAATTAAAGAAGGAACTATTGAACTAATGTCTTTCCTCATCCCCCCTCCTCTGCTACAAACTGTAGGCTCCTTGAGGGCAGGAACATGGCCTCTGTCTTGTTCACCATATTGTTCCCAATACTTAATGCAGAGAATAAGTCATTGAAGTAGTGGAAATTATTCCATCTCAGACTCCCAAAGCCTGGAAAAAGTCCATCTGTGGTAAATTGTTTGTAAATACGTGCAAATAATTCCTATAATTACTTTTCCTGTAACCATATCCTTGAATATTTCCCTCCCGCACTGATTCTGAGCTTAGCTACGTGTATTAGTTAGCTATTGCTGTGTAATAAATCACTCCAAATTAACACAACACAGCTTCTGTGGGTCAGGACTCCAGGCATGACTTGGCTAGGTCCCCTGCTTTGAAGTCTCTCATAAGGCTACAATGAAGGTGTGGGCCAGGGCTGCATTCTCATCAGAAGGTTGAACTGGGGAAGGATCTGCTTCTAAGATCGCTCAGTGACTAGTTTGCAAGGATTTGATTCCTTAAAGAACTGTTGGGCTGAGGGTCTCAGTTCCTCACTGGTTGTTGGCTGGAAGGTACCCTCAATTCCTTGCCACATAGAGCTCTTCATAAGTCATCTTGCTTTACCAGAACAAGCATGTAAAAAGAGTCAGAGAGTGTCCGTCTTTTATAACCTAGTCTCAGAAGTGATATCCCATCATTCTTGCCATATTCTATTCATTAGAAGCAAGTCAGTAGGTCCAGCCCTCAAACAAGGGGTGGAAGTTACACAAGGACATGAATATCAGGAGGCAGGAATCATTGGGAGCCATTTCAGAAGCTACATACCACATCATGTGAATTGCTTTAGCCAACGGGAGAATAGAAAACATGCTTAGCAAAGATTTCCAAAGGACATACTCATTGGGATTTGCCCTTTCTTTCTGTGCTTGAAACTGTGAGACCAACATGTATACAAGCCAGAGCAAGCCTGCTGGAGGGTGAAATGCCTTGTGGAGGAGAATGGAGGTGCCCCCAGTTGACAATTCCCAGCCAACTGTCTATTAACCACTAGAAGCATCAGTGAGGCTATACTAGATCATCCTAGACCAACCAGCTGATCCCAGAAGCATAAGAAAGTCCGGTAGAGCTCTGCTGAGCCAGTCTTGAACAGAACAACCACAAGGACACACCACAGAATCAGGAGCTGCATAAAACATTTGTTGTTTCAAGCTGCTAAGTTTCGAGTAAGTAGTTTCTTACAGAGTAAAGCTAACTGATACACCCCCCAATTCCCTCATGTTGTAGGCAAATAATTGAGTATTCAAGAGGCTAAGTGACTTGCTCAATGTCACAGTGCCACAGGCACAGTGGGACAAGTTCTCTAGGACTGGGCATCAGAACAATACAGATGGTTCAAGTCTAAGCTTTGTTTTTTTTCTGGCTTGGAGACCTGGGCAAATCCTTTATGCTCTCCGGGATTCAGTTTCTTTGTCAGCAAAACAAAAAAGAAGGTTTTCCAGAATATATCTTAGCACTTAAAACTATGACCTGTCCACTTAGCTAGGGTTAGAATCCTTTTGGGTTCAGATGTCATTTGTGAATAGTCAGATAGTCCCTTCTTATCTGATTGCACATATTTGTCTAACGCTAATGTAAGTTTTGTCTACACACACCAACCATTCTGAACACTTTGATAAATCGAGTCATTACAAATCAGTTACTTTTTGGTTGCTTGATTGAACCAAGCAACTAATTCCACCGTGGTTATAAATAACCTGCTAGTAATTGGTCAATTTGTCATATTAAAGCAATTAGAATGATGAAATGGATGGAGAAGCCCTTCCAAATGAGGTGCAACAAAATTAGAAGTCTTCTCTGGGGAGGGAGGATGCTTATTTAGCATTGCTGCTGGCATAATTCAGACCCTCATCATCATTTTGGTGTAAAGGAAAAACAGCAGCTTTGGAATCAGACAGAATGGAATCAAATTTCAGCTCTACTACCACCTAGCTGAGTGATCTTGGACAAGTTATTTAGCCTCATCTCTTAACTGAGAATTATAATTCGTATATCATACACCTGCAGTAAACACTAAATATGATAACATGTCAAGAGGCTAGCACAATATCTGGCACATTGAAGAGCCTCAATAAATATTAGTCTTCCTTCGGCTTCCCTGTTGGCACAGTGGTTAAGAATCCGCCTGACAATGCAGGGGACACAGTTTCGATCCCTGGTCTGGGAAGATCCCACATGCCGCAGAGCAACTAAGCCTGTGTGCCACAACTACTGAGCCTGTGCTCTAGAGCCCGTGAGCCACAACTACTGAGCCCACATGCCTAGAGCCTGTGCTCCACAATGAGGGAAGTCACTGCAATGAGAAGCCCGCGCACTGCAACAAAGAGTAGCCCCCGCTCGCAGCAACTAGAGAAAGCCCATGAGCAGCAACGAAGACCCAATGCAGCCAAAATAAATAAATAAATAAATAAATAAAATAAATTAATTTTAAATGTTGTTCATTATTGAGGGTAATGAAGATTCTTTTTTTTTTTTTTTTTTTTTTTTTTTTTTTGCGGTACGCGGGCCTCTCACTGTTGTGGCCTCTCCTGTTGCGGAGCCGGACGCGCAGGCTCAGCAGCCATGGCTCACGGGCACAGCTGCTCCGCAGCATGTGGGATCTTCCCAGACCGGGGCACGAACCCGTGTCCCCTGCATCGGCAGGCGGACTCTCAACCACTGCGCCACCAGGGAAGCCCAATTTTAAAATATATATATATATATATATTAGTCTTCCTCTTCCCAGCACCTCCAAATGCCCTCCATGTTTATAGACTCTCTATGTCCAGTCCTTCCTTCATGATGCTGAGAAGACATTTCTCTAAAACAAACCTGATCAGAGCATACATGGCCTAAATACCTTTGACGCTTCTCACTGCCTACCGAACAAACTCCAAACCTTTGTAGGCTATACAAAGCCCTCCCCACCTCTTCTCCAGCTGCTCTTCCCCATGCCTCCAAATCTGTACCTTCCCCAGATGGTGGTTTTGTTTCTGGACGTGTAATACACTTTCCTGCCTGCCTCTGTGCCTTCCCCCATTCTTTTCTCTTTGCCTAGAATTGCCCGCCCCCTCCCCCCATTTATACATGAGAAATGCTCCCCTTTCCTTCAAATTCTAGCTTGAAGGCTACTTGAAGCCTTTTCTTAGTTCACTGCCTCTTCCATATTCAAGGACGTGCTGTGCCTACCACTTGGTACCTCACATGGCAAGGCAGGTACTGTGTATTTCCAGTGCTTGGCATTGTGTTGGGTACTAGAAGACACTCAACAAATATTTTTGAATGGACACATTAAAAGATTTATGACTAAACAGTCATAAATAGTATAGAATGGCAAAACATCTGTTTTTTAAAGCTTAAACCCCCAGAACTGGGAGATTCCTATGAAACTGAACTTCAAAGGCTTCATAGGAATCTCCTAGTTCTGGGGATCTAAGCTTTAAAAAACAGATGTTTTGCCATTCTATACTATTTATGACTGTTTAGTCATAAATCTTTTAATGTGTCCATTCAAAAATATTCAACAAACTGGCTTGTCATCTTACTGAATGAATGTTTTAACCTCTATAGGTGAGTGACCCAGGCAACAACAACTCTAGACTCCAAGAGGTATTTTAGACATTGCAAGAACGACAGACTCACAATAGAGAAATGCTCATGGTCCTTCCCTAACCTTCTGATATTGTACCATGAAGGGCAGCTTTCCCGCAAAATATCCCATTGCACCACTATCAAAGGCAAAGTAGGTATCTGAAACTGAACAGGACCTTTCAGGGCCTTCCTGGGTACAAGTCCCTAAGTGCCACACACACACACACACACACACACACTGTGCACACATGCTTCTTGTTTGGCCTCCCCTAAGCTTCCCTGAGTTCCAAGAACAGACTTAAGCAGTTAATGATTAGAACAATAGAGTCACAAGACTCTTAGTTCCTCCTGAAGGGATATAGATAACAATCTGATGCATATCTTTGCATTGTTCTGCAGAAACTAAGATCCCAAACTTGTGGATGATGGTGACTACATACTGACCACAAGCCCACAGACCACAGACTCATTGGAAACAGAAGGCTGATGATTAAGATTCCTGAAACATCACCCTGTTACCTCACTACTAACCAACCAAAAAAATGTCCATGAGCTGATCACGTACCCTGTGGCCCTCACCCCTAATGTTGCCTTTAAAAACCCTTCCCTAAGAGCCATCCAGGAGTTTGGGTCATTAGCTGCCCATTCTCCTTGCTTGGCACCTTGCAGTAAACACTGTGCTTTCCTTCACCACAATCCAGTGTCAGTAGACTGGCTCTGCTTTGCGTTGGGCAAGCAGACCCAACTTTGGTTTGGTAACACCCTGAGCCAGTCCAAACCAGCATTTCCTGTAATATTTTTGAAGCAGTGGAAGTAGTAGATATTTGTGGATTATTTTAATATAATTTTCAACATTCACCATTCTATCCTTTAGGTGCCCTTTGAAGACACACACCAAGTTTTGTCCCAATTTGTTTTATCAACTAGAGAAATATTTTTATCTATGAAAATTTTTTTTGTGGAAGAATAACCTCCAGAGTAGGTTTTGAACGTAAAAGAGGAGGGCAAAAGGCCTCTGATTAATATGACAAGCCATCAGCCCCCTGTGGGGATCAGTACACACCCTCAGTGTTCAAGCCCCATAACCACTGGTCTTTTCCTGAGTAATATGATGTGACAGTAATGGAAGTAGGATCTAGGTCAATCTTGTGCTCCACACAACACAACCGTTCTTTACGCTCCAGTGGTCCACACTTACCTCTGGAAGCAGTGGACCTATCATAATTTTGAAAGAACACTCTGGCTTCTTTTAATGGTAAGATAACACACACATTCTGCCATTTCCATTAAAAAAAAAAAAGAAGAAAACCTTTTTTCTTGATGATTAGCAATTAAAATAATTCAGCTTTAATTAGCTCATTTCAGTACGCAGCAAAAGGCTAAAATGACAGTGAAGAGCAATCTGGAATACAATGACTGACTCATGGATTATAAATGAGACAGCTGAGGTGCCACATTCAACCCATGAAGATGCTGGGCTGCAGTCAGCACTCCACCCACACCCAGGGCCCCAAGCATTTAGGTCACGTCCAGCATGTAGTACTGGGCTCATTTATCCACTCCACAAATAGCTGTTGAGTATCTTCTGTGTGCCAGCCTCTGGGTTGGATGCTGGAGATAATTTAGAAGGGAGACATAAACAAACCATAAGAGTATAAAAGGTAATTGCTTTGATTAAGGGGTTTAAACAAAGCACAGTAGAAGAACGCAGGAGAAACAGAAAAATCTGCCTGGAGCCACCAAAAAATATCTCACGGAAAGGATGAGTTAGCACTGGCAATGCAGTCAACCTGGGCTGGGGTATTATGGGGAAAAGAACAGCATGCGTGCAGGCAAGAAAGGCAAAGAGCCGCTCTGTAAGTCTGTCTTGTTCCTAAGTAATGCAGGCTTGACAGAGCAGCTAGACGAGGGGTGAAATAGGTAGGCAAGGGCCAAATCATGAAAAACCCTGCAAAGTTTAGACTGAGTCCTCTACACAGTAGTTTTTGAATACTTTTAAGCTAGAAGCACTTTGGTCAATGGAAATGCTTACCAGAAAGCATAAATGAAACAAATTCGTAAAGTCCAGCTGCTCCCACTGAAGCTGTTACTTATTGGAGGGAAATGCTGGAACCTCATTTGTTTGTAACCCCCAAAACAACAGAGCCAAACCACTGTTTCAGGAGAGTGCAAGTTGTAGTGGGCAGCCTCTAACATGGCCCCCAGTGATCACCACTTCCTGGTATTCATACTCGGCATAATTCCCTCCCTTGAGTGTGGACTGGACTTAGCAACCCGAAAAGTTGTGATGGAGTCACGTCCAAGATTAGGTTACAAACACTATGGCTTCTGTTGTCATAGTCTTTCCCTCCCCTCCCCCAACCTTCTCTCTCTGAAATCTCACTCTGAGGGAAGCCGACTGCCATGCTGTGAGTGCCCCTATGGAAAAGCCCTCATGGGAAGGAAATGACCATCTCTGGCCAACAGCCAGTAAGGACTCGAGGCCTCCAACAAGCACATGAGTGAGCTTGGAAGCAAATCCTTCCAACTGAATCCTGAGATGAAGCTGTTCTAGCCAACACCTTGCCTACACTTGTAAGAGACCCGAGCTAGCTGAGCTGCACTCAGGTTCCTGACCCACAGAAGCTGTGAGATAATTTGTTATGCAGCAAGAGATAACTAATACAGGAGCCAGTGAGGAATTCTGAGCCCAAAGTGACAGGATCAAGTATGAATTTTAAATATTAAATTAGGAATTTGGGAGTAACATATATACACTACTACATATAACATAGATAAAAAACAAGGTCCTACTGTATAGCACAGGGAACTATTCTCAATATTTTGTAATATGTATTCTGGAAAAGAATATATATATTCATTTTTATGAATCACTTTGCTGTACGCCTGAAACTAACGCAACATTGTAAAACAACTATACTTCAATTTTATAAAAAAGAATTATCCAACGAGAATCTACCATTTAACTACATATTGCAATAAAATTGAGTAGTAAGATTTAAAACTAAAAAATAAAACATAAACTAGCTACCCCATTAAAAAAATATTAAGTCTGGAATGAGCCAGGAGGAAACACTGAATGGAGCAAAACCAGAGATAAGGCAATTTCCAGTCTAGGAGGGAGAGGAAGGGGGCCTGAACAGTGGGGGTGGAAAGCAGAAGTGGTATAAATCCTTAAGAAGTAAAAATAAAATTTGGGATTATTTGAGTCTGGGGAGCAAACGAGTTTCAGGGACAATGCCAGTCATTAGCTAGGGAACAAAGAAGGAGGAATGTGTTTGGAGAGAAAGAAAAAGAGTTCCATTTGAGATGTGTAGAGATCAAAGTGGCTGGGAGTCATCCTTACGGAGAACAGTAATTGTTAGTTGGAGGCTGGTTCAGAGAAGTCTGCAGTAGGGTATTCTGCATAAGAAATTGTACTTACATATTAGGGTGCTTCAGTCACAGAGGCTGCAAATTCCACTGCCTTTGGGGGCCAAGAATATAACATAAAGGAATGAAGAGTTCTGGGTATAAAGTAACAGACTGAGGCAGGGACTGTTGAACTGTGGAGTGCCTGCCTTCCTTAAAGCTATCAAAACCAAACCCATATGAAACTCTGTGCTGTCTGGGAAACTGAATTCAGTTTCTAGAGAAGCTGGACTTTAACAGCACTCCTTAGGAAGGAGTCACAGCAGCGTGAGAAGGACCTGAGCTTTGTGTCGTGGTCCAAACGCGGGTTGGAAAAGAATTTCCAGACACAAGGCAGAATGTAAAGTAGATAGAATTTATTAGAGGGAAGGATCGCTGCCAGAACAGTGGGCCAACTTCCTAGTAGTCTGGGAGAGTGGAGCCCAAACATGTGCTATTGATCAGTTTTTATAGCCAGAAAACAGAAGAATGGTCTGAGGTGAACTTTTTGTTTACTGATTGGTCAAGGCACCTATACCTTCCTTCTATAGGGTGGGAGTGGGACAGGGCAGATGCCTTTCCTTATTTGGGACAGGTCCCATTGCCCAGGTGGGCATCACCCAGGTGGGCTCAGGAATTTCGTAACCATCGCAACATGGTGGGGAGGGCGATTAAGAGTCCGGTAGGGGGTTTAACGCTGAAACTTTTTCAGGCAGGGTCACCCTTTGTCCTTGAAGCACCATTGTCCTTGGAGCACCACACTTTGGAGTCAGGCAGCCCTAAGTTCAAATCTTGCCTCCATCACTGGCTAACTGATGTCACTTATGCTCTCTGAGCCAGCATTTTCCTGTTAATAATAACAGTTTTAGTGGAGTCGTTGTGATTAAGTGAGGAGACAATGGTAGTTCAATGCCAAGTACAGTTCCTGCCACAAAATAGGCACCTAATGGGGGTAGCAGACATTATGATGGTGATATACTAATGGCCATTATCTCCCATTGAAGGGCACTCTAGGACACAGTGAATATCCTCACCATTGTTGACTTAAAAAAAATGCACAGGGCTTCCCTGGTGGTACAGTGGTTAAGAATCCGCCTGCCAATGCAGGGGACACGGGTTCAAGCCCTGGTCCAGGAAGATCCCACATGCCGTGGAGAAACTCAGTCCAGGCGCCACAACTACTGAGCCTGTGCTCTAGAGCCCGCGAGCCACAACTACTGAGCCCGCGTGCCACAACTACTGAAGCCCACGCACCTAGAGCCCGTGCTCCGCAACAAAGAGTAGCCCCCGCTCACCACAACAAGAGAAAGACCGCACACAGCAGCGAAGACCCAATGCAGCTATAGATAAATAAATTTATTTTTTAAAAATGCACAACGTGAGAGTTGCAAGTTAAGTTTTATTTGGGGCAGAATGAGGACTGCAGCCCGGAGACAGCGTTTCAGATAACTCTGAGAAACTGCTCCGAGGAGGTGAGGTGAGGGGCCAGGATATAGAGGAGTTTTGCAACAAAGGACAGGTAGCCGGGACGTCAAAAGATTATTGTTAATTAAAGAAAACCAGATAGCTCAAGTTAAGGAATTTAGTGTTTTTCTATACATGGGAAGATGCAAGAGTCTGGGCTCATTGAAATCATTCCTTTGATATGCACCTCAGCTCTCTGGGGCCAGTGTCCTGTATTTTCAGGCTCACCGCAAGGAGTGGCTGCAGTCTGACGGCTGCTAGATGGCAGGTATTCTTTTCAGCCCTGAGTTTCCTCTGCTCTCCTAGGAGGGCTGCAATCATTAATGACTGTGACATCCTCTGTTTATTGATATGGCAGGAAATATTTCATTTCTCACCATTCTATTCAGAGAGCAGAAGAGTCATCATAGAGCATCATAGAGCATCCATGCTAGAGCATCATAGAGCATCCATGCTAGAGCTCTTAGTATTCAGTGTGGTGTATGTTTGTGTGTGTGTGTGTGTGTGTGTGTATGTGTGTGTGTGCGTGTGTCTTGCAGGTACTTTGTATAATGGGAAGTTTAATGTCAGGAGGTACGTGGTGCAATAAGAAAAACCAAGAACAGAAGTCATTGTACATTCAGGCCTCCAGGAACTGGGGTTGTGTGCAAACCAGGCCTGGGACCAACGACAGGAGGAGGGACTGCTCTTGTGCTCCAGAAATGTGACTCTGCTATTCCGCATGTGTTGGTGCCTGACATCACCAACACACTTATTCTTTCTATTATTTTTTCTCCACCTTATAGCTTCTCTTCCCTCATAGTACCTGCTTCCTTCTAACTTTGACCTCATACGGTCCCAACCCCAACTTATTCTTTTCCACCGTTAATTCTTTCTATTTCAGTTCTTGATATGACCTAGCTTTTTCTCTTTCCTCCCAGTCTGAATTCCTTAGAGTGAGGATTTGTTTCGACCACCACTTTAACAGTCATCGGCAGCTGAAGGAAAAGAAAGCAAAGTCATGTGATACAAAGGCCACCTAAACTGCTCTTTTAGCTGGAGCTACGGGTGGACAGTTTCCCACTGAAGGAACTGAGGACACGGAGACACCAAGGCTGACATGCCTGGTGTAGTGCATAGGTGAGTGTGTGTCCTGCAGAGGCTGGGAGGCTGGGGGTGGAAGGATAGGTCACAAGTATGATACTGTTATTTCAGAAATCGGTATGAGAATAATATTCAGCTATAAAAAAGAAGGAAACCCTGCCATTTGCAGCAACTTAGATGGACCTTGAGGGCATTATGCGAAAATAAAACAGAGAAAGACGAATACCTTATTCACTTATATGTGGAATCTAAAACAGAAACACCCCTTGCAAACTCATAAATACCAAGAACAGATTGGTGATTGCCAGAGGCAGGGGCCAGGGGGTGGAGGTGGAGAAATGGGAGAAGGGAGTCAAAAGGTACACACTTTTATTTGTAGGATAAATTAAGTCCTGGGGATATAATTACAGTATGGTGACTATAGTTGATATTTATCGTATTACATATTTGAAAGTCGCTAAGATGGTAAATCTTAGAAGTTCTCATCACAAGAAAAAAATTTGTAACTATGTGTGGTGATAGACGTTAAGTAGACTTATTATGGTGATTATTTCACAATAGGTACGTAAATCAAAGCATTATGTTGTATAACTGAAACTAATAGAACTTTATGTCAATTCTATCTCAAAAAAGTCAGATTGAAATTAGGTGTAGGAAGATGACATGTAACCTGACAACATTGGAAGCTTCTTCCAGGAGACCCTCTTTCCCTCCCACCCCCAGTGGATCAGGTACGAAGAATCATCAATGCAGTTAGCTCTAATCATTATGTCTATGGTGGCTTCATTCAGGTTCTTTACATAGCTGTTTGTAAAATGAATCCCTTCTGTGCCCCAGCTTCCAGGGGAGAGGATAAGACTTGCTTGCTTTCTCTGCTACTCATTCCTACTTGGTCTGGGTATATACCTGTGTGGAATTTGGGGCACCACTGTTACTCCAGGCCTGAGCAGAGCTAGTTCATCTCGAGGGAAATAAGGGTAAGACCAAGACTGCTTCTCCTCACTGGCAGCTGGATTTCCCCAAGGAGCTGCTGTCCCCAGGGAATTTCATCCTTCACTTCCCAGAGAGACAGCCAAGTGCCGCGGCAGCTGTTGTGATTTCCAGGAGGCACAGAGCTGGGGACTGCCGCCCTTCTCGTATCTCCCATGGGTGCCCATCCAAATGTATATGTTTCTGTTTGGAAGCTGGAGGTGTAAATAGCTTTGAAAGTGAGAGGAGAGATTTGTGGATTCATAGATTGACAGGATTGGTTAAGTAAAACGCCCCTTTTATTACTCAGGAAAGTGGAGTCACAGAAAAGTGATGAGGTGACTTGCCCAAGGTCATCAAACTACTCATTCCACAATCTACCCTGGTAGAGAAAGAAATAGAAATCGTATATTGTGATCCCAAAGCTGCTGCTCTTTCTTCTGCCATAGAGATGTGAAGAGGAATTGGCTTCTGTTTTTATGCATTTTACGTTTTGATTACTTCTTTTCACTCTTTGCCCATGGTTGGTTTTTAGGGTGAGGTTTTTTTTCTGTTTTTTTTTTCTTTTTGTTTTTTTTAGGGTGATATTTTGATACTGCGATATTACAGGCAAGGACCCAGCAATGCACAAACCCTGCCTTGCCTACCACTGCCCTCTCCCCTTCCCACCAGGGTCCAAGGAAGCAAAGCGCAAAAAGTAATCACAGGTTGTGAAACAAGATACCTCCGCATTAGGAGAGCCCAGGTGCCCATACCCCAATGTAGAGCTATCTGGTAAAAAAAAGTAAGTAGGGCCTGGAGAATGGACTTGAGGATATGGGGAGGGGGAAGGGTGAGCTGTGACAGGGCGAGAGAGAGGCATGGACATATATACACTAACAAAGGTAAGGTAGATACCTAGTGGGAAGCAGCCGCATGGCACAGGGATATCGGCTCGGTGCTTTGTGACCACCTAGAGGGGTGGGAGAGGGAGGGTGGGAGGGAGGGAGACGCAAGAGGGAAGAGATTGGGAACATATGTATATGTATAACTGATACACTTTGTTATAAAGCAGAAACTAACACACCACTGTAAAGCAATTATACCCCAATAAAGATGTTAAAAAAAAAAAAGTAAGTAGGGCCACCTTCCTCTTGGGGTATCCCTGCCCTCTGACCATACGCAAAGAGGAAGAAGTCTAAGAAATAGGGGAACTATATGGCCAGGCTTGCACAATAGGTCTTGGTTTATCTGCTCCCCCAAATGCATATTAGGAGGAACATAGAAGAGAGAAGAGACTCTCTAGGCCTGATGCATCTAGAAGTGAGGCAGGAAGCACAAGAGAGGAGCAGGTGGGTTCACACCCTTTTATAAATGTAGCCTGTTTTCGTTACCTGGTGGTCTGTAACAAATCACTCCAAAACGTAGCGGCTTACAAGAATCGTTGACTCTGTCTTGCAGTTTCTGTGGATCAGGTCCTCCTGATCAGACAGGGCACAGCAAGGAGGGCTGTTCTCGGCTCCACAGTTTCTGGAATCTCCACAGAAGACTCAAAGGCTGAGGGGTGGACCTGTCTGAAGGAGCGTTCCCTCACGTGTCTGTGGCTGGCTGTTAGCCACAGTGCTCACACGTGACCTCTCCAAGTGGCTTCCTCTAACGCCGTCAGTGCCTCAAGAAAAGCCAGGTGGAAGCCGTAGTAACTTTTATGACCCAGCCTCAAAGGTCACACAGTATCACTTCTGCTACATTCGACTAGTTGAGGCACTTGCAAAGGTCTGCCTGGGTTCAGAGGGAGAGGACAGACCCTACCTCGCAATGAATCACGTCAACATCACATCATAAGAACTGCACGAGAGATGAGACAGTTTGGGAAAATGCAGTACAATCTACTACATAGCCCAACCCACGTCTTGGGCTCCGACCATTCTGATTAGCGACTTCTTCCCTGTTGAGTGGGAAGCTAGGAAGAAGGTGATCTGAGACAAGCATGGCTAGGAAGAGGGCCTCAAATTTTATTTCTTACAAAACCACCACCCGCTTCACACAGATATTAATTTAGAGACTCCTTGCCATGCTCTTTGTAACTTCCTTACCTTGGCCCCTCACAAAAATTCAAATCAGCTGCCTGTTTTGACTTCTAGATGGGACTAGGTTGATGGATAGAAGGGCACATATGCGATACTCAAGAAGGACTCCTGCCCCTTTGAGCCTTTCCAAACAGAAACAAAATAAAATCTAACACTTTATTGAACTGCGCCTGAGAAATCCACATGAAAGTTAATTTGCCTTAGAACTATACCAGGACTTCCCTAGTGGTCCAGTGGTTAAGACTCCACGCTCCCAATGCAGGGGGCCCAGGTTCCATCCCTGATCAGGGAACTAGATCCCACATGCTGCAACTAAAAACAGAAAAGATCCCGCATGCCGCAACAAAGAGCTCGTACGTGGCAGTGCGGATCTCGTGCGCCACAACAAAGACCCGGTGCAGCCAAATAAATAAATAAATATTAAAACAAAACAAAACAAAACTATACCAAATGTTAAATTCAAACACAACACAGTAGCACTCATATCTCATTAATTGTGTATACCTCAGTGGAAATTCATTTGGGTTTGAACTGGGGTAAGAGGAGTTAGAGGTGGAGTTGAGAAGCTGTAAGGATTAGGTAGAGGAGGAAGGAGAAGCAGAAAGAGCAGAGGCTATAATTACCTGGAACTTTGCTGTGTTACGCTTGACCAAGCTCTAGTTCGTGAAAGCAGTTTACATGGTTTTCCAGCTGTAAACCCACACTATCAGCCTGGGAATCACAGATCCTCCTCCAACCCTCAGCCAGACACCAGTCCTTGAGGCCAGACTTCTCTTTCATCCTACCCCTCACCGGAAGTGCCTCTTCCTTGTGAGGACTCCTACAGTAAGAACTAGGTAATTCATATTTTCTAATTAAAAATAATAGTAATGACAACTAACATACTAGCATTTATTAACAACTTACTATGTGCCACATACTGTGTTAAGTGCTCACACTGTCTCAAATAATCTTTACAAAAATAATCTACCAGGTGGATCCTAGTAACCACACCCTCTTTACAGATGAGGAAGCTGGAGGCACAGAGAGGTTCAGTAACTTGTCCAAGGCAGCACAGCTGATAAGGCAGCCTAACTCTGGAGCCCATGTTCTTAACCACTGCATTATTGCATAGGGAAACCTCATACAAACCAGTTACTGGGGGAAAGATCATTGTGAGCACATTTATTAATAAATAAATAAAAAGATAAACATAGTGAACTAAAACTCTGCCTAAAATATTTAGTTAGGAGGGAGAAGTAGCAAATCAAGAGTAGAAAAAAAATGAAACAAGAATATACATAAATAAAATAAAGAAGAAAGCCAAGTTAGTGTATTAAAAAAGTAAAACCTGTTTTTTAATAAATGACTATTATCTCAATGAAAATAAGAAAAAATACAAATTAATAAGATTAGAAATAAGAACATAATACATAACTAAATGGGTGTTTGCTTACAAAAATATAAAGCACTGTGACAGATCAAAAAACTGAGAAAGAAATACAAGCAGTTACTCCCACAAAGATGCCTAGTCCTGATGGGTATAGGAAAATTTCCCAAACTTTCAAAGAACAACAACAAAATAAATCCCTATGTTACATAAACTTTAAATGTATGTGTTTATGTGTGTTGTATGTTACCCAATTTATTTTATGAAGTGAAAAATGATTGATTTCAAAATCTGAATAAGAATCAAATCAAATTATAGGCCAATCTTATTTATGAACATAAATGTTAAGATTTTGTGTTAGCAAAAGAAGAGAAAAATGCTTTAAATGTACTAGTCACTATGCTTAATTTTAGAAACACAAAACTGGTACAAAGAAGTAAAAGTAATATAGGATATCACATTAACAGGAAAATGGAAATTAATATAATATATTATATAATCCAAAGAGACTTTAACAAGTTTTTGGCTATAATTCTCATCTCTTCCTGATGAAAACTTTTTTTAAAGATTACTTATTATTTTATTTGTTTATTTTATTGGAGTATAGTTGCTTTACAATGTTGTGTTAGTTTCTGCTGTACAACAAAGTGAATCAGCTATTTGTATATATATATCCCCTCCCTCTTGACCTCCCTCCCATCCCCCGCATCCCGCTGATCTAGGTCATCACAGGGCACGGAGCTGAGCTCCCTGTGCTATACCGCAGGTTGCCACTAGCTATCCATTGCTGATGAAAACTTTTAAAATCAGGTGTTGGTAATTTAGGGTTGCTTTTTTTGTCGTATGGAATTTAGTTCAGTAATTCACCAGAAAGGCAGATTCCTGCTCTGCACTGTTTAAACTCATCTCTCTTATATGAGAATATATCCTTTACTTCTGGGGAAGGAATGTGGAAGAAGGGGTACTGGTAACAAGAAAAATATCAGCGTCTTAGGGCAGGGACCCTCATAACTACAGACTGTAGCACTGGGGATCTAGGGTCCAAGGAGAGACAAATTCAAGAGACTCATAGGTATGAAATACACCAGCAATGCCCAGAAAAAGGAGTAGGAACAATTGCTTCTGGATGTCCTGATAATATACCTTTTTTTTTGGCTTATTTTGATTTGAGCTGCTGCCAAATTATTTTTATCTTCAGCCCTTCCAAACAGGAAACTAAGGCAACATTAGCTAAACATAATGGGGTGTGTATTGAAAACAAAGAGTCGATTTTATTCTTAAAGAAGAAACACATATTGGTTTCTCAAATCAGATCTATTGTTCCAGAAATGTTGTCAATAGCTATTCAAGAAGAAAGAAAATACTATGTATATATATCAGAAAGGAAGAAACAAAAGTATCTATTTTACAGATAGCATGATTACAGACCTAGAAATCTAAGGAAATTAACTAAAAATTTATGGAAATAATGAGTTTAGTTGCAGGACTGACTCCAAAAGATTTGTAGGTATCTGTGTATATCATGTATATATGTGTGTATTGTATTATATATGTATCAGTATATGTACTAATATATAACAAGGAAATAAAATTAAAATGGATTCTATTGCTGGTATTACAACAAAAAAGGATTAAATACATGGGAATGGATTTAACTTGTGGCAAGGTTTATTCAGAGAAATTATAGAGAGGGCTGTTAATAAATTGAGTGCTATACTTGCTGATTAAGAAAGTAAATATAATAGTATTTCCAAGTTTAAAATGTAGATTTATCAATTAAAGCCTCAACAAGTTAAAGTCCCTAACAAATGAAGAGAACAATTCCTCTGGTATAATAACAAGAATAATGCCACAGAATTTTATTTTAAACGTAATGATTACTGACTCACCCTACTGTATATTTTGCTTTACTAAATTTTAAAACATATTATAAAGTGGTAATTATAAAAGCAATAGAGCACTAAGTTAAAAAACATAATAAAGTTGTTGAATCAGAAAAAATAGAAATGTTAACAGATTAACTCAAACTCTGAGTTAATACGTGACAAATCAGAACTAGGACAGTGAGGGAAGGAATCGTTAATAAATACCATTAAGATAATTAGATATTAGTATAAAAAAGCATTTACTTATGCATACAGTAATTAAAAACAAAAATGGAATCAGATCAACTTTGGTGGATTTCTAAAATTCCTAAGTCTCCTTTGCTTGCTTGGTAAAATGGAACTCATAATACCTAGCTTGAAGGTACTTTTGAGGAGTAATTTAGATAATGTATGTAGAGTACTTACCATAGTGCCAGAACATAGTAAATAGTGTTATCATGAGTCAGAGCATTAAGTACATACTAGAACAAACAAACTAGTTAAATGACCTAGAAATACAAACAGGAAAACATGTTTATCCAAGTGGTGGAGAAGGAATAAATTTCTGACCATAGAGGCATGAAGGACATTATCAGAGACAAGATGGATGTACAAAAATTTAAAAAAGAAACAACTTTCAAACAAAATATATTATTGAGAATAAACATATATTATTGAGCTCCTGAGTGAGGTAGCTTTGGAAAGAGTATTGCCAAGCCAGAGAGGGGAGGGACTGAATTTCAGGATGGCCTGAAGACTCACTCTGTATTTGACAAAAAGCCCTTCCAGGATGAGCCAAGAGCCTTCCCATGAGTTCAAAGGAACTCAAACCCAGCAAAGGTGGTCCCCCTCCCTATTCTGTCACCCTCTTTGGCTAGTTTGTCCAGAGCCCTGTGGTCCCTCCTTCTCCAGCTTGGGGTCCAAAGGAGCTTCATGTGGTCATGCTGGCACTGAGCCATTTCCCTCTCTTCACAGGGGCTGCTCACCTGGCTCAGCTCTGGTCAGTCCAGCTGCCCTTGCTAGCCGCCCCCAGCCTGCCCAATGGTCCAGTGTCCTCTATACCTTCTCACCCACCTGTTTAATTCTCATTTTCTCACTTTTCCCCCCTCTAGTAATCCCAAATTGCACGTCATTCCCATACTCCCACCCCAACCAATATACATTGTGTATTAGTCAGGGTTCTCCAGAGAAACAGAACCAATATTTAAAAGGGATTTTTAAATAAGGAATTAGCTCACACGATTATGGAGGCTGAGAAGTCCAGACTCAGAAGAACCCATGGCATAGTTCCAGTCCAAGTTCAAGCCTGAAGGCAGGGGAAGACCCATATCCCAGTTCCAAGACAGTAAGGTAGAGAGAGAGGATCTTTTCTCACTCAGTCCTTTATTCTATTCAGGCCTTCAATGGATTGGATGAGGCCCACTCACATTGGAGAAGGCGATCTGTTTTACTCGGTCTACCAATTCAGTGTTAATCCCATTGAGAAAACCCCTCACAGACATATCCAGAAATAATACTTAATCAAATATCTGGGTACCCCATGGCCCAGTCAAGTTCATACATGAAATTAACCATCGCACCTTTGAAATGTAGTTCATATTTCTAAGCTTTTGTGCAGGGACTGTTCCCCTTGTCTGGACCACTCTCCCCTTTTCCCTTCTTCATCTGTATAATTACTTTATCCTTTATGACTCAGGTAACTCCTCCAGGAAGTCTTCCTTGACACATCCTCACCGAAACAAAAGCCTCTCTTCCAAGCATCATAGCAGCCTGTGTGCTTCTCCCTGAGTAGGTTGCAAATTCTTTGTGGCCCAGAGACAGTCAAAGCTCTTAGCCGTCTCGGTTCCTAGCACAGTGCCTGCCTCACAGCAGTCCTAAGAAAGGTCTGTACCATCTGCTGCTGTCTACCCCGCTGAAGACTACTAATTATTGTTTTTTTTAATAAATTTATTTATTTATTTTTGGCTGCATTGGGTCTTCGTTGCTACATGCAGGCTTTTCTCTAGTTGTGGCAAGCAGGGGCTACTCTTTGTTGTGGTGCACGGGCTTCTCATTGTGGTGGCGTCTCTTGTTGTGGAGCACAGGCTCTAGGCGCGTGGTCTTCAGTAATTGTGGCACAGGGCTCCTCCTCGCGGGCTCTAGAGAGCAGGCTCAGTAGTTGTGGCACACGTGCTTAGTTGTTCCGTGGCATGTGGAATCTTCCCGGACCAGGGCTCGAACCCATGTCCCCTGCATTGGCAGGCGGATTCTTAACCACTGCACCGTCACTAATTTTGACATCACTGTTTGTCTCACTGAAGCTGCTCATACTAATTTCAATATGGCTCTCAGCCCTGACTACATGCTGGGATGTCCTGGGGAACTTGTAAAAAAACCAGGGTCCAGGCCCCACCCAAGGCTGAATGAATGGGAATCTCTGGGCTGGGCCCAATTATCAGGATTTTTTCAAAGCTCCCCAGATTGATTTGCCTGTGCAACCAGGATTGAGAACCATCAATTTAGGACAGTGTTCAGACCCCAACTAAGGGATGATCTTAATTCTGTGTCTGACTAGGCAGATGGGGACGCGAAACCCTGCTGATATGGTGCTATCCAGAGCTTAGGGGAGACAGGAAGCATCTCTGCTGCCTCTCAGGGCATCCCCACCACACACACCCCTCCCCACTCCCCACACCCCCATCACCATGAGGCTGAGTACTCAGCGTTCTCACTTTCACATCTTCTTGGAGGGTAGCTGTTGAAGCCCTTTCTCTGGGAACTGCCTTAGCAATTCCCATGCACCCACATCACTTGTTTGCCTTAAGCCTAATTGGAGGGATGGAGCTTCATTGGGCATTACAGCACTTTGATCCTCAGGTGCTCCCTTTAGAGTCGAAGGGTGGCAGGATATTAATGGGACAATCCAACGTAAGCCTGACTTATGTACAATTTTAGGGGCCCTCTTTAAGAAAAAGAATACAAAATTACAAATCACAAAATTGCGAGGGGTTTCCCAAAGTTTTGGAAAGGGCCAGTGCAAGTACCACACCCTGAATCTAAGCTTCAGAGGAGATCTGCTTCTGAGAAGCATAACTACCACTTACTGTGTCAATACGTACCAGAGACTTTCCTATGGAGCTCTCCTTACAACAAACAAGCAAGGATGTGTTATCCTCATTTTACAAGTGAGGAAACTCTGGTTCAAAAAGTTTTGTTACTCATCCCAGGTCACACACGTGGCACTAGAATTCCATCCGGTTCTGGCTGGTTCTGGAACCCAGACTCTTTCCAGTACACCTGCAGATCTCAACATCTACAAAAGCTGGGTGCCTTCTGGGCGGCCTGGGTTTATTATAAAAGGCAGGCAAATCCACTACAGGCAAATCTTTTAAAATGTCCATGCATGTCTGTTTCATAAACTACATATGATCACAGTAGCATATGTGTGGGATTATAAATAAGTGTATATTGCATGGAATACTAGTTAAAGAGCATAGATTCCGGGGAAGACTGCCTGGGTTAAAATCTTAGGTTTGCCTCTGTGTGTCCTTGGGTAAGAATCCTTTTTGTGTATCAGTTTCCTCATCTGTAAAACAGAGATAATAATACCTACCGCACAGGGCTGTTGTGAGAACTAAATACATGAGGAATATTTATTTATTATTAAATTTATTTATTTGTTTATTTATTTTATTTTTGGCTGCATTGGGTCTTCACTGCAGCATGCAGTTTTCTCACTGCGGCTGCCTCCCCCACTGCGGAGCACGGGCTCCAGGCGCACAGGCCTCAGCAGCTGTGGCACACGGGCTCAGCAGTTGTGGCTCGCGGGCTCCAGAGCGCAGGCTCCACAGCTGTGGCCCCCCGGGCTCAGCCGCTCCACAGAGCATGAGATCCTCCCGGACCAGGGATCAAACCCGTGTCCCCTGCATTGGCAGGCGGACCCCCAACCACTGTGCCATCAGGGAAGCCCCTATATGAGGAATATTTAGAACAGTGCCCTGCAACAGTAAGGGCTGTGCAAGTTTTCTCTATGATAAAGACAAAGGTAATTATCATGCATATATTAAGTGACACTAAGGGCGCATTCTCTCCCTCACTCTCTTGCTCTCTCCTTACTCTTTTAACCAAAAGAGGTGTGATCTTAAAAGTTTGGCAACTACTGCTTTATTTTACTCTTTTGGAGGCAAAGAAACAAATGACTCTGGGCATCAGAGTAAAATCCCTCCCGAACTGCCTCCTCCAACTGAAGTCGGGCTCCAGCCTTGGGATCCGCCAAATTGCCTAACTCCTCAAGCGTTAAAAGAGGGCGCTAATATGCTAGGATTATTTCTCTTGTGCTGTCCTCTGGCCCAGCCCTGTCCAGGAGTTGGAGACAAACTGCTACACAGTGGTTCACCCTCTGATAACTGGGGGATGGAGAGACCAAGAAACAAGGCTCCACTGACAGCGGCTTCCCACTCCCTCCAAGGAAGAAGAAAGGGGTCTGTGTGCTGAGGCAGCTCCCTTGCCAGGAGCCCGGCAGAGCAGCTGCTGAGCCCTGGCCCTGAGCTCCCGCTTCCCCCATCTCCAGGCTGAGGTGCCAGGGAGTGGGAACATCAGCTGCAGTGAAAAGAAGAAAGAAGTGCATTGAGTTGTGCTCCTGCTGCCTGCTTTCCTTTCCTCTTTCACCCTTTCCAGTGACAATCGCATAGTCTGTATCGGCTCCTCTATCTCTCCTGTCTCCCTGGATGTTGCCATCCCAGATTCCTGTCTTCCTAAAGGGAAGTCCCAGAAGACCTTTCTGAAGTTCCAACCCCCACTCCAGGCTCCTCTCCTTTCCCCTCCCATCTGCCTCTCACGTGCTCAGACTGACTTATAATTTATGCAAATAAACGTAGATGATTATGTAAATGATGCCTTCCCTTTTCTTATCCCAATTCTGGTAACACTAGGAGAAAGTAACGATAATGATTAAATCCTGCCATTTGCAACAACATGGATAAAAATTGAGGGCATTATGCTAAGTGAAATAAATCAGGCGCAGAAATACTATATATATGATCTCATTTATACGTGGAGTCTAAACAAACCAAACTTGTAGATACAGTAGATTGGTGGTCACTGGAGGCTGGGGGGGAAGGAGGGTGATGAGTGAAGGTGGTCAAAGGGTACAAACTTAGAGTTGAATACATTCTGGGCATCTAATGTATAGCATGGTAACTAAAGTTAACAATACTATTTTGTTTTGCTGAGAGAGTACCTCTTATCTGTTTTCAACCCACACACACTCACACACACACACAAAGTAACTAGGTGAGGTGACGGTTGTGTGAATTAACCTTATGGTAGTCATTTCCCAGTATGTACTTATATCAAGTCATCCCGTACACCTCAAACTTACACACTGTTGTATGCCAATTATATCTCAATAAACCTGGGAAGACAACAGTAACTAAAAGATAGAAAATAGAATCAACGTGTAAAAGGTAAAGAGGCTGAAATTTAATCTAGAAAAGAAAATGCAATGGCTTTTTCACAGCAAGATTCAATTTCCACAGAGGATAAAATAAAAGAAGACTTTGACCCTCAAATTTCCATTAAAGCTTCAAATCTATAGCAGATTGGAGAGTCTGACTCCCTATATCCATTAGGTTTTCCCATTGAAATTAGGGGCTCTTAGGAAGTGGTCAAAAGGGCTAATTGCTATATTATACCAATAGCTCATGCTACTATATTGGGATACAGCTTATATTACACACTGGAAAAAACACTGATTTTTCTGTCTTATAGAGCAAATCTCTTCACAGAAAGAACCATAAATCCAACTGTTGAATTACTATTTTTAACACTCTTCTCATATGTGTAAGAATTAATAAAGCTGGCTTTTCATGAACCACATAAGAATAAGCATCTGGGTTTTTTAATTGAAAGGGTATTACAATACTCATTTTGGTAGACTGAACAAGATCTACAAGAAAATTATGTACATCTTATGTAATTCTTTTAAGTTTGAGAAAGGTAATTGGAAGCCAACTACATGATGATCGCTGGAAATCTAATAATATCAAATGCTGTTACAGCTGAAATTCTCTCTCCAATTTCCACCTACTCAGATTGCCTATTATTTATAAAACTGACCCACATCACATCTACACACAAGCTCTAGGAGCCCACAGAACATTTTGTTGAAAGTTTTAAAAACACATCTTATGACAGAACTATTGTTAAACATATGAATGATATTCTATTGCTTGGTTAAAATTGTATGTCTAAATTGGAATTTTTAAGAAAACTTCTTAGCAGCACCATCTAGTGGGGAGTGTAGCAAAAATCCTACTCTCAATATATCCAGTTCATGGAATGATTTATTTAAAGTTTAACTCATTAATTTTGTTCCATTTTCTGACATAGAGTCTAAATTATGAGATATTACTGAGGACCAGTTGAATAACTGAAAATACAGAAGTAGAGCAAAACTTAGATTTTCTGCAACAGTTCAGATTTCAAATTTTCATACATTCTAATAACAAATATTTTTGAATTTTATAATTATGTAATGTTATTGTCTTAAATAAAAGTTTAAATTGTACAAAATGTCATTTTATTTTTAGTTCTCTGTAAGTATTTTTTAATGCAAATCACAAATTAGGAAAAATTTTATTGGATCATGCATTCTGTAGTTACAGGTGGGTAGACAAGTCATAAGTCAGGTTACCAATGGAAATTTAGTTTTTATACCACCTTACATTAAACCGTGCTAGACAGTTTTAAACAGACAATCATTAGATGAGCAATCGTTCTACAACTTTCCTTCAGTGTTCCTAGGATAGCCTGGGCTAATCTCCAGCATGCAGAGCATGAGGTATAATATTTCAGAATGGCAAGCCTCAGACAAGGGGTAAATTAAGATTTTTACTTCTTCAATAATTACAGTTGACCCTTGAACAACACACTTTTCAACTGTGCGGGTCCAATAAACATATTGGAAAAATTTTGGGGGATTTGCAACAATTTGAAACAATTCACAAACGAACCACGTACCTAGAAATATTGAACAATTTAAGAAAAAGGTATATAAGAAATACATAAAATATATGTAGATACTAGTCTAGCCTAACATAGGCGTAAGGTGAGTGATATTTAATGTAAAATTAATAATGTGTTAGTTTTCTGTTATATAACTTTGCTTTCAAAGAATTACATTACTGTACAGTATGCCTCTCTCTGGTAATTGGGTAAACTGTGTATCACCCTACCATCACAGGTAAGTGGATTCTCTTAATGCAACAATGTTTCCAATACTGTATTATGAATATGACTGTAACACTCTATGCCATAAAAATTTCATAACAATTCATTCATTAACATATAGGCTAGGCTACCATAAAGCAATAATACTGCTGCTGCTTTGTTATTGATGCATGAATCGTTATACCTGTAAATAAATACAAATTTCTTTTTCACATTATCTTTTCATTTTTGACATCTAGTGTTAGTAATAAGGATAACAGCTACCATGTTCTGTATTGTATAAGACAATATTGATGTAGGTACTGACAGACAGATGATTCATCTTGTAAACAGACAACATAAACTAACTGTATTCATAAATACAGTACAGCCTGTAAATGTATTTTCTCCTCCTTATGATTTTCTTAATAACATTTTCTTTTCTCTAGCTCACTTTACTGTAAGAACACAGAATGTAATACATATAACATACAAAGCATGTGTTAATTGATGGTTTCTGTTTAGGGCTTCCTGTCAACAGTAGGCTATCAGTTGCTAAGTTTTGGAGGACACAAAAGTTATAAATGGATTTCAGCTGCACAGGGGGTCAGCACCCCTAACCCCCACATTGTTCAAGGGTCAACTGGTATATTGAGCATCACCTATGTACCAGGCACTGGTCTAGGTTCCAATTAGAACAACGAACAAAACATCCAAAATGCCTACTTTCAAGAAACTTACATCAGGGGAAGGGCCATAGAAAATAAGCAAATAAACAAACATATACTATGTCAGACAGTAATTGTGCTATGGAGAAAATGCAGGATCAAGGAGATAGGGAGTAACAAGGAAGGGGATGGTTGCTCTTGTATGTGAGATAGTCAGAAGGACCTTCTAACAAGGTGACATTGAAACAGAAGGTAAAAAAGGGAGAAAGCAAGCTATGCAGATAGCTGAGGGCCATGAGTTTCAGGTAGACAGAACAGGACTTGCAAAGGCCCTGGGGTGAGAGATTACTTGGCATATTCAGAGAACACCAAGGAGGTTGGCTGGGGCAGAATGATCTAAACAGAGAAATAGGGGCTGAAGTCAGAGAGGTAGTGGGACTACATAATGCAGGGCCTCGTGGCATTGTAAAGAATCTCGTTTTTATTCTAAATGATGTGGGAAGCCATGGAGCTTTTGAATAGAAGAGCTGTTCTTGGTGTTGTGTGGATAAGGCCACAGTAAAACAAGGAGGGAAGCAGGGAGTCCCATTAGGATGCTTTTGCCTCGAGTGAGAGAGAACTTAGACCCAGCCGATAGCAGAGGAGGCAGTGATAAGTAGTAGGATTCTGGATTCATTTGCAGGTAGAACCACCAAGATTTGCTGATGGATTAGATGTGGAGAGTGAGATAAAGAGTCAAGGATGACGCTAAGATTTATGTCCTGAACAACTGGCAGGAAGGAATGGGGTAGGCTGCAGGAGAAGCCTGTATTTTTGGGGCTGGCAAATATTAAGAGCTTGATTTTGAACATGTTAAGATTCAGATCTCCATTAAACATCCAAATGTAGATGTCAAGTAGACAGTCAAACAGGGGAGAGGTGCAGGCTGAAGGTGTGACTTTAGTTTTCGGTGTGTAGAGGATATTCAAAGCCTTGAAGCTAAATGAGGTCACCAAGAGAGTAGGTGTACATAGGCAAAAGAAGAGGTTTAAAGACTATGCCCTGGGACTTTCCAACATTTATTGGTGAGGGAGAAAGAGAACCAGCAGTGGAAACTAAGAAGGAGGCTAGTGAGGCGGAGGAAATCAACAGAGGTGGTACCCTTGGATCAGATGAAGCAAGCTTTTTAAGGAAGAGGGAATGATTGATGAATCAAGTAGGATGAGAATCAGGAATTGACCATCAGATTCAGCAATAAAATAGCCACTGGTGACCTTGACAAAGGCATTATTGGTGGGGTGGTGGGGATACAAGTCCGACTGAAATAGGTTCAAGAGAGAATGAGAGGGAAGCAATGGGAAACAGTGAGAATAATCAGCATAGATGTTTGCTATGAAGGAAAGAAATGAAAAGCGCTGGTAGCTGGAAGGGGAGACAGGATCAAGACTTTTTGAGAGAGAAGTTTTTTCTTTTTTTAATTTATTTTTGGCTACGTTGTGTCTTCGTTGCTGCCCTCGGGCTTTCTCTAGTTGCGGCGAGCAGGGGCTACTCTTCTTTGCAGTGCCTGGGCTTCTCATTGTGGTGGGTTCTCTTGTCGTGGAGCACGGGCTCTAGGCATGGGGCTTCAGTAGTTGCGGCATGTGGGCTCAGTAGTCATGGCTCGCGGGCTCTAGAGCCCAGGCTCAGTAGCTGTGGTGCATGGGCTTAGTTGCTCCGAGGCATGTGGGATCTTCCCGGACCAGGGCTCGAACCCGTGTCCCCTGCATTGGCAGGCGGATTCTTAACCACTGCGCCACCAGGGAAGCCCAGAAATTTTTTCTAAACAAGAATTTTTTTAAGATGGAAGACATTACACAGTGTTTACATGCTGGTTGGAAAGAAGCCATACAAAGAGAGGAGATGATGAAGCAGAAGGAAGAGGAGAGGCTCCCTGGGGTGGTGCATTTGAGTAGGTGAAAGGGGATGGTATAAGAGCATAGTGGGGGAGTTGGGGGTTGAAAGGCACACAGATAGTTGGTTCACAGAAATAGGAGGGACAGCAGGATATATGAGCTCAGATGCAGGGGAGTGGATAGATGTGTTGGTGGGTACTTGTGGCAGGTCTCTTCTGATTTCTTCCATTTTTTTCTGTAAAGGAAGCAAGGGCATCAGCAGAGAAGGGGGACAGAGAAGGAGGTGATGGAATTCAGGAAAAGAGGGGGTATGAAATAGTCATGTAGAAGAGTGGGGAAACGAATGGCCTGGGGAAGTGTTCTGTATAATAATAGTATAGCCTCCTTGAGGTTAGTGGGCTTTAATTGTTTAGTGACCATTTCCTTCACAGAAGTCCAGTAGTAATATTCTACGTTATTCATTTGGCACATAACACATGTTACATCCTGTTTTCATTTATCTGTTTTTGAGAGTCCTACCTCTCTTTTTCTTCTAATTATACCTCACATGTTTCCAAAAAGGGGCTGAGACAATTTACATACAATAAAGAATTATTTTAAATGACATAAATGAGGGCTTCAGAAAAAAAAAAAAAAGTGTGGGCCAGTGCTGCTGACTGTGTGGGGTGGTCTATTTCTCAGGTGCAAAGTTATCAAGTCCACAGGGTTAATATACTAAACCCACATCTTCCAATCTGGCCTCTACCAATAAGAAAGGTGGTATTTGACCCCCACAATTACTTTTTATTTTATTTCTCGATTATTCAGAAGCTGGCTGGTGAAGCCACTCATTGGAGACTCTCTTTAAGACTTTAAGAATTTAGGCCACAAAGACGAAGGAATGTTCAGAGAACATTTAAGAATAGAGGATATTTTGCTGATGGAAACCGTGATTTCTAGAGGACTCAAGGGAAGAATTTAGAAAGCTGAGGAAGACAAGGCATCAGATTAGGAGATATACAGAGCTGTATAGGGATGAGAGTCCAGGTGATGAGGGGTGGCTGGGAGTTTGGGGCTTCTTGTAGTGAATGACCAAAGCAGGGACAAGGTGTGAGGAGAGTGATATGGAAGGTCGACAAGGCAGAAGCTGTGTACTGGACGCTGTGGTGCACGGTCCAGGTTCCCCCTTTCAGTACCAAGGCACTTAATCTCTCAGCTGCTGGGAGAAGCCAAGGACCGGAGTTCCCCCAAGGATATTCACCTTGGCTGAAGGTAGATGCCTTGTCCAAGGCCATGCCTCCCTCCCTGGGGGCAACCCACACCCAAAAAGGTGAAAGTACAAAGGCCAAACACCCCTGCCTCAATTCAGGACATCTCTGAAGGGCTGTCTGAGCCTCAGAGCTCCCCAAAGATCTACTGAAGCTTCTGCTACATCTGCCTCACAGTTCAACTCCTCCTTTTGCTCCTTCTTGCTTTCTCCACTCCCTTACAGGTGTTATACCCAGGAGCATTCACCAGTAGACTTCCTGCATGGAAATCTCTATTTCAGAATCTCTTTCCTGGGAAACTTGCTCTATGCCAATTGCTAACAGAAGTGGTCCTAGGAAGCAAAATCTGAAATGGGATTTTAGAGCTGGATTATAAACCAGCCAACTGGCAATGAAAATGTCATCTGGTGGTAAGTGGAGTATTGAAAGCACCTAGCATGCCGTAACCGCACAAAAGTTAAAACTTTCGTCAGTGGAGAAGTTGGGATGGGATATCCACAGAAGGTAATGAGGGGATTTTTCAGGCCTTTAAGAGGTTACAGAAAGTTGTAATGGATTCAGAGGGCTGTTGCTGGGGACTATTCCTGTCCTGGAGAAATACAATAAAAGGTGTGAAGGTGATTAACTACCAATCTAAGACAAACTGTGATTTTCAGAGGGCTTCCCTGGAAGCATATAAGACAGATTTATCTCCTGTAGTCACAGGATAGAAAAAGCAGAGGTCAGGCCCAGGATTTAATTATGAGGGAAATGGAGTTTCAGAGAAGGGTGAATTCTCATGGCAATTCTGCTTTGCCAAAGTTAAGGCTTTGATTGAGAAGAAATGGGACCCTGCGACTGGCAATGGGGACATCTGGGTCAGTGAATTTGAAAATATCAAATTCTGTGTTCCCCTGAATACTTTGCGCCTGCAGAGGAGGCCGGCCCCTCCTTCCTAAAGACTTGCGTTTCACCCTTGCTCAAAGACAATTCAGGGGCTTCTGTTATGCAAGACACACACTCAGCTCGTGAAATAACTCCCCTCCTGGGCATCAGAACAATAACTAGAGTTAAGTCACAAAATAACCCATTTAGGGGAGTGTTAAGACTAAGGGAAGAAAGGGTTTATATCCTCAAGGAGGTATAGAATCCAGCCAAGAGGTGTTGGCAGAAGCTGGGAGACTATGTTTGGGAGTGTATCCTGAGGGTGCTGGATCAAGAGGGGCAGAACATGAACTTTGGTAGGGTGAGTTTACTGATGTGGAAACCTTTTCCATGATACAGGATTTAATGCCCAGGCAGGCTCTAGGACACACATTGCTAACACAGTGCTAGGTTGGCTCTTGGAGGCTTGGAGAAAGTGATGGCACACACGTAGTGAAGTAGATGTACTGAACTGCCATGGCAGGTGGTAGAAGAAGGAAAAAAAAAAGACTCAGAGAGGTGGCTTGAGTGGGCAGTGGCAATGGCTTGGGTGGTTGGTCAGGGACCAAAAGGAGAAATATTGGAAGATAGGAGACAGCAAAAACTGGGGAATTGAGGGATGCACTGATGGGAGTGGGCACAAAGTGTGAAGAGCTGTGCATGACATGTTAATTCCATCCAGGAAACATCTACCACAGAAGATGAATTAAACAACCAAGTAGACAGAGTGACCAGGCTAGCAGACATCAACCGGCCACTATCATTACCCACATTAGTGCTGCTGGTATAAGTGGCCCACGACAGAGAAGGCTTGGTTGTAGGGATGAAGCTATGCATGAGCCCAACAGAATGGACGCCCACTCATCAGGGCTGATCTAATTGCTGAATGTACAACTTGCCCCAGTTGCAAGTTGCCATGGCGAGACCAACCAACCACTTGGTGGTAAGCCAACTACATCAATATTCTTTAGTCAGCAGGTCAGTGATTCATCTTGACTGGAATTGACACATATTCCAGGGTTTTCCTTTCCTGACTGCAGGGCTTCCTTTTCCAAGGACTTCAAGAGGATCTGAGCCAGTAAAGTAAGAACTCACATAATATTGCATCAGACCAAAGGACATGCTTTAAAACAAATGTGGTACAGAGGTAGGCATATGACCATGGATTCCCTGTTCTGATCAGATACTACACCACCCAGAAGCTACTAGCCTTCCTTATAGAATAATGGAATATCTCTTAGAAGGTATTACTGAGGTTCCAGCTTGGAGATTATATCCTGTGAGGATGGAGTACCATCCTCCAGGATGCAGTTCACATCCTGAATCAATAACTGTTATATGGTGCTATGTCCCTAACACGTAAAATACAAGGTTATAGGAACCAAAGACTGAAAGTAGAAGTGGCCCCATTTATCATCAAGGCCAGTGACCCACTTGGAGAGTTTTGTTTCCTGTACCAGAAATTAACACCCTGAGATCTAGAAGACATGGTTCCTAGAAGGGAAATGCTTCTGCCAGAAACACAGTAAGATCATTTTAAATCTATATGTGCCCATTCAGTCACTCCTGGCTTTTTGTGTCAAGGAAAGGAGTCCCCCCACTGGCTGGGTATTTGACCCCAATCACAGGAGGAGGCAGGACTATAGATAAAACATGAGCAGGGCTACAGAGAAAACTTGACCAACATAATTAGCAAGCTCGACCTTAGAATAGCATCCTAGATTCATCAAACAGAGAATGCACATTCTTTTCTAGCACACACAGCTGTTCATAAAAACTGATAACATGTGAAATCAGAAGAAGTCTATTACACATATACAAAAGAGTTGATAGCATATGGATCAATGGTTTCCAAACATCTTTGATCATGTACCTGCAGTGTTGCAGTTTCCCTGGGAAGCCCACTCTGAGACGGAGATGAGTGTGCAGATTGTTTAGGGAGGGCTCTTGGGACTAACACCTGTGAAGGAGAAGGGAGGAAGCAGGAATGAGCAGAGAAGTTCAGCTGCAATTGGATACCAACGAAGGCCCCAGCTCAATGTCCTTGGGAGCTCGAGAGCTATGTCAGCCCTTCAGAGTTGGGGCAAGAAGATCAGGTGCTTACACTCCTGAGTTGAGCAATCATTGAATACCAGCTATTTTTTAAAATTCATTTTTATTGGAGTATAGTTGCTTTACAATGTTGTGTGAGTTTCTACTGCACAGGAAAGTGAATCAGCTATATGGATACATATATTCCCCTCTTTTTTGGATTTCCTTCCCACTTAGGTCACCGCAGAGCACTGAGTAAAGTTTCCTGTGCTATACAGTAGGTTCTCATTAGTTATCTATTTTATACATAGTATCAATAGTGTATACATGTCAATCCCAGTCTCTCAATTCATCCCCCACAACAAGCTATTTTTGGAAAAAGTTGTGACCTTGAGCAAGGCAATCCCGAAAGAAGGCCATTTTCTGGTAACACTCCTACCAACTCGGAGAATAAAATTTTCATTCCTAAAAGAGGATCTGGGTAGCACATCACATAAATTTTGAGTATACATCTCTAATACATAATAATAGGATGTTTATAAATTATATACTTTTACTATTATATTGACATATATGACATTTTAAACACAATAACATAGAAGTTTATAAAGAGTGAGATAGTGATGAACTAAACAATGTATTAAAACATTTTGCATAGGTGATGGTTTCATACTGCTATTCACTAAGATAAGACACAATACACACTTAGGACAGGCAGACTTCATCATGAATGGTAGGTTGTAAGTCAATATTTCTAATAATCTTCTTGATAATTTCAATTTTTTGGCCAACTTCTTACCTGATCTGACTCCTTTGCTTGCATTATTTGTGTTATCTTCAACTGTTCTTTCTTTCAAAGATTATTTTTAAGGGTGCTTTCTTTGAAGGAATCTTTTGTGAGGGTTAATTTAGTTAAATTAAATAATTTAGTCTAAATACCCACTTAGCCCAGCATACATAATTTGCAATATTTCTCAATATGCTGAAAGCAAATGTAAGAGGGAGGATGCCACTGTCAACCTCTCTACATTTTGGAACTCGCCCTCTTCCCTCACGACACTCCATTCCTGACATGTGGCTGTCTGAGACACAACCTGGTGAGGACAGCAGTGTTCTTATCTACATGAAATATTTATAAAGATTAATCTCTCTCTCTCTTTTTTTTTTTTTGGGTGGTACGCGGGCCTCTCACTGCTGTGGCCTCTCCCAACACGGAGCACAGGCTCCGGATGCACAGGCCCAGCGGCCATGGCTCACGGGCCTAGTTGCTCCACGGCATGTGGGATCTTCCTGGACCAGGGCATGAACCCGTGTCCCCTGCATCGGCAGGCGGACTCTCAACCACTGCGCCACCAGGGAAGCCCAGGGGCACCCCATTTTAGAGATCTCTGATCTAGTGAGCAGGTTTGTGCACCCCAGATCCAGCACCTCCCTTTTGGTCAGTGCTGAGAGATATTGCTTCTTGAATTACTCCTCTTTCCATCTTTCCTTCTGATAGCACATACTTTGTTAGTGTTTTTATCTCTAATCAGGTAGGAGTCAATTTGAGGTTTAAGTAGGCCTGTGAGACTGTTTCCTACTAAGTCGATTTAATCCTTTCTGCTATCCCTTTGTCCTTGTGGTCTAGTTTTTAAATTATGTTCAGGTTCTTGGTGGTGTCTCCATGAATTGCCTACAACAATTATATGTGAAACATAACATACAAGTTTATTAGCAATTCAACATCAAGTTGAAAAAGACATCACACTGGCAAAAAAATGTTTTTCTTAAAACAAGAAATCCTGTTTAATGAGATTAGATTCTCAAAGCTGCCTGTGTGTCAGAATGACCTATGGCACTGAGAAAAACAGAAACAAAACAAAACAAAACCCACTCATTCTTGGACCCCACCTGCATTACTTAGGGTCAGCTGCGAGGAATTAAAGAACTACAAAAACAGGGTCTTACCCATAATGGGAGTTGATTTCTCTCTCACACAAATGACTGTTGGAAGGCAGAGTAGCAACTCTGCTCCATGAGGTCTTGGGGGACCAAGCTCTTTGCAGCCTTCCTTTCTGCTAATCCCTAGGGAATTTTGTCCTTGTGGTCCAGTATAGTGGGTTGACCTCCAGCCTTCACATCTATGTTCCAGGCAGCAAGATGGAGGAAGGGGAAAAAAAAGAAACTGGAAAAGGATGCATATCATCTGATCCTTAAGGTAGTTTCCCAAAATCTGCCATGTGACACTGCCACTTACATCCTATTGTCTGGATCTCAGTCACGTGTTCACAACTGGATGCAAGAGAAGCTGACAATAATACCATTTATTCTGAACAACCAAATACTCAGCTAAAAATTGAGAAGTTTATTGCTAGAGAAGAGAAACTTTGGGAGACAGCCAACAGTCTCTGCCAAAACTTACAAATCAGCGATTCTTTAGGCCTTGGCGGTCTTCAGGAATCCAAGTGCACTTATGATTTGGTTGGAGAAGGTTTTGCTGTACCCCATCCTAAGGATCTCATATTATGTCCAGAATTAGCAACTGCTTCTGTGCTCTCTTAGAGAAGGTGGAAAGATGGACACAAGGTCGATTGCATCAGCTCTGTGCCTATCATTTTATCAGATGCTTTCAGGCATCACTCAGCTAGGCTATTTTAGGTTTGGTGAAAGAGAACAAATAAATATTACAATTAAAATACCCTGGAATTCTTTTGACAAGAATTAAAAGCCCTGTTCATCTCTCTCACGTTCCTCTTTCTCAGGGTGCTAGAAAAAAAAATACTAAGAAGAACAGACAAGACGTACAGTTGAACCTTGAACAAGGCTGGGGTTAGGGGTATTGACTCTTCTCCCAGTCTAAAAATCCATCTATAATTTATAGTGGGCCCTCCATATACATGGTTCCTCAGTATCTATGGTTCCCCTGTAACAGCAGATTCAATCAACTGTGAATGGTGTAGTACAAAAGTATTTACCATTGAAAAAATGGAATTTTTCAAACCTGAGCTGTTCAAGGGTCAAATGTAATCTTTTCTAAAAATTTGGTCCACTGGAGACACCAATCTAAATGGAGACTTTCCCTCTACTTTTGTCAACTTTGTTTAGAGAGATACTTACAGCAATAAAGAGAAGAAACTGTTTTGGGGCTTGAAACCTCTACACGGCGTGCCCTGGAAACAATACTGGGTGTTGCACAACTCTACAGGGTACTGTTCACATTATTTCTATGTGAACGGCAGTCCCTTGGAGCAGGGTATAAATGGTGTCCCTCAGAGTTGTGTAAGGTTGCTGTCCTGCAGGGAAGCAGTGTAACTTGTCTGTTAATATCGAAATACACGTAAACTGGCAAAATAATCATGTGGCATTGACAGTCCCAAGAAGAGTCAAAAACTATTCTGTTCTTGAAGAAAGCTGTTTCTAAACATAGTCCAGAGAACTTGATTTATATTAATTTCATCAATGGCTACCAAGAGGGTTCAGCTAATCTAGTGAATCTGCAACATTTCTGAATTTCTAGGTGTCTATTCTAAAGACAAGTGTAAGACCCTAGAAATTTCAGGTTTCTACAGTGCTGTGGAATATGATTTGCGTGCACATTTCTGTCACATCATTAATCAGGGGAGTTTAGGATCCCTCACTTTCTTTCTTGCGAGCACACCTGTTCCTGCTGGAAATGAATAAGTAGAGAGCAACCGCAGCTGCACGGTGGCTTTCCTGATTTAAGGAACATAATTAGTCTCATCTTTAAAGCTGGAGTATTATGTCAAAGCTTCAAGGGTGCCTCTAATATGTAGCTCTTGTCAGAGCCAATTACCATTAGAACATATTTTTAACATGTCATTTAGAATGTGTTTTTTTAAAAAAAGATAGTTTTAAAATTATTAACAAAAACAAAATAAGTCTTTAAGCAAGTGCATTTTCAATAATGGGATGGGATATCCTGGAAAGGTTTCTTCATATTAGCCACTGCTGTTTATGGGACCCAACAGTTTGAATCAGTCTTGCCTCCCTTGACACAAAATAAGGATAATTGAACTCATGCTTCTTCTTCCCATTTTATATCAATATATAAAGTATTGGTCCTTAACATTTATTGGGTCATAGACATGTCAGAGAATACAATGTAAGATATGGCACGTTTTCTAAGCAATGCACTCAGATACATATACACAAATGTTAGCACAAAGTTTCAGGGATTATTGACTCAAAATCTATTCATAGACACTCTAGTTTCAAAACCCCAATCTAAAGGAGAATGTAGGATGAAAATAAGTTTTAAGAACTCAAAAAAAAGAGAACTCAAAATTGAAATCTACTCAAGGTCTAAAGAAGAAAAAGTTGATGTGTGTATGAATTTGAAATAAGTTTACATTAATTTGAAACTAAGACACTTTGGAGACAGAGTTACTATTTTCAGGAATTTTTTTCTATTGATGTCTTTAATTTCAAGGACCAATTTATATAAAATCCAGCAATACACATCTCAAAAATTATTCTAAATTGAACTACAACTCAAAGCACACTCTAGAAGTTTTTTTGGTTTGTTTTGTACAATGGAAAACTTATGCTATATTCCTTCAAGATTTCTCTATCAGAACTTTTGGTAATTTTGTTTGGGTTCACTGGTGAAAATATTGTAAAAAAAAACCAGTTCATTTACATCATCCTGAAGGACAATAACCTAAGCCCATTTGTTTGTTTGTTTACTTATTTATTAACTGTATTAAGATATAATTCACATACCATACAGTTCACACATTTAAGGTATACAAGTCAATGGTTTTTAGCAGATTTACAGAGTTATGCAACCATCACCACAATAATTTCAGAACATTTTCATCAACCCAGAAAGAAACCTTGTACCCATTAACAACCACTCCCTATTCCCCACCCCCAATCATTCCAGCCTTAGGCAAGCTGTAATCTGCTTTCTATCTCAATAGATTTGCCTATTTTTTCACTTAGCATAATATTTTCAAGGTTCATCATGTTGTAGCATGTATTAGCACTTCATTTCTTTTTATGACTAAATAATATCCTATTGTACGGCTATTCTACATTTTATTTATCCATTCATCAGTTGATGGACATTTGGGTTGTTTCCAATGTGGGGCTATTATGAATAATTCTGCTATAAACATTTGTGTACAAGTTTTTGTGTTGACTAGCCCCTCAACATTTAACCATACAAGGCAAAAAGTAAAAAGAGTTCTTATAACAAAATTAAACAAAATTTGTTTTACAATAATTTTAGACTTGCTAAGATTTCATACCCAACATCACAAAGGCATATCATGACCGGGAAATGCATCATGACTTTATCACAGAATTAGACGAGGTTAGATCCCTGAGATCTCTTCTTACACTAAGTCAACAACTTAACTACTTTCCATTACTTCTGTCTGACTAGAAGAGTAAATAAAGACCAGGTTGTGGACATCCAGTGGTCTTGAGGAAATTATCATAAAATGTTACTGAGCCTCTTGCAAGCAGCAAGGACAACTGTGCACATGGGCCTTGGACAGAAGTGTTATATTGAGCATGACTTGCCAAGCTATCCTGACCTCCCTATTCTGGTCTGAAGTATGTGGTTTCCTCACCAACTCTCAATTGTGTTTTGCCTAAACTTCAACACTGTTCTGCCATTGATACTCTACCTCTGACTACTGCCTCTGCCTCTCCCTTGGCAGCTTTCCAAGCTCACTCATAGAGACCCTCACTGCTGACTCTACCCTGCCAACCATCTTCACTCCACCTCTGAGACCGAAGTGAAATGTATCATAGGCTTCCTTGCTGGATTAATGTCCCTCTGGACTCTAGGTCTGTCAAGAGCTGTGTAAGATGCTCAGGGGTGCATGATGAGTGTCTGTTGAATGAAGGGTCCATAAGATTTCCTATCGGTGCTACGTGTGTGAGGTTGAAAGGGCTCAAATGAATTTATACACGTATCAGTGAATAATTAATGACATATTTCTCCAATGATCAAAGAACTTGGGAACCTCAACTTATTCCTGAGGCTCTTTCCTTAGTGATTATGGTGTTAACATAAGTTTATTCACTGAGATTGAAATAATTTATCTGATAGGGACAGATTCCCAGGCATAGGAAGCACATTCCTAAAGATCTGACCCATTAGAATCTTCATCAGACAAAGACCCAAAGAAGAGTTTTAGCTGGCCAATTACTTCTTTTGCTTTGCATTTCAGAGCAATCTTACTTTGGATCTTTGGATTTAGTTTCACTGAAATTCAGTGAGCACTACCTGATGCCAGCATGTGAGGCAAAACCTGAAAGGCTGAATCACAATTTACTGCTGGGGGGTCCTGCCAAGCTTTGCCACTCTTTCAGAGGAGGGTTTCCCTGGGAAGCCAGTTTTTTCAGATAGTCACAAGGCTCCAGTTGGGGAATATCAGGATTCTGCCTGTGATATTTCTGCAACTTCTCTACCACTGTGGGCAACCCAACTGTGGAAGCATAGAACATGGGCCCACCCCTGTGCCTTGGCCATCCATACCCGTGTAAATAGACCACATCAATGTGCTCTGGGGTAGCCGCCATCCCTTCTCCCAAGATGCGGAATGCTTCATTGATGAGTGAATATAAGCAGCGCTCGAGGATCTCATCCCGGCTAATGATACGTGGTTCAATGTTATAGGTTTCTCTGTACTGTGTCAGAAATTTGGAAAGCCAGGGATTAGGTTTGTGAATCCTACCCAACGGCTTATCATAAAGGTACCAACCCTCACCTGTCTTCTGGCCAAATCGTCCTGATTCACAGAGCATATCAGGAATTGGGCAATATCTCCAGCTGCCTCGCTTTCGGGAGGGAGTTCCTGGAGGCAATGTAGGTCCAGTAAGACCTTGCCCTTTTCGGGATTTCCAACCTACATCCAATCCAGCAAGATCAGACACTCTAAAAGGTCCCATTTTGAAACCAAACTCTTCCAGCACCTGATCTATCTCCTCTGGTTTACTGCCTTCTTCCAATAAGAAATATGTCTGATTATAATAAGGCTTCAACATTCGATTCCCAACAAATCCAAAACAGTTGCCTACCACTACTCCAATTTTGTTAATCTTTTTTGATAAATTCATAATAGTGGCAATGGTAGTGGGGGAAGAGTATCGGCTGGGAATAACCTCTAACAACTTCATGATGTGAGCTGGTGAGAAGAAGTGGGTGCCAATGACCAAGTGAGGACGATCACTGGAAGAAGCAATCTCATCAATGTCCAGGGCTGAAGTGTTGGTGCACAGAAATGCTTCTGGCTTGCACACGGCTGACAGTTCAGCAAAGACCTGTTTCTTCAGGTTCCTTTCCTCAAATACTGCTTCAATAACTAAATCTACACCACTAAGCTCTTTTATAGATGTAGTTAACCTGGGTTTTGGTCCTGACCAAGAGTGGCCACTCTGCTGCATTTTGGACACTTCCTTTTCTAAGATGGAGGTTATTATCTTGTTTGCAGTCTCTAGCTGCTTCTTGTCTGATTCTACAGCAATCACAGGGATTTTGGCCATTGCAAAAGATATGGCAATGCCTCGGCCCATTGTTCCCAAGCCTGTAGATAAGAGTGAAGGAGAAAAAGAATGATTCAATGGTATTGGCAACTGAGAAATTACTCAGTGAATGGAAGGCTTCTGTGGAAACGTGGCATTCAAAGATACAAATTCAAGGACTACAAATGGATTGAATACTAGTTAAGGCTAGGCACTGTATTAAGTGATTCAGAAGGTATAACAGTAAGTAGGATTCACACACAAACACACACATGCTATTAGAAATAATAAACAAGTTCAGCAAGGTTGCAGGATACAAGAGCAATATACAAAAATCAGTTTTATTTATATATACTAGCAATGAATAATCTGAATATGAAATTAAGAAAACAATTCCACTTATAATAGCATTAAAAAGAATACTTCAGAATAAATTTAAGGAAGAATTGTAAGACTTGTACACTAATAACAAAAGAACATTGTTGAAAGAAATTAAATAAAACCTAAATAAATGGAAAGACATCCCATGGTCGTGGATCAGAAGACTTAATATTGTTAAGATGGCAATATTACCCAAATCAATCTGCAGATCCAGTGCAATCACTATGAAAAATCCAACTGTTTTTTTGGCAGAAATTAACAAGCTGATCCTACAAGTCATATAGAAATACAAGAAATCCAGAATAACCAAAACAATATAGAAAAAAAAAAGAACAAACTCTTTCCAATTTCAAAACTTTTGACAAATCTACACTATTCAAGACAGTGTGATACTGGAATAAGGATAGACATATAGATCAATGAGATAGAATTGAGAGTCCTGAAATAAACTCATACATTTATGGAAAATCAATTTTTGACAAGGGTGCCAATATGGGGGGAAAGAATAGTCTTTTTCAACAAAGGTGCTGGGACAGCTGATATCCACATGTGAAAGAATTTTGTTGAACTTCTACCTCACACCATATACAAAAGTAGATCAAAGTGGATCACTCAAAGTGGATCAAAGGCCAAAGTAAGAGCTAAAACTGTAAAACTCTTATGAGTAAATCTTCATGACCTTGGATTAGGCAACAGTTTCTTAGAAATGACACCAAGAGCATAAGCAATAAAAGAAAAAAATAGATAAATTGGACACTATCAAAATTAAAAACTTCTGTGCTTTGAAGGACACAATAAAGAAAGTGAAAAAACCCCCATAGAATAGGAGAAAATATTTGCAAATCATATATCTGATAAGGTACTTGTATCAGAATATATAAAGAACTCAAACTCGACAATAAAAAGACAGCTCAATTTAAAATTAGGCAAAGGAATCTGCAGCAACATCAATGGACCTAGATATTCTCATACTGAGTGAAGTAAGTCAGACAGACAAAGACAAATATCATATGATATCGCTTACATGTGGAATCTAAAAAAAGGGTACAAATGAACTTATCTACAAAACAGAAATAGAGTTACAGATATAAAAAACAAACATGGTTACCAGGGGGTAAGTGGGGGGAGGGATAAATGGAAAGATTAGGATTGATATAAACACACTACTATATATAAAAGAGATAACTAATAAGGACCTACTGTATAGCACAGGGAGCTCTACTCAATACTCTATAATGGTCTATATGGGAAAAGAATCTAAAAAAGAGTGGATATATGTATATGTATAACACTCACTTTGCTGTACACCTGAAACTAACACAACATTGTAAATCAACTATACTCCAATAAAATTTTTTTTTTTTTTTTTTTTGCGGTACGCGGGCCTCTCACTGCTGTGGCCTCACCCCTTGCAGAGCACAGGCTCCGGACTCTCAGGTTCAGCGGCCATGGCTCACGGGCCCAGCCGCTCCGCGGCATGTGGGATCTTCCCGGGCCGGGGCACAAACCCGTGTTCCCCGCACTGGCAGGCGGACTCTCAACCACTGTGCCACCAGGGAAGCCCTCCAATAAAAATTTTTAAAAAATAAAATAAAATTAGGCAAAGGATCAATTAAACATTTCTCCAAAGAAGATATACAAATGGCCAATAAGCATATGAAGAGATGCCTAACATCATTAGTCACTATGGAAATGCAGAACAAAACCACAATGAGCTACCACTTCATACCCACTAGGATAGCTATAATTTAAAAAGACAGACAATAACAATTCTGGTGAGGATGTGATACCCTGATTCACTGCTGGCAAATTGTAAAATGGTGCTGTTGCAGTAGAAAACAAGCTGGAAGTTCCTCAAAATGTTAAACGTGCAGTTACCATACGATCCAGCAATTCCATTCCTAGGTAGGTAGGTAGGTAGGTATATACATAACCCAAGAGAAATGAAGACATACATCCACACAAAACTTGTACATAGATGTTCATAGCAGCATTATTCAAAATAGCCAAAAAGAAGAAACAAGCCAAATGTCATCAACATGGATAAACAAAAGGTGGTATGTCTCTCCAGTGGAATATTACTCAGCCGTAAAACTAAATGGTACATCCTATAACATGGATGAGCCTTAAAAAACATTATGCTAAGTTACAGTTGGATGCAAAAGTTTACTTGTTATATGATTCCATTTATATGACATGTCCAGAATAGGAACATCCACAGAGACAGAAAGTAGATTAGTAGTTGCCAGGAGCTGGGAGGATGGGCAATGAGGAATAACTGCAAATGGGTACAGGGTTTCTTTTTAAAGTGATGGAAATGTTCTAAAATTTTTTGTGGCAATGGCTACACAACTTTATGAATATCTAAAAACCACTTAAGTGTACTCTCTTTTTGGTGACATTGTTACTATGTCTTTTAAAAATGTTGTAATTGCAGTAAAATACATATAACATAAAACTTAACATCATAACCATTTCTAAGTGTACAGTTCAGGGGCATTAAGTACATTCACAGAGTTGTGCAACCAGCACCACCACCCATCTCATCTCCAGAACGCTTTTCATCTTGCAAAACTGAAACTCTGGGCTTCCCTGGTGGCGCAGTGGTTGAGAGTCCGCCTGCCGATGTGGGGAACACGGGTTCGTGCCCCAGTCCAGGAAGATCCCACATGCCGCGGAGCGGCTGGGCCCGTGAGCCGTGGCCGCTGAGCCTGCGCATCCGGAGCCTGTGCTCCGCAACGGGAGAGGCCACAACAGTGAGAGGCCCGCGTACCACAAAAAAAAAAAAAAAAAAAAACCTGAAACTCTGTACTCATTAAACAATAACTCCCCATTTTGCCCTCTCCCCAGCCCCTGGCAACCATCATTCTACTTTCTATCTTTATAATTTTGACTACTCTAGTCTTTTTCAACAAAGACTACTCTAGGTGCCTCATATAAGTGGAATCAAATAGTATTTGTCCTTTTGTGACTAGCTCATTTCTCTTAGTAGAATAGCCTCCAGGTTTATTCATGTTGTAGCGTGTATCAGAATTTCCCACCTTTTAGCCCTTTGAATATATATATGTACCACATTTTGTTTATTCATTCATCTGTTAATGGACATTTGGGTTTCTTCCACCATTAGTCCACTATTGTGAATAATTCTGCTATGGACATGATTATACAAATACCCGTTTGAGTCCCTGCCTTCAATTCTTTTTGATATACCCAGAAGTGGAATTGCTGAATCATATGGTAATTCTATTTTTAATTTTTGGAGGGATTGCCATACTTTTTTTCAGCAGCTGCAGCATTTTATGTTGAATTGTACTCTTTAAATGGGTGAATTTTATGACATATGTTTCACCTCAATAAAACTGTTATTAAAAATATGAGTAGTACCAACCCTCAAGGAACTTATAATCTAGTGGTGGGAAAGGAAAAAGTTCATAAATATCCACCCTTAAAGGTAAAGTAAGTGATGAGAGAAGTTCAAATTTCTTTGGTGATTCAAAGGAAAGAGATTATTTTTGGTTGGATGAGTCAAGAAAAACTTCAAGATAAAGATATTTGAAGAAATATTTAAAGAAAGATCAAACTAAAACAGTGAAATTGGAGAAGTTGAACCACCCAGCTGGGAAAGGGAAAAGAAAAGTGAGAAATATTTTTTAAAAAGGCAAGAAGGGGGCTTCCCTGGTGGGGCAGTGGTTGAGAATCTGCCTGCCAATGCAGGGGACACGGGTTCGAGTCCTGGTCTGGGAAGATCCCACATGCCGCAGAGCAACTAGGCCTGTGAGCCACAAGTACTGAGCCTGCACGTCTGGAGCTTGTGCTCCGCAACAAGAGAGGCCGCGACAGTGAGAGGCCCGCGCACCGCGATGAAGAGTGGCCCCCGCTCGCTGCAACTAGAGAAAGCCCTCACACAGAAACGAAGACCCAACACAGCCAAAAATAAATAAATAAATAAACTAATTATTTAAAAAAAAAAAGGCAAGAAGGATGGAAAATGTAGAAAAATTATTCGATGGCAAAGAGGTTGCTATTTCTTTCCCACACCATTTCATTTTCTTCCTGGGCACATAGAAGCCTGTACTTTCTAGACCTCTGGTATCCTGGTAGGGCCTGTAACTAATTCTGGTCAAGGGAATGGGGAAGAGGGTGGTGTGGGATCACGACTGGCCCCTAAAATCACCCACAAAATCCTTCATTACCACCTGGGTATAGAGGATGCAGAGAACAACTCTGAGGCTTTGGAGGAGACCCTAGAGCAGATACTGGCCTGCAGGTTGCATCCAGCCCACTGCCTGCTTGTGTACTGCTGGTGAGCTAAGAATATTTTTACATTTTAAATAGCTGAAAATGAAAGAATAAGAATATTTTGTGACACAGGAAAATTATATCAAATTCAAATTTTAGTGTCCATAAATAAAGTTTTACTGGAATCAATCACACTGATTTGTTTTTGTATTGTCTATGGCCGTGTTTTTTCTTCAGCTACTTTAATTATAAAAATCTTTCATGTTCTCAAAAAAAAAAAAAAGGAAAACCAGAAGGCAACAGTCTAGTACAGAAATATACAACCAGAAGATATTACCACCAACCAGGTCCGACAACTAAATCATGTTGGGGATTCTGAAAATAAAAGCACACTAATACAAAGTAGTAAACCAGTGGTTCTTATATAATTAGGGATGGAAAAATGAGTCAGTAGGCCTGGAAAACACCATTCCTGAAAAAGAAACACTGTAAGAATATAAACCATAACTCTACAGTAAAAAGCAACCAGGACTTTCCATTCAGGCATGGGTGAATCTAAAAAGGTGGTGATGCCATCTACTGATCACATGACCTTTTAAGGAACTGTAAAAAAGCATAGAAACAGTAGGTAAAATGTATCTACATCTCATAAAATTAAAATTTCTCTGGCTAATTTATCTTTGTATTTACCTTTCTGCTTAAGACATGGAGGTCAGAAGTAACCCACAATGAACAGAGAACCATAGAATATTAACTATTCTTGAAAGCATAAAAACCAACTATAATCCTTACATATGTTCCTTAAATTATCACCAAGTATTATTAAGTGACCTCTAGTGAACACCTGTAATCATTAAACCACAAGTCAAAGTCTCTGTGACTGCTTTCAGTATCATACTCAACTGAGAATGCAAGACAAAACTGGCCAACGGGACTTGTTAATTTCAGAAATCAAAGTAACTAAACTTTTTAATAGCCACAATTTAAATGTAGAATGTAAGGTTTTAACGATTTCTATCTTCCATATTTTTAACAAGCCATAAAATTGTGCTACGTTTTCTGGTTAAAGTGATTGCAAATTTGGACTCTAAGGTTAAATCCTGGAGGTTAATTTTATATCAGGTCTGTATTAGCCACATTATAGCTACAATCCACTATCCTTTTTACAGAAACCCTTCCAATTTAAGACTCTGCAAGTTGTATACTGCCAAAAATGCCCATGTAGATTTATAAGAGCAGTGTAATATTGATGTACCATATTACTTCCATGAATTCTTAGCTATCTTGCCTTGCTTGATCCTAACAAAGGTTGTAAGAAGCTATGAAATGCCGAAAGACAAAAGGCCCAAAGCCCGAGCTCCCAGTAAATCAATAGGCCGTCTTAAAAGTGTCTTCTGTAACAAGGCTCATACTGAACTCCACTGACACCAGATCTCCCCCTGTGACACCCAGGACTCTCCTCCCTTGATATGTGCATGAAAGGTGAAGAAGGACAACCGGAAATAATTTGTTTAGGATCTGTATCTTATAAAACATCCTTATCGATTAATACAATGACATCTTTTATATTAAAGAAAGTCAGTACAGCATAATCCAAAACTATCTTTAAATAGTACATTTAAGGAAACTAAGCCAAAAGACTGTTGCATTATGATTTAATCTAATTGCACAAAAATTTGAAATTACAACTCCTCTAGATTTCTAAGAAGAAGGTTATGCATGCCTCCATATTCAATTCTGCATTGTTACATTTAAACCAGATAGTGAATTTCACAACATGATGGATCAATTTAGAATTTCCATGCAACACCTCAAATTATATAAAATGGAAGCAATTTTTAAAGCTTTGTGGAATGTTTAAAGTTCTACTTTGTGCTAAAGTTTTTTGGGGTTTTTTTGTTTGTTTTTTTACCAGCAACTTTGGATTATAATGTATCAGGTGGCTATACTTTAAAATGCTGATCACTGAATATCGTGGACTTTGAACTGGCTTCTACTCCTAAAAATGTATCACCACTTAAGTAGACAACCAAAAATTCCCTTCACTTCAAAAGTCTCAAATTGTGTTTCTTACAAAATAAGATTTGTGTAACAAACTGCCTTCTATGGGACCAGAACTATGGTAATAGTGGGTTCAACCATGTTAGTGGGTTCAATTATGTTAATATTTTATTTTCAAAAGCACTTTACAAGAAAATGTAAGTATGGCTTCCAATAGGAATGTTATACCTGGACTTGATTGGTACCAAGCTCAGATTTTAGTTTTGCAAGGAAAAACAGGCTTTCAGGTTAAACAACAATTTGTAACCAAAACTTTAATCCCAAGGATTCTCACAAAACATATTACAAATGACAGCATGAAAAAAAATCTTGCACAGTAACTCAAAGTTCAGCTCTACAATGTACCCTTAAACTAACAGGACATTGGTATATTGAATAGTCTCAAATTTCCAAATAATATTACAAAGAGCTATGTATTCATATACAGCAATCACAGAAGGAACTTATGACCTAAAGCAAAGGTAAACTAACTTTCTTGAAACTTCTTAGATTCTAAACCCACCGGACAACCTCTTGTCCAGGGTGAAGACTAGTGGAATTTTTAAACCTCTAATCTAGTTTAAGGGTGCAGCTTTTATTTTTACCTGCTGGCTTGTGTTCACAGCAGCTTTTAAAGACTGCTTGCTTAACTACAGCTGCATAGCCCAGCTACAGAAAGTCTTTTCAATTTTTGCCAGTTTTGTTTCCATAATATTAAACATCACACTTTAGCTGGACAGGAGTTAGAGGTTTATTATCAGTCTATGCAAGACTAAAAATTCAAAGCAAATTCAATTTTGCATAAGGGAACATTGTAAAGTAACAATTCTTGATATTACATGCCTCATATAATCCATTTCAAACCATAGAGAATTACATCTTTATGTGTCACTGTTCCAAGAGACAAACAAATGTGAACAGCTAAAACATTTTAAAAATGCACCAAACTTACGAAGTCTCAAACAAAACTTGAATTTTCTGTACATACTCCTGTCAAATGAAGTTATTTCCTGTGCACCACTCCTCTTGCAAACTGGTCTTCTATTTCCTTTCATTTGACCTGGATCGGCTAGGAGACCCAGAGAAAGATCAGGACGGCTTGTGATTTCTCTCCTGGGACAGTGATCTCTCTCTTCTCCTATATCTAGAAAGGGACCTCCTCCGGCTGCGGGAGAAGCTTCTCCGTCTTGGAGATGTGTGGTGAGGTGGAGGACTCCTCCTCCGATAATCATCTCGAGGGCGACGACCCCAAGAACGAGGCGGCCCACGATTTCAACTTCTCTTTTCCCCATTCGACAGTTCTACTCTTACTCGGCGGCCACATAGTGTTCTCTCATCTAGCTCTTGGACAGCATCGGCTGCATCTCGGGATCTTCAAATTCAACAAAAGCGAAGCCGGGAGGGTTTCTAGCAACCCACACACTTCAGAGTGGTCCACAATAGCCAAAAGCTTGTTCCAATTCAGCCTTGTTACCATTGTTTCCGAGATTACCTACATAAACTTTACAGTCCAACGGACAGGAATCACGATGCATTTCAAGATCTCGGGTTAGAAACGCGAAGGCTCAAATCCACGCACCCTCAGCTGGGTCTTCCCGGTCCCCTCCCGCCTGGCACCCGCAGATGCTCTCGCACACCCGTCGTCCACGAAATTGCTCTATGGCTGTTTTTGTCCTCAATAGCAGAGTTGAGTAGTTGCAACAGAGACCATATGGGCCCAAAAGTCTAAAACATTTACTATCTGGAACTTTACAGAAAAAATTTGCTGACCCTTATTATCCAGGAGGATGGCAGAGCCTCTACTTGGAAAGAACCTGGTTCTAGAATTACTGTGGAGTGAGGAGGAAAATGATCTTTATTGTGCTAAGCCACTGAGATTGTTATTTGTTACAGCAGCAGGTTACCTGTTACCTAACCAACCCACTGTGGATGTTTTGTGAAAGACATGTATATATAACTCTTCTACACTTTACAATGACTAGCTTTGGGATTGTCTTTTTTTTTCAATTGAAGTTTAGTTGATTTACAATATTCTTTAGTTTTAGGTGTACAACATAGTGATTCAAAATTTTTATAGATTATACTGGATTTAAAGTTATTATAAAATATTGGCTATATTACCTGTGCTGTACAATATATCCTTGTAGCTTATTTATTTTATACATAGTAATTTGTGCCTCTTAATCCCCTGTGGCAATTGGTTTTGAATAAAGAATGTTATCAATAATAAGAAATCACTGATTTAGTTTCTCTGGAATATATTTAATTTTTAAATTGTATTAAATTATTTAATATAATATATATATTAAATTATTTAAAACATTTAGGTTTCCAAATTTACTAAGCATCTGCATTTCACTCAGTAACAAGAGGGCTGGATAACTCTCACTATTGTAGCAGCTTGTATCCTAAACTTTGGCCTGGGTAAATAGGAGGTAGAGTTGGGGGTTCAAAACCCTGGCCTCCTAGCTTTCGGTCCCAAGCTGAAAATTCCTACCATGTAGAGATTATAAACTCACAGGGACAATAAGGACTAATGAGAAGTTTATGTGAAAGTGCTTTGTAAAGTATAATGTCATGCAGGTGATATCTCAGAACTGAACACAGCGGGGAAGGAAGGCCACCTGGTGAAGATGGAGCAGAGCTCCTCGGCGCTCACCTCTCAGAGCAGGTCTGCTGAAGGACCGCTGGCGCTCCAAACAGCTCATAATCCAAACCACAAAGTGGGCCAGACTAGTGCTTTTTAGAAGTGTCTTAGCTATAACTTTAGATCTTCTTCAATTCTATAAACTGATACTTTTCATTTAATCACTGAAACAAAATATACATGAAAACAATATCTATTTCTTTCAAAAAGTTCTTAGCTACTAACTTCTATTTTCACAACCTTGTGGTCTCAAAGTTCTCAAGAACAAAGGGCTGAAAGACCAAACTTTTCACTGTTGGTAATTATGTTTTCATAGGTATATATTGCATTTACATTGAATTTAGTTTCTTAATTTTTCCTCATTAAACACACACAGACAGGGACCAGGAGTCCTACTCCTGTACCAAATCACTGCCTTTAACTGCCATGGAATTAAATCTAGTCAAGAACCTCTTCTACTCAGAGAAGTAAATAAAGGATAAGGGATGCTTTGACTACTGGTTCTGCAGTGTTTGGTCAACTGCAGTCTTCTCCCCTTCTGACAGCCCTGAGAGTCCAGGTGAGGTGGGAGAATGTGAACTTGCAGTTTGTGCCGACCTGATCTGAGAACATAGGCTTATGGAAGTGCAAAGTTGGGCTCATCAGGGCTGGGGTTTTGCCAGGGGGCATAATGAAAGGATGAGTCGTGGCATTTGAGGACATTGGTAAGAGAGTAATTGAAGTGATGACTGGAACTGAAAACTGAATAGAGAAGAAAGTAAAGATAGGGGGAGCTGATCAAGTAACACATGTACTAGTTAGAATAACCGAGAAAGGGATGTGGGAAAATACAAGGTTGTGGTGAAAAAGTGAGATTTCACATTTCAGAGGTGGAGAAATGTTCAGGGTAAAGACAAGACCTACGGTGAAGCCATAAGTATGGGTCACAGAAGTGAAGTGAGGTGAGCGTCGCTGGATCTGAGGAGGTGAAGGAACCCAGAAGCAACAGGTCTGGGTTATTCAGGGCTGAATTATTCACACAGAGGATGAAGACAACCAGATGGCAGCAGGATTTGGGCCACAGAGGATAACTGTGAGCCAGGTACTAAAATGAGGGCAAAGCAGGGGAGCACTGACAGTAATGAGGAGGGATAAAGTGATACGACTGGATGGCAGGACCACAGAGGAGAGTGTCCTGAAAGGGGTAATGGTCTGAGAGGGGAACTGGGAAGTGACAGTGAGGTCCATGGAGTGTGGGAGAAGCAACAGCATTCTCTTGACAGGGCTGCAGGAGAAGCAGGTGCCCAGGGTAAGCCAGGTTTCAGGCAGGAGACAGAGGGGGAGCCATTAGTAAACCAGATGAGGCTGTGGGCGTGTTCCAGAGGACACAGGGTGCGGCGGGAGGCTGTGTCACAAAGAAGAAGTGCAGAGCAGGATGTGGATAAACATGAAGAAGGGGGAAATGACAAACTCTCTCACTTTATTTTTATCCACGTTGTCTTCTATACAGTTTAAATGCTTTTTCAAATATTTTTCAGAACAATGTGGGGTATACTTAAAAAAAAACAACCTTAAACTTTTAAACATTCCATGCTAGACACAAACCTGAAGTATTTTTAAAAAGCTCACAATAAGGAAACAGGGAAATTCTCAAATGATGGTTGACAAACAAAATTCTGATAAACTTAAAACTTTTACTATTATTTTGCATTAATTATTCTTGGCTTGAAGGAATACAAGGAAGAAGAAAGGGGTAAGTACATAACTGGGAACAAATATTGGTGTTGCTGAAAGAGTATAAAAAAGGGATACTCATAGTTCTTTGTCACACTATTTATGCATCTCCTTAAAAAGTCACAAGTGAACAGAGTCAGTGCTAGAGGAGCACAATGTGTTTGCGTTAAAGACACACTATTTTATTCCCAAACTTGACTGAAACCACCACAGACTAAGAAGATGTAGAGAGGGCTCTTCCCCTCCAAGCTGGGTTGGTGTTAGAGAGCTGGGTGAGGGTTAAGAAAGTTGATGCTTTTAGTAAACTTTGGACCTCCTCCCCCAGAAGACTGTATATAAGCTAATACATATAACATTTCACTTACTATTTCAGGAGGTTTGGAATCTACCCAAGACCATTCTTGGGCCAAGACTAAGAGAAAGTGAAGTTTAGGAAAGTGGCCTGAAGAAGGCAATCAGAGAGCTACCTTCTGAGGAAAGAAGACATTTTGTTTGAGAAATTTTCTAGGGGAAGAAGTAGGGAAGCCACTATTTCAGAGTTCAGATGAATTTGAGGATAGTGGTTTTGAACCAGGAGAAGCGAATGGATGCAAGGACCAGAAAGATATAGCCTTCATTCCAAATCCCTAGCTATAGGAGTGACAGCACACACTTTGAAATGTGCAACATATTAATAATCATTGTTGGGAAATCCAGGAATGAGAGACATGGAAGAGGTAGAAATGAGTTAAAAAATGCCCAGAGTCTGGAATCAGACAGACCTACATTAGACGACTTGGGTTTCATTAGCTCACTGTTGAGAAGGTTAGTGTTTCTAGGCCTCACATATAAAGTAAAGATCGTTCATGGGCTGGAGTGAAAATTAACTTAGCTAAAACAAGTGATATGTTTGGCAAACAGCCTGGCACCTGGTGGCCCTAAGCAAATGGTAATACTTTACGTGTGCAGATTTGGGGAGTGACATTACCCATGTCCTTACCGAGAATGCCAACAGAAGAGATGGGCCGTGCCAGTGCTGTTTTCCAGGATGCTCCAGAGGGAGTGGACCACTTATTTGTGGTCCTCTCCGCCAAGAAACAATATTGCAGGGCTCTAGCCTGCCCTGATCTCTGAAGGTACACATACAGCTCCTTTTCCTTCTTGATGCCCACCTCATAGGGATACTGGACAGCGGCCTGGACTGCACGGATGGAAGTCTCCTGAGAAAGGCACCCAGGGTGCTGCTTCCGCATCTTCCGAAGGGCTTCACTGAAAATGGTGTCCATGTTGGACAAGCTCTGGATCGGCTTGTTGTAGATTCTACGGGATTCTAGAGATTGATCTGAAAGAAATAAGAAAGAAAATTTGGAAATGTTACATATACCAAGGGAATATGTGTATATAGCAATAGTAATAACTTGTTCAAATTCAAAATATGAAATTAAATACTATTCATCAAGATATTTAATGTAACACTAATACCAAAATCTCCGACATCTTTGCAACTTAGTCCCATTAGACAGAATTTAATAGATTCAAAGCAATTTCCAGTTACCTAATTGAGGCATAAAATTACACTTTCTTTTTACTTCAAGGCCAAGATAATATTATGATAGATTAATTATATCAATCTGCCAGTGAGCTTAAGGAAAATCGTTCTGAGTTAATGATATTTTAGGTTCAAAATAATTTTAACTCCATTCTTAACAGTAACAAAAACTTTAAAATATCTAGAAAAGGAGACAGTGTAATATCGGCACAAGGATAGAGATACAAATCAATAAAGAGAATTGAAAGTTCAAACATAAATCCTTATAATCACTGCCAATTGATTTTCAACACAGGTGCCAAAACAATTTAATGAGAGAAAGGAGATGCTGCAGACAACTGGATATCCACATGAAAAAAACAAACTTAGATCCTTACCTAGCACCATATATAAAAATTAATTCAAAATGGATCATAAATCTAAATTGAAGAGCTAAAACTATAAAATTTTCTTAAAAAAAAAGAAAAATCTTTATGACCTTTGGTTAGGCAAAGTATTCTTAGCACAATCCATGAAAGAAAAAAATCAATAAGTTGGACTTCATCAAAATTAAAGACTTTTGTACTTCAGAGAACACCATTAAGCAAATGAAATGAAATGATAAACCATAGACTGGGAGAAAATATTTGTGTGGTAGGCAAAATAACACCCTCCCCAAATGTCTACTTCCTAATCCCCAGAACCTATGAATATATTACCTTACATGGCAAAGAGACTCTACAGATGTGATTAAGGTTAAAGACCTTGAAATGTGAAGATTACCGTGTATTATCCAGGTGGGCCCAATCTAATTACATGAATGCTTAAAAGAGGAGAGCCTTTCCCAGCTGGAGTGAGAGAGGAAGAGTCAGAGAGATGCAACACAGGAAGGACTGGCTCCATGGATGACAACCTGGCTTTGAACATGGTGGAAGGGGGCCAAGAGCAAAGGACTGCAGTGACCTCTAGAAGCTAGGAATGGCCATCAGTTTACAACCAGCAAAAACATGGAGACCTTGGTCCTACAACACAAGTATGAATTCTGCCAACAACCCGAGTGAGCAGTAAACAGATTCTCCCTTAGAGCCTTCAGAAAGGAGTGCAGCTGCTGACACCTGGGTTTAGTCCAGTGAGACCCCTACCAGACTTCTGACCTATAGATCACTAAGTAATACATTTGTGTTGTTAAAACTGCTGAGCTGGTGGTAATTTGTTATCAAGAAGTAGAAAATGAATACAATTTGCATACAGAATATCTAATTAAGTATTTGTATCCAGAGTATATAAAGACCTCTTATGACTCAATAATAAGAAGGCAAACAACTCAATTTTAAAATGGGTAAAAACTTGAGTGGATATTTCACCAAAGAGCATATACAAACAGCTAATAAGCAGTGAAAAAACATTCAGCATCATTAGTCATTAGGGAAATGCAGATTAAAACCACAATGAATGTGGTAGGCAGCCTCTAAGTAATGGGATGTCGTTTCTGAGATTAAATGACAAAAAGATTCTTGCTCTCTCACTTGCTCGCTCTGAGGGAAACAAGCTACCATGGGTGAGCTGCCCTCCAGTGAAGCCCATGAGGCAAAGAACTGAAGGAGGCTTTCAGCCAACAGCCAGTGAGGAACCGAGGCCTTCAGTTCAACAGACCAAGAGGAACTGAATTCCACTAATAGCCACTTGAGTGAGCTTGGAAGCAGATCGCTCCCCAGTCAAGTCTCCAGGTAGATACAGTCCCCCCTGCAATACCTTGAATGTAGTCTTTTGTGAAACCCTAAACCAGAGGGCCTAGCTAACCACACCCAGATTCCACAGAAACTGTAAGATAGGAATAGTTTGATTTTAAGCAAATAAATTTGGGGATAATTTGTTATGCAACTATAGATAACCAACACAGACCCACTAGAAGGACTATCATCAAAAAGACATGACACAGAATGTTGGCGGTGATGTGGAGTACCTGGAACCCTCGTGCGTTGCTTGTGAGAATGTAAAACAGTACATTCACTTTGAAAACAGTTTGGCAGTTTCTTAAAAAGATAAACATAAACTTACTGTTCGACCCAGCAATTTCACTCCTAGGAATCTACCCAAGAGAAATGAAAATGTGTAAAACTTGTATGTGAATACTCACTGCAGCATTATTTATAGTAGCTCAAAACCAAAAACAATGTGAATATCTGACTGATGAATGGATAAAGAAAATGTAGTATAGCCATACAATGAAATACTATTCAGCAATAAAAAGGATCAAACTGGACTTCCCTGGTGGCGCAGTGGTTAAGAATCCACCTGCCAATGCAGGGGACACAGGTTCCAGCCCTGGTCCAGGAAGATCCCACATGCTGCGGAGCAACTAAGCCCGTGCACCACAACTAATGACCCTGCGCTCTAGAGCCCAAGAACCACAACTACTGAGCCCACATGCCACAACTACTGAAGCCTGCGTGCCACAACTTCTGAAGCCGGCATGCCTAGAGCCCGTGCTCTGCGACAAGAGAAACCACTGCAGCGAGAAGCCCAAGCACCGCAACAAAGAGTAGTCCCCGCTCACTGCAACTAGCGAAAGACTGCGCACAGCAATGAAGACCCAATGCAGCCAAAACTAAATAAATAAATAAATAAATTAATTAATTAATTAATTATTTTAAAAGGGACTTCCCTGGTGGCACAGTGGTTAAGAATCCACCTGCTGATGCAGGGGACACAGGTTCGAGCCCTCATCCAGGAAGATACCACATGCTGTGGAGCAACTAAGCCCATGTGTCATAACTACTGAGCCTGTGCTCTAGATCCTGCATGCCACAGCTACTGAAGCCCGGGTGCCTAGAGCCCGTGCTCTGCAACAAGAGAAGCCGCCGCAATGAGAAGCCCACACACCACAATGAAGAGCAGCCTGCACTCACCTCAACGAAGACCCAACACAGCCAGGAAAAAAGAAAAAAAGGATCAAACTAATGACACATGCTACAACACAAATGAACCTTAAAAACATTATGCAAGCTGAAAGAAGCCAGACGCAAAAGATTACATATTGATGTGATGTAATTTATTTTAAATGTCCAGAAGAGGCAAATCTATAGAGACAGAAAGATCAGCTGTTGCCTGGGGCTGGGGGTGGGAGTGGGGGTAAGCTGCAAAAGGGCAGAGGGAAATTTTGGGGATAGTGGAGAAGTCCTAAAACTGATTTATGGGGATGGTTGCGCAACTCTAACTCAAAGGCAAATTATGCCTCATCAAGGCTGTTAAAAAATATCTAGCAATGAATTTGTTAAGAAAGGTACAAGACCTTTATGAAGGCCTATATAACATTTTATTGAAGAACATAAAATAATACCTTAATAAAGAATGACCCCATGTCCCTGAATATAAATATTTAATAGCATAAAATAAATATTTTCCATATATTATATATGAATTTCTAATCAGAATCCTTGTGGTCCTATTTTTTTAAATAACTCAAAAGAATTATTTTAAAGTTTACATAAAAGTATAAATGTGTAATAAATTTATTTTTTCTAAAATAGTTTTCTAAAATAGTATTCCAGAAACTGTTTCCTAAAAAGTGCTACTATCTCTTAAAAAATAAAGCAATATATCAAAAATGTACACCTTAGTTAATTAGACCAGAAACCTACCAGAGCTTACAAAGCAGTTTCACTATAAAAAGACAGATGAATGTGAGCCAGTCTGGCATTAGTATGTTACTATGTGTCCAAGGGAGAGTAAGGTTTGGATATAATCATGTGCACAAGGAAGAACTGTATCTGTGAGGCATTGTATAATCTCAACCTTTTTTTTTTTTTTTAACCTAGTTGGCAAGAACATTTCCTTAATGCTTGATTACTATGTAGAATTGAAAAAAATGGATTTTTTTTTTTTTTTTTTTGCGGTACGCGCGCCTCTCACTGTTGTGGCCTCTCCCGTTGCGGAGCACAGGCTCCGGACGCGCAGGCTCAGTGGCCATGGCTCACTGGCCCAGCCGCTCTGCGGCATGTGGGATCTTCCCAGACTGGAGCACGAACCCGTGTCCCCTGCACCGGCAGGCGGACTCTCAACCACTGCGCCACCAGGGAAGCCCAAAAGAATGGATTTTTAAATTAATGCTTTCCCATATAAGAATAAGATTCAGGAAAGGAGGCAAGATGATGAGTAGCAGCATGTGGTCCCTGTTATTGTTGGAAAAACATGAACTCTACCCAACAGGCTACCAATTACTTGCTCAGTTAACCAATGAGTTACCCAATCCTTTATGGGAAGGCAAGCTCAGTGCAGAAGGATGAAGACCTTTCCAGGGCCTACAGCTGATTTAATTCCCTGGTGGCTCAAAAGAGAGACAAGAACAGACAGTGAGGAGAGGACAGTGGGTAGAAGACAAGTGGAAGAGGAAAGGAGGCAGAGCTGTCAGTGTTGTGGCATCTGACAACAGGTGGCTGTTGCAGACTTTCCTGGGACAGAGCATAGCTGGGTTTGGGATATCTTAGAGCTGGATCTCTGTCCTTGTGACACTACCACCAGCCCCACCATGACAGGAGCTGATTCTCAACATCATAGCACACATCAGGGTTATTTGAGGAGTTTAAAAAGTTTGGATGCCCATGCCCCACTGTGAACTCAGTTAAGAATCTTTAAGGGGGCTTCCCTGGTGGCGCAGTGGTTGAGAGTCCACCTGCCGATGCAGGGGACACGGGTTCGTGCCCTGGTCCAGGAAGATCCCACGTGCCGCAGAGCGGCTAGGCCCATAAGCCATGGCCGCTGAGCCAGCATGTCCGGAGCCTGTGCTCCGCAACGAGAGAGGCCACGACAGTGAGAGGCCCACATAACGCAAAAAAAAAAAAAAAAAAAAAAAAAAAGAATCTTTAAGGGTGGGGCCTGGGCATGAGTATTTTTTTTTAATTCAATAGTTGATTTTGAGGTATAGCCTCTGGGAGGTCCAAGAGCAGAGCATATGTCAGCCACTGTATCAAGGACAGATGCAGCTCCTGGCAACTCTAACCTGGGCCAGAGATTGAAAAGAGATGAGAAAGAAAAAAAGGAAGAAAGTGGTCCAGTGGTTAAGACTTCGCCTTCCAATGCAGGGGGTGTGGATTCAATCCCTGGTTGGGGAGCGAAGATCCCACATGCCTTGAGGCCAAAAAACCAAAACATAAAACGAAGCAATATTGTAACAAATTCAATAAAGACTTTTAAAAAAAATGGTCCATATCAAAAAAAATCTTTAAAAAAAAATGAAGAAGAAAAAAACTGAATAGTGTGCAGTAATTTTAGCCAATTGGCATATTCCTAGTATTCTGGGGATACTCAGAACCTCTGAGACTACAGATGCACATTTTGGGAGCCCCCCAGAGCACTTGTTCCGACCAGCCTAGGGCCAAACTAAGCACATCCACTGGAGAGTGCTGGATCAGGGCACAAACATTAGAAGGTTTTTTCCTGTCAATTTCCTATTCCTTTTGTTCTGTGGCTGTAACTGAAGGATGCTATTATCTTAAAACTTCACTTTATTACTACAAAATATATTCAGAATTTCCACTTTGGGTCCACAGGTATGGTGTTTTCAAAGTGTATTTCTTATACAGCTGGTAGTTTTAGAGTCTTGGTAGTTTTAAAGTCACTCAGCTGTAACTACATAATAAGAGAGGCAAGTGTTGAGCAGGTCAGCACCAGCATTAGCTGCCAGGAACATGGGAAAGTGAAGAACTAATTAATGATTCAAATATGCTTATAATTGAATTCTTTCCCTGACCCATTCACATTTTTTTCTTAATTCTTTGAAGTTTTCTAAGGCAGAAGTTTTAATTAAAAAAATAAAGGACTCAGATGCCCAAAGGAAGAAAAGGAGGTGATTATTTTCCCTCTTTCCTTTCTAGTAAACTAACAGGAAGAGATTTTCTCTGCCTAGGATAAAGAGAGACATAATGTGCAGTTTACAGAAATGGTTTCCTAAGACATAATGGACTCTCTTTTCTCTAACTCTCATAAACAGTAAGCTGTCTCTCTCATAGAAGGGCTGCAAAGGACAAACATAACAACTGCATTTTTCCAGGCTTGAGGGGGGGTCCCTAAAGAAGTGGGGTACATAAAAAAGAAGCCCAGTTTAGACGTGTGCTCAGGCTTCCTAGGTATGGCAGTGTCACTCTGCTTTTGTGAAACATGTTTATATAAATGTTCCCAGACAGTAAAAATAAATTACAAAGCGCAAAAGATAAAATGAAGAGAAAGACAGATGTAACCACTAAGATTTTTTTTTAAGCCACAAAATCTAAACAGATCAAGGTCTTTGGGCAGAATAAGAATCGCTAAAAATGGCTAACACAGCCCAGTGCAGTCATAGTAACAGGACCAGAGTTCATTACAGGGACAAAAACAGAGCACTGGGTTCCTGAGTTGAGGCTCCCACTTCTATGTCCCCTGTGCCCATCTTTGACTAACAGTACACATTTTCAGCTTATGCCAGAATCATGCACGTGGGAACAAGGAGTTCTTACTCAGTTTGGGAACAAGCAGGCTGCTGGCCAAATGCAAATAAATAGCATTTTACAGGACCCTCCCCTCCCCAGTTTAGCCAAAGCAATCTGGTTTGGCCAAGTGATTTTGAATTGCTCTGCTAAATCCATTGCACTGCAGTAGTCTAAGAGGCTTCATGTAACAAAAGCATTAAGATACATGAAGCTAATTAACTTCCACAGTCAACTCTCCAGGATGCGTGTTAAGTTTGTAGAGAAATTTGCAGCTACTTCCCAAATCACATTTTTAGATATATATGTTAACCTCCTACAATCCCCTCCCACCCATAACTGGCTCCAAAACTGCTGATTGCAACATTGACCATTGGAAATTTCCTTCCTTCTCAACTTCTTTATTGGATGTGGAAACTAAATAAGTGCTCTTAATCTTTTCCTTTTGTTATTTTTTTAAGTCAACATTTCAGCAGTGGGGGTGGGGGAAGTGATGCGGAGTGAGAATAGGCTGAATTAATGAAATATTTTTACAAATGGAAAAAGAGAATTCAAAAATTTTACAGGTACTTTTAAAACTGAGATATAAATCACATCAGTAAAAGTCACCATTTTAAAGTTTGTTAATTCAGGAGTTTTTAGTATAATCACAAGGTGTGCAACCATACATGTTTGTTTTTTAACCATGCAGAACTGATTTACTAATATCTTTAAGACAGCAAGTAGTGTTTGCATGTAAAAAGTCAAAGCTAGGAAAAGTTATCTCCATTCTCACTCTTGTTCTCTGTACATCGGTGGTTCTCAAAGTGTGGTCCCCAGAATACAGCATCAACATCGCCTAGGAACTTGTTAGAAATGCAAATTGGGCCCCATCCCAGATGTACTAATTCAGAAAGTAATGAGTGGGGTCCTATAATCTATGTTTTAACAGACCCTCTAAGTGATTCTGATGCACAGTAACGTTTGAGAACCGTTCCTCTAGATCAAGACAATTGCACTAGCTTCACTAGCTATAGATTTGTAAATGCACATATATTTAACATCTATCTATATATATATATATATATTTTTTTTTTTTTTTTTTTTTGCGGTACGCGGGCCTCTCACTGTTGTGGCCTCTCCCATTGCAGAGCACAGGCTCCGGACGCACAGGCTCAGCGGCCATGGCTCACGGGCCTAGCCACTCCACGGCATGTGGGATCTTCCCGGACCGGGGCACGAACCTGTGTCCCCTGCATCGGCAGGCGGACTCTCAACTACTGCGCCACCAGGGAAGCCCTACATCAATATATTTTAATAAAAAGTATTTTATATTTATACATTCATATTTATAATAAACATCAGTACTATTTATATCATATATTTATAATAAATATCTGTACTATTTATATCATATATTTATAAAAAATATCTATTATAAAACATAAATATACATTTTTATAATAGATTTTTGTGAAGCCTGTCCTTCAAATCAATCCATCAATTTTGTCTGCCAAATAACCACAGTCTAACAGCTATATTTAAAAGCAAACAAAGGAAAAAAAGAAAGGAAAAGCACAAGACCTCAAATGAAAATGAAATGCAAAATATGTAAGCCTAGCTAAGCTACACATTTTGTAAGATAATAAGTGTAAATGTAGATAAGATTCTCTGAGCTAGTCCTTCATTGATCTGCCCGATTTCTCTACCTTGTATCTCTAGCGTTTATCTATTACAGGGCAGCACCAAGAAATCATAGGATTCTAAACAGTGGAACTCATTTTTTTTTTTAAGTAAAAGTTCCAGAGTTTTCCTTGGGATTCTAAACCCTAAACCTCAAAAGGGACACAGTAGAGCTGCCCAGGTTGTAGCAAGACAAAAAAAAACTGGAGCCCATAGGGTCTCAGAATACAGTTTGAAATCAGCTTACTTTGTTGAAACATTTCCTTTCATTGATGAAGAAAATAAAGCCCCCAAAGCTGATTTGTTAGGGTCCATATAGCTATGGGTTAAAATTATAATCCAGGCCTCCTGACATCCAATCCTAAACCTATTTCTCTACTAGACTGTACCCCTTCCACACTGGCCAGGCATCCCTTTTTCCTTTGGGTAAATTTAATGACTCAGATAATAGGAAAAGATAAACATTAAAAAAAAAACAAAAAACAAAGGTCTTCTCTACCTACCATCCAGATACAACCACTGTTAAAAATCTGTTATATCTCCTTGTTTTTTTTCTGTATGTAAATATGCATATGAACACACACACATTTGTGCAACTTCCTATCTGGTTGTTTTTTCTACTTAATATTACATGTAAGCATTTTTCCAAGCTCTTCAATTTCCTTTAAAAATGGAAGTTTTAATGGCTGAATGGGGTTGCTTCACTGAGATCTATCATCTTTTATGCAATTAATCCCTTAGAATTAGATATTTGAGTTGTTTCCAACATTTAATAATGATAAATAAAGCTTCAGTGAGTATCACTGTATACAAATCTTTGTGTACTTCTGTGATTATTTCTCTGTGATAAACGTCTGAGAATAGAAATAATAAGTCAAAACATAAGAACAAGCTTCAATACATGATTGCCCAATTGCCGTCTAGACAGGCAGGATATACTACAAGCTGTTTAATAAGTGCTTATTTAAATTCAATCTGAGCATATTATTTTTTCTATCTTTGCTAATTTGCTTGGAAAAAATTAGTGTCTTTCAAATCATGAATGGTTTTATATTAATCACCAAGTTTAAAAAGCATTTAAGAATTAAGCATATACTTACTATATGATCCAGCAATACTACTCTTAGGTATTTACTCAGGAGAAAGGGAAATATAATGTCTGCAAAGACTTGTGTACACCCATAGTGAAAACAACCTAAATGTTCATCAACTGATAAATGAATAAACATATTGTGGTATATCCATACTATGGATTATTATTCAGTAACAAAAAAAGAATAAAAAATTAATACATGAAAGAACATCATGAACCTCAAAAACATGCTAAGTGAGAGAAGCCAGACACAAAAGACTACATGCTATATGAAATTCTAGAAAACAAAACTATAGTAACAGAAAACAGGCCAGTGGTTGTCTGCGGCCAAGGGCAGGGGAGAGAATCTACTGAAAGAGGCATGACAATACTATTTAGGGTGATAGAACTATATCTTGATTGTGGCAGTGGTTATACAACTGCAAATGATTACAGAAATTCATCGACCTCTTCATTTAAAATGGGTGAATTTTATTGTGTGTAAATTATACCTCAAGCTGGAAAAATCCAAACAAAAGCAAAAATCATTTAAGAAATTCTGGGGGGAAAACAACTTATTTTCATTTTTGTGTATTTTCTTTAAATTTTTATCTGTCACAGACCTACTAGAGAATGGACTTGAGGACACGGGGAGGGGGAAGGGTAAGGCTGGGACAAAGTGAGAGAGTGGCATGGACATATATACACTACCAAACGTAAAATAGATAGCTAGTGGGAAGCAGCCGCATAGCACAGGGAGATCAGCTCAGTGCTTTGTGACCACCTAGAGGGGTGGGATAGGGAAGGTGGCCGGGAGGGAGACACAAGAGGGAAGAGATATGGGGACATATGTATATGTATAACTGATTCACTTTGTTATAAAGCAGAAACTAACACACCATTGTAAAGCAATTATACTCCAATAAAGATGTTTAAAAAACAACAACAACAAAATTTTTGTCTGTATTCATAATACTCTATGTAACTATAAGTATAGACTATATGTAAGTTTGTATTTAGACATTTTTATATCACAATTTTACATTTCTACAAAGTTTTCATGATTATCATTTAAAATAGTTATACATAATTGTCCAAAACCCAGAACCATTCTCCTATCGCTAACAGGTAAATTACCAAATTTTAAAGCAAATGATTCCTCCTCAATATTTGGATGCCACCAAGTGGACAAACTGTAATATTACTTAGATTGAGTAGACCTTTTTAGAAATTTAAAAAAATAACAATTTAGTGTTTAAAATTTTAATGTAAAATTAATTTTTAAAACTAAATAAATTTTAGTAATTAAAACAGATGCTTTTATAAGTGTACCAGACCATGATGCTCATCTATCTCTTGTAGTAACTTAACTCTCAAATCTGAATCTCTGGAAATCAGTCAAAGAAAAGAACTTCTGTCAAAATCAGGGCCTTTACAAACTAAAACTACAGGTGTAAATGATAGACATGGGTCTCTCTTAAGCCCCAAACCAAAAACCATTTAGGGACCTACAAATGCAAATAGCCTTTGCTGTAGGCCAAATGACTTCCAACAAAACAATAAGTGCTTCCAGGAGGCACAATGAAACCAGTGATGAAACTGTGGTGAAGATTATCTGGAAAGCAGAGAAAGACAGCAGGAAACTCATTCCCCTTTGGGCAAAGCCTTGCTAACTCTCTTTAGAGTCACCAGTATTTTCTCCTTACAGTTCCTGGCCTTTCCAGTTCAAGCTTTTGCTATTGAAATGAAACAGTAACTGGTTAGAGCCACAAAAAGAAAGATTATTTCAGGGAAGTGTTTGGTCCCTGCCAGGGTGGACAAAAGAAGGACTTTTTCAAAAGAAGCCTTTGAATGACACCTAGCCATTACCTACCACCAACCGAGGGAGATGAACACTCTGCCTATAGCCCAATATTCCTCCCAATTATTTTTTCTGATGCACTTTAACCCTCTCCATCTTGCTGCCAACCTCCATAAATCAAAAAGAAACATTTTTTTAAAAAAAGAAATCTAGGAATGCCACTCCAAAGAACTCTTAAAGGAATGTCATGAGTCCATAAAGTGAGAAACCAGTGAGAGAGAGAAAACGTAGCTCACTGAGACAGAACCATGGCTTCATTGTGGTAAATTATAGAGCTTGTCTTCTAATGGCTGAAATGTTTGTTTGCTTGGTTTTTCTTAAATTTTAGTTATGTTTCTTAATAGAAGATACACTCATTCAATAAAAATTCAAAAGGTACAGAAGAATAAAAAGGGACGTCTACTTTTAACTGCTTCTGCTGGCTGGTCAGCCCCATTCCCAGAGGCAACCATCAATCCTCTCTTGTGAATAGTTACAGAAGTATCCTGTACAGAGACAGTTACATATATACACTCTCCCTATATAAACATTCAATCCTATCCCCCCTTTCTTGTTACACAAATGTTGCACCACTGTACACAATGATGCGTTTTTCATTTAACCATACAATACATCATGGCATTCATACCATGTCAATACATAGAGTTTCTCATTCATTTTAAAACTGTATTTGCAAATGAAGCAACGGACAAAGGACTAATCTCCAAAATAGGTCATGGAGCTCAATATCAAAAAAACGACCCGATTAAAAAATGCGCAGAAGACCTAAATAGAGATTTCACTAAAGAAGACATGCAGGGCTTCCCTGGTGGTGCAGTGGTTGAGAGTCCGCCTGCCGATGCAGGGGACGCGGGTTCGTGCCCCTGTCTGGGAAGATCCCACATGCCACGGAGCGGCTGGGCCTGTGAGCCATGGCCGCTGAGCCTGCTCGTCCGGAGCCTGTGCTCCGCAACGGGAGAGGCTACAGCAGTGAGGGGCCCGTGTACCACAAAAAAAAAAAGAAGAAGAAGACATGCAGATGGCCAAGAGGCACATGAAAAGATGCTCAACATCACTGATTATTAGAGAAATGCAAATCAAAACTACAATGAGGTATCACCTCACACCAGTCAGAATGGCCATCATCAAAAAATCTACAAACAATAAATGCTGGAGAGGGTGTAGAGAAAAGGGAACCCTTTTGCACTGTTGGTGGGAATGTAAATTGATACAGCCACTGTATCAACCTCCAGTATGGAGGTTCCTTAAACAACTGAAAATAGAACTACCATATGACCCAGCAATCCCACTCCTGGACATATACCCTGAGAAAACCATAATTCAAAAGGACACATGTTACCAAATGTTCATTGCAGCACTATTTACAATAGCCAGGATATGGAAACAACCTAAATGTCCAACGACAGATGAATGGATAAAGAAGATGTTGTACATGTACACAATGGAATATTACTCAGCCATAAAAAGGAACGAAACTGGGTCATTTGTAGAGATGTGGAGTCTTGTCATACAGAGTGAAGTAAGCCAGAAAGAGAAAAACAAATATTGTATACTAACGCATGTATGTGGAATCTAGAAAAATGGTACAGATGAACCTATTTGCAGGGAAGGAATAGAGACGTAGATGTAGAGAATGGACATGTGGACACAGAGACAGAAGGAGAGGGTGGGACGTATTGGGAGATTAGGGTTGATATATACACTACCATGCATAAAATAGATAGCTAGTGGGAACATGCTATAAAGCACAGGAAGCTCAGCTAGGTGCTCTGTGACGACCTAGATGGGTGGGGTGGTGGGGGGCAGGGAGGGAGGTTCAAGAGGGAGGAGATATAGGTATACATATAGCTGATTCACTTCATTGAACAGCAGAAACTAACACAACATTGTAAAGTAATTATACTCCAATTAAAAAAAACTGTATCATATTCTATTTGGATGTACCATAAAATATTTAAGGAGTTCCTTATTAAGATGGACATTTAACTTGTTTCCAATTTGTGCTAGTTTTATTATTATCTTCTTTACCTGAAACTCTCTGGGCAAATTTGATTGCTTCTTCAACCGGATCCGAGTTCACAATTTTATCTAGAATACCCAGCTTAAGAGCTTCATTTGCCGAAATATGTCTTCCTAAAAGAAAACAAAATAAATCAAAGAACAATGTGATAGTAAACCAAAAACATCACTCTCTCTAGTAGGAAAATTCACTTGTCCTGGGTATAAACATCTGTTACTAAATAAACAAGCACCACGCTGACTGTTACAGTGGAAAGATTACTGCAGAGGTAATCAGAAAATTTGGATTCAAGTTCCAGCTCTACCTTGCACTATTTGTGTGAACTGTACTAGGACCACAATTTCTTCGTTGGTAAATGGCAAAAATTATGCTTACCTTGGTAATTCTGAGTATTAAGTGAAAATAATACATTTTCCTTCTATTCTATAAATCTCTATTAGAAGCACTTTATGAACTATAAATCTATATAATAATGAGGATTTATTGTTTGATAATAATACAGATAAATAAATAACAGAGGTAGTAGCTGCACAGCAATAGCAATACTATCTGTTCTTATACTAGCATACACCATGGGCTGCCATTGATTACGAACTGAGCTCAAACACAAATATAGTTGGATAGACAGGGGAGAAGAATTATTAAGTTGATATCACATAAGTTATAATCAAAATTTCACAGGAAAAGTGGGGTGGACCTCTGCCATTTTTTGGCTACCCAGCATCTCGACCCTCCCTTAGTTTGTGGAATTGCTAATGTGTGAGCTTTGGAGCTAAAAAGGAAGCTAAAAAAGAAACAGAGATGATCAGACAATTGTTCCTTCAGACCTGGCACTACGGTGTGTCCCATGATCCCAAGCTTGGCAAACTGAGTGCTCAACTGAGGGTTTTTAGCTGGAGTGAGTAACACTAAGGAACAGCAACAGCGTAAATCTCACTGCACAGGTGGTGACATCTAGTGTCTGGTGGCGGTGGTGCCAGGAGCATCTACCATCCACTAGTGACACTTGGCAGCCTCTGGTATAGACTGGAAGCTCTAGGAGGTTACAGAAGTTTGATGAGGGTTTGCATTACTCCCATGTTCTCCAGCAGGCATAGATACGTAATTTGATCTGCACACTCTGAAGCGGGACGTTAAGGGATATAAACTTCCCTCACCACAGGGTCAGGAGAGAGACAGCAACACATTGCTTGCTTGTTTACCAGCACCATCTGGGCTTCTGAAGAGCAATCACCAAGTCAGTCTTGCTGGCAACAACTCCATGGTCTTTGCTGCTCTTACAGAGTGTTGGTGGTTGCCATCTCTGAGACAAACCCTCCATTCCCAGTTCTTATTAGTGCTTCGGAGAGCTACCAATGGCTTTTCTTGATCAGATAGACAATTCAATGATTTTGGGCAGGGGTCACTCTGTAACAGCAATATTTGGGCAGTTTTCTGGAAATGCCTTTGAAAACAGGCTTCCAGATCTCCGCCTGGGGTGAGGAGGGCAGTGGGGGGTGGGCAAGTGGCTTCAAGGGTGAAGTCTCCTCTGTACAAAATCACTTGAGTGAGGGGTGAGTGAATCAGACTCTCTAGGTTAAGGGGCCCAAAGGGACACGGAATGGAATATGAAAACCTGGGTACTAAAAGGATCTTTGGGGCAACTGAGCAGGGGAAACATGAGATGTCCACAGGATGAACTGAAAATTCCATTAGCTGTAATGTTTTCTTCTGACCTGGATTTCACAAAAGTTGCAAGGACCACTACTGTTCTTACGGAGTCAATGAGATTTCAGGTACTTTTATTCTGTTTCAAGGACCTGAAGACACAGCTCTGTATATCCAACCCAAATCCTCATGCTGAGATTTAAACTTGTTCTTTCTTGTGCTTTCTTGTACTTTCTTGTGAGTGTAGATAATAACCACTGTCCAATCTAATAAAAGCCCTCCCTAGATCTACTATAAAGAGACTGGGGCAACTGAAGTTGAGACTTCTGCAAGCCAGGTAATCTCAATTCTTTCCAATTTTCTTTGTGGCTTCTTTTCCAAGCTTTAGAAAAAAATTTCTACATGGAACACTTTCCAGAAGCCATTTTAAAGTCCCCTTAAAATTGTACAGACTACTTAAAAAGATAGGTGTCCAACAAAGATGTTAAAAAATATAATAAAATAAAAAGATAGGTGTATGATTCCAATGTTAGCTTTCTTCTAATTCACTGTGACCTTCTCTATGCAAATCAAAATCTATCATATTCTTACTATTTTTACCTCTTTTCTTCATCATGTTAATAATAGTGATATTTCTATAAGCAGCAGTGCTTTGAAAAAGGTGAATCTTAGTTCACTTTATTTCTTTTTGTCAAAGAAGCCAGATTCCTTCCTGATTTCCTCCAAGATATTCTTGCCTTTCAGGCTTACTACTGAAAGCAGGAACACACAATTCCTCAATATTCCCCCACATGCTTTAATTTCTATAAACCTTAGAATTTACAGACTCATTTCACACTATTATGATTTCCCCCTATATATATATATATATATTTTTTTTTTTTTTTTTTTTTTTTTTTTTTTTTTTGCGGTACGCGGGCCTCTCACTGTTGTGGCCTCTCCCGTTGCGGAGCACAGCCTCCGTACACGCAGGCTCAGCGGCCATGGCTCACAGGCCCAGCCTATCCGTGGCATGTGGGATCCTCCCGGACCGGGGCACGAACCCGCGTCCCCTGCATCGGCAGGCGGACTCTCAACCACTGCGCCACCAGGGAAGCCCTCCCCCTATATTTTATGCTGCTTTTCTTCCTTTCTATTTGGTCTTTTGCAGAATTAACCCTCTCATGTGCTTTGAATTTCTGTAGTATGTTGGGTTGATTGTAAGCATCCTCTTATGAATTCTGCATTAGGTACTTAAAATAGTTCGCATTCTTAAAAGTATACTTATCATACCACTGTAAATTAAAGCAATTTCTAATCTAATTTATTGAAGAGAAGAAATTTAGTTTTTAACTCCCTTTTCATGCTCTAAAGAATTTATAACATCTCCCCATTTAAAGGGGGAAAAAGCCATTTTAGACTTTAGTCTAATTATATATTAGTAACTGTATAAATTTTATACTAGTAATTATATATTAGTAATAATATAGACTCATTATTTTCTAATTTGGACCATGTGTGCACAGTTTTGTATTGTGGTTTCTGTGTCCAAACATAAGTGTATTGGGGCTTCCCCGGTGGTGCAGTGGATAAGAATCCGCCTGCCAATGCAGGGGACAAGGGTTCGAGCCCTGGTCTGGGAAGATCCCACATGCCACAGAGGAACTAAGCCCCTGCGCCACAACTATTGAGCCTGTGCTCTAGAGCCCGAGAGCCACTACTACTGAGCCCGTGAGCCACAACTACTGAGCATGCGTGCCTAGAGCCTGTGCTCTGCAACAACAGAAGCCACCGCAATGAGAAACCCGCACACCACAACTAAGGGTAGCTCCCGCTCGCTGCAACTAGAGAAAATCCCACACACAGCAACGAAGACCCAATGCAGCCAAAAATAAATAAAATAAAATAAATAAATTTATTTTTTTTTAAAGTGTATTGATTAGCAGTTCTCAAGTTTTTTAGTCTTGGGACCCCTTTGCACTCTTAAAAATTATGGAATACGCCAAAGAGCTTTTTTTTATATGGGTTATTTCTATTAATATTTACTATATTAGAAATTATAACTGAGAACTTTAAAAATGTATCTTTATTAAATCACTTTAAAATAACCATGATAAACCTATTACATATTAACATAAATAAATTTTTATGCAAAATAACTCTATTTTCAAAATTTTAAAAATTTAGTGAGAAGAGTGTTGTTTTATATTTTTGCAAATTTCTTTAATGTCTGGCTTAATAGAAGACAGTTGGATTCTCATTTCTGCTTCTGCATTCAATCTGTTTTGATATCACATGGCATACAATAACCTCTGGAAAATTCCACTGTATATTTGTGAGCGAATGAGAGTGGAAAAGGCAAGCAATATCTTATTATTATGAAAATAGTTCTGACTCCATGGACCCCACCCCCACCCCCTGCCCCCCCATACACAATAGTCTTAGGTACACCTAGGAGTTCCTGGGCCGCACTTTAAGAACTCCTGATTTAGACCACATTTAAGACTGTATAGCATCTTAGTATACAAATGTTCCATACGTTGAGAATTTATTTGTGGCTGGAGTGATTTTAGCTGTTTCAAGAGTAACCTTTTGTTGTGTTTTGTTTTTATCCTTTGGAAGCTTGCAGGAGTCTATTTCGTGGAAATTTAAAATCTTTATCAAAATACAAGGCATTGACATCTCATCAGTTTTTCCAGGAAAATGAGGTGCTTACTAAAGTACAATTTCTGATTCCTTTATGTATCTGAAGAGATTCTTCTATTTTTTCCTATGGTTATTGCTTCTCCCCTTTTCGCTTTGTGCTCTGGGAGCTTTTATTATTCATAGCAGAGGCCTCTATTATAGACCTCTCATGTCTGCTGCCTTCATTTACATTTTCTGTATTTTTTTAGAAATTCTTCTGAATTCTATAAACGTGTCTCTATCCTCTATGTTGCTGATTCAGTAGTCTGTTCTAGTGCATCTTTTCTTTTTATTGCTTCAAAGTTATTTTGGCTAATGTTTTGATTTTAAACAGGGTGTTCTTGTTTAATAAATAAAATATTTTCTTTTCTAATTTAGAATATTGTGAGTTTTCTAAGATTTTTTGTTGCCTTTAATCTGTTTCAACAGACTCACATTTATGTTTCATTTTTCTAATGACACAGAATATTTTCATAGCTTGTTTTTTTTTTTTTGGTCTGTTTTATTTGTCTTAGTCATGAAATAATATTTGCTGATATTTATTATTGCTGACTGGGAGCCCTGGGTATTAAAACTCACCCTTAACATCTTGTTCGAGTATAGAGAAAACCCACATGGACCTAACTAAATCTGAAAGACTGGCAGGATAAAGATGCCATTCGCAGCTTCTTCCCCAGTATCCTGGGTGGCAAGAGGTACCTCATCAAAGACTAGAGTCTGAGGGCATCCCTGTCCTGGGAAAGATCATAAAGTAACTATGGGGCTGAGACAAAGCTCTATGAGAATAGAGAAGAGGCTTTCTATGCTGTTCAGAAAGACGGGACCTAGAAAATAACAGCAGAAGCAACATCAGGGCACTGTAGTTTTCATCATTTGATTGGACAGAGAACGTCAGGGAATGAACTGCATTGTGCCCAAGCGTGTGTTTTGTGGTTACTGCTAAAGATTCGATTGTTTTCAGGTGGCATTTTAAGGGAATTGTGGAGAAGCGTGGCTGTTGTAATTGTTCCACTTTCCAGAATTATCTCTCTTATGGTTTTCAGAAGAGCAGAAAAGGTTAGCTATTTATTAATTTAATCTAAATTTATTTACTTATTAATTTCCTAGGGGGCAGTGCCTATAGAGCTGGTATTTTTCTTCATTAACATCAGTAGGGAATCTTCAACTTTCAGTAACAATTTTTTAGCATCCCTTCTTAGGAAAAAAAATGTTTTCCAGAAGCAAGAGTCTTAATATCATCATTATTAATGGCTACTGTATTAGTTTCCTATACAGATTACCACAAACATTGCATCTTAAAACAGCACACATTTATTATCTTAGTTTAGGAGTCAGAAATCTAAAATAGGTCAGCAGAATTGTGCTCCTTCTGGAGGCTCTGAGAGAGAATCTGTTCCTGGGCTTTTCTAGCCTCTAGAGGCTGCCTACATTTCTTCTTCTCTTCCTCCATCTTCAAAGCCAGCTGTGTATCATCTTCTCTCCCTCCTGCCTTCCTCTTCTAAGGACGCTTGTGATAAATTGTGCCTACCTAGACAATCTAGAATGATCTCCCATCTTGAGATCCTTAATTTAATCACACCTGCAAGGTCCCTTTCGAATGTGAGGTAATATATTCACAGGTTCTAGGTATTAGGACGTGGACATCTTGGAGAGAGGCATTATTATGCCTACCACAGTTACCATTTATAAACTGTCTCCTCTGTGACAGGTACTATACCAGAAGCAAGTCATGTAATTTCATTATTCCTTACACAACTATGTGGTTGTTTTACTGATGAGAAAATGAAGACTGAGAGAAGTTCAGACAATCTCCCTTCTAAATTTCAGGCCAGTCTATCCAACTGTCTACCTGACACCTCAAGTTGGATGTCAAACCTTAACATGTCCAAAACTAAGCTCTTGTGATTCCTCCCTACAACCTGCTCTACCAGCAGAATTCCCCTTTTCTCAGTAATGGCGCCATCCTTCCAGCTGCTGAGGCCATTAGAATCATCATTTTCTCTCCCCTTTCCCTCACCTCTCACATTTGGTCTGTCACAAAATCCTGTTGGCTCAAAATATATCCAGAATTTGACCACGTCTCACCATTTACATTGTTACCACTCAGGTCTAACCTCCCATCATGGCTCCCTTGGATTATTAAAGCAGGCTTCTAATCAGTCTTCCTATTTCTGAACTTACCTCCACTTAATATATTTTCAGTAGCCAGGGTGATCTTTTAAAAAACATAAGTGACAGCATGTTTGTTAGTTTTCTGCTCAAAACACTCTAATGCCTTTCTACCTCTTCAGAAGAAAAGCCAAAGTTCTCTCTATAATCTTCAAGTCCCTACCTGATGTGACTTTACCCCCTACTACTCTTCCCCTTACTCACCTTACTCTAGCTTCATTGACCTTCTTGCTGTTCTTTGAAATTTCCAAGTATGCCTACCTCAGGGCTTGGTATTTGCTATTTTCTCTGTGTGGAATATCTTCCTCCAGATATTGGCATAACAAGCTTCCTCCATCCTTCAGGTATTCACTCACATTCATTTTGTAGGAAAGCCTTTCCCAACTATCCTACCTAAAATATTACCCAACCCCCAGCCCTATCATTTTACATTTCCCCTTTCTGCTTTATGTTTTCTCCTTAGCACTGATCTCCATCTAACCTACCATGTATACTGCTTACATAATAGGTAGGCATGGAGTTTAAGAAGAGTATACAGTGTGGTAGCTGGTCTCCAAAGTGACCTGCCATGTGTTTGACCTCTAAGTATTCAAGTTCCCCTCCCAAGTTGGATAGGGAAGACTTGTATAATCAATAGAATAGTTCAGAAAAGATGGCACGTGACTCCAAAGCTAGGTCATAAAAGACATTGCAGTCTTTGCCTTGCTCTCTCTTGGATCACTCACTCTAGAGGAAGCCAGCTTCCATGCTGTGAGGATATGCAGGTAGCTCTAGAGAGAGGTCCATGTGGAGAGGAAATGAAGCCTCCTGCCAACAGTCAGCAGCAGCCATCCATGTGAGTGCGCCATCTTGGAAGCAGATCTTGGAAGTAGATCCTCCAGCCCCAGTCAAGTTTTCAGATGACTATGGCCCCAGTCAGTATCTTGACTGCAACTTCATGAGAAACCTTGAGCTAGAACCCAACTAAGCTGTTCCCAAATTCCTGACCCACAGAAACAAGGGAAGAAAAACACTGCCAATCAAACCACAACTCACAATGAATGTAAGAGGCGTCCTGATTTCAAAGATGTGGAAAACACTGTGCATTTTTGAATTGATAATTATTGTTATTGTTGTTGTTTTCTGTATATAATATCCATAAGGGCAGGAGTTTTTGTAGGTTTGATTTACCTCTATAGTTCCCACTGCCTACAACAGGGCCCAGCACATGAGAAAAAATTAAACAGCTGCTGCATGAGTGAATAAAAATTAATTTGTACAAGGCATATTGTTTATATGTGGTACAGCTGGGATTCAAGCTCAGGTCTTTGATTCTAAAGATTGTGCTCTTTTTATTGCCCATTCTTTGGGATATAGTCTATTACCAAGATCCTCATCTTATTTTTACTCAATCCTCCTCTTTCACTAAAGTCAGATATGGGAATAATAACATATAACTAACACTTTTTACCATGTCTAGGACTGTTCTAAGCACATTGTATGCATTAAGGTGTCTAATCTTCACCACACCACCATATGGTAGGTGCTATTGTCATAAACATTTATGAAGAAACTAAGGCACAAAGAGGTAAAGTGTCTGGCCCAAGGCCTCATTAGTTCCACCTGTTTGGAGTAAATAGTTATGTATGTTCTTTCATCCAACCTCACTTCGACTGGCAATATCTTTCTATGTCTTATCATATTTGGTAAATTCAGGGTCTCTAGATGATTTCTAGTGTTGCATTGTTCACATTCCCTATTGAAAGAGAAAACTTTTATTTGAAGCTAACACCTTATCACCTGGGAAATGAAAAATGCAGTCATTTCCAAACTAAAATTTGAAATCTTTCCTTGGAAATTCTGGTTTCAATTCTTGTTTATATTACAATTTCTAAATTAGATCTGAATATAATGCACCCTATGTGAAACCAGTGTCTATGAGCAGACACTTAAATTTGATTAGGGCTCTGTATATACTTTCATTTAGAAAGCACTCACATTTGCTCTTCATGGTAACTTTCGAGAAGCTCTCAGAAAAGGCATTCTTTACATTTAAAGATGAGAAAATTGACATCAAAGAAGTTAAAGTATCCTCTTAAAATTACATGGGTAGGGAATGGTCAAGCCAGAATGTTTCTAAATCCTAGTCCAGTTCCTCACATTGAACTAGACAGACATTGGCAGGGTTAGTACTGACCTGAGGTAATTAAGTCAAGTGCAGCAGGAACTCCAATAAGTCGGGGGAGAAGCTGGGTTCCTCTTGCACCAGGAAGGATTCCTAGTGTGACCTCTGGGAAGCCAACTTGAGCCTATCAAAGATTGAAGGCATAAAGGTCATTAGAATGAGATGATATATTCAGAGTCAAGGCAAGCATTCCCCTGGGTTTCTCACACCCTCAAAAACATTGCTGCATAGAATTCAGTGAGAGTTTCTACAGAGAAAATTAGTGCACACCCTCTCCTTTAATTAATAGCATAAATAGAGCTGTGCCATCCCTAAGTCTTCATGTTGAAACACATCCCCAGCTTCTTACACAATTCTTCTCTGACTCTATTATTCATAGAATGGGAAAAAATAGTTGCTAATAACATATGTGGAATATATAAAGAACTTTTATAACTCAATAATAAAAAGACAAATGATCCAATTCAAATGGGCAAAGCATCTGAATAGACATTACTCCAAAAAGATACAAATGGCCAATAAGCACATGAAAAGATGCTCAATATCATTAGCCATCAGGGAAATGCAAATCAAAACTACAAGATACCACTTCATACCCACTATGATGGCTATAATAAAAAAGACATACAATAACAAGTTTTAGAGAGTATGTGGAGCATACAAAACCCTCATACATTGCTGGTGGGACCGTAAAATGATGCAGTCACTTTGGAAAACAATTTGGCAGTTTCTCAAAGGTTAACCATACGACCAGAGTTACCATACGACCCAGCAATTCCACTCCTCTATATATACTCAAAAGAAATGAAAACATGCCCACAAAAAACACTTGTGCAAATATTTTCATAGCATCATTGTTCATAAATCCAAGAAAGAAGAAACAATCCAAATGTCCATCAAGTAATGAATGAATAAAGAAAATGTGGTATATCCATAAAAAGAAATATTCAGCCATGGAAAGGAATAAAATACTAATGACATGTTACAACACAGGTGAACCTTGAAAACAATGCTAAGTGGAAAAAACCAGACACAAAAGACAACATATTGTATGTTTTCATTTACATGAAGTGTCTAGAATAGGTAAATCCATACAGACAGAAAGTAGATTAGTAATTGCTAGGACTGGGGGAGAGGGAAATGATGGTTTACTCCTAAAAGGTGTGAAGTTTCTTTTGAGGGTGATGAAATATCCTAAAATCAACTGTAGTAATGATTGCATAACTCTGTGAATATACTAATATACCGCTGGACTGTACACTTTAAATGAGTGAATTATATGGTATATGAATTATATCTCAATGAAGCTATTATAAAAAGAGAAAGAAAGAAAGAAAGAAAGAAGGAAAGGGAGGAAGAAAGGAAGAAAGGAAGCGAGGAAGAAAGGAAGGGAGGAAGAAAGGAAGAAAGTCAGGCAGCAACCTCAGTCCAGATGAGAGGGTGAGATTGAGACCTTAATCACATGTCTCTCTTTGCCTTACAAGTGGCCAAAGTTCTGTTAGTCATTTTCCAGGTATAAGGATGGGAGGAGGAGGGTACTTAAATACAGACTGCCATTTGCCCAAATTGTGATGCCAACAGCTCCAAAATACCTGGAATGTTTGAGCCTCTCTCACATGAGGCTTTCCTAGCAGTTGATCACCATTTTTCCCACCAGTGGTCATCCCTATCCCCTGACTTACTATTGCTTATAACTTAGATCTGCACTCAGTGTGCAGAAGGTCATGGTATTAGGAACACAGAAAAAGGAACACTTAGGATATGTGTCTTTATTTATAAGTTTTATAAAAAATTAAAACAACATAGGGAAATGGTTAAATAAATTATGATAAATCTATAAGATGAAAAATTATGCAACCATTTAAAATGATATTTTTAAGGAATATTTCCAATAAGATTGACAGCAAATTTCTCATCAGAAACCATGGAGAGGGCTTCCCTTGTGGCACAGTGGTTAAGAATCCACCTGTCAATGCAGGGGACTTGGGCTCGAGCCCTGGTCTGGGTAGATCCCACATGCCACGGAGCAACAAAGTCCATGTGCCATAACTACTGAGTCTGCACTCTAGAGCCCGCTAGCCACGACTACTGAGCCCACATGCCACAGCTACTGAACCCCATGCACCTAGAGCCCCTGCTCTGCAACAAGAGAAGCCACCACAATAAGAAGCCTGCGCACCACAAGGAAGAGTAGACCCCACTCACCGCAACTAGATGAAGCCCACACACAGCAACAAAGACCCAACACAGCCAAAAATAAATTAATTAAAAATAAAAAAAAGATACCAGGGAGACCAGTACCAGTGGGATGACACGTTCAAAGTACTGAAAGAAAAGTACTGTCAACCAAGAATTCTACATCCAGCAAAACTAGTCTTTAAAAATGAAGGCAAATTGGGACTTCCCTGGTGGTGCAGTTGTTAAGAATCTGCCTGCCAATGCAGGGGACACAGGTTCGAGCCCTGGTCCAGGAAGATTCCCACATGCTGTGGAGCAATTAAGCCCATGCACCACAACTACTGAGCCTACACTCTAGAGCCCGTGAGCCACAACTACTGACACCCGTGAGCCTAGAGTCCATGCTCCACAACAAGAGAAGCCACCACAATGAGAAGCCTGCACACCACAGTGAAGAGTAGCCCCCGCTCACTGCAACTAGAGAAAGCCCACATTGCAGCAATGAAGACCCAACACAGCCCAAAATTAAAAAATAAATAAAAATTTATTTTAAAAAATGAAGGCAAATTAAGACATTTTCAGATAAATAAAAATTGAATTTGTTGCTAGCAGATCTGCCCTACAAGAAATCCTTCAGGATGAAATGAAAAGACACTAGACAGTAACTCAAATCCACATGAAGGAATAAAGAACACTGTTAAAGGGTAACTACACAGGTAAATATAAAAGACAGTATTAATGTAATTTTTTGTTTGCAATTCCTCTTTTTCCTTACCTGATTTAAAAGACCACTACATTAAGCAATAATTATATATTTATGTTGATGGGCATGCAATGTATAATGATATAATTTGTGACAATAACAGCATAAAGGTGGTGTGTAACAGAACTATATGGGAGCAAATTTTTTACATACTATTGAAATTAAGTTGGTATTAATCTGAACTAGCTTATCAGAAATTAAGATGTTAATCCCCAGGGCAACCACCACTAAGAAAACAACTCAAAAATATACAGTGAAAGAAACAATAAGAGAATTAAAAGTGTACTAGAACTTATCCATTTAATACAAACAAAAGCATTAATGGAGGAACTGAGGAATGAAAAAATATAAGACATAGAAAACAAATAGCAAAATGGCAAAAGTCCTTCCTTATCAGTAATTATGTTAAATGTAAATGGTAGAGATTGGTAAAATGGATAAAGAATATTTAATAATAATTTAGATACAGTATTAGTATGAAAATAGACTACAAGTGAAATACAATAAAATTCCAAATGTATTTTTTTTTTAAAAAAAAGATTGCGAAGAAAAAAATTACACAGGAAAAAGACAAGGAAGAAAAAAATAAAATGTCAATAGTGGTTATTTCTGAACTGTGAGTTTATGGTGACTTCAGTTTTACATCTTTGTACTTTCCTGTATTTTATAGTCTATTAAAATGATGAATATTATCTTTATTATTAGAAAAATGTATTACTTATAAAAATATTACTATTATAAGACTGGTATCACAAACCTCAATCTACATGTCTAATAACCCAAATTAAATCTATTTCCAGAAATACATGGATTTACTAGTTGTGCACAGTTTCCAATAGGAACTTGTCTTCTTAAGTACTAAAAATTATGAGACCACAAAACTGAAATGTTTGAGATAGGAAACAAAAATTTAAATAAGTATGTACACTCAGGGGTGATGGTCAAAATATTAATACCTCATACTGCATGAGCATAGCTCAGTGAAATCTGATGTGGGCCATAGTACTAGAGCAAGGTCCTGGGTGTCCTGTACAGGAGTTCCCCTTTAACTAGTGGGTCATGGGAAGGTCCAAAGGCTAGGGTTAGGGGAAGTGATGGGACAGTCACAGGCTCAGGGTAGTAACTCTTTATCAACTAGAATGGACATATTTCAACATTTCAACAAAGAGTAACACTGTACTTGTATGTAACAGCTGAACACCAGTGCTAGAAAAACCTAAGAGTTGTGAACCAGTAAGCTAACCATTCAAAATGATCACCTCTGATGCTTATGACTACATTTAGAGCTTGCTCTAAAGAAAAGCTCCCTACATCAAATCCCATATGGATCCCCTCTGTTACCTCTGCATGGGCAATCCTATAGTGACAGCCCAGGGCCAGCTCCAGTCCCCCTCCTAAAGCCACCCTTTGGATAGCTGCCACCACAGGCTTCTTGTTTCTCTGTACTTCATCTACTACACTTCCCAATGTCAAGTCAAAGGTCTTATCAGCACTGAAGCCACGGATATCAGCACCTAAGAACACAAAGACAAGGAAAAAAGAGAGTTGAAGAAGACTTTGCTATAGAACAATAAGTTACCAGATTACACTTAAGGAATCTCAGATCTCTTTGGACCCATGAAACTCTTTATCCTTTGGTTGCAGACACAGTAAAGGAACAAGTAGCCTGGAAAATGTAGAAAGATATGAGAGAAAATCCTCAAATCTTTATCAGAAGTCCTGTAATCTAAAATCTGTCTTTCCATATGATAGTAGTAACTCTACTTTTAGAAAAATTTGAAAGCTCAGAAAAGGGAAGCAAAGATTCTAAGATTGAGTCAGCCATTCCCATTTTTTGCATGATACTGTTCACCAACTCTATTCACAGCAATTTAGACCCATATCTTTGTTAAGGGCATCAGTCATTACAATATAAAACCTCAGGGTAAAATGAAGACATATTTGTGAGTTATATGTTAATCAATCAGCTTAGAATTACATTTCTGTGATAGACTTTTTTGTGATCAATAAAAGTAACAACATTTACTGCTTTTCCTAATTATAAAAATCATATGCATTATAGAAATCTTGAAAAATACACAAAATTATAAAGGACAAAAATATTACTCCAAATATCACCACACAGAGATAACAATGTAATATTTTGGTGAATTTTTAGTTTTTTCCCAACGCATGTATGTAAATTGCTTTGTGACCTTGAGTAAGTTATTTAACCATTTTGTTTCAATACCTATCTTAAATAACTGATGTGACAATTAAATGAATGTTTACTATAATATATATATTTAACAATATTGAGAACACTCTGTAAAGTCATTTTTTATATTTTCCTTTTTTCACATAACATTATACATAGTAGTGAGCTTTTCCCCTATAGCATTATATGTTCTTTGAAAATATTAAGCCTGGTACAAGTTAAAAAGTTAAATTAATTATTTCATGTTCAGCCTTTCTTTTTTTTTTTTTTTTTTTTTTGCTACCTGCTCCTCATCTAGCATCCATCCAGGGATTGTGCTTTTTTTCTCACCAATCCATCATATTTCACACTCTACTGTTATTATTTATTTTTATTTTTTTAGATTCCTTTTGGTTCTAGAGAAACAAGGTGAACTTCAGTCTGAATGTCATGTCTATTATTCCTGTAACTTTAGGTTAAACTAATTTTTCAAGTAACAGAAGCAATTAACATTTGTTGGATAAATACTATACATAAGGCACTGGGCTAAGTAGTTTCATATATTGTCTCATTTAATTTTCTTAACACCTAAGTTAAATAGTCTATTAACATTTTACAAGTTTAAGTTTAAGGCTTTGAGATGTTAAGTGACTAGTTCAGACATATGATTCTGTAACTGGTTGAATAAGGATTTGAGCTCAGGCAGTTTGACTACACAGTTCACATTCTTAAATGTTATACTACATTCTTCTACTTGCAGCAAAAGGTTAGTATGATCATCCCAATTTTATAGAAACCAAGGCACAGACAAGAGTATAGTGATTTCACTTTTTAACTGTTTATCTCTGGCACATAGAAATGCAATTAATTTTTGGATCCTGATTTTACATCCAGCAAAATTCCTAAATTCTATTATTAATTCTAATAATTTTCTGATAGATTTATTTTTTACAAACACTCATTTCTTCTGAATAATGATGGTTCTGTTTCTTCCTTCCCAATGCTTATACCTTTTATTTCTTTTTCTAGGCTGGCCAGGGCCTAGAATATAATGTCAAATACAAATGGTGATAGCAGCCAGCCTTGTCTTATTTCTTTCTGAAAAGGAAAGCATTCAATTTACCATTTTGTTTGATGTTTGCTGTAGGTTTTTAAAAATAGATACATTTTGCCTGATGAAGACATTTTCTTTCTATATTTAGTTTACTAAGAATTTTAATCTTTAATGCATGCTAAACGTTACCAAGTGTTTTTTTCTGAATCTCTTGAAATAATCACATGATTTTCCTCCTTTAATCTTTTAATAGGATGAATTACATTGATGTCTCATGTTTAATGAATCTGGTATTTCTGGGATGAAAGTGATATATCATGCTTTTTATATATCGTTAGATTCAGTTTTATTATATAATGTTTCAGAGTTTTATATCTAGGTTAAACAAAAAACAAAAATACAAATAAAATTGGCCTTTAATTTTGCTTTTTCATACTCTCTTGACAGGTTTTGTTATCAAGGTTATGCTAGCCTCACAAAATGAGTTGGGAAGTGTACTGGATAGAACGGTGTCCACCCAGAACCTGTGAATGTGATCTTATTTGGAAATAGGGTCTTTGCAGATATAATCAGGTAAAGAAGAGGTCATACTGGATCAGTGTGGGTCTATATAAGATCAGGGAAATTTGGACACAGAGGATAAAGCCACAGGAAGACAGAGGCAGAGATAGGGATAATGCAGCAACAAGCCAAGGATTGCCAAGGATTGCCAGCAACCACAGAAGCTAGAAGAGGCAAGGAAGGCTTCTTCCCTAGAGGCTTTGGAGAAAGAATGGCCTTGCAGATATCTTGATTTTGAACTTTTAGCCTCTGGAACTCTGAGAGAATAAACTTCTATTGTTTTAAGCCACCCAGTTTGTGCTCACTTGTTATGGCAGCCCCAGGAAACTAATATAGAAAGTGTTCCCTCTTATTTTTATTCTCAGAAATGTTTGTGTAAAATTAGAATGATATTTTCCTTGACTTTTCAGTTAGAGGTTACCAATGAAGTCATCTGGGACTTGAATTTACTTTGTGAGATTTTTGATTACTGACTCAATTTCTTTAATGGTTTTCTGTTTCTTCTTGAATCAATTTTGTAAGCTCTGTTTTTTTACTTGTTCATATTATCATTTTTAATGGCTAGAGCATCTTCAGTGATATCCCTTTTGTCATTCTTTATATGTATTGTTTGTATTGTCTCTTTTTTTTCTTGATAAGCCTCTCTGAAGCTTTATCAATTTTATTAGTATTTTCAAAGAACATTTGATATTATTGTTCTCTTGATTCACATTCGTATTCTATTTTAGTAATTTCCCCTCTATCATTTCCTTCCTTCTACTTCATTTGGATCTATTTTACTGTTTGTTTTGTCAGTTCCTTAATAGGAATACCACAATATGTTTCATTGTTTTTTCTTTTCTGATATATACCTTTAAGGCCATACATTTCCTGCTAAGCTTTGCTTTAACTGTATCCCTCAAGTTTTATATATTGTTTTTATTATCATTCAGTTAAAAATATTTTCTAAATTACATTATGATTTCTGCTTTGACTCAAAGGTTATTAAAAAATGAATTTATTTTCCAAACACATGAGAATCTCTAGTTATATTTTTGTTATTGATTTCTAGCTTGATTGCACTGTTGTCAGAGATATTCTAAATGAAATTTATTGAGATAAGCTTTCACAGTCCAGTAGCTGATCAACCTTTGTAAATGTTGCAGATTGGAGAATACATATTTTCCGATTGCTGGGCGCATTGTTCTATCTAAGTCCATTAAGTCAAGTCTGACAATCCCTAATGCTTTTCCAGAACAATTATTTTTGCTGCCTCTGAACTCTACGTTCTCTCCTACCTCCTTTTTTTTTTTTTTTTTTTTTTTTTTTTTTTTGCAGTACGCGGGCCTCTCTCACTGTTGTGGCCTCTCCCGTTGCGGAGCACAGGCTCCGGACGCGCAGGCCCAGCGGCCATGGCCCACGGGCCCAGCCGCTCCGCGGCACGCGGGATCCTCCCGGACCGGGGCACGAACCCGCGTCCCCCTCATCGGCAGGCAGACTCTCAACCACTGCGCCACCAGGGAAGCCCTCCTACCTCCTTTTTTACAAAGAAATATCAGTTCTGATTTTTCATAATTCTGATCCCTCACTCCATGCCTCAAAGTCACCATCTTGGGCTCCCAACCTTAAGTTTTCAAATAGTTGAGTAAGCTATTTAATAGCTGGTTAATGTTTGGCCCACTATTTAACTTCTCTTAGGCTTAGCCTTCTCATCTGTAAATGGAAACTGTAGGATTTACTGAGGATTAAAATATAAAGTATGTAAAAATATTACTATTTTCATTGTTAATAAGTAAATAAGCTACTCAGTACTGGCACATAGCAGGTAAACTAAACGGTAATTATTATAATGATTAATGTGTTTATATTTATTCATTGTTATGATTTCAACATCTATTTCTTCTCAGGTTACCACGACATACATTAAATTCCTCTGGCCAAAAAAAAAAAAAAAAGAAGAAGAAGAAAAATGAAAAAAATTCCTCTGGCTACAGTAAGAATACATGGGCCTTCATATCCATGGAACTTTTGTCAAAGGGTATAATTTGGGAAAAGAAGAAAAGGTGCCACAAATACCAGTGAATAAATCACCATTTCAGATGCTTTTGCCGTATTTTGTCACTATTTTGCATCTTCACAGGATAACCCAATAAAGAGTGCATGGTCACTGAGATGGGTGACTATCAGAAGAAAAATGAAGTCCATTGCAGGACTCTGTGTAAAATAAAAAATAACATTTATCGAACATGTTCTGCATGCAAGCACTGCTCTAGGGCTTTCAGATGTGTTATCTCATTTACTCTCACAAAAACCTGTTAAGATATAAATATTATGGTATCTATTTTATAAATAGAGAAATTGAGTTTCAGGAGATTTAAGGGACTTGCCCAAGCTCGCATAGGATGGTGACACATGCAGAGCAGATATGTACCAGCAGATGTATACTAGCAGCTATAATAGCCATCAAGCCTGGAACTAAATGTCCTCCAAAGGCCCAATCCAATATAAAAGAGAGTAAGGTCAGCATCTTCTCTGGGTTCTCTCCTATGACTCTTGTCTCTTTCTCCACAATGTTTCTCATTCCCATTCAACTCCCATATTCATTACCCACACTATAGTATTACCCACAAGAACAGATAATGCAGCATTGATCTCAGTCTGTGGCAGGATTTCAGAGAGCATGGGAGAGGGTTAGACACTGGTTACCTGCAGAGAAGATGCCATCTGCTCCACAAATCACAATGGCTTTTACTGTATGGTCTGTTAGAGCTTTCTGCAGACCCTCTTTTATTCCACGGAGAACAGTCTCACTAAAAGGGAAAAAAATTACATGAAGCATGAGTCAGAATCAAATTTCTACCATCTCAGAGTTTTTTTTCCTTTCTTAACAATGAAAAATTAAACATATACACGATGTATAAAAATCCTAGATACTTATCATTAAACTTTCACTAATTTAACAAATAATAAATGTATTTACTGTAAATTAAGCACTGAGTTGATTAAACACATAAACTTTAGGAAAAAAAAGTGTTTTCCTACATTTTGCTGTAACTTTGACCACTTAGAATCAGCACTATCAATTTAAAAATATTATATACATATCCTATGTACAGTGAGGGCTTACAACATCCTAGGGAGAACAAAATGTACACAACACAATATCACACTAAAATAAGTGCTGTAATAAAGGTACAAAGAAAGTGACGTGGAACTCCCGAGAGGAAAGAAAGTCTTGTTTTTAAAAATAAATTTATTATTTATTTATTTTTGGCTGTGTCGGATCTTTGTTGCTGAGTGTGGGCTTTCTCTAGTTGTTGTGAGCGGGGGTTACTCTTTGTTGTGGTGCATGGGGTTCTCATTGCAGTGGCTTCTCTTGTTGTGGAGCACAGGCTCTAGGCACTTGGGCTCCAGTAGTTGTGGCGCATGGGCTCAGTGGTTGTGGCTCACAGGCTCTAGAGAGCAGGCTCAGTAGTTGTGGCGCACGGGCTTAATTGCTCCGCAGCATGTGGGATCTTCCCAGACCAGGGATTGAACCCGTGTCCCCTGCATTGGCAGGCGGATTCTTAACCACTGCGTCACCAGGGAAGTCCCAAGAAAGTTTTTTCAATTTGTCATATTGGCATAATATAAGAAACTGAAATTGTCTAAAAATAACAGTCTAAGTGATGTGGCAGGGGCTGCAAGTTACCCCCAAATATCCCTCCATCCCAACATTCTTCGAAGTATTAAACATCTGGTTTTTAGCTGGATACATGGCTGCCCAAAATAAAGACTACATTTCCCAGCAGTAAGGTCAGCCCGAGGCATTAATTTCTGGCCAATGGGATGGAAACGGATTTGGTACATGCAACTTTTGGGAATAGTCCTCAAAGGATTGGGTATGCTTTTTGCTTTTTCTTTCCTCCCTACTTCTGGCAGGAATGCAGATATGATGGCTAGATTTGGAGCAGCCATTATGGATCAAGAGGTGGAAGCTGTTTATTGAGGATGGCGGAGCAAAAGATAGACAGAATTGGGATCACTGATGATTGTGGAGCAGCCATACCAGTCATTCCAGGACGCTGCTGTGACAGACATCAACTTTTTCTTATTTAATCCATCATGATTTTGAGTTTTCTGTCACTAGCAGCCAAGCCTAATCCTAACTAATTTAGGCGGTAAAGGCAAGGTCTGGGAAAGAAAGGGCATGTAGTAGACTTTGCCAAATTTCAGTAGATGAGGGAGTCATCCACAGAGGAGATAGTTAAAGCCAAGATTGAATGAGTCTGCCAAAGAAAAAGAACAGAGAGCTGAGGGTAGATCTAGATGATCTAAGAGGTGGGAGAGGCTCAGCAGAGTGATTCAGTACCAAGGGAGCCCAAAGTCACAGAGACCAAGAGAGGAGAATTTGCCATGAAGCAGAGGATCAACAAGTGCCAAGGGATGATAAAGGAGGAGAACTGGGAAGAGTGGTGAGGAATTGCTTAAAGGAAAAACGATAGAACCAGAGTCCAATCAGTTTTGCCTTAGAGTTCTAAGTATTGGGGGAACATTTTATACAGAGTGAAAAAAAAATCTTAAAACAAACAACAACAAATGTCCATAAAGCCAGATTGTTCAGACCAGCAACTGAGTTAAAACCTCAGGGAATAAAGGAGATACTTACCCTTGTTTATGGCAATTCCCTTTTTTCCACCATTTAACCCCACTGAAATCAAACAAAACCTCTTGCCTTCAACTAGTTAATTAGAAACCAAATCTGCTAATGGAAAACTGATTCTGAACCATCCATACTACTGAGAAGTCCAAAAGGCACATATTTCCTTCTGGGTAAATGATGGCTGGAAAATGAGCCCAATCTGCGCCACTGAGGAGACAAGGCTGGCTTTTCCCATTTCAACCAACCCCTACTCTTTTATTTCTTATGTTCTTGCTAATTTTGCAAATATAAAACACAGGAAAAAAAGAAAAATGAAAATGGCTGTAGTAGATATAGCTTTACTAGATTCTAGTTGAGTGAAAAGGACAACAACTTCACAGCAATGTCAAGGTCACAGGGGTTAAGAAATTATTTTCTCCCCTTAATATTGTCAGGCATGGAGAAATGGAGTCTAAAGGTAACATTTCATGAGTGATGACCAAAGATCTTCAGCTTCTGTCACTATAGGAAGCCTTTCTTGTGACAATTTTTTAAAGCCAGGGGGTCAGCGAATCAAGCTGTGGCTTGTGACCAGCATTCTTCAAACAAAGAAATAGAAAAGAAAATATAATATATCAAACAAAACAAATAAGTTTCACGAAACTTTGTTTTCAGTTATGTATTCGTATGTGTGTGTGTCTTAGGTTGCTATGTAAAACATGGATTCCTGTGTGGATTATAATTTTAAAAAGTGTGAAAGCCATTGTTCTGGGAGATGGGCCTAGTAATCAGACATGTCCTACATTTGTAAAGAGGGTTGGCATTCACCTGAATAGAAGGAAACCTGGCTGGCTAAAGGAAGCAAGGAAAGATTTGAACTATTTGGTTGGGCCCAAAAATATTCAAATAAGAATCTCTCACTTAGCTAGGAAGAAATAACTTCCCACATAAAATTAGAAATAGGAAGGGAGAAAGGAAGGAAGGGAAGAAGAAAAGTGTAAAGCAAAAAAAAAAAAAATTGGGAACCTGTTAAACTTGATGAATGTGCTGGGACACACACCTCTACCTAAACATAAGTTCAGAAGAAGGTAGATGGGAAAGGGCAAGAAAGCATTTATTCCCAAGTGGAGAAAATCTTGATGCAGCTGCAATGAATCCTGAGCAGCGGGGCCTGCTGGTAGGGGCTTGTAACAGGCCTTCTGACTAATAGTACTAATGATAGCTAACATCTGCTAAGTGCCAGTTTATAATCTCTAACACATTTAAACCTCACAACAACTTAATGAGGTAGATACTAACATTTCTCCTGCAAGGGGGGCTAGGGGGCAGGTTAAATAACAGAAACATTTTAAGTAGTTATGGTAAAATATTCCTAGTTATAGGTAGTAGACTGTGGAACCTTTTTCCCCAAGTTCTAGATGGGCACAGTTTCCCATTATGAGCAGAGGTTAAGGCAGAGTCCTAATATTTAGTAATTCTAATAGGAATACAGTCAAGTTCAAAACTGATATGTAATCATATTACTCATGTTTTTCTTCATCAAAGCCAAAATAATAAATATTTTGCTTTTTTCTGAGAGTGGCAAGTAAGTGGACATTATCATCCTTGAATGATTTTATTTCTGATTTTTTATATTTTTAAATGCAAAATTTTATATTAAAATAATTATACTAGTGCTAATGATAAAATCAAATCTGATGATAGTAGGATGAAAATTCAGTTAAAATTAGTATGTCTTCTCATTACCGTCTCTTTTTGCTCCAGCATCATGTGATAAGGATTTTGACAAAAAGTCTTTCTCTTTATGCTTTATATGTTCTCCGTAAATTATCATTTCTTCTAATCCTACTCCCTGTGGATAGGTGACTCTTTCCTAGGCTGATGTATCACTATACTTTTTTCAGAGATATAAAAGAACCAAACCTATATAACGTCATTAACTTTCAAAAGAGCAGCGTTAATCTCACTTTTAAAAAGTAATGCTTTTACAAGTTTAACAAGGAAGGTACTCCACAGTAGTTTTTCAGAAAACGCTATTTAATAGGCTTATTCTGATATGGGCTTAACCCAACATGGATCTTCCACGGAAGCACTAAGACCTTAAGGTTTACAACAGACCAAGAGATATACCTTTGCATATCTGGGCCAGGACACAATCCTCTTTTACTCACTGTGTTGGCATTAAAGGGGATCTATATTTTTAACAGTGCGAAGCCACTTTATTGTTGGATTCCTAAAACTTTTAGTCACACATTATAAGGGTGGCCTGGACTCGAGGTTGGGAAGTGAAGGATCAAGGTCCAGCCAGCATTGCACTAAGACCTTTGGAATAGAAAGTACGGCTGAGAAGTCAAAGTTGCAAGCAAGCAGAAGAGTCCAGCGCGAAGGGAGCACGGACAGACCCGATCCATCCCAGCTCCCCCGCTTCGTAGCCATCTGTCTGCCTCTCAGCCTCGGTTTCCTTACCAGTGAGAGAGTTCTCTGCAAACAGGAACTGAGCTAACCAATGTAAAAGGCCCTGGCATATGCCCAGGTTTAATCCGTTTCAGTGTCTCTCTCCGTTTAAACCAGCAGGGGAGAGTCAAAGCTTCCACTGCAGGCAGGCGGCTAAGACCCTGCTCGCTGTCCCCGGGCTGAAGGCGGCCGAGCCCGTTACCTGAGCGCGTTGACAGGCGGGTTTCGTAGGCGGATCAGCGCCAGGCAGTTCTGCAGCCGCGTAAACTCAGCCATGTTTCCTCAGTCGCCGAGGTCGCCTCAGCTCATGGCCCCAGGGCGATATCACTTTCACTGGGCGCTGGGCCGGCCCCGCGAGGAGGGGCACCTGCTGGGCCAATGTGAGCTCGGCATCGCCTCCCGCCCCCCGGGCCGCTCCAGGGCGCCGATGCCCATCATCCATCCCAGACCTCCTCCTTCCCCGGACCACAGCCCCGCGCTCTGCAGATCCTTGTCGTCTCCTCTTTGTTGGCTCTTGTCCTGCTCCCTGCACAAAGTAGATCAGGGAGGACTATGGAAAATGAGTGGAATTGCCAGCAAGTCGAGATTTGCAAACCGCTGGCCCAGAGGGGCTGGCTACTCTGGACAAGTCCTAGGTTCCCTAAGTTGGTGGAGCTGTGTCCTCATCACAGTTTTCATCTACACGATCCTTCTTAACAGGGACAGATATCTGGGATCCTCACAATTATGTGATATGACACACACCTGGAACACATAAAATACACAAATCATTCATTTCACCTAAATGGGTACGGTACTAATATCAAATATTTACAGAACCGTCATACAGCGACCTAGTGAAACCTTCAACTTTCCTGTCTGCCCAATCCTTCCATTTCTTTCTTCTTCTGCCATTCCTAAAGATTGTGATTTCCAATACTTCAACCACCAATTGAGCACCTATTATGTGCTAGGCTGTAGGCAGGAGACTAAAGATAAATAAAGCCTCGTTCAGGCTGGGACAAAGTTTTTAAAGATGCAGTTGGCCTCAGGCGGTCTCCACAGTCCATCAGGGGGCTAGAAGGCAGTCTGGAAGTTTCAGAGAAAAAAACAATGGAGCGGTTTTATTCACTAATGTTTCACCAATTTTAGCAAAGATTAAGGATTATTTTCATAGATTTTCTTTTACCTGTTGAAAATAAAACCAGGTTCCTACTCCTAGGAAAGTACCTATTGCCTTGAAGCCCTGAAAACAAGTAGCAGTCAGAACCCATCTAATCCGTCAAGGACAGCCCCTCATTTTTTTTTTTTTTTTTTTTTTTTTTTTGGCTGCGTTGGGTCTTTGTTGCTGCACGTGGGCTTTCTCTAGTTGCGTCAAGTGGGGGCTACTCTTTGTTGCGGTGCACGGGCTTCTCACTGTGGTGGCTTCTCTTGTTGCAGAGCACGGGCTCTAGGCACTTGGGCTTCAGTAGTTGTGGCACATGGGCTCAGTAGTTGTGGTTCGCGGGCTCTAGAGCGCAGGCTCAGTAGTAGAGTGTACGGGCTTAGCTGCTCTGCGGCATGTGGGATCTTCCCAGACCAGGGATCGAACCCGTGTACCCTGAATTGGCAGGCGGATTCTTTTTTTTTTTTTTTTTTTTTTTTGCGGTACGCGGGCCTCTCACTGTTGTGGCCTCTCCCGTTGCAGAGCACAGGCTCCGGACGCACAGGCTCAGCGGCCATGGCCCACGGGCCCAGCCGCTCCGCAGCATGTGGGATCCTCCCGGACCAGGGCACGAACCCCCATCCCCTGCATTGGCAGGCGGACCCTCAACCACCGCGCCACCAGGGAAGCCCGGCAGGCGGATTCTTAACCACTGAGCCACCAGGGAAGTCTCAGCCTCTCACTTTTGATAGCCAGCCAATCACAAACAGCCCAGGGCACACGCCTCTGAGTGCCAACATTCAACATCAACCAGCCTCTTACAAGTGGCATCAATCTCTACTGCCTCTAAAATTCGCCAATCCCTGAATTCAACCTTGCCCAAAAACTATATGTAAGATCAACAGTCTGCTCTGCTTGGAGAGACTATGTATGACCAGCACAGCTTTCCCTTACTGTAGGAAGCAATAGATTCAGTATTGTCTTTTCAGATGTCGGCCTCTAGGGGAACAATTCTGCCGTCCATCCTAACAACTTCGAGTACCTCCACAAAGGCCATGTAGGCAAGGCTTAACAGTTCTGAAATTGCTCCTGGAGGAAGTGGAGATCAGCATGGTGTGGAGCCGTTTTGAGGCATTTTTCTCATCTACATCTTGGAGTCAGCCACGGGTCATTTCTCATCTATCTCCCTAGTTTTATTTGAACACAGAACTTTCTGCCTTGCACCTCCCTCCCCTTAGGTACAGCTGCAAATTTCTGTGTAAGTCTATAAAACTGTTTGGCAGTTTATTTTTTTTTTAATTCTATTTTTTTTTAGTGAAACAAGTAAAAGGTTTATTAGGAGCAAAAAAGTACATGTGAATAGACACACATGGGTGGGCTCAGAGAGAGAGTCGCGCCTTTGTGGTAGTTTAAATCACTTACATGGGGCCTTTCTTCTGGGTTTCCTCTGGCCAATCATCTTGCTTTGCCTGACTCAGAGTCCGTATTTGGTTAACTCAGTGTCCTCCCCGTGTGCGTGCGCACCTCTTAGCCAAGATGGATTCTGGCGCAGAAGCCTATGGGAAGGTTGACGCCACGTATTATGCGGTGGTGCCCCCTCCCTTTTTGGCCCCCAAGGAGTCTTTCTACGCATGGGTAGTCGGGAAGGTCTCCTTGACCTCGAGAATGAGAAATATCTGGTCTCTTTATTGTGAATCTGGGCAGGACTCAGCTCCTCCCTGCCTTGCTTGGCAGTAGTTTAGAGTTGGCTCCTCAGCAAGGCCGGGATTAGGGTGGGCAAAATTGAAGAGGGCACTCACTCTCGGTTTCATGCAATTGCTGACCCTGCCCTGCTCCTCAACAACAGCGATCCCCACAGTTCCTGTAATCTGTCATCCAGCCCCTCCTGTTTGGTGCCATACTGTGGGACTAGGTAGCAGATACCATGCTGATCTTTCTTTTGCTGTCTATGTAAATAATAAACTGTCTAAATCTATTTGGACTCCTTATGGGCCCAATCTATGGCAGTGTAGCAAGCTAATATAGCAGGTGCCACCATGATGTTGTTTACAGACCACTTGACCCCTTGACAGTCTCTTGATCGTTGTGATGAACTATTACATTCTTAAATTGTCTTCTTATTAGTTCCAACAAGTGCTACTTAGCAGGATGCCATCCCTCTTGACTAACACACTTCCACATCATTTGCATGTTACTGCTTTTGCTTCTTAAATATGTCATTTTCATTGCTGTCATGGTGTTGCAATTCACAAATAGATCAGTTGATCAGGACTTCCCTGGTGACACAGTGGTTAAGAATCCGCCTGCCAGTGCAGGGGACACGGGTTTGATCCCTGGTCTGGGAAGATCCCACATGCTGCAGAGCAATTAAGCCTGTGAGCCACAACTACTGAGCCCACGTGCCACAACTACTGAAGCCCAAGTGCCTAGAGCCCATGCTCCGCAACAAGAGAAGCCACCGCAGTGAGAAACCCGTGCACCTCAACAAAGAGTAGTCCCCGCTCAACGCAACTAGAGAAAGCCCACGTGCAGCAATGAAGACCCAATGCAGCCAAAAACAAGAAAAAAAGAAAAAGAAATATATTCAATGGCCATGATTAAAAAGTCTACAAATAACAAATACTGGAGAGGGTGTGGAGAAAAGGGAACGCTCCTACACTGTTGGTGGGAATGCAAGTTGGTGCAGCCACTATGGAGAACAGTATGGAGGTTCCTAAAAAAAACTAAAAATAGAGATGCCATACGATCCAACAATCCCAGTCCTGGGCATATATCCAGACAAAACTATAATTCGAAAATATAGATATACCCCTATGTTCATAGCAGCACTATTTACAATAGCCAAGACATGGAAACAACCTAAATGTCCACTGACAGATAAATGGATAAAGAAGATGTGGTACACATATATAGTGGAATATTACTCAGCCATAAAAAAGAATGAAATAATGCCATTTGTGGCTACATGCATGGACCTAGAGATTATTATACTAAATGAAGTAAGTCAGAAATATAAAGACAAATACCTTATGATATCACTTACATATGGAATCTAAAATATGACACAAATGAACTTATCTATGAAACAGAAACAGAACTCACAGACAGAGAACAGACTTGTGGTTGCCAAGGGGGTGCAGGGGAGGGTTGGATTGGGAGTTTGAGACTAGCAGATGCAAACTGTTATATAAAAAAATGGGTAAACAACAAGGTCCTATTGTATAGCACAGGGAACTATATTCAATATCCAGTAATAAACCATAATAGAAATAAGGTTTACAAAGAAGTATATTCAGTATCTTGTAATAACCTAAAATGGAAAAGAATCTGAAGAAAAAATGTATATATATATAATATAATGAATTACTTAGCTGTACACCTGAAACTAACACAATATTGTAAATCAACTATACCTCAATTAAAATAGTAGTTCATTACAGCTTAAAAGAAAAATATAAGAATGTAAATATAAAACTTTTATGTACTAGAACGTGTAAATATATACTCATGGTAAAACAGAGCTAGCTATCTAAACTTGGCTTTCCCTGCATTGGTGATCTTTTAGCTCTGGAATCAAGGTGTGGTGTTGTAACACTTCATTTGATAGTGACATGAAGCCATCAGAGCAGACTGCTTTGGTAAACCAATCAGGTTTTTCTGGAACGAATGCAAAATATTGCTTTCCAGCTGGAGTGATAAAATCTCTCACATGTTCTCTTTAATGTCCTTTCCCCTCTCACTGTGGGATACAAATGGACACAAGCCTCTCGGGGAGGATAAAGCCACAGAAGCCAGACTTCTCAAATGATTCTGTAAAGGAGAGCTGGCCCACTGACTGGAACCAACATGGACTGTTACTGGCTAAAGAAAGAAATTTGGCTCTGTTTGTTAAAGACTTTAAACCTATTGTAACTAATATAGTGAAGAAAAGGGCAGTGAGTACACACTTCCACAGTGAAGTTGGCTGACACTTGAGGACAAAAGCTGCTCATATTAGTGTCTGAAATGAGAGATGGGATAAAAATCATTTCTTCACTATACAATACCATCAGTAATGATAATTTTTATAAATTCAAGTGGCTTGCTCAAGTTCTGAGCCTTGGAGATACACCCCCACACACACACGCACACACATATTCAGTATCTTAATAAGATAAGCCATCAGGATTTCTAAAGGAGACCCAGCTAGGGCAAAAATGACTCCGTCACATGTTAATCATTTTCACCAGCTGAAATGTCAGAGATCAGCAATGTACTACTGAGCATATTTAAAGATCACACCCATGTGCTGCAACAAAATTTGAGTTGAATGCAGCCAAAAATCGAACTGAGAATTCATTCACTGCTATCTCCCCATGTTTCAGCCTCTCAGCTTTCCAGTGGACTCTGCTTATCACTTTAGGTTTGCAAATAGTTTTTCACTAAATGCCATCTGTCAACTTCTGAACTGAAAATCATGTACGAAAAATGTCCCTTCTCAACAGGATAGCACCTTTTATGACACTCCTGGCATTCTCTGGCATCCAATTTCATTTCATGTTGAAAGTGCAATTAGGCTGTAGTTCACCTTTATGTTTTCTCAGATCTTTCTCCGGATTTCCCACCATATCATTTTACCGAAGAGACCATTTCATCTGCTAATAAGAATCCTTTTCAGATTTTTCTGACAAACTGGCACCATTTAGAAAAAGGCTACATATATATAAACTTGAGAGATGCTCTAGCTTATTTAGTCTAATATTCTCTCAAATATAGGAATGCCTCAACAACATTCCTAGCACAAGATTACCCACCTCTCTTGAATGCTCTCAATGATGGGGAGCTCAGTACTCTGCATGGTAGACATTTTTGCTTGCTAAAAATTTGCACTATTCCTTAGGACTTTCTACTCCCTGATTCTACTTTTGTTCTCAAAAGTAATTACTCCATGATTCTACTTTTGCTATACACTGCCTTCCTTTAATTAGAACAGTCTTTCATCAGATATTTAAATATGCTAACAAGTCTGTCCCAGCCTGCTCTTCTTAGGCTCTTCCTCAGGTACCACCATTTCTCATAAGAGAAGCAATCTCTAGTTTCTCACTACGTGGGTTGTTCTGGACACTCTTCATGTTTGTCAATGGCAATGATTCTCTGTATTCTGCACCTGTCATCAATCAGGTGATATTCATGTTCCCTTAACTCATGTTTGTTCTTTTTTCTGATCCATAAAAACTCTTTTTCCTTTTAAATTTCAAGTGATGTACTCTTTTCTTTAAAGGATAATGAACTTTTTATTGAGATAGAACTCACATACTACACAACTCACCCTTTGAAAGTGTACGATACAATGATTTTTAGTATATTCACAAAATTGTACATCATCATCACTCTCAAATTCCAGAACATTTTAAGACCACAAAAAGAAACCCTGTATCCATTAAGTAGCCACTTACCATTCCCCTTTCTCCTTATCCCCAGCAAACACAGATCTACTCTAATAAAGACACTAATCTGTCTCTATGGGCTTACATATTCTGGACATTTCATATAAATGGACCCACACAATATGTGGCCTTTTGTGTCTGGTTTCCTTCAGTTAGCATAATGTTTTGTTTTTAAGATCCATCCATGTTGTAGCATATAGCAATACTTCGTTCCTTTTTATGGCTGAATATCCACATTTTGTTTGTCCATTTATCAGCTGGTAGATATTTGGGTTATTTCTACTGTTTTGGCTACTATGAATAATGCTGCTATGAACATTTCATGTACATGTTTTTATGTAAACTGTGTGTTTAATTCTCTGGGGTATACACCTAGAAGTAGAATTGCTTGGTCGTATGGTAATTCTATGTTTAACTTTTTGAGAAACTGCCAAACTGTTTGGCACCATTTAGCATACAATACATACAGCAATGTCTGAGGTTTCCAATTTCTCCAAATCCTTAGCAATACTTGTCCATTTTAAAAATTATTAGGCTAGTTGTTTTTTTTTTTCAATTTTTACTTTTTTATTATTTATTTTTGGCTGCATTGGGACTTCATTGCTGTGCGCTGGTTTTCTCTAGTTGTAGTGAGTGGGGTCTACTCTTTGATGTGGTGCACGGGCTTCTCATTGTGGTGGCTTCTCTTGTCGTGGAGCATGGGTTCTAGGCACGTGGGCTTCAGTAGTTGTGGCATGTAGGCTCAGTAGTTGTGGCTCGCGGGCTCTAAAGTGCAGGCTCAGTAGCTGTGGCGCACAGGCTTAGTTGCTTTGTGGCAAGTGGGATCTTCCTGGACGAAGGATCGAACCCGTGTCCCCTGCATTGGCAGGCAGATTCTTAACCACTGCACCACCAGAGAAGTCCCCTCCACTCTTTCTTTCATTCATTCAACAAACATTTTAGAACTGTCCTCTCCCAGAGTCTTGGGATACTCAATCTTTACCAGTATAGATGGTTATTCAGATAGGTGGTATAATAATGTCTTTGGTTAGAGAAACTAACAAGAAAGAAAGAAAGGGAGAAAGGAAGAGTGAGAGAAGAGAGGAGAGGGGAGGGGGGAAAGCAAAGCAAAGCAAAAAAGCCATCTAGTGGTCACAGTGGGAGATAGCATGTGTCTTTTTTTCTACTAGACTGACTAACACAAGGTTTACTGGAGGTAGGACCTTGAAGAGGAAATCGAGGCTAAGAGGGGAAGCGATTTGTTTAAGGTCACATGGCTAGTTAATAGCAGAGCTAGGCGTAGAACCCAAACAAACTGACTCTAAGACCTGTGTAAACTGTGATTGACTCTTAAAAATGTGGTTTGGGAGTTCCCTGGCAGTCTAGCCATTAAGATTCGGCACTTACACTGCTGTGGCCTGGGTTCAATCTTGGGGAACTGAGATCCCACAAGCCGCGTGGCATGGCCAAAAAAAAAGAAAAAAGAAATATATATATATATATATGGTTCAAATGATTTAAAATTTGATTAAAACATTTTATACTGATTTTTATCAAGTTATGGTATGTTGGTAGCAAAGGGGGAAAAGAACATTGGTTGAATGAAGGCACTAGATGGACCTATGATAACATTAACATGGAATTATTTTTTCATTAAAAGGTCTGTCTCCCTCACCATATAGAAAGCTCCTCAAAGGCAGGGGATTATTTTATTCATCTTTGTATCCCTAATGCCTGGTCTGGTGTCTCCTGAACGAATGAATAAATGAATAAAATTAGGAGGCTTAGACTTTAGAACTTACTGCCATTGTCTAATTTTGTGACTTTCAGTAAATTATTTAGTTCCAATGGACCACAGATTCATTAAAAGTATCATTGAGGGCTTCCCTGGTGGCACAGTGGTTGAGAGTCCGCCTGCCGATGCAGGGGACACAGGTTCGTGCCCCGGTCCGGGGAGATCCCACATGCCGCGGAGCGGCTAGGCCCGTGAGCCATGGCCGCTGGGCCTGTGCGTCCGGAGCCTGTGCTCCGCAACGGGAGAGGCCACAACAGTGAGAGGCCCGCGTACCGCAAAAAATAAAAAAAAAAAGTATCATTTACCTTTTTTAATGATAGAGTTGGAAGAAACCTTAAATTTCATCTATTCCAACTATATTATTCTATGGGTCTATGGGATTACCTGGTCATTTGGAACACAGACTCATAAGCAACATTTCAATAATAATACCTATGTTAGCTTTGTCATAGTCCTAAAACAGAGTTTGAATATTTAAGAGAAATCGTGTCGAAAAGAGAAGTCTAAATAAAGTTGTGCCATGTTATTGGCAGTGTATTCACAGTATTTATGTTTACCCTCAGGAACTGCTTGAATCCGTTACTTATGCCTGTCCAGCCAGTTAAAACTGAAGGTAGAGCTCACAGGAATTGATACTTAACCCCTCATTTCTGGGTAAATATAAGAAGTTTGCCAGGGGAGAAGGGGCTATGGTGTTTGAAATGAACCCAGCAGTGGCAAGACCAGAACATTCACACGATCATCAGAATCCTGTGGCAACTGCTGGGTTCCACTGCTCTTGTCTCTCTTGGACTGGGATTTTCCTAGTCCTTTTCACTTGAGAGTGAAGGTTTTGCAAGTGAATCTGCTTTTACCTTATTAACACCTTGAGGCATATTTTGGAAATGGAGGAAGGTAGTGAGTATTTTTAGACTCTACTTCTGGTCCTAGCCCTGCCATTAATTGTGACTTTTGGTCAGTTGCTTCTCTGGATCCAATTTTCCTTACTTGTAACATCAAGAGGTTGACTAAATAATTACCTCTAAAGTTCTTTCCAGTTCTAACATTCTGTGAATTTTTTTTTTGTTCTAAAGATAAATCCTCAGCTCAGCTGGTCCCATCTATATTTTCCTGGGTTGACTCTCTTCCTCCCATAATAACTTACTATGCATCTCCACATTTTTGAGGGCAGGGCTTGGGTTTTACTCATCTTTCCCTCAGTACCTAGCACAATAACCAAGCAGGTGATTTCAAGGAGCGTCAAAACGGATTCTTATACAAAATTCCATCTTTGTCTGGAGGAGCTCACAGTTCAGAAGTACCAAGCATCATTAATTAATCACTTAATTAAAAGCTGAGGATAAGAGGAAAATCGGTTCCAAGCTCCTTTACCATCTGCATGTTCCAACAGGAAACCAGAGAGCGTTTGTAATAAACACTCATTGAATGCTTTCACTATGCCAGCGCTTTCCATGTATTATCTCAAGTAATACACACACCAACCTTATATTCTAGGTACTAATATTGTCTGTTTCACGCTTGAGGAAACGGACACCGAGAGGTTAAGTAACTTGCCTAGGTAATACCGTTACAAGTGAGAGGCAGCATCACTTGAGCAACATTTAGAAAACCTTGTGATTCTCCGAGCGGCCTGACGAGTCCAGAGAACAGTGATGAGTTCAAAGTACAGAAGGAGCAGAGGGAAGTGATCATCTAAGGAAAGGCTGCAGAAGTTGGCAAAGAAGTTTGAAAAACAAAAAAAATGCTCTCCTCCAGGCTGTTCTACATAGCCGGAGTTTAGGAAAGCAAGCAGAAAAAACCGCGTAAACAAGGATGGGAGAGCGCCTGGAACGCAGGGGAACCGAGGAACAGGCCGGAAGTGGCGTCAACTAGCGGCGTCAAGTGCTTAGCGGGACTGCGGGGCCGGGAGGAGTTCGGGCCGGACGCGACACCCGGAAGTTACGCCCTGGAGGCGGTACCTGGTTGTGGAGGGCGTCGCGATGGGCGGGGCGGGGCGTCAGTGGTCATCCTGGAACCACGGATCCCAGGCAGGTAACCTGCGGGCCGAACCTGGACCGGGGCAAGGGTGAAAGTTGGGGTTGGGGGCTCAGATTGTTAGAAGCTCCAAGCTCGGGCGGGGAAACGTGGATCTCGCATGAGGTGGGGTCTGAAGGAAAGGCTTCCTGGCGTGGGACTCCCTGGAGAGACAGGGATACGAGGAACTTTGGGAACGGGGTCGTGAGGGCCGAGGTCGTTGAGGAAATACAGGCTGAGTCTTCTAGGAATCGGTCATGGCTGGGGGTCACAGGCTCATGAGTGTTGGCGCTCGGGGGTGAAGAGATGGAACCTGGGCACTGAGATGAGCTGACCTAGAGTTCATTTCCCTCCTACTCCGTCCCCCGTCCTGTTCTGCTAGTAGGGGACAGCGACATCGTCTTTTCATCTCTTAATCCAGGGCAGTGCTTTGCCATTATTAGGCATCTTTAGATGCTGTCAAATGAATGAATTAATGAACGCACGAACCCAATTCTGGATCAGCTGGGGGAACTTCTGAACTTCAGTGCTCCTACTTGTGAATGTAGAAGTGATGCCAGCTTAGTTTGCTAATCAGTGGTTTTGAGGATGTCAGTGCAGTAGAGATTCGGGATATTGTTGTTATTGTTTTGTAGTTACTGAAATTTAGAAATGTGTCTTAATATTTTTCTCTGGGGTGGGTAGAGAGGAAAGGCGATCAATTTGGCTTTTTTCAGGTTCCTTTACTTTTCTGGGAATAACTTCCAGGTGAATGATACCAGACAGAAGTTGGCCATCAAATGATAAGCTGCAGTTGTAGCACTGAGCTTCTAATTAGTGTTCTAAGTGCTTTCTTTTCAGTAATATGAACTTGCTTTGTTTTTCGTAATGTTTTCTTCCTTAAATTGAGATATTTTTACATTTGAGATATAAGTGAGAAGTATTTCATAACAAAGATGAAAATAGTAATCTATAAAAATCCAGTCAGAGGTTTCACCTGGTGGGTACACAAAAGGTTAACTCCTTCCAAACAGTTGTAGGAGGCTTCCAAAAGAATGAATCCCTGAAGGTTAAATTGTTTCCTTTGTAAATTATTTGTTTAGGTGTCTTGAATGGAATAAATAGTAGGCATAGACCTAAACAACAAGTAGTGTAACCAGATTCTTTTTGGTTGTCAAATGGGAAAAAAGTGCATGTGACACATCAGGCTTGTAGTAAGATCTGGGCATGAATCACTATCTAGATACAGTGATTGATCTAGATCTAGGGAGGTGATTATGTGTATGGGTTTCATGCTATCAAATGAGGTAGTAGTTCCTAAGTGGTTCTAGAATGTTATTATTAGATTGGATATAACGGAGTAGGAAAACCTGAATTTAAGGCTTTTTGTTTGTTTGCTTTACAAAGAAGAAACTAGTAAGCATTTTTAGATTTAACAATCTAAGCTGTTCTTAAAAATAGGTTGGAAAAAACTAAAAGTAGGCATGTGAATACCTTATTGAAGACATCTAATTTTTTAAAGTTTGCCTGCCTTTAAACCTTGTTTCCCAATTTCTGGAAACTGTTGGTATCCAAATCATCCCCACCTTTGTGTGCTCTTACTATGGTGCCACTTTTAGGATACATAAAAATTTGGTACCTCTAGATTTGTATTAATGTCATAAAGTCTAATTTTGCTACCTCAATGTGCTGTTCGATGTCATGTCCACTGATTTTGCACATCTAAATGCCTATATTCATAATAATTATTATAACTTATTCATCATAAATTGGTATCCAAGTGGTAATTTGGGTATGTGCATTGACATTCTTGAGGTATTCAGTTTTGCAGAACTCAGAGATCTGTGGACGCTAACATGGACTTCATTTAAAGAAACCCACGGACCATTAATGGACAAAAACATGAATCAGATTGTATTTTGGCATTCAAATCCTAGCACTTTGGGAAAGGTAAGTTTTTAACTGTTATATGTTAGGTGAGAAATAGCCCTGGATTGGTCTAGAAAATTGTGGGATTGTGATTGAAAATATAGGCTGAACCTCTTTAAATTATGTTTTAATCTGGACCTTCCAAAGAGGTTTGAGCTTTGTTCAGTATATATGAGGCGATTGTTACTATTTCTCTGTAAAATTGATCAGAAATTAAAGAGATTGACAAGATATGTTATTCCTGGAAGATTATTGCTCTGTTTTCTTTGGGGGGTGGGGGGGAGATCTCCTTTCAACATTTTAGAGCCTGGTGGAGTATATCAACCCTGTAGGTATGGGACCTCAAGCAGTCGTTAGGTCATCTCACATCCAGGTTTGGCTCTGTAATAGTATTTGTCCCAAATCTAGCCAATTTTATTTTATGCCTTAGGTTAAAGCAAGAAAAGAGGCCCCTAAATGTCTTTTTTTTTTTTAAATCCTACCTTATTTGTGCTATTTTCTTTTTTTATTTTTTTCTTCTTTGTTCTTTTAAAAAATATCTTAGATGATTCACTCTCCAGGCCTTTTATCTTTCTGTCCCAGGGGTAAAAGTTCTCTCTTTCTTCTATTTTATCTTTCCTAGTTGAGGAGTTTTTAATTTTCAAAACTTTTAACTTCTAACTTTGCAATAGTATTAGGCACCTTTTTTTTTTTTTTTTTTTTTTTTTTGCGGCACGCGGGCCTCTCACCGCTGTGGCCTCTCCCGCCGCGGAGCACAGGCTCCGGACGCGCAGGCCCAGCGGCCATGGCTCACGGGCCCAGCCGCTCCGCGGCACGTGGGATCCTCCTGGACCGGGGCACGAACCCGCGTCCCCTGCATCGGCAGGCGGACTCCCAACCACTGCGCCACCAGGGAAGCCCTTAGGCACCTTTTAATCACTAATTATTAAACTTATAGTTTTTCCTGGTGTCCTCTGTAGATAAACTGGCTTCTTGTTTAGAATTTGTTCACTTCTAAAAATAGACTGTGCTTCTAGGAATTCATCTTTCAGATATATTTGCACTTGCACACAAAAATTTGTATTTAAAGATATTCATCACCATATTATTTGAAATAAAAAAAAAAACAACAACAACTAGAAATAACCTAAACATCCCTCAACAGACATCTGGTTAAATAAATGCCTTCATATAATGTAGTATTTGCTGCTGTTAGAATGAAGTAGATCTGTAGGTGGAGATATGGAAAAATCTCTAAGATACATTGTTAACTGAGAAAAACAATGCAGAATGGTATGTATAGTATGTTTTCATTTGTGTTTTTAAAAGCATATATTTCTGTATATACTTGTAAAATTTCTTCCAATCTATATATATAAAGAACTACTGACATAGATACCCCCAGGGAATGAAACTAGAAATCTAGAGTAGGAAGAAGACTCATATTTTTTCTGTATTCTCCTTCTGATGGATTGATTTTTTTTTTTTTACTATGGACATGTTTTTATTTTTATAATACTAAGAAACAAACAGCAAGGCTTTAGGCTAATTATGGGAGCCCACTATTATTCCTTATGACTTTTGTCCTTATGATTATTTGCACTGTTCAGAGGGAGTAGGGTTGCACAAGTGAGCTAAGTTTATTTCAGAGCTGCATGAAAGGTTTGGTGATATTTTAATAGGTTTTTAACCTTGACATTAGATTATTATTCATAGTAAGAATTTGTGAATAAATTAGGTGCTTAGTGTTGCCGAATTCAGTGCTCATACACAATTCATACTGTGTGGCTGACCTTCCCAGGTGATATGGATGTTGTTACCTTTGTTTGCAAGCTATGTTTGTGTTGCATTGGCATGGTTCTTCTGAGCCTCTCCTTATTACCGAATGGGATGGACTTTATTTGATATGAATTACTCTTCAGTGATTCTACTCTTTAAACACATCTTATCGTTATTATTTCACTTTGTTCTTGATGTCTGGAACTGGCCTAAGACATTTCAAAGAATGGCTTGTTCTCTCTGTTATGAAATCAGGAAGCCAAAAAGATCATTTAGATATATTTGGATAATCTCATTCTGTATTGAGAATATTACTTTGAATTGGCTGATTATCTGCCTTGGAACTCAGCAAAAATTTATGGTGACTTTTTACTTCTCTAGCCGTCTTTGTGTCTCCACACTTTCATTGGGGGAAATTTGGAATAACAGTAGTAGGTCAGTAAAATGAGTTATACAAGAAATTTAAAGATATAATAATCTACATTTTGTTAGTGGAGGGATTTTATTTGAAACTTGCTTGAGAATAGGCTATGTAAGATACATACCTATATGATACTACTGTCATATAAAATACATGATGTGTATCTTGTTAAAAGCAAAATGAAGGTCACTAATCTAGGGGCTGAGTCATGATTAATGGAATAGAACAGGTTATGGTATGCCAGGTGTTTTATACCACACTTTGGCAGACTGTTTTGCATATAATCATTTCTATTAAATGATGTTTTGCTTCTTGAGATCTGTGGGACTAATCACTACTGGCCACCAGGGGGAAACCAGTGGGCAGGATGCCTAGAATGGGACTTCTTATCCTTGCTAAGAGAATGGATAGCAATGAATTGAATCCAAGGGTAGACTGTGTTTTCCTAAGTCAAGATGAATATGGTAAAGGTGACTTATAGATGAATGTAAGTTATATGTAGAGAACATAGAATTGGGAAGATACCTGTGTGTTTGTGTATGTACAAAGACGTATAATACAGTATATATTAAAATGTGTATATATATTATTTCACATATTTTTTATACATATATTTTTTTTTCACATACATTTTATGTGAAAACTACAAATTCTGCAGAGGAAGATATCCAGCTAATGCAAGAGAAAAAAAAAATCAGAAGTTTAAGGCCTCAGAGCTAGGCCTGTTATGGGGTAATTCATAATAGTTAGAACAGCTTGAAAAATTTTGGAAGTTTTAAGATCATTCACAGGGTCCAAGTGATGTGAAGGTAGACAAAAGCCTGAGAATGAGAAAGTTAAAATCTAGTAACATGCAAGGTATGGTTAAGGGTATTTTTTATGATTCTGTTTTGTGGCATTGTTTTGGGTGGGGGGAAAAGAAGGAAGAACTGAAAAGGTTATTGCTGTTCAGTTGGAATTGAGCTAGGTCCCTAAGCTTTTCTTAGCATTCCAATTGTGTATGACCAAGATGGATTAACTAGACCCATTACCTACAAAACAATCAGTTTTTGTATATTAATTATTAGAGAAACCTTGAAGAACAAGAGAATTGTTTTTAATCAATTTTGTAATTATATAAAAGGACAACTGTGATGTTCTAGGTTGAGGGCACTGGGACTACTTTGTTCAGAAAATAGAAGACTTTGGAAGAGTTGGAGAAACTCCATAGGAAGTATACTTGTTCTCTGGTATTTGAGGCCAAAATTAGTTCTAAATGAGAGAAGGTATAGATAGAACTAGTCAACAGTGGAGCAGATTGTGTGAGGCAGTGAACTCCAAGTCATTAGGGTCACTTAAGCAGAATTTGAGCATTGGGAATGTTGTAGAGGGTATTTCTCATTGTATGGGAGATTGTACCAGATTATTATTAAGGTATCTTTTAAATCTGAAAAAAAAATTATAGTGCAATAAAGTGGTTTATTATAGTATGTGTATACATTCTGTTATCCCTGTATTTAAATACTGAGAGCTAACTTATCTACCGATCATTCACTCACCAACTTCAGATTACTCATAAATAAAACTACCTGAGCTCCCAAATTATAAGACACAAAATCTATATGCCTTTCTCAGGTCCTTACTCGGTTTATTTACATTTAGACACAGTTCTAACATGCTTAATTAACTGGTATCTAACTCCACAGTGTACTAGAAGCAACAAATTCTGAGTGGGCTAAGTGCTCCTATTAGAGGCAGGCACATTGACAAGTACGGACAAGAAGGAAGTCAGAAAGCCGACCAACTAATTTTAAAATTGTAGCACCTGGAGCTCTTTTGATTAGATGAGAACACCTCTGTGGTCATGGATATTCAAAATGATAACCCTGACTGAACTTAAATAATTTATGTTCAGTATTTTCTATTTAAGAATACCTAAATTTTAGAAAGATTTCTTCCGTGTGTTTAATAACAAAAGACATTATTTTGGCATTTGGAGAGGGTACATGCATTGTACAGTGGAAAGAGCAAGGACTCTAGAACAGTAAACACAGATTTGAATCTGGGCTCCAATATCTACTAGCTGTTCTATTAATTAAGTTTATTATTCATACTAAGCCTCAATCTCTTTATCTATAAAATAGGAATTTACTGAAGAGTATGTAAAAGATTTGCCTATATTAGGTGTTAATTAAATAATAGCTATTATTATTTCATTATTACCATAAAGCCTACTCTACCTTGAATTTTTTTCTCTTCAAATAGAGCAAAAACAAACTTATCTAATAAGTTTATTGTATATATTAATGCAAATAATGGTGATGACATGCTTAAAAAACCTTTTTAAAAAATTGTATAAGTAATCCATGTCCACTTTACAAAAAATAGGATATAGAAAAAATATATGTGTATATCCCCCCAAAAGGAGTAAAGTCATCTATAATCCTCTACCACTATTAATATTTAAGTGGCATGCTTTATTTTTAAACTGCTTTGATATTCCTATAGGATGTCACTCCTGAGTAGTGACATCTGAAACTGGTTCTACATTACTACTGTTGGGAAACTTAAATTAATCACTACACTTTCTAATCAGAATATGCAGTGAACGATTGTGACATAGCACAATGCTGATTTAAAGAAAGCCCTAGTTCTGGAAAATTTTGTGTAATGAAACCAGTTTTGTAGAATAGTGGGTGTAGTTTGGTGCTGTGGAGCTGGAGGGCCTGAGTTTGAATCCTGACTCCACTCTTTACTAGCGAGGTAAACTACCTGAAATTGTTTAACTTCTCTGTACCTTGGTTTCTTCATGTGTAAATTGGGGATAATAGTAATATCTAATTCATGGGATTGTTTTGAGGATGAATGAATTAATCTACCTAAAGTGCTTAGAATAGTGCCTGGCACAAAATATAGACTCAGTAAATATAAATTGCTATTATTATTATTTATTTTTAAAAGCTTAATTTTTTCTTGGAAAAAAAGCAGGTTTATGGGAGCAGGTAAACTAAAAGAAACAAGTTAGAATGAGCACAAATAGTCAGTGAGATGTACTGTATATTTTTCATTTGAGCTTGCAAAGTGGTCTGAATTTTTCCATTCTAAGGCTTTGTTAATTTTTCTCCCTGTTTAAATATTTTCAAACCATGATATTCCTAATTTAGCTTCTTTCTCTACTCCACAAAATCAACTTCATTTTATGCTGTCTCATCCAACAAATAATTTGGCCATGCTTTCAAAAATCAAAAGCCCTTTAAGACAATAAAATATCATGAATAGCAGTGAAAGAGATTCAGGAAATTATCATTAGATCATTTTATCTGACTACAGCCCATGGTGGTTCTGTAAGAACTTTAAACTCAGTTGCAATTTGAAGTGAAGAATGTTAATCAAAGTGGTAAACCAATGAACATATTTAGCCATTCTGTACACTATGTCTTTTTAAAATCTTTCTTTCCTTTTCTTATTTCTTTTTGTTTTGTTCTTTCAGCATCGTATCTAGTGATCTGATTAATTACTGATCAAAGAGTTATAGCTTTTCAAAACCCTTAAAAACTTTTATTAGACTTGCTAGTAGAATTTTTTTGTGTTTTGTTTTAAAGCATCCAGTACAACTTTTTGAAGACCCTCTGGCCTACCATGATTATGCATTCAAGATTTGAGTTTGAATAACTTCATCAAGACTTAGATCCTCTTCAAAAGCCTCAAGTCTCATCTGTATTAAGCTCTCCTTTGAACCCTCTCACAAAAATAAAAGCTTAAAGGGACTAAAATCCATTAATACATTCCATTTTATATCCTTTTCTCTGATTTCAATTTCCTTGGCCTTTAGGGTCTTTCATATTGCTTATGTCCCTTTAGACTACAGCCAAGAAATCAGTGCTTTCCAAAAGAATGTATGTCCTGTGGCCATAAGTTTTCATTGGTAGAGAAGGGTAAACTTGGCATGATAAGTTTAGAATCAGGTCTTTTGTTGTATCTTATAAAAACTTCAGTCAACACTAAGAAAATGAGGATGAAGTGGTAAAAATATTTAAGGTCAGATTATGCTCTCAGAGGCTACATGGTTTAGGGAAAAGAACCCTCAACCTAAAAGTTAATGGTTCTTATTCTCTCAGCTCTTGGACCTAGGAAGGTAGGTGATTTAAGTAGAATGAAAACAGGTACCTGTCCAGGCTGGATACATGGTAACAAGGCTATGTTAATTTTTGTTTTCTTTGAGTACATAGAATACTCCAGTGGGCTAATTCTAAGAGGGAGGAAGACTATAAATTTCCCTAAAATTATAAGCTAGCATTGATAATGCTATAGAGCAGTTATGTGTTATAACATACACCTGGTTTGCAAAATTTGTTTACTAAGTTGCGACCAGCATTTTTTTTTTTAATGAAAGTACATAGAACAGAAAATTTTACAATTCATCCCAAATGGTAAGAGTAAATATTGTTTTAGTCATATATATATACACACACATAGGTATACATATATATAAATGTATGTGTCTGTATTTGTGTACTTGGTCATTAAATAAAACACATTTTTCCCTTTGAGTTGCAGTCGCTGATCTAGGAGTATCATTTCAGTATTAATCCCTTTCCATGCATTTGGATTCTAAGGAGACTCAATGTTTCTTTTCACTTCATACAGCTACTTGTGACAAAGGAATGAACAGTTAATATCAGTTTGACTTTGGTCTAATTAATGAACTATTCTTTAGTTCATAGCACAGAGAAAACCTATAGGCCCTAAGGGTATTTTATTTAATATTCTAATACCATCTACTCTCACACCCAGACCGTTATAACATTTAAGGTTGGTTTAACCTCATACTAGTTGAAAGATGGTATTAAATGTTTTCCCTTTAAATTTTTTTTATTTTACTTTTATATTTCTGGACTAATAAAAACAAAAAACTCCCGCTTAGTTTAGCATTGTTTGAGGACTCAGTGGAGATAGGTTCCAGAGAATATAGTTAGCATAACTGGGAGTTTGATGGTCGCTAGAAGAGAAAATGCCAATTTATCTTTCTCTGAGTACCTAAATTATCTTTAATGATTTAAGATTAAATAAGCCACTGGCATTAACTTATTCAACTGTTTCCCTAAAAACAGATATCCACTGTTTTGGTGATAGCATTAGTTAGGAATAGGTGACTTTTACAGTATCCATGAACAATAGGTAATGGCTTCTTCTTCCAAGGGTTGCACATTACAATTCATTGGGGAAGAACTAATTCTTTAGTGCTTGACTAAGTTGTAACCAGCATTTTTTTTTAAACGAAAGTACATAGAACAGAAAATTTCACAATGCATCCCACGTGGTAAACGTAAATATTGTTTTAGTTCTCTGTCATCTCCTAACAGTCCCAGCCACCCTGGTCTTCTAGCTGATCCTCAGAAAGAAAGCTTTCTTCTGCTTCAGAAACTTTGCTTCTCTGCCTGGAATGCTCTTGTGTTAGATATCTATGTGGCAGATATCTATGTGGTTTAATCCCTCATCTTCAGATCCTTCAGGTCATGATATGTCACCTTCTCAGTAACGCTCTCTCTGACATCTTATTTTAAAACTGTAACCTCACCCCCGCCCCCCGCCATGGCATCCCTATTCCCCTTCTCTGCTTTACTTTTCTCCATTGTACTTATCTCTGACTGACATCCTATTCGCCAGTGTTTTTCCCAGCACCTAGCACAGTGCCTGACACATGTAAGTGCTTAGAACATATTTATTAGGTGAATGAATTTAACTTGTATTCACAGAGGTGCACATTTGGGACAATGAGTCCTATAAACCGAATTATGGGGGCCTAATATTTTTAAATGACTTTAAAAGATAAGTTAATTAAATTTATTTATAGCTTGCTTTGTTCTAAATATTTGAAGTAGCTTCTAAAAATGCGTATAGTGCAAAGGGATGAAGACATAGAAAGAGAAGAAAACAAAGTGAATGTAATAGTAACATTAAACTGGGTAAAGTTAATGTATAGAAGGGCCTCCATAGTGACTAAAGGCAGATTGTAAGTTTGACTAGTTAAAGAGTTAGCTTGCTCAGAAATGATAATTGGACTCGAATCATGAACTTTGTCCTGTGGCACAGGTCACAGACATTTGAGTCTTATGTAGGGACCCAGAAAACCTATTTGGTTTAACTATAAGAACTTGTGAGATTACTCTTATAGAAAAAACTTGCTTTCTGTATTAGGAAATTTCCTACTGGTATAAAATGTACACAGTCTATCCATAATAAAGCTTCTGCTGTGTCTGAGAGATGGCAGTCATAGCTGTCAGCCTCTGCTTCTGTTGTGTTTAGGACATTTCCAAGGTTGATTCAAAGTTAGTAATCTGATATTTTTGAAAGTTTGCTGTCAAAGATACCAATGAGGACATCAATTACTCTAATTTCTCCTACTCATGAGGTAGTATGAGATTCCAGTGGTTGTGGCTTCCTTTTAAGATAGATAATTGGAGGCTTAGAGTTAGGTTTTTCTTTTTGTGATATACGCATATATCAAATTATTGTGATCAAATTATTGTGTTGTATACCTTAAACTAATGTAAGGTTATATGTCAATTTTATCTCCATAAAACTAGGGAGAAAAAGAAGTTTTTATACAGTCAACCACTGAATTGGGGTGGAGGATTGGGAGTTAAGTAGGTGAAATAGACTTCAAGAAATCTTTCACCAATATATTGGGTTGGCCAAAAAGTTCGTTTGGGTTTTTCCGTAAGATGAGCTTTTTGGCCAACCCAATAGTAACCAAAATTAGAGCTACCTTGTGTACGTGTGAAGTTCAATGGGACATTATGCAGTAAGACATGTCTTTTTTTTTTTAAGATTTTTTTTTTTTGATGTGGACCATTTTTTTAGTCTTTATTGCACTTGTTACAATATTGCTTCTGTTTCATGTTCTTGTTTTTTGGCTGCGAGGCATGTGGGATCTTAGCTCCCAGACCAAGGATCTAACTGGCACCCCCTGCATTGGAAGGCGAAGTCTTAACCACCTTGACCGCCAGGGAAGTCCCAAGACATGTGTGTGTTCGTAAGAAGTATACCTCCTGAATTCTGTTTTGTCTTTTTTTTGTCATTTAAAACAAATAAATGAAATGAATGAAAACAAAACAAAACTGAGAACTGTTGAGATAGTGCAGGCCAGAGATAAAGTGGGGGATGTGAGTGGGGGTGGACTGCAGACCTTCCAGTAAACTTCGCCATGCTTCGTTAAACAAAGCTGGCATTTTGAGGCAAAAGGAAAGAATATTTAGCTAAGTGGTGTTGCACTGGCAAAATGTGCTTTTATTTGACTTTTTCTTGCTTGTACCTTTCTCCTTTCTATCTTTGACCTGGAGATGAACAGTACTTTTGGAAGTCAAATCTTCTGCCCTGCCCCATTTTTCAGGTTGAAGGATGGGAACTAAGTGAACATTAGACTTTTAGGGAAATGATGAAAACATGGATTTAAAAAAAATCATTTATGTTCCACATATTTCAAAGTCAGAATATGGGGAAACTAATAACACCACAGAACCATTAAGGTGGACAATTCGCATAAACGGAAAGTAATTTTACCAAAAGCTTTATGTATAACATGTTGCTGATTAATCGATTATATTGGGTTATGTTTAATCTATAAGTATACATTTTTCTAACCGTGTATAAGTATACATTATTCTAATTTAAAATGTACTGATTTTGCTTTGCACATTTTATTTATTTGATGGAACTTTATTTTTAAAGAAATCAAGCAACTCTTCATTTTGGCATTTGATGAGTAACAGTAGAAAACCTGAGAACAGACAGAACTATCAGTGTAAAAATAAAGCAAAGGTCATCATATCTTCTAGCATAAGTGTTATAGAAGCAGAGAGCTCTTGTTTTCATTAAAAGTGCTGAAGTGGCAGAAAGAAAATATCCCCCAACAACTTTGCTGACACAAATTTTGCTACAGTGAGGACGAAAAAAATTGTCCAGGCTTTTAACTTGATAGTTCTCAAACTGTGTTACTCAGAATAGCTGATACAGCTAAAAGAGACTTCGTAAACCAAAAGGGTTCTATAATGATATAAGTTTGGAAAATGTCACATTTTTTTGGAAATTTATAATGCAAATAAGCATTTTCCAAACCTATGTGTGGCCAGAACTCTTTTTGGCTCATAAAATCTTAATAACCCTTGGAATAGGGTTTCAGGAAATGCTGTTCTAGATTGAAAAATAAATTTAAAATATATCTTTATACATATACACATGTATGCTAATATATTCTATTGTAATATTTTATGTACTGTTTAGTAAATAAATCCTATTGTCAATGAGATTTTTACCCAATATCATTAATGAATATAGAGGTTAGAATATTACGATTATTCAGAAATTTGTACATATGTACTAAGTTGGATGTGTGGTCATTAAATAATTGTACAGCCTTGACCTAGATAATCACTTATCTTTTCCTGGACACATTCTCTTTACTTGGCCTCCAGTATATCACACCCTTCAGGCTTTCCTCCTACTTCTCTGACTATTCCTTCTAGGCTCCTTTGTTGGTTTCTTCTCATTTTCTTGACCTCTAAACACTGGAGTGCCCTAAAGCTCAATCCTAGGACCTTAGCTCTTTTCTACCTAGACCCATTTCTCTTATTTACTCTCACAATTTTAATACTGTAATTACTAAAAAATTTTTAATCTCCAGCTTGGACCTCTCCTCTGAACTCCAGACTTTTATATACATCTGCCAACTTAACATTTCCATTTGTATGTCTAACATTCATCTCAAACTTCACGTGTTCAAAATTGAACACCTAATCTTCCTTCCCATCAAACTTCTTTTTAGTTTTTTTATCTCGGTAACAGACAATTAGATCATTCCTGTTTCTCAGCCTTGGAGTTATCCTTGACTCCTCTGTTTCTCTCATACCTACCATCTGATCCTTTAGAAAGTCCTGTTGACTCTACCCTAAACATACAGGCAGAGTCCAGTCACCTCTACCACTACCTCCTAACTTATTATCTTTTTTCTTCTACCCTTGCCCCTTTCAACCTATTAACACAGCAGCCAAAGTGATCCTGTTAAACAGAAGTAACATCAAGTCACTCTGCTCAAAACTCCAGTAGCTTCCTTTCTTACTAATAAGAACCCTTTACTTCTTTGACCTGATCTGCTACTACTCTTCACCAGGTAACCTGCTTCAGCCTTCTCTCTGTTTTAGGGATTTTGCTGGTGCTGTTCCCTGTGCTTGGAATGATCTTGCAGAAACCATGTGGCACTTTCCCTCACCTCCTTCAGGATTTGACTCAGAGGTCACTTCCTCAGTGAGATCTTCACTAGCTCCACTACCTAACTCCCAACTCTCCCTCCTGGCCACCACACACATACTTCTTAATCCCTTTTCTTGCTTTCTTTTTCTCCTTCTCACTGTATAACATTCCATGTATTTTCCTTACTTATCTTGTCTATTTCTTTCTTCCAGCTCTAGAATGTAAGCTGCATGAGAGCAGAGTGATTTGCTTTGTCTTTTTTGTTCTCTGCTGTAACCCTAGTGCCTAGAACAGGGCCTGGCTCATAGAACGTACTAAATAAATATTTGTTGAATGAATGAATGAATTAATCATGTATAGAATTGCTTAAGTGTCTTAATTAGTTGAATATAATATTGTTTATTTGTCTTAATGTGGCTGAATATAAAATAATTAAAGGTTTTATTTATACAGAAATAAAAGTAGTTTTGACATAATGGGAAAAATCCCATTTAAGCTGAGACTTTCTCAAAATATCAGTATATATTTATACTCATTTGATTACTATTTATCAAACACTTGATATTTTCAGGTATGCTGTCAATGTGCAATTAAGAAATAATGCTTTCGGGGCTTCCCTGGTGGCGCAGTGGTTGAGAGTCTGCCTGCCGATGCAGGGGACACGGGTTCGTGCCTCGGTCCGGGAAGATTCCACATGCCGCAGAGCGGCTGGGCCCGTGAGCCATGGCCGCTGAGCCTGTGCGTCCGGAGCCTGTGCTCAGCAACGGGAGAGGCCACAACAGTGAGAGGCCCGCGTACCGCCAAAAAAAAAAAAAAAAAAAAATTACTCTTGAATGGGTAAGGTAAATATAGTCAATATAGTGGTAGTATCTTTTTCTGAACTTGCCATAGTATGTAAACATAGATGTATTTAAAATGGTAGCTAGTTTAATCGGAGAAAATTACAGAGCACATATAAATAAGAAAATCACTGAAGGGGCTTCCCTGGTGGCGCAGTGGTTGGGAGTCCGCCTGCCGATGCAGGGGACACGGGTTCGTGCCCCAGTCCGGGAAGATCCCACATGCCACAGAGCGGCTGGGCCCGTGAGCCATGGCCGCTGAGCCTGCGCGTCCGGAGCATGTGCTCCGCAACGGGAGAGGCCACAGCAGTGAGAGGCCCGCGTACGGCAAAAAAAAAAAATCACTGAAGAAAGTGCGAGAAGAAAAGACTGACTTCCAAAGTTTTATGTGCTATAGAATACAACTGCCCTTGTAACCATGTGGTATTAGTACGGACAGATCAAAATATAAGTAGCAAGATTGAAAACCACAATTAGATACATCAGTATTAAAAGGACTATTTTGAAAAACGAAAACCTAAACCATGAATCAGGAATTAGCATGGATCCAATTCAGAGGAGAAAGCACTAGTATATATATTGTACATTCATATATAGAATGAAGACAAAAATGGAAACAAATACCAAGATAAAGATTTGTGAAATCAAGTTGTTTAGATATAGTTTAACAGGCATTGAATATCAAAGTGATAACATTTTCTTAGTATACATAATTTATGCCAAAAATTAAAAGTATTAGTAAACAGAGCAAATAAAGCAAAGTGCTTTCTGGACATGATTTTAGATAAAAAACCATTTGTAGTGTATACAAAAATTAAAAATCTCTTAAATCTAAAAGAGTTCATATTAACTATAGGAGGAGAGTTTTGCTTCTGTTTAAGATGTAGAAAGCTGCAAGAGAACATTTCTCCCACTCTAATGTGAGAAAAAGCCTGATAATCCACAAAGTCATAACTTTTCTTGAGCCCATGAGAGAGTTGAGTTCACAAGGCAATCAGGTGAACTGAAATTCCAAAGACAAGCCCTTCTGAGAAGAGATGGGACACAGGAACTGTTTTGCCTTTGGCAGAGCATGGGAGGAAGCAGCAATCACCATAAACGGGGATAAGAAGAGAACAGCTAAAATTTTAATGAATTCTTGAAGTCTGAATATGGGGCTAGAATAACAGTTCAGAATAACTGGGAGCCCCAGACACAGGGGGGTCTGCACTCACTTCAAGCTCTTTTCTATGGGTCCCTTGTATTAATTTCCTTAGACTGCCAAAACAATAAGTGCCACTAACTAGAATGAGTTAAAACACCAGCAATTCTATCACAGTTCTGGATGCTAGAAGTCCAAAATCGAAGAGTTGGAAGGGCCATGCTCTCTCTGAAGAATCTAGGGAAGAATCTGCTCCATCCCTTTCTCTCTCTCTTTTTTAAAAATCGGTATTGGATATTTTTATTATTTTTTAAATTTTATTTTATATTGAAGTATAGTTTATTTCCATGCCTTTCTCTTAACTTCTGGTATTTGCTGACAATTCTTAGTGTTGCTTGCTTTGTGACAGCATAGCTCTAATCTCCGCCTCCATCTTCACATGGTTGTCTTCCTTATGTGTATCTGTGTCTCTGTTGCCCCACACACAACATCTTAACCGTTTAAAGTGTACAGTAGTGTTACCTGTATGCACACTGTGCAGCACATCTCCAGAACTTTTTCATCTTGCAAAACTGAAACCCTGTACCCATTGAACAACTCTTTTCTTCTTCCCCCAACCCCTGGCAACTCCATTCTCCTTTATGCTTCTAAGAGTTTTACTACTCTAGATACCTCATATAAGTGGAATCATCCTGTATTTACTTTTTGGTGAACTGGCTTATTTCACTAGTACAGTGTCCTCCAGATTTATCCATGTTGTAGCATATGACAGGATTTCCTTCTTTTTAAAAGGCTGAATAATGTTCCATTGTATGTATATACCACAGTTTCTATACCCATTTATCTATTGATGGACATTTAGCTTCCTTCCCCCTCTTGGCTAATGTGAATAATATTGCAATGAACATGGAAGTGCAAATATCCCTTCAAGATCCTGTTTTCCATTCTTCTGGCTATACACCCAGAAGTGGGATTGCTGGATCATGTGGTAGTTCTATATTTAATTTTATGAGGCACTTCCATACTGTTTTCCAGAGTGGTGGTACTATTTTACATCACTCCCACTAATAACTCACATGGATTCCAGTTTCTCCACATACTAACACCTGATATTTTCCCTTTGGGGGGTTTTGGGGTTTTGGCTTTTGGGATTTTTTTTTTTTTTTGGCAAGAGGGATAGTGTCCATCCTAACCGATGTGAGGTAATATCTCGTACTGATTTGCATTTCACTGATAGTAAATTTGAGTGTCTTTTCATATGCTTATTGGCCATTTGTATATCTTCTTTGGAGAAATGTCTATTCAAACCCTTTGCCCATTTTTTAATTATATTATTTTGTTGTAGGAATTCTTTATATATTCTGGATATTAACCCCTTATCAGATATGTGGTTTGCAAATATTTTCTCCCATTCTGTTGCTTTTTCACTCTTGATTGTTTTCTTTGCTACACAGAAGTTGTTAAGTTTGATGTAGTCTCATTTGGTCTGTTTGCTTCTGTTGCCTGTGCTTTTGGTGTCATATCCAGAAAATCATTGCCAAATCAAATGTCATGACGTTTTCTTTTGGTTTTTTCTATAAGTTTTATAGTTTTAAGTCTTATGTTTAGCTATTTAATCCATTTTGAATTAATATTTATATATGGTATAAGGTTAAGGGTCCAGCTGCATTCTTTTGCATGTGGATATCCAGTTTTCCCTATACTGTTGGTTGAAGAGGCTACCTTTAACCAGTTTAGCCTTGGCTCCCTTGTTGAAGATTATTTGATCATAGTGAGTGTTTATTTCTCAGTTTTCTATTTTGTTCCATTGGTCTCTATGTCTGTTGTTATGCCAGTACCACACTATTTTGAATAATGTAGCTTTGTAATGTGTTTTGAAGTCATAAAGTGTGAGGCCTTGAGCTTTGATTTTCTTTTCCAAGATTATTTTGATTATTCAGGGTCCTTTGAGATTCCATATGAATTTTAGGATTTTTTTTCTATTTCTGCAAAAAAAATGTCATTGGAATTTTGATAGGTGTTATATTAATTTGTAGATTGTTGTGGGAAGTATGGACATCTTAACAATATTAAATCTTCCACTCCCTGAACACAGGATGTCTTTCCACTTACTTGTGTCTTCTTTAATTTCTTTCAGCAATGTTTTGCAGTTTTCAGTGTATAAGTCTTTTGCCTCATTGATTAAGTTTGTTCCTAAGTATTTTATTCTTTTAGATGCTACTGTAAATCAGATTGTTTAATTTCCTTTTTAGATTGTTCATTGTTAGTGATTTTTATGTGTTGATTTTGTATTCTGCAACTTCACTGAGTTCATTTATTAGTTCTAGTCGGGGTTTTTTTGTGGAATCTATAGTGTTTTCTACATATAAGATCATGTTTTCTGTGAACAGGGATAATTTTACTTCTTCCTTTCCAATTTAGATACATTTTATTTCTTTTTCTTACCTAACTGCTCTGATGAGGACTTCCAGCACTATATTGAACAGAAATGGCAAGAGTGGGCATCCTTGCCTTGTTTCTGATCATAAAGGGAAAGCTTTCAGTTTTCACCACTGACTGTGTGTTAGCTATGGCCTTTTTTTTTTTTAATTGAAGTATAGTTGATTTACAATGTTGTGTTGGTTTCAGGTGTACAGCAAAGTTATTCAAATATATATATACGTTCTTTTTCAGATTCTTTTCCCTAATAGGTTATTAAAAAATATTGAGTATAGTTCCCTGTGCTATACAGTAGGTCTTATTTTATATATAGTAGTATGTGTATGTTAATCCCAAACTCCTAATTTATCCCCCACCACCACCACTTCCCCTTTGGTAACCATAAGTTTTTCTATGTCTGTGGAGCTGTGGACTTTTTATATATGGCCGTTATTATGTTGAGATGATTTCCTTCTAATTTTTTGGACTTTTTTTTTTATCAAGAAAAGGTTTTAATTTTGTCAAATGCTTTTTCTGCATCAATTGAAATGATCACATGGATTTTGTTCTTAATTCTGTTAATGAGGTGTATTACATCAATTGATTTTTATATGTTGAACCATCTTTGCATTCCAGGAATAAATCCCACTTGGTCATGGTGTATAATCCTTTTAATGTGTTGTTGAATTTGGTTTGCTGGTATTATGTTGAGGATTTTTACATCAGTATTCATCAGGGATATTGATCTGTAGTTTTCTTGTAGTACCTTCATCTCATTTTATCAATAGTATCAAGGTAATGCTGGCCTCATAAAATGAGTTTGGAAATGTTCCCTCCTCTTCAGTTTTTTGGAAGAGTTTGAGAAGGATTGGTGTTAATTCTTCTTTAAATGTTTGGTAAAATTCTCCAGGGAAGCCATCTGGTTGTGGGCTTTTCTCTGTCAGGGGGTTTATGATTTGTGATTCAATCTCCTTACTAGTTGTAGGTCTGTTCAGATTTTCTGTTTCTTCATGCTTCAGTCTTGGTATGTTGTATATTTCTAGAAAAATATCTATTTCTTCTAGATTATCCAATATGTTGATGTATAATTGTTCATAGCAGACTCTTTGGATTCTTTTTGTTTTTGTGGTTTCAGTTATAATGTCTCTTCTTTCATGTCATATTTTTGTTATTTGAGTCTTTTTTTTCTTAGTCTAGGTAAGAGTTGTCAATGTTGTTGATCTTTACAAAAAACCAGCTATTAGGTTCATTGATTTTTTTTCTAGTCTCTATTTTTTTAATGCTGCACTAATATTTGTTATTTCCTTTCTTCTGCTAATTGAGTTTAGTTTGTTCTTCTTTTTCTAGTTCTTTGAGATATAAAATTAGCTTGTGGATTTGAGATCTCTCTTCTTTTTTTAATGTAGGCATTTACCACTACAAACTCCCCTCTTAGTAGTGCCTTCACTGCATCCCATAAGTTTTGATATGTTGTGTTTTCATTTTCATTTGTCTCAAGATATTTTCTAATTTCCCATGTGTTTTCTTCTTTAATGCATTGGTTGTTCATGATGTGTTGTTTAATTTCCACATATTTATGAATTTTCCCATTTGCATTCCTCACCAGAAGTTGTTTGTTTCTTTTTTACACTTTATCTTTGTTGATAGTCTCATTTTGTTCGTGCATCATTTTCCTGATTTTCTTTAGTTGTCTGTGTTCTCTTGAACACAGCACATTGAGCATCTTTAAGATGACTGTTTTCATTCTTTGTCAGGTAATTCATGAACCTCCATTTCCTTAGAGTCAGTTTCTGGAGATTCATTTTGTTTCTTTGATTGAGCCATGTTTCCCCATTTCTTCGTATCCCTTGTTATTTTTTGCTGGGATTTGCACATTTGAAAAAAACCGCTACCTCTCCCCATTCTTTAGACTGGCTTCATAAGGGGAAGACCTTCACCAATCAGCTCTACTAAAGATTCTGGGAGCCTCTCAAACATTGTATGAAGAGGCATCTTCTCTGAGCTTGTATGTATGTACCTTCCCAATTAGTTTCTTTTTCAGGAGTTTGTAATCTTATCCTCCCTCTGGTGTTGGTCTGTAGTATTGCTGGTTTTCTGGTGCTAGAACTAGTGTCTGTGCTCTCCCCTGTTCTCAGTGGAACAAGACAACTTCCTGGGAGTTGTCAGAAGGTGTTTTGAATCAACCTGTTTTGTGTCTCTAAAGAGCTCAAACGAGTGGAACTTTGATCTGGCTAGTACCTTAGGATTTTCTCCTATTTTAGAATGAGTTTCCTAGGGATATTTCTACTCCAAATAGTAGTACTCTTTGTTTCCTCCCTCCTTTGAGAATGTTAGTCTTGCAATCCCATGTGTCTGCTGTGAGCCCCAGAGACATCTTTGCTCATTTTCTTGGCAGCCCCGGGAGGTCTTCAAGCCCATCAAGGTTCTCTTTAGTTATTGTTTGGACTCTCCTTTCCTTCTCATTCAGCTGTTTTGAAATAATCTGTGTGCCTTTTGGTTGAAATTGAGAGAAAGAGAAAGGAGGGAAGGATAGGGGAAGGGAGAGATCTAGACACATTTTCTTCATATTGCTGAAATAATCTATTAAAATATTAATTGCATCACTATTTTTTTTTTTTTTTTGCGGTACGTGGGCCTCTCACTGTTGTGGCCTCTCCCGTTGTGGAGCACAGGCTCCGGACGCGCAGGCTCAGCGGCCATGGCTCACGGGCCCAGCCGCTCCGTGGCATGTGGGATCCTCCCCGACCGGGGTACGAACCCGTGTCCCCTGCATCGGCAGGAGGACTCTCAACCACTGCACCACCAGGGAAGCCCGCATCACTATTTTAAAAGAAAAAAAAAGTAAATAGCTTTCCTCTAAAGTTCTATTAAGAGGAAAATGGATGAATGAGCTTTGCTGACTGTTCATTCATTGTAATAAAATTCATCAGTGCATTATAGACCTGCTTGTATCAACATGGATCAATCTCAAAAAACAATGTTGAATAAAATAAGTTTCAAAAGGATTTTACATATTTTCATAAAAATGAAAAATAGTACAGCTGACCCTTGAATAACATGGGGGCTCAGAACACCAAACCCCACACAATCAAAAATCCACGTATAACTTTTGACTCCCCCAAAACTTAACTACTAATAGCCTATTGTTAACAGGACACCTTAACTATAACATAAACAGTCAATTAACACATATTTTGTATATTATATGTATTATATGCTGTATTCTTACAGTAAAGTAAGCTAGAGAAAAGAAAATGTTATTAAGGAAATCATAAGGAGGAGAAAATATAGGTACAGTACTGTACTGTATTTATCAATACCGTACGTTTACATCTGTTTGCAAGATGAATCATCTGTCAGTACCTACATCAATATTGTCTTATATGATACAAAACATGGTAGATGTTATCTATATTACTAACACTGGACATCAAAAATGAAAAGATAATGTGAAAAAGAAATTCATATTTATACAGATATAACAATTCATGTATTGATAATGAAGAAGCAGCAATATGACTGCTTTATGGAAGCCTAATGTAATCAATACGATTGCTTCATGGTAGCCCAACCTATACACTAATGAATGAATCATTATAAAATTTTTATGACATAGACTATTACTGTTATATTTATAATGTAGTATTAGAAACATTGTTATTTTTTTTTTAAACGACTTATCTGTGATGATAGGCTGTTTCTCCATTTAGGAGAGAGAGAGGCATACTGCATGGTAATGTGATTCTTTGAAAGCAAAATTATAAAACAGTAAGAAAATGAACACATTATTCTTATATTAAATATCACTCACCTTATGCCTGTGTTAGGATAGACTAGTATCTATATATACTTTTATGCATTCATGACATACCTTTTTCTTAAGTTTTTTCATATTTCTAGGCTACATGTTTCATCTGTGAGTTTTTTCAAATTGTCACACATCTCCAAAAATTTTTCCAGTATATTTATTGAAAAGAAACCATGTGTGAGTGGACCCACACATTTCAAACTTGTGTTGTTCAAGGGTCCACTTACTTTTTGGGGGATGATGAACACTATATTCAGAATAGTAATTAAAGTATTGGAAGTATGTGAATTTGGAAGAGTACAGAGAGTGTTTGAAAATTTTTATATTTTGGAAAATATCTGACAGAACTATGAAAAGATGAGGTAGCAGTGGGAAAAGGGTGAATTATTATAAAGTTAATTGTGGATTAAAATTGGAAAGCTCTTTGGACTCTTAGGCAGCTCTGGAGACTGTCTAGCTACTTTCTCTACTTGTCTCTCATGGCCTCTGGATTCTATCCAAGGAGGAATGATCTTACTGAGTTTGTTAATCACTGTGTGACAGGGAAGGCTGCTATGGTAATACCCCTGTTTTGGGTATGAGTCCCTGGGTTAGGACAGCAGGATATGTTCACACAAAATAATGTTTATCAGAAGGGTGCAATGGAGTGCAGCAATTCCTAAGAGATCAAGACACAGTCTTTCACCTATTGCAGTTTGCCCTTCCTCAGCTTCCTGTGCATCTCTGTCACTATATTACCACGTGGCATTGTAATTATTAAATTTCTGCCTATCTTACTAGACTGTTAGTTCTTCAAGCACTCATTCTTTTTTTTTTTTTTTTTTTTTTTTTGCGGTACACGGGCCTCTCATTGTTGTGGCCTCTCCCGTTGCGGAGCACAGGCTCCGGACGTGCAGGCTCAGCGGCCATGGCTCACAGGCCTAGCCGCTCCGCGGCATGTGGGATCTTCCCAGACCGGGGCACGAACCCGTGTCCCCTGCATCGGCAGGCGGACTCTCAACCACTGCACCACCAGGGAAGCTCCAAGCACTCATTCTTAAGCATGTAGTAGGTGCCTAGTAAATGTTCGTCAAATGAATGCAAATGAGTGCATCTTTCCAAGAGATATAATACGATTAGTAAAAATACAGTTATACCTCAGTATATGAAATATGTGGCCAAATGGGATCTTTTTCATAACTGATCAATATATTACACATTAGAACAATGGTTCTCAAACTTTAACATGCATCAGAATCATCCTGGAGGAATAATTTAACAAAAGCAGATTTTGTGTCTGTGTGTGTGTGTGTGTGTGTGTGTGTGTGTGTGTGTGTGTGCATGCGCGTTTTAACAAAAACACAGATTGCTAGGCCCTTACCTAGAGCTTCTAATTCAGTAGGTCTGGGTGGGGCCTGAGAATTTACATTTCTAACAAGTTCCCATGTGATGCTGATGCTGCTGGTCCAGAGATCGTAAGTAGAGAATCACTGCATTAGAAAAATCCTGGGAAAAGAATATGGAGATACACAATGAAAATAGCAAAATCACACATCCCTTTCCTCCAAGTATCACTCCTTAGGAAATACCTCCTGAAGAAATCAAAAAAAAAAGAAAAGAAAACAAAAGCAAAAGCAAATTATTTAATTATAAGAAACAAATTTTGCTACTGTGCTTTATTGCAGTTGGAATATAAACCACCTCTGTTTCCAGGTCCTATTTTATAAAGTGGGGATAACAGTATATTTTTAAACTGGAAGTAGTATCTCACAGGATTATTGTGAAGATTTAATTAATTGTTTGGAACAATGTCTGGCTTAATACATATTAGCTATTCTTGTATTTTTGGTTAAGAAATTTCAAAGCTAACCATAGAGAATAAAAGAGAAATAGAGAGGTCTGAGCAGAAGATATCAATGTGGGAGTCAATAGGATATAAGAAGTCAGTAAGAGAAAGCCTTGAATAAAAAAGGCAAGGGATTTTTTTCCCATACGTGTAAAAATGAAATTGTATCTTAGAAGCCAAAAGACCTCTTGTTTTTGCATTTAAGAGTTTACCGTTTGGGAGCTCTACTCAATACTCTGTAATGGCCTATATGGGAAAAGAATCTAAAAAAGAGTGGATATATGTATAACTTATCCACTTTGCTGTACACCTGAATCTAACACAACATTGTAAATCAACTAAAATAAAAACTTCTTAACAAAGGAGTTTACTGTTTGATGACATCACATAAAAATCTTTACGTCGAGTGGCTTTTATTTTCCAAAATGAAAATAACTTTATAGGGGCTTTGGGGTTATAAATGTATTTCAGCCAAAATATATAAAGAAGCATAAAAGATGTTCTTGAACTCTTCTCCCTCCCCCAAGATGCCCATATCCTTTAAGATATCTCTCTATATTGCATAGGTTTTAAAGAAAGCATTTTGGGAAGTAAAGGTTAGGAAATAATTGTGAATTGGTTATGCTAAGTATCTTAATTTTTCCAAATAATATCATCAAACTTTTTTTTTTTCTTTTTACTAACTAGATGAAGGTTGGGAGGTGGAGATAGAAGCGAGAAGTGGTTGGGAAAAGCAATTTGATACCTAATTTTTCCTTCCTCCCTGCCTCCATTACACTTTTATTCCAGCTTTATTTGAAAGCTCAGGTTGCAATTGGACATGGAATTATTATCCCATTTACTGTGCCTTCCTAAATTGGAGGCAGTAGGGACGGGAAACATTGTGAAATGTCATGCTAATGGTTTAAAATTTTTCTTTAAAGAATATTTTATATTCTTTATATAATATTGAAATGATTCCAGCCACTATTATAAAATAGTGCAGAGATACTCTAGGAAAAATATTAAAGTGCAGTGCTCCCTCTGCTGAACTTTCCCTGATACTCTTTCCCCATTCACTCTTGTGTACCAATTCATCTCAACTTCTGAAACACTAATATATTCTGTCGAAACTGAGATTATGAAACGTTTAATTTTTTTTTTTTCTGTCCTGTAAACAGCATTTGAGAGCAAGATAGATGACTGGGCTAAAATTCCAGAGCGAACTTATCGTACTTTCACCTTCTGAAAATGAGGGAGAGAAGTGCCAAGGGTGAAACTAGGGGTGTGGCCTAGATTAGGGAAATATTTTGTGTCTATTCTAAATCGTTCCCACTGTTGCTTATGACTCTGTATTGATTTTCAGTGGTTTAGGGTTAGTTTCAGGACTGCCTCACACTGGAAAGGACAGGTTTGCCATAAGCCTTTTCACTGTAAATCTGAAATAACTTCCTCTTGGTGAAAATAGGTATTTTAGAAAATCTGAAATAAAGCAAAAACAATAAATGCTTTATTATTATGTAGACTTTTAGTTATGCTAATGTAATGGGAATTAAATATGGACTCAGATTCTCACTTCAGCATGATATATTCAGTGTTTGACATACTTAAAAATTGGCCTTTGATAGCTTGCAGCTGTATCAGGGTGAATTTCTTGGATTGGGTAAATATGTGAAGTTTTTCTGTGTACAATACAAATATACACTGTTAGGTACAATTAAATTTGATCTTTTCTTAAATTGCCCAAGGGAAAAAAGCTTTTCATTTTGTGTGAAGTTTATTGATTCATCGGTGATGTAATATCTGAGTTCAAGGTGCAGAAACAGATACCACTTGGCATACCATTATAATGTGTCGTGTGAACGTAGTTTCTGTTTGAAATTTCCAGATAGATACTCCAGAACTGACAGGGGAATTCCAGCAAGGTCACTCACCTATTCAAATTTAAAGAGAAAGAAAAAAAAAAGCAAACGGAAAAAAATTGCCTTTGTGTAAACATTAACCTATCTGCTTTTAAGTGACTCTTTTTTTTTAATATTAAAGGGAGAGCTCATACTGGGTTTCCTTTATATTCCAAGTCAAAAATAATAAATTGAATTAATTTAGAAGTTAAGTTTCTATTTCTGTGGTCTATTATAGCTCTTCTGGATTGGCAAAATAGCCAGTGCTTAGAAAAATAGCTTCCCAGTGCCTAGCCCTTAAACACAAGAAGGAAGACAGAATAGAGGCAGGAATTCTTAAACCATTTTCATTGTGTTTTCCTTGATAGCTATATCAGATGAAACAGATCTAGTTCTTGCTCTTGAGGCTTTATAAACCTGCCCTTAAATGACATTGACAAACAGACAGACATTTGACTCAGCAAACATGGCTGGATATACATGATGAATTAAAGTATTGTCAGTCTGTAAATGTCTTTTGTGTGGTCTAAATACACAATGAAATGTTGACTGTTTAGAAAATAGAAAGAAGAGTTATTCATCCATAGGCTGGCAGTTTATTCATTCCTGCTTCTTTAAATCTGTGTTTACTGTTAACAGTTGCATATGTGGTGCCTCATAAAATGATAGCATATTGAATTTAGTCTTAATTTTAGTTATTGTGTAGCTTACAAATCTTTCCTTGTTGCAACTGTGTATGAGTTTGTAGGACCTCTGTGAAAGGTTCAGTGTCTGACCTGCAGCATTCTATGTATTTGGTGCTTTCTGTCCCTCCTATTCCATGTACCTCATACTGTGGCAGAGATCACAGATATATTTGCTGTCTACCTCTGGACAAAGTAGGACTTTTATAAAAGATGTTTATTAAACATTGAGTAGATATAAAACATTTACAAAATATCTGTAAGGCTTATGGAATAACTATATAGAGAGCATATGTGTCCCTACAGCCCAGTTTTAATAAAGCAATATGGCCATTACCTCTAATATCGCCTGTGTGCTTCTCTCTGATCCCAAACTTTGCATCCTCCCTCAGAGGTAACCAAAGTTCTGTTTTTTTTTTTTTTTTTTTGCCACGCTGCACAGCTTGAGGGATCTTAGTTCCCCAACCAGGAATGGAACCCGTGTCCCCCTGCAATGGAAGTGCAGAGTCCTAATCGCTGGACCACCAGGGAACTCCCCTGAATTTTTGTGTTAATAATTTTCTTCCCTTTTTCAATGGTTTTTTCACATATCTGAATATCCCTAAACAGTTTATTGGTTTTACTTGTTATTGAGTTCTATAAAAATAGAATTATATTGTATGTATTTTTCTGGGACTTACCGTTTTTTTTGCTCAACGTTATAGTCTTAGATCTATCCATGTCAATGCATATAGCTATTGTTCATTAGTTTTCACTGCTGTATAATATTGCATTGTATGAGTATTCCAGAGTTTATTAGCAGATGAATTGATTGATGAATATCTGAGATAGTCCAATTTTTAGTTATTACGAACATTGCTCCTATGTATACATATATTCCTGAATATGTGTCTGCCACACACAGGCAAGAACTTCTCAGTGTTTCCCAACATTTTTCATGCCATAGCACACATAGAAAATTGTAGATCATATTTGTACAAAACTCTCCAGTAAAGGAATGAAACTGTGTCTCTGGCCTGGGGGATCCATATCTGGGCACACCTATGACCTATTTGTTGCACTCTAGGGTACCATGGAACAGCAGTTAGGAAGCTGGGCTATGGTGTGTGCCTGGGAGTTAAATTGCTGGTTGTAGGAACGTGCTTCTTCATCTTTTCTAGGTAATACCAAATTGCATGGTGGTACTAATAATTCCATTTAACTGACATCCAAAGTGCTTGTATCAATTCTCATTCCTTTAATATTTAGTACAGAAAGGGAATCACTGAGAATTCTACCACTCTCATGATAATGAAGGTCAAGAAGGAAAATAAAATGATATATTGTTCCCTAAGATATCAATTCAGATTTGCTTTCTCAAAACATGATAATGTCAAAGTTTCTTTAAACTGTGACAACGGAGAGTTATAGGCAGTAGATGATGTTAAGAAGTGACAACGTGCCTCCGTAGTTGTAACTGACTGTGAAAGCTAACAGCCCAGGCTGAATGAAATATGTGTGAAAGCTGTAATTTTGTCTTTCAGATTTAGTGTTACATTAGCTTTTTGTTTCTTAGCCTTAAGAGGTACTTTCAGAGAAGGTATACAGGATGGAGTTAATGAAAGCTATTTGCTATGTAAGTAACTTTTAGTTTAGAAACCTAAACATTTACAAAAGACGCGGTTTGACTATTCTTAAAATCGGTTTTCTTTCAAACAGTAAAAAAGTCTCTAAGTATTAGAATTACAGTAGGGTAATAAATGATGCTGATATTAATTTCTCCATTCAGATGACATTAGACTAGATAGTTGATTTTTTTTTTTTAATTACTAACCCTACATAGTTTTCCCATGACATTTTCAAGAAGCTCCTGTATATTACCTACACTGTTACTGATCTAATGACTTTCTCACACAAAAGATTTAAAAGAAATCTTTACTTGGTGTGAGTATTGCCTTGTGGCTTGTAGACCAATGCTGTTTAAAATTAGATGGAAAATATCAGAGCAAAGCTTTCAAGTATGTATTTAGCCTGGTTTGTGAGGAACTAATGCCAAAGTAGTGTTTCAGGTTACTTGGCAGGGAATTGCATATGAAAACTACACTTCCATTTTACCAATATACCATGCACTACACATAAGCCAGGATTTCATTTGTTTTGTTATAAATTAGAATTTGAAGCACAGTCACCAATTCTTGCATTAACATCTGTGTTTACAGTATGTGTATGTACGTGTATGCATGTATATACATATTTATGCTTGTGTATATGCACACACACCACACATACATACATATTTACATGTGTATATATAAATTTTATATATGTATGTATATATATATATATATATACACACACATATGTATGTATATAGTATTGGTTGGTACTTAGTATACATTCATCATTCTCAAATAGCATTGATAAAGCATCCGAGTATAGTTGACACTGTGACTTCCCTCTCAGTTTGTAGCCAAGCTCTAGCTATAGACATAAAGGGTAAATAATATATGGTTACATGAATAGAAATAGCAAATAGTGGCAAATATGATAAATCCAAGATTTTGTTCATTATTTTTCTTCTTTGAATGTGAAATGTTTATTTTAATTTGCCATGCGAGGCCATAATTCATCGTTGTTTTTTTTTTTTTTCTTTTGCGGTACGCGGACCTCTCACTGTTGTGGCCTCTCCCGTTGCGGAGCACAGGCTCCGGACGCGCAGGCTTAGCAGCCATGGCTCACGGGCCCAGCCGCTCCGCGGCATGTGGGTTCTTCCCAGACCGGGGCACGAACCCGTGTCTCCTGCATCGGCAGGCGAACTCTCAACCACTGCGCCACCAGGGAAGCCCGATCGTTATTTTTAAATTATAGTTATCTTGAGTTTTAATAGCAAGCCCACATTTCAGCATAGCTGGCCATTATATCAGTGCTTCTCAAATTTCTACCCAAGTACCCCTTTATGGAAGTGGAGAGTGAATTTGTAGCCCTAGAAGTAAGAAGATGACCCCCATGCTTGAAATTTTAGGATTTGTCTTAGAAACTCATGCAAACTTTGTGTGTTCTCTCTCATTCAGTGTATTTTCCTCCAAATAAAGCTGATGCTACATAACAATATGTGCTGTGGCTTCAGATACCCAATTTGAGAAGCATGATAATAAATGGAATCCCATTTCCCAAAGGCCTTTGACTCAGAAGTGCTTTCTTGTAAAACTTTGACTTCTGTGATCTGGGTTCCATTTAGACTTCACTGAAAGTGAAAAAGGTATTTTGAGTGACTTATTTTGCCATCAGTTATCTCTCTCTCTCTTTTTAATCCACTGTCTCGTGGTCTTTTGTATATCCTCATTTCTTGGACAGTGCATTTGATGGAACCCTTCTTCTTTGATCCTTTATCTTGGTTTCCAGGAAATTACCCTACCGTGCTTCTTTTCAAAACCCTCTGCCCATTCCTTCTCTGTCTTTTTTGCTACTATGCTCTTCCCCCTAATTGTGTTTCTGTTCCATGGCTCAGTTTTGGCCTCTCCTTCCTCACTCTGTATCACCTTTCTCACCTATCCCAGTACTCTCATCCTCTAATATCCAGAGGCCTTTTAGACAATTGAACTAGAACATTTTAGGGTCACTCTCACATCCCCGGTGCCTTGCACAGTGCCTGGCATAGTAGGTATCAACAAATATTTGCTGAAGGAATGAATTAAATGAATTTCATTCCCCTTCAAACCAGCTTCTTCTTCTTTTTTTTTTTTTTTTTTTTGCGGTACACTAGGCCTCTCACTGTTGTGGCCTCTCCTGTTGCGGAGCACAGGCTTTGGACGCACAGGCTCAGCGGCCACGGCTCACGGGCCCAGCGACTCTGCGGCATGTGGGATCTTCCCGGACCGGGGCACGAACCCGTGTCCCCTGCATCGGCAGGCGGACTCTCAACCACTGTGCCACCAGGGAAGCCCCAGCTTCCTTTTTTAATTTTCATCTTTCATCTGGTATCACTATTCTTCTCTCTCTCCACTACTGCAAATATTTGGTTGATTTTTTTCTTTTGAAATGTATCTTATATCTGTGTTAGTTCTTGTCATTGTATTTTCATGACTTTTACCCTAATGCAGGCCTTCATCCACTCATGCCAGGATTACTCCCAAAGTTTCTCATCTGGCCTCTTTTTGGTTCCAATCTCTCCTCTCTCCAAGCCATTTCCACCATAGCTGCCCTAGTAACTTTTTAAATGTTTATTTCTTGTCTTAATAAACTTTTTATTTGGGGAATAATTTTGCATTTACAGAAAAGTTGCAAAAATAGTACCTTCACCTAGTTTCTCCAGATATTAACATCTTACATAACCATGGCTCATTTGTCAAAATTAAGAAATTAACAGTGGTACATGACTGTTAACTAAAATCCAGACTTTATTTGGTTTTTGCCAGATTTTTCGCTACTCTGCTTTTTCTATTCCAGGATGCCATATTGCCATTTAGCATATTTCTATTTTTAAAGAGCTAATACCAGCTTGGGTAAAAATTCAAAAAGGACAAAAAGATGCATAAGTCTCCTTCCACCTCTGAATCACAGCTATCCAGTCCCGTCCCTAGAGAGAACCCACTGTTTCTGGATTCTTGGTTATTCTTCCAGAGAGATTTTCTGTGTATACACTCTCTCTCAAACACACACACACAAATAGTTGCATTCTAAATATAGTGCTCTGTACTTTACATTTTAAAACTTAATACAGCTTGATCATTCTTTATCAGTAACACAAACTTGCCTTGTTTTCTTATTCCAGTATTCCATTGGATATCTGCACTGTAATTTACCAGTTCCCTGGTCATCGACATTTTTAACTTTTGCAAACAAAGCTACAGTGAATAGTCGGACATAAATCATTTTTTATATGTATGTTTTTAGTTATTGCTGGGTCAAAGGGGATATATATTCATAATTTGATTGCCAATTTGCTTTTCAGAGGTTCTACCAATTTATCTTCCATTATTTCCCTGTAACTTCACCAACATTGTGTCTCATGTGACTTTGAACTTTGCCAATTTAATAGGTTAAAATGTTGTCATTGTACTTTTAATTTACATTTCTCTTATAATGAGTAAGGTGGAGAGTCTTTTCATATATTTAAGAGCCATTTATATTTCTTCTTCTGTGACCTGTCCATATAACTTTGCCCATTTTTCAATTTGGTTATTAATGTACTCATTTTATTTTCTTTCCTTAAAATCTTTCAATTTCACCTATTTCCTGATATATTAATTTAAAATCCTAGTTCCCTTTTCAAGACTTTACGTTGTATGTTAAAACCCTAGTTTCACACTACTTTCCAACAACTACTGCCGCTCTGATCAGTCTGTTTTTTATACTCTCCCAAGGGCACACAGCACTCGTTCCTTCCACCATGCCTTCTTTCATAGTGTTCCCCCATTTCCTCCCTCCACTATATCTCCACTTTGAGACAGAGATTTTTGTCACTTCCTACAACTGGGAAAAATTTCGTTTAATTTCAAGTAGACTTCTAGAAAGAATAATTAACTGATAGTTTATAAACTCTTAAAAAAGAAAATGATAATCACTAAGAGACAGCACTGACTTACAAACAAAACAAAACAACTCACATCACAGTAACCACATCTCCATTTCCAGTAGAGTTCTAGTGGATTGGTATGCTGTAGACATATCTTTATTTATTAAGGCAGTTTATTCTCCTGATACATTTGAGAAGTTAAAAAACAGTATAAGCTACATGAGAGTGTTTTTGTAGCTGATCAAACTTGTGTACCCAAAGAGTATTGACTTGTGGACCAATTTCAAACTGAAGATCTCTAATAGCAGGACTCTGTTCTCTGTGTCAGAACTCTGTTCTTGATCTTGACTGCTCAGTGTTTATTTACTAATAACTTGGTGAATACATGGAAATTAAATCAATGCAGTTAGGCTTAAAAAATATTTCCAGTGACATAGTACAGAGGCATGATTCAAAATTATCTTAATATTGGAAAGATGGGCTAAAACCAATAAGATGAAATTTTAAAGGACTGAATATACAGCTCTGCATTTAATCTCCAATATTAGCTGAAAAAAGCGAATGAGGCACCTGATTTGATGTCGTTTGTGTGACAAAAACTTGAGTCCACTAACTTAAGAGCATAATGCATTAAAAATCTAAAACAGTCTTGAGTTGCATTTATAAAATTATAGTATCTTGATAGTTCCACAATTATTTTTTTTCTTCATCAGACTTCATTTGGAGTGTTCTATCAGTTCTGGGTGTTATGTTTTCAAAGAGACGTTTTGGAAGTAAAGTACCTATATTATATTTCTATTGCTGCTATAAAAAAATTTTCACAAACTTAGTGGCTTAAAACAACACAAATTTATTATTTTACAGTTCTGTAGGTCAAAAATCCAATGTGGGTCTCACTAGGCTAAAACCAAGGTGTTATCAGGGCCGTGTCCCTTTCTGGAGGCTCTAGAACAGAATGTGTTTCCTTCCCTTTTTCAGCATCTAGTGGCCCCCTTCCTCCATCTTCAAAGCCAGTAAGAGCAAGTCAGGTCCTCACATTGCCCCTCTCTTACCACAGCTGGGAAAGATTAGACACCATCTCGATAATCTCCCCATCACAAAGTTCTTAATTGCATCTACAGAGTCCCCTTTGCTGTGGAAGGTAACATAGTCGCAGATCTGATGGTTAGTGTGTGGACATCTGTGGAGGAGGTCATTATTCTGCCTACTACAGTGCTTATTGCAGAGGATCACCAAGATAGTGAAGGGGCTAAATTGGATACAGAGAATCAGACTAAGGCAAATTGAAGATGATCCCAAAATGTATTGCTTAGGAGAGAATGCGTTAATGTTTATAAAGTGATTAGTAAGTGCATAATAAATGGTTTCTGCTTCAAAGGCTAATGCTACAAATTATAGAAATATAGTAGCTCAGAGGGAAAGAAGCTTCGGGATGTGGAAGGGGATGAAGCAGCATAACATTTTATCTTGTGAAGAACAGAATTTGGGATCCAAGTTTTCACTTTACGTTAGATCAGCAAGTAGTTTCAATGTCAGAAAGCACTAAGTTTAACAAGAACTTTGCATTGTTTCCCTAACTAGTGAAAGAGTTGAGGTGAATGGAGGTGATGGACTATACAGTAGTTGTGACACAACTTTCTGGCCTCTTTCTGCCGTGACTGCACAATGTATGCACTCTGAGGAGAAGGGAAAACTTTTATCAAAGGAAGAAAGCAAGATTTTTGAATCTCAGAGGACTACTGTATTGGTTTGTTTGTTTGATTTTTCTAGGAAGGAAATCCCCTCTGAAACCAAATCCCAGCCATTAGAGATTATGAGATTTTTCAGGCTTTCTCTATAATCTTTCTTACATTTGTCTCTTTAAACATGTCCAACTCCCCCTTTGAGAAGTTGCTGATAGGTGGTTATCATGCAGGATTTAAATTAACAAACCCTCCCACCGCATTGGGTGGTAGCTTCCAAGGCGCCATGGTAAATGTGTATCAGTGTGAACCTGATCCAGAACCAGCCAGGAAGGGAACAAAGTTTAGTCTATGAGGAAGTAGGCGGCTGCTGGTAGTTTCATGCTGTCTCTGCAGACTTCAGGTTGCTGTGGTGTAAGTTTTTTTTTTTTTTTTAATATTTTGATATTTGAATATGAAAGCATGGTAGGAACAATTTCTATCTAAGATTAAATTAAGGTACTAAATCTTGTGTACTAGACCTACTTACAAGAAAGTTTCAGCGTTTCACAAGTAGTTTGATTTTTTTTAATGAAAAGGAAAGCCCTAAAGCTTTTTCAGCAAGTGTTCTGCTAACACAGGTCCTCCTGCTTGCATGAGATGACTTTTAATGTCTTGTCTTTGGTTGAGTTAAGGTGCTTATGGTCAGAAAATAAAAGTGCTTGTATATATATCTGGTGCCCTGAGACTGATTATTTCTGAGTAGTGCTTAAATTTTCTCCCTGATGTTCTTTCCAGTTGCTTTCCCTTTAGTTTAGGCTCATGTTACAAGATTATGTTAGCAAATATTTAGTAGTCTCTCAGGTAGTTAAACTGGAGGTTTTGATATTCAAAGAAATTGAATGAATGAGAACTAAGTAGAACTAACATAATCAGTTGTTGGGATCCTAGATTTAAGAGCAGCAGAATAAGAGGAGGAACTTCGTGAAATGGATGGAAATGGCAAGCAGCCTTAGAAATTTCATGCAACTTTGGAAAAATCTGTTTTTAAGATTTTGACATGTGTACTAATTTTCCAGACTAAATTCCCAATACTATAGTGTGTAAAATAAATTTCATATATGAAATTAAAATTGCTGTAGTTCAGCTGCTATAGTTCTGTGTTGATATTAGGATTCCAGGAACTACACATTGTTATACAAACATTGACTTTATTGAGTGCAGCTATGAGAGTGTTAAGATTGCATTTGGTGCTGGCGAGGTTGATATTTTCTATTTCCCTTTTGTCACGATGTATTTGAAAAAAAAAATCCTGGTACTTGACAAGTGTATGACTTTGAACATAGAAAAAGTTTGATGCGGTTAATGTATTATATAAAAATTATAAAGGCTGGCTGTGGGCCAGTAGCCTTTCAAATCATTCAGAAAGTACTGAGGAGACAGATTGTTTATGTGGAAGTACAGTTTTCCCTTTCCTCTAGCTTCATCTCAGACCTTAGGGACATTGGGTCTATTTCTCTAGCCTGCCTCTTATTCCTGCTGGACTGAGCGGGAGCCCAGATGATGGAATTGGGGCCCAACTGACCCTTGGTGGGATGGAAGACCAAGACACACTGTCCTAAGCAGGCTCTAGGGCTATAATAAAGTGAAACCTTGGCTCATCCTTTAGATTGCTGAACTGCAATGATTCTAGGTTCCTGAGCTGATTAACTTCCCCAGCTCTATTAATAGCAACTGCTGGGCCAGGTTACTTAGTTATCGGTTCATGGCGGGGGAGAGGGTTCGGTATCCTGGGAGAGGAGCCAGCATGGCAGGTGACACTATTACCAGGGAAGCAGTTATTTTCTGACCATATTTGAAATATTTCAGTCGTTTAACAACCTGAAAGGCCATACAGGTGTGCCCTGGCCAAATCTTAATGAAGACCCTTCTAGATTTTTTTTAAAACCTCCAATAGTTGTCTCTAACACCCAAACCCTTGCACATGTCCCACAAAGCCCATATGATCTGCCTTCTGACCGTCTGTTTAACATCATTGCCTGCCTTGTTCTCCTCACACAGTTTGCTCCAGCTGTATAAATGTTTTTGCTGTTTCTGCAACACATCAAACTTGTTCCTGCCTCAAGCCTTTTGCTGCCTGGAAAGCTTTCCCTTACATTGTTTCTTCTTTCCCTTCATTCAGATCTCTACTCAAATGCCTCCTCTTCAGAAGTACCACCACCTCACTTTCACTACCTCGCTCCTTTTTCCTTTACCCTGATTGACGTTTTCTTAAATAGCTACCTGACATAATTTATTTTATTCAGTAAAATATATATAGTCTTTCCCACTGGAATGTAAGTTCTATGAGGGCAAGAACTCTATCTTGTTCAGTGCTGTATTGCTAAATAGTGCCTACTTGACATATAGTAGATACTTGGTAAACATTTGTTTTATGAATCATTTAACGTCACTTGGTGCCATTAAATTTATTTCTAAGCATAGGAATTTTAATTGAACTTTTTGAATAGGTGATATAAGTCACATGGTTCCAAGACCAAAACATATAAAAAAGTATATTTTGAAAAGTCTTTCCACCCCAGTCCCCTACCTATTCGGTTCCCGTTCAGGGCCCCCAAATCATTATTATTATTTTTATTTATTTATTATTATTATCATTATTACTCTATTTTATTATTATCCTTTTCATGTATCTAGAGTTTCTTTATATGTCAAGGAAATATAAAAGTATAAACAGATTCCTACTTCCCTCCTTTTTTATACATACTATTATATATATTCTTAATTTTTTCACATATCTTGAACCTATTTCCATATCAGTACATAGTGAGCATTCTCATTTTAAAATAGCTGCATAGTATTCCATTGTATAGATATAACTTTTTTGACCAGTCATCCAGTAATGGGCATTTTGGTTATTTCCAGTATCTTTCTTTTGCAAACAATGCTGAAGTTCACGATCTTGTGCCTATATCATCTCATATATTCATACAGTATATCTGAATGATTAAATTCACCAGAGTAGAATTGCTGGATCAAAAGGTGTCATAGTTATTGCCTAATTGCACTCCATAGGGATTGTACCAATTTGTACTCCCCCAGCAATGAACATATAAGAGAGTGCTATCAGACTTGGATTTTTGCCCATCTGATAGCTTAAAAAATGGTTTCAGGACTTCCCTGGTGGCGCAGTGGTTGAGAGTCCGCCTGCCGATGCAGGGGACACGGGTTCGTGCCCCGGTCCGGGAAGATTCCACATGTCGCGGAGCGGCTGGGCCCGTGAGCCATGGCCGCTGAGCCTGCGGGTCCGGAGCCTGTGCTCCGCAACGGGAGAGGCCACAACAGTGAGAGGCCCGCGTACCGCAAAAAAAAAAAAAAAAAAAAAAAATGGTTTCAGCGTAGTTTTTTTAAGAATTTATAATAAAATTTGTGTTAAGGTTTTAAAAATAGTTTTTAAATTTTAAATTGTGATATAAAAAATAATGTAAAATTTACCATTGCAACCATTTTTAAAAATTTATTTATTTATTTTTGGCTGCATTGGGTCTTCGTTGCTGCACTCAGGCTTTCTCTAGTTGTGGCGAGCAGGCTCTCATTGTGGTGGCTTCTCTTGTTGCAGAGCACGGGCTCTAGGTGCGTGGGCTTCAGTAGTTGTGGCATGCGGCTCAGTAGTTGTGGCTCTCAGGCTCTAGAGCACAGACTCAGTAGTTGTGGCGCACAGGATTAGTTGCGTCGTGGCATGTGGGATCTTCCCGGACCAGGGCTCGCACCCGTGTCCCCTGCATTGGCAGGCGGATTCTTAACCACTGCGCCACCAGGGAAGTCCACAACCATTTTTTAAGTGTACAATTCAGTAGTGTTAAGCATTTTAACATTGTTATGAAACAGATCTCCAGAACTTTTTCATCTTGTAAAATTGAAACTCTTCACCTATTACATGACAATTCTCCATTTCCCCCTCCCCCGCTTCCTAGCAACCACCATTCTACTTTCTGTTTCTATGAATTTGACTAATATAGATACCTCATATAAGTGAAATCATACAGTTTTTTGTCTTTTTTGTGAGGCTTGTTTCACTTAGGATAAAGTCCTCAAGGTTCATCCATGTTGTAGCATATGACAGGATTTCCTTCCTTTTTAAGGATGAATAATATTCCATTGTGTTGTAGATATCACATTTTGTTTATCCATTTATCCATCTATAGATATTTGGTTTGCTTCTACCTCTTGGCTACTGTGAATAATGCTGCTATGAACATGAGTATGCGGATAACTCCTTGAGGTTCTGCTTTCAGTTTTTTTTGATAAACCTAGAAGTGGGATTGCTGAATCATATGGTAATTCTATTTTCATTTTTTGAGAAACCACTATGCTGTTTTCATACTGCACCATTTTAGCATAGTTTTAATTTGCATTTCTCTCATTTTGTGTGGGGTTGACATCTTCTCATATTTAAAAGAAACTTGCCTTTTTTTTTTCTATGAACATTTTGTATCTTTGCCCTTAATGAGATTTTTTTCTATTATTAATTTGAAAATTTTTTTGCTTTTGTGCCTCTGAGTCTTCCAAATTTAGAAGCTAGTAGTCATAAGTACGGGTTTGGAGTAAGACTGCCTAGGTTTGAATTCTAGATCTGTTAATAGATGTGCAATATTGATTGGGCAAGTTGCTGAAAATTTCTGAGCCTTAGTTTTCTTATCTGTAAAATAGGAATATCACTGAGTTGTTATGAAGATTAAATGAGATGATGTATATTATGTGCTTAGTATAGGGCTACTGTGTTAAGGCAAGAAAAGGGGATAAAAGGCCAAGTTTCAGGAAGGAGGCAAAACTGGCGTGATTCACACACGGAAAGATTGTATACATAGAAAACCCTGTAGAAGCTATAAAAAGCTATTTGAACTAATTAATAAATTTATCCAGGCCATAGGTTATAGTCAATATAAAAAATTTATTTGAAATAATTAGAATAGCTAAAACAATTAGAAACTAAATAAAAATATCACCATTAAAATACCAAATACATAGAAATAAATCTTTGAAAAAAGCACAAGACCTCTCTACTGAGAACTACAAAACATTGCTGAGAAAAATTAAAGATCAAAATTAAAAGTACAGTATATATACAGTTGACCCTTGAACAATGCGAGCATTAGTGGTGCTGATGACCCTCGTGCAGTTGAAAATTTGCCGTAATTTATAGTCTGCCCTCCATATACACAGTTCCTCCCTCTGGGTTCCAAATTTGCAGATTCAACCAACTCAGATCATGTAGTACTGTACAGTGTACTATTGAAAAAAATCTAAGTGGACCCATGCAGTTCAAACCTGTATTGTTCAAGGGTCAACCATACCATGATCATGGATTATAGAACTCAAAACTGTTGAGATGCCAATTCTCCCTAAATTAATGTATAGATCCAATACAAGCTCTATCAGAATTCTAGCAGGCATTTTTGAAGAAATTTTCAAGCTGATTCTAAAATTTATTCGGAAACACAATGAATATAGAAGAGCTAAAACAATCTTGAAAAGAAACAGCAAGGTGGAAGATTTATAATATGTGATTTCAAGACTTTAAAGCTACAGTTAATCAAGTATTGCCCTAAGCATAGATAAATAATATCAATGGGACACAACAGTGCGTCCAGAAATCGGTCACACATATAAGGTCAATTGATTTTTGATCAAGGTGGCAAGTAAATTCAATGGGAAAAGGATAGTCTTTTTAAACATGTTGCTGGATCAAGTGGATTTTCTTATGGGGGAAAAAAAAGAACCTCCATGTCTTTCTCACTCCATACACAAAAATTAAATAGGCATGGATCATAGATCTAAATATAAAGCTCAGAACCAAGAGCTAGGAAAAACAAAGAAAAATATCTTTGCAATCTTGGAGTATGCAAAGATTTCTTGAGCAGGCACTGAAAGCACTAACCATAAAAGTAAATTAAATACAATTAAATGAACTTACGTTCTTACTGCAAGACTTCTCGGGACCTTTATTAATGTTTTTAGTAAGAGGATCATGCAGCATTTCTCAGCATGTTTGACCACAGAAGCCTTTTTCATCTGGAGCACTGAACTAAAATACAGGAGTGAGTGTGGCATAGAATTTACTTGGAGAAGTGTTGCTTCAGTCCTCTCCTCAAAACATACTATTTTTGAGGGTTGTAATAAGTTAATGATCATTTTCTCCCTCTTTGGTGTGAATTACTGTAATTGCATCCATTTCAACAGAGTGAAGAAAACCCTTCTGCCAAAAGAGCTGTAATAACTCCTCACCCCATAATGACTGGTCAGCCAGCCAACTGTTGCAGTTATTACTACCGGTAGGATTCTGGGATAGTGTCACATTAGATTGAAATTTGCCATAGTAAGAGGAATAAAGAGTGACTGAAGATACAAAGCATTTTTGCATTCTGCCTGCTGCTGTTTCCATATACTTGTTTGGCCTGCTCTGCCCTGCTCACTTATTGCCTGGCAAACAAACTCCAAGTTATTAACCCCTTGCTTCTCTCAAATCACTCAACTCCTTTAGTAATTCCAGTTCCTAATTGCTTGAAAGCCTTTTTTTTTTTGCCCCCTGTGGAATTCCCACTCTCTGACTCACAGTTCACTGTCCTAATCAGATTCCTTTTTCTGCTGTTTCTGCCCATGAACTGATTTTTATGGAATATGGATTGTCACATAAGAAGTAGAAGGACCAAAATAGAAAGTAGAGGGAAATCAAAGCCAAACTTTACTTAAACCAGAATTTGGCTGAAGGCTGTATTCGGAGAAAGAGATCTGAGGAAGAAGTCAAAATAGTATTGTAATGCCAGTAGAAATATATAAAGAAAAGAGAGTTTAAGGAAGTGTCCCTATAATGTTTTTGGATTGTATTTTAAAAATTGATTACTGTAACAGATATTAGTTTCTCCTGAATGTGGAAAGCTAATAGCCAGATAGGGAAATGTTATCTGTGACATCTGAATGTCTTCCAATGACTTCCTCATGTGGAAAGTGAAGTGATAATATCTCACTCTGCCTTCCTCCCAGGACAACAAATACAATCATAACCAGATAATAAAATATACTACTTTGAGCATTAGTCTAGAATTTAAGGAATAAACTTTGAATGCCATGTTGTGAGATGTGTACCATTGTTTTCATAGCAAAATGATATGATGGATCCTGGTAAAATTCATTTCAAAATACATTTGCAATACAAACTTAGTAGAAACAATTTACACAGGTTGTTCTGCAGACATCAAAGAAATGATGGAACATCTGGAAAGTATAGAACGGCCTTTTTTCTACTTCTCAATAAATGCAACACAAAGTAAACACACCCTTTACAGTACTTTATGACACACCTCATCAAAAAACAGGCAAGAGAGATTACTTAGGCAAATGCTTAGAGGCAGGATTACAACATAGATGACAAAAGAATTTTACATTAGAAATTGAAAACCAATTTTTAGTTTGTATTATAATAGTATAAACAAAAGGGTGAGACATGCCTCAGAAGGCATCTAGGGATTGTGAGGTGTCAAATGGAAAGATGTTTACGTAACTCTACTGCTTATTAACCTGGACCTGGGAGCTGAAAGAAACTTGATGTCTTTATAGCAGCCTGATACTTTATTATAATCAGAATGGAAGTTTTAAAAGTTATTGAACCCCACCTCTAGGCTGTCTTTCCATTCTCCTTAACAGCTTTCATAATTTAATAAGATGATGGAGGTGGGGGCACAGTGGCTGCCGAGTGTCTCGGAAACTACAAGCTTTCCTCACTAAAGTTCCCTAAAGTATCTAGGGGATCATAAACCAGGAAACAAACCTCACCAAGAAAGACCATAAAAGGTTACTAATTGAAAACCTGAAAAAGGCTGCCTTGTAATCTCTTACCTGGAAAATGATTAGACAATAAGGTCCATAGGAACAAACATGAAAAACAAAGTGGTTTCTATGGCTGCTTTGAGAAACTGTGAAAGAAAAATAATTTTGCCAGAACTTTTTCCAGTTGAAAGTTTCAAGAATAAACTTTTCAGACAGTACTCTTCAGAAATCATATGAGATACACGTTAGCAGCAATAAATACAAATTGGAAATGACCAACATATAAGTGGATATTAACAGTGCTGGTTCACTGAATAAAGCAAAAGAGCAGAAAACATGAGAACCTTACATTCCAGTAGAGAAGTTACCTGCACTCGATAGCAAGACCGTTATGCCCATCTAATGAATTCTTAAATTTTTATATTTATTTTTATTTCTAGAATTTCCTTCTGATTCTTTTTTTTATACTTTCCATCTCTGTGGTAAAATTCCTCATTTATTCATGCTCCTTGTTTCTCCTAAATCCTTTAACAGAGGGACTTATTGTGATGGCAATTACAAGAATCCATACATAAGTTAAAATTTGTAGAACTGTACACCACAGGAAGTCAATTTCACTGTGTGTTATTTACAGAAAAAACTATGGCCTATTTAAAGCAAAAATAATAACAATGTACAATAGAGTTAAGAGCATATAAAGAAATAAAATATATGATAACACGAGCACAAAAGTTGGGATTGAAGTAGTACAAAATAGTATGAGGGAGATTGTAATAAGTTAAAGTTATATAACATAATCTCTAAAACAGTGGTTCTTAGGACGTAGTCAGCCCAGCAGCATCGGCATCACCTGGGACCTTGTTAGAGATGAAAGTCTCTGGCTCCACTGCGGACCTGAGTCAGCAGCTCTGGGGGTATGGCTCAACAGTCTTTCTGTGATTCTGATACATGTTAAAATGTAAGAACCATCACTTTAGAGCAAAGGTTGGGAAACTTTTTCTGTAAAGGGTCAGATAATAATATTTTAGGCTTTGTGGTCTCGCAGCGCTGCGTTCTAATAAAGTATTATTTATTCTTTAAAAAAGGCCATGAGCTGGATTTGGTCCATGTGCTGTAGTTGCTGATTTCTACTTTAGAGCAACCATTCACACACACATGCACATGCACATGCACATATACACATAAACAGATATAGCTAAACTGCCAGAAAGGAAATAAAAAGTTAAAAAACACAAACAACCCTCTCTATGCACAGTAATGTGGGACCGTAAAAATGATCATGCAAGCTGAAATCATGCAAAGCACTTTTAATATCAATGGGAAAAAATATGATTGTTCTGTGACCTTTAAAATCTTTTTTTTTTTTTTTTTTTTTTTTGCGGTACGCGGGCCTCTCACTGCTGTGGCTTCTCCCGCTGCGGAGCACAGGCTCCGGACGCGCAGGCTCAGCGGCCATGGCTCACGGGCCCAGCCGCTCCGCGGCATGTGGGATCTTCCCAGACCGGGGCACGAACCCATGTCCCCTGCATTGGCAGGCGGACTCTCAACCACTGCGCCACCAGGGAAGCCCCTTTAAAATCTTTTTTGTCATAACATTTTTGGCTTTACTGTGGTGTCATGCCATCCTGTGCGGCTGTTCTCCGGAACAGTAGTTATTTATCTGTCCGCTTTCTCTCCCACCTGAGTGCATGCCACCAACCCATGGAAGATTCGATGGAGATGGACATGAGCCCCCTGAGGCCCCAAAACTATCTTTTCGGTTGTGAACCAAAGGCTGACAAAGATTATCACTTTAAGGTGGATAATGATGAAAATGAGCACCAGTTATCTTCAAGAAGAGGGGCTGGCGCAAAGGATGAATTGCCCACTGTTGAAGCAGAAGCGATGAATTATGAAGGCAGTCCAATCAAAGTAACACTGGCAACTTCAAAATTGTCTGTACAGCCAACGATTTCCCTTGGGGGCTTTGAAATAAGACCACCTGTGGTCTTACGGTTGAAGTGTGGTTCAGGTCCCTTGCATATTAGCGGACAGCACTTAGTAGCTGTGGAGGAAGATGCAGAGTCAGAAGATGAAGAGGAGGAGGATGTGACACTCCTAAGTATGTCTGGAAAGCGTTCTGCCCCTGGAAGTGGTAGCAAGTTTCCACAGAAAAAAATAAAACTTGCTGCTGATGAAGATGAAGATGATAATGATGACAATGATGACTTGATGATGAAGAAGCTGAAGAAAAAGCTCCAGTAAAGAAATCTGTACGAGATACTCCAGCCAAAAATGCACAGAAATCAAACCAGAGTGGAAAAGACTCAAAACCATCAATACCAAGATCAAAACATCAAGAATCCTTCAAAAAACAGGACAAAAACTCCTAAAACACCAAAAGGACCTAGCTCTGTAGAAGACATTAAAGCAAAAATGCAAGCAACTATAGGAAAAGGTGGTCCCCTTCCCAAAGTGGAAGCCAAGTTCATCAATAATGTGAAGAATTGTTTCCAGATGACTGACCAGGAGGCTATTCAAGATCTCTGGCAATGGAGGAGGTCTCTCTAAGAAAATAATTTAAACAGTTTGTTAAAATTTTCCATCTTATTTCATTTCTGTAGCAGTTGACATCTGGCTGTCCTTTTTATAATGCAGAGTGAGAACTTTCCCCGCCACGTCTGATAAATGTTGTCCAGGTTCCATTGCCAAGAATATGTTGTCCAAAATGCCTGTTTAGTTTTTAGAGAGGAAACTCCACCCTTTGCTTGGTTTTAAGTATGTATGGAATGTTATGATAGGACATAGTAGTAGTGATGGTCAGACAAATGGAAATGGTGGGGAGACAAATATATACATGTGAAATAAACCAGTATTTTAATAAAGTAGCACTGCTCTTTCTAAAAAACAAATTTTTTTTTTGGCTGGGGCAGTGGAAGAAGATATTTTGCTTGACTGGAAAGGAGCATTAGGGAACTTTCTAGAGGTCTAGAAGTGTTCTAGATCTTGCTTGGGGTGGTGGTTACATGTGTAGAACTGTTGACATTCATTAAACAGAACACTTGCGATCTATGTATTTCATGTATGTAAATTATATGCCACTCAAAGATTTTTTTTAAGGTACAAAATAAAGGTCTGGAATAAAATTTGCAGTTCACGTTAAGTGACATCCTTATTACAGATAAAATAAGGTAGATTAGGGCTTTCCTGGTGGCGCAGTGGTTGGGAGTCCGCCTGCCGAGGCAGGGGACGCGGGTTCGTGCCCCGGTCCGGGAAGATCCCACATGCCATGGAGCGGCTGGGCCCGCTAGCCATGGCCGCTGAGGCTGTGCATCCGGAGGCTGTGCTCCAAACGGGAGAGGCCACAACAGTGAGAGGCCCGCGTACCGCAAAAAAAAAAAAAAAAAAAAAATAAGGTAGATTATACGGAATGAATTCTTTAGGAAGAAAGATGAGGAAGGCAGTCCAGGCAGAGGAAACATTTGCAACGCTTGGGAAGAGGTATGGGAATGAATGACGTTTGAGAAGCATTGCTTTATGCGATGGGGAGCCATGGAAAGATTTTCATTAAGGGAGTGAAATAATCAGAATGTATTTTAGAAAGATTGCTCCTGTAGGAATTGAAGGGGAAGGAGATTAGAAGCAGGGAGATATATTTGGAAGCTCTTGTTACAGACCATATGAGAAATGAAAGGAACCTAAGGGAAAAATGTGCGAATCAAGAGTGGGGCAAGGGCTTCCCTGGTGGCACAGTGGTTGGGGGTCCACCTGCCGATGCAGGGGATGCGGGTTCGTGCCCCAGTCCGGGAGGATCCCGCGTGCCGCGGAGCGGCTGGGCCCGTGGGCCATGGCCGCTGGGCCTGCGCGTCCGGAGCCTGTGCTCAGCAGCCCGGGAGGCCGCAGCGGTGAGAGGCCCGCGTACTGCAAAAAAAAAGAGTGGGGCAAAAACTTGAATGATACTTAGATGGAATCAATTGGATTTAGTGACTAGATTTATTAAAATATTAGCAAACATTTGTGAGCAGGCATTGTGCTTTGGGCTGCCATGCCTTATCTCATTTAACCTTTACAGTAACCATCTCAGTAGGTATGGTCATAATTATCACCATCACCAGCACCGCTGTCATTTTCTCCATTATACAGATAATGCTAAGTAACTTGCCCAAGGTTACACAGCTTAAAAGTGCCGGATGCAAAGTTTGTAATGTACAGTTTCTCAGGAATAAATTGTGGGAATTCTTAAGATATTTTATGTCCCAACTTGCTAACACAGTAAGTGAGAAAACAATAACGGAAGACTGATTTCATGACCAAATGTAGAAAAGTCAAGCAAATCATAAAATCAAAAGAAATACAGTCGTCCCATAGTATCCCTATGGGATTGATCCCAGAACCCCTCAAATACCAAAATCCACAGATGCTCAAGTTCCTTATATAAAATGACCTAGTATTTGCATATAACCAAAGCACATCCTCCTGTATACTTTAAATCATCTCTAGATTACTTATAATACCTGACATAATGTAAGTGCTATGCAAATAGTTTTAAATACAATGTAAATGCTATGTAAATAGTTGCTGTTACACTACAAATTTTGCTTTTTGGAATTCTTTTTCAAATATTTTCTATCTACAATGGGTCGAATCCATGGATATGGAACTCATGGATATAGAGAGCCAGCTATACTTGATTTAAATCAAATTCTTGGAACATATAACCTATGCCATATTTTCCAAAGAACAATTCAATAAAATTTCACTTATTTCTTTCTCTATATATTAATTTTCCCCAAAAAAATCTTTAGCAAGAAATATTAAGTTTATTAGTATACATAAGAAAAATATATAAAATTGAAATCATACTGCAATATCATTAAAAGAAATTGACTTTTTCACATAAAATATAAAAAATATTTTTATAAATAGTATAATGTTGAGAAATATTATAAACTGGAGATTAAATTTAATACCATATGAAAAGCCTCCACAGCACTAAGAAAAACTATATTGCATTAAGTTCCTCAAAAAGAAAATATGTAATTGAAATTTACATTTTGTAAATGTACAGTATGTACGTACAATGTATACAATGTATACAATGTATACATACAATGTATTGTATTGTGTTATATAATATATCCTTGTAGCTAAAATTATGCCTATTAGTTTGTACCTCTTAATCCCCTGCCCCTATATTGCCCCACCCCTCTTCCCTCTCCCCACTGGTAACCACTAGTTTGTTCTCTATATCTGTGAGTCTGCTTATTTTTAGTTATATTCACTAGTTTGTTGTATTTTTTAGATTCCAATAATTTGTACCTCCTACTCCCCCACCCCTATACGGCTCCTCCCTCCCTCCCCACTGGTAACCACTGGTTTGTTCTGTATATCTGTGTCCGCTTCTTTTTTGTTATATTCACTAGTTTGTTGTATTTTTTAGATTCCACGTATAAGTGATATCCTAGAGTGTTTGTCTTTCTCTGTTTGACTTATTTCACTTAGCATAATGCCCTCCAAGTCCATCCATGTTGCTGCAAATGGCAAAATTTCATTATTTTTTTGATGTAGTATTTCATTGTATATATGTACCATATCTTCTTTATCTATTCATCTATTTATGGACACTTAGGTTGTTTCCGTATCTTGGCAATTATAAATTATGCTGCTATGAACATTGGGATGTATTGTATCTTTTTGAATTAGTGTGTTTTCTTTTTTTAGATACATACCCAGGAGTGGAATTGCTGAGTCATATGGTAGTTCTAGTTTTAGTCTTTTGAGAAACCTCCATACTGTTTTCCACAGTGGCTGCACCAATTTACAGTCCCACCAACAGTGTATGAGGGTTCCCTTTTCTCCACATCCTCACCAACATTTGTTATTTGTGCTCCTTCTGATGATAGCCATTCTGACAGATGTGAGGTGACATCTTATTGTGGTTTTGATTTGCATTTCCCTGATGATTAGCAATGTTGAGCATCTTTTCATGTGCCTGCTTGCCATATGCATTTCCTCTTTGGAAAAATGTCTATTCAGTTCTTCTGCCCATTTTTAATCTGGTTGTTTGTTTTTTTGATGTTGAGTTGTATGAGCTGTTTATATATGTTGGATATTAATCCCTTATTTGTCATATCATTTGCAAATATTTACTTCTATTCACTAGGTTGTCTTTTTGTTTGGTTGATGGTTTATTAATAGAATTTTTTCAAATTTATTTATTTTGTTTATTTTGGCTGTGTTGGCTGTGTTGGGTCTTTGTTGCTGCACGCAGGCTTTGTCTAGTTATGGCGAGCGGGGTCTACTCTTTGTTGCGGTGTGCGGGCTTCTCATTGCAGTCGCTTCTCATTGCGGAGCATGGGCTCTAGGCACGCGGGCTTCAGTAGTGTGGCACGCGGGCTCAGTAGTTGTGGCTCGCAGGCTTAGGTGCTCCGCGGCATGTGGGATCTTCCCGGACCAGGGCTCAAACCAGTGTCCCCAGCATTGGCAGGCGGATTCTTAACCACTGCACCACAGGGAAGCCCCCTTAATAGAATTTTTTGAGCAGTTTTATGTTTATAGAGAAATGAGCAGAAAGTACCAAGAGTTTCCCATAAACTTTTTCACCTCTACTCCCACCCCAAGTCTTCCCTATTATTAATATCTTGCATGTAGTGTGGTACATTTGTTACAATTGATGAGCCAAAGTTGATACATTATTATTCACTAAAGTCCATAGTTTACATTAGGGTTCATCTTTGTGTTGCAGATTCTATGGGTTTTAAAAAATGTATAATGACAGGTATTTACCATTACAGTATCATGCAGAATATTTTCACTGTGCTCCATCTCTTCATCCCTGCCTCTTTCCCTCTTCCAAATTCCTGGATTTCTTTTACTGTCTCCATAGTTTTGCCTTTTTCCAGAATGGTTGGAATCATATGTATGTAACCTTTCAGATTGGCTTCTGTCACTTAGCACAATTTGTTTTTTCCTTTCCGTTTTCCATCATCAGTCTCACTTGCGTATTAACAGTTTTACTAATATTTTTTTAATTAGCTGTAGGCTTTATTAATTTTCTCTTTTGTTGTTTTTTATTTCATTGGTCTCTATTCTTATCTTTATTATTTTCTCTTCTTTCTTTAGGTTTAGTTCTACTTTTTGTAATTCTTACTTTAGGTTTAGTCTGCTCTTTTTTTTTTTTTTTTTGCTTTTTATTTTATATTGGAGCATAGTTGATTAACAATGTTTTGTTAGTTTCAGGTGTACAGCAAAGTGATTCAGTTATACATATACATGTATCTATTCTTTTTCAAATTCTTTTCCCATTTAGATTATTACCAAATATTGAGCAGCATTCCCTGTGTTGTACAGTAGGTCCTTGTTCGTTGTCTATTTTAAATATAGCAATGTGCTCTGTTTTTTCTAGCTTTTTTGGTGGAAACAAGATCAAGATTATTACTTCAAAATCCTTCTTCTTCTCTAAAACACACATTTAAAGCTATAAAATTTCCTCTAAGCACTGTTTTCTTTGTATCTTGCACATTGTGGCATGTTGGGCTTGTTTCATTTTCATTTAGTTTGAAATCTTTTCTAATTTTCCTTGTGATTTGTTTTTTCACCCATGGGTTATTAGAGGTGTATTTTTAGTATCCAGATATTACAGGGATTTTTTTATTGCAGTAGAGTTGATTTACAATATTATATTAATTTCAGGTGTACAACATAGTCATTCAATATTTTTATAGATTATACTCCATTTAAAGTTATTACAAAATAATGGATATACTTTCTTCTGCTGTACAGTGTATCCTTGTTCCTTGTCTATTTTGTACATAGTAGTTTGTATCTCTTAATCCTATACCCTTTCTTGCCCCCACTTCCTCTCCTCACTGGCAACCACTAGTTTGTTCTCTATATCTGTAAGTCTGTTTGTTTTGCTGTATACATTTGTTTGTTTTATTTTTTAGATTCCATATATAAGTGATAACATAGAGTATTTGTCTTTCTGTAACTTATTTCACTAAGCATAATACTCTCTGGGTCCATCTATCTTTTTGCAAATGGCAGAATTCCATTCTTTTTTATGACTGAGTAATATTCCATTGTGTATATATACCACATCTTTATCCATTCATCTGTTGAAGGACACTTAGGTTGCTTCCATATCTTGGCTAATAATGCTGCTATGAACATTGGGGTGCATGTATCTTTTCAAATTAGTTTTTATTTTTTTTCATATACATACCCAGGAGTGGAATTGCTGGCTCATGTGGCAGTTCTATTTTTAGTTTTTTGAGGAACCTCCATACTGTTTTCCATAGTGGCTGCACCAATTTACAATCCCACCAACAGTGTACAAGGGTTCCCTTTTCTGTGTATCCTCATCAACACTTGTTATTTGTGGTCTTTTTGACGATTCTGACAGGTGTGAGGTGAACAGGGATTTTTTAAAAAGGTATCTTATCGATATATAAAAATACTTATCTTACTGATGTCTAATTTAATTTGTATATGGTCAGTGAACATACTCTTTAAGATTTCAGTCTGGAAATTTATTTATTTTTTAAATTTTATTTATTTATTTATTTGGCTGCTCCGGTCTTAGTTGCAGCACTCGGGATCTTTGTTGCCACGTGCAGGATCTTTGTTGTGGCACGTGGGATCTTTAGTTGCAGCATGTGGGATCTTTAGTTGCAACATGCAGGCTCTTAATTGTGGCATGTGGGATCTAGTTCCCTGACCAGGGGTTGAACCTGGGCCCCCTGCATTGGGAACACAGAGTCTCAAACGCTGGACCACCAGGGAAGTCCCTGGAAATTTATTGAGAAACATTTTAAGGCCCAGAATAAGGTCTATATTGGTGCAACTATCTTTGCACTTATGTATTCTGCGGCTGCTAAGTGCAATGTTCTATGAGTGTCAATTAGAGCAAGATGGTTGATAGTTTTGTTTAAGTCTATCTGCTTATGGATTTCTTTTGTCTACTTCCATTACTACCTATTATTGAGAAAGGGGTGTTAAAATCGCTATGATTGTAGACTTATCTATTTCTGTAGTTCTGTCATCCCATACTTTGAAGCTCTGTTGTTGATTTTGTCCATATTTAGGATTATTTTGTCTTCTTGATTAAGTGGCCCTTTTATTATTATTAAATCTCCCTCTCTATCTCTGCTAATGCTCTTTGTTTTGAAGTCTGTTTTGTCTGGTAAAACAGTCACACCAGCTTTTTTATGCTTAGTATTTGAATGGTATATCATTCCTTCCTCCTTTTATTTTCAAATTGTCTGTCTTTTTTATATATGAGTTGTGTTTCTTAGAAATAGCATATAATCAGATCTTGCTTTTTTTAATCCAGTCTCAGTCTTTACCTTCTAGTCCATCTACATTTAATGTAGTTTTTTTTTTTTTTTTTTTTTTTTTTTTTTTTTTTTTTTGGTACGCGGGCCTCTCACTGCTGTGGCCTCTCCCGCCATGGAGCACAGGCTCCGGACACGCAGGCCCAGCGGCCATGGCTCACAGGCCCAGCCGCTCCGCGGCATGTGGGATCCTCCAGGACCGGGGCACGAACCCGTGTCCCCTGCATCGGCAGGCGGACTCTCAACCACTGCGCCACCAGGGAAGCCCTAATGTAGTTATTGATATGTTTGTACTTAGGTGTACTTTGTTTTTTGTTTTCTGTTTATCCCTTCTGGGGTTTTTTGTTCCTTATTTCTTCCTTTGATTGATCAATTGACTTTAGTTTAATCAAATGTTTTGTAGTATTCTATTTCAATTCATCTAATGACTGCTTAGCTGTATCTTTTTAATATTTTTTAGTACTTGGCTGTAGCCATTTTACTGTGTATCCTTAAATGATCACATTCTACATATTAACATGATATCATTTCTTATAGAATGTAAAGTCTGTGTATATAAAATATGACAATAGGAACATAAAAGATGGGATGTAATAGAACATGCTTTAGGGTAACATAAGGGATACTTGCGGTGTTGAAACTGTTCAGTATTTTAACTGTAGTGGTGGACATATAAACCTACACAGATGATAAAATTGTATAGAATGTAATGCACACTCACACAAACACATACACACACAAATGAATACAAATAAAATGGGGGAAATCTGAGTAAGATCAGTGGATTATGTCAATATCACTATCCTGTTTGTGATATCATACTATAATTTTACATAACGTTAACGCTGGGGAAAACTGGACAAAGTTTACAAGGGATTGCTCTGTATTATTTCTTCTAACTGTATGTGAATCTACAATTATCTCAATAAAAATTTCAATTTAAAAACTGTTCTTGCTATAAGGCAACCAAACTTTATTGCTTAAAGTAATGAGCCTTCAAGTATCAAGAAAGAAAAAAGTTAGAGAAAGGATATTTCTACTTTGATTCATAATATATAAAACTAGAATATTCAACACTGCTTCGCAGTTCACATTGCCTGGTTGGTGGAGAGTGGTAGAAGGGATTCAGAACAGTACTCATCAACTTGCCTGCCCTTATGTGTTCCAGATGCGGGCCAGCTGTGCACCCACAGTCCTTTATTGCCATGGCTCGGGCCTAGAGAGACTTTAATAAAAGTAATTATTGAAATAACAAATCTAGCCTCCTGTGTTCAGGAAGGACTGTGTTACAATTGTCCTAGCCCAAAGAGATTTTATCCTGCATTTAAGAATTTACAAGAAGAAAATCCTGTAACTTTGTTCAATCAACAAATGTTTCTTGAATACTTTCTGTTTATCGAAGTACTCTGCTAGTTGCTGAAGACACAGGAATGAAAATGACAGTTACTGATATCAAGCAGCTTAGGGTTTAGTGTAGAATACAAACTTATATACTAGTCATTACAATACAGATGTGTTAGAAATATGCAAAGGGTGCTGTGGAAACACGTCCAACAGATCCAGGGGTGTCATCAAGGGATTCTGAAGGGATAATCTTAAAGGTTAAGTAGAAGCAAGGAAGAGGTGACAGGGCACTCTAGGGAGAGCAACAGCAAGATCATATAGCCTAGCAGGTTAGGAGAACGAGCCATTCACTCTGACTAGAGCCTAGAGCTAGGAGTGGCAGGAAGTGAGGACAGAGAACTTGGTAGGGGCACTATTGTGTGTAGGGGGGGTGTTGAATAGTGTTCCTCTAGAATCCATATTCACCTAGAACCTCAGAATGTGACCTTATTTGGAAATAGACTCTTTGTAGTTATGATTATTTAAGTTAATACGAGGTCGTTCTGGGTAGGATGGGCCCTAAATCCAATGAGTGGTACCCTTATAAGAAGAGGAGAGGACACACAGAGAGAGAAGGGGCCATTTGAAGACAGAGGTAGAGATTGGAGTGAAACAACTACAAGCCAAGGAACACCAAGGATTGCTGGGAGCCACCAGAAGTTAGGAAGAGGAAAGATTCTCCCTAGAGCCTTCAGAGGGAGCATGGCCCCACTGATACCTTGATTTTAGACTTCTAGTCTCAAGAACTGTGAGGGAATAAATTTCTGTTGCTTTAAGCCACCCAGTTTGTATAATTTGTAACAGCAGACCTAAGAAACGAATGCAATATTTAACCCATATTCTGCTTACTATGTGTTAAGCCCATTGTGATGGTTTTAAAATACATCCAGAAATTCTTTTATTCCTCCCTTCAAGAGATAGAGCCTAATTCCTCTCCCCTGGAGTGTGAGCTGGACCCTAATGACTTGCTTCTAATGAATGAATAAAGGGAAAATGAGGGCATGCAGCTTTGAGACCAGGTCAGGGGTTAGCGAACTTTACTATATGGGCTGGACGCCTATTTTTATAAATCAAGTTGTATCGGAACATATCGTCCCCATTTGTTTACATATTGTATGTAGCTGACTTTGCAATGAAACAACTGAGGTAAGTAGTTACAATACTCTATGGCATGCAAGCCTAAAATATTTATTATTTAGCCCTTCAAGAAAGTTTACGACAATGAGTTATCACCTCACGCTGGTCAGAATGGCCATTATCAAAAAATCTAGAAACAATAAATGCTGGAAAGGGTGTGGTGAAAAGGGAAACGTCCTGCACTGTTGGTAAATTGATAAACCACTATGGAAAACAGTATGCAGGTTCCTTAAAAAACTAAAAATAGAACTACCATATGACCCAGCAATCCCACTACTGGGCATATACCCTGAGAAAACCATAATTCAAAGAGTCATGTACCACAATGTTCATTGCAGCACTATTTACAATAGCCAGGACATGGAAGAAACCTAAGTGTCCACTGACAGATGAATGGATAAAGAAGATGTGGCACATATATACAAAAGAACATTACTCAGCCATAAAAAGAGATGAAACTGAGTTATTGGTAGTGAGGTGGATGGACCTAGAGTCTGTCATACAGAGTGAAGTAAGTCAGAAAGAGAAAAACAAATACCGTATGCTAATGCATATATATGGAATCTAAAAAAAAAAAAAAAAAAAGGTACTGATGAACTAGTTGCAGGGCAGGAATAAAGAGGTAGACATAGAAAATGGACTTGAGGACATGGGGTGGGAGGGCAAAGCTGGGGCAAAGTGAGAGTAGCATCGACATATATACACTACCGAATGTAAAATAGTTGGCTGGTGGGAAGCAGCTGCATAGCACAGGGAGATCGGCTCAGTGCTTTGCGATGACCTAGAAGGGTAGGATAGGGAGGATGGGAGGGAGGCTCAAGAGGGAGGGGATATGGGTACATGTGTATGTATATGGCTGATTTGCTTTGTTGTGCAACAGAAACTAACACAGTATTCTGAAGTAATGATACTCCAATAAAGATCTATTAAAAAAAAGTTTGCTAATCCCTGAACTAGGGCATAAAAAGCACTGCAGCTTTTTCCTTGCTCTTGATTAACTTTCTTTGGGGGAAGCCAGCTGCCTTGTCATGAGGACAGTCAGAAATTCCTGTTTTCAAGGAATTGAGGGCCCCTGCAAACAACTATGTGAGTGAACAGTCTTGGAAGTACAATTGACCCTTGAACAATGTAGGGAGGTTTGGGGGACCAACCCTCTGCTCAGTTAAAAATCCACATATAACTTACAGGTGGCCCTCTTTAGTCATGGGTCTTCCATATCTACAGTTCCACATCCAGATACTCAAGCAACCGCAGATCATGTATTACTGTAATATTTTTAAAAGCCACATGCAATTTTTTAAAAGCCACATGTAATTTTTTAAAAGCCACATGTAAGTGGACCTGCACAGTTCAAACCTGTGCTGTCCAGGGGTCAACTTTAGTTCCTCAAGCCCCAGGCAAGCTTTCAGATGACTGCATCCCAGTCAACAGCTTGACTGAAACTTCCTGAGAGACCCTGAGCTGGAACCACCCACCTAAGCTGCTCCCAGATTCCTGACCTTCAGAAACTATGTGAAATAATAAAGGTTTGTTGTTTTAAGCTGCTAGGTTTTGGGCAATTTGTTATGCTTCAATACATAACCAATTCACTCATCCTCCCCTTCTGCAGTTTTCCATGCTGCCTACAAGCTGCTCTCCGTGCCTTATCTATTCCTCTGGCTTTGCTATTTTAGAAACACTGGGAAATAAGACCTTTATATAAAGAAACTCCCAGATGACACAGATAAGACTTAGGAAACAAAGGATATTGGAAGGGGGGGGCTGTATCTTTTATACTTTTCATAATTCTCCTTACTAACTAATATAGCACTGTGTATGATTATTGCTGCTGAATGTGACTATCACTAACAAAGTGTTAGGCTTGTAAACCATGCTTATTTGAGTTTGCTCTATTATGTTACTATTATTTATATAAAACGGAGTATTCAAGTATGCCATTATAATCTTTATTGGGTGTACCTCAAGAGTTTTAGTTGCTTTCTATATTAACCAAGTTGTCTCTAGTCAGGATGGTGTTGAATTCTGTGGGTGTATTAGTTTTCTATTGATGCATCACAATATTATCTTAGTGGCTTAAAACAACACACATTTATTATCTCAGTTTCTGTGGGTCAGGACTTTGAACATGGCCTAGTTGGGCCTTCTGCTTAGGGTCTTACAAGTCTTCAATCAAGGTGTTGGCCAGGGTTGGATTCTCATCTGGAAACTTGACTGGGGAGCTCGTGTAGTTACTGACAGCATTCAGTTCCTTGTGGTTGTAGGACTGAGAGCTTCAGCTTTTTGTTTTGGGGTTGGGTTTTTTTGTTTGTTTGGTTTTTGGTTTTTGGTTTTTTTGGTCACTATTACCTATTGGATAGAGGTGTCCCTCAGCTTATAGAGACCACCTGTACTTCTTTGCCATGTGGGGTTCCCCAACATGGCCATTTTCCTTCCTCTCAGCTAGCAAGGGAGAAACTCCAGCAAGACAAGGAGTGTATGGTGTTAGGGAATATCCTAATTTCATTCTTTTACAGGTAGCTGTCCAGTTTTCCCAGCACCACTTATTGAAGAGGCTGTCTTTTCTCCATTGTATATTCTTGCCTCCTTTATCAAAGATAAGGTGACCATATGTGCATGGGTTTATCTCTGGTCTTTCTATCCTGTTCCATTGATCTATATTTCTATTTTTGTGCCAGTACTATCTTGATTACTGTAGCTTTGTAGTATAGTCTGAAGTCAGGGAGCCTGATTCTCCAGCTCCGTTTTTCTTTCTCAAGATTGCTTTGGCTATTCAGGTCTTTTGTGTTTCCATAAAAATTGTGAAATTTTTTGTTCTAGTTCTGTGAAAAATGGCATTGGCAGTTTGATAGGGATTGAATCGAATCTGTAGATTGCTTTAGGTAGTATAGTCATTTGCACAATGTTGATTCTTCCAATCCAAGAACATGGTATATCTCTCCATCTGTTTGTATCGTCTTTATTTTCTTTCATCAGTGTCATAGTTTTCTGCATACAGGTCTTTTGTCCCTTTAGGTAGGTTTATTCCTAGGTATTTTATTCTTTTTGTTGCAATGGTAAATGGGAATGTTTCCTTAATTTCTCTTTCAGAGTTTTCATCATTAGTGTACAGGAATGCAAGAGATTTCTGTGCATTAATTTTGTATCCTGCTACTTTACCAAATTCATTGATTAGCTCTAGTAGTTTTCTGGTAGCATCTTTAGGATTCTCTATGTATAGTATCATGTCATCTGCAAACAGTGAGTTTTACTTCTTTTCCGATTTGGATTCCTTTTATTTCTTTTTCTTCTCTGATTGCTGTGGCTAAAACTTCCAAAACTATGTTGAAAAATAGTGGTGAGAGTGGGCAGCCTTGTTTTGTTCCTGATCTTAGTGGAAATGCTTACAGTTTTTCACCATTGAGAATGATGCTTGCTGTGGGTTTGTCATATATGGCCTTTATTATGTTGAGGTAAGTTCCCTCTATGCCTGCTTTCTGGAGAGTTTTTATCATAAATAGGTGTTGAATTTTGTCAGAAGCTTTTTCTGCATCTATTGAGATGATCATATGGTTTTTCTCCTTCAATTTGTTAATATGGTATATCACATTGATTGATTTGCATATACTGAAGAATCCTTGCATTCCTGGGATAAACCCCAGTTGATCCTGGTGTATGATCCTTTTAATGTGCTGTTGGATTCTGTTTGCTAGTATTTTGTTGAGGATTTTTGCATCTATGTTCATCAGTGATATTGGCCTGTAGTTTTCTTTCTTTGCGACATCTTTGTCTGGTTTTGGTATCAGGGTGATGGTGGCCTCGTAGAATGAGTTTGGGAGTGTTCCTCCCTCTGCTATATTTTTGAAGAGTTTGAGAAGGTTAGGTGTTAGCTCTTCTCTAAATGTTTGATAGAATTCGCCTGTGAAGCCATCTGGTCCTGGGCTTTTGTTTGTTGGAAGATTCTTAATCAGTGTTTCAGTTTCAGTACATATGATCGGTCTGTTTCTATTTTATATTTCTTCCTGATTCAGTCTCAGAAGGTTGTGCTTTTCTAAGAATTTGTCCATTTCTTCCAGGTTGTCCATTTTATTGGCATATAGTTGCTTGTAGTAATCTCTCATGATCCTTTGTATTTCTGCAGTGTCAGTGGTTACTTCTCCTTTTTCATTTCTAATTCTGTTGATTTGAATCTTCTCCCTTTTTTCCTTATGAGTCTGGCTAGTGGTTTATCAATTTTGTTTGTCTTCTCAAAGAAGCAGCTTTTAGTTTTATTGATCTTTGCTATCATTTCCTTCATTTCTTTTTCATTTATTTCTAATCTGATCTTTATGATTTCTTTCCTTCTGCTGACTTTGGAGGTTTCTTTGTTCTTCCTTCTCTAATTGCTTTAGGTGTAAAGTTAGGTTGTTTATTTGAGATTTTTCTTGTTTCTTGAGGTAGGATTGTATTGCTATAAACTTCCCTCTTAGAACTGCTTTTGCTGCATCCCACAGGTTTTGGATCATCGTGTTTTCACTGTCATTTGTCTCTAGGTATTTTCTGATTTCCTCTTTGATTTCTTCAGTGGTCTCTTGGTTATTTAGTAGTGTATTGTTTAGCCTCCATGTGTTTGTATTTTTTACAGTTTTTTTTGTCCTGTAATTGATATCTAGTCTTATAGTGTTGTGGTCAGAAAAGATAGTTGATATGATTTCAATTTTCTTAAATTTATGAAAGCTTGATTTGTGACCCAAGATGTGATCTATCCTGGAGAATGTTCCATGCACACTTGATAAGAAAGTGTAATCTGTTGTTTTTGGATGGAATGTCCTATAAATATCAATTAAGTCCATCTTGTTTAATGTATCGTTTAAAGCTTGTGTTTTCTTATTTATTTTCATTTTGGGTGATCTGTCCATTGGTGAAAGTGGGGTGTTAAAGTCCCCTACTATTATTGTGTTACTGTTCATTTCCCCTTTTATGGCTATTAGCATTTGCCTGATGTATTGAGGTGCTCCTATGTTGGGTGCATAAATATTTACAATTGTTATATCTTCTTCTTGGATTGATCCCTTGATCATTATGTAGTGTAATTCTTTGTCTCCTGTAATAGTCTTTATTTCAAGTCTACTTTTTCTGATACGAGAATTGCTACTCCAGCTTCCTTTTGATTTCCATTTGCATGGAATATCTTTTTCCATCCCCTCATTTTCAGTCTGTATGTGTCCCTAGGTCTGAAGTGGGTCTCTTGTAGACAGCATATATATGGGTCTTGTTTTTGTATCCATTCAGCCAGTCTATGTCTTTTGGTTGGAGCATTTAATCCATTTACATTTAAGGTAATTATCAATATGTATGCTCCTCTTACCATTTTCTTAATTGTTTTGGGTTTGTTATTGTAGGTCTTTTCCTTCCTTGTGTTTCCTGCCTAGAGAAGTTCCTTTAGCATTTGTTGTAAAGCTGGTTTTGTGGTGCTGAATTCTCTTAACTTTTGCTTGTCTGTAAAGGTTTTAATTTCTCCATCGAATCTAAATGAGACCCTTGCTGGGTAGAGTAATCTTGGTTGTAGATTTCTTCCCTTTCATCACTTTAAATATGTCCTGCCCCTCCCTTCTGGCTTTCAGAGTTTCTGCTGAAAGATCAGCTGTTAACCTTATGGGGATTCACTTGTATGTTATTTGTTGCTTTTCCCTTGCTGCTTTTAATATGTTTTCTTTGTATTTAATTTTTGATAATTGGTTTAATATGTGTCTTGGTGTGTTTCTCCTTGGATTTATGCTGTATGGGACTTTCTGCACTTCCTGGACTTGATTATGTCCTTTCCCATATTAGGGAAGTTTTCAACTATAATCTCTTCTTATATTTTCTCAGTCCCTTTCTTTTTCTCTGCTTTTTCTGGGACCCCTATAATTCGAATGTTGGTGTGTTTAATGTTGTCCCAGAGTTGTCCCTGAGACTGTCCTCAATTCTCTTCATTCTTTTTTCTTTATTCTGCTCTGTGGTAGTTATTTCCGCTATTTTATCTTCCAGGTCACTTATCCGTTCTTCTGCCTCTGTTATTCTGCTATTGATTCCTTCTAGAGAATTTTTAATTTCATTTATTGTGTTGTTCATCATTGTTTGTTTGCTCTTTAATTCTTCTAGGTCCTTGTTAAACGTTTCTTGTATTTTCCCCATTCTGTTTCCAAGATTTTGGATCATCTTTACTCTCATTACTCTGAATTCTTTTTCACGTAGACTGCCTATTTCTTCTTCATTTGTTTGGTCTGGTGGTTTTTTACCTTGCTCCTTCATCTGCTGTGTTTCTCTGTCTTCTCATTTTGCTTAACTTACTGTGTTTGGGTCTCCTTTTCACAGGCTGCATGTTCGTAGTTCCCGTTGTTTTTGGTGTCTGCCCCCTGTGGATAAGGTTGGTTCGGTGGGTTGTGTAGGCTTCCTGGTGGAGGGGACTGGTGCTTGTGTTCTGGTGGAGGAGCTGGATCTTGTCTTTCTGGTGGGCAGGACCGTGTCTGGTGGTGTGTTTTGGGACATCTGTGAACTTATTATGATTATAGGCAGCCTGTCTGCTAATGGGTGGGGTTGTGTTCTTGTCTTGCTAGTTGTTTGGCATGGGGTGTCCAGCACTGGAGCTTGCTGGTCATTGAGTGGAGCTGGGTCTTAGCATTGAGACAGAGATCTCTGGGAGAGCTCTCGCCGATTGATATTATGAGGGGCCGGGAGGTCTCCTGTGGACCAATGTCCTGAACTCGTCTCTCCCACCTCAGAGGCTCAGGCCTGACACCCGGCCAGAGTACCAAGACCCTGTCAGCCACACAACTCAGAAGAAAAGGGAGAAAGGAAAAAAAAGAAATAAATAAATAAAATAAAATAAATAAAATTATTAAAATAAAAAAGATTAAAAATTGTTAAAATAAAAAAATTAAAAAGTAATTTAAAAAAAAGAAGACAGCAACCAAACCAATAAAACAATCCAGTGATAACAAGAGCTAAAAACTATAGTAAAAAAGAAAAAAAACAGACAGACAGAACCCTAGGACAAATGGTAAAAGCAAACATATACAGACAAAATCACAGAAAGAAGCATAAAGATACACACTCACAAAAAGAGAAAAAGAAAAAAAAAAATATATATATATATATAAGGAAGAAAGCAACCAAATCAATAAACAAATCTACCAGTGATAATAAGTTCTAAATACTAAACTAAGATAAACATAAAACTAGAAACAAATTAGACGCAGAAGGCAAACCCCAAGTCTACAGTTGCTCCCAAAGTCCACCACGTTAGTTTTGGGATGATTCATTGTATGTTCAGGTCTTCCAGAGATGGATGGAACATCAAGTTGATTGTGGAGATTTAATCCGCTGCTCCTGAGGCTGCTGGCGGAAATTTCCCTTTCTCTTCTTTGTTCGCACAGCTCCTGGGGTTCAGCTTTGGAGTTGGCCCCGCCACTGCGTGTAGGTTGCCTGAGGGCATCTGTTCTTCGCTCAGACAGGACGGGGTTAAAGTAGCAGCTGATTAGGGGGCTCTGGCTCACTCAGGCCTAGGGGAGGGCAGGGTATGGAATGCGGGGCGAGCCTGCGGCGACGGAGGCCAGCGTGACGTTGCAACGGCCTGAGGTGCGCCACATGTTCTCCCCGGGAAGTTGTCCCTGGATCACGGGACCCTGGCAGTGGCGGGCTGCACAGTCTCCCGGGAAGGGAGGTCTGGATAGTGACCTGTGCTTGCACACAGGATTCTTGGTGGCTGCAGCAGCAGCCTTAGCGTTTCACGCCCGTCTCTGTTGTCTGCGCTGATAGCCGCGCTCGCGCCCATCTCTGGAGCTCATTTAGGTGGTTCTCTGAATCCCCTCTCCTTGCGCACCCCGAAACAATGGTCTCTTGCCTCTTCGGCAGCTCCAGACTTTTTCCCAGACTCCTTCCCGGCTAGCTGTGGCACACTAGCCCCCTTCAGGCTGTGTTCACGCAGCCAACCCCGGTCCTCTCCCTGGGATCTGACCTGCGAAGCCCGAGCCTCAGCTCCCAGACCCCACCCGTCCCGGTGGGTGAGCAGACAAGCTTCTCGGGCTGGTGAGTGCTGGTCAGCACCGATCCTCTGTGTGGGAATCTCTCTGCTTTGCCCTCTGCACCCCTGTTGCTGGGCTCTCCTCCGTGGCTCCGAAGCCTCCCCCCGACCCCATCCCCACCAGTGAAAGGGCTTCCTAGTGTGTAGAAACGTTTCCCCCTTCACAAGCTCCCTCCTAGAGGTACAGGTCCCATCCCCATTCTTTTGTCTCTGATTTTTCTTTTTTCTTTTGCCCTACCCAGGTACGTGGGGAGTCTCTTGCCTTTTGGGAAGTCTGAGGTCTTCTGCCAGCGTTCAGTAGGCGTTCTGTAGGAGCTGTTCCACATGTAGATGTATTTTTGATGTATTTGTGGGGAGGAAGGTGATCTTCATGTCTTACTCCTCCACCATCTTGAAGGTCCTCCTCTATTTATGAGAAACTTTAAAACAGATCTTTCTCTGAAAGATTTTTGGGTTCTGTCTTCTCTGTTCCCTTCATTAGTGTGAATAATAAAGAGCTGACTGCAGTGCTGAGTGTGGGTCTACACAGAGTGAGCCTGTTTATGGGTAGCCATATAAAGCTCATTTTAAAAGCAGGCCACACTTTACTGACTCTGTGTTAACATCTTCTCCACTCTGACTTCCAGTTTTTTCTCTGTGAACTTGTACACTGTAATCCAATATGGGAATGAAAAGCGCTGGTGTGTGCCTTACCAGTTTTACATTTGATAAGAACTACCTTGGAAGAATTGTCCTATTTGCTCATATCCAGTTTCCTCAAATCTTCCCCTTTCAAGTTTACCTACTTTTATAACTGACTGTAACCACCCAGCTCAAAATGATCATTCTATCAGAAAGAGAAGAAGGCTTGGTTCAAGCCCTGGGCAAACTGCAGCATAAGGACAAGGTGTGTTTGTATAAGACAAGCCTTTATTCCCTTTACAAACATGCCAACTTGCCAAAGACAAGCAAATGACAAATACTGGCTATAGTCTGGACCAGGAAGAGTGGCTCCCAGCCTTTACTCAGCCTCACCCCACATTCCCAGAACTCTCACTGAGCCTCAACACCAGGCTGTTCTTGGGACATTTTTCTCCAAGGGATAGGACACATTTTTTTCAGCTAAGGGCTTGATCTTACCTTTCTATGTCAACAGAGGGCAGCAGAGAGCACCACTCTGTAGCCTAACCTGTAGGCCTCAAACTGGGTGAAGCCCAATCCCCTAGTGCCTACAGAGACAAATAACATGGGTGATATTTTTAGCTATGGCTAAGACTAGGGCTGTTACAGGCATGGGGGAGGGGGGGGTTGCTAAACATTTTGCATTATGTAGAAAACTCCCATGCATGGAAGAATATTCCCACCCCCAAATGTTAGTTAACTTCCTTCTGGTATTGTTCTCCAACCTCAAGTAAAGCATTCCTGCCTAACTTAGCACTTTCACCATTTTGTGTTGTTATTCATCTTAGCAAAGCTCCTTGATACTACAAACTGGCCTTTTCATCTTTGCATTTTCACTTTTTAAACTCATTTTAAATTTTAGTCATTGAATGATCGTAGACAGATCTTTAATAGGGGAGGGACAAGAGGTAATGGATAGAATTTAAAAGTATGTCAGTAGGTTACAGAGTTTAGATAGAGCTGGATTAGATGAGCCCATCTTCTTGAACCTTAATTTTCTCACATATAAAATGAGACTAACATATACCCTATTTTAAAATACTCTGTAAATTGTAAAGTGAAGGACAAAATTTTTTCCAAAGAATGTCTAGGACCAGATTTGTTCCCAATGATTATTTTTGGAAATTAGATATCCAAACCTCTGAAAGAGCACAACTACGTAAAGAAGATATTTTAGCACAAAAGGCATGGTATATAATATGGGACATAAAAAAATAACAAGAAACAGATATGTATTGTATGTATATATCATTGAATAGTGATTTTTGAAGTTTTTGTACCACAACTCACAGTGGGAAGCATAGCTTTTATAGTGTCCCATTACATATATATAACAAGTTTCTTGAAACAATATACTTAACTTCACCACATGGGATATACTATTTTCTGTTCATTTCATCTAATTTTTAAAATGATAGTCATGACCTACTAAATTAATTTTTTATTGAAGTACAGTTGATTTACAATGTTGCATTAATTTCTGCTGTACAGCAAAGTGATTTGGGTATATATATGTTATATTATATATATTCTTTTTCATATTCTTTTCCATTATGACTTATCACAGGATGTTGAAAATAGTTCCCTGTGCTATACAGTAGGACCTCGTTGTTTATCCATCCTGTATATAATAGTTTGCATCTGCTGACCCCAACCTCCCAATCCATCTCTCTCCCACCCCCTCCCCCTTGGCAGCCATAGGTCTGTTCTCTATGTCTGTGAGTCTGTTCTGTTTTGTAGGTAGGTTTATTTGTGTCATATTTTAGATCATATACATATATATATGTATATATGAGACCTGTTAAATTCTTATTTTCCCAACAACAACAACTTTGATTCTTTAAAACAAATATGTCAAATATCTGAGTCCATCAAAAATAAATATTTCGGGGCTTCCCTGGTGGCGCAGTGGTTGAGAGTTCGCCTGCCGATGCGGGGGACACGGGTTCGTGCCCCGGTCTGGGAAGATCCCACATGCCGCGAAGCGGCTGGGCCCGTGAGCCATGGCCGCTGAGCCTGCGCGTCCGAAGCCTGTGCTCCGCAACGGGAGAGGCCACAAGAGTGAGAGGCTCACGTACCGAAAAAAAATAATAATAATAATAAATAAATAAATAAATAAATATTTCGGGTGCCTCTTTTCCTAGGCCTCTGTGCATATAGTCTGCCTGGGTGGTCCTGAACAATTCATTTCATGAAATAAATTCTAACAGCTTCTTTTTCATTTGCCTATTATTGCTCTTACCACTGTCACAGATCAGGCTGCCAGGCCATGGATTATTCACAGGCCTGTGGATCATACCCTTAAAATGGACTTCTTCAATAACTACTGTAGCATAACTTTTAAAATGGTTGATTATACATATTCCTCTGAAAACATATCCAGTTGTTTGGATGCTTTTTGTTTGAGACTCCCAGTCAAGTTATTTTTCTCTTACAAACAGACTAGTATAATGAGAGCATAGGTTCTGGAAACTGCTGCCCTTTTTTTTTTTTAAACTGGCTTTGTGATTTCAAATTATTTAGCTTTTCTGTGTCTCACGTTCCAAATCTTAAAACGGGGATCAAAATACCTACGCAAATCATTGTATTAATTGAGGTATTTATATGGGGCCCTTAGCATAATAGTTGATATATAGTAAAAATTGATAAAAGTCACTGACTTTATTTTTTTTTTAATTTATTTTTATTGAAATATAGTTGATTTACAATGTTGTGTTAGTTTCAGGTTCCCCCCCCCCTTTTCCCTTTGGTAACCATAAGTTTGTTTTCTATGTCTGTGGGGTCTGTTTCTGTTTTACGTATAAGTTCATTTGTATCTTTTTTTTTTTTTTTTTTAGATTCTACATATAAGCGATATCATTTGATATTTGTCTTTCTCTGTCTGGCTTACTTCACTTAGTATGATAATCTTTTTTTTTTTAAATAAATTTATTTATTTATTTTTTGGCTGCGTTGGGTCTTTGTTGTTGTGGTGCACAGGCTTCTCATTGCGGTGGCTTCTCTTGTTGCAGAGCACGGGCTCTAGGCATGTGGGCTTCAGTAGTTGTGGCACGCAGGCTCAGTAGTTGTGGCACACGGGCTTAGTTGCTCCGCAGCATGTGCGATCTTCCCGGACCAGGGATCGAACCCATGTGTCCTGCATTGGCAGGCAGATTCTTAACGACTGCGCCACCAGGGAAGTCCCTGTACTGAAGTTTTTACATGTGCTATTTTACTTAACTTTCACGTAATAGGCATAGCCTATTATCCCCACTTTATTTTTCCTCTTCCAGTTTTATTGAGATATAATTGACATACAACACTGTATGAATTTAAGGTGTACAACATAATGATTTGACTTACATACATTATGAAATGACTACCACATAAGTTTAGTAAATATCTATCATCTTATATACATACAAAAGAAAAAAAAGAAAAAACATTTTTCCCCTGTGATGAGATCTCTTAGGATTTACTCTCTTAACTTTCATATATAACATACAGCAGTGTTAATTATATTAATCATGTTGTACATTACATCCTTAGTACCTATTTATCATATAACTGGAAGTTCGTACCTTTTGACCACCTTTGTCACCATACAAAGATGTTACATTATTAATGACTATATTCCCCACACTGTACATTTCATCCTCCCTCTAATAATGAGAAACTGACACTCAGGTTTACCTGAACTTACATAACTAATAAATAACAGAGTCAGGATTTGAACCCAGATCTCTTTACTAGCTTCTAACCACATTGGTGCCTGTGAAGGAAATCTGAATCTTCATGCATTAGCACTGAGGTCGTCATACTCCTTCTTTTTCTTGGTGTTTATGACAAAAATTGTCACTGGATCATAATACTTTAACTTCTCTTAGGTTCTGGCTTAACTGAGTCATTTTCCTTTAAAAAAAACACATTTTTTTTTCTCAAGAACAAAACCAACTCTAGAATAGCTCATATTTTTATGCCAGAATAATTGTACCTTAACTTCTATTCTTAAATTTTTTCCTAATAATGAGTTTTGAATATCTTCTTGGGAAAGGAGACCAGTCATCTTCTAGTCATTATTGAAATTTGAAGAGGTTCATTTGGTTCTTTAAAGAGCTTACTCACCTTGATAATGGCTTTGTAGTACTCCACACTTAGTATGCCCACGTGCTGAAATAAAAAATTACTTGTGACTATGGGACTTGGCTTAATATCTCTAGAGGTGCAATGTCCCATTCAGTAGCCACTAGCCACATGTGACTATTTATTTTTCAATTTAAATTAAATAAAATTTAAAATTCAGTTCCTCAGTCATACTAGCCACATTTCAAATGCTAATGTATGAGACAGTGCAAAGTATAGAACATTTCTATCATCACAAGAAGTTCTCAGGAAGTATTGCTCTAGGATGTACATTTTTCATGGCCCCCTTTCCCTACCTTCCAAATTCTGTCCCTAAAACAACATTGGCCTCCTTGAAGAATAACTTGTGCAGTTTCTGTAATTTGGGGATACAGCTTATCCTCCCAATGATTTCCCACGATGTTTGACATAGAGAAGTTTTTATTGGCCCAGTTGGTATTTCTGTGCTCTACGGAGGCATGCTAACCCAGACTAAGTTCATCTTACTAAAATGGCAAGTCTGTAGAGCCAGCTAATTTTTATTTGCCAGATTACATATTAAACCAATATCTTAGGTGGCTGTTATTAGAAGCATTTATATACTGTTTTGTTGAATTGCTTCAGAAACCTACCCTGATCCTTGATTGAGTAGTGATGTTGCTCTCAAACCTTACAGGCAACATGTTAGCTTCTGTAACAGATTTGGCCATCTTATTGACATGTTCCACAAAGAGGTTGCCTGTATTAGTTAGTCTGTATTATTTGGAAGTGTTTGTTCTTTGTTTTTTTTAATAAATCCAATTCTTCCAGTGTATCCTGGTTGGCTTTGATTGCTGTTGAAGGAAACAGAGATGTATATTCATCTTCTTTCCATTTGTGGGTTCTAAAATAATCCTGGTACATGGACATATTGATTGATATAGATTAGTGTGGTGCACTCAGACCTACTAGGAATGTACCAGTACTACATTGGTCCTGAGCACACCCATCTCGCATGGGTAAATTTCTTTGGTCTATCTTTTCCATAGTGACATACCACAATAAGCTCCTTTAGAGAAATTTGTTGAATATGTTGTTTGCCAGTGATATTTTATTGCTTGAATATATAGAACAATATACTGAACATCTTTCCTGTGTATAAAATAGTCCTGGGAAGTTGGGTGTTTTTTTCCCCCAAGTGGGGTAAGCAGTGAGCAGTGCTTACTAGTGTCAGGTTTGAACCCTTTATAACCACATAGAAACAGGCAACCGCTCTCCTTCTCTCAGCTGTACAAATAATCTGATTGAGAGAGAGAGCAGATATCTGTTCAGAATGTTCTTGGTCACTGGACACCTTATAACCAAGGCCTTATATTAACCACCTTGTTCCAGTTTCAAGGATTTAAGGTCATTCCCCAAGTTCAAAAAAGTTATGATCAGTATTAGTAAAGTATTGGTAATTGTGAAGTGAAATGATGGGATACAGGGCAATAAATTATATTAATCTCCATTTCTGTGTAACTTTGAAAAAATTTAAAATGAAGAGTAAAAAATGAACTCTTCTCAATAACTCTGTAATGACCTATATGGGAAAAGAATCTAAAATAAAGAGTGGATATATGTATATGTATAACTGATTCACTTTGCTGTACAGCAGAAACTAACACAACATTGTAAATCAACTATACTCCAATAAAATTTTAAAAATTTTGTTGACGATACTAAGCTAAAAAAAAAAGTAAACAATGTCACAAGTTTTTTTGTTGTTTTTTTGGGGAGGGTTGTTTTGTTTTGTTTTTGCTCCTGAGTTGTATGAGTTCCTTGTATTTTTTGGAAATTAACCCATTATCAGACAATATATCTGGTTTACAAATATTTTCTTTTACTCTGTAGGTTGCCTTGTCATTCTGTTGACTGGAGCTTTTTAGTTTGATATAGTCCCACTTGTCTATTTTTGCTCTTGTTGCCTCTGCTTTTGGTGTCATTTCAAGAAATTATTGCCAAGACTGATGTCAAGAATGAGTAAGGAACTTGAACAGACAGTTCTCCAAAGAAGACATACAAATGGCCAATAGGTATATGAAAAGGTGCTTACCATCATTAATTATCAGGGAAATGCAAATCAAAACCACAATGAGATATCACCTCACACCTCTTAGGATGGTTTATTATTTTTTAAAAAGATAACAAGTGTTGGGAAGGTTGTGGAGAAATTGGAACCCTTGTACACTTTTGATGGGAATGTAAAATAGTGCAGCAGCTATGAAAAACAGTATGTAGATTTATCATAAAATTAAAAATGGAACTACCATAGGATCCAGCAATCTCACTTCTGGGTATATATCCAAAAGAATTGAAATCAGGATCTCAAGGAGATATCTGCACTCCCATATTTATTGCAGCACTATTCACAGTAGCCAACATATGGAAACAACCCAAGTGTCCATTGACAGATGAATGGATAAAGAAAATGTATATACTGTATGTACAATGGAATATTGTTCAGCCTTTAAAAAGGAAATTCTGCCATTTGCAACAACATGGATGAACCTGGAGGACATTAAGCTAAGTAAAATAAGCCAGTCACAAAAAAGACAAATACTGCTTGATTCCACTTATACGAGTTATCCAAAATAGTCAAACTCATGAAAGCAGAGAATACAATAGTGGTTTCCAGGGCCTGAGGGGAGAGGGAAATGGGGACTTGTTATTCAATGGGTATAAAGTTTCAGTTATACTAGATGAATAAGTTCTAGAGGTCTGCTGTACAATATAGTGCCTATAGCTAACAATACGGTATTTTATTGTGCATTTCAAAATTTGCTGAAAGTAGGTCTCATGTTAAATGTTCTTGCCACAAAAACTAACAAAAATATCAGCAATAACAAAAAACCCAAAGGAACATGAGGAACTCTGGGAAATAGATACTTCTACTACCTTGACTGTGATTATGGTATCATGGGTATTTGCATAGTTCCAAGCTTATCAAATTGTACACATTAAATATAGTAGTTCTTTGTATAGCAATTACACCTCAATAAAGCTGTTAAAATTTTTTAAATAAGAAAATTTTTTTTAATATCATGAGCTCTTTGGGTGAATTTAATTATAGCTGTTTTGTTATTAGTAATAAGACATCTTACTAAAACAAAAATTAGCTCAAAGAGACATTAACAGCTCTTTTGGAGCTGCATCTTAATTGAATGTCAGAAGTTTAATAAACCAATGAGGAAATGTCCTACCTTATTTAAATGTAGCAGTAAATTACTCTTCCACACCCACTTTTGATTCATCGCAAATGTCAGCAAGGTGATATTGTTCTACCAAACAATTACACTTATGTAATATTTTCTTACCTATTTCCTTAATCGCTAGGTTGTTATTCCCATTATTATTTCTCTACTATTTTGCTTTTACAAGTCTTGGTGTGCAGGGCATACTTGTCTACTGGACATCAGTTTTAGAAACTGTGACTTTGATTTGTTTTTATCACATCAGATCAGGCACATTGTTGAACAGCAAGAAAAGGGTTAAAGAAAATAGCTCTAATGAATAAAAGATCGTGATATCTTCTATATGCATGCACTGAGTTCACCAAAATTCTGATTCCCTCATTCAGTAGTAATAATAATGTTTTCAGGACTATTGCAGCGCTTGCACACACACGCACACATACGCGCGCGCGCACACACACACACACACACACACACACACACACACCCTCCCTCCTCAGGCTGCCAGTCTGCCCTCATTCAGTAGCAATAATAATGTTTTCATGACTATTGCAGCGCTTGCACACACACACACATATGCGCGCGCGCGCGCACACACACACACACACACACACACACACACACACCCTCCCTCCTCAGGCTGCCAGTCTGTCCTAAGGCATTGGCAGACGCCCTGATTGGTGGGCTCTGTTTATTCTGTGACCAGATTCCTTCTGAAAGAAGGCAGGCCATGACTGCCTGAAGTCTATTGGCCGGGGCTGCTCTGGACCCTCCCTTTCTTTTTCACAGCACACACCACAGCGAAGTCTGTGCGGAATCCTAAACCAGCCCAATTTACATCCATTCATGAATCTGTGACGTCAGCAAGCCTTCGGGCTCCTTTGCGGTGGGAGGGAGGATTGTGTGGGTAGAATCCCCCTCCCCCTTATTTTTCTAATTCTGCAAGGCTTTTTAAATTAACCTTACATCTTTTTAAAGCAAGAAAATGGAACGGCATGTGTAGGAATTCTTCATTGTTGTGAGTATCGCACTGTTTTTCTGTTTCATCAGCATTTATTTCACAAGGACAGATGGAGAATGTATTTGTGATTTGAGGTGATTAGAAAACTGATATTATTGAAGGAGACACGATGAGAGAGACAGACAGAAGCAAAGAGAAACCTGAAACCCCGTTACAGCTAGGAGCCTCTGAAACTGACAGCTGATTTTCCTTTGCTTGTCTGCCTGCTAGACGTGGACATTTTTCATTTACGGTTCTGCACGTTACCTCTGGATGCTGGCTTGGCTTTCCTTAAAGGGAGATTCATCCCTCTGAGCGATGATGTGAATTGTATTACAGGAGAAGCCCAGAACTGGTACCAGAAAGGTGCTGGAGAAAGCCGGGCCAGCTAGACAGAGCAGGTTCTAGCCTGATGAGCACTTGTCTTCCTTTCTGCCGTCCTTTCTGTTGTTTCTCACCCTTGACCTTGCCTTTGTTTCATAATTGTATAACAGTCAATATCTTGGGATTGCAGTTTGGGGAAGATGAATACCAGTTCAATCTTTTTTTTCTTCCCAAAAGCTTTTATTATGGGAGCTGTAGTCGTATATGCATACATATTTATAGCTCTTTATGTCACTCTGTACATTTTATTTACGTTTTCAAAAACCTAAAGCCTGCACCAGAGGCAAAAGGGGAATTATCCTTAAATTCTGATTTGTTAAATATCCCCTAATGAAAACTAAGAAGTGGTTTCTTAGTATATCCCATAATTATATGCCTAGAAATGCTCATGAGCATTTTTCTAAGATGAACTTCCCACTGAAAATCGTTTATTCCACTGTGTCTGGGGAACACAGAAAACTTCTGATATGTTCCAGGTATTAAGTTGGTTTGATAGTTTGCTTGGAGTTTTAACAGAAAGTTAGTCTTTGTGACTGAATTTGTTTTCCAAGGCTCTGGTTGATTCTGGTGAAAGTTGTGGTAGTAAAGAAGAGGGATGTGACATTGTGACATGTTCTACCCCTGGGGCAGCTCCTCAACCCATATAATCTAATAGCATTTTCCAACTGCCTCACTTAGAGCAGTTTATAGTCTAGCAGCAGCATGTACCCGGTTGTTCCTTCTAGTGAGAGAGAACACAAAATGTCTTGTTATTTTTTTATCATTTAGCCTTGTCTTGTTTACCTTGTATAATCAATTCTTAGTTTTGAGATTTTCAGATTATAATCTCCTCATGAAACAAGACTTCTAAATTATGGTCCTAATGCTATCTTTTGAATTATTCTTATTAATGAATCTTCCAACTGTAAACTCATTTCATTTCAAAATTACCTGAGGATTTAGAATTTTCTTTTTATTTCTCATCTGACATTCCCCTCATTCATTTTGTTTTCCTGAGTACATTTGAACTCACTAGAGTTATAGAAGGGAAAACTTCTGCCTGATTGTAAACCAGATTTTTGTCCTATGCTCAGATAACTATGGTGTCATATTTTGCTACTTTTTAATCTGCTGGGTTGAATAAATGACAAAATTCCCTATATTTGTAAACATCTAGACTTATTTCAGCATTTTTTGTGTATGTACCTTCAGAGCCTCTATTGAAAGTAGCAATTTCGAAGTTAGTTTAAATTATTAAAGTCTACTAGGTCACTGCTAGATCAAAAGACTGAATCCTTATGACTTTTTAAAAAATGTGTTTCCATAATTAAACTCATCTTAGGAAATGTTCATCAGACTCTTTTATATACATTTTGCCAAAGAGAGCTTAATTTCCATGAAAGAAATACAGTTTGCCTTTTGGTTTTATTAAAGTAAAGCTATCCCTTTAAGGCACAGAGTGGATATAGAATCTCCCCCTCTCTCCACTCCTAGTGGCTGTATTCTAGATTATATTTATTTTCATGTATGGTGTACTTGTAGGGAAAAAAACAATAACTCTTAATTGTTTAATATCAAACAATAAAATCCTGTGTATCAGTGACTGTCAATAGATGGCTTTCTGTTTAAAAATTGAAGCTACTCCAGAAGTAGGAATTAATTTATTTAGTAAACAAAGTCAGTCAAACCAGAGCTGTGTCCTGGGGAGCTGTCAAAAGAATAGTTCCTAAGGGCCAGCGGCCACATCCACTGTTATATGGTGAAACAACCATACTTTGAATGGCAGAACCGGTCAGTTTGGTTTGCACTGTCTGCTTACCATCTCTCTATGTGCTATAGCTGAATTAATTGCTTGGGGCATTTAAATGAATCAAGATAGCCAAGATGATCAGTTCTGCCAGGTGGCAGCCTGACTCTTTACAATTTTGATTAAAATTTTAAAAAAACCATTCACCAAGAACACTCTTTTACTTAAAAAAAGTCATTTAAAAGATATCATACTCCTGCTCTGTGTCCATTATTATTCCTTAAGGATATGGGAGAGAGAAAGAATTAGAAGATGCCATCTTTACCCCTAAGGAATCTAGAAGGTAAAATACCATATACACTTTGAGTGTTGTGGTTCAGAAATTGGTTTCTGTAAATAGACATTAAGATTAGAATTACCTGGGGAACTTTCTGTCTCTCTTTCCTAGCCAGTGGTTTTTCATATGTTCATAGAGTTGTTCAACCATCACCACAATCAATTTTAGAACATTTTCATCATTGCAAAAAGAAACCCCATACCTATTAGCAGTCACTCCTCATTTCCCCTCAACTATCAGCCCTAGGCAACCACTAATCTACTTTCTCTACACATAGACTTGCCTATTCTGACCACTTCTTATAAATGAAATTATACAGTGTATGGTCTTTTGTGACTACAGTTGACCCTTGAACAATGTGTGAGGGGGGGTTAATCTGAGTGTAATTTATACTCATCCTCTGTATCTGCAGTTCTTCCACATACTTGGATTCAACCAACCACAGACTGTATAGTACTGTGGTAGTTACTATTGAAAAAAATCTGAGTATATGTGGACCTGCACGGTTCAAACTCATGTTGTTCGAGGGGGAACTGTAGCTTTTTTCACTTAGTACAAGGTTTTCAAAGTTTATCCATGTTGTAGCATGTATCAGTGCTTCGTTCCTTTTTATCACCGAATAATATTCCATTGAATAGCTATACCACATGCTACTTATCCATTCATTGGTTGATGGACATTTGGGTTTTTTCCACTTTTTGTCTACTGTATGAATAATACTTCTATGTACATTTGTGTACAAGTTTTTGTGTAAACATATGTTTTCATTTCTTTTGGGTATATACCTAGGAGTGAAATTGCTAGGTCATATGATAACTATATGTTTAATATTTTCAGACTTTTCCAATAACCATTTTCCAAAGCAGCTGCACCATTTTGCATTCCCACTAGCAATGTATGAGGGTTTCAGTTTCTCCACATCTTCATCAACAACTATTATTATCCATTTTTCTGGTAAGAGCAATCTTAATGAGTTTAAAGTGGAATTTCATTGTGGTTTTGGAGAAATATCTATTCAGATCCTTTGCTCATTTAAAAAAGTAGGTTATTCATCCTTTTATTATTGAGTTTAAGAGTCCTTTATATATTCTGGATACAAGTTCTTTATCAGGTATATGGTTTGTGATTTTTTTGTTGTTGGTCTGTGGGTTGTCTTTTTCACTTTCTTTATGATATTGTTTGCAGCACCAAATGTTTTAATTTCGATGAAGTTCAGTTTATCTATTTTTTGTCATTGTTGCTTGTGCTTTTGGTGTCATATCTAAGAAGGCTTTGCCTAACCCAAGGTTATGAAGATTTACTCTTATGTTTTCTTGTAAGAGTTTTAAAATTTTAGCTATTACATTTAGGTCTGTGATCCATTTTGAGTTAATTTTTGTCAATGGTATAAGGAAGGGTTCAACTTCATTCTTTTGAATGAGGATATCTAGTTCCAGCAATATTTGTTGAAAAGATTGTTCTTTCCCCCACTGACTTGTCTTGGCACACTACCAGGGAACTTAAAAAAAATATTGATGCCATGCTCCCGCCTCCAGAGATTCATATTTAATTGGTCTGTGGTGGGGGCCAGACATCTGCATTTTTCAAAAGCTCCGCAGATGATTCTAATGTGCAGCCAGGGATGAAAACTATTGGTATGGATAGAGGGTTAGTCTTACAAAAGAAGAGGGACATTATTTCTGAATCGGGAGACAGGATGAGTGAAGACATAGAATTCTGATATGGAAAGGAGAGAAAAGAAGAAAATTAAGATTCATACCAGAAAGTTTTGATTTTCTTGCTAAGTAGATGTTAGTCATTTTCAAAGAGTGAGGGCATCATCAGAGGTTAGTGAAATATGTTAAATTAAAGGAAGAGAAGGAGCTAACACTTACTAAGCAACTTTTACATGCCTGTAAATCTGCTAGGAGCTTTCACGTACATTATTTCATTTCAAATATAATCCTCAAGATATGAAGTGAATACTACCACTCCCATTTTACAGATGAGAAAACAGCCTCATAAAGGTTGCTGACTCAGCCAGACACCAGGTAGTGTACATTATACGCAATTTTTAAACCCAGCTCTAATTCTTATTTTTTTTAATTAATGCTCCCCCTTTTTTTTCTTCTAATTTTACACATTTTTTGCCTGTGTTGGGTCTTTGTTGCTGCGAGCGGGCTTTCTCTAGTTGCGGCGAGCGGGGGCTCCTCTTCGTTGCGGTGCGCGGGCTTCTCATTGCGTTGACTTCTCTTGTCGTGGAGCACAGGCTCTAGGTGCACGGGCTCCAGTAGTTGTGGCACGCAGGCTCAGTAGTTGTGGCTCGCGGGCTCTAGAGCGCAGGCTCACCAGCTGTGGTGCACGGGCTTAGTTGCTCCACAGCATGTGCTATCTTCCCAGACCAGGGCTCGAACCCGTGTCCCCTGCATTGGCAGGCGGATTCTTAACCACTGCGCCACCAGGGAAGTCCCCCCAGTTCTAATTCTTAATCCCATTCTCTTTCTTCTGTATACCATGAATTTTGAGCATTGAGTCCTACCATGCATTGAGATTGGTCCAGTCTAGCATGAATCTAAATCTTCTCTAGCAATGCTCTGGACTGGACAAACAGTAAGATAAGTTGGACAATGGGAGTAATATAGGGTTAAGTGTTGGTGCAGCAGGTGCAGTGGAAGATAAGAGGGTGAGGTGAATGAAAATCATCATGTGTTAGCTAATCATGGTGCCCAGGCTGGCTGTACTTTGCCTAGATGTAGCTGACAGGAAGGACCTGTAGAGGTCCTCTGTCCTCTGTAGAGGACAGAGGCCAATATACTGGACATGGGAGAATGATTGAAGGGAATGGTGGGGAGACCAGGGTAGAAGCGAGGATATATCAAATGGACTTGGCAGGTGTAGAAGTGTTGGCATTCATTTAATCAACAAATATTTATTGAGCATTTACTATACTTCTAGGTACTGGGGACCCAGCAAGAGAAAAAATAGACAAAAATTCTTGCTCTCTTGAAGGCTTATTTTATTGGGGCTGACAAACAATGAATAAGTAAATTATGTTTATTATTAACTTAATAAATGTTAAGGAGAAAAATAAAGATAGGGGAGCAGAGAGTAGGGGTGGGGTAAAATCAAAAAGGGACCTTTTCATCATTTGGTTTATGTGCAGATATAGATTCCTCAAGGAGATTAAGGAGCCATCAAACTGAGGGGATGGTGGCTGACCATGCCAGGCACTTTGGGTATATAAAGACAGCAGCTTCTAAGTACTAAAACTCAGAGTGAGTATTTAGTGTTAACTCGATACGTGGGCCTCTCACTGTTGTGGCCTCTCCCGTTGCGGAGCACAGGCTCCGGACGCGCAGGCTCAGCGGCCATGGCTCACGGGCCCAGCCGCTCCACGGCATGTGGGATCTTCCTGGACCGGCGCACGAAACCGTGTCCCCTGCATCGGCAGGCGGACTCTCAACCACTGCGCCACCAGGGAAGCCCTAGTGTTAACTCTTGTTAAGCACTTTATACCCTGTTCGTGGCACAGGGTAGACACTTCATAAACGTTTGTTTATTGGATGAGTACTTTTTTTTTTTTTGGATTAGTGATTTTTCCACTGGATGGAGGCCAGGGCAGGGATGGTGCTTGGGAAACTTTTTCAAACTTTGCTTGCTGCCCTATTAGGATAGATCCTTCTAAGTATGTGTGTTTATGTATAGTGGGGGTAAGGGGTTGTGTCCTTCCATAATGTCACAACTGAGAATCACTGCGTGATGAGGGATAGTTAACAAGGAGGATGTGTTCTAGCATTCAGATGAAATGGGCAGAGAACCATCAGTGTAGGGAATACTGCAGACTCCTTTTGCTTTTTACACTTTAGCAGGAGATTCTCATGCACCTCCTTGAACAGAGGGCGAATTGAAGCCTTAGTGTATAGTAAAGTTTTTAATGAGGATCTGTTATGCATTCACCTGCCTTCTTTCTTTATCTAAAAGGTTACTTATATTAAAATGGATAAAATCAACATGTTTTCTATTTACCTGCTGTAAGAGACAGTGATGCAATGGAAGAAGAATTGTACTAAGACTGTAAGGGCCAGTGTAGCAGTTTCAGATCATCCTTGGCAAGATTCCAATTCTCTCAGCTTTTTGAAATTTTCCCTCAGCTTTGGTTTTAATAGATGAGATGAAGAAATTGTTCTTAGTGATCTCAAATGTCCTTTCTAACCCTAACATTGTTAAGATTCTTAAAATCTGGTTATTACCTACATCAGATGGGCAAGTGACAGTTTGTAAGGCAATCTGGTTAATCTACCTTTATTCCAATTTTTTCATAGTACTTTTATAGAAGTTTAACCCCCATGGGATGCTGCTACAGTGGAGGAGGAGAAAGCGTCAGAAGTGTTTCAGGTGGAGATATCTGGGTGCGACATAGAAAGGTTAAATCACTTTCAGATTTTCCTCTGTATGAGGAAGTTGTCTTGACCATTGTTCTTTGTAGTTAAGAGAAATTTTCCATTAGACTAGTGATTTGGTGGTCTGGGCTAATAGGGCATGTGGCAACAGATAATCTAATAACCTCAGGCTGGTTGTGTTTTGTAGACTTTTCCTTAATCTGACTTTTATTAGTGCTCTTAAGAAGCAAAACTTGGGGCTTCCCTGGTGGCACAGTGGTTAAGAATCTGCCTGCCAGTGCAGGGGACATGGGTTCGAGCCCTGGTCCAGGAAGATCGCACATGCTGTGGAGCAACTAAGCCCATGCGCCACAACTACTGAGCCTGTGCTCTAGAGCCCACAAGACACAACTACTGAGCCTGCGTGCCAAAACTACTGAAGCCCGTGCACCTAGAGCCCGTGCTCCGCAACAAGAGAAGCCACCACGATGAGAAGCCCGCGTACCACAATGAAGAGTAGCCCCCGCTCGCCGCAACTAGAGAAAGCCCGCGCAGCAACGAAGACCCAACGCAGCCAAAAATAAATAAATAAAATAAATAAATTAAGAAAAAAAAGAAGAAGCAAAACTTATCATATTGGCTCTTTCTGTCCATCTCTCACTACCTCCTATGATTCTCTAATTCAGGCTGAAGTGTGATGAAGAATGAAAGACTGCAGTGAATAAGAAAATGAAGACCCACTAAATTCATAATTGGTATATCTAGGCTTTGAAAAAATAAGATTTGGTTATTTTGTATGAGAGTTGCTAGCCTTTGAAAATTATTCTTTTCACAGTTCTCCAAATAACAAGTTGTTTGATGGATTGGTGTTTTGAATTTGCAGATTTTGTCAGAGAAAATTTTTTCAATTATAAAACAGAAAACCCCCTTTTCATTTTTATGCTCACTTCTTTCAGTCTAAATTTTTTCTTATATCCTTTTTCATTTGTATAATAGTCAAGCAGAGAGGCCTAATGTCTAGTCCTAACAGCTACAATAATTTCATATAGTGGTTCCATTTAGTAACAATACTTATATGTGTAGCAGTGTGGTTAAAAACATCTTACAAAAAGCAATCATGTATTGCAGGGAAACCCTAAGAGAATGTGTAGTAACTGCAATTTTAATTATTTAAAAAATTTAAGGAAAGGCAATGTAGGACTTCCCACTGACCAATAGTAATTGTCTTCAATATGCTAATTTATACTGTGAGTTCCTGGGCTGGGGGTCATATCTGAATTGAGCAGTACTAGGAGGACATTTTCATGAAATTCTGGATTCCAAAAGGCCAGAGAAGTGAAAAAATGAGTTGATAAAAAGTGAACGGCTTGGGACTTCCCTGGGGGCGCAGTGGTTAAGAATCCACCTGCCAATGTAGGAGACATGGGTTCCATCCCTGGTCCAGGATGATCCCACATGCCACGGAGCAACTAAGCCTGTGTGCCACAACTACTGAGCCTGCGCTTTAGAGCCCGCGGGCCACAACTACTGAAGCCCGCGCGTCTAGAGCCCATGCTCTGCAACAAGAGAAGCCACCGCAGTGAGAAGCCTGCGCACCACAACAAAGAGTAGCCCCCGCTCACCACAACTAGAGAAAACCCGCATGCAGCAACAGACCCAACACAGCCAAAAATAAAAATAAATTAAAAATAAAAAAGTGAATGGCTTAGGAAATAGCCAAAGACAAAGGAGTGGAGAAAGGTGATGGAGAAAAAGGGAGGCAGAGCCCAGGGAGACTGTGGCTGTGCTGATGGCTCACCTGCCCAGGCAGGTGGCAGCCAGGCCAGCAGTTTTCACCTTAAACCAAAGAGAATGGATCTGAGACCCAGACTGAAACAGACTCTTAGTGTCCTAAAGAGGGCTGTCACAGTTGCTATAACTAAAGAGGGCTCAATTTACCAAACAAGCCCTCCGAGGCTTCTTATTACCCCTGAGGCACTGTGCCTGCATTTCTAGTAGCTCTCCCTCCTGCCTTTAATGGGACGCATTAGGCTATCTGCAAACGTGCATAACCGTGGAGAATTGGGAGATTTGAGATTAGTGAGATGAAGCCCACCAAAACACAAAGCCATGATTGCTTTTTCCAGAGAAAATAATCTTTTGATTAAAGTGAGATTACGCATTTTACTAATTACTCACCAATTATTTCCTCTCACATAACAAATTCAAATATATATGCATGCTAAGAAGAAACAGATGCAACATACCTTTGGATATTTCCAGTCACTGCTAGACCTAAATTACAGACTCATTTTAAACCTTTGCTAAGCATAAAAACTCCTGGGAAATACCCACCTGATATTGCAGCTGCTGGGGCTCAAGAGCCAATTTGAAAAGAAATTTTACTGTTTTGCCAGGTTCTCCCTCCTTCCTCCTCATCCTCCCCCTCCTATGTATGGCCGTTTTTGAACAGAACCCCTTCCGTCTGTTTGTCTAATCAAAAATAACTGAACGTTTGCTTTATACTGCTTGTGTTAATCATCAAAGCTAGGTCCTAATCTAATCCTTATGTGTTCTCAGAGACCTGGAGACCAGAGTAGATTTCTTGGAGAAAGAAAATTAATCACATAATACTTTATGTTTTCTTAATCCTTTATATGATCTTTTCTCCATTCAGGGCTTCTACCATAACGCATCGAAACAGCACTCACTTCCCATCACCTGCTCCCCTTTGATCAAAAGGTTATCTTCATTGATAAGGATATCTTTTAACTGAATCTTACACCTTTGAGTATAAGATTAAGCATTTTACTAATTACTCACCAATTATTTCCTGGTTCTAGAACCACACTTTGAGAACCACTTCATTAGTTGGTTTATGAGTAGATCTCCAGCAGGATTAATGGGGTTTTTTTGTTTTTTGTTTTTTGTTTTTTTTTTTTTGCCGGTACGCGGGCCTCTCACTGTTGTGGCCTCTCCCGTTGCGGAGCACAGGCCCTGGTCGCGCAGGCTCAGCGGCCATGGCTCATGGGCCCAGCCGCTCCGTGGCATGTGGGATCTTCCCGGACGGGGGCACAAACCCGCGTCCCCTGCATCAGCAGGCGGACTCTCAACCACTACGCCACCAGGGAAGCCCAGGATTAATGTTTTTAACTGTTAGTGTCAACTGCTTTTGTCACAGATTGTCTTTGTCTTTTTCCTACTAACTATTTGAAAGGACTTGGAATGGTTTTAAAAACAAAGAGCTGCTAGCCACCCAGTTTCTAATAGCCTTGGACCAGGCCTGGAAAGTAAAGACGAATGACCAAGAGAACCTCACTATTAAGGTAGGGCAAAGGGGTCCCAGGTTAAGGAAAAGGAAGGCACTCCAAGGAAGTACCTATCTAGGAGACTGTACTGCCTTAAAACTTTGCCAAGTTCATAAGCAATATGAAATGGTAATCGTGATTTACCTGAAAGGCATATGGCTTGTTCCCAAAAATGTGTTTATGCTGGAGAATAATTATGTGTTTGAATTGACTGGGCTGGACATGAAGATTCAGGGTGAGGAAACTGTAGTCTCAAGTCTTCTATCTTCTAAAAAGAAATCTCCAGTGTATTCCTGAGTCATAGCCAAAGATTTGCCAAAGACTAAAAACACTAAGCTTTGGGACCTTGTTTTGGGACCTATCCTTTCATTGCTGTACACATATTATTTTTCACCACAGGAAACTCGAAGTAAAAAAAAAAAATCTCTTTGACACTTTTTACCATATTCTCTTATTTGGGGATGTAATTAATAAAATATAATTTATGAAAAACTATTCATTAGGAATTTTTCCAGGTACTTAAATTATAGATTCTTTTATAGGGAGGTGCCTAAATAAGAAGAGAAAAAACTTTTTCTTCTTTTTCTGTTTCTCAGTTGATCCATCCACAGTAGCCTTCCCCCACCAACCATGACTAGGTCTAACCATCCTGGCTGGCTTACCTGCCTCCACAAACCCTGGCCCTATACAGTGAGAAGGATTTTTTTTTTTTTTTGATGAGCTATAAATTGATTCTATTTTCCCTCCCTTCTACAAAAATAAGATGCATTAGCAATTTAAAAACATTAATCCTGCTGGAGAGCTACTCATGAACCAGCTAGTGCAGTGGTTCTCAAAGTGTGGTCTTAGAACCAGGAGCATAGGATTACCTGGAAATGTGTCAGAAATGCAGTTTCAGGTCCCTCCCCAGATGTTCCAAATCAGAAATGCTGGGGGTAGAGTCAGGCATCTGTTTTAACAAGCTGGCTAGGTGACGCTAATGCATAGTAAAGTTTGAGAATCCTTGATTTATAGGAGAGCTTCTCATAATTTTAATGTGCATGGGAATCACCTGAGGATTTTGTTAAACACCAGATTCTGATTCACTTAGTCTGGGGTGATTTTGTCAGCATTTCTAATCAGCTCCCAGGTGATGCTGGTGCTCCTGGTCCTAGGACAACACTTTGTATTGAAGAATTGGCACGAGCTACTCCAAGAGCTACTGCAATAAGCAGGATCTATCAAAATTGTAACTAGCCCTGTTCCTAAGGAAGTACTCCTAAAAGAAGTTTTATGCATAAACTAATCACAGCATTATTTTCATAGAAAGAGAAAGAAATAGCCTAACTGTTCAATAATAGGGAAATACAGTTGATACTCATTATTCACAGATTCCATATTTGTGAACTCACCTGCTCACTAAAATTTATTTTTAACCCCCAAATCAATACTTGCAGCACTTTTACAAAAGGTCATTTGCAAACATGTGTAGAGCAGTGAAAAATGTGAGTGGTCTGAAGTACACACTCCCAGCTGAGGTGGAATAAGGTGACTGTCTCTGCCTGCTTGTTTCAGAGCTCATACTGTAAACAAGTGTCTTTCTTGAAGTCGATTTAGTGCCCTGGTTTTTGCATTTGTGTGCTTTTTGTTGGTGATTTCTCTATTTAAAAGAGCCCCCAAGCATAGTGTTGAAGTGCTGCCTGGAGTTCTTATGAAGGCCATGATGTGCTAAGAAAATCAGCTTCATTTAGGCATGAATTATTGTGCTGTTGGCTGTGAGTTCAATGTCAATGAATCAACAATGTATATCAATAAAGTGTCTTTAAACAGACACACACATAAAGCAAAGTTGTGTATTGATCAGTTAATGAAAATGTTGTGTCCAGAGGCTCACAGAAACCTAACCCTATATTTCTCCAAGAAGCAACGGTTCAGTATTCACTAATTCATTGTTCATGGTGACTTTATATAGAACATAACTATCACGAATAACAAGAGTAACTACAGTTAATAATCAACTGACAGAATATATGCTGCCTTTTAAAAATGATGGTGACGAAATCTCTTTGATCAATATGAAAAATATATATGATGTAGTTGTAAGAGAAAAGAAACAGGAGACAAAGTTTCAAGTACAGCACAATTCGAGTTATGTTTAAAATTTTTCGAGGGAAAAATTGAAGGAAGTACACCAACCTTTTTTGAGTTAAGGTGAAAGAGTAATTTTTTCTTTATTTCTCCAATTTTTATAATATTGTTATGTTAGGTTTATAATGTTACACTTTAAAATTTGTGTCTTACTAGTTCTTTCAGAGACATAAGGTACTAAGAGGTACCACCTATTCACCTCCTTAAGAGACAGAGGCAATACATTCTGGTTGAGGAGCTGACCTTCTTAGGAAAGATCTTATTAACCTTAGTATAAGAGAGTATGCTCTCTGTGTTAAACCAAATAAAAATTGTTCCAAGTCACAATGTGAATATCCAGGAGAAAACCAGACTTACAAACCCCTTGCAAAGGTAAACTAGCTACTTGATAGAGACTACTGGAACCATGCTTTGTAAATAATTTGTCTTGCCTAACTATAGCTTTTCTAATTTCTCTGCATTTTTCCACTCTTTTGACATGGTTAAGAGCTTGGCTTCTAAAGTCAGAGAGTTGAGTCCTGGCAGGTCCATTTATTAGCTATCTATGCCTTTAAGTTATTTAATGTCTCTAAGTTTCCACCATGTATATAATAGGGGTAATTCTAGAACCTAATGAGTGTTAAATGAAAGGCTGAGCACGGTGCGTAAGAAACACTAAGCCCCAAATAAATGGTAGCTGCTACTATATGTTAGCTTCATTCGCTTTGCTGATGGTCTGACATATAAAAATAAAAAGGCTGTCAGTCAATACCTGGGGAAATTTTTTTTTTTCTTGCGGTACGCGGGCCTCTCACTGTTGTGGCCTCTCCCGTTGCGGAGCACAGGCTCCGGACGCACAGGCTCAGCGGCCATGGCTCACGGGCCCAGCCGCTCCATGGCATGTGGGATCTTCCCGGACCGGGGCACGAACCCGTGTCCCCTGCATCGGCAGGCATACTCTCAACCACTGCGCCACCAGGGAAGCCCCTGGGAAATTTTTTATAAAGAAAAAGAAAGAAGAGAAAAAGAAAGAAAGAAAAATTGTATTGCTGTCCACAAATACAGTCTACTTGAAGAGACTGACACATACACCGTAATATATAATAGAACAGTGGTTCTCAAACTTATTTGGCTCAGGACCAAGAAAATTATTGAGATTCTCAAAGGGCTTTTGTTTATGTGAGTTGTATCTTCTATATTTACTATAGTAGAAATTAAAACTGAGAAAAATTTTAATACTAATTTATTTTTTTAAAACCATTACACATTCACATAACTTTTTTTATGAAAAGTAACTGTAATTTCCATACCACCAACAGTTTTGTGAGGAAAGTGGCATTATGAGAAGAGACTTTTGCAAATCTTTTTATGTCTGACTTCGTAGATGGTAGTTGGATTCTCATCTTAGCTTCTGCTTTCAATCTATTATAATATCAAATGGCATATAGTAGCCACTGGGAAATTCCACTATAAGAATTTATGGAATTGTGAGAGAGTGTGACTGAAAAAGGAAAATAATATCTCATTATTATGAAAATAGTTCTGACCTCACAACCCCCCTGAGGTCTCAGGGATCCCCAGAAGGTCCCAGAGCCCACCGTGAGCACCACTGCACACAGGATGTGAGTGTGACAATGGAACAAGAACCATAGTGAACATCAATATTGTGCTCCCCATGTGCCAGAAACTGTACTTTACATAGTTAAACCTCACACCGGCTCTCTGAGGTAGGTGCTATTATTACTGTCCCTAATTTCCAGATGAAACCAAAGCAAAAAGATGGTAAATTCCTCAAAGTGGAGCCAGCATTCAGTTTCAGATAGTCAGGCTCCAGCATCCAAACTCTTTTCTATGCCTCTGTACTGCTTCCTTACTTGGGAATTGAGTAAGATTTCATAGTGAAGACATTTTTCTTAAAGGATATGTAAGAATGGGTGTTCTTATAGACAATCTTAAGAGAACACTTCATTGTTACTAAATACAGAGCAGGATTTTATTCTTGTGAAAGGTTTTAGCCTTCAGCTTTAACTAATAAGTTTCTTCTAAATCACTTTACACTTTTTTTCTTTTTTGCAACTTCATTAACAGTGCTATTCTACATACCCTAGTCTGTCCAGGGTTCCTACTAGTAGCTGCCAGTTACTTCAGTTTCAAGGCTACAGACAGGATATATTCCCCCTTCTTTATTTCTTTTTATTGTGATAAATTTACGTTTTAACCATTTTAAAATATACAATTCAGTGGCATTACGTAAATTCATATTGTTATACAACTGTTATCACCATCCGTCTCCAGAACTTTTTCGTGTTCCGAAACTGAACTGCTGTACCCATTAAAGAATAACTCCCCATTTCCCTCCCTCCCTAGTCCCTGTCAACCAGCATCCTACTTTCTACCTCTATGAGTCTGACTACTCTACTTACGTCATATACGTGAAATCATACAATATTTATCCTCTGTGACTGGCTTATTTTACTCAGCATAATGTCTTCAAAGTTCATCCATGTTGTAGCATGTGTCAGAATTTCTTTCTTTTTAAGGTGGAATAATAAATTCAGGGCTTTGTTTAAGAATAAATCAAACGCAGGACCTAAAGAAACATCAGTTAACAAAGAAGAAAAAGAATGTAAAATACTACAGGACATAAACCTATATTATGCTGCTTCTATGCCTTATTACAAAGTTACTATTTTCAAAATTTATCCTGTAACTTTTAATATTGCTTGGGTAAGAAGAATTCAGGAGATTTAAAAAAAAAAGAATGGCTGGGCAATAGGTAGGACCCATCAGTGTATACTGTAGCCAATTCTCGTGATTCTGGTCTTTTCTCTTTCTCATGCTTTTTTTCTACTCCCATTCCCTTTTTTCTGTCATAGAAGAAGTAAAACAAAACCCTCTTTCATCGCCTCTAGGCATGGCCATTTTATGGAACCGTTTCACATTTAAAAAGCCGATGAGTTAAAAATTTTGCTCTGACTTTACAAAATAAAAGCCTAAATAAACTGAAGTGCATTCTATTTGAGCATAACCGGTCCTTTTTTCATTGGGAACGTGGGGGCAAGAGGAGTCATGGTCCTTGAGAAGGCTTTGTATAGGGAAGTTTGTTATCCTGGGACCATACAGAGAACTCAGCTTTCAGAATACGTTCTTGAATGACTACTACATGCTGGTTGCTATGCCATGTACTGGGGATATAGTGTGAACAACCTAGTCATGTCACCTGCCCTCACAGAATTTACAGACTAGCAGAGGAGATAGTTAAAGAGCAATTATAATACAGTGGTATGTGCTATTAGGGGAGAGGTAAAGAGGTGAAGGCATACAGGCTGCTAGTGGAGGACAAAAGTGGAGCATCAACCCAGACTTGAGGGATTCAGGAAGGAAGTGATGACAGACATGAACCCTAAAGAACAAGCAAGAGTTGGGTGGAGACAGGTGTACAGAATGTGTTGCATGCAAAGCAGACTGCAAGTGCTAGATTCCAGAGGTGAGAGAGAAGGCAGTGAATTCAGAGAACTGAATTGAGTCTGGCTGGTGAATTGCAGGGCTCTGCCAAACCTGAGGCTAGAGAAGCAAATCATGCCAAGAGGGTTGAACTTTATGCTAGGAGCCGGAGATTTTACAAAGTTGAGAAATATGTTCAGCATTACAGTCTAGAAAAAGCACTCTGGCTATGGAGAGAATGGAATAGGACGGAGAGACTGGAGACAAGGGTAAAATTAGAGGATTGTCAAAATAAGCTAGGCAAAAATGATGCTGACCTGTGCTAGAAAGGCTTATTGCAATGGAGAGAAGTGCACAAATTCAAAGAGATACTCAGTATATTAAAGGATACTTTTTTAAAGGGTAAAACAATTCATACACATATAAAATGAATATATGTCAAGGTTATTATTTAACCCATTAGTTAATGAGGGAACCAGTAGGACATTATAAAGAAAATTCAAAGACCATACTTGTAGGTAGGCAATAAGGAGTGGTGAAAGGCTGAAATGGCTGTGCAATTAGGGGCGAAACAAGTCAGTATCCACAGGGCATTAATAATCAATTGCATTTCACCAGATACAATTTATTTGCATTTTTCTGGACAAGGGTCAGCTGCATTACTAGATGTGTGCTACAATTTTCAGTGTTGTAAATATCTCAAAAACAAGGAAAGTCTCACATAAACTGGGGATGGTGCCCTAGGCACGGATACCCAGCTGTCTTTTTTCTCATTTCAAAGTCTCTGACAATTTTCGCTGACAAGAAAATGTCCACAGGATTTTGGTGATTAGTTGAATGTAGTGAGGGTGAGCAGGGAGGAAAAGAGAGAGAGAAGTCAACTCTAACCATTCATTCAAAGGGGTGAGGGAACATTCAGTCACGATGTTGAAGATTGAACAGGAGACTACAGTGGCCAAGTTTTGGAAGGAAAGGATGATGGAAGATGGGGTCAGGGAAGAGGATGCAAAGAAAAATACAGAACTGAGACTATAAACCAGAGATAGTTACATCTTGGGCAGTAACAAAGGAGACAGGAATGTTATGCAAGGTGGGATTAGCTGGCTACAAGGTTTGAAGAATTATTCCCAGTAGTCCTGTGATCTCTAGTGTCAGTGTTAGAACTCTTCATTTATCCCATGTCCCTCTGGGCACTTGTTCCTATGTACCTCCTTACTTGGAGTAGAAGCCTAAAAGAATGTTGAAGATTAAAAATATAGATGGTGATTTTGATTTAACTAAATTGATTTAATGAAAATAAACTCTGAAGACAGAGAACCATGTCTTATGTATCTTTCTATCCCTGGGATGCCTAGCAAAACACCCAGCAATTATTTTTCATAAATATATACAATGAAAGATTAATATATTGGATTATGGCCTAAAGAGCTCAAGGGTTTACCCTAGTTTGTGTAGCTGCTTAGGCAAGGATTCTAAGATTCAAGCCCAGTTCTTCTGATTCTAAAGCTCATGTCACTAGGATGCGTGATTTAAATTATAACATCTCATGGAATTTTCAGCCTACCAATTATTAGGAAAGATGAAAAGGTATTTTTTATCTTTTAATATCTCATATTTCCAGTAACTAAATATAACTGTAAAAGATATACTTTTTCTAAGAAGTAACTTTCTAAAAAGACTGGGTTTGAAATCAGATGGACCTAACAGGCCATCTACTAACTGTGTAACCTTGGGCAAGTTATTTAACCTTTCTGAGCCTCATTTTTCTCATCTATAAAATGATGATAATATTGACTTCTATGAAGGTCTGAAGATTAAATGAGATAAAGTGTATTAAAAGTATAAGCATAATAGGTGCCTTAACAGATATTGCCATTTTTTTTCTTCCAAAGCTTAAAGCTTTTATATGCTTAGCCTATACCAAAATCTGCCTTTATTTGAGTGGGGCTATATTTAGAATTTAGCTCCTTTGCCTAATTCTTGATTAATCCAAATTTAGTTTTTTCAATATAATTTCTTTAGAAAGATCTTTGTTTCTTGATATGCTTATTTATCAGCTATTTCAAATACTTTTCTCTATCTGCCCAGTATACTAACCTTTTCCACTATGTGTTTCCAGAATCACATTGCTAGATTACAACTTAAATTGGATTTGGTTTGTTATAGTTTTTTTTTTTGGTCCCCTTTATTATTTCTCGGATATAGGAGGCATTTCTAATTCAACATCTATTTCTGTCAGCTTTTTAAAACAGCATTACAATTCAGGATTGTTATTGTTGGTTTCCTTTTTAAAAGATATTTCCTGAAATTCCATAACAATATTATATTCCTCTGTCATTTCCTGAATATATGCAAATATAATGAAATCATAAATAGATCCATAGATCCTAGCAGACCTCTTATGACAAAAGCATTAAAGGGACTTGAAAATGATATAATAAGGATTTGATCAGTTTCTCATTTTTGAGGAAAAGGAATATTACTAAACTTTGGTAAGCTTTAATTTTTCTCAGAGGGGTCAATAATACCTGGTCTGCTCACCTCACATGGCCATTATGAGGCTCAAAGGAGATTAAAATAGATGGAATTACTTTGGAAACTCAACTCCACGTATAAATGTAAGATAACGCAGTGATTATTGTTATTATTTGCCACCCTCTTGTTATATGGCCCTAAGAACGTGGGCCAGTGGAGCACATCAGTGTAGGAAGTGTCTGCGCCCAGACAAATGAGAGCCCATTGAGAACTTCCTCCCTCCTTCCCTTAGTTTTTCTGACTGACAATCAGAGGCTTTACTTGAAGAAACTCTATATGCTCACTTTGGAGTGACTGAAGGCATTTAGACCTTTTTATTGCTAGGTGTTGTGTTTGCAGAGTTATTTACACCACCTAGCAACCTGGCCCAAGGCAAACAGTTCATGTTAGCTACACAGTGACTTGCTATACCTGTCATTACTCTGTTAATGTAACAGCAAACATTTGCTGTACCTAGATGGTGTTCCCCTCCTCCACTTAATTTCATTCTCTGGTTGTTTTATGGTCTCTAGAACTAATTTGTAAAATGACAGAATCTTCCAGTTGAAAGACATAGGAGAGGTCATTTGGTTCAATCCTCTGTACCAAAGCAGGAATATTATAATTTCTCTGATACATCGAGCATTTCCAGAGATGGGGAGAACAAATCAGTTTTGAGATATCCTTTTCCATTGTTGGATTGTTCTGATTCCTTACACTCACAGAATACTTTTTCAGTTGCTAAAAGGGACCTTAGAGACCATTCTAGTCCAATTCCTTCAATTTGCAGGTGAGGAAATTGAGGCCTAGAGAGGTTTGGTGACTTGCCCAAGGCCAAACAGTTAATTTAGGACACAGCTGGGACTCCTGACTCCTGGTAGCTTTTTTCCAAATCATTAAACTGCAAAATTACTGAAGTCGTAAATGCTGAGTAGTGTTAAATGCTATTATGCAGTGTATAAATGCTTTAGATGCAGCATATTTTAGCATAGCAAATGTTTGTGTTATACTATAGATAAATTTATTTTGATTTTGATAGAGAAAATCTAAATCTTTCCTTTTAATTATGTATAAATATCTCCTTAAACTTAATGAGAAACTCCCTGCTTTAAACAGGACTTTTTTTTTTTTTTTTGCTTTCCTTTTTAGAGGAGGGAAAAGGAAGTCATCAGTCTGGTTCTTATATCTAAGTCATATGACCAAAAAGACACAAAAAACACATTTTTCTGCCTGACATGAGGGTTGTAGAGTGGACTGGAGCCAGGGGCTTTTTTATATTCCTGTCAGGCTTTGGTCCCAGGCCTGTCAGTGGCAATGTGGATGACACGGAGTAGAGCCTGCCCATATGCCAGGGGCACTTTGAAAGGTTGCCTGGCCTTTCCCTGCCTTCTGGAAGGACCGCACTTAAAGGGAATCTGCAACCTTTTTGTCCTGTGAAATTATACGCTGGAAGCTTTAGGATCACCCCTTGGCCTGTGTGTGGAGTGGGGGAAGGGTGGTAGTGAAGGGAAGGACTGTACACTGATTGGCTATGATGGGAGAGGCTGACAGACTCTGAGAGGGTTTTGAGGTACAAGGTGGACACACTGGAGGGGAAGGAGCATTGGAAATGGTGTGGTGTAAAACCCTGACAAGCAATGCTATCTGTTCCGAAAAATAACCAAGAGCCTTAGAAGGAGGACCAGCGGGGGGCTTCCCTGGTGGCACAGTGGTTAAGAATTCGCCTGCCAATGCAGGGGACACGGGTTCGAGCCTTGGTCCGGGAAGATCCCACATGCCACAGAGCAACTAAGCCCGTGAACCACAACTACTGAGCCTGCCCTCTAGAGCCCACAAGCCACAGCTACTGAGCCCACGCGCCACAACTACTGAAGCCCATGTGCCTAGAGCCCCGTGCTCCGCAACAAGAGAAGCCACCGCAACGAGAAGCCTGCACACTGCAACGAAGAGTAGCCCCCGCTCGCTGCAACTAGAGAAAGCCCTCTTGCAGCAACGGAAACCCAACACAGCCAAAAATAAATTAATTAAAATAAATAAATTTTAAAAAAATAAAAATAAGAGGACCTGGCAGCAGCTTTGGGCCTGTGATCCAATGGGCTAGACTTAGTGTCTTTCCAGTTGTAGATTCAAAAATATTTCTTTAAGGCTTATCAGATGTATCAGTGAGAAAGATACATATTCTTCCCAATTTTCAAACTTTTGGTCTCATATCCTTATAAAGATAGATGACCAGACTCTTGTTCCTCAAAAGCAGATTAATCTATTATTTATTATCTCATGGTAATTTGTACCCCTATTATAAGCATGTATCATGGCCTGCCTTCATTTGTGTTTGTGCCGTCTTCCCTGCTGGACTTGAGTTCCAAAGAGAAGGGACCATTTTTTTAAAAATTACGAAATATGTAAGGCATGCCAAAAAATAAAGAGGATGCCCTCTTTACACCTTTATATCCTCATATGGCTTCTAAGAAGCACAGTACAGCACCTAGCATGCACCTGGCACTCATGAAAGGTTTGTAGAATTGCAGTACTAACTTCCTTCTTACACTTGCACAATTGTCCTTTCTGTCTCTTGAAGATTATGCAGAATCAGAATCATTTTCCCTGGGGGCCTAAGTTCTGAGGGTCAATGCAAAATCTACTCTGATATTCATGAAAATAGTAGCTTTTCAAAAAGGCCTTAGAACGATGTTGCCCACATTAGACAATCCTAATTTTTGATGATGATTAGAACTCAGAAGTAGTGTCCTATTCGGATGACTTAAAGTTTAAATAAAGTAATGAAACAATAAAGGTATAAATAGCTAATGGGAATATGGATTTGGCATTAAATGAAAGAAGTAGTTTGTTATCTGTGTTCGGTTACATCCTTTAGCCATCACTGATTTTTTTGAGGAGGGCTCAAAAGTGGCTCATGGAAGACACAGGATTATGAAGGAAGGAACATGCTTGGGTTGAGGGAAGGACAGGAGATTATTCATGTGTGGTGTGGGGGGAGGGTAAGGAGCTAGGTGGTAGATTTAGGAGGAACATGAAAGAGACAAAGGACAATGATAAAATAACCCTTGAGAAAAGGCTAATACTCATCAACAAACTAAGGATAAAGTTGAGTCCATGAAATTTATAAATCTCCTGACCTGACTATAATAATTATATAAAACTTTTCCATCGTATTTGTCTCCCCAACAATATTTGTAGCCCTTTGACCCAGTTTCAGTTTAGCTACTTCCTTATTCCATTTCCAACTGCCTTGCCTGGTAGAGTTTGTGAAATATAAACCCTAGCTTGTTACCTCATCACTGCATGTCCCTGGCTGGCACTTTTCTACCTGATCAATGGTAGCATCTAGTCTGCCCTACTGGAGAACCGTCTTTCACCGTCACATCCAGCAGTCACATCCAGCAGTCACTATATCCTGTCAATTCTGTCTTCTAGATATCTCTCGGATGCTTTCCATTCTCTCTACAGTAGCTTTTTTCCATCCTCCATCCATCTGTCTTCCACCCTTAAACAGAATCATCTTTCAAATCTAATCATGTCACTTCCCTTCACTTCTCCATATTTCTCTGCCCATAGGGGAAAAAAAATCTCTAATCTATTTTTTCCAGCCCTATCTTCTACATCTCTCATCACTTCCCACCAGCCCTGCTGACATGTTCCCCTCTCCCCAAATAGCAGCATGATTTCTTTCACACCTCCATGCCTTTGTGCATGCCTATTCCTCTGACTCATATACCCCTTCTTTATTCTTCCTGGACAGCAATTTTCCCTTCTTTGTACTTCAAAAATTTGTATCCATCTCCTTCAGAGAGCTTCTGATACTACATATTAATCATTTATTCGTATGTTTCTCCTCTGTTAGACTGTAAGCTCCTCCAGAGCCAGGATCCACTGTCTAGTTCATCTTTGCATTGTCTTTACTGCTTAACACAGACGCAGCACCCTGAGTGATTAACAAAGTATTTGTTGATTCAGTGAATGAGCTGAGTAGAAAATATCTAAGTGACCACCTTCCTCACAAAAATGGGAGTTTTTAGGTGTAGGTTTGTGGTTTTGCAAATCTAATGTGTGCCTTTCTCAGATCCTTGTTGCAAGAACTGATGTGAGAATGTCTATAAAAGTCCTTGAATATCTTGAAAGATGTGACAGGTCAAAGCTTTAGGTGTTCAAGCAGCATACCAAAAAACCCAGTTGCTTTAGCACTTCTAACTTGTATTCTCTTTCTAAGAATGATCTCAGGTGCCCTTTAAGGCTTAATGTAAGGCCTCAGAAAATATCCTAACGGTACATTTTTCTTTCGACTTGTAATTTTCTGATTATTTTTATAAACTTGACTTTCTGCACTGTTTTCCTTCTTATTAGGATTATTCCTGTCTTCTGTCTTCTTTTCACCTGCTTATACTATCTTTGAAATTATGGTATTAGGAGTAAATAGTCCAAAGCAGCTAAGCCCTTAGTTTGCAGTAAGAGGCAGAAGACACTAATCAGCAGCCAGGGCGCCAGGTTTGGGGGCTGTGCGAGTTTACACAAGCACATGTGTGCACAATCTCATAGCTTCTTCTTGCTAGGTTAATGTCTCAGTTCTCATTCTGTGGTAAATAGTGTCACCTTTTTCTTTTCAAAACATTTGGAAGTTCATTAAAAATAGATGAAGCAGCTCTGAACCTCTTGTTTGTTCTCTCTCACTTGAGGACATTTTTTGGCCAGAGCTTCTTGAATCCTAAATTCCCCTCTAGTTGCCAGTATTTAAAGTGTGAGAATTTTCTCTATAATTGTCTTATTTCAGAAATTTGGTATGGCATTGGGGCTGGGGGTGTCTGAGAGGTGCTTTTGAAAACTGACTGCGCTGTATCCTTCCGCTGTAGCCCTTGTCTGGCCTCAGAGCTACCCTGTCCCTGAGTCCCTTGTCTAGATGGCTGCGCTGATAGACGGCTTCTCCTGGGGGAGCTTCATGGATCAGCCCTCTGCCCGTTACCGTGTAGCACGATTATAATTTATAGCCCCAGATGGTGACTCACAACCGTCAGAAGAGGTATTAACTATTAAATTGCTTCCCTCTTTTTAAAATAGTTGATGCTATTTGCAGAAGGTTCTGTAAAAAAATAATTATAAAAATATTGAAAAAAGTACAGTTTCATCAGAATGGGAAGAACATTATAATAAAAAAATAAACCACTGCACGGTCAGGTTTATTTTTGGGGGGGCCCACCTCCAGGTGGAAATGAGGTTTTGAGGCATAAATTCTGGTCATATTCCTGAATTTTCATAGGAAGGTATCAGCTTTTTCTCCTTCTTGGTTGATTCTTAAAGCTTATGGGTCTACCCCTTACATGAAAACCCAGAATGTTTGAGTTCCAGGTTCTTGCCAGAGAATAGAACCTGCAATTCTTGCTACTCAATTTTTTGGAAAGCTTGAGTGTGATCAATAATGATCAGGGAAAGATTTCCTGAAGGAGATGCAGTCCATCCCTTTCTGCATTAAATCAGAATTTCAGCTATTTCCTTGGAATTTCTTACTGTAAGTATTGCTTTTCTGGAATACTTGGGAAACTTACCTTGAATGGAGAGGTGCTCTAAAATCTGTCCAAGAAATGCTGCTGTATTTGCTATGAGGGTATTGTTGAGGCTGTTTTATCATTTTGTACAGATCAGTAGAAGAAAAGCCTCTTGGGCCTTAGTATTGTAAAAACTGCTCTTGGACAATTGGTATGGTTTTCTCTTACTTGAACAATTGTGTCTTTCTCCTTACTTTGATCCACAGAAAGCTCTGGTCCAAATTTGTGAACCATCTTTACAGTTGCTAGCATACAAATTATTTTTGCCTACTGTTTTTTTTCTTGGTGGTTTTTTCTTTTTTTTTTTTACATTTTATTCTCATTTTCCCTTCACCTGTTTACCTATTGTACTGTGTGCATTTTTGTCAGTAGCCTCAAGTCCTTTTTAGAACAAAGTCCATGTGTCTGTTTTCTAATATGTATTTGTTTAAGTCAATTTAAGAAGTCAAGCTTACTATATTCAGTCTCAAATAATATTGTAATATATTATCACTTTTAATATCACCAAAATATTTTCACTTTTGAATTTTAGGATGTAGCTGTATATGTTTTTGAACTCTTACGATCTTTAACAGCTCCACAATGTGAACCATGGACAGCATTTATCAGACAGGATGTAGAGGCCAGATGACGCCTGATAGTCTTACTGTGTAATTTAATCCTGGGTGCTGTGTTGTTTGGCTTCACTAGACTCCGAGTGTGCATATATAATTATGTGCGCATGTGTAAAAAGCCCAGCCCTGATAGGAAAGAGAGGGAGGAACATCATTAGCAAAGATTAGGTTTGTCTCTCCAGCTGGGCAATGTGCCTCTGAATTCCAAGGGCTTTCCCCAGTGTAAATTATGAGACTGACTCAGCTGCTGTTCAGTTCCCCTCTGGCTGAGCTGCATTTGCTAATGCTGTTAAGCTGTGGCTCAGGAGGCACAGTGTCCTGAGGTACTAAGTAGACCTTCTGCACGGAAAAAGAAAAACCTCCCTCCTTCTCATAGTCACGGGATGGGGGTATACGGTCTTCTCAAACCAAAGATAAAAAGACAAAAATGGAGAAAAAGGTAAACTGTATGCCAAACTTCAGCTACATATCCAGGGTTTTGGAAATTATTAGTAGACTGAAATCATTCCAATCTAGCGAAAGCAAATAGGAGTAATCTAATCCAAAGAGTTTAATTCGAATCAGTTGAGAGCCTCTGACTTTAGATTTGCTTCTGTTCTAAAATTGGCGAAGTTTAAACAAATTAACCCCCTCAGACAGCACTGAACCAAATTCAGGTTCAGAGCCACAGGAGGGTCTTGTCTGAAGTTCTTCAATGATAATAGTACACTCATAACATGAAAACATGCACTGTTTTAATGTAGCACGAAGCACACGGCTCAGCATAATATACATATCAACTGGTTGAGTAGAATTCACAGCTACAGTAAACGATCTGTTTCAATTTTTTCTATTGACAGCTAAGGCTATGTGTATTGTACGAATGCAATTCAAAAAAACATGGTGTCTTCTCTGATTTTATTGCCTAAGATAGCCAACTTATTGATTATAGATAAACCTAACGGTCAGCTTATCCACTGAATGTCAGAGAGAATAAACGAAATGCACGGATAATATAGGAGCTGTAATTAAGTTGTTGTTTTAAATCGTTTTTTGAGTCATTAACAGTTTTTTCTTACCAACCCTATTAACAAGTAGCAAAATTGTCTGACCCAAGTGATTTTTTTTCCCTCTCCTTCCTCTGTTTTTTCTTTGGGGAAAGTGTTAATATGCTGAGGAATAGGACTAAAATATAAAGAACAAGGAAATCAGATAGCAACAGGATCATCCACTGATCAATTTTCAGGACAGTAAAGTGCCCAGCACCGTACCTAGGCACTCAACCACATCATCAGTATTAGCAGCAGCAGTGGCAGCTATACTTAAACTCTGCACAAATAGTAGCCTAAACAGTGCATCAATTAAGATTAAATACTGGATGTGTTTGAGAACTTATTACCTTACCTCCTATTAGTGAAGACTTTATGAGGAAGGGAAATTTTCAACACAAATGATTAAGAACAGAAAGCCTGAGTTTTCAGTGAGCAGAAGAACGGCATTATAAGATCAAGTGAAGGAGTTAGCACATCTCTAAGAAGGGCTTTCTTGTAGTCACCACTGCCAGGGAAGGTGGAGAGGAAAGCACGTTGGTGGGGATGGGATAAATTCTGGGGGGGTAAATTGGTGTCAGAAATTCACACTTGAATATGAGAGCTGTTATACACATATCAGGCTGTGGAAACTAACTGGATTATCATTAAAAGTTAGAGTTGGAAGTCAGGCCAGCTTCACGGGTGTGTAATGGGGGCTTGCATAGGGCCCTGCTCTTGGTTTAATGCTCTAGATTGAAATGTCTCTAGATTGAAATTCTTACTAGTTCTTGAACAGGGGGTCTTGTTTTTTTATTTTGCTCTAGCTCTGAAAATTTTGTAGCCAGTTCTATTAGCATGTATAAAATTGTCAGAAGCCCTTAGATGATGATCTCAGTGCATCTCAGTACGTTGATTTCCTGTGACATGCCCATTTTTGCTCAAAGGTCAGCACTTTTATTCCTTCCTGTCTACTATCAGATTTCTAGAAGTGACTCTGAAAAATGTGTTTGTGCCAGAGTGACTTAAGGAAAACTCTGCCTCAATTTTATGCCCCCAAACAATGCTTTTAAGCTAATAAGGTATATACACATTATTTAATGTGATAGCATGATTTCAAAAACTATATATTTTCCTGATTTTAATTCCTGTGGTTTTTGCATAGGAAGTTTTCTGATCATTACACAAGTAATGAGTAATGGCTTTTAAGAAGCCAAATTATTCTGATGAGAGAAAAAAGACTTGTCAGCCCAGCCTTCAAAATCTTTCGTGATGTGACACCACTCTATAGTTATAGCTGTGCTGATCACTGCCCTCCATGTACCTGTTGCTCCAACTATTCCAAACTGCTTGCTATTCCTTGGAAAATGCCATTTATTTTCTTGCCTTCCATTCTTTTCTTTATGAAATTCTCTTTGATAAGAATGTATGCCCTCTTCCAAGTAGCACTTCTGCCTCCCCCATCCCTCACCCTTTTCCCACTGGTATGACTCTTACTCTTCCTTTAGGGTCCCACTTTGTTAGATGAGTGTCTCTTCCTTATGAAGCTTTCCTGTGATATTCTTAGTCAGAGTTAGTCATCGCACCCACTGCCGTGTCATGGCACATACAGCTCTTGAAGCCTTTCTTAATTCCGCCTTGCTTTCTAGTTACTTGTTTACTTGCCTATCTGACACAATAGGTTGTATATTCCTTGAGGGCAGGACTTTCTAAACTGTCTTTATTCCATCATCCATGGCATGGTAACACATTGTCTGGCACATGCTCAGACAATGTGTTTACTGAGTGAGTGTCTTAATCTGTACCAGCTGCTATAGCAAAATACTACAGACTGGGTACATTTTAACAACAGAAATTCATTTTTCACAATTCTGGAGGCTAGAAGTCTGAGATCAGGTGCCAGCATTGTTGGATGAGGGCCCTCTTCTGGGTGGCAGACTTCTCATTTTATTCTCACATGGTGGAAGGGGCTAGGGAGCTCTCTGGAGCATCTTTTATAAGGCACTAATCTCATTCATGAGGACTCCACCCTCATGACCTGAGTACCTTCCAGAGGCTCCACCTACTAATACCATAATGTTTGGGGGTTAGGATTTCAGCATATGAATTTTGGAGGGACATAGTCAGGCCATAGCAGTGAGTGAATTAGAAAGATAACTCAAGTTCCCTTACAGTATTTTCTTGTGTGTTGTTGTCCCAAAGCACTTAGTTGGGACTTCCCTGGTGGTCCAGTGATTAAGTGCATTGGTGGTCCGGTGCAGGGGGCATGGGTTCGATCCTTGATCGGGGAAGATCCTGCATGCTGCGTAGCATGGCCAAAAAAAAAAAGCACTTGGTTGTAATTCCCTAAAGTGAAATAATCAGTTGATCTTATTAGAAATAGTTTCTACTTTAAGAAACATTTGTGGGAAGAGAGAAATAATAAAAATAGAGCTGTCATTGGGGATGAAGTCCCTTAGAATTGTATAATGTAGTGACCCTAGGTGAAAAAGTAGTGAGAGTCCAGTAGTGGAAAAGTTAAAAAGACTAGAGGGCCCCAGAGTAGTCAGGAAAAATTACCTAAAACGTTTTGAAGTCAGAAAAACAGGAAGCCTAGGGTACCATTGACTCTCAGTTTAGCCATTCCTAGCCTGCAATTTAGTTCTCAACTTTTCTTTTTGTAGTGCCTTCCCTTAATTAAATTATACTGCCATGTCAAGAAAAGACTTGAAATAAAGCCAGTATAATGGCAGGCCTATTTAGGAGTACGCTACATACATTTTTTTAAGCCCAGGTAAAGCAGTTTAATTTAATTTAATTCGATTGAAACATGTACAAAAGAACAAAGACAATCTCTTTGAGCTGATATAGGGTGATTTTAAGGATATATTCTTTTTTCATTTACTTTTTATTGAAGTATAGTTGATTTACAACATTGTGTTAATTTCAGGTATACAGCAAAGTGATTCAAAAATATATATATATGTTTCAAAATATATATATATTTTTCAGATTCTTTTCCATTATAGATTATTATAAAATACTGAGTATAGTCCCTGTGCTATATAGTAAATCCTTATTGTTTATCTATTTCGTATATGTTGGTATGTATCTGTTAATCCCATACTCCTAATTTTTCCTTCCTCCTCCCAAAATACGTTTTCATTCTACCACTTTGACTCTTAAACTAAATCCTAGCTATTGTGAAATTTGAGTCTTTTCTCTTGATCCTGCCTAGTTGTAAGTAAGGAGAGAGAGAAAAAGAGAATAAGTCAGAATCAGAACCTGAATCTACTGGGGTTAAAAAATAATCAGGGTCTTCCCTGGTGGCGCAGTGTTTGAGAGTCCGCCTGCCGATGTAGGGGACACAGGTTCGTGCCCCCATCCGGGAAGATCCCACATGCCGCGGAGCAGCTGGGCCCGTGGGCCATGGCCTCTGAGCCTGCGCGTCCCGAGCCTTTGCTCCGCAATGGGAGAGGCCACAAGAGTGAGAGGCCCACGTACCGCAAAAAAATAAAAAATAATAATCAGACTCTTCTTTGAGTTTCTCTGTGACCACAGCCAATCATGTCTTTACTTTTGTCCCATGGGTAGGCTAATAGAATATATCACTAATCCCAAAACCTGAATTGTCCAAGGTGTTGTAAATGGGTTAATTTCCAAGGTACTGGTATAATTGGTGGACCATCCTCACCCTATTGTCATTTCAGTGATGACACATGCTCAGAAGGCCATTTAGTTGATTAGGTATAAGGACTCTGTAATTCCTCATAGGTATTTATTTATTTTCATATTTTAAATTTTCGTGCTCAATTTATTTCAGTCTAGTGAGGTTGAATTGATGCCCCATTGCAAAATCCATTCTTCTAATGAAACTGCTTGTTTTTATGGGCTCTGTGGAAAAATTCTTCAACTAAAAGTCATAAACTATACAGTGGAGTGGGATCATCCCAGAGGAGATGTGGGGTATATTCCCACAAAATTTTTATCCACTAAAATAAAGTTTAAAAATTAATATCGAAAGCATGCCTAGAAAGGGAAGAAAATCACAAAAGGACGTTAGAAACCCTGAAGATTTAATCAGAAGGACACTTTGATTTGCCTTAGTAAGTGAGGGAAAGGATACAGGAGGTGATTATGTGTTTGTCTGTGAACCCTCAGGCTATAACTAACGTCTCCTTCCTTAACCATTTTCTGTCACCTCACCCTAGATCTCAACCCTCAACCTTCAGTCAACACTGATTCTGGCATAGGAAACTCCAGGAATGGCTTTTAGATTCTAAGGACAAGTAACCTTGACTGTGCTAAACTCTTGCTCATTTTATTCTGTAGACTCATGTTTATTAACTTTCATTTAGAAACACCCAGAGGTACATCTATCACAAAGGATGTTAAAGGATTCTAAATATAAAATTAATTCTAATATACGCATGAATGGAAATTTATAAATCTAAAGCAATGTGGTTGCATTTTAACAAAGCTTACCACAACTTACACAACTAACTGGACTTTGTCCGAGGCATCCTAGTAAAAGTGTCAGGAAAAGTATCAGTGTCCTTAGAACACCGGTAGTTTCTAAGGAGCCTGTCAGAAGGCTATTGATGTATTCTGGTGATTCTGCCATTGCTCAGGACAGCTTGGGGACTTTGCCTTCAGAATGCCTTTTGCAAATCTCAGTATTGGAATTAAAGGGAAGAAAAGGGAGAGGTCCCCTCTCCCTCAACCCTTTCCCTGTTAACCACTTTTCTGTTTTCTGTATGGTTATGTCTTTTCTATAAATGTATTTCATATAAATGGACTCATAGAAAACTTTTTAGGAACACGTGATTGAAAACGTACACTTGTAATGAGTTCAAATTTTAATTTCTGAAGGGAAGCAGCTAAATATGTCTAAATTCTATCCTCTGTAATATTAATGTTTGTATTGAGGCACTACATACTGACTGTTTACTCTCACAAATGGTTGATTATTCTGCATTTATTTTTCTTTCCATTAGAACTGTCTTGTACATTTTTTAACACTTAGGAAAAATATTTAATATTTATTGATATTTATCCTCATCAAGGATCCTTTAGTAGTTTGCAAATTTTAGCTATATATTTGGAGTAGAAATGGAAACTACACCAATGAATAATTAAATGATGGGTTTAGATTACTCTCTAGCACGAAGTCAAAATCACATTCCAAAATAGTGACAGGAGACAGGTGAAAAATGATTGATTTTTGCCAGTGTCAAACTTCTTTTCTTGGTAAAGCTCAAAATGTCCTATCATACACTTTCTAGAATATCATCTTGATTGAACCATCACTTTAAAAAATTAAAACTGCTGTGCTTCTGTGAGCAAAAACAATATTAAGGAGAAATGTAAAAGTCTAAAGCAATAGGATCTTTTACTAATATGGTTTTAATTACTTCTCTCTTAAAATTGGATATTGGATCCAGAGTCTAGAGTTCCTTGTTCCCCCCTGGAGTCTTTTTTTTTTTTTTTTCGCGGGCCTCTCCCATTGCAGAGCACACGCTCCAGACGCACAGGCTCAGCGGCCATGGGTCACAGGCCCAGCCGCTCCGCGGCATGTGGGATCCTCCCAGACCGGGGCATGAACCGGCGTCTCCCGCATCGGCAGGCAGACTCCCAACCACAGCGCCACCAGGGAAGGCCCCCCTGGAGTCTTTATCCTGTTTATCTGTACAGTTTTCTCTGAGAAGTGACAAGAGCTGTTGGTGATTTGGTAGAAACTTCTGGTCCTGTTCAGCCTTCCCTCCATTAGCCCTCCCCTAGTTTTCTGCCTTTCACCTACACTAGTCCTATGATTAGGAACTTTAAGGAATGGTAATTATGAGAAAAATAGCAATCCAATTTCAGTTTTAAAATTCTCCACAAATGACTGTTGAAACTACTTAGGTATTTGAAAATGAATCCTTTGGCTCTTCTAATGATTTTAGACAACTGACTATGGTCCCTTGGAAAATCCTTTTAAAAAATCTCTGCTTTAATTTGATCCTGATGAACCATCATTAGAATGAACTGTACTTAAATCATCTTATTCACAGACATTACTAGAATTTGGTAGCAAACCTGTTATTTTAAAGGTGCTATTGGAGCTCTATGCATTTATCAAATTCCCATGTACAAAGGGAAGCAGTAATCTTTATTAATTCTCATAACAAACAAATCTGTTGATATGAATGAGTCATATGGAGAACTGCTGTCCAACTGAACCTTCTGTGATGATGGAAATGTTCTATTTTGTATTAGCCAGTATGGTTGCCATTACTCACATGTGGCTACTAAGCACTTGAAATGGACTACTGCACCTGAGGAACTGAATTTTTATTTCATTTAATTTTTAATTAATTTTAGGTTAAATATCCTCATATGCCTAGAAGCTACCATATTGGACAGTGCAAGTATGGGGGGTTAATATTAAAACAGAATGGAGTAAGCCCTGTAGAAAGTGGGCATATTTTAGAATTTTCCACTTGTGTCTATTCGTTGCTAGGAATTTTTACCTTTTATCCTAAATATAGAACTTAACCTCGAGGTAAGATGTGAGTCTAGTCCATCTTTTTCTTAGACCTTTCTTAATTAAATAGAAGCCCATTATAATATTGACAGTAGGACGTTGTGACTAACATCATGGGCTTGGACTCAACTCGGGCTCAGGCTCTGGAATTGGAGTGGAACTGGGTTCAACCCCTGTCTTTACCACTTAGTAGCTGTTGATGAGTTATTTAAACACTCTATGCCCCAACTGCCTTGACAACTATAGGAGTAATAGTAGTACTTTTCTCAAAGGGTTGTTGTGAGGATTAGAGAAGTTAATATAGGGCAAGTGTTTTGAGCAGTGTTTGGCAATAATCTCAGCAAATTTTAGCTATTGTTATTAATGTATTATTTATCAGATTGCTCTGTGTGTGTGTGTGTGTGTGAAGTTCCCTCATCCAAAAAGTAAACTGCATCATCTTACATAGGTCCTGTACTAGGTGCTGAGACTAGGTAGGGAGGAAAAGAAGAGGGACAAGGTACAGAGATAAATAATACTTGAATTCTACCCCTAGCAAATTTACAAACTAATTAGGATGAGTTGTTTCTCTTTAAAAATAGAAGTATCACCCACTCACTGCTCCCTCCAATTCTAACAATCTCTGTTTCTATCATTCCTAAGCAAGACCTGAAAAAGCAATGCAAAGGTGGCAGAAGGATCCTTGACAACTTGTCTTGCCTGCCAGGAACAAGCAGGACTTGCCCAGGAACAGTTTGTAGGATCTGCAGCTTTGTGGGAAATTCCACATATATCATTGGAAGTCTGTTACTGATGCTTTTCAATAACTCTATTATACTAAGCTGGCAATGAATTATTTCATTTTCATGTTATATAGTATAAAACAAGTGTGTAATGTGTTATATTCATAGCTCTACTTCAGTTATATTTCACTGTCCAACTAAACAGTCCAAACACTAACAGTAAATTTAATGGGAAAAGAGAACTTTCATGATATAATTTCAAAATATAAAATCAAAAAGATTTTCCTTCCACTCTCACCTGCTTAGAGCCCTGAGCAGTAGCTCCTGACAACAATTCTTACTAAGCCGTACACTATCCATCATTTCCCTATGGCTGCCATATATTTTAATAGTGACAGCATCAAGATACTACTTCATAGCTTGAAAAGCACTTTCATGTACTTTACCTCATTTAATACTCACTTAAACCACATGAGGAAGCCCATTTTTTCAGAACCCCTGTGTAGCAAGCTGCCTCCACTCTAAGTAGTTAATCACAATGTGGATATCATTTAGTTTTCTTTGATGAAATGCGTTTTTTGGAACATAGTACATGGTAGTAAGACTCGTAGATGACCTGAATATAATAAATAGTATTTTATATATTTAGAGGGGAAAATATTCTCCATACTTCAGCCCAGGCAGAAAGAACAGATTGTCCAGTGGTACCCAACTGCTATAGAGCCCATAACTGACACCGAAGTTCAAGTTTTCCCACCAAACTGAAAGATCCAGGAGCCAGAGGGAGACCTCTTACTAGCAGGGGCTTAACTCTCTGCTCATTGCATTTCCAGGTTTGGCCATCATGTCTCTGCCTTTAGCAGGAGGATCTGCACTGGTCTGGCGCTTAGAATCAGATCCATTTTCAGTCCTTCTCAGAGCACTCTGCTCTGTGCCTCTGAAGGCTGCATTAATGGACTTCCTTGCCTTCTTGTTTTCTTTTGGGTTCAACCAATGGGAAGCACCTGCAGGGTCTCAGAGAGCAAGAGGAGCGTGAGGTTGGGGTTCAATATTAATTCCCCTGGCTCCCTCCCTATCAGGTCATTAAACTTTGGTTGCATCCCTCTCCCAAAGCCACAGCTCTTGTTGGATGACTTTCTTCTATAGTTACGCTCTCCAGGTTCTGGCAATAATTTTTTCCCCTGCTCAGTTAACAGCCTTTTGACTGTTACTAGCTTTGGGGAATGGCACCATCCCTGTTGCTTTTCCTGCCCCCACCTTTGTAAGTAGTCTCATACATTCTTGTCATTTGCCCCATTTGAATGTGGCATCTCTTTCTTGCCAGGGTCTGGGCTAATACAGGGTCCTGCACCAACTTCAGTGTTAGTGCCTGCTTCTGCTGCTCGCTCATCATACAGACTTCAGAAAACCTTAATTCAGAAAAATGATTATTACAGCCTAAGAAAGCTTCCTTCAGTTCAACCCCTAGTACCTTTGGAATATAAATTAACCTCTAATTAGATTCTGCTTATTTTTTCTTTAGAATCATGCCCAGTCTACAAAGGAAGATACATATGACATAATAAACAAATGTTAACATTAATATTTATTAATTTATTAATATGTTGACATCACGATGTTATTAAGAAGTAATTATTAAATATGTTTTTATTCTCAACATCAAGTTAATTACTCATGCTACTTGTACTCTCTCCTAGTTAGGGGTTTATTAACCTCTCAACATCTATAATTCTTCAAATTACATCCAAAAAAACTTTTTTTTTTGCAAACTAGACAAAGCATGGCGACTTATGAGATGGGTCAAAGTGGTCTTAGGGCCTGGGATCAATGAATAGTGGTGTCAAATCCCGCAGGCTGGGGCCATTACTTATTTCTGGGCTAAGCTGTTCTGCTTAACTCCTTGGAAATAAATGGTCTTTTCATTATAAAATGAAAATAGCCATCCTCTGGGACAACTTTAAGTTTCCCTTTTTCTATGGTTATATCCCTGGAATGACCAAGGACAAAACTGTTGTAAACTATATGTACTCATTTGATCTTACTCCTTTAACAATATGGATATTATTATTAATAAAGAATATACTCTTATTTTAGAATAAAATGTTTATTAATTTAAAGTATAAATAGCAAAACCTTATTAAGTGCTTACTTTGTACCAGGATATATGTTAAGCACTCTGCAAGTATTATCTTATTTAGTCCTCATTACAACCCTATGAGGTAGATACACTTATTATCCAAGTTTTTGACTGCAAAAACTGAGACACACAAAGATAAGGAACTTCCCCATGGACAGAATCAGTATTCAAACCAGAGGGTTTGAATCTAGAGCACACATTTTACTACAATGTTCAATTTATCACTTAAGGACTATTTTTTATGATTTTTCTAAGCTTGTGGGAAGTTGCTACTGTACAAAGTTCTCTAGGCCTAGAGCCACAACAAACTCTTTAGACTTTGCCCTAGGGATGAGGTCTTCATAAAGAAAGTGAAGGCAAGCTACCTGAAAACTATAATGTTTCCAGGAAGGTGGGTGAGACAAGAGTAGAATTAAGGAGTTCCTGAAAGACAGAATGTCTTCATGTGTACATAACGTGATGTTGAAACATGTCGATCTCTAGGCAAGAAAATTCCATACTCTCCTTTGGGAACACAGTTCTGCAGTGGTTCTCCTGTGTTCTAATTGCTCTTCTGTTTAAAACATAAGCAGTCTTTTCCTAGAGGTATTTTCTTTAATCAATAAAATTATCTCTTAATTTAATATAGCAATGTTAAAACTATGGGAATTACATACTTTTTTCTCCCAAATATTAGAACTACATAGTATTAATATTCTCCCAAATATTATAGTTACATAGAGCCTTCCTTTTTTCTTTCAATTTAATGGAAACCTGGAATGTAAAAATAACTGCTGTAATTAAATCAAAGACAAAGGAAATTAAATATGAAAAAGAAGTTGCATACGTTTGGGATTTTCCTCTCTTGTTTTCCATCTTCCGTTTGCCATTTTGACCCAGTATCTCTCTGTTTATTGATTCTTTGTGCTTTCATTTATAATTTCAAATGAACGTTACAAGCTAAATGTGCCTCAATTTCTATGTATATTGATCTATCTCTCTCTTATCCCACTTTTGTCATTTTTCCACTTTCTTTTTTTTTTTCCCCACTTTCTTTAAGAAAGCTCACTTGTCTTCCTTTTGCCCTTCCTTTCATGCCCCTTGATCTCACATATATATTGAGCATATTGACATATATCTTTTCATTCTAGTTTTTCTAGTTAAAGCTTTGGATAGCTAACAAGTCTTGAGGATTTGCTGTGTGCTAGATAAGTGCATTATATATGCATTATCTCATATAATCATCTAATCTCTTCTATGAGTTGGATTCTGTTGTTATCACCACTTATAGATAACAAAATTGAGGCTTAGAGAGTAAGATCAAGTTAATGATTAGTATTTGAATCCAGGTCTATCTTCGTCCAGTGTCTCCCCTCTTAGCCCCTCACAGTGTTGCTCTCTATATGATGAAGTGCATAGAAGGTTCTGAATTGGTTGGGAAACAATATGAAAGTGTGCATTATAGCCCAAATTGTAAAACATAACTTAAATTTTAAATAGTAATTTTAAAATAATTTCAATGGTCATTTCAACTGTTCTCCTGAACTATTTATCTTAAGGAGAGTCTTAGATTTCCCAACGAAAGAGGGGAAAGGCACAAAATAACAGGAAAGGAAAAAAAGAAAAGGGACTAGCTTTTATTGAATGCTTACTGTATACTTGGTGCTGTTATCAGGGACCAGCTCAAGTTCACAGTTCTATCTATGTATTCTATAATTCTCCTTTATTAAAAAAAAATTAGGGTATTTCTCTATCTCCTACTTTTCCATGAATATCTTGCTCACAGTTCCTAAAGATAATTCTTTATGAAAGGTTGTTTTTGTGATCCTAAATGCAAGAGTTTCAGTGCATTAGTGTGTAATTCATCTGACCTTAGAACTTGGAAATAATCAAGATATAATTAGATATGCCTTTGTCTCTTCATCTGTCTTAAGTTTCAGTTCTCTTATCTAGATTATTCTGCCTTTTGAATATGATTCTTACTAGTAGAAAAGGTAAAAACAAAATAGGAGTCATCAGCTTTTGTTTCCTCATTTGTCATCTGTTTTTTATTCATTTTTCTTTTTGTTTTGAATTTATAAATGATTCTTATGCCTATTCGCAAGCCTCAGCACACACTGACGGTTAGTTTTCCTGACCATGTCCTTAACATCACATATCATTTTTCAAATATGCAAATGTAGTAAAGATGGCTCGTTCATCTATGTGTTTAAAGCAACAAAGATTTGGATTGAAAATTTCTGATTAAACAAGTGATGGATGCTAAGACTAGAAATTTAGGAAAATATAGAAAATTTTAAAAAACAACAGTGATAACCACTGTTGACCTTTTAAACCTATTTTCCTGTTTTCTCGAAAGGCTTCTATAATTATTTTTATACTCATTCATATTAAATATTTAAGGGCATATATGTCTGTATCTCATTTTTTAAGACATTTTAAGTAGATTTATTTAGTTACTAATTTTCTTCCTCATATAGCAAGTCAGATTTAAGTCAGAAAATATTGATTCTATTCTGGAATATTAACACTTAGTATATATTATTTATCATAGATTTATGGAGGTTATAGAGAAACCATTCCTTTGGTCAAGAAATTTGTTTGGCCTTTGACTGAAGGTATATTTGAAGCCTCACAAGTTGCTATTTTTTGATAAGATTATAGTCTGTAACTCTGAAAATGAAACATCTTTATTCATTTTATTTTTTTTAATTTAATTTTTTAACATCTTTATTGGAGTATAATTGCTTTACAATGGTGTGTTAGTTTCTGCTTTATAACAAAGTGAATTAGTTATACACATACATATGTTCCTGTATCTCTTCCCTCTTGCATCTCCCTCCCTTCCACCCTCCCTATCCCACCCCTCTAGGTGGTCACAAACCACCTAGCTGATCTCCCTGTGCTATGTGGCTACTTCCCACTAGCTACCTATTTTGTGTTTGGTAGTGTATATATGTCCATGTCACTCTTTCACTTTGTCACAGCTTACCCTTCCCGCTCCCCATATCCTCAAGTCCATGCTCTAGTAGGTCTGTGTCTTTATTCCCGTCTTACCCCTAGGTTCTTCATGACCTTTTTTTTTTTTTCCTTAGATTCCATATATATGTGTTAGCATACAGTATTTGTTTTTCTCTTTCTGACTTCATTCTGTATGACAGACTCTAGGTCCATCCACCTCACTACAAATAACTCAATTTCGTTTCTTTTTATGGCTGAGTAATATTCCATTGTATATATGTGCCACATCTTCTTTATCCATTCATCTGTTGATGGGCACTTAGGTTGCTTCCATGTCCTGGCTATTGTAAATAGAGCTGCAATGAACATTTTGGTACATGACTCTTTTTGAATTATGGTTTTCTTAGGGTATATGCCCAGTAGTGGGATTGCTGGGTCATACGGTAGTTCTATTTGTAGTTTTTTAAGGAAGCTCCATACTGTTCTCCATAGTGGCTGTATCAGTTTACATTCCCACCAACAGTGCAAGAGTGTTCCCTTTCCTCCACACCCTCTCCAGCATTTATTGTTTCTAGATTTTTTGATGATGGCCATTCTGACTGGTGTGAGGTGATACCTCGTTGTAGTTTTAATTTGCATTTCTCTAATGATTAGTGATGTTGAGCATTCTTTCATGTGTTTGTTGGCAATCTGTATATCGTCTTTGGAGGAATGTCTATTTAGGTCTTCTGCCCATTTTTGGATTGGGTTGTTTGTTCTTTTGTTATTGAGTTGCATGAGCTGCTTGTAAATTTTGGAGATTAATCCTTTGTCAGTTGCTTTAAAACCTACATTATAAAGTTATTTTAACTTTAGTCATAGTTGTATTTATAGGTAGTAATATTCATTAAGTAATCTGTCAACGTGGAGGTTGCCTGTTCGTAATTTTTATTTTTTGCTGGCTCCAGCATACTTTAATATTATGAAACATTCATAATCTTAACCAAAAATATAGATATATGGTAGACACTGAATCAGTATTTCTGAATGCATGACTATTGGATGAAATGTTATAAAGAAGATGGGACAAGGTAGGTCGGTGGATTTGGTTGATGTGAGGTTATTATTGTCCTTTCAAATAGGGATTTCAGTAGAGGGTTCACAGTTAGGAGAGCAAGTTAGGGGTAAAGGCGCAATTGTAGGCCACTATTCTGATCTGATTAACTTTGCAATTCCATTAGAAAAAGCAATCTAATTTTTTTAAAGTTCAAATCAAGATCTCCGTGATAGACCTCTATCCTAGAAAGATCATTTTTTATGTGATTACTATGAACAAGTAACTTAATCCCAGTTTTAAAATGGGAATGATGCCCTAACAGCAGAAATCTCACTTGTGCTCTAAATACTGCTATGTGAATTTTAGAGAAATAACCAGAAAGTTAGGATAGCAGCATTGTGTTCATTTTAAGGCAAGAAAATGCCAAGTAATGATAAGACAGCTTGAGAAGAGGTGAGCATCAATCAAGAAATCTCAGCAATAAGGCTTACTTTCTAGTTTTATTCAATTTTAGTCCTACTGAAAACTTTGTGAGGCAAAATTTCCCAAAATCTTTGATTTATTCATATTTATGATGTAAAACTCAAAATCTGATCTATTATAAAATTATCCTCTATTAGCAACATGGGGAAATTGTATTATATAATAAAAACACAAGAACTCAAGGGCCATTTGGCCACATGACCGCTTCCACTCGTCTTTTTCTCTGTGCCGAACCCATCTTGGCATGAAGCCAAGGTAATTTCCAGAAATTGGCAGTGCGCTGCCAAATGCACATCTGCTGCTGTCTCCAACCCTTGCCTACTAATTTTGCACAAACCACTTCCTCCTTTTGAGGGCAAGGGAAGTGTGCCCAAAGGGCAGAGACGGAAGCACCACCTTGTGCTCCTGGCAGATTCAGGAGCCCTTGTAAGGGAAGCAGCAGCATCACCTCACCTGCAGCCTTGCCCATAGAGCTTCCTACTGATAAGGGTGACACGCCAACCTTGCCCCTTTGCCCCTCTGCTCTTCCTTCTCTTTTTCCATTTGACTCTCAGTGTTTAAAATTCTTGCCTCATTTCCTTTCTATCCCCTTCTAATGAATTCTAGCTTTGACTTCTCATGAATTAAAATATCCAAACAGTCAGTTCCCAAAAGGGTACCTGAGCCAAATCTGGACAGAGAGGGAGGAACTGAGAGGACAAAGACAGAGGCAGAGATGGTGGGGCTGCTTGTGTTCCCTTAGGTTCCACTTACCAGCTCCTTCACTGTGCAGTGTGGCAGTGTGTGGGTGTACGTACAAACACAGGTAAAATTTAGATATTTTTATCCTCCTACACTCTTACATGTAGAGTCAGCTCTGATCATATTTGAATATAGCCATGGTGATGATTTCTTTCCCTTTGTTCTTGTGCTTCTCCATCTCTCTGCATTTGTTGGTTGCAATTGGTCTTGATATTCTTGGTGAGCAGAGGGAAACCTCTCTGACTACATATCTTTATACACACCTTGAGGTTTCCATCACTTCTGCCCACTCTCAGAGCCACTGAATCACCAATAGCTGGGTTCCCTTCACTCCTCTGTTAACAGGTGCAGGGCCACCCCTCTAAATGGGTGCTTGTGCTTCTTTGGGTGTAGCTTTAGTGCACCTAGAATAACACAGTGAATTATTATCGTTTTTGTCATCAATGGTCATGCTATCATGGCTATTTGTTTCTGTTTGTTTGAATAAACAGCCAGACTAGGGGAAGATCATAGGTTGAAGATCATTCTATCTCTGACACTAATTAGTTGTATTGAGGGAGTCAGCAATCTCTCTGGGATTTGATTCTCATATGTAAAACAAGTGGGTTGGACTATATTCCTTGAAGGTCCTGTTATTCCTTGATGTCTTAAATATCAAACTGAATGTGATGACCATGCTGACGTTCTCTTCTTTAGACTCATTCCCAGTGCCTGTGTGAACAGGTCCACTTCATGTATACCATTAACCTCTTAGAAATGTGAAGAGATGGGAGTTCCCTGGTGGTCTAGTGGTTAGGATTCTGCGCTTTCACTTTCATGGCCCGGGTTCAACCCCTGGCTGGGAAAATGAGATCGGAGGCGTGGCCAAAAAAAAAAAAAAAAGAAATGGGAAGAGATTACAGAACAAACACATGTTTTTCTAACTTTTTGTATATGAGCTCATTTCAATATGAGGTCATCAGAGAGAAGAAACTCAGAATAAAAATGGACAAAATGCAAATTTACCAGGAATTAATATAAAATCCTGTAGTTGGGTTCAAAGAACAAATTGCACAAATAGGTGTTTGGCTGACATTCACATATACATTTGGGTATTTGCATTATCAAGTCTGATGTGAGCCAACAGCATAATATATGCCCTGTGCTGTAAAGGATCCCAACGGCAAAGACAGACTGGAAGCAACTTTACTAAGGCAGTGGCCAAGTCTGAAAATATGAAGTCAGCAGTCTTGAAAGAGATCAGGCAGAGCAAGGTCAGAGAGACCAAAGGCAAGAGACAGCTCAAGGTTGTGGCAGGAGGTCAGCAAGAAAGCAAAATGAGGGGATCAGTAATGTCAGAGCTTAGAGATGAGTAAAAAAGAAGGAAGTGGAGAGGATTGGGGTGGGGAATGGCAGTCAATTCAGCAAACAGCTGTTGCTGTAGCGAAGGGTTCCAGCTTTTCTTTTTCTTTCTTTCTTTCTTTTCCCCAACATTATAGTCCCAGGCAGCTTCCCAGCCCCTAAATTTCTCCATGCCCTAGAATTTGTCCCTCTTAACCTAACCTCAAACAGTTAAAGTTTTCTGATTTGTTTAAAGGGAAGAATTATCTGCATTATTTCATGAGCTTTCAGAGCCCGTATGTGAAGGAGCTACCTTTATTGCACATTACTCTCCAACCTTAGCTGGCTCTTTCCTTATTTCCGGGTGATCAGCCCTCCCACACATGCCCTGGTCGTTTTTTCCCTGCCTCTGCTAATGCTCTTGTTCTTTCCTGACTTCCTTTCCTCTGTCAGTTTCAAACACATCTTCCTTGCAAAGGTTCACCTCAAGTCCAGTCAGCCCAATCTACCTTCTCCTGCCCCATTCTTGTTCCCCTTCTCCCACAGCCTGTAGAACAGAATATGGCTAGTATGTCATGGGGGTGGGAGTGGGGAGGAGGTAATTCCCTCGGTGTAATTATTAACTCTTTAAGTAGTGTATAAGCTTTGAAAAGAAGAAACTATGTCTTACAGAGACCACATGGTATAGGAGAGAGTTTGGAATTAGGAAAAAAAAAAAATGGTATTCAGTCCTGGCTCTGTGACCTTTGGCATATACCTCTCTCTAGGCCTCCGTGTCCTTCTGGGAAAAACAGGAATAACCATTCCATGCTCTGGCTTCCTTAAACAGGCAATCAGGTGTTTAGGTCAAGGTCACAGGAAAAGTACTCTAAGAAAGTGAAGGGTTATCATAAGAGGTGCCTTGTCGTAAAAAAAAGGCAAGGGAATTTGAGAATCTGAATTCTGAGTTAGATTTTAATTCCTGCTCTACCGCTTACTCAATATGTGGCCTTAGAAGTTTCTTGCTTCTCTCAAATGAAAATGAGATTATGGTGTTGATGCTGGTTTATATTGCCAATTTCTAAGAGCCAGCTGTCAAATATTTAGTAACTTTGCAAGCAGGTTGTTAAGCTGTTGTTATTAGCTTGAAATCTGCCTTGGTGGGAGTATTTACACCAGGGAAATGGACAAACACTACAAATCAGATTGTTGGGTTTTTTTATTCTGGAGAGTAAACACATCGGTGATTATGTAAACGGGGCTCTGTAAAGTATAAAGCCCTTTGCCTTCCTTACCATTAAAAGTAGCAATGGTGGGCTTCCCTCGTGGCGCAGTGGTAGGGAGTCCGCCTGCCGATGCAGGGGACATGGGTTTGTGCCCCGGTCCCGGAAGATCCCACATGCTGCGGAGCGGCGGGGGCGGTGAGCCATGGCTGCTGAGCCTGCGCGTCCGGAGCCGGTGCCCTGCAACGGGAGAGGCCACGGCAGTGAGAGGCCCGCGTACCGTAAAAAAAAAAAAAAAAAAAAAAAGTAGTAACGGTAATAGTAATGTCCTGTACCCATAGAACCTAGCCTAGTGCGTGGTTCTAGCATTTATTTAATAAAAACATTTTAATTTAACTTGGTACTGCTCCTAGCATGCATTTAATAAAAACGTTTTTAATTTAACTTGGGTTCACCTTTGTATTATTTTGATACTTCTGTCCCTGAGCTAAAGAAGCTCCCATGTTTACCTCTCTTTAAATTCCTCTCTATAAAGTGTCTTTTTATTTTTTTTGTTTTTCCTTTTTGGCCACACCGCCCACGGCACATAGGATCTTAGTTCCCAGACTAGGGGTGGAACCCGTTCCCCCTGCAGTGGAAGTGCAGGGTCTTAACCACTGGACCGCCAGGGAAGTCCCTAAAGTGTCTTTTTAAAATCAGATAACATAAATAAAAATCTGGTTCAGTGCATGAAACACACAGTAGGCATTAAACCGTCTACATTTATGAGCTAATTATCTTCATTCTAAAACTTCATCTCTTCTGATATTTCATATCTCAGTTAATGACATTGTCCATCTATCCATTATCCCAAGTTAGTTATCTGAAAGTATTCCTCTCCTGTCCCTTTCCTCACCCACCCCCATGTTTTATCAATCACTAGATCTTACCAGTTTTACCTCTTAAAACCTGTCCCCTCCTCTTCATTCATTGCCATTGCTACTGCCTTGGTGTCCTCATCATTTCTTACTTGATCTCTTCCTCCTAACTGATATCTTGACCTTCAGTCATTCTCCTTCAATCCAACCTCTATTGCTATGGGTATGATTTTAAATTACAAATCTGACCAAATCACTCCATTGCTTAAAATTCCTTAATGACTCTCTGTTGTCTTGAGGATAAAATCTAAAAGCTTTAAGCTTACCATACAGGTCCACCATATTCTGACCTTGGCCCACCTTTTACAAGAGTTATCTCCTACTGCTCCCCATTACTACCTGGAACGCCTAGTCTCACTTCCCTAGCAATCCCTGGTCTCAGTAATGAAGATGAGAAATTAATAACATAAGAATGGTCTATTTTTATTTGTAACCCCCAATATAGGATACTGTGGCTCCCCATCACCTTCAGAATAAAATCCAAATCTCTTAGCCTAGCATACTTACAATCTAGCCCCTGACTCTCTCCAATTCATATCTTTCTCTGTATATATACATATAACCTACATTCCAGCCACTAAGATATCTCATCTGTTCCATATTTTCATCCCTCCATGCCCTCGTTCACACTTTCTCCAAACCTGTAGTATCCTCTTCCTCTTCTTTCACTCACTCCTTTCCTGCCTGCCCGATGAATTTCTACACTTCCTTCAAACAGATCAATAGTTACCACCTTTGGGCAGCTATCCCTGAAACTATCCCTCCCTCTTCTGTGCTCCCAGAGCACTTGGTTAAGCAGTGTACAGTCAATCTTTGTTGGTCTGTCTTTTGCCCCCTCTGCGAGATCATCTTTATCCCGTGGCCTCTAGCACATCCTTGTTGCTTAATACAGAGTGAAAGAAGGAAGGGCTATTATATAGGGATTTGCAAAGAAAGTAAATTTCTGATAAGAGACATACATTGAATAAGTTTAAGATTGATTTTGCATGATCTGGTGAATCTAGAACAATTCTATGTCTTTATTTTCAGGGGGTAGGTGGCTCTGAGAAATTGGTGCTAATGGACAGATCAGAAGCAAAGAATAAGTTTAAAGAGCTGCGGCTTGGTCACATTGCTCCAGATTTGGTGCAGTACAGTAAAACAAAATTTACATCTTAGGAATTTATCTGTCACATACACAAGACATTTATCTACATGCCTTAATGAATGCCTTAGAAAGTAAAGCAAGGTGCCAGTGGACAAGACACTAAAGCAAACAGAAGATATCAGCAGTGACTTATAATAACTCAGAATGTAGTTTCTAACAAAAATATATTTATACCTTTGGGAAGGGAAACAATTTTTTTCTGATTATAAATATAATATATATTTCTTAGTCTGTTCAGGCTGCTATAACAAAAATACCACAGACTAGATGGCTCAGACAACAAACATTTTTACTTCTGACAGTTTTTTGGAGGCTGAGCTGAGATATCCAATATCAAAGCACTCACAGATTTGATAATCTGGTGAGGGCCTGCTTCCTGGTTCATAGACAGCCATCTTCTCACTGTGTCCTCACATGGAAGAAGAGGGAAGGGAGTAACCTGGGGTCTTTTTTATAAGGCACTAATCCCATTCATGAAGGCTCCACCATCATGACCTAATCCCATCCCAAAGGCCCCCACCTCCAAACAGCATCACAAATGAGTTTCAACATGTAAATTTTGGGGGGACACAACCATTCAGTCTATAGAAACATATTAATGCAAAATACTTAGAATATCTCGAAAAACACAACATAAATCCCTCCCAAATCTAACCACCTAGAATTAACTGTTGTTAATTCTTTGGATGTATCCTTCCAGTCTTTTTTTCTTGTATATGTGTTTGTGTATCCTTTTAAATAATAAAAATTTTTAATGGCTTACATTGTATATATTTTTCTAACCTATTTTTTATATTAATATGTCATGAACATTTTCTCATGTTAGTAAATACTCTTCTACAACATGATTTTTAACTGCTGCACAGTATTCCTTCATATGGATGAACACCACTGTTTATAATCAATCCCCCTTGTTTCAATGTTTTTATTATTATAAACGGAAGTGTAGTGGTGTGGATGACTAAAGAAAGGGTGATCTCACGACCTCCTCCTGTTTTCCCCAGGTTCTGAAGCCCCCTCTTACATCAGAACTCTTTTCTAATGATCCTCTGAGTGTCATCTCAGGACCCTGGGCACACTCATGGCACGATGGCCAACCCTCAGGAGCACCTGAGCTGCTCCCCTTCCCCACACTTGCCTTTGAGTGAAAACAAAACCTTCAATGGACTACAAGATGACATCGCACCTATGCGAAGCCACCCTTCACCCAAGCTTCTTAAGGACCAGCAGGAAAAGGGGGTGGTGCAAACAGAGCTAAATGAGGGCATGAACAGCCCCATCACCACAACAGTGTTGACAAGCGTAAGCGAGGATTCCAGGGACCAGTTTGAGAACAGCGTTCTTCAGCTAAGGGAACAAGATGAATCAGAGATGGCCATGTCTCACGGGAACAGCAACACTGTGGATGGAGAGGGCACAAGTGGAGAAGACATCAAGATTCAGTTCAGCAGGTCGGGCAGCGGCAGTGGTGGGTTTCTTGAAGGACTATTTGGATGCTTAAGGCCTGTATGGAATATCATTGGGAAGGCATATTCCACTGATTACAAATTGCAGCAGCAAGGTAAGCTAGAGTATGGACCTGGAAGATATTTCCTGTGTAAACGCACTACCACCATTAACTGCATAACCTTTGATAAATTAAAGACCTAGTGCCAGAAGAATACCCCATATCAATTTCCTATAGACCTGAATGGAACAGATTGACATATGGTTGGTCTTTTTTGGTCGAAGCCCACCTTTTGTGGTTGTACAGTCCAGTGGTGTCCAGAGTAGAGTACATATAAGACAATCCATGACATTGTGAAGAAGAAGATGTTAGAGCTTCTGTTCCTTTTATCTCATCATTTTAAATTTCTATTTTCATGCATGTTTTCATATATATTTGGTATTTTAATAAAGTTTTACAGATATATAATTTATAAATAAATTACATAGTGAGTGCATATTCAAAAATTTGATTGACAGTTTTTACAGTCAAAAAGTCTGATGGTCACTGGACTAATTCAAAACCAGACGGAAGCCACATGGTACTGCCCCTGAAGATTGCAGGCCTGCCTTAGGTAGTAGTAAAAAGGAATTTTTTTATCTTACAGTCAGGCACAGAAAGCTCACATTTTGAGGAAAGAACAAAATATCTAACCATTCTTGAGAAACATTATTATTTCGAGATCCCACAGCTTTTTAAAAAGTAAAAATTTAACTCCCATCATTGTGTAGTATGTATATTCATATACTCCAATTCAAGCCTTATGCTTTTGAAGTAAAGAGAACACATGGCACTAGTGTCCTTTATAACTTCATTTATATTGTTGAAACAATTTTTTCCTGAGAACAAAAGTAATATATATAGAAATTTTGAAACATACAAGTAAGTTCCCCCCCAAAAATTAAAATAATCTATGATTCTCCCATCTCCTGACAATAACCACCATTAGTGTTTTGGGTATATGTTAGTCTATACATGTGTGTATGTGTGCTTAAAAAAGTCACGCTGTTCTGTAACACTTTTTTACTTCATACTGTGAACATTTCCTGTATCATGAAATATACTTTTTCAGCATCATTCTTAATCGCTGCATAATATTAAATTGTGTTAACATACACAGTTTAAGTAATTATAATTAAGTAATCCTGTTTTTTTCCTTGTAATGAGAACTCTTAGGGTTTACTGTCTTAACAACTTTCATGCATTAACATAAACAGTGTTCATTATATTTATCAAGTTGTACACCACATCCCTAGTACTTACTTATCTTATAACTGGAAGTTTGTACCTTCTGACTGCCTTCATCCAATTCCCCCTCCCCTACTCGCCACCTCTGGTAACCACAAATCTGATCTCTTTCTTTGTGAGTTTGTTTTTGAAGTATAATTGACCTACAACACTATATTAGTTCCTGGTACACAACATAGTGATTTGACATTTCTGTACATTTCAAAATCATCACCATGATTAGTTACTGTCTGTCACCATACAAAGATGTTACATAATTATTGACTATATTCCCCACACTGTACATTTCATACCCTTGACTCATTTATTTTGTACTAAAAGTTTGTACCTCTTAATCTCCCTCACCTACTTCTCCCCTCCCCCCTCCCTCCTTCCCTCTGACAACCACCTGTCTGTTCTCTGTATCTATGACTGTTTCTGTTTTATTGTGTTTGTTCATTTGTTTTGTTTTTTAGATTACACATTTAAGTGAAATCATATAGTATTTGTCTTTCTCCATCTGACTTATTTCACTTAGCTTAGTGTCCTCTAGGTCTGTCCATGCTGTCACAAATGGCAAGATTTCATTCTTTTTTATGGCTGAGTAATATTCCATTGTGTGTGTGTGTGTGTGTGTGTGTGTGTACACCACACCTTTTTTGTCCATTCATCTACCGATGGGTACTTAGATTGCTTCCATATCTTGGCTATTGTAAATAATGCTGCAGTTAATGTAAGTGTGCAGATATCTTTTCTAAAGAGTGGGGTTTTTTTTGGTTTTTTTAAATTTTTTATTTTTTATACAATTTTTAAAGATTGCTTTCCATTTACAGTTATTAGAGAATTTTGGTCATATTCCCCATGTTGTACATTACATCCTTGAGCCTATCTTACACTGAGTAGTTTGTACCTCCCATTCTCCCACCCCTCCCTCCCTCCCCACTGGTAACCACTGGTTTGTTCTCTATATCTGTGAGTCTGCTTTTTTGTTACATTCACTAGTTTGTTATATTTTTTAGATTCCACATATAAGTGATATTCTACAGTATTTGTCTTTCTCTAACTTATTTTACTAGCATAATGCCCTCCATATCCATCCATTTGCCGCAAATGGCAAAATTTCGTTCTTTTTTATGGCTGAGTAGTATTCCATTGTGTGTGTGTGTGTGTGTGTGTGTGTGTGTGTGTCTGTGTGTGTGTCTATGTGTGTGTCTGTGTGTGTGTCTGTGTGTCTGTGTATCCAATCTTGTCCACTCATCTGTTGATGGACACTTAGGTTGTTTCCATATCTTGGCAATTGTAAATAATGCTGCTATGAACATTGGGGTACATGTATCTTTTCAAATTAGTGTTTTTGGTTTTTTCTGATATATACACAGGAGTGGAATTGCTGAGTCATATGGTAGTTCTATTTTTAGTTTTTTGAGACACCTCCATACTGTTTTCCACAGTGGCTGCACCAGTTTACATTCCCACTAACAGTGAACAAGGGTTCCCTTTTTTCACATCCTCACCGACACTTGTTGTGTTCTTTTTGATGATAGCCATTCCTTCTGACAGGTGTGAGGTGATATCTCATTGTGGCTTTGATTTTCATTTCCCTGATGATTACTGATGTTGAGCATCTTTTCGTATGCCTGTTGGCCATTTTCTTTTCCTCTTTGGAAAAATGTCTGTTTAGTTCTTCTCCCCATTTTTTAATCTGGTTTGTTTTTTTGATGTTGTGTTGTATGAGCTCTTTATATATGTTGGATATTAATCCCTTATCAGCCATATCATTTGCAAATATTTTCTCCCATTCAGTGGGTTATCTTTTTGTCTTGTCAGTGATTTCCTTTGCTGTGTGAAATCTTTTAAGTTTAATTAGGTCCCACTTGTTTATTTTTGTTTTCATTTCCTTTCCTTTAGGAGACAGATCCAAAAAAAATATTGCTGCAGTTTATGTCAAAGAGTGTTCTGCATATTTTCCTCTAGGAGTTTCATAGTATCTGGTCTTACATTTAGGTCTCTAAAGAGTGTTTTTGTTTTCTTTAGATAAATACCCAGGAGTGGAGTTGCTGAGTCATGTGGTAGTCCTATATATAGGTCTATTTTTAGTTTTTTGTGGTATCTCCATACTGTTTTCCATAGCGGCTGCACCAATTTGGGTTCCCATCACCAGTACCCAAGGGTTCCTGTTTACCTACATCCTGGCCAACACTTGTTATTTGTTGTTTTTTTGATAATAGCCATTCTAGCAGGTGTGAAGTGATATCTCACTGTGGTTTTCATTTGCATTTTCCTAATAATTAGTGATATGGAACATCTTTTCATGTACCTGAGAGCCATTTGTATGTCTTCTTTAGATAAACGTCTGTTCAGATCCTCTATCCATTTTTTTTTTTTTTTTTTTTTTTTTTTTTGCTGTATGCAGGCCTCTCACTGTTGTGGCCTCTCCCATTGCAGAGCACAGGCTCCAGACATGCAGGCTCAGTGGCCATGGCTCATGGGCGCAGCCGCTCTGCGGCATGTGGGATCTTCCCGGACTGGGGCACGAACCCATGTCCCCTGCATCGGCAGGCGGACTGTCAACCACTGCGCCACCAGGGAAGCCCTACCCATTTTTTAATCAGGTTGTTTGTTTGATGTTGAGCTATATGAGTTATTTGTATATTTTGGATATTAACCCCTTATCAGATATAGCATTTATAAATATCATCTCCCATTCAGTAAGCTGCCTTTTCATTTCATTGATAGTTTCCTTCACTGTGCAAAAGCTTTTTAGTTTGATGTAGTCCCATTTGTTTATTTTTGCTTTTGTTGCCCTTGCCTGAGGAGACATATCCAAAAAATATTGCTAAGACTGATGTCAAAGACCATACTGCCTATTTTTTCTTCCAGAAGTTTTATGGTTTCAGGTCTTACATTTAAGACTTTAATCCATTTTGAATTTATTTTTGTATATGGTGTAGTCCAGTTTGATTCTTTTGCATGTAGCTGTCCAGTTTTCCCAACACCATTTATTGAAGAGGCTGTCTTTTCCCCATTGTATATTCTTGCCTTCTTTGTCATAGATTAATTGCCCATGTAATTATGGTTTCATTTCTGGGCTCTCTATTCTGTTCCATTGATCTATGTGCCAGAACCATACTGCTTTGATTACTGTAGCTTTGCAGTATAGTTTGAAATCAGGGAGCATGATACCTCCAGCTTTGTTCTTCTTTCTCAAGATAGTTTTGGCTATTTGGGGTATTTTGTGTTTCCATACAAATTTTAGAATTATTTGTTCTACTTTTATGAAGAATGCCATGGGTATTTTGACAGGGATTGCATTGAATTCCTAGATTGCCTTGGGTAGTATGGTCATTTTAACAATATTAATTCTTCCAGTCCATGAACATGGTATATCTTTCCATCTGTTTGTGTTGTCCTCAATTTCTTTCATCAGTGTCTTATAGTTTTCAGAGTACAGGTCCTTTACCTCCTTAGATTTATTCCTACTATTTTATTCATTTTGACGCAATTGTAAGTGGGATTATTTTCTTAATTTCCTTTTCTGATTGTTAGTTGTTAGTGTATAGAAATTAACATATTTCTGTATATTAATTTTGTATCCTGCAACTTTACCAAATTCATTGATAACTTCTAGTGCAATCTTCTATTGCTTAACAATTTGTTTACTATTTTCAGTGATTATAAGCCACACTGCAGTGAACATGTCCATTCCTTAATTTTCGCACATATCTTGATTACTCCTTAGGATAAATTATTAAAAGAGGAATGCTGGGTTCAAAGGATTTTTTGCTTTAAAGCGTTTGATACATATCTTTGCAGCCTTATGTAAATGATCAGTTGTTATGAGTTCTTTCATCAAGAAATTTTATAAAGGAATAATATGGACCAGAAATGATATTCTGTTTTATTTATTTTATAACTGAATATTGGATTCTGTAGCCCTCCCTTAAAAATGTATTCATATATTTTAGTCAAGACTGTTGACAGCTTTTCCACAACTACCAGGTGACATTAGTTGCTATTAGCCACTTTTTCCATGCATTCAATTTTTTCTATTTCTGAAATACTTTTTCTTTTTTTGATATTTTATTTTAAGGTATTATTTTATTTTATTTTTTAACACAATTTTTACACTCCATTTACAGTTATTACAAAATGTTAGCTATCTTCCCCGTGTTGTACAATACATCCTTGTGGCCTGTCTTACAGCCAGTAGTTTCTACCTCCCACTCCCCCACCCCTATATTGCCCCTTCCCCCTCTCCCCACTAGTAACCACTAGTTTATTCTTATCTGTGAGTCTGCTTCTCTTTTTTTAATATTCACTAGTTTGTTGTATTTTTTAGATTCCACATATAAGTGACATCATACAGTATTTGTCTTTCTCTGTCTGACTTCTTTCACTTAGCATAATGCCCTCCAAGTCCATCCATGTTGCTGCAGATGGCAAAATTTCATTCTCTTTTATGGCTGAGTAGTATTCCAGTGTGTGTGTGTGTGTGTGTGTTTGTGTGTGTGTGTGTGTGTGTGTGTAGATATATATATACCACATTGTCTTTCTCCACTCATCTATTGATGTGAAATACTTTCTTTTAGAAATGCAAATCAGAACTACAATGAGGTACCACCTCACACCATTCAGAATGGCTATCATCAAAAAGTCTACCAATAACAAATGCTGGGGAGGGTGTGGAGAAAAGGGAACCCTCCTGCACTGTTGGTGGGAATGTAAGTTGGTGCAACCACTGTGGAAAACAGTATGGAGGTTCCTCAAAAAACTAAAAATAGAATTACCATATGACCCAGCAATCCTACTCCTGGGTATATATGCAGACAAAACTATAATTCAAAAAGATACATGCACCCCTATGTTCATAGCGGTACTATTCACAGTAGCCAAGACATGGAAACAACCTAAGTGTCCACTAACAGAAGAATGGATAAAGAAGATGTGGTACATATATAATGGAATACTACTCAGCCATAAAACAGAATGAAATAATGCCATTTGCAGCAACATGGATGCAACTAGAAATTATCATAGTAAGTGAAGTAAGTCAAAAAGAGAAAGACAGGGGCTTCCCTGGTGGTACAGTGGTTGAGAGTCCGCCTGCCAATGCAGAGGTTGCAGGTTCGTGCCCCGGTCCGGGATGATCCCACATGCCGCTGAGCGGCTGGGCCCGTGAGCCATGGCCGCTGGGCCTGCGTGTCCGGAGCCTGTGCTCCGCAACGGAGGAGACCGCAGCAGTGAGAGGCCCGTGTGCCGCAAAAAAAAAAAAAAAAGGTAAAAAAGAGAAAGACAAATACCATATGATATCACCTTTATGTGGAACCTAAACTATGGCACAGATGAACCTATTTACGAGACAAAAACAGACTCACAGACATAGAGAACAGACTTGTGGTTGCCAAGGGGGAGGGGGTATGGGGGAGGGATGGACTAGGAGTTAGGGGTTAGTAGATGCAAACTATGACATATAGAATGGATAAACAACACCGTCCTACTATATAGCACAGGGAATTATATTCAATATCCTGGGATAAACCATAATGGAAAAGAATATGAAAAAGATTGTATATATATATATATGTATAACTGAATCACTTTGCTGTACAGCAGAAATCAACAAAACATTGTAAATCAGCTATACTTCAATTTTTTTTTAATTGACTCTGAAATACTTTCTCTTAAACCAATACCAGACTCCCCATCTATACCCCTTCTCCATAAGTATATTGGGATTTTCCTGTAAATCTGTCTATTCCAGGTATACTTTCCAGGATTTGTCAACCACAGCATTCTTTCTCAATCCCTAGGTTTTGTCTGTCTGTTTTCTCTCCGTACCCTGCACATTCTATCCTCTTTTTCTCTCTATGATCTTAAGGTTTCAGGGAAATTAAAGAGTTGTTCCTTGTCACACAGCGGTTGGGGACTCCTATGTTAAACAGTTTTATTATTTTAAAAATTGGGAATAAAGACAAATCCAAAGAGGAAAATAAAAATCACTTGTCATCCCATAACCACCCACCCTTAATTTATTATTTTTTAGAAGTTCCTTCTTCTCTGCTTAGACACAAAACTTACTAATATCTGCTTATGTGATAAACTCATTTGGTTTTGGGGGTCTTAACTTGTCCAGTCTAATAATTATTTTGGTGGCAATTTGGAGGTCTCAGGATCCAAACGCAGCATTGAGGTTCAGACTCATAAAGAAGACTAACAGACACATCCTATGTCTGTTAAAAGAAGCCTTTAAAATTCTTTATTGTTCTGTAACCTTGTATTTAATCTGTGTTCCGATTGATTATGTGACCTTCAGAAAGGCTTATTTCAGGAGCAAGTAAGACACATCCTTGGTCAGTTTAAGCTTACAAGGGTACGGCAGCTGCCCAGCTCTTCAGCAAATGCAGGATATCCTACCGTGAGCAGGTGTTGCTGTGGGCTGTAGAAGAGATTCACTAGCCTGAAACTAAGTGTCGTTTTTTTCTTGTCAGCTCTGGGATCATGGAGCTAATCTTTAATCCTGGATTACAGTCAACCAAAGGATAGTACATATAACAGATGTGTCCCTGCATTTGGTATTATGAGGAAATTTCACTTGATTAAATTTTTTTTAATGATATCTTCATCTCCCATTTAGTATGTTGGTAGTGAAGCATAAGGTAATATGTGAAATCTTTTATTGCCAAATAGTTCCCAGTCTCAAAGCAAGTATTGTCATAGACTTGTCTGAATAAACAAAGGAGAACTTATGTGTTAAAGTGAGTGGGCATGTGGCTTTTTCTCAGTCCTAGGGATCATGGTGGATATTGGAATTAAGATAGTAGTCATAGTGATGAATCAGAGAGAAGATAAAAGCTGGGGAAGAGTACCAATGGGACAGCTGTAAAAGCAGCAGAAAGTCTGGGACTAACCCTGGAGGGAGCACAGCCAGTTTCCATCATTATAAGGTTTGTTATCTTGTTCCTCAGTGATCTAGGCCCCCAATTTGTATAGCCTTGTTGCTAACGTTCTTTTTGCTGCCATTTTCTTGTTCCTTGACTCCCTACTAGATATCGATCAGGATATTGGAACTGGACAGAGAGGACTAAATCACATGAATCAATTTTATTTCTGGTAGTCAGTTCTAGTAAAAAAAATTGATGGAAAGGTGGTTGAAGTATTACTTTACACTCTGTGTTCTTGAATTACCAATGCCGGCCCCTTTATTTTTCCATGGACAATTAAGATTTGGTTGAACATAGATGAATTAACACAGGCGTGAGCTACTGTTGGTCAAGGAAATTTTTGTTATTTATTATAATATCAACCTTTGGTATTTGAGTGCCAAATATATTTATCATTTGTATTTTATTTTATTTATATTTTTATTATTATTATTATTTTGAGGTACACGGGCCTCTCACTGTTGTGGCCTTTCCCATTGCAGAGCACAGGCTCCGGATGCACAGGCTCAGCGGCCATGGCTCACGGGCTTAGTTGCTCCGCGGCATGTGGGATCTTCCCGGACTGGGGCACGAACCCGCGTCCCCTGCATCGGCAGGCGGACTCTCAACCGCTGAGCCACCAGGGAAGCCCTATTTTATTTATTTTTTAATTGAAGTATAGTTGATTTACAATATTATATTAATTTCAGGTGTACAACATAGTGATTTAATATTTTTATAGATTATACTCCATTTAAAGTTATTATAGGGACTTCCCTGGCGGTCCAGTGGTTAAGACTTCACCCTCCAATGCAGGGGGTGCGGGTTCAATCCCTGGTCGGAGAACTAAGATCCCACATGCCTCGTGGCCAAAAAAACAAAACATAAAACAGAAGCAATATTGTAACAAATTCCATAAAGACTTTAAAAATGGTCCACATCAAAAAAAAAATCTTTAAAAAAAAGAAGAATAAAAAAATGTTATTATATAATATTGGCTACATTCCTTGTGCCATACAATATATCCTGGTAGCTTATTTATTTTATACATAGTAGTTTGTGCCTCTTAATCCCCTACCCCTATCTTGTCCCTCCCTCCTATCATTTGTATTTTAATACTTCATTTATTTCTCATTTTATAAAAATACTAAATAATAGGAATTATTTATAAAATATATAGTAAATTACAATATAAACATTATAAAATTATGTAAAGGGATTCCCTGGTGGTGCAGTGGTTGAGAGTTTGCCTGCCGAAGCAGGGGACGCGGGTTTGTGCCCTGGTCGGGGAGGATCCCACATGCCTTGGAGTGACTGGGCCCGTGAGCCATGGCCACTGAGCCTGCACGTCCGGAGCCTGTGCTCCGCAACGGGAGAGGCCACAACAGTGAGAGGCCCGCGTACCGGAAAAAAAAAAAAAAAAAAGTAAAAAGAAAGGATTATTTAACAAATTGTTTTTTGAATCACTAAATAACACTATGAAAAAAATTAATTTGCATCAGTTCTCATACCATACAACAAAATAAACTTCAGATGTAAAGGTTAAACTTTTTAAAAATCAACTATAGATCACTCTTAGAAGATAGATTAGGCAGTAGAAGAAACTGCAAAGCAGATGACAAGCAGCTATAAAAATATTTTGTTCAAAACATAATAAAATTAAAAGAAAAATGCTTTTGTAAAAAGCCTCTTCGTATGTATCAAAGAAATAGAAAGCTCCTTTGAGCTTATGAGAACTGCAAGACCCTAATAAATAAATGGACAAGGGATAAATTTGATAATTCATACAAAGAAGATGTATTAAACAAATGTTGAGAAAATATCCTATATCACTGGCAATTAAAATAGTGCGAACTTATAAAACACTATTTTATACCTAACTAAATTAGCACCAAAAAATAATCGGCAACATACATTGCTGGCAAAGTTGTAGTAAAAGAGACTTGCTCATACTTTGCTACTGTCAGCAAAAACTAGAAAAATCCTTTTGGATAGCAACTTGGAATGTATACCAAGAACCAGGAAACTATACTCTTTAATCTCAGGATTGAACGTGAGGAAGTAATATAAAGAAAGAAAAAAGTATCAAATTTAACTTAGCAAACAAAAAAGTGGAAACAAGTACAAAAAAAGGTAAGAGGGTACAGTAAGTAACTATTAAGCTTATAATAAAAACTGTAAGTACATGGGGAATACATAATATATGAAAAAAGTAGAAAAAATTATACATCACATACAACTCTGACATAGCTGTATACATATAAACAAAGACTAAAAGAAGATGAAAACAATATGTGCTGGGATTTCAGATAAAATATGTGCTTTTCTGCTTTTTCTAGTATTTTCTAATGTTTTCTAGTACTTAACAGTAAATAAAGATTGCATAAATAGGAAAAAAGACAGCGAAAGACTGTCTAATTTTAGTAATTATGTATTAAAAATTAGGGTAACTTGGGCTTTTATAGAGTTATTTGGAGAAATATTGCCCAGTTATGTTCTTGCTCAGAATCCAGTGTTAGTACTTTATTCAGCCCCCAGAATGGTCAAAATGACACTGTGTTTAGTTCTTCACTAGACCCCTAATGAATAAAACTAAGTGTGCCATCAATACCTGTGTCCTATGGGTGCCACATGAAAAGCCTATAGGGATGAAAGTCATTAGACGCTGTAAAGATACTAAAAGCAGTCGTCTGTAACTTATTGTTTCCACCCAAACTTGTTTCTTTGGTGATTTCATATTTGTGAGCTATTTGTATTGTAGAGAGATTGTTTTTGTATAGCATCTATTCAATTTCAGTAGAGCAGAAACCTTTAATACTGCTCATACCAGAAGAATGGGACAAGTGCCGATGCTTTTAATCACCCTCACTATAATTTTTTCTGCTCTATGTATTTATATTTTAAAGGTCATGTTTTAACCTTTGTAATGAGAAACCACATTTTATTAAGCATCTACAGAATTTCTTTTCTGTTAGAGAAAATTAGAAAAGAGGGAAATGTAGTTCCCTTCTACTCTTTCTGCGCTTGCTTCATTGATGTAGTAGTGAGTTGATTTGCTTTCAAGACCAGAATATCTTCAAAGCTGATTCAACACTACTTTGTTCAGTGTTCTGCAAACAGTGGCCTTTAAGCGATTGGTGATCTGACAAGAATCTCTCATAACCTTTAGCATTGTCATCATCTTCTCCTCACTCTGTGGGGCTCTTAGCTCTTTGATGTTCATTTCTGACCAGTGCAGTGATAATGCACTGGCAAAAAGGATAATCAATGGATTATAGTCGTCTTTTTAAGTTGCATGAGATTAAAGCACATATTGATTGAATTTTTGATCTATTTTAAATAGCATTTTATTCATTTTAAATGTAATATAGGCTGAAACTAACACAATATTGTAAATCAACTATACTTCAATTAAAAATAAAAGTACTATAGGCTTATGGTTTAAAATTTTTAATACAGAAAAGGATAAACAACATAACATGAATCATCAATAATGCCACCACTTAGAAATGACCCCTGTTATATTTTTGGTGCAGAAAGAAATTAAACTTTAAGAAAAACAGAAACTTGAAAATACTGCATCTATATGAGTAAATATATTATGACTAATGACCCTCTCTCTCAAATACTTCATGAGAGATAATGTGGTATAGTAGAGAAAACACTGTCCCTGAATTCAAGCCAGTTCTGGAGTCCTGGGCCCTGTTTTGCCACTTACCAATTATGTGACCTTGATTAAGTTACTTAAGGCATGGTTACCCTATGGCTTAGTTTTCTCATTTTTAAATAACCGTAATAAGGCCAGACTTATAGGATTGTTGTAAGAATTAAACACATGACAGATCTAAAGCATTATGCTAGTGTCTGGCGTATAGTAAGTGCTAAATAAAAGGTATATACTAATTTAACTATTATACATCATTAGATCTTTAGGAGAGTATCACTGAAAATTCATTCAGCAAGTATTAATTGAGAACCTGCACTAGAAATTCAAAGAGGAATAAAGCAACACATAATGGGTGATGGGGTAGGGATGGTGATGTAGAGACAGATAGGTGAATTGACTGAACATGCAAGCTTCAAGTGAGGAGGTGGGGCTGTGGGAGTGTCAGGATGTGTTTTGTTCAGAGGTGATTATATTGGAGATCTCTGATCTGCTGAATTTCACTGGTTAAAAATTGATACAAACTAATACATGTGAATATCTTATCTATGGTATCAAGACCCATAGAAAGGTTATATCTTTTGGAGAGTTACCGGGTGAGAGACAAAGGATAGAGGTCATTTTGGGTGATGGTGAAGTTGGTCCCTTCAGAGTGGCCTTGTAGAATGGCCCCTGAGCATTCTACAAGGGGCCATTGAGATCTCTTTAAGCTTGTTTCTCACTTGTGTGCCTAGATACTTGGGAAGTGCCATTTGAGGAGATCTCAGAGCTGCAGTGGCTGGGTAGTGGAGCCCAGGGAGCTGTCTTCTTGGGCAAGTTCCGAGCGGAGGAGGTGGCCATCAAGAAAGTGAGAGAGCAGAATGAGACGGATATCAAGCATTTGAGGAAGTTGAAGCATCCTAACATCATCGCTTTCAAGTAGGTCAAGGCTTTTTTTTTTTTTTTTAAAGAAATAGAGAGATTTTCTTTCCCCCAGTATATACATTTAAGTTCCTGCTTTGAAAGACATGTTAAGAACACTCTACAGACTTAGCACTGTGCTAGGTGCTTTGGGAGGGTACCAAAGAACTATTATATTAGAATCATGTCTTTAAGGATTTTATAGTCTAATAGTTCTTTTTGCCAGAGCACACACTTCTTGGAAGGGATGTATGTGGGACAGAGGGAGAAGGTAGATTCCTGCCAAGCAGTCAGATCTGCTGAATCAATGTCATTATCAGTAGGACAACAGAGGCTACTTCAAGATAACCTGAACATCCTAAAATTCAGTTAAGAAAACAAAGCTAACATGTGAAGTGATCAGAGAACAATTAGTTCCTTGTAAATAGAGATGTATTTTCTTACTAGTTTCTATTAGTGTCCGTTCTTAAATATTAACTTGTAATAACAGGTACCTTCAGAGTATTTCTCCCTGCCTCAAGTTTTGCCAGATCCATTTTCAAGGAATGCCAAACACTCAGCTTTCTAAATCTAATAATAGTAGAATTAGTGATGATAGTAAGTTAAATGCTATATTTATTTCACAAAGTGGTTGTTTTCAAGAGTATGTGAATATATCTTTCTAGTTTAGTCCCTTATTTTCATAATATTGACAGGGATCCCTAGCAAAATAGAAAGATTCAGAGGTAAATTTGTAGAAGGCACCAAACTTGGCAGTGCTGAGCTCTGAATATGTATAATCTCTTCTCCCTGTACTCTTCCCTTGAGTTCCTTCTCTTCCCAGCCTTGAAATTTTGCCCTAGGCTTGAACAAATGAATAATGAGTGGCTTAAGAGGAAGAAAGGTGAAGAACAGGAAAGAAAGCCTTTAGGAAGGAAGAGAGATTAGAAATTAGAGCTTCTTGGTATATTTTTATATTATATATATTTCAATTCTGGAAAATAGTATGACCAATAAGCCTATAGCTAAAAGTAGAATAACTTACAAATTCCCCTTTCCTAACCTAGGAGGGACTTCCTCCAGCCCCCAAGAGGAATCCTTTCCTCAATAAAACTCTCATTATAAAGCTAAACATGTCATGCAATAATTTCTAATTGGAAATATATCCCCAAAGTAAGGAATAGAAATCATGGGTACAAGTTTTGTAGAATGGGTTTAAATGTGTATTGAGGTTGAGTTTTGATTCCCAAAGAAGACCCCTTACTTTGGAAAGGGAAAGAAGTGTGAAAAGAAGAGAAGCATTCAACTGGGATACTAAATGAAGTCCTTGGATTCATTTCCTTGTGGAAGGAACATCCCTGGAGAGGACATGGGAGAGAATTTCAGTTGCTGTAGTGATTCTATTATTGGTTGCCTTAGGAGGGCCAGGAGGATGTGAAACTAAAACAAAATGCTATCGAGACCAATTATAATCCTTCCCAAGATGATAAGTTTCTCAAGACAATAGGAGGATTATTTTTAAGCAGACAAGTCTGTCAGAGGCTCACTTTCATTCATTTTACTTCACTGAGAGGATCATCATTGCAGTGCGGTTACCCTCATAAATGGAAGGAAGAGCCTTTTATTTAACTAAACTTTAAGCTTAAATCACTGGTATGCTAGGTTTGAGACACTGAATGTTCTATAGATGAGCATGGCTTTTTGGCCTCCCAAAGTGAACTAGGCTATGAGTCTCAGGTAAGAGGGCTTTCTAGCAAGAGGTCGTGGGTTACTGAAGGTAGAAATGTGTCCTCAGAGGATGAGTGCGAGAAGCTTGATTTTTCCTTCCTTTCTTTTGTTTCTTCCTTTTTCCTCTGAGTCTTTTCCCCGCTTTACCCTCTGACCCTCCTACCTGCATATAGAGTTTTCAGCATTATGGATAAGTATTGCTCTGTTGGTGTCCAACTCTTTAGGCTGAAGATGCTTGAATTGTCTTTACCTCTACATGGAAAACAATAGTGAGACTGTGTCCCTGGCCCATTACACCATGCTCTTGAGGCATTGTGCAGTGTTATGTTTGCAGCCATCTGTGCCATGTGTTGCTTAGCCAATGAATCATTCAGAACCGTCTGGAAGATATGAAGGCATGATTAGATTTTAGTACATCTCTCTGGATACTGATTTCTGTGCTTTCAGCTTCTTTTGAAGTTAGTAAGAACCATGTACAGAAGGGAAGTGCAAGAAAGGAATACTATATTCTCTTTTTCTTCCAATTTTTAAGCAATCTTTTAAGAAAACCCAACCTGCCTGTTCCTAATGGAATTGAGTGCCAAAGGGAAGAAAAGGTAGCAATTAGAAGTGATTATAGAGCTGTTATTTATAGCTACTAAGAAGTCTTGTCATAGTACAGGGCTGATGGAATGATTGCTTCTCATTTGTCAGTCAAGAAAGACGAAAAGTGTATAACATATCGCTGTTAGGCTCTTTATGTCAATATTTGTCTGACAAGTTAAAACATACTTGAGTAAGATGCTGAGTAGTTTCAAATAAATATTTGTTTTGATATTCTTAAGCACATTACACTATTTCTGCCCTTATTCATTATTTCTCTGTAGTAAAAATTAAATTGTCTGTTGCTGTATACTTGTGCTCCACTGAGGTTTCCTGAAAGTCAAGTAATAGAAACTTAAAAAATTTTTTCTTTAAAAATCAAGATGAGAATTCTGGGGAGCTTAGAAAATGATAGGAGAGTAATAGAAATAGCTTTGCGGCATTTGACAGGCACATCAAAGCAGGGAAAATAAAAACTAATTATACTTATTCATAATCTGCCGTTGTTATAAGACTTTCACATGATCACAAGTCACAACCTCTAAATTCTTTCAGCACTTATGGCAGCCTAAGAGATAGGACATGAATTGGTAGCTGGCTGAGGACTTTAGCTGGGAGTCTTGTAGGTAGAATAACGATATTCCTTTGGAGGAAGGCATACGTATCATTAAGAAATAAGACACAGAGAATTGCTCATGGTAATTTTTCTTCTCTTTTCTGATTCTCAGAACAAAACTGTGAAGTAGACCTAATATGATTTTCCCACTTTTATAGGATAACAGTATTAATATAGGCATCCCCAATATGCTTGTCTATACAAACTTTTAAAAGCTGGAAGGGAGGCAGTGTAGCATAGTAAGTGGAAAAAGCATGGGCTTTGAAGTAGACAGACTGGATTCGAATCCCAGCTCTGTCATGTATTAGTTGTATGATCCTAGGACAAGTCAGTTTTCCTCGCTGAGCTTTACCTGTAGAAATGGAAAAGATAATATCTATCGTACAATGGTTTGAGGCAGATTAAATACGACAACTAACTAACATGTAAACATGCCTGACAAATAGAGGATGTTCTTTCGTGTTAGTACCCTTCCTCCTACCCCTTGCCTCTGTACTTGTTTGCGCAAAGGCTTTATCAGCAAAGAACGTGCAGGTGAAGTTAAACAATATTTGTCAAGGACTTGCTGTGAACTTCTAAGCTATGTGGTAGAAAGAAAAGTACTTGAAGACCTTTTCCTTTAAGGAACCGATAATCTGTATAGGGAGAGAAAAATTGCATATAAAAAACAAATATGTAGCATAAGAAATTAGAGAAGAGAAAGATTTTTTTTTAGACTGGAATAATCAGGAAAGGCTTCATAGAAGATGTAGGAATTGATGAAAATAGAGGCTGCATAGGTGTATAATACATTGTGTAACATTATTTTTGTTCTAAACAGAAATGTTTTTCAGCTACTCTATAACATAGAAAATTGATTCTTTTGGTCCTCAGTCTAGTTATCTTAAATTTGAGTAATTTGAAATTCAACAAATAGTAAAAATAGCAATATTTTATTTGAATTCTCTCTGTACACTATATATAAAACTTTCCATTTAATTTTTAAAGGAAGATATTTAAATTATTCTTAACAATCTAAAATATCCAGGCTACACAAGTATCAGAGAAAGGTGCTCTTTGTCCTAGAATGGAATGGTCCCCCGGAAAAAGCACCGATATAGCATAGCATATAGATATCTAAAGTGAACAAAACAAACTAAAATTGTCTATGCACATAACGAAGAAACATGTAGACTAGAGGGACTTAAATGGTAATTTAAGGGTCAGGAAAGATTATATGCATTTTTAAAATAATGTGGACAGAGAATTGGTCTTAATTATTAAATTTATTAAATATTCTTAAAATATAAATATGTATACATATATGTTTATATGGATGTGTGTACTCATGTACATGTCTGTGTTTTCTTGAAAGGGGTGTTTGTACTCAGGCCCCATGTTACTGTATCATCATGGAATACTGTGCCCATGGACAACTTTATGAGGTTTTGCGAGCTGGCAGGAAGATCACACCTCGATTGCTAGTAGATTGGTCCACAGGAATTGCAAGTGGAATGAATTATTTACACCTCCATAAAATTATTCATCGTGATCTCAAATCACCTAAGTGAGTTCTGGAACTAATTTTTCAGCCATTTTGTTTTATTGTTTTGAAATATGGAATTTTATCAACCATAGTTGAAGCTTTTGGACATCATATTTTCAGTTCAGTTTAAATTAGCACAGTGGATAACTCTATTTGCATGTTTGGGGGATTATTGTTAACCTACTTACCTATATGGCAGATATGTCCAGGCACCTGACAGTAGTTTTCCCTTTTTGTTGCCTTTTAATTGTACAACTATGAAACAAAATATATTAACTAAAGTATTCACTTTCCATCATCTCAGATAATTAATGCCAGACTTTCCCATTGGAAGGCTTGACTTGTTGTTTTCCCAGTGTGTTCCCCCCAGAAAACCAATTTTTTAAAAACTGAGTTTCAGAAATATATACAACAGGATAAAAATGGATAAGAAACAGAGGCAAAGAGAAAATAAAAACATTAACTAAAGCTTCTTCACAAAATGTATGCCATAAGATTCTGTACAGTTGTTAGAGGTGGCTTATGAATTTCGCTTTGAGCTTCCTAGAGTCTAAGCAAAGAAGGAAACAAGGTAACGAGGTTCACAGTGCCCATTAAATAATATAAATTGGTTATTTAAGAGAAGCAGATTGGCATATCCCAATGATCTGTATTGTTCTAGGGTGTGATGGCTTAGGAGTGAATATGATTTGAACCTAATACATTTTTAGAGGGTGTCAAATTCAGAACCAGGCAGATCCATCTCCTGACCCTAAACATGGTCCTAAAGTAAATCGCTTGAGGAAATTGGATCCCAAAGATTACAGGTGGGGAATTTTGAAGTGTGTCCATATTTCATTGGAGATCAAAGAAGCCTAACTAAAAGAATTGTGGGCTGACTCACATGATAACTTCTTTTTGAAAGGGCTATTTTATCTTGAAGATTATGAGTTTGGAGGAACTAAGGTGATTGGCAGTGGAAAGAATCAGAATGTGTGAAATTCCATAAAAATGTATTGACTTAAATAACTTTGTCTGTGTTACACATAATAAAAAAAAAACCTTTAAAAAAAAAAAGAAAGAAAAGAAAAGAAAAGCAGAGCTGTTTTTAGTAACCTGTTTTCAAAGTGATTCTTTGGCTACCAATAACCACTTCAAAAGGAATGTTTATTCAGTTCCCCAAAATGCATGAAGGAAGGAAAGGAATTGATTAAATGGTATATTTCAGTGTAGCTCCTATTTTTAAACATTATTTTCATTATTTCCCACCACATTTTTGTTTAGAGAAGCAGAGAAGAATTAATCTTTATCCAAAAACATATTTGCATAGTGCTTTCATGGTTTACAACATTTTAAAATATCCATGATCACATCTGCTTTGATCTTAGCAAAAATGTATGGAATAGATGTAACATATATCATTTTATCATTTTATATAAGAAAATCTAGAACTCAGAGCCCAAAGTCATGGAGCTAGGACTTGAACCCAGAACTTAGCCCACAGACCACTGCATTCTCCCTCATCATGTGAAGATGAGGGATTCACAATTAATCCTGCCTCTTCTCCATGGAAGATACAAATCTGTCCTTGATTATCAACTTCAAAGCAGCTCTTATTTATCACCATAGTTCTCAACAATGTTTATTATAGTCGTTAGCTCACTGAACAACCTTCTCCTTGCTTTACTTGCAAATAAACTTTATTACAGTGTTCATTCCTTCTGTTCACATTTTTCACACAATCTGTTGCTTTTGCCATCCACTGCATACACATGAAGTACACAAAATACTTGCCGAAGACCTCTTTTCGGTACGCGGGCCTCTCACTGTTGTGACCTCTCCCATTGCAGAGCACAGGCTCCGGACACGCAGGCTCAGCGGCCATGGCTTACAGGCCCAGCTGCTCCGCTGCATGTGGGATCTTCCCGGACCGGGGCACGAACCCGTGTACCCTGCATCTGCAGGCGGACTCTCAACCACTGCGCCACTAGGGAAGCCCCCAAAGACCTCTTTGAATGGCCTCCTTCTTAACCACTTTGTTCTCTTTAAGAATTAATTTTAGGAAATTCCCTGGCAGTCCAGTGACTGCCCCGGTTCAATCCCTGGTCAGGGAGCTAAGATCCTGCAAGCCAGGCAGAGCGGCCAAAAAAAAAAAAAAAGAAGAAGAATTAATTTTAGAGGAAGAATTCAGGAAATTTTAGGATATGTAAATCACATGCTACTCTCTTTAACTCTTGTCATTTAAAAATTAGAGCAGGCACTTCCTTGGTGGTCCAGTGGTAAAGAATCCGCCTTACAATGCAAGGGACGTGGGTTCGATCCTTGGTCAGGGAAATAAGATCCCACACACCGCAGGGCAACTGAGCCCGCGCACCACAACTACTGAGCTCGTGCACCTCAACTAGAGAGCCTGCGTGCCGCAAACTAGAGCCCACGTGCCCTGGAGCCTGCGTGCCACAGCTAGAGGGAGAAAACCCAGACTCCACAACTAGAGAGATACCCACGCACCGCAACGAAAGATCCCACGTGCCTCAATGAAGATCCAAGTGCTGCAACTAAGACCTGATGCAGCCTAAAATAAATAAATAAAATAAATCTTTTTAAAAAATAAAAATTAGAGCAATAAGTTTGTTATCTAGTAAGTCTTTCCCTCTGCTATCAGTACCATCCCGAACCTCCAGCAGCCTTGGCCTCTTTGGGTTCCAAGCTGACACTGAGAAGACAAAGGTCAATCTGCTGTAAAGAGAGATTTCATTACCTACATTAAATCCTTAGGCTGTATGACCCCAACTTTGTCTCAGAAGCCTTCACGAAAGTCCCAACGTTGTATCTTTTCTAGTCTCCTCCCATGGCTCTTCCCTCTTGTCATACTAACAGGTCCCATAATGAGCAGAACAAAAGAGGCAGAAGAGGAAGCTTCTAGTGTTTTTCTTACTAGGAGCTTATCACCTTTTTTTACTTTCAGCGTATATGATACCAGCAATTCTCCAGTTATCTCACATATCCCATGATATTTTAATCCTTATGCATTTTCACCAAGACTAACATGATTAAATCAAAATTCCTAAATTATGTAAATTTTATATGTCACGTACAAAACCAGGGTTAAGATATGGATGAAGGTATTCTAAAGCAATCATAAGCAATGAACTGTTTGGTAGAGAGCCATCTGACATTGGCGGGGAGAGGGGCAAATGTCAAGTTCCTGGTTCACATAGAGGAGGAAGGAGATAGATTGAGCAGTTTTCTGTTTTCTAGCCGCCTCGATTCTGATACTATTTGAGTATTAAGACTTCTTGTTAAAATTAAGTCTGTATATCATTAAGCCTCTGAAACCCTAACTCATTACATTTTAAAGTTCTAAACAGGTTATTTCAAGTGAATTCAGTCTAGTGTGTGTGGATGCTAATTCTCTGGATTTGACTGGTACTAGATTTTATTCACTTTAAGGCTAGCAAAAGAAGTTTGCCCCAAGTCACAACCCAGATCACTGTAACAAGTATAACATGACTTGTGTGGAATCTACCTAAGCTTAAATTTATTCCTGCTTTTCCTTATCAACATTAATGGAATCCCAGCATACTTATTAGCCTTTTATAATAATGAATCCCTTGTGTCATGGTGCCATGCATGATTTTAGTTGGTCATCATTTAATCAGTGTTTTAAAAGAAGTGTTTTTCCTGTTGAGTTGTCTGAGACCAGCAAGGATGAAGACCAATATTTATGGAGATGGGTGCTTTACATATATTACCCCATTTAGTTCAAATGAAAATCCTATGAGACCATTATTACAGACCCATAATCCCTCATCCAAAGCTCTTGGAGTCAGATGATTTCAGAAATGTAACATAGGGCATTACCTTACACCCCCAGCGAAGTCTGGGGCCACATCCTATGATCAGCCACATTCATAAATCTGCAGCAAAACCTTTGACAGTCGCACAAAGTGGGATAAGTTGAGTTTGCTTTATATATATGAAAAAATATTTATAAAGAATTTTTGGAGATTTTTGAATTGTGGATAAGATACTGTGACTTGAATTGTCTCCATCTTACAGATGAGAAAACTGTCTTAGAAGAATTAAGTAATTGGCAAAGGTCACACAGTTAGCAGTGGTGGAGGCAGGATAAAACCAGATGTAGAAAGCCCACTATGCTATGCTACCTCACAAGTATGAATGATGCTGTTTGTGGTGTGTAGCTAATGCCCCAGTAGTACTGGAACTCGAGAGCTGAATTCTGCAAGGTAGGAGGCAGCAAACAAAATCTTCAGTTGCCAGTTAGTCGTGATTTTCATTAATACTAACGATCTGGATGTTTTCTTTATTTCTTTTTAAAGTGTTTTAGTGACTCACACAGATGCAGTAAAAATTTCAGATTTTGGTACATCTAAGGAACTTAGTGATAAAAGTACCAAGATGTCCTTCGCTGGCACAGTAGCATGGATGGCGCCAGAGGTGATACGGAATGAACCTGTCTCTGAAAAAGTCGATATATGGTGAGTGGTGCAATCTGTGCCAACCAGAAAGCCTGTTCCCACTTTCACCCTGTTAGCGCTTTCCTCTTTCAACACGTCTACTTTCCCAAAATATTCTTTAGTATTACTCACTTCTGGTTGGTTTCAGTCTCATATAATCTGAGGTACTACCCAGCATGATCATCACACCTGGTAAGAAGGTCTGGGGGAGAAGGAATTAGGGTGAATATCCATTCAGTAAGTCATCAGTTTGGGGGACTCCCAGAGAATATGCTGAACTTTCTGGAAAACTAATAGTTCACTTTATATAGCCATTTAGTATAAAAGTCTTTCTGAAATATACTACATAATTTTCACCTTCTTGAATAAAATATGTTGAACAAAGTTTACCTATTCTTGGTGACTGAGACCATCATTGGGTATATCAGTGATGTACTTTGTGATACAGTTATATGATTTAGACCTATTTGAGGTGTATGGGGCTGTTTGCCCTTTTATTAAACAGCCCTGATGGGCTTTATTTTTTTGGAGGGGGAGTTAATCTTTATTAACTTTTCCTCTGAGGTTACAAATCTCTGCTATTAACAGTATATTTCCCTTGGGACTTCCCTGGCGGTCCAGTGGTTAGGACTCCACGCTTCCACTATGGGGGTCACGGGTTCAATCCCTGGTCAGGGAACTAAGATCCTGCATGCTGCGTGGCCTGGCAGAAAAAAAAACAAAAAAAAACAAAAACAAAAACCCCGGAATATTTCCCTATAGTTGTTTTTCTTCCATTCTTAATATTGGCTACTAGTAACTTTTAGACTTAAAACCAAAAAAATAGCATATGTTAAAATTGCATGTAATTTTAGAGTAAATAAGATAAAGTAGAAATGTGGGATCATTTGTAATTTGGGTAATTATTACCAAAGTGTCCTTATTAGGGATTATACCAATTTATGTTCCCAAAAGAAATGTGTAAGAGTGTTCTTACAGTCTCAGCAATAAAATGTGTTAAACTTTGGGATTTTTTTGCCAACCATATAGGTAAACAAAGTGTCATAGGTGCAGTTTTAATTTGTATTCCTCTTCTAATATTATAAATAAGGTTGTACATTTTTTCATATATTTATGAACCATTTGTAATTTCTTATTTGTGAACTACTCTAATCCTTTACTAAGCTTTCTGATCTTTTATTCTTATCAATTTACAGGAGTATTTTATATATTAAGGATTTTATCCTTTTGTGTATATAAATTATAGGTACTTTTCACTTTTGTTGTTTTTCTTATGGTGGAAGTTTTTTTCCACAGCAAGATTTTCTTTTAAGCAGTTTGATTTATCAGTCTCTCGTGTTATGGCTTCTGGATTTCTTAACTAGAAAAGACTTCAACATTCTAAGATTCTTTTTTTTTAATTTCCATGTGTTCTTTGACGATTTTTATGATTTCGTTTCTCACATTTAAATCTTTGATACATTTAGAATTTACCTTGATGTAAGATGAAGTGTAAATTTGTTTCCCCAATTCTCCCAACAGCATTTATTGAATAATCAGTTTTCCCCACTGGTGTGAGATGTCACTTCTCTCATATACTCAATTCCTATATGTTTTGGGTCTATTTCTGGATTTCTATTCCATTCCAATATTCTGGCTGACTGTTGATCACCAGTGTTAATTATTGAAGCCTTATAGTATGTCTTAATATCTGATAGTGTTGGTTACCCCCTCACTAATTTTCTTTTTCAGAGTTTTCCTGGCTGTTTCTATTTTTCCTATAACAATATTAGAATTTTAAAACTGGGTATATATTCGATTGAATATTAATAAATGAATAACTAAAATACAAGTCAGTCTTTCTGAAATGTCTTTTATACTTGTTCCCGGTGCTACTGTAGGTCTTTTGGAGTGGTGCTTTGGGAGCTGCTGACAGGAGAGATCCCATACAAAGATGTAGACTCTTCAGCCATTATTTGGGGTGTTGGAAGCAATAGCCTACACCTTCCAGTTCCTTCCACTTGCCCTGATGGATTCAAAATCCTTATGAAGCAGACATGGTAAGAAATATGTTTTTCCCAATATTCTCTTTTACCTTCTTCCTCAAAACCATATTTAAAACTCTCTAAACTATATTTAAAACTGCAAGGAAGTCTCTAACGTGTATTTGGAGTGAATAACCTTACTTTGTGTAAAGTCTAGGAGACTTGGAATTTGAGAACTTTGGATTCAAATACTTGCTCTGCCCTTTTTTATCTGTGTAGTTTTGGGTATGTCATCCAAGTATCAGTTTTCTCATCTGTAAAATGGGGGTAACACCTACTCATAGAGTTGTTGTGTTATGATTAATTAAAAGTTATAAATAAAGAATTTGGTGTGATATCTTAAAATAGTAGGCCTTAGTAAATGATAGCTATCATTACTTTACCAGTCCTAAGGGATAATTATTATAAAACAGATCCTAGAGATTTCCAGTTCATCATTAGAGGTATCTCATAATTACATTTTCCTTTTGCTCTTCAGTACATCAAAACAGCCTGAGACATAGCCACACATGGAGTCAAAAATATTTTTTATAAAGTAGAGTAAAATCTTTATCCTCCTGGACACAACTTCTCAAATGCACAAGCTATTTTTTTTTTTTTTTTTAACTTTTAGGCAGAGTAAACCTCGCAATCGACCTTCTTTTCGGCAGACACTCATGCATTTAGACATCGCATCTGCGGATGTACTTGCCACCCCACAAGAAACTTACTTCAAGTCTCAGGTAAGTCTGGAAACTGTTCCAGGTGCTGCTAAACAGACAGGAAACTCTCAGTGAGAAGGAGTAAGGGTATTCTGATTCTGATAGCAATTATATGACTCTATTCATTGTGAAACAATAATGATATCTCACACGTATGACATTTTTGGAGTTTTTTAAGCCCTTAACATATATTATTCTCTTATTTGAAGATAGCATGTATTAAAATATCATCTTCCTAGTGGGTTCTGGTGAAGTTGTTGGAGAGAAAAGAGGAAAAGAGGATATGAAAACTGTATGTATATACATTTGAATTAGAATTACTGCTGACCTTCATGAAAATATTGCTTTCCTTAAAGTTAGAAAAGCTAAAGTACAGAGGAGGAAAATTAAATCCCAGAGAGAGCCCGTTGATTAAATTAGGCTTTTCACTAACTTTAAGTGTGTCACCTAGTAGCACCAAATAAAATATAATTTAATGTATCTGTTAGCCTTTACTCCATTACTTATGGCTCCATTACTTTTGGCATAAGTCCCAAAACTTATGGCTTAAAACAATAAGCTGTTGTTTAGCTCATGATTCTGTGGGTTTGTAATCTATGCTGGGCAGTTCTTCATTTGGCTTTGACTTGGGATCACTCACGTGTCTGCAGTCAGTTGCCAGGTTGACTGGGAGGCTGGCTGATTCCAGATGGTCTCATTCACAAGTCCAGCGATTAGCTGGCTATTAGCTAGAACACCTCTGTTCTCCTCCACGTGGCTTCTTATCCTTCAGCAGGCTAACTTGGGCTGGTTCACATGGTCTGCTCAGGGTACCAAATGCAGCAAGAGAGCAAGCCCCAGCGCACACGTGACTTTCCAGCCTGTGTGTGCATTGTGGCTGCTAATGTCTCATTGGCCAATGCAAGTCACGGGCTAACCCAGATTGAGAAATAGATCTCACCTCTTGACAAGAGAATCTGCCGTCACATGTTGTAAGGCATGGGTGCATTACTGATAAATTTGTGACCATTAAATAAAAATGCTGTAAATGGCATAAGGATCAGTGGTCTAACCACCGTCAAGATGGGTAGGGAGTCGTGAGGGATCAGTATACATGAGGTCCTTACTTACCCCTACCAGACCCAGGCAATAGCAAAAGGAGTAAAATGGGATGAAACTATGGCTTTTGAAATAATTGTGATGATCTTAAATTATAGCTTTATGCTTATAGAATTTTAAATATAGTATTACCTAATTTCTTCTCATACAGAAGAAATTTCTTCTCACTTTCCAAAATGAATTTTTGCAAGATGAATTCCACCTCTGCATTGACTTCCAGTATGATTTCAAAGATTCATTTTCAGAGAATTTCTTCTCAGAGAAGAAATATTATTACCAATTAGTGTCTCAGTCTACTCCTAATAGCCCCCAACTCCAATGGGTGATGAGTTTACCTACCAGGAAAGTATGCATTGAAAGCAAACTGGACTGGGAGGGGCATCATCCCTGGGAGTTGAACAAGTCCTCCAATATGCTTTATTACCTGGCCCAACCAGAGGCTTGGAGTACTTGCTTCTCTGGTGTCTGATAAACAGAGAGATATTCCGCCCATCAGATATTGGGGAATATCTTAATTAAGGAACAAGGTCTTTGCAGTTTCTAAGGAATAATAAATCAGAGACCTTTCCTCTATTGCCTGAAGTTCTAACATGCTATGACCCACAAACTTAGCTCTCCCCACACTGTCTTTGAATAGTCTGGCTTGCCCCTATAGTTTTTTGGTGTTTCTGGGGGATTCTTATGTAAGTAAAGTGTTTGATTTTAGAGAAAATAAGAGGATAACTTCATGACATTTCCTATGTTCTTTGATATGCATTCAGGTAAATTCCCTTAGAACTATTAAAACTATTGCCTATCTATAAAAATACATGTAGGTATTGGCTACTGGATTAGAAATCTTTCATATATTTTCTTTTGTTAAGAAGAAGACTTAAGTCCTCTTGTGAAATGAAAGAGAATAATAGTGAGTACTCTCCAGGAAATTTTTCAGACTTTAAGATATGGTTACAATCACAGCGTTGCTTCCTTTACTAGAAAACTATACGTACCACAATTCTGAAAAGCAATTTTTGGTGAGAATACTAAGCCACAAGCCATTGAGAGTATAACTGTACATACTTGGAAGACATCAAATTCTAAACAGATGCTACTTGTGTGCTCCCAGAATATCACTTCTGAAGCCAGCGCCACACTTTCTGAATACCCACCATATATATAAAACACTGTGTAGTACAACTAAGTCCCCGCAGTTAGTATCCTTACTTGTGTAAATTCACTTTTATTAATCTATGCAGCATTAAGATTAAACTCAGAGAAGGTTCTCTGAGAGCAAGAGTATGAAAAGGAGAGGAAGGGGAGGAAAAGGAATAGAAAGGAAAAACAGTGCATTGGACATCTTTTAATATTCATACATTCTACCACATTTTTCTCCCAGCATAAAATTTTACCTCTCCTTAAATAGTTCAAAATACCCTTGCTAGTTCCTAAAATCTTTCGGGTATTTACAAGCTGATTTGTTTCTGGGTCTGAAATTCAGACTATCTCTGGCTAATGATAATAAAGTATTGGGTTGGCCAAAAAGTTCGTTTGGGTTTTTCCCGAATGAAAACCCATCTTACGGAAAAACCCAAACGAAATTTTTGGCCAACCCAATATTTATGGACTAACGAGGGAGGTACTGGGAAAAGTAACAGATTTTGAGCCTAAACCCCTGTCCTGTGACTTTGGATAAGTCACTAAATTTCCCTAAACCTCAGCTTACTCATCTAAACAATGAGGATAACCATATCTTCCCTTCCTTGTGGAGTTTTGGTGAGGATCAAATAAGATAATAAACATGCAAGTGCATTATAAACTGTAAAGAACTGTTTGATTGTTAAGATATTATTATTCACCTCCCACAAAGCTATAAAAATTAAGCCTCCTTGGAGGTATTACATTCTGGATACTTTTTCTTTCTTTTTTTAAGACCCATTTATCCTTGTTTTTATTATTAGAAATGGGAAAATAGTTATTTACTGGTTGCTAATTATAAAGAAGATGGGTTGCTATTTGAGGAATGGGTATTTAATATATGTGAGAAGCACTGGTCTTTGAGTCTGGGGACCTGGATTCTGGTCACCATTACACCATTAATGTGGATGAGTAATTGGATGCCACTGGGCCTCTATTTTCCCACATATAAAATAGATGTAACAATGTCTGCCATATATCTCAGACATGTTTATAAAAATCTAATAACTAAAGTCCTTGGTATTTGCTGCTACTATAGAAAGGAAAAAGTTACATAGGAAGCTAGAAATAAAATTACCTAGGACATCTCAAACTCTAATTGGGAATTTAAGATTGAGTTTTTTTAAGTCACGTTATTCTGTATAATCTACAAACATAAAATACATCCTTTTTACTTGTACAATTTGATGTGTTTTGGCAAATATATACACCACAAACAAGATACAGAATATTTTCATCATTCCAATTTTCTCCACGTCCTTTTGTATCCAGTCCCTTCCTCCCAGCCCCAGTCCTTGCTAAAAAGATATTTGTCTTCTATTCCTATGGTTTTGTATTTTCCAGAACGTCATATAAATGGAATAATATGATATGTAGGCTTTTGTGCCTGTCTTCGTTCACTTAGCATAATGCATTTGAGATTTGTCCATGTTGTGGTACATATCAATAGTTCATTCCTTTTATTGCTGAGTATATGCCACGGTAGAGATTCTGGGTACTTTTTCTGATGAACTCCTGAGATGGATAAGATGGCAGCTAGGGAGCTCCATCCACAATTAAATTCCTATTTAAATTAAATTCCTATTTAATTCCACAATTAAATAGGAATTAATTGTCTTTTGACTTTATCCTCCCTCAATGGGCAAGAACTAGTTTTTTAGCACATAGTTTTGCTTTTCAATAGCACTTTTATACCTGCGGCCTTGCCTCCTGCCTGCTGACCAAACCCTTTCCTCATCAGTCATCCATCAATGGTTATTAGCTGCTGGTCGCCACCTTCCCCCAGAACTGTCAGTCAAGAGTGCTGACAAGAGCCCAGCTGACGCCTTCCTGAGAGAAAATGCTTCATCTGTTTCTCATCAACAGCACATGTATAAGGAAACAGCATATATAGAACAGATGAACAAAGCAACCAATTTCAGTACAATATTAGATTCTGCCAAAGCTATTGCTTCATTCCTAGACAATAACCCATTTCTCCAAGTAGGCAATTATTGCTCCTGGTATTCAATTACATTTGGTATGAGTTTTTAGAAAACATTTTAGCCTGGTCCCAGATCCCAGCTGCTAGGTATGTCACGTGCCCTGCTTCCGAGCTCTTTCACATCCCTCTGTCTTTGCACCATTCTAGTTTCCTTTTGAGTGCCACCATGACCACCCAGAAATTCAGGGGCTGGGAGTTGCAGACAGATAGCTCATTATAGGGACAGACTCTTCTGCCTTAAGAGTAATTTCATTGGGGGCTTCCCTGGTGGCGCAGTGGTTGAGAATCTGCCTGCCAATGCAGGGAACACGGGTTCGAGCCCTGGTCTGGGAAGATTCCACATGCCGCGGAGCAACTAGGCTCGTGAGCCACAACTACTGAGCCTGCGTGTCTGGAGCCTGTGCTCCGCAACAAGAGAGGCCACGATAGTGAGAGGCCCGCGCACCGCGATGAAGAGTGGCCCTCACTCGCCGCAGCTAGAGAAAGCCCTCGCACAGAAACGAAGACCCAACACAGCAAAAAATAAATAAAATAAATAAATTTTAAAGAAGAGTAATTTCATCATGAGCAAGTAGGCGCTTAGGCACAAGCTGGGCACTTACGTGGGGAGACAGTAAAGAGGACTCATGCCAATCAAGATTTGGACTTGACAACCTCTAAGACCTTTCTGACTCAGAATCTATGTTTTCCCACTACTTAGCCCCTCAACATCCTGCTTCTCTATTCCTCAAGCTAGGCTGGAGCTGGCTCAACTTCTTTTTTTACTTTATAAAAATTGTGGTTAAATATATATATAATTTGCCATTTTAACCATTTTTAAATATACAGTTCAGTGGCATAAATTACATTCACAATGTTATAAAACTGTCACCATTATCTATTTTCAAAATTTCTCACTACCTCATTAAGCAATAACTTCCCATTCTGTCTTTCCCCACAGCCCCTGGTAATCTCTGTTCTACTTTCTATCTCTATGAATTTGCCTATTCTAGATATTTCATGGAAGTAGAATCATACAGTAGTTGTCTTTTTGTGTCAGGTTGGTTTCATTTAGCATGTTTTCAAGGTTTATCTATTTTGTAGCATATGTCACAACTTCATTCCTTTTTATGACTAAATAATATTCTACTGTATGGATATACCCTATTTTATTTATCCATTGATATATTAATTCAGCTTCATTTTGACACATATTGTGAGAGAGAAGAGGAGCAAGGTTTGGGTACAAGAGCTTCAGTCTACTGAAGTCTACTGATTGAATAACTGAAAGACTGGAGAAGACAAAAACCTTCTAGATGTTACAGCCTTTCCCAGGCCTTATGTGGGTTATAAAGAGGATTCCATTCATGACAGTAACCCAACTGTCACTGTATTTTTCCCTTACCTGCTTACACAGGACTTAAGTACCTTGTGAAGCACTCCGTACTCCCTCCCTCCACCTTACATGCAGTTTGGGGGAATCCCCAGTAACGAGTCGGGGGGAATCTCAAACAGCCTCATATTAACGTCTGCCCTACTTTCCAGTGACTCTGGCTGGAACAGCACTCTTCCACCAAGCATCTGCTGGGTATTACTTTATTGGTTAGTACTGTTTTCTGCTGAAAGGCTGTAGTCCCCAGCTGGCATCCAGTGGATGCTGCCGTATCCTTAAGGCACTGCCATCACCCACCAGGAGCTGCTATTTTATGGAGAAGCTCTGGACTTCTCCATATTCCAAAGTTGCACATTGTTCTGTTTATGCAATGAATTGTTCCTTTCCCTGTTGAGTTACATTTTGTTAAAGGTCGCAGAATAGTGCTGATTATGGCCCAAAATTTTACAGATATTAGTGGAACAAATGGGAAATGCCTCTCCACTCCTATGTTGATGGCTTTGTTATAGGTCAAAATCACACAGGATTCCTTCTTCCCTCATATTTTCTTTCATAGACTCCTTAATCTCTGTGCAAATTGGCTTCAGCCTGCCCACCTCCATTTCTTAGTTATGCCCAGAAATGTCTAAATTGCAGATTAAGTGCAAATTGGAACTCCTATTACATAAAGATTCTAAGTATAGTGATGGAACTCCAAAATTAACATCTACCTGTAACACAGTACCTTTGGGGAAAACACATTATTAATCAGTACCTGGTGTTTTCCCACAGAGGGAACTTCTTTTGGGAAATCTACTTTCTTAATAAGTTTCAATCTTGAGAAGGTTTTCTTTAAGTTTCACATTCCCGTAAGCTAGATGTCAGGAGGTTTATTTCCTCTAGAATTTAAAAAATCTGATCTGTGATATCTGATTCCTCACTGCCAGAGGGAGGTATTCCTTTTCCTGGTCCCTTCTTTAAGTGCTGGAGTAGATCTACTGACATGTTTTTCACAAAAGAGGATGCTTTAAGGCCCACATTTGGCCCTCTCCCTTATCCTTCTTAGGTCCAACAACTCTTGATTTTCATCTTTGGCCTCTTAAAGCTCAAATGCTCTTCCTACTTCATGACTTTGATCTGATGGCTGAGAGAACAGCATTTCCTGGGGCTCAGTCAAACCTGCATTTACTGCTTAGATACAGTCAAAGACTGTTACCAAACAATGGACAGTGCATTCTAGAGCTCCACTCTTTGATGACGTTGGCTGTCAGGTTTGATGCCCGAAAGTCAACTAACAGAAATCTCTCCCCAATGGTCAGTCAACATATATATATGTGAAGATCTAACGTATTATAAACAGATAAGTAGGATGACCACTTTCTAAATAATTGCAATATTATTTCCTCTATAGAAACAAATGAAGGACTTCCCCGGCGGTCCAGTGGTTGAGACTTTGCCTTCCAGTGCAGGGGGTGTGGGTTCGATCCCTGGTTGGGGAGTAAGATCCCACATGCCTCGCAGCCAAAAAACCAAAGTAAAACAGAAGCAATATTGTAGCAAATTCAATCAAGACTTTTTTAAAAAACGAGAAACAGCAAATTTGGGGAGAAACTTCTGTAACTTCACAACTACTTAAGCATAACTTCTTCCATGATCTAGAGAGATCATTTTTAACATGAATCTGAAAGTAATAGAATAGCTCTAGAAGAAGATGATACAATTAGAAACATTTGGTTACATATCTAGCCTTCACTAGAAATTATTTTAGATCATCTCATTAGCTTCTTGGGATAGTAGTGTGTACATAATTTGAGGAAGCGTCTCCTTTAGCTGCTTTTCTAGAAATGGTCTGTAGAGTATATTCCTGCAGAGATGTTCCTACCTCCTAAAATTTAGATAAATTGGTCTGAAATTCAATGCCCTATGGAAAGTCCAATGTCCTTTTTAATACTTCTGTGAATTCCTGGGAGATTTATAATTTCATGGACACTTTGACTCTGTTTGCTTGGGCCCCCATTCCTGCCATCTTTTGGTTGTTCCTTTATCTTTTTCCTGTCTTTGACCTAAGCATGAAGTTCAGCACATTTCCTTGATTTAAAAAAACAAAACAAATAAAAACACTCATCCAAAGTCAAGGTGAATGTCAGAGGCTTTACTAAAGGTTTAGGAAATTGGAAGAGGCTTACATTTTGAACAACTTAAATCACACATTAGATATCCATCCCTCTCCTAAAATTTTTGTCAAACTACTAAAATGTTTGGCCGTGCTCTTTCTCCTCCTTCCCCTTCTCTCTTTTCTTTTCTTTCCCCCACCTCCAAATTCCCGTATAATTCCCCATATTTTTATCCCCATCTCCTGCTGTTCTTGCCCCTTGGATCTTCTATTCCAAATATTTTCTCAAGATATTTTCATAAACAAAGCCTAGGAGGAATTCTGGTCCAAATGTAAAGACAATCATATTGTCACTGACACATGCTTGTACCATATGGTTATCAGAGCTGTTCTTTCTAGCCAGGCTCTCTCAGCCACCATCCTGACTTAAAATTGAGCTCTTTTGTTCCAGAGATGATGGCTAGCATGCCAGCTGTGATGTTTCTTTTGGTTAGTACTGAAAGAAAATTAGAAAAGACAGCACTGACTGTCTTTGAGTACTGGACTACATACAGAAAATGGGGTGAGGAGTGGGGTGGGGTATGCAGATACACTAGCATGAGATATTTTGCTATCAAATAACATTTATTGAACATCTATTCTATAAGGCTCTTTAGTAGAAGCATACAGGGGGGAAAATCTTGTACATGATCCTATGGTTATATCAGGGATTAAAACTCCTGGACTATTAACAAAATCTAATTTGTCCTTGCCTAGGCTGAATGGAGAGAAGAAGTAAAAAAACACTTTGAGAAGATCAAAAGTGAAGGAACTTGTATCCACCGATTAGATGAAGAACTGATTCGAAGGCGCAGAGAAGAGCTCAGGTCAGCTGATGTCTCCTACTTCACCTCTTCTCATTCCCAGGTCTTCAGATAGTAGCAGGAACCCTTGCTGTGAATCATTTCATTTTCTACACACCTTGCACTTCTGCTGGTTATTGTTATTCTCTTTAAAAGTTGGTCCTCCCTTATATCACTTTTTTATCGTCTCCCCCCCCACCTCTGTTATCCTCCTTTATTATATCTCTGCAACAAAGATTCCTGGAGCAATGCTATTTGTTTATTCAGCCGCTGTCCTAGGTAACATGAAAGGTCAGAAGATGTAGTCCCTGGCCTCAAGAGGCTCATAATCTGTCAAGGGATAGAACACATGTTCTCAGATAACCACTAGATTAGACAGGATCTGTAGTGTGGATAAGTATAAATGAGTGATGAGTGACCGTGCTTTAACTGCATATTTCCCTTAACATATATTATACTGTATTCTTATTAAGATATTGCCAATACTGCACAGACAAAGGCTGTACATTATACATAAATTGCATTCAGTTTTATCTGTAGCCCTCCTGGCTATCCTATATGGCTGGATATGACCCTTAACAATCAACTAAGTGGAAAACTTGGATTTCCCATCTCCCACTCACTCTTGTCTGAGGCTTTGCATCGGACAAGGGAGTATTAAATTTAGAGGGCCCTTGGGCAAGTGCTTTTGAGATAAACCACCCTGTTCTTGTTTCATTAGAGCTGACCTTAGTTCTCCCTCACATTCATCAGCTTCACTGCTTCCGTGTTTTCTTTGATAGGCATGCTTTGGATATTCGTGAGCACTATGAGAGGAAACTTGAGCGGGCTAATAATTTATACATGGAATTGAGTGCCATCATGCTGCAGCTAGAAATGCGGGAGAAGGAGTTAATCAAGTATGTATCCAGACCACTGTGTCCTGACTGATTTGGGTCTATCCATTGGCTGAAATGTACTACTCGTCCAGGTTGCTGCTACTCAGAACTGGCAGCTATTTTATTCATCCACCCAGCATTCCTTAGGGCACGTGCCGGGCACAGGTCCCCGTCCCGGTGAGGCTTACAGCTGAGTGGAGCTGCCACAGAGCTGGTTCTAGGGGACTATGCGCTTGACAAGCCTTTGCCACTTCAACCTGCCGAATGGCTCAGGAAAGGGGTCCTCATTTCCAGAAGAGCCTGGTGTGGATGCATGGGAGCTTACTGCCCCCTGGGGAAGTAAGGCAGCTGCTGCAAGTGGTTCAGGGTATTCCTGAGAATGGTGAGAAACCCTGGGGTCCTGACTAAAACAGCAGCTGCTGAAAATAAGTAGGACTTCAGCCACTGCTGTGTGTCTCATGAGGCATGTTGGGGACAGGAGGGTTGGCCTCCAAGTCCATCTGCGACCTGAAGAAAAAAATGAAGTCAGGTTAGTTTGAATTTTTTTTTTTTTCCTTTTTAACCTGAAGAGCCGCCTTGCTATTCTTCAGATAGCCTGTATCTGTTAAGTATGGCCAGAATCTCTGGGTAGAGTTAACCTGTGAAAACATTCTGCCCAACTTTTCTGTCTGCGGTGAATGAGACATAGCTTTTTCTTTCATTCTTCAGGCGTGAGCAAGCAGTGGAGAAGAAGTATCCTGGGACCTACAAACGACATCCTGTCCGTCCAATAATCCACCCTAATGCCATGGAGAAACTCATGAAGAAGAAAGGTGTGCCTCACAGACCTGGGATGCAGGCCAAGCGGTGAGCACCTGTACTGACCTGATATTCAGATGAATGGGGAAACATGCCCCTAAAATACATGATCAGATGATGGTGGGTGTGGCCACACGGTACCACGTCGTCAGCGCACTTGCCTCTAGATATGGCCTAGGCAGGTGGGAGAGAGTGTGTCATGGACTCCAGGAATCTAGTTTTTACTGTCTGAGGCTTTGATGTTTATTACCTTAGCATGGAATAACGAAAAGAGAAATGAACTGGGGGCCAAACAGACCTGGATTCAAATCCTGGCTCTGCCTATTAGAAGCTGTGTGATTTGGATCATGTCACTTGACCACTCTCAACCCCATGGGTAAAACGGTGTAACTATAGCACATGAGATTTCTTTTTCTTTTTTTGACCCCTAGTGCACAGAATTGAGTTCACCATAATTCTTGATTTATGCAACATTGGTCCACGCATGTCCCACTTTTATTTATTCATTTAGTTAGTTCTTTTTAATAATGTAATAAGTGCCTGTAAATCCACCACCAAAAACAAAAGCAGGCACTTTAATAAGTACCTGTGTCTAACCATATAGTTCCCCTCATCCCACTCCTGTGTGGAACTTTCATGAGGTTTAAATAAGACAACGTGTGAAATCACCTAGGAAATCATAGTTGCTCAAAAAAAAAAAAATGGGTTTTTTAATTGTTTTAAAAGATGCCCTTTCCCCTAATTATAACACATTTTCCTTATATTAGTTTAATTTTAGAATGCTCTTCCAGTCAGTTTTTATTACCAGACTCTGCTAGAGCCTCATTCCTCCCAAGGAATAGAGAGTTGACCCTATCCTAAATTAAAGCAAAAGAAGGAAATATCCCTTAACCTGGGTTGTAGACCCAGCAGTGAGACTTGAGCTAAATGCAGGAAGAATAAAGACAGTGAGAAAAGGCAAACCAAGCATGTATTTTCAGGCTTTCAGAACAGTGACCATTCCAGCACAGCATGACTAACATAAATCTAAACTACTGAGGGATAACTACATGGATTCATTACAGTTTTGCTTTTACTGACCATCTTCTGGTCAAGCTCTGAGAAATTGTTTTCAGTTGGCACCCGGCAAAACCTTCCAGGAATCCCAGCACCTCTCTTCTTTTGGTGTACAAACGAGGCACAGACTTCACCTGCTGGCTCCTCCCTGCAGTCTGCCGACAGTTAAACCAAAGAGCACTTTGGGAGAAAATAGTACTGTTTAATTTTTCACAGTGTGAGCTTGTGTTTACTTTTATTTTGCCTGTGAGAAATGCATTTGCAAGAGTTTGACAGCACCAGTAGATGCTTAGTCAGTGAGCTGAACTTGTCTGGAAAGGTAACCCGGAGTAGGTATTAGAGCTGCAGAGAGTTATGCTTTCAGTTGATTGCCCCTTGAAAGATTTATGTTTCAGATTACTTGGACAGTCCAGTGATTATGGAGTCAGAAGGCCAATGCCCACTGAGGCGATCAGAGAGGAGAAACCATCCACTATCCTTTAGCCTTGGTTTCAGTTTGTGTTTAGTTAGGGACTGAAAAGAGAGTCGGAGTTCAGTGATGGATCCACCAAGCCCATCACAAGTGAGTATAGTCTAATAAGATAATCTAAATACTTCATAATATGGAGAAGCTTGGAATGGAGGAAGAACTATTTCTCGGTGTCCAAAAACTTGGCTTCAAGTTGTGAGTTTTGCCATTTACTAGCTTTGTGAGAGACACAAGCCAGCTAAGTTACCCTCTGATCCCTCAGTGCCCTCGTCTGTAACATGGATATTGTAATGGTAGGAAACTTGTGTTTTATATATTGTAAATTGCTTTGTCAACTGTGAAGCGCTGTCTCAGCGTTATTCTTTGAGTTTTGCACTGCCAGGTTCAATAAACACAGCCTTTACCTGACTTAATGGCACTCTCACCTTAGCTTTCTTTTAGATCCCGCCATAGCCAGTTACTGTGTAAGTATTGATAGATGCCCTAACTGGGCCTTGGAGGGCTCTCTTTCCCCAATAAAAAGCCCCAGGACCTCCTCGATCCAGATGCCTTCTGTGCCACAAGTTGGCCAGCTGACCACAAAGCTGTGAATCTGAGACAGGAAGATGCTGACAGCAGCACAGTACCCTACCCGCCTCATCATAAACCAGTTATACCTGGAACTTCTGTGCTAAGACAAGCCTTTAACTGAACTTCTCCTGAAAGAGAAGAAAAACCCATCTCCTATTGCCGGATGCCTACTGATTTCCTGTGAGCCTCTTCAAACTGTAGTCCTTAGTTCAGCATCATCTGAGAGCGTGGCTGCTAAACGCAGGCTCTTAGGCCCCATCCCAGACCCGTGCAGTCATTTCAACAAGCTCCCAAGTGATTTGTACGCACCTTCAAGCTGTATTCTGACGTCCAACAAGCCAGACTGTCAAGTAGGAGAGACTTCTTGTCTGGATTCTAATAGTAATGAGCTGTGAGACCAGGAGCCACTTTGGCTGGGGTTTGGGTTCTTCATCACATAGGATGAAGGCAGGACTGCATCTGTGGTTTCCTTACAAGGTCTGGGACCCCCTAGGGCCTGAATAGAGGTGTCTCTGCGGCCACTGCAGGGGTAGAGAGGACAAGGAGGGGGAGCCCCATGGGAGGGGCTTCTGCTCTCCCTCCTCTCTTCAGCTGTTCTACTATATCTGGGTTTGGGTTTTTTAAGATATAATTGACATAGAACATTATATTAATTTCAGGTGTACAACATAATGATTCAACATATGTGTATATTACAAAATGATCACCAAAATAAGTTTGGTTAACATCTATCACCACACACAGCTACAAATTTTTTTTCCTTGTGACGAGAACTTTTAAGATGTACTCTCAGCAAATTTCAAATATCCAATACAGTATTATTAACTATAGTTACCATGCTGTACATTACATCCCATGACTTATTTATATCATAATTGGAAATTTGTACCTTTGACCCCCTTCACCCATATCGCCCACCCCCTATTCCCACCCCCACCTCTGGCAGCCACCAATCTGTTCTCTTACTGTATCTCTTTTATATATTGGGTTTCTCATAATTCATTTGAGTAAAGGATTCTGTTGGTTTTTTTAAAAAAAAAAAAAGAAAAAAGAGTTTGGGCCCTCCAGCTCTGAAATCTCCAGCTGATTTGTGTCTGTCTGGTCCAAAAGAAGGGTGGGGCTACTCTTTGGGGGGAAGGAGGTAGCGATACTACCTGGCATCCTAGAGTCTCTGCCCTGAATCAGTTCTTCAGTTTAGAAATCATTTATTGGTTGCCTGTGTGCCTTGGTGTTGGTGTGTGTAAGGTTTACCTGCAGGCTCTGGGTTCCTCCTGCACATGAGCCACGTGACTAGCTCAGTGGGCTGAGAGAGGCCCTCCTCCCTTTAGGAACACGGTAGAATACCAGGTCGTTCCACATGAGCCCTTCTCTTACTGGCTCTACGCAACCTCCTGGGCTGTCTATTAATTCCCCCTCCTCTACTGCCACCCCCTTCGGCCCCTTCCTGAAACATTTATTGAGTACCTACTGTGAGCAAGACTCCTTGCTAGTGTCCTCCACATGCAAAGGTGGCTATGACTTAGTAGCAGCCCTCAAGGGGACCATGTCTAGACGAAACTCCCTGCATTTAGCCTCTTGTCTAATTAACTGAGGTTTCCTTCTCTGGTCCCAGACCTCTGTCCTTTGTGATCCCTCATGGGATCCATCACCAGACAGATTTCTGATCGTGAGCAAACACCCATGCCTGTGCCTTGGCATATTGGCACCAAGCTGAGAGCTGATACTATGAGGAAGAGGTCAAGAAGCCTGTAGGGTAAAATTAGAATTTAAAGGGGTTTGAGTACTCAGCTAGTGAAGCACAGAATAAAATCCAGAAGGAATAAAGGGAATCCTCTGTAAGTGGACATTAGGTTGTTTCTAGCTTTCTGCTATTTTAAACAATGCTTTAACATAACATCTTCCAACATACATCTTTGTGCACATCCGTTATCTCCACTGGATAAATCCCTGTGTATGTAACTGCTGATTCAAAGATTATGTGTACTTTAAGGCCTGGGATACATTTCCCCAAACTTGAATGTGTCTTCATGTGTTTAAAACCAAACCTGTTCTTTTCTCCCAGGCCAGATCTGTTGAGATCTGAAGGTATCCCCAGTGTGGAAGTGGCTCCCACTGCATCCCCTTTGTCCGGAAGTCCCAAAATGTCCACCTCCAGCAGCAAGAGCCGATATCGGAGCAAACCACGCCACCGCCGCGGGAGTAGCCGAGGCAGCCATAGTGACTTTGCAGCGATCTTAAAAACCCAGCCAGCCCGGGAAAATTCACCCCATCCCACTTACCTGCACCAGGCTCAGTCCGAATACCCTTCTCCCCATCACCGTAGTCCTCTGCAGCAGCAACACCAGCATCCCCCTCCTGCCACGTCTCAGAGTCACCGTCCCAGACTTGATATGCACGGACAGGACGTTGCAACCTGCGCCAACAACCTGAGGTATTTTGGCCCCGCGGCGGCCCTACGGAGCCCACTCAGCAGCCATGCTCAAAGACAGATGCCTGGCTCCAGCCCTGACCTCATCTCCACGGCCGTGGCAGCAGATTGCTGGAAAAGTTCTGAGCCCGACAAGGGCCAGGCTGGCCCCTGGGGCTGTTGTCAGGCTGACCCCTATGACCCCTGCCTCCAGCGCAGGCCAGAACAGCATGGGTCCATAGACGTCCCCTCTGCCAAGCCCGTGGGGAGGAACCCCAACCTTTTCAAGCCACCAGCACACAATCCCCTCTCGGAAAATGCCCAAGGTTCTGAGAAAATGGAAGAAAAGGAATTCAGCGGCTGTGGGTCTGCATCATCCCTCAACACCTCTCATCACATCACCCCCCCAGCGCTACCTCGAAAAACAAGGCCCCTTCAGAAGGTAAGGTGTGATGATAGCCGCGGTGTGTGTCACTGCCTTCAAGGAATGTCAGAGCCTGTCATATTCTATGCAGTATAAAACGTACATAAAAAATATGCATTTTGTAAAAGGATGAGATAACAAAAGCATAAATAGCAGTTTATTTACTTTTAATACTTTCCACACTGCTTAAGTGATGGACTAAGGAGTACACTTTGGAAACTCCTGAATCAGGGGACTGATTCAAATGTAGATAATTTATCAATGAAAAATAGCCATGTGTTAGCAACATGTCATCAAAATAGTTTGGAATCCGCTACTCTAGCCTAGTCCTAAGGGATGTAGCAAGAAGGAAGTCTCCTGTTATAAAACATGTTTGGGAAACAGTATTCTCTGTCCCCTCTTGGACTTCCTAAGCTCACATTAACAAATCCTAGGCTTTGAGAAATCATGCAATAACCTTGTTTAATCCAGCACTTCCCTCACCTATGTGACCGTATTGCCTTTTTAAAATAACATCTATTAATCCCCCATGGAACTAGCTTTCTTCACAGTATCGCCTTAATTAATAACCGTCATGATCCAGCTGGTTCTCAGTCACTGAAACCTGTTCCTCGCCCACTGGCTGCCTGTGGTTTATTAGCTGGGAGGCGGGCTACCTCTCCTCCCTTGTGGGTAAGAGCCCTAACTTGGGAGTCAGACCTGAGTTCAAAGCCAGCCTCTTCTACTTATTACCTTTATGAACATCGGTTTCTAATCTATGAAGTGGAGCTAATAGTGGACCCTGTCTCATTGGTCGATGTGAAGATTAAATGAGTTAATACATATAAAACATTTAGAACAGGACCTGGCACATAGCAACCTTCCAAAAATGTGAGCTCATCTTGCTAATGTGTTAAAAATAACACTATGTATGAAAAGTATTTAGCACAGAGAAAACACCCACTCAATTCTAACTACTGTTTCATATCATCATCGTTCATCAGAAGTTCAGTTGAAGGAATGAAAATGTCTAAAATGTAAATGAGGATGTTTTGGTCAACTAGACATTTACTAGAAAAGCAGTTGAAGCTGAAGGCCACTGTCTCAGAACTGTATTTCTTCCTCCGCATACAGTGCTGCTATTGACTGAGCTTTCCCAGAAATAAATTGTGTTTCAGGTAGTGCAGTGGATTTGGGCTAAGTCAGTCTCTGCTCCTCTGACCCCTAAAGCCAATAACATAATTTTTTCGTAACAACTTTATTGAGATACAATTCACATACCACACAGTTCTCCCATTTAAAGTGTATAACTCAGTTCTTTCTCTCGAGTTGTGCAGCCATCACCACAACTAATTTTAGAATATTTCCATCACCCCAAAAAGAAACCCTGCACCCTTTAGCAATCACCCCATTCCCCCGTCCCCTCCCAAGTAACATGTATCTTTGAACCATCCTGATGCCATTTTGAGGCATCCGTGGGTCTGCAGGCCACGGAACACACCCCTTCTACTTTTGGCCTCACTAAAACCACACTCCCACAGAGCAGCTTAACTTCTCTCTGCTGAGATACACTCCCACGGGTCTTCTAGGGGGAAGTGCTCATCTCCACAGTCAGGATAACTCCATCCCTGTCTTTCCTACGCAAAAAAGCACATCAGAATACAAATGGGTAAAAGTGATGGATTGTCAGAAATGACTTTAAAGGTAAATTATCCTCAATTTTTGGTACAGTTATTTGGACCTACTTACCCACCTCACAAGGGATTGTAGTAATCCTATGCATTAATGACAGTTGATCTGAAGTGGGGCTGTTCCTATGCCCTGGAAGGGAAATGGAATCTTCCCTCACAGGGAAGATCATGTTCTCAGATGGGACACTTACCCACCCTTCCAGATCAACCACAGAGCCCCAGCAATTATGAGGCCTCAGATGTCCCAACCAGAGTTCTCTTATCTGTGCCCACATGCTGACTCAGTCATGTGCTAAGCACCTGCCTTGTATGCAGTGTTGTATTAATGGTGGAGGAGGAATACAGTACAACAAGATGGGGTCTGACCCTAAATAATGTATGTCTTAGTTGTAGAGATGATGTAAGCATAATAACTATAATATTAGTGAAAAGGTGATTGGTACATAAAAGGGGAAAAAGTAGTTGTTGGGCTTTGAAGAACTAAAAGATCACCTCTTATTGGAGTCTCTATATCAGAGCCTAGAACCACAAGTGACAATGGTTACAAGACACCACCCCAAAATCCAAGACCTCTTCTCCAGTTTCCCCTCTTCAAGTTCAGGGCCTTTCATCATGGACACCCAGGGAAAGTTGCTAAATGAATGAAGAGATATATGTTTAAAAATGACAGCAAGCTACCACTCAATGTCTTTGATGAAAATTAAATCTTTTACAGGGACTGTGTGCGTGTGTGTGTGTGTGTGTGTGTGTGTGTAAGAGAGAGAGAGAAAGAGAAATAAGACTCTTCCCTCCTTGTTCTCCTCAGAGTGGAGATGACTCCTCTGAAGAGGAAGAAGGAGAAGTAGATAGTGAAGTTGAATTTCCACGAAGACAGAGGTAAAACCAATAAACACATGTGATTGCCTTCAGTGTAATCAGGGAAAATCCTGAGTTTGCCCTCCGGTTCGATCATAGGCTGCTTTCTAGCCAGCTTGTAGGGAAGTTGGAACCTACCATTGCCCATTTTGGCAGCTGGCTATGCACAGCAGATTCTAGTTTATCCAAATTCACTAGATAGGAACTGCAAGATGGGGAAAATAAATATGGATTCAAGGTTATAATTGACAACATAGTGGGCAGTTTATGAGAGATGGCTGTGCTGTTTTATGGGTAATTTTACTGATTTCTAGTGTACCTCCCTATATTAGTCTGCTCAGGCTGCCATAACAACATACCACAGACTGGGTGACTTAAACAATGGAAATTTATTTCTCCCACTTCTGGAGGCTGGGAAGTCGAAGTTCAAGGTTCCTGGTGAGAACGCTCTTCCTGGCTTGCAGACAGCAGCCTTCTTGCTGTGTCCTCATATGGTGGGGGAGAGAGAGAGAGAGATCTTCATCTTATAAGGCCACAGACCTGTCAGATTAGGGCCCCACCCATATGACCTCATTTAACCTTAATTACCTCTTAAAGACCCTCTCTCCAGATTCAGTCACATTGTAGGTAAGGCTTCAACATATGAATTTTGGGAGGATGCAATTAAATCCATAGCACTCTCCATGCCTTGGGTTTTATACCTCAAATTAAGTATAATTAAATGAGTCGAGTCCTCCTTCCACCCATCCTTAGAAATAGCTTCCTGCCTAGCCAGTAATAATAACTTTGCTTATAGGACTAAAGAAGGACCACACCCCTCATTTCTAGAATTAAGAACTGCCCTTTTGTAGAAGTATGGAAGGTAGTTTTCCTCCCAGGAGGCCTTTTCTGCTACTAGGCATCTGTTTTTGAAGAGGAAGCCTTTAAGAATCCCCCAGGAAGGTTTGTGTACCTACCCAGAACCAGGAATTTCCTAAAACCAAGGGACTTCTAGTACTTTGGTAAATTGTACTCCGGGTCCCTATGCTGTACACAAAATTGAAATCTGTCCTCATCCCCTGAGCTATTCCTACCACATTGCCATTGCTGTCTTGTTGTTTCCTTGGACGCTGTGTTTTCTCCTATGCAGGGACATTGAGCCCGAATAAAATGTCTTTTCACCCTCTGACCTCATTCTACAGGCATCACAATTATGTTACTTCCAGCTTTTGTTCTTATGACCACCATTAACTCAGCCCATCTGATGGCTTCCCACCTTTCTTTCTTGCTATGATGCAAAATTTTGGTTTTACCTCACGGTTTTGCTTTTAATATTATAACATTCTTCTCTCTGTCTCCCTTCTGCATTACCAGACTTTCTTTCTCTCTTTCTCTCTTTCTTTGTTGGATCTTCATTGCTGCACGTGGGCTTTCTCTAGTTGCGGTGCGCAGGCTTCTCATTGCAGTGGCTTGTCGTGGAACACAGGCTCTAGGCGCGCAGGCTCAGTAGTTGTGGTGCAGGGGCTTAGTTGCTCCGCAACATGTGGGATCTTCCCGGACCAAGGCTCGAACCCGTGTTCCCTGCATTTGCAGGAGGATTCTTAACCACTGCGCCACCAGGGAAGCCCCTGGATTACCAGCCTTGAGAAGGTGTGAGTCCTACTTTAACTTCCGTTTCCCACATGGGCTTCCTCCATCTGGCCTCTTTTCATGTGTCCTTGATGCCACCCCCGCCCCCAGCCCATCACCTGGCCTGCCCATCACCCAAACTCAGATCATATGCCATCAAAATCGCTTTGTACTAAGAAATACAGAAAGATCAGACAATGACAGAGGGAAAGGGCAGTCTTCTTTTTTCTTATTTGTTTTGTTTGTTAAGTCAGCGTAAGCTAACAGTATTCTTATTTACTAGGCTTCTTGCAAACAATGGAAAAGAAAAGAGGAACTTTCGTAAATCCCCTCCCCCTACCCCAGGAGCTTTGCCTCATCAGAGCTAAACCCAGATGTTACCTGGAATGAGCCAGCAACTGGCTGGGCAGCGCCCACAGCTGCAGAGTGAATGTTCCTTCCAAGCACATTTCTGTTGGAGGTCGGCCTTCTGGGCCGCTCTGCCCCATGAGAAACGCCCCACCATGCCCAGGCAGGTAGGGAAGGACATGGTGGTACGTGAGTAGACCTGGCCCGAGCCCAGCTCTGCTGTGTGGCCTTGAACACGTCACTTCCCTTCTCTGCCTCCAGTTTTCTGCTGTGGGAGAGGAGTCAGACCAGAGACTCTCCAAAGTCTCTTTCACCCTTGAGAACCTAGGTGGTTGATTCTCTGTGTATAAGAAGCATACTCTCAATGTGAACGTTTCCATACCACACCAGTGTACACAGTGTCATTAGACCAGCGGATTTTCTCAGAGACCAGCGGTAGCCATCAGTTTTGGAGCGTTGTGTGGAGCCACATAAACATATAAAACAAACAGAGCTCAGATTTCTCTCTCTGTTGCTTTAAACAGTTTCTACCTTTTGGGATTTGACTCTCCCTCAGGGGCAGGAAAAAAGAACTAGATCACCTCCCACCAAGGCTGCGACTGACTGACAAGGAAAGGAAAGTAAGGACTTCCCTGGCGATCCAGTGGTTAAGATTCCACGCTTCCACTGCAGGGGGCGTGGGTTCGATCCCTGGTCAGGGAACTAAGATCCCGGGGCATGCCAAAAAAAAAAAAAGGAAAGTAGCCGTTCCTGGGACTAAGTTCCTCTGGTTCTTTGTGGTTCTAGGCCCCATCGCTGTATCAGCAGCTGCCAGTCATATTCAACCTTTAGCTCTGAGAATTTCTCTGTGTCTGACGGAGAGGAAGGAAATACCAGTGACCACTCAAACAGCCCTGAGGAGTTAGTGGATAAACTCGAAGACCGCCTGGCAGAGAAGCTAGATGACCTGCTGTCCCAGACGCCGGAGATCCCCATTGAGATATCCTCGCATTCAGACGGGCTGTCTGACAAGGAGTGTGCTGTGCGCCGTGTGAAGACGCAGATGTCTCTGGGCAAGCTGTGTGCGGAGGACCGTGGCTATGAGGTGGGGGGTTCTCCTCCCTTCTCCTCTCATCACTCTTCCCTTCCTGGAGCTCTTTGGGTTAGAACATGCTCAAGTCCTTAGGGCCTTTACAATCATCGTCTAGTATATAAGATAAAACAACTGCCTCCATGAAGTCAGTAGAAGTACAGAGATAACAGAGCCCCCCCAGAATGGGGGCAGTTCTCCCAAAGGAAGCACAGACACGGAACTGCTCAGGAACCCTTCATTCCAAGATTTCACTCAAGCATCACTTCCGACCCCATCTCCCAACCTGGTTAAGGGTGTGAGCTTCCCTCCTCTGTGTCCCCACCAGCCCCTACATGCTATCAGAGCACATGTAACACTTTAGTTCACAGACGGTACTGCCTTCTGAGAGGCACGATAGCATAGTGGTTGGAAGTGTAGACCCTGAAATCTGACTGCCTAGATGCAAATCTCAGCCTTTCCACTAACTCACTGGGTGACATTGGGTAAGCCACTTAACCTCGCTGTAGGTCAGTTCCCTTATCTGTAAAATGGGCATGATAACAGCCTCTATTTCATAGGGTTGTTGTGAGGATTGAGTGGATTAATAGATGTTAAAGCACTTACAGCAGTGCCTGGGACATAGTAAACAATATATGTAGGGCTTTGGGGGCACTGTTATCACTGTCATCACCTTCGTCATAATTGCCATCATCATCTTTATATGTCTTCTTTCTCCGTAAACCCCACAAGGACAGGACCTGATCTCCTTTATCTTAGCGAGCAACCCAGCACAGCGCCTGTCACATGAGAGGTGCTCAAAATATGTTTACTGAGTGATTGCAGAAAGGAATTAAGGTCTTATGTTGTCTTGACTTTGCAGAATCCTATGCAGTTTGAAGAATCGGACTGTGACTCTTCAGATGGGGAGCGTTCTGATGCCACAGTTAGGACCAATAAACACTACAGCTCTGCTACTTGGTAATGAAAGAATACCTACCCTGAAGATCTCATGACTATACTGGCATTTCACATCCATCCCACACCCAGACTCTTCCCACTCTCTCCCTGCTTTTTTGTCTGGGAAGAGAGCTGCCCCATCTTTCTTACCCCTAGACGTGAGCTGCAATAACAGGAACATGAGACTTCACAAATCTCTGGAAAAAAATATCCAAATGAAATTAAGTCTCACTGAACATTTCAATCAAGAATGGCAGGGATCTATTTTATTGAATATTCTAGCTACTGTAACACTGATATTTATTTTTGTTTGACATTTTAACACTTTGTACTGTAAAGAGTGAACTATATATGATAGAGAGAAAGACAATAATTTCTTGCAAAAAAAAGAGAGAGAGAGAGAGAAAGAAAGGAGGAAAGAACAGAAGTGGAATTCAGGAGCAACATCCTTGGGAATCTGTGGAGCCAGGAGGTATTAACTGCTGCTTGAACAGGGGACCAGTTCCTCTGGCCATAAGTGACTGAAGAAGAGCCAGAGCAAGACATACTGAACATTTTAGAAAACAAAAACAGCAAAAGAAAAGCAATTCCAGGTAATCTGTGAACAGACCACATTAAATTCACCCAGCTTGTCCAGATGGGTGATGGAAAGACCTAGACAATTTTGGAGACCAGAGACTTGCACCCAAGGCCTTTGAGGGCATGTGCTTCCTCTAGGAGGAAAAAGAAAACTGCGTGTGTCAAAGCTGATCTCATTTTTAAAACGCTGAGCAGCGTTGGTAGTGAGACTTACAGACAATGTCCAACCTTGTCCTTGACAAATTTTCTGCTTTTTATGTTGTCAATGTCACTACCTTGGCAAATGCATTACCTTGACCGATGTGTTGATTTTTCAGACTCAAGTGCCAGTTTCCTGTAGCCTATTTCCTTTCCACCTGTTGGCCGCTTCTTTTAGGGAAAAAGGGGGCAGGGGAGGGAGAGCCTGAGGAGGAGAGAAGGAGAAGACAAAAAGAGAATGTCCAACAGTGTTGGAAGAGCAAATGTGGAATTTGTAAAAGGACATTCTCAGAATGTCTCAGTTCAACTACGTGCAGAAGATGGGATCACCCCACCCTGGAACCAGGTTGCTTGTCTACTAGAGTTTTATTGATTTAAACAGAACAGTCCTTGAAGACAGCTAGGAGGTGTGTCAGTCTGCCCGATGTCCAATCCCAAACCATCCCCCATGTTTTTATTTGTTAACTCATTCTATCCCAGAAGCTGTAGTGACTGGCTACCACTATCAGAATAAAGGCAAAATAAGCAACTTGCAAAGGGCAACCCCTCCCCTATCACGATAGCATTTTTGTTAAATGCTACTTGTAACATGTATTTGGATCAATGTAGTTTTGAATAATTGGATTTGGAAATTCATAGAAAGAACAACTGATGCTAAGCAGAGATTGGAAAAATATTGTCCAAGGCATGAGGTCCTTCCCGTCTCTAGGGTCATGGGCTCTGAGAAACATCCCAAGGTACCTCATGGTGCCTTGGCGTTAAGGAAATTTTTATCTAGAATTTTATATAAAAACAGATGTTGGCCTAGTTCCTGTCTCTGTCTCCAAAATCAGTTAAAGCCAAACAACCTCGAAGCTCAAGACCTGGAGAGGGTGGCTAGACGCTCTGATATTGCATCGGACTAGACTTCAGGAAAGACTTACTACATACACAGGTATTAAACCATTTCCAGTACAGATGAAAACATCACCCTCTGGGTGTCACTGATTGCATTGGCCAAAAAGGAAAAGCAGGAGGGAATATAGAGCAGTTCCTTTTGCTTGTTTTGATCCCTCCATTTGTTTACACTTTATGTTGAGACATTGATTTAAAATTTAGTGTCTGTAATTTATAGCTCTTAGGTAGGCTGAAGGAAAATATTTAACTTATACAGAGAGCAGTATTGTTTCATTAAATTATTCCATTTTGTATAAATTCTGTAGCTGGACTACATGAAAGATCTTAAGTTATGGTATTATTATCATTGTTATTTTATTTTATAACTATCTTTCTCATTTTCTGTCGATCAGAAAGTGTGGTTTATGGTGTAGCACAATGATTGTTTTTATTGCTAACCATGAATTATTATGGATTTTTATGAAGGAATGAAAATGGAACTGCCATTTGGGAGCTCCCTGGTATTTGTCTTAGCTGTATTCCCTCATTTTCTGTGTACAACAACAATCATCTGAGGATGCGTGTACCGCCCTGAGGTCCAGTGGATACGTTGTGATTTTGACTTGATCGCAAAAGCTCCTAGGTGGGCATCAGATGACTGAGTGGTGGACAAAGAGTTCAAAAGCTGTACATTTTCTCGAGTTTCTTAAGAAATAAAATCATGGGACTACATTAGAAGCACAAACAGAATTATTTAATGCCCTGAGAGGAACAGGCCTACAGGGAATCTGCATGGGGCCTGTGGGGTAGATAGTTTCAAGAACTGGCAGCATAGTTTGTAATCTCCTTCCTACTAAATCCCATAAAACCAACATTTTTCTCCTAGTTGGGAGACTATAAAAAGGAAATAAAGAGATGGCATGACCAAAAAAATGCCTAACTGTGATGTCACCCCATAGCAAGACAAGAGAAATTCTAGAATGAGGCTTAGTCTCTTAGTCACAGAGCTGGAAAAGTACCTTGAAAGCCCATATTTTTCATCCTCTGACTTCAGACCACACCATACTGTGAATCTCTCTGGTTCATTACTTCTGAGAACAGAGAGGCTACAACTCTGTGTCCTCTTTATTTATTTATTTTTTTTGACGTGGACCATTTATAAAGTCTTTATTGAATTTGTTACAATATTGCTTCTGTTCTATGTCTTGTTTTTTTGGCCGCGAAGCATGTGGGCTCTTAGGTCCCCAACCAGGGATCAAACCTGCATCCCCTGCATTGGAAGGTGAAGTCTTAACCACTGGACCGCCAGGGAAGTCCCTCTGTGTCCTGTTTCTGTCCAACATACAACACTGACCCTTCAGCGTGTCCAGGTCTTGCCCACCTGTCGTGGCCAAGGAGGAACATGAAGGTTAACGTGTCTTACCCCTTTCAGTGATGGTCTTCCTGGAAAACCCACCCCAATACCTCATAATTTTGATAACTTTTTTGAATTCCCATCTTGACTGTCTGTCATGGTAATGCCATATACCTGTCTGGATTGACTGTTATGAGCAAGTTAGCATAGCAAACAGTATTGAATATTCAAGTCATTCACTCTATTGTCAAGAGTTGAATAGGGCTTCCCTGGTGGAGCAGTGGTTGAGAGTCCGCCTGCCAATGCAGGGGACACAGGTTCGAGCCCTGGTCCGGGAAGATCCCATATGTCGTGGAGCAGCTAAGCCCATGTTCCACAACTACTGAGCCTGTGCTCTAGAGCCCGCGAGCCACAACTACTGAGCCCATGAGCCGCAACTACTGAAGCCCACATGCCTAGAGCCTGAGCTCCACAACAAGAGAAGCCACCGCAATGAGAAGCCCGCACACCACAACGAAGAGTAGCCCCCGCTCGCCGCAACTCGAGAAAGCCCGCACGCAGCAACAAAGACCCAACGCAGCCAAAAATAAATAAATAAATTTATTTTAAAAAAAAAAGTTGAATAAAGTTCCACGTTGAACATTTTACTTATTTTTTAGTAGAAGTGACTAGAGGCTTCAGAGAACAGTGTCTTTAGTCTAGGTTAAAAGAGAAATGCCTTCTCTATCCCAGGCTACCCTTCACTGCCTGCCTTGAAATAACCAGCACAATTTTGAATTAGTGTGTGTTTCTTTGAGAACAACTCCACAGTCATCTGAAGAGTGGAACGAAGAGCTCAGGGAATTTAAGAGCTAATTCTTCAGTCTGACAACTGGGTGGCAGTGCTTTAAGGAATCACAGGACTATGATTTCAAGCTTCATTGTTGATCAAAAGTTTAACCCCCTTGAAGTGAATTCCACATTCATTTAGCATCTGGTTTTGACTGACTGCAAGATAATGAGTTTTTATTTGTTTTGCAGATGGGCATTTGGTTCTGATTCCTATCTATTTCTAGATCATGTCCTCTGAATAACAATTCCTCTTAAAATTGCTTGGCAGAGGGACTGAGAAGCCTGCATCCTCCTTTGCAGTTATAATAGACCTTACCACCACTAAAGTTTGGACCTGTTGGTGAGATTGTGGGGAGCACCTACCCAGGGAGGTGAAGGTGTTAACTGTGTTGTATGATGGTTCGGTATGACCAGCTTGAAGTTCACATATTTTAAAACTTTAGTATCAACAAATCCATCCTTCTAGAATTAAGGATATTTTAGTAGGGTTTAATAAGTACACTGGACTTCCACTTAAAGGCCTCATTGTACTAAATTTTCCTCTTACCCTAAGTAATAATAGATTTGATGATTTGGGGTTTTCCTGGTACCAACCCAATTTTCAATGCCCTCTCCCACTGTGGAGCATTGACGTTTTTCCAGTGTGAATGCATTCTTATCGATCAAAAGATTTACCCTTTTTTTCCATGCCCTTTTGTCTCAATCCGCCCCCCTTCCTTAAAATGTTTCTACTTGAACTTCCTGTGACTGAATTCTACAAATTCCAAGGAATTCCTGCCCTGCTCTGCAGTATAGTGCCCTATGTTGTATTTTGTTTTTCTACCAAGCCAGAAACCAAAATACCACCTCATACCACCATCTGCCATCTCCACCCTCAATACCCAAGACCGTGGTATTTATTGATCACCATATTCTTTCCTACTGAGCCTGGACATGGCCTCAGAACCTCTCACAACACAGCATTTGGAGCCATAATTGGCACTTGATTGGAATTGGTGTGCAAGGGGAGATCTGTTTGCTGCCCCAGCTCTAACCTCATAATTAATTTCCTAAGGTGGTTTGAGATCTCGAGTTAGCCCTGATGGGAGAATGACAGGATATACCAGTGTACTCCTTATAGATCCCACCCTACAGCTATCAGGGGGCAGCACCAATGACAGCAAAAAGGCCATGTGCCTCCACCCACTGCCCTTTTGGAGTACGATTCCAATTGTATATTGAATTCCAAAATGTCTCTTCATTTACATCATTTCATTGTTAAATGAGCATGTTCCTCCACCACCTTCTATAAACAGAAAGTTAATACAAGTCCCAGTTACTTGCTTCTTCCTTAGACTCTATGAGACTGATGTACCAAAACGTGACATTCTTTTCAAGACTCTGACTTGTACTGTCAGTATGAATTTAGTGCCTTTCTAGGCAGCAAGATTTTTCTTCATTGCTGATTTCATAGAATAAATGTCCTAATGTACTCACATCGCCAATGTTAGCAGCCTCACAGACTAGCACATAAGAATCACATTAGTCTGCCTGTTTGCATGTTACAGCCAATACTGCAAGCACCTATTCAAACTGGAAGGAACTAGACTGCCAAATGGAGGACCCCTGTGGAACCTGGAACATTTCTCAGGGACAGGTGGCAGAAGAGGGGAGCTCTGAAATCACTGTTCTGAGAAATAGGGTAACCCCAAAAGGGTTAGGTTAAGGCTTTTGTTAACTGTCACGTAACCGGAGCATGCTGGCAGGATTTCACACAGGGCCAAGCCCCCAAGCAGACGGTAAGGCCACTGTAAGAAAACGTCCGGCCAAATCCCAGGCCTACTCGCTAGAGCCACTTCACAGCACTCAGGGGCACGCTGGCTCCTGGCCCCAGGCTGCTGCCCAGTGACCAGACACACAGGGTCCTCCCGTGGTTGCAGACCAGAGGGAACCCCACCAGAAGGCGCAGGCTAATAGGAAGATGTCCCTTATTGACCGCATCGCCCGGGTAGCTCACTACCTCGAGCGACCACTTCTCAGAGTCTGGAAGTGGGACGACCCACTTTGATTCTTGATTGCAATAATTTGAGTTCCTTTCAATTTGGAGCAAATTAACTTCTTTTGTAGTCAAGTCTCAGAATGATCTCCCTCATCTGTGTCCTCTGAGGTCTCCGGTACTGTTAGTTCCCCTGCTCCCTGTGTGGGTTCTGATGCCGGCTCCCTCTTTGTATTGAACAATTGTACAGCGATGGGAACAAGAGCGACTATCAAAGCAAACAAATGCATGGAATTAAACAAAAAGTGTACTTCACTGTTTTCTGTCCTGTCTTTTCCTTATAGGTACTGTTTGTGTCCTGAGAGCTGCCTTCACAAGTCTCAGTATTTGTCAGAACTTACGGGAAAGGAAGACTTTACATGACTGGGTCTCTCGCAGCCAGGAAAAATAGGTGATGGGAAAAGCTGGTTTCTGGGGCTCTTTCGTCAGACACATCCACAGAAGGAAGAGATGACCATGATTTTCTTTGGTTATCGTCTCTTGGTGATTATTCTGTCGTATCCTAGACAGGCACTCTTCTTCTTCCCTACGACTTTCCTGCTGCCCATCTTACAGCTACTTCTGTGGTATTAGTACCCTACTATAAAGTATGCATACGAGGGAAAAGGCAAAAGTGAAAATCTGGCTTCCAGTGTGTACAACTGGTAAGAAGCTTGAGAGTAGAAAGCTAAGACACCACTTTGGATTGTCTGATTTTCAGCCAATCCTGATTCCCACTGGCAATGGGAATTGAAAGTTAGCAACATGTATAAACACACACCACACAGAATATTTATATCCATTTATTTGGGAAATTGCTTTGCCTGTAAACTCACAACTGATAAGGCACATTGTTGCAAAATCACGGGGGAGATGGGAGAGAGACCAATCCAAGGATCTGGATAAAGGGCAAAGGGCCATACTTTCAATAGTGTAGAGAGCTTCCTTGTGTCTCCCCTTCCCTCCTCCTACTTCACAACACAAAGAGCCACGGATCTCCAAGTCCAGTTGGCATCCTCCTCACTCCCACTCTTGTTATCAAGCTTCTTTTAAAGCAACACATCCTTAAAAATGAAGTCCTTGTTGTGTTTTTTGGATTATACCATGTCCAAAAAACACTGCTTGGAAATTCATTCTCTGTCATGAATTCCCAAGAATTCATGTAGAACAACTGGTCTACATTAAAGCCTTGGCAAGATTCTTGGCCAAGCCAAATCAAAAACCCAGCAGATGGTGCCCAGGGACAACAGTTCTGCTAAGAAATGATGAGTTACTCCTGTAGGGTACAGGATCCCAGAGCTGGTCATTTTAGGTGCCAAGGCCCTTCTGTCCTTGGAAGCATGAACAGGTCTGTGCCAATTCAATCCTGCAGCCATAGGAAGCCATGACAGCTACAGATCATTAAAATACAACACAACAAATTAATCCAAAACCAAATTCTCCCCTTAATTCACCTGAATTAAAAGATAAAATAGAATTATTCCCTCAGTTATTCTCAGGAAATGACAAAATGAAAAAAAGCATTCAGAGGGTATACTGGGTGATATTGGAGTGTACTGAATCCATTGTCCCAGCAAGACAGAGGAGGGATTTCCACACAGAAAGGACAGACTAGAAAATGTACTCACAGTCATTTGGTTCAAGTGAGTCAAGGGTTCTGCCCATCCAGATGGGTAAGAACTTCTCCAGAGTATTCATAACATACAGAGTTTGCTCCACTGATATTCAATAGTCTGTTTGCAATCAGCTGAATTGTCAGGACATGCAAACAAGAGGAGATGTGACATATGTGGTAACATCAGTGCGTCTGAACACAAAGAGCATCACAGCAATCACTGTGGTTTTGAGCTGTACATGGAAATCCCATGCAGTTTGTCAGCTTGTTTCCTCTGATTTATGGAAGAGGTAGGTCATCAGCAAAACAGTGCAGAAGGATCACTCTTCAGGAGACTAACAAGATGAAGAGTGGTGTCAGTGATGTGGGTTCACATGTCATTATCTACACTAATCATGTCCACGAGGGACGTAAAAGGATAACACCTGTCACAACAGCTGATCACTGTGCAGACGAGGCGCCCTGGACAAGGGCAATCGGCAGCCTCTCCCGAAGCAGCTCAGGGCTTGGCCTGAGTTCCTTGTTATTCAGTAAAATACAAACAGGATTTGCTAGGAGGCCATCCATTTTGCAGAGTGTCCTGCTAAATCAGGGCTGCCTTGAGAACCTGATATAATTCACCTTCTAGAGCACAGAGTGTCCTTCATGACAAGACAGTGCACACAGAAGAATAGTGTCTAAATCAACTGTTGAGAATAATTTAAAAACAATGAGGGGCTTCAGAGGACCACGCCCATTACACAAATAAATAAACAGTAGAGTCCAGGGACGAGGCAACCAAAGGATCCAGATCAGGTGTACTTTCTACTATTTAGATGATGAGCGTTGCTCGTTTCATTCAAATGTAGGTCCTTCTGACTAAATTTTTTAATGAGGGTCCCAGGAACTAAGGCCACCAGGGCAATGGCCAACAGCTTAAAGGCAGTTTCCCAGGAGAAAAGAGCATCCAGAGAAGTCAGGGTTGACAGGATGGAGCCCGTCTGCACACAGATGAAATTATATGGAATCAAACCTTGAAGAAGAAAAGGGAAAGAGCCTGTTACTGGGGAGCAGGAAAATGAAGAACAATAGTCCTTCAGAAATGTCACCAGGAATTCACAACAGTGACTCCAGTTTTGTACTGTTTTTGCCCAATTCCTGACCTCTAAACATATTACGTCTTTCCCTTCTTTTCCACTCTTGCCCCTCCTTTCCTCACTTCCCACATACATTTGTCTCATTCAGCAAAAGGACTTGAGATGGTTCACAAAATATATATACTACAGTAAGATTAGACATTTTTTTAAATAGGAAAAAACAAAATGAATGGAGAATAAAACAAAATGAGAGAAGAATAAACAAAGTACAGTTAGTACTTAAGCAAAAATGCATAAAGTTCACTCATTTGCTAGAGGTGACCCCAAATTTGGTTCTGAGCGCCCAACAGCCAAAGTAAAGAGAAGCACCAGCATTATGAGGTTTACAGTACGCCTGTGATAAAAACAGGTTTCTTAGAAGCAGTAGTACTACTCATGTTCTGTACTGTCTGTAAGAGGTCATCAAATCCACTGGATCCCACAAGTCTGACTGGTGGCTAGAAAGGCTGGTTGTATAACAAACCCCTGGTGAAGTTGTTAAAAACACATCCTCAGGGCTTCCCTGGTGGCGCAGTGGTTGAGAGTCTGCCTGCCGATGCAGGAGACGCGGGTTCGTGCCCCGGTCCGGGAGGATCCCACGTGCCACGGAGCGGCTGGGCCCGTGAGCCATGGCCTCTGAGCCTGCGTGTCTGGGGCCTGTGCTCCGCGATGGGAGAGGCCACAGCAGTGAGAGGCCCGTGTACCGCAAAAAAAAAAAAAAAACACCACATCCTCGGGTAACACCCCAGGGATTCTGGTTACCTGGGTCTGGGGTAGAACCCAGGAACCTGCATTCTAACAGCCTCTCCTGACCCCCACTCCCAAGATTCTGATTGGTTTGGGACTCCCTGATGATCTGATCCACTCCTCTAGTAGATGATGCCTCAAGATCATAGACTCATGAAGGTCACACAGCTTGTCAGAAGGGTAACTAGAATCTCAGTCTCTGGAGTCCTTCCAAGTCTCGTGCCACCTGGGTGATTACAGGCTGCTAACAGAGGTGCTGAGGCATGCTGTCTAAAAGGCTGTCTGACAGAATTAGCCGTGGTAGATTCTGCTTCAATTTAAGATCTCAACTTCTCTCAGGAATTCCCTATTAATAGCAGCTGCTCAACCACAGATTTGTCATGTCTGACCCAGAGCCCTGAGTAGCCTTCCCTTCCATGTTCTAAAGAAGGGTTAAGAGAGGAGACCCTTGCCTTAGGTTTAGAGAGGGTGGTTTGCTTCCAGTGTGGAGAAAGTAAGTCAGTGATTTTACAGGCTGTTAACAATTTTACCATTCAGATGGTTCAAAGCTCATACTTAGAGAAACACTGCTCTAGTCCTAGCCCCTCATTTGGCCAAGTGGCCCATGAGGGTAAGGAGCTTGTTGAAGGTCATACAATTGTCAAAAGGCAAGAAGGAACCGCACTAGTACCAGCTCTTCCTAAGGCAGATCTTAATCAAAACGGGCCAAAGCCAAACAGGAAGCCCCTTGCTCTGACCCTTCCCTGCCTCCACTTGCCTTCTGCCCACGTCCCCTCACTCCAACTCTGCTTTTACTGAGCCCTTACTATGGGCCAAGATGTGTGTGTTACACAGAGTACTCTTCTAATCCCAGGGCCTGGCACAGTGCTTGGCACACAATAGGCATTAAATACAGTTACAGAATGAACAATCCCTATTTTTTCCAGAAGTATTTTTATGGGTTTTCATGTTCAAGCCCGAGTAGGTCTGCAGTCAGGAACAATTACTTTAGATAAGGTCTTTCAATGCTCTTCATGAGCCTGTGCTCGCAGAGGCAGGCACATGCCCAGGACAACTGTGAGACTCAAATTTACACACCACGTCTTACCGATAAGAACAGAGAAGAAAAACTGCACGATGGGGATGTTCAGAATTGGGGCCGAGAGGTTCAAGAACCAGTTTGGCGTCATGGGGAAAAGTCTCAAAAACAGTAAGAAAAAAAACAAGCTGTTTCTGTTCTCCTCCACCTGTAGCCAAAGAAGACAAGGCCATTAAGAAGCAGAAAGAGTCTCCAGGTATTGAAAATCTGTTAATGCCAGGCACTGTTCTACATACTCTATTTTACATATTCTATAAATTCCAGAGCAGAGATTCTTTTCCTCATTTTTAAAGTGGAGGTACCTGAGGCTCAGAAAAGTCAGGAACCTGCCCAAAGACACAGGCTCAGAAAAGTCAGGAACCTGCCCAAAGACACAGAGTTGGTAGTGATGGAGCTGGGATTTGAGCTCAGATCTGCGTCTCCTGGAGACATCAACAGGACCCCTGGGACATCCTGAGGCAGGATAGAGGAACACTGTGGGAGATCTCTGCCCCTACTCCCCTCAGGGCCACGTGGTAACTTTCTGGGGGCCCGGCACTTAGATGTACCCCCTCGCCTTACCTTCCTCTGCAGCAGGGCCACTCTGTCAGGAAAATAGGAGACCACCAGCTGTTTGCCAAAAACACTGGAGAGCAGGTAGCAGCATGTGGCACCCACCGAGGTCAGCACACAGCACAGCAGAAGCCCCAGCCATGGCCCAAACAAAGCACCGGCTAAAACATTCTGCAAAGAAAACAAATCCTCTGCCATGAGAACATGTGGCAGCTACCAGCCATCTTGTCCTAGAGCCCAAGAGTCCTAGGTTCCCTCCTCCTTCAGTGATTTTCCTGGAGAAAACCTAACTCCCACTCTAAAGAGATGAATGAAAAGTGATGAAGGGGCTTCCCTGGTGGCACAGTGGTTAAGAATCCGCCTGCCAATGCAGGGGACACGGGTTCAAGCCCTGGTCCAGAAGATCCCACACGGGCGCTCTAGAGCCCATGAGCCACAACTACTGAAGCCCGTGTGCCACAACTACCGAAGCCTGCGCGCCTAGAGCCTGTGCTCTGCAACAAGAGAAGCCACCACAATGAGAAGCCCGCGCACCGCAATAAAGAGTAGCCCCCGCTCGCCGCAACTAGAGAAAGCCCAGGTGCAGCAATGAAGACCCAACACAACCAAAAATAAATAAATTTTTTAAAGAAAAGAAAAAAAGTGATGAAGGAGCTGGGAACTACAGCCCCCGGCCTCGGTCTCCTCACCTTTGAAACTGGGAAGAAGATTAAAACCTCAGCGGGCGAGACAATTAAATGGGGAAATCTGTGTATACAGCCCCCAGCCTGCCACTTGGGCTGTGCAAGGCCCCGCCAGCCCTGGTGCCCTAGGAAGAGGCAGCAATGAAGCTCACAAGTTATTTCTGCTACTTTAAATAAACACAAACCATGAATTTTCCCTCAGGAAGACCTCCTAAGCTTTAGAAAATGTCTCATGTCTTTCCTTCCTGTAGGAATTACTTCTCTATAATGCTAACACTGGGGGTTCCATGTTGACCAGAGTTCTAGCTGACACTCAAAAAAGCCTTAGATTGACAAAAATGGAAAAGTGAACTAATACTTCCTAAGTGCAGTTTGGCTGGTAGACATCATCCTGCCAAACATGGGATCCAAGAGAGAAAGTAAAAGGGGAACCTGGAAGTGAGAAGGTGGGGATCTCCTCAGCACCTACTATGTGCTTGACTACAGGTCTGATTTAATCCCCACTATGACCCTGTTTAGTATACCATCCTCACCCCTTCTATAGGTGCAAGATTAAGTATCGTGCCCAGAGTCACACGAGGCAGAGACAGGATTCACCTCCAGGTAGCAGCTGGCTCTTCGCCCTGAAGAGGGATCAGCTCAAGAGAGAAAGAGGTACAGGGGAAGCCCCAGGAGTCAGTCCCTGGCCTCAAGCACCATACACACCCCCATCTCTCTTGGCAGAATGTGTTTGCTTTTCTTCCAGTTTCTAACAAACTGCTTAGGTGGATCCAGCCTGAGCTGAATGTTGGGGCCGGAGGGAGAAGCAGGGCAGAAGGAAGCTTTCAAGTCTTCCTGCTCAGTCACCCAATCATTCAACAAGTGCAACAAGTGCCAGGCAGCACACCATCACCGTGCCAGCCCCTCTGCACCCACTGTGTCATTTAATCCTCCCATGTAACAATCCTAGGGGGTTACATAGGAGAATGCCGGTTCTACAGATGAGGAAACAGCATTAGAGAAGTTAAATGACTTGCTCAGGGTTACACAGCTGGGATTCAAACCCAAAGCCATAACAGACATATACATTTATACCAACCAGCTTAAAATGCTGCTGGGAGGACAGCACAGATTCTTCTGTATCATCTGAGATGGCAACTGATGAGAAGCACCCAAGAGCCCCAGCACAAGCCCAGGTCTAACACTGTGGCTCCCGAGAGCCAGGGGGCCGCCCGGACAACCAGAATGACTCGTCCTCTCCACACAGGGAGACTTCCCAATCCTCTACAGCCTAACATCACCATGAACAACCTGCATCTGTTCGTCAAACATTTATAAAGGCACTTCCCTGGGCCAGGCAAAGAAGCACATAGGCTGAGAATAAGGAACAGGTCCTGACCTCAAGGAACTCACAGACTAGTGGAGAAAAAAGATTTTAAAAGAATCACCAGGGGCTTCCCTGATGGCGCGGTGGTTCAGAGTCCGCCTGCCGATGCAGGGGACACGGGTTCGTGCCCCAGTCCGGGAAGATCCCACATGCCGCGGAGCGGCTGGGCCCATGAGCCATGGCCGCTGAGCCTGCGCGTCCGGAGCCTGTGCTCCGCAATGGGAGAGGCCGCAACAGTGAGAGGCCCGCGTACCACAAAAAATTTTAAAAAATTTAAAAAATTTTAAAAAAAAAGAAACACCAACATGCGGAGGGGGAGAGGTCTCAAGCACAGTGCTCCACACCTATCCAATCCTTAGAAACAAAAGCAGCATACCTGAGAGGAAAGGCAGGCTCTGGAGCTGGGCGGATGTGGGTTCAGACCTCAGCCCAACCCCCTCCTCGCCTTGTCACCTGGGACGGTTACTTAACTTCTCACCATTCATTTCCTTATCTGTAAAATGTGGATAAAATTGTCCATTGTTGGCTCTTAGGAGAATTAAATAAGGTCGTGCAGGTAAAGCAACTAGGACAGTGCCTGACACAGGGAAAGCGATCAACAAATGGTAGCCACAGTAGTCTGTCCTCTGGACCGTAGGATCTGCAGCCTAAGGGCCCCTCTACAAAGACAGAAGGTGGCTTCCCGGGAGGCAGGCACAGGAGGAGGACAGGATACTGACCAGGAAGCTGGAGCCAGGGATGGCAAAGCCCTGTTTGTAGAGGTAGGCACTGCAGAAAAGCAGGAACACGTAGGCCTGATGCTCCTTCCGGTACTCTTGAAGGACCTCAGAGAGTTCCCGCAGCTCGGCCAGGTCCGAGGGGAACCACAGTGACCTGAGATTTGGAAAAGCAGATGGAAACAAGAGTCCAGATCAGCCTAATACCTAATAAAGTCACTTGTTGTGTCTTCTTTCCAAAGTAGGTTTATAAATGTGACCATCATCTGGTCTGCTGGGAACACACACTTAATGGGAGGCCAGAATAATGGATGACCTGATATAACACAGCAGAGGCAAGGAGAAGAGCCTTGGTTTGGAAGCAAGGGACCTGGCATAGCATCTCAACTCTGCTACTGTCCAGTTGTGTGATCTCAGGCTAGTCCCTGAGCCTCAGTTTCCTTATCGGAAAAATGAGGGGTTGAAGGTGGATAATCACTAAGTTCCCTCTTAGCTCTCAGGTTTTATGAACTATTCTTAAGAGGCAAATGGATTAATTTCTAGGCAAGTACTAAACGTCCTAAACTGCCTTTCTTTCTAGGAGTACCCCCTCCCCCTAAGCTTTAGGCCAAGGACAATTCAAACTTCACAGTGCTCCAAAGTTACTAGGTAAAACGACTGCTTTATCAGTCACAAAAGAGCCAATTAAAGGTTCCCTGGGAAAGAATATTTGTCCATACCATAAACATAATCTTCTTGATAATATGTCAGGCTTGGAACCAACCCTTTCAAAGAGGCTGCTTTTCACCCTGCCTCTCTATATGATCCTCAGTGCACTCTGAACCCTGTACAAGGGTTACAGTGTAAAGGCTACCTTGCCTCTGCCAGCTGAACAACTCTTGAATCCATCAATGATCAATTATAAGCAAACCCTCCTGTTTCTCATCAGAATATTTCTCTTAGTATGTCTGACACCCACAGCAGAGTCTTCCCAGCTAGAGTAAAAGAATACAGTCACTGAAAACAGCTGTCCTAATATTCAAACATCAGTAACATCCTTGACACACTTCCATTAACTTTATAAACAGTATGCTGGTTTATCACGACAAATCAGCCCGGTAGGTATTTGTACTGCCTCCTGCCTCAACCTGTCAGGGAGTAAAAGGAAAAGAGCAGAGACAGCCAAGAAAAGACAGCAGATAATTAATTAGTGAATAATTTAAAGTTGTCTATCAACGTTTCTCCTGAAGACCGGATGCCTTAAAGCCCCAAGGGCAGACCTGACAGAAGTGTAGTGAAGTGAAGTGGGGAAGACGATGGAGTGAGGCTGAGAGCAGTCGTTAAGAAGGGGCTGCGGGCCGCATAGCACAGGGAGATCAGTTCGGTGCTTTGTGACCACCTGGAGGGGTAGGGAGGGTGGGAGGGAGGGAGACGCATGAGGGAAGAGATATGGGAACATATGTATATGTATAACTGATTCATTTTGTTATAAAGCAGAAACTAACACACCATTGTAAAGCAATTATACCCCAATAAAGATGTTAAAAAAAAGAAGAGGCTGCGGGTCCACATAGAGGCGAAGGTCGGATGCAAACGGGGATCAGGGCTGGGCCTGGGAAGGCGACGGGAACACCGCTGAAGAGGCGATCCAATGGCGGGAACAGAGGTGCTCCAGCAGGATCCACCCAAGGTAGGGCGCCGCGTTTCCCTCCGCAAATCACCACCCCAAAGGCACCAGAGAGCACTCCCGCGCAGCCGGCAGCACGCAGGTCCCAGACAGGGCCAGGCCCCGCTCTCGTCCACCCGGTCTGCCCAAGACCGTGTAGACGCGGCCCAATCTCCAGTCCCAGAACTGAACCCCAAATCCCAGCCCCCGATGCCTCCGATCCAGGAACCCGAAAATCCGATTCCTAGACCCCATCCTCGGACCTGGCTCCCTTCCTCTGACCCGAACCCCGGCCTCCGTGACCGCCGCCACGCACCTGTCTCCAGCCTCCTTATCTGTGCCCAGTGTCGACCCGCGGGGCAGTCGCGTCGACAGCAAGTACAGGGCGAAGGTGCAGCCGGCAAAGACCAGGAGGAGGCCGAGCACGGGGCGCATCTCGGCGCCAGCAGCACCCGGACCCGCCCCGCCGCGGAGGAGCCTGGAAGCAGCGCCAGGAACCTCGCTGCTAGCGAACTGCTACAGCGGAGCGCGTTAGTGGACGGACAGGGGCGGGGGTCCGCTCCAGGCCCCGCCCCCATATCCTGGCCCCACCCCCGGCCCGGATTCCGCGTGCAGTTGGCTCCAGAGTCCAGCAGAAAGCTGTCTTGCAGCCCCTCTGCGCTTGCGTCTGCCCTCCTTCCGCCTGTATATCTTTTTCCTACGTTTATATCTGTCCCGTTCTCCACTTATTTGCAGGCTCTCTGCCAGGCGGTATGTGGTCCGGGGTGAATCACCAGCCCTGCCCACAGCGAGCTTGCAGTCTAGTGGTCAAGACGGCCTTGTCGACCACCAGGTGTAACACAAAGCAAATGCAGCCCGCGTAGAACCAGAGGCTCCAATCCAGTGCGGTGGGATAGTCAAAGCGACCACGGAAATACGGAGAATTTCCTTTTATTGAACGCCTACTATGTGCCCATTATCCTTAATCCTCACAACAATTCTGCAAGGTTGGTATTTTTGTCTTTATTTAACAGATGAAAAATCCAAGTCTCAGAAAGATTAAGTGACATTCCCCAAGAGAGTCACGATTAGAATCCAAGTCACCCTGGGTTCAAAACTAGTGGTCTTGCACTGAGTGGATTCATGGAAGAGGTGGGGTTTGAGTTTACCATAAAGGATGAGCAAGATTTCCACAACAGAGACAGGAGGGAGAAGGTGAGCTGGGGGCCTCAGTAAGGCACTAGCATCCAGTTTCCTTGAAGCCTAAAGGTGTGTGAGAAATGAGTGAGAAGGTGGGAACAAACTGGAAAGCATGGAAAGGCAGCTAAGGAGTTGGATTTTTTTTTTTAATATTGTACTTGGGGAGACACCAATAGAGGCGTTTAAGCAAGAGAATGATGTAGTTCCCGTTTTAGGATGTGTTGCCCTGGCAGATGATTAGACTACATTCTGAGTTTGTAGCAGCAACTGTCTTGGTGAGAAAGCGATCAGGCCTGAGCCAGGACCACAGCAGTGGGGAGGAAGGTGGACAGACTCGGAGGAGTTGAGTAGGACATGGCTGATTAAATGGAGAATGACAGAGAGGATTCCAAAATGTCACAAGCCTGGAAAACAGAAACCGTCCTTGTTGTATCATTCGAAGGCCCTCCTGGGCCAAATAAAGAGCACCTGTCAGAAGTCAAAGTGCACAAAGTCCTAGCAATTCCACGTCCGGGAATTTAACCCATAGATGTGCCTGTAGGTAGACAAAGATGTATGTTCAAGGGTATTCTCTCAACTTTGTTTTGATATGAGGATATTGGGAACAGCCTAAATGCCCATCATTTGGGGACTATCGAGGTTAATTATTGTATATTCACAAATGGAACACTAAGTAGCTTCCTGAAAGAGGGAGACAACGTTATGTATCCTGATACAGTACAGTAGCCAGATAGATGGCTAGGATAAAAATCAAACAAGTTGGGGGCTTCCCTGGTGGCACAGTGGTTGAGAATCCGCCTGCCAATGCAGGGGACACGGGTTCGAGCCCTGGTCCCGGAAGATCCCACATGCCGTGGAGCAACTAAGCCCATGCGCCACAACTATTGAGCCTGCGCTCTAGAGCCCGTGAGCCACAACTACTGAGCCCACCTGCCACAACTACTGAAGCCCACACACCTAGAGCCCAGTGCTCCGCAACAAGAGAAGCCACCACAATGAGTGGCCCGCACACCGCAAAGAAGAGTAGCCCCCACTCACTGCAACTAGAGAAAGCCCGTGCGCAGCAGTGAAGACCCAACGCAGCCAAAAATAAATAAAATAATTTTTAAAAAAATCAAACAAGTTGCAGTGTTAGACTATACTATGACTCATTTGTAAGAAGAAGAAAAAAGATATCCTTTTCAAAATACTGAAGCATTTATGAATGAAATGACTCAATGTCTGAGATTTGCATTAAAATAATGGGATGGGAGTGTAGTGAGTAGGGATATAAATAAAACAGGATTGGCCATTGAATTGATAATTGCTGAAGCTGGATGATAAGCACATGGAGGTGGATTTTATACCATTTCCCCTATTTCTGTGTATGTGTAAAATTTTCCATTTTACAATGCGGGGAAATGTTCTCAGCCTTCCAGTCTTATTTTCTCCCTTCAAGTCTCCCATTCCAGCTAAACATGCACCGTGTATGCACCGTGTTCGTTTGTGCCTCTAACACTCTTCTCTGGAAAACTTCTCTGCCTGAAAATCCCTACTCTTTCAGCAACACCCGGAGCAGTTGTCACCTCCTCTAAGAAGGCTTCTCCAGCTCCTACAGTCAGAAAGGTTGTGCCTTCTCTGTGCTCGGGGCTGCCTGTGGAGTGTCTGTATTCCAGTGATAGCAAATACTGTGCTCCAGTGTCATCATCCATCTCCTCAGGAGACAGTGAACACTTCTGTAAATGAGACAAGGTCTCACCATCCTATGTCTATGCAAACCCTTAGCCCTGTGCTTGGCTTATTATTGGCACTTAATAATAGTTTGTTAAATTAATGGACCGGGGGGCTTCCCTGGTGGCGCAGTGGTTGAGAGTCCCCCTGCCGATGCAGGGGGCAGGGGTTCGTGCCCCGGTCCGGGAAGTTCCCACATGCTGTGGAGTTGCTGGGCCCGTGAGCCATGGCCGCTGAGCCTGCGCGTCCGGAGCCTGTGGTCCGCAACGGGAGAGGCCACAACAGTGAGAGGCCCGCGTACCACAAAAAAAAAAAAAAATATATTAATGGACCGGGTCTACGGAGGAAATGGTTGGTTGTTTGGTGTGGAACGTGCTGATTTTGAGAAGTCAGAGGAGTACAGGGGAGAGAAAGTGAATGAATAACAATATTGAGCTTGTGCTAGAAGTGTGCAGAGCAGAGAACGAGAAGAAAAGCCCCTGCTCTCAAGGACTTCACTTTGCCTTTGGTTGGGGGAGAGGATGGAGAGAGTTATAATTATAGAGCACGTTGGTGCCGCAGAGGAAACAGACATGGCCAAGCTTCCAGAGGAGCAAGTGTCATCATCCCTCTTATGGATGAGTGGCTGAGCAGGTGTTCAGATGGAGTCACTGTGAGGGCTGATGAAGCCCACAGCTGTGAGTGCTGAGCAGGACTGAGCCCTCATCGGCCCCTCCCGAGCCCATGCTCTTTCTCTGCCCCACACTGCCTCTCAACAAGCAGGTGAAGATCCAGAGCTCGGGTTGAACATTCAGATTTAGAGGTCATCTGTCTAGAGGAGACAGTTGAAATGGGAGGAGGGAAGGGCTCTTAGGGAGACCATGAGAGGGAACGTAACAGCAGCTGACATTCACTGAGTCTAGGCACGCTTACCCCACAGGAAGACTTCTACATGCATGAATGCATTTATTATATAACAACCTTCATGAGGCAGGGGCTCCTAACAGCCCCCACTTTACAGTCCAGAGAATGGAAACTTTGGCAGAGTGAAGTCAGTCGACAGAGGTCACACCCCAGCAAACAGCAGAGCCTAACCACTTATCCTACCTGCCTTTTTCGGAGAGAAGACGGAGATCAGAAGCCTGGTAAGAAAATAGTGGAACTGGTGAAAGAGAACAAGATTTCATTCAGGGATGTTGGGTGAGAGATAGGGTGGTGGGGGAAGAGTGCACTGGGGGCCCAAGAAAGACTGTTAGAAAGGAACCAGTGCACAGTGTCAGAGTCCGTGGGAAAATCCAGGAAGGAGACCTGAGGGGCTATGGGACTCGGCCAACACCAGGTGACAAGGGACCTTTGACAGAGCTCTTCTGGGAGATGCAAACCTGATCGCCTACAGGCTCACTGCCCAAGCCCCTGCTTGCTGCCCCTGACTTACCCACCTTGCCTCCTGTTCTGATTCCTCCTGCTCAACCTGTCTGTTTCGGGGAAGGGGCCCTGCTCCCCACTCTCAGCCCGCCTCTCCCCAACCCTCCTGACCCCCAACCCAGCACCTGCAGAGCCAGCTCTAACCAGCCGGTGTACCGCCTGCAGGCTGTACAGCCTCCCCCGAGGCCACTCACTTGCAGCACATACCAGGCAGCCTGTAAAGGGCAGCGGCAACCCTCACCAGGGACACATGCTGGACTGGGGAACAGGTAGGGGCTAGTGGTGCAGGGGAGTGGGAGGGAAGAAAAGCCAGGAGGCTCTAGTGAGAGCAAATTAGCCAGCCGCTCCCCATGGGCCTTTATCATGGGGCTCGACCACGTTTCCTGGCTTAATTGGATCTACACGGAGCAATTGAAAGGAGTAGCTCTGATCAGACCACATGGCTTTGTTTCCCCATCCCCGCTCCAGCCACAACCAATGGGAACAGCATGGACACCTGCCCCAGGAGGAGGATCTGAGGGCTGGATCCTCTCCCTGAGCTTTGGGATTGGGCCATATAGTAAGCGAGTGGCCAAGGACCCAATGGTCCCAAGGACCCCAATGGTCCACAGCTGCCCTGTGGAGGGAGTGGAGTTGAGTCAGAGAGATACATGGCAGAGCACAAGGGTTAGTAAAGGCCTATGGACTCTCGTTGCTGAAGGTCCAGGGCATCCCCGTCCCTGCCCTTCCTGAGGTCTGATGGCTCAGCTCTCCCTGGGGTTCCACAAGTCTCCTCTCTCTGATAAAGTCCAGGTAAATATGAGTGGATTTCTGTTGCTGGCATCCCAGGTCAGGAATGAGAACATGGGGCAGGGGTCTGAGGGTGGGAGGTTCTACGTTTAGGTTTTGGGAATGAGTGTGTTGATGTCTAAAACAGAATGCAGGTGGCTCCCTCGAGTCCCTAAGGACAAATCCACTCCATTCTGTTCAATAGACATCTGTTGAGCACCTGCTTTGTGCCGGGCATTGTGTTAGGTGCCAGGCCAGCAAAGACAAGTAAGCAGCAGCTGCTCTTGTGCTGCTCACAGTTTTGGAGGAGATACAGACGTGGAAACCTATTACAATATGGATTAATACAAGCAGCGATGGTAGCACATACAAAGTGGGTGGTGGAGGGGAGTCGTGGAAGAGCAAGCCCGGCTTGGAGTCACCCAGGGATGCCTGAGGGTCCTGGAGGGTTTTAGCTGAGGTGCAAAAACAGGAGCTGGGGAGAGCAAAATCTCCTAGGCTTCAGGACAGGTGGGCTTGCTAAAGGATGGTATTGGGACCACCTGGAAGTTGCGAAGAGGAGTGAAAGCAAAAGCCAAACTCTCTTTTTCCCAGGGAGCCTGGGAAGTGGGCAGTGGGCCTCCAGAGATAACAGAGACAAGAGTAACAGAGGTGCCTGGGAGAGAGGTCTAAGGCAGCGAAGGGTGGGCACCTCTAGGGAAATGGGCTGTGGCTGGGGGTGGAGGCCTGTTCTTTCCTCACAACCGAACATGGCTCCATAAGGCTCACAAGATAATGGGGAACGTTCATTTAATCAGTATTTCCTGAGCACAGACTGCATTGTAGGTGCCACACTAGGCACACGGCCTCTGCCTGGCAGAGCAGCCTAGTGGAGAAGACAGACAGACAGTAATCAAATAATCATACACATAAATGTAAATAAACGCAGCTTAAACAGTGAACAGTGCTACGGAAGGACAGGTCCAGTGGGCTCTGTGGGCCAGGAAGACTCCCCTGGACCATGAGGTCCAGGGGAGTCAGGAATGAGGGCCAGGAAGACTCCCCTGGACCATCCAGCTAAGGTCCAAACATGGAGTGGGAGATATTGGTGAAGACAGGAGGGAACAGGGTAGGCTGCAGTTTCATTGCATCTTGGGTTGGGTATTTAGACAAATACACTGACAAAAGGAAGGGAAGAGAGGCAAGGGTAACGAGACAGAGAGGAAAGTTCCAGAGGCCTTGGGAGAAAGATTGTGAGAAGAGAGTGGCCACACCTGTAACTGCCTTCATTTCACCTGATCACTGTTACATGAAACACATTGAATTCACCTCCACTCCAGGCAACAAACTTCCTTCCTTTACTCCTTCATTTATCTATCTGTTCACCCACCCACCCACCCACTCCCCAGTGAGCCGGGCACCATGCTAGGAGAGCCAGCAGGAGAAGCTCAGAGACACCCACTGGCCTGAGGAGCTTATACATTGATAGAAATGCTATTCCTGGCATTTTCTTGATGTTGTTTTGATCCCCTGCTTACCAAGGAAGGCAAAGAGCACAAAGAAGTGACTGTGCTAATCAAAATATAGGACCAATAAAACTCTAAAAAAGAAATCAGGACCTATCAGCACCGGGATCTCTGTATCCACCACTGCTGAGGAAACGTGGGAAGGAGGAAGGCTGAAAAGATGTGCAAGTGGGCAGGAGCCTCGCTGAGCCTTACTCCTTTCAGAGTTCAGACATTCACTGCAGGCATCCCTCACTTAAGTGGAATAGACTCTGGATTTGCTATATAGGTATAAATCAAGTGTGCCATGCTGGATTACATTCACAGAGTTCCATCATTTTTGAAACAGAGAGTCTGTTTCTTTAAAATACGGCTCTCCACACAGAAAGCAGTAGGAGAGCAGTCACTTGGACGGGGAGGAGGTTAGTGAACCTATGACTCGGGAATCCCAGGAACCTTCCTGCAGTGGCCACGGCTGGGGGATGGGTGGTGTCCACCCCTCTGGCTCTGTCTCCACCCTGGGCATCTGATCTCAAGTGGTTCTGACCTCTCTGACCTTGGCCCTTGGGAGGGCCTCTTGACTTGGCTGCTGTTGTCATTTCAGATTCATGGATCGCACCTCTTCCTAGGGAAGCCTGAGAATTCCTCAAACTGGGAGCTTCGGGTGCGCCAAGAGCAGACCGGTTAGTGCTTTGAATTCACATGTTGGCAAAACAAGTTATTTAGCATCGCTCCAAAAGGTTAACATTAATTACCTCTAACAGGTGGGATTATGGATAGCATATTTTCAATTTGCATCCGTGCATTTTTGAAATTTCCTTCAACAAGTACAGATTACATTGGTGATAAAGAAAAACAAAACATTTCTTAAGTATTGCTTCAGATGAGGGTTGCATGTAAAGTGATGCTTCTTCACCTTAAGTGAAAAACAAGCTCTGCTTTTTCTCTCCTGCCTCTCACTCTATCCCTTGTCCCTGTGAGCAAGGCTGCCCCACTGCTTCATCTGCTCTTCTTCCCTCATCCACTAGTCCCAGCAGCTGCCTTCTTGGTTGTTGGTCTGTCCCCACCTCCTCCTGCACTAGCCCCACTTTAAACAAGGCAGGAAGCCATTCCCCCTCTGTGCAGAGCCCGGAGGGATCTGGCACAGAGAACATGGGGTCGAGTCCAAAGTGATGTCTCTAGCCAGTCCTTCCCTTAAGATGCTTGCCTGGCCACTGTGATTGGCAGAAATGCCCAAGTGACAGGCAGCAGAACCAACAGTTCGGAACAAATGAGGCCCCAGGACACAGCCTAACAAGGCGCTGCACCGTCAGGAGCCTGGCTATTTCTGACTTGCCCTATTTAGGGGCTCCCTTCCCAGGACTGTTTCATAATCCAGGATCACTTGATATTTTGCAATATGACATCCACAGGACATGTTTTTAAAAAAACAAAACAAAAACCCTGGTTATTCCATACTTTTTATGCCTTGAGGAGAAGGCGAGGTGAAGCTTTAAAAATCCTGTAGTTGTAGCATTCTTGATGTTACTGGTACCCGGGTGTCCTGACAACAGTTACATTTGCAACTCTGGGCAAATAATAGGTTGGAAGACTGTTTCAACATTTTCGATCAGTACAAGATCATAGCGACACAACTGGGGCCTGTGAAAATAAGATGAAATATGCTCGTCAATACAATAATAAAAATACCCCATTCTAGTAGAGTAAATTATATCATCTCTTTCAGATATAAAATTATTTAGCAATTATTTTTAATGTTCTAGGGAAATGCTTGTGCTAAATAAGCAAAGCCACATCAACAACAGCAAAAAACTCAGGGTGTAAAATTTTATTTACCATATAATTTCAACTAGGTTTAAAAGCAAATAGAAAGGGACTTCCCTAGTGGCACAGTGGTTAAGAATCCACCTGCCAGTGCAGGGGACATGGGTTCAAGCCCTGGTCCGGGAAGATCCCACATGCCGCGGAGTAACTAAGCCTGTGCGCCACTACTGAGCCTGCACTCTAGAGCCCGCAAGCCACAACTACTGAGCCCGTGCACCTAGAGCCCATGCTCCACAAGAGAAGCCACCACAATGAGAAGCCTGTGCACCACAACAAAGAGTAGCCTCCGCTCACGGCAACTAGACAAGGCCTGCGTGCAGCAACGAAGACCCAATGCAGCCATAAATAAATAAATGATTAAAAAAAAGTAGAAGATTAGAAAGAAATAACCAAAAATTTTAACAGTGGTTGCCTCTGGATAATGACATTATCCGTGGTATTCTTCTTCTTCCTCCTAACACTTTCTGTACTTTCCAGATTTTATAAAATGAATATGTATTCCTTTGATAATCAGGGAAAGAAGTATTTAAAAGTCCCAGTTTTAAGATGTAATAACTGGGCTTCCCTGGTGGCGCAGTGTTTGAGAGTCCGCCTGCCGATGCAGGAGACGCGGGTTCGTGCCCCAGTCCGGGAGGATCCCACGTGCCACGGAGCGGCTGGGCCCGTGAGCCATGGCCGCTGAGCCTGTGCATACGGAGGCTGTGCTCCGCAATGGGAGAGGCCACAACAGTGAGAGGCCCTCGTATCATATAACAAAAAAAAAAAAAAGACCCAATGCAGCCAAAAATTAATTAATTAATTAATTAAAAAGAAAAAAGATGTAATGACTATCCTCTTAGGAAAAAAACAACTTGTATTATTAAATGTTTTGAGGTATCCTAAACCTTCAGGAAAAAGGAATTTATAAACATAAAGTAGTAACTGCTCACATCATTTCCTGTCTCTGTCCACAGATTGAACACTAGGAATATATGTAGGAATGGCATTACTCACAAAACACACATACCATCACAGCTTTGTTCTTTCTCCCTCTCTTTGTCTCTGCCTCTCTCTCTCTTTCTACACACACACATGCAGTTTATTTTTTCTGAACCAACTGAGAATAGGTTGTTTACCCCTTAATACTTCAGTGTGTATTTCCTAAGAACAAGCACAGTCTCAGTGCAGTTATCAAATTTAACATTGATATAGTAGTTGTATCCTGTATCAATGGAATAAAACATTCCAAATTATCTGTACCTTTTTTAATGCTAGGCTGTGTTTTATCAGTTTGCCAAATTATATGAGGGTTTCTTTTCTACAACAAATTATCAGCTTGCAAGCAGCGTGGGTAGAGTGATTAGGGAGGAATCGTGTAACTCTAAGCATATAACAACATTGTTTCTTTGGATTATTGGACTGTTTGTCTTTAAGTGCATACCAGTAAATTTTTCTTGGATTACTGGGCAACTTATTTTTATCAAGTCTAGTTTTGGAAAACCCCTCACTTCTTTCATTGTGATTGATGAAGTCCTGTTAAAACGTTAAGACCAAGCAGATTGGACAGGAACCAATAACATCTTTGGAAAACAGGGGTTTGTCAGACGTTGCCTCAGCTCACCTCTCTGGATGGGCAAGTGACCTTAACTTCATTCGGAGAATCCTGAGCTTGTACCTTGGGCCTGTTACAGATCCTGTAGAGAACACCAAGGAAATGGCTGCCACTTTATCCAGATCTTGATTGAATCTTGCAAGCAGACTCACTTGGTGGTATTTCTGAAATGTTGTGGGTTCACTGGAAGGGAGAAATAATATATTTTTAAGTGGATATGAATTACCAATGAAAGAAAACAGTTTTGAAGCCTACAAAATCACTCATCAGCAAGTAGCCATTTGACCCCATAGCCTGCACTAGCCAACTTTCATGGGCAAAGTCCGTTGGATTCCAAGGGACTGCGTAAGTGAAGCTGCTGACTGATGAGATGCTGTGACATTGGAAAGGTATGCGCTGCCTACTATAGGCCAGACAGCATCCTCATCTCTTGACACATTTCTCCAATCCCCGGAAAAATTCTGCAAGGTATTATTGTCTTCATTTTACAAACAAGGAAACAGATGCTTTCAAAGCTGAAGCTCACCCAGGTCACAGGGCTTCTCTGTAGCAGTACAGTGATTAAAACCCAGTTCTGGCTGAGTTCAAATTTATGGTCTTTCCATTAAACTGCATTGCTAGATGCACAGGTATATTTTTAAGCCAGACTAGATACTAACTTATTTTTTTTTAATGCAAGCAGCCCTATAAGTTCTTTTTTTATTTATTTTTAAATATTTATTGACTTATTTGGCTGTGCTGGATCTTACTTGCGGCACGCAGGATCTTCATTGCTGCATGCGGGCTCTTAGTTGCGGCATGTGGGATCTAGTTCCCTGACCAGGGTTCGAACCTGGGCCCCCTGCATTGGGAGCGTGGAGTCTTAACCACTGGACCACGAGGGAAGTCCCTAGATACTAATTTAGAAGTTGTGCTTAAGCATATATTTTTTCAGTTCTGCCCTCAAGAGAAACCTTAAAACAGCTACAACCCAGGTTCCAATACTTTTTTTTCCAAGTGTGTGGAGATGTTTCCTACAATTGGAATCCCAAATTAAGCCTAAGGTGTATCCACTAGGGAGATTCACCTGGGTACTGTCCCTCTGGGGAGCTGCAAGAATAGGCTGTGGAGAAATGATTGCTCTAGGAATGAATCCTTAGTTTGGAGGTCGGGATGGGGTGAGGAGGTGCCTGTCACCCCAGCCTCACTGTGCAGAGCAGAAGTGCCACAAGTAAAACTAATCCAAAAGGTTGCCCAGATTTTGGTTTCTAAATACTATCTCCACAAAATGGAACTAGGGCTCCCTGGAGAAATGGTTGATTCCAGGGCTAGGGCAGGGAAAGTACAAAGTGATCCTGGAACAACATGTGTGCCAAAAGTAAGGAAACACTCAAAGAGTGATGGAGATGTTCAAAAGAATATAGAATCACACCCATTAGGGTGGCTACTGTGAAAAAAACAAAAACAGAAAACAAGTGTTGACAAGGATATTGAAAAATTGGGACCCTTGTACACTGTTGGTGGGAATGTAAAATGGTACCGCCACTATGGTAAACAGTATGAAGGCTCCTCAAAAAATTTAAAATAGAACCACATGATCCAGCAATTCTACTTCTAGGTATATACTCAAAAGAATTGAAAGCAAGCTCTCCAAAAGATATTTGCACACCCATATTCATAGCAGCATTATTACAATAGGCAAAAGGTAAAAGCAACCCAAATGTCCATCAATGGATGAACGGATTAAACAAATGTGATTTGTACCTACAATGGAATATTATTCAGCCTTAAAAAGAAAGGAAATCCTATCACATGCTACAACATGGATGAGCCTTGAGGACATTATGCTAAATGAAATAAACCAGTCACAAAAAGATAAATATTGTTTGATTCCACTGATATGACATATCTAAAGTAGTCAAATTCATAGAAATAGAAAGTAGAATGGTGGTTGCCAGGGAGTGGGGGAAGGGAGAAATGTATGTTGTTACTTAATGGGTATAGAGTTTCAGTTTTGCAAGATGAAAAAGTTCTGGAGGGACTTCCCTGGTGGTCCAGTGGTTAAGACTCCACACTCCCAATGCAGGGGGCCTGGGTTCGATCCCTGGTCAGGGAACTAGATCCCACGTGCCACAGAGAAGATCCCGTGTGCCACAACTAAGACCTGGCGCAGCCAAATAAATATATAATTTTTTTTTTTTACGTTCTGGAGATCTGTTTCACAATAATGTGAATACACTTAATGCTACTGAATTGTACACTGGAAAATGATTAAAATGGTAAATCTTATGTTTTTATTACCACAATTAAAAATGCATTAAAAAAAGGCACTGGCCAGATTTGGGACAATTTGAATATCAAAATAAATAATGATAGTAACTGATTATAATTCCCCATTGATAAAATATAAAAATCTGGGAGTCTGAAAAAAAAAATCTGGGAGTCTGTATTGATATATTTGGACATGAAACAAATAAATGAATAAATAAATGAGAAAAAATGCCTTTCCTAAATGTTGAATTAGAAAAATCACCGTATGGCAGCCATCAGAGTAATAATTCAACCACAAAACATTAAAACCAGTGGGTAAAAGTTTGAGGAGTAATGGACCATTTACATGGTCTCAAAGTACCTACCCACAAAATACTAATTACAAAGGGAAAAATAGTAACCTTAAAGTGGAGAAACTTGGCAGAAATCACTTTAATTGCTTGATCCACATTAATGAAACAATCAAAATTGTGAGCCTCCTAATAGGATGCACTGAGACAAACATTACGTCACCTTTGTGGTGTCTTTGCCAAAGATGCATGATCTGAACCTAATCGTGAGGAAACATCAGGCAAACCCAAACTGAAGACATGCTAAAAATAATTGACCTGTAATCTTCAAAAGTGTCAAAGTCAAAAGAGTCGAGGAGGGCTTCCCTGGTGGCGCAGTGGTTGAGAGTCCGCCTGCCTATGCAGGGGACACGGGTTTGTGCCCCGGTCCGGGAAGATCCCACATGCCGCGGAGCGGCTGGGCCCGTGAGCCATGGCCGCTGAGCCTGCGCGTCCGGAGCCTGTGCTCCGCAACGGGAGAGGCCACAACAGTGAGAGGCCCGCGTACCGGAAAAAAAAAAAAAAAAGAGTCGCGGAAAGGCGGAAGAACTGTTCCAAAGTGAACACTGAAGAAGCAGGAAAACCAAATGCAGCCAGTGATCCTGAATTGAATCCCTTTGCTACAAAGGACATTATCAGGACAATCAGTAAAACTAGAATGGGGTCTCAGGATCAGACGGTAGTAATGTATCAATATTATTTCTCTTATTTTGATGGTCAATTGTAGTTATGTAGGAGAATATCCTTGTTTGTAGAAAATACACATTAAAATACTTAGGGTTGATGAGGCAGCATGTTGGAAATTACTGTAGAATGGTTCAGAAAAAGAAAAGGCTCTTAGTACTACTGCAACTTTTCTGTAAACTTTAATTTTCCACAATAAAGAGGAAAAAAAAAAAGCTAATAGGAAAGGAGTGGTTTAACCAAAGAGGCTTATTAGCAGCACCACTCTGGTCCTCTCTTGATCAGAGTGTAGCAAGAGAACAAGGGATCCCTTCCCACTTCTCCAAGGGCAGCTATGGAATCAGGAAAGGGCAGGGACTCCAGGAGAAGGTGATGCCACCTGCAGATGGCAGAACCCAGTGGGGGTACTAGGAAGGCGGGAGAAGAAAAAGGAGATCGGGAGCTGATCAGGGTTGTCCATGAGTAGAGGTAAGATGCTCTCTTCCTCCTAGAAGGATGTCTGGAAATACATGGGGAGGCACTAACCAAGCGTTGGGTTCATACAAGAGTAAATAGAGTGAGAGACAGTGAACTGTGAGTTCTGGCAGTATGGTGCACTAAATACCCTGAAAGCATTCATAATAGTGGATACAATTACAAACAACAAAAAACAAAACAAAAAACCTTTTCAATTGCACTGAACTAAGAAGAAAGGAAAGAATACTGAGAAACCCTCAAAATATGTGAAAGCAGAAATCCAAATAGATAGGAATCCTGAAATCACCTTTTGTTGGTCTTTTTTGAAACTTTGTAACCTTGAGCTTCAATTTTCATGGCCTTGCAGTGCAGTAGGACATGAAACAAAGTCTATGGACCCCTCAAGGTCGGGAGTTGAATAGGAGAATTCTGGGGGAAGAGTGAACTAAACATGAATTTGAAGTAAACAACCTTCTACCACCTCAGGTGACAGAAAGTCCCCACCTCGAATCTTGGCGCTATGAGGAGCTAGGGGGCTGAGTGCCCTTCACATGGGTCAGCAGCTAAATTCAAACTACTTGTGGTCTGAGAAACCTCAAGTTTAAAAATTAAAGTGGTCTCAGATGGATGGTATCTCCAGGAACTTGACAGGCAAACGCAAAATCTTTCTGGAGAAATCTACTCCTCAGATCCTCAAAGAATTCCCGCACATAGTGAAATAATTATAATAATAATAAAGGCATTTGTAAGGAGGGTGGGGGGAAGCTGCGGGGTGCAGGCTTTATGGCTGCCAGCTGCGGGCGGGAGGACGGATCCTGGCGGGTGGGGCAGTGCAGCTGCCGGCTCCACACAGCGCCTGCGCAGCAGCTGCAGGGAAGGGGCACCTCCTGCCCGGGCTGGGTGCGAATGAGGAGGCCGGCAGGACTGAGTGCTGGGACATGGGACCACCAAAACGACCTTCCCAGCGGAGCCGCGTGCCCGGGGCACCCCTGCTCTGCAGGCGGGGAGCAGGCAGCCGCCTCCCCGCTGCACCAGACCCTGATGGGACCCAGATTGCTAACGGCAAAAAGAACTGGAAAAATGCAAAAGACTGGAACGATTAAAACCTACCAAAGACTCCTCAGAATTCTCAAAGAGCATGCAAACGTGTGCTTACATGTAAAAAATGTGATGCGTGGACTACCACACTCAAGCAACCTGGCAAGCACTTGCCGGTGACTGTCACTCTCAGGTTTCACTGTGGAATTTCAAACTGCCTAGGGGTGTGAGAAAAGATTAAGGCACCAACCCCAAAAATAATGGCCCATAAAAGGAAAGAGAACAAAAGGAAGTCCACCACTGAGTACTTCTGTTCTAGGGAAGGGGGACATGTGGCCAGAAGAGCCTGACTTCCCATAATGTCCTCAGGAAGAGCCAGAATATCACCCTGATGCTGCAGCCCAAGAGTGTTTTGCTGTTTCAAATTGAAAATTGTCATGAGGAGGAAAAGTCCATTCTGGTGCTTGAGGGGACCTCTCAAACTGAAGGCTTGTGTTCAGCTGTCTGAATAACAACCAGTAAAAACTACAGGAACAAAATCTCTCAAGAAAGGGATTTTTAAAAGAGACACGACAGAGCTTCCCTGGTAGCGCAGTGGTTGAGAGTCCGCCTGCCAATGCAGGGGACACGGTTCGTGCCCCGGTCCAGGAAGATCCCACATGCCGCGGAGCGGCTGGGCCCGTGAGCCATGGCTGCTGAGCCTGCGCGTCCGGAGCTTGTGCTCCGCAACGGGAGAGGCCACAACAGTGAGAGGCCCGTGTACTGCAAAAAAAAAAAAAAAAAAAAAAAAAAGAGACACGACAGGGACTTCCCTGGTGGAGCAGTGGTTAAGAATCCGCCTGCCAGTTCAGGGGACATGGGTTCGATACCTGGTCCAAGAAGATCCCACATGCCGCAGAGTAACAAAGCCCATGCGCCACAACTACTGAGCCTGCGCTCTAGAGCCCGCAAGCCATAACTACTGAAGCCCACGCGCCTAGAGCCCATCCTCCGCAGCAAGAGAAGCCACCGCAATGAGAAGCCCGTGCACCACAGCAAAGAGTAGCCCCCACTCACCACAACTAGGGAAAGCCCGGGCGCAGCAATGAAGACCCAATGCAGCCAAAAATAAAATAAATAAAATAAATAAATTTAAAAAAGAAGAAATAGAAAAGAAAATCTGAACAGACCTATAATAAAGAGATTGAATTAGCAATTAAAAACAAAAAGCAAACCTACAAAGAAAAGCCCAGGCCAAGATGGCTTCATGGGTGAATTCTACCAAATATATATTTTTTTAATTTTTTATTTATTTATTTATTTATTTTTGGCTGCATTGGGTCTTTGTTGCTGCACGCGGGCTTTCTCTAGTTGCAACAAGCATGGGCTACTCTTCATTGGGGTGCGCGGGCTTCTCACTGTGGTGGCTTCTCTTGTGGCAGAGCACAGGCTCTAGGCACTCGGGCTTCAGTAGTTGTAGCTCGTGAACTCTATAGTGCGGGCTCAGTAGTTGTGGCACGCGGGCTTAGTTGCTCTGCAGCATGTGGGATCTTCCCAGACCAGGGCTCGAACCCGTGTCCCCGGCATTGGCAGGCGAATTGTTAACCACTGTGCCACCAGGGAAGCCCCTCTACCAAATTTTTTTTTAACACTTTTTAATTAATTAATTTATTTATTTATGGCTGTGTTGGGACTTCCTTGCGGTACGCGGGCTTCTTATTGTCGTGGCTTCTCTTGTTGCGGAGCATGGGCTCTAGGCACGCAGGCTTCAGTAGTTGTGGCCCATGGGCTCAGTACTTGTGGCTCGCGGGCTCTAGAGCTCAGGCTCAGTAGTTGTGGCACAGGGGCTTAGTTGCTCTGCGGCATGTGGGATCTTCTGGGGCCAGGGCTCAAACCCATGTCCCTTGCATTGGCAGGTGGATTCTTAACCACTGCGCCACCAGGGAAGCCCCTCTACCAAATATTTAAAGAAGAATTAACACCAAATTCTTCACAAACTCCTCCAAAAAAAAAAAAAAAAATAGAAGAGGAGGAAACACTTCTCAACTCATTCTGTGACACCAGTATTATCCTGATATCAAAACCAGACATCACACACAAAAAGAAAACTAAAGATCAATATGTCTTATGAATATAAATTCAAAAAAGTCAAATAAAACTAGCAAACCAAATCCAGCAAAATATAAAAATGATTATATACCTTAACCAAGTGGGATTTATCCCAGAATGCAAAGTGGATTTTATATGCAAAAATCAATTATTTTAATACACCATATCAATAGAATTAAGGACAAAAACAAATGGTTATCTCAATACATGCAGAGAAAGCATTTGAGAAAATCCAATATCCCTTCAATATAAAAATACTCAAGAAACTAGGAATTGAAGGAAATTCCCTAACCTGATAAAAGGCATCTACAAAACAAAAAAGTTAATATGTACTTAATATTAAAAGACTGAATGTTTTCTCCCAAAGATGAGGAACAAGACAAGGCTGTCTCTTGCCACTTCTATTCAGCTTAGAAAGAAGTTCTAGCCAGGTCAGTTAGACAAGAAAAGGCGGGGGAAAAAAAGACATTCAGATTAGAAAGAAAGTAGTAAAACTATCTCTATTTGCAGATGACCTGATCTTGTACATAGAACATCTTACTGAGTCCTCTAATGAGTTAGCAAGGTTGCAGGATACAAGATCAGTCAGTTGTAATTCTGTACACCATCAATGAATAATCTAAAATGAAATTATGGAAAGAATTCAATTTACAGTAACATAAAAAAGAGTAAAATACTTGGATTAAATTTAACAAAAGTGCAAGACTTGTACACTGAAAACTATAAAACATCACTGAAAGAAGTTAAGTAAGACCTAAATAAATGAAAGATACCATGTCCATGTTCATGGATTGGAAGACTTACTATTGTTAATACAGCAGTACTCCCCAAATTGATTTGCAGATTCAAGACAACCCCTCTCAGAGTCCCAGCTGCCTCTTTTGTTTTTTCACAGAAATTGACAAACTGATCCTCAAATCTATATGGAAATTCAAGAGACCCAGAATAACAAAACAGTTCTGAAAAATACCAAAGTTGGGAGATTTATACTTCCTGATTTCAAATTTTGTTATAAAGCTACAGTAATGCTACAGTAAGCTATAAGACAATGTGGTACTTGCATAAAGATAAGATATATCAATCACTGGAATAGATTGAGAGTCCAGAAGTAAACTCTTACATTTATGGTGGATGGAATTTTTTTTTTGACCATGCTGTGCGGTTTGTGGGATCTTAGTTCCCGACCAGGGATTGAACCTGGGCCCTCGGCAGTGAGAGCACAGAGTCCTAACCACTGGACCACCTGGGCGTTCCCGGTCAATTGATTTAGACAAGGGTCTCAAGACAATTCATGGAGAAAGAAGAATTTTTTCAATAAATGATGCTGTGACAACTGGATGTTCACAGGCAAAGGAATGAAGCAGAAGCCCCTTACCTCACATCACATGCAAAAATTAACTCCAAATGGATGAAAGGCCTAAATGTGAGACCTAAAACTATAAAGGAGTTGTATCCAGAATATACACAGAACTCTTGCAGCTCAACAATAAAAAGATAATTAGCTTAGTTTAAAAATGGGTAAGGCACACAAAAACCTGCACCCAGATGTCTATAACAGCTTTATTCAAAACTACCAAGACTTGGAAGCAACCAAGATGTCTTTTGTAGGTGAGTGGATAAACTGTGATACATCAGACAATGGAACATTATTTAGTGCCAAAAGGAAATGAGCTGTCAAGCCATTAAAAAAAAAAAGAAAAGAAAAGGAGGAACTCTAAATGCTTATATTACTAAGTGAAAGAAGCCGATCTGAAAAGATTACATACTGTATGATTCCAATTACATGACATTCTGGAAAAGGCAAAACTATGAAAACAGTAAAAAAAAAATCAGTGGTTGCCAGAGGTTGGCGGGAGGGAGGGATGAATAGATTTGAATAGGGAGGGAGCACAGATTTTTAGGGCAGTGAAACCATTCCATGATCCTATAATGGTAGACATATGTCATTATACATTTGACAAAACTCAGAAAATGCACAACACCAACAGTGAACCCTAATGTAAACTATGGACTTAGGGTAATAATGACATATCAATGTAGATTCTTCAGTTGTAGCTAATGTACTACTCTGGTACCAGATTTTGGTACTGAGGGAGGCTGTGCCTATGTGGGGCAGGGAGTATGTGGGAAAGTTGTGTACTTTCTGCTCAATTTTGCTGTGAACTTAAAACTGCTCTAAAAAATAAAGTCTGTTTAAAAGGAAAAGAAATGGCTAAGGGATCTGAATAGACATTTCTCCAAAAAGCTCTACAAATGGTCTACAAGCATATGAAAGATACTCAGCATCATTAATCATTAGGAAATTACAAATCAAAACCACAGTGAGATATCATGTAATGCCCACATGAATGGCTGTAACAAAAGACAGACATGTATGAATGGATAATCAAAATGTGATATATACATACAATGGAATATTATTCAATCTTAAAAAGGAAAGAAATCCTGTTACATGCTATAACATGGACAAAACTTGAGGACATTATGCTAGGTGAAATAAGTCAATCACAAAAAGACAAATACTGTATGATTCTACTCATATGATGTATCTAAAGTAGTCAAATTCATAAAAACAGTAGAATAGTCGTTGCTAGGGGATGGGGGTGGGGGAAATGGGAATTGTTATTTAATAGATGTAGAGTTTCAGATTTTGCAAGATGAAAAGGTTCTGGAGAGCTGTTTCACAACAATGTGAATATACTTACGAATGAACTTACACTTAAACATGATTAAGTTGGTACACTTTATGGGGTTTTTTATCGTATGCTTCTTTATCATGATTAAAAAGAAAAAACAACTTTTAAAGACTGACAATAACAGTGTTGGCAAGGATGTGAAGAAACTGGCACTCTCATACATCGCTGGAGGGAATGTAAAATGGTGCAGTCCTTTTGGAAAACAACTTGGCAGGGAGTTCCTTAAAAAGGTTAAACACAAAGGCCTCTATGATCCAGAAATTCCATTCCTAGGTATATACCCAAGAGAAATGAAAGCATATGTCCACACAAAAACGTGTACATATATGTTCATAGTAGCATTATTCATAATAGCCAAAAAGTGGAAAAAACCCAAATATCCATCAACTGGTGAATGGATATTTAAAATGTGGTATGTGTGAGCACAGTGGTGCATCTGGGCCAGAGGTCAGTGGATCAAAATACAATGTAGGGCTTCCCTGGTGGCGCAGTGGTTGAGAGTCCGCCTGCCGACGCAGGGGACACGGGTTTGTGCCCCGGTCTGGGAGGATCCCACATTCCGCGGAGTGGCTGGGCCCGTGAGCCATGGCCGCTGAGCCTGCGTGTCCGGAGCCTGTGCTCTGCAACGGGAGAGGCCACAGCAGTGAGAGGCCCGCGTACAGCAAAAAAATACAATGTAGAATATTCATACGATGGAATATTGTTCAGCCATAAAAAGGAACGAAGTCCTGATGAATGCTACACATGGATGAATCTTGAAAACATGCAAATCCAAAAAAAAAGCCAGACACAAGGGCTTCCCTGGTGGTGCAGTGGTTAAGAATCCACCTGCCAATGCAGGGGACACAGGTTTGATCCCTGGTCCAGGAATATCCCACATGCTGCAGATTAACTAAGCCTGTGTGCCACAACTACTGAGCCTGCGCTCTAGAGCCCGTGAGCCACAACTACTGAGCCCACATGCCACAACTACTGAAGCCCACATATCTAGAGCCTGTGCTCCACGACAAGAGAAGCCACGACAATGAGAAGCCCGCGCACCTCAATGAAGAGTAGCCCCCGCTTGCTGCAACCAGAGAAAGACAACGTACAACAAGGAAGACCCAACACAGCCAAAAATAAATAAATAAATAAAATTTTTAAAGAAAGTCAGACACAAAAGACCACATATTGTATGATTCCATTTATATGACATGCCCAGAATAGGTACATCTATAGAGACAGCAAATTAGTGGTTGGCAGGGGCTGGACAGGAGGGAGGAATGGGGAATTACTACTAACAAGTATGGGGTTTCTTTTTGAGATGACGAAAATGTTCTGAAATTAGATAGTACTGATGGTTTCACATTTTGTAAATATACTAAAACCCCCTGAATTATAAACTTTAAAAAGGTGAATTTTATGGTATGTGAATTATATCTCAATTTTTTTAAGGTTAAAAAAAGAAATATATCTAAAACACATATACAGGGAGAGTCAACAGGCAGATAATATCCTTGAATGTGACTTCATTTGTAACCCATAGACTGGTAAGACTGAATAAGCTCAGGGTACATATTCTAATATTATTATTTCCATTTTCTTAAATCATAAAAATACTAAACACTAAAATGTTCAAGTTTACCTGGCAAAAAAGAGAAAAGTGTCCATAATCTTACCATGAAATAGAACAACTATTTCCTTTTCTCCCATATATTCTCTGATCAGTGATGACTTTTTCACAAACATGACTAAAATAGGAATGACTAAACATGACTAAAATAAAGATGTTAAGGTCTCTATCTTAATCAAGAAACAAGCCTCCAACTTTAGGAATTCCTACTTGGGAGAAATTCGCTATATGAAATTCAAATTTCTAAGACATATGCAGAGCAAATATGTAACCAATTATTGGCACGAATACCCAAATTTTGCTGAGTGAGTGCTCCTCATATAACTGCACAGTCTCCCCTGCTGTTTCTTAGACTCTCCAGATGAGGTCTCTGCCCACCTTCCTCATTGATGCTATAAACTACCTGAGGCTGGTTTCTCAAGATGCGGCCCCTTAGTGGTTCCCTCCCTGAAAATGCTGCCCCACTATGGGTTTCGGGACATCGGTGCTGAAGGGAGTGTGATATCGGCCAAACTGCTTGCCCTCTGTGAGGCTCAGTTTCCTCATTTATAAAATAGGGATGATAGGGGCTTCCCTGGTGGCACAGTGTATAAGAATCCGCCTGCCAATGCAGGGGACATGGGTTCGAGCCCTAGTCTAGGAAGATCCCACGTGCCGCGGACCAACTAAGCCCATGCACCACAACTACTGAGCCCGCGCTCTAGTGGCTGAGAGCCACAACTACTGAAGCCTGCGAGCCACAACTACTGAAGCCTGCGAGCCACAACTACTGAGCCCACGCGCCTAGAGCCCGTGCTCCACAACAAGAGAAGCCACCGCAATGAGAAGCCCACGCACCGCAACGAAGACACAACACAGCCACAAATAAAAATAAATAAAATTAATTAATTTAAAAAAATAGGGATAGTAATACTACTTCACAGGGTTTTAGTGAGAATTACATTAACCAATGTCTGTAATGTGCTTGGTTCAGTAAACAAAGGCTGTTATTATTATGATCCAAGGATGCATTTTAAAAAGTCACTTCCAGGGAATTCCCTGGCGGTCCAGTGGTTAGGACTCTGCGCTTTCACTGCTGAGGGCCCAGGTTCAATCCCTGGTCAGTGAACTAAGATCCCACAAGCCATGCGGTGCAGCCAAAAAAAAGTCACTTCCAAACCCCGCACCCACACCTTCCTTATTTATCTACACAGTGAGCCCAGAAGGCGATTGCCAGTTTCAGATGACCATCTACATGGTACTCTATGGATGAGGCCAAGAGACAACCCAAGTGTCTAGTAGATAATAGGACCCAGGAAACATCTCCTAAGTAAATGAATGAAAGGAGCCTCAAATTCCTTTGCTTACACTAAAGGGTTTGGGGGTTTTTTTCCCTTTTTCCTGATTATAAATGTAACATGAAAAAAATTATTCATTATTTTAAAACTATATATATACAACAGCACAGCAAATTGAAAAGTAAAGAGAAACTTTAAAAAGCACTCACATTCCTACCACCCAAGGGGCAATCTAACATGTTTTGTCATGTTTCTTTTTCATTATTTTTACAGTGTTGAGCTAATTTTATACTTTATATAATTTTATATCCTGCATTTTTTCACTTAGTACATTATAAGCATTTCATTTAATGTTTTATAAATAACTTCAGAGTTTGAGTACTATTTTATTATATGGAAACTAACAATTTCCCCATCATTGGATTTTTAGGGTGTTTCCAATTTTCTATTGCAAATTAGATTTTCTGAGTGTCAGAAATATATTTATGTATATATGTATATTATGAGCTCAGAAAAGAATAGAAACGTGTGTATGTGAGTGGGTGCCTTTGGGCATGGGATTGTTGGGATGGGGCAAGGTTTGTGCTTTTATGTTACATAATTCTTTACTGTTTAAATCATTTATAGCTAGCGGGGATGACTTTTGAAATTAAATGTTTATGCAAAGGAAGGAAGGAGGAGAGAAGAAAGGAGGGAGGGGGGAGGGAGAAAGAAGGAAGGAAGGAAAGAAGGAAGGAAGGAAAGGAGGAAGGGAGGGAGGGAAGGAAAGAAAGAAGGAAAAAAATTCCTGTACCAATTCCATTTGTAAAGAGCCTGAAAGATCAAGAGCCACAAGAAGTAACTAAGCAAAAAAAAAAAAAAAAAAGTAACTTAGCAACATATCCCCAAAGACGCATACAGACCTATAATTAAAAAGTAGATATGTTTGGGATTTAATTTCTCTGAGCAGGAAAGGAAATAGCAAGCTGCAAAGAATCCGAGCCCAACTTACTGATTGATTTTGGATTCTGTGGTGTTTCCAGCTTTGTCTCTCAATTTGATTGTAATGGATCCTCTTCTTATATTCTTGTTCCAAGTTATAATATCCACAAAGTAATGATATACTACAAAACAGGGAGAGAACATGGTAAGAGAAGAATATTACCAACTTCTTTCCTGAAGGTTCAATTCGTAAAAACCCAACCTCCCTAATAACTGAGTCTCCTTTTCTCTTCCTCTAGTTTTTCTGCAAAGATCCAGGGCAGAATTTTCTAATATTTTTTTCTATTCTCTTTGGTAAAGATGGCCTGAGTGATGGCAGGACTCAGTGGTATGCAGTTGCCATGTGTAGGCATCACTCTTGGATCAGTGTTTCCACCTTATCGACTGAAATCTCATGGCCTACCGGCAAGTATGATTGGTTCACTTCAATCCCTGCCCATTTTAGAATAAACCAAATAGGGGGCCATGTAGAGACCCTCCACAGCTGTCAAGGTCTTCTTCAATCTGGGCCATGTCCACCAGCCTACCCAGCCTCCCTCATCTCCTCCCCAGTCATGCCACACCACCTGCACTGCCATGCTCTCTCTTGCTTCTGGGCCTTTCCCCACCTTGGACACTCTTACTTTGCCCCCTTTGCCAATTCATCCTTCAGGTTCCAGCTGAATGCACTCCCTCCAGGAGGCCTTCACTGACCCTCAGACTAAGTCAGGTCTCTCTCAGAGCTCTTATCATGCTCTGGTATTCTCTCATCATTAGTTAACACACTCTATTTACAAAATGTAAGAAAAATGATAACCAAAAAGTGGTAAACATATGTGTACATCTGTACAAATATTGCCTGTATAACGTCTTATGGGGTTTTTAAAAAAGCTAAAATATACTACAACGGTAACTAGGAAGGGATGGTTATTCCTCTTTGTAATCCCAGCAGTAATACCTATGGATATCCATTAATTCCTACTGAATAAACGAGAGCACGTAACGTATCCAGAGAACTATTCTTCCTCCCTACTCTCTGCTCCCGAAGGTCAAGGATGCTCTGGGAAGACGGGGATCCCACCATGATAGTCAGATTTGCTATCTCTTGGTCAGACTTGCAGAGAAGGGGAAAGAGGCTCAGGGAAATGACAGTCCCACTAGGGAATAAGGTCAGCCATGGGGTTGCCATTTCATGGCCCATTATTACTCAGGGGCTTGCTCCATTTGGATTGGGCAGACACCAAACCCTGGGCTGCCACTCATGATTCCAAAGAAGGAGGGAAACCTGGTGATGTGCAACCTCTTTTATAAGGGTTGCTCCCAAGAAAAGTGAAAAGGGGGGATAAGATTGTAAGATGTACATCTGCCCAGGAAAATTCCTACTTGCTTCCCGGGGCATCTGATCATCTGCTGCCCCATTTAGCTCCCATCTTGAATACCCAAACTCTCAATGTCTTTAGAAGGTCATTGTTTTAGTTTTGGAGCTGGAACTGGCCCATAGATGTGGCTGACACCTGATTTTTCCTAACCACAATTTCACGTCTCTTGGGGCTCAAGCAAATTTTCTGGAAGATCTTAGTGATTAGAATGGCCATCCAGTGAAGCTAACAACTATGATTTGTTGAGCTTTTAATCCTTATAACTCAGAAGATAGGCATGATTATCCCCCTTTTACCAAGCAGGACATTGAGACTCAGAGAAGTTAAATGTCTTGGTCACACAGCTATTATGTAGGAGAGTCAGGATTCAACCTAGGTCCTTCCAACTCCAAAGTCCATGCTTCACCATGGCCTTCATTTGCCAAGAAGTAGCCAGGAAGCTGAGACTCAGCCATTCCAAAACTAGAAGAGCTGGGCAACAGCAAGCAAGCACATTCACCACTCACTGCAGAAGGGTTTCTCCTCAGCTGTGTCAAAGAACGCTTTAGTCATAGGAGGATCCCGCTCCCTTAAATAGTCTTTCCAATTATCAGCATAGTAGCCTATAAAATAAGTCAGAAAAGTGTAACATTAACATGTATTATATAAATGGAAAAGCAATGGAGGAGATAGTGAGAACAGCGGGTTTGACTGCCACCACCATCGAGACAATCCCCCACGTACCCACTTGCCAAAGGACCCTCCAGTGGCTTTTCCCCCTATCTATTGACATTACATCACCAGCCCTGGTCCTCAGTAGCAGGGGTGGGATTGTGGGGAGTGACACACACTGGGTAGATTAAAAATAGCACTGATATATTCCAGCAATTCATTTTCTAGATTATTTAAAACAGATTCAGGTTTATACCTAGAACAGCATCACTTTTGGAAAGCGATGTGCTTCCTTGAAGAACTGTGATTGGGCCCCTGAAGTGCAGAGAACTTGGAATTGCTGTGTTACTCTGTCAACAGGCAGGGAAATGTCCTCCTTCATCACGTGCCTACAGGAGTGAGGCTGAGGGCCATCCCTGGGGCCTCTCTCTCTCCTCTGTCCCCACTGCTAGGGAGTGGCCTCCACATTCTGACTTAATGATCTGGAGTGGAACCCAGGCATCAGTATTCTTTAAAAGCTCCGTAGATGATTCAAATGCACAGTCAAGTCTGAGAACCCCTTGTCTATAGCATGCCCTGATGTTAACTTGAGTCTTTCCTTTGGGTACAATCAGAGAATTCTCATGACCATCCAGTTGCAAAGTCTCCACCACCCAGAATATTTCCACTAATGCTTAGCAAATATCCAAGCAGTCTCCACGGTGTCTATTACCCCAGCCCACCCCTGTATGTGTCCATGCACACAGCACCAGAGTGTGGCGTGAGGGCATTTACAGACACAATTTGTTAGAGGGGTCGCCTTGCCAAACCCTCCCCCAGCAGAGAGGTTGTTTGCCTGGAAAGAGTGCTCCTGTCCCCACAGGAGTAGACTACATAAGGTGACTGTGCCTGGGTGAGCTTGGAAAGTCTTCTGGAACCTTCTTTTTCTTGCTAGAATAAAGTATACAGGGAGGTGGCACTACCTTCTGGATGAAATCCTATATAGATTGCCTTTCTAACATTCTTTATTATTAGGAGACCCCAGAGTACTTCACAGAACAAATTGGCTAGAAAAAACTAAGTAAGTTTTTTAAAAACACAGGATTTTCAGGCCCATTTTTAGATGGTAAAATGGTACTAGGATTCTACCAGAAATTAGCTCTTTGTTCATCAGAGTGGGAAACTGCTTACTGGACTTACCCAGAAGTGGGCAGGACTCCGTCTGTGATATGCCACAGTTGACACACTTGCCGTTCCTATAATCCCGGTAGGAGTCACAGGGATACGCGGTGATGGTGCAGTTCTCTCTCAGCGAAGAAAGGTACAGGTACACGGACCTCTGGTGGTCACACTTAAAATACTGCATTCCTGGGTTGTAAAAGGAATGATCAAAGAGTAGAGCAGTTGTAGCATTTAGTAATAAATAGTGCCTCGCATATTGTTTATACACATAATTTATCATGTCCCCTACATCAGGCACTGTGCTAACAGCTTCAATGTACTTGATTCCATTTAATCCTTATAAAACCAATAGATCAGGATTCATGCTGACAAATGGCAGGAGACAAGAAGATAGGCATGATTACCCCCATTTTACCTAGCAGGACATTGAGACTCAGAGAGGTTAAAGGACTTGACCTTGTCCTTCCTTTGTCAGTGAAAGGAAGAGGAAATGTCAGTGGTAGTCAGAGATCCACCAGAGATTTTCAGCAGAAGGCAAGCACATTTAAACCAGTAAATACATGAGAGAAAGACGGCATTGGGGAGCAGTTTGTAGAGGAAGATCCCCAATGAGGGCAAGGAGAGGAGATAGTTGTGAAAAAGGATGGGGCGATGCTTCCACCTTGGGTCAGATGGGGAAATGAATGTAAAGACCAACTTTGTGATCTAAGGTTAGGATAGATAAAATGGCTCCTTCGGGTGGGACCTTGATCTAGGTACAAAAGTCAAATCTAGCTCAGCTCTAAGAGGTGAGGGTTTATAGCTGGGGCAGTATTTGGAATAGAAGCATGAGGAGTGACCATAGGGAGTCCGCAAGAGATGCGTATGAGGCTTTTCTGGCATTATTGGGGGCCATGGAGAAGTTAACAAGTTTGCCTGGACCTTGTACTTGATCAACAAGACTCCATGACTTCTCCAGAATGTGCCCAAGCAAAGATGGGGGCTGACATGGCAGAGACCTAAGGGCCTGGGGGTGCACAGGGCATTCATGAGAGCAGACAAGTGGCAGGGGCTCCATTTCTGCTCCAAAGGTGAAGGGTGAAGTGAGAGGAGCTGAACAATAGGAGGTGGCACTGGAAGCTGTAAGTGGGCAAGAAGAGGTGAGACACAAGCCTCAAGTTAATTCTTGGTGGGTGCCATGTGATGTGATGGTGAGAGAGGAAGCGGATGAGGCACAGAGGTGGCCATCAGAAGAGTTGGAGCTGATGAAGGACTTCAGTACAAAACATCAGAGAGGTTCATCAGAAGGTTGATGGGTCAGACGATGAAGTCATTCAGAAACAGGAACTGGGTCCCAAAGATGGGTAATCAAAGGAGGTAAGGATCTCAATAGCAGACAGTGAACCCCATGGAAAGAGGAGTTGTGATTGTGAGCTAGTAGTTTGGAGAGGCACTGGGAGCTGGAGTCAGATCAATGTTTCTTCTTTCTCCGGAGTCCACATATGCCCATAGAAGAGATCAGTGGAGGACATAAAGAAATAAACTGGGTGACAGAGGAGAAGCATGGGGCCAAGCTGGACTGGAGTAAAATCTGACAAGTCGACATTTAATTATTGTTCCTGGAACTTCCACTTGCAGAAACAATGAAGTTAATAATGCTACAGAGGATGTCCTTTGTAAGCAAAGCACATTATCTTTGGCTGCTCATGGATGTAGTTACATTACAGCACACAGGACAGGATTTGAATACACACCATTTATGGTACAATGTGATTGGCCCTACTTATGTCATTTCATCTGGATCATTTTCAAACACTACATCATTCCCATTGAGCCATATACAGCTACCATTTTGGAACAAGATCATCTTTTTCTAGAATTATTTCCATGATTGCTTAATTGTCTCTAACAATGGTGAAATACAGATTCAGAGCACTTGGCGGGGGCGTTGTTTTTTGTTTTATGTTAATTTTTGGCTGCATTGGGTTTTTGTTGCTGTGCACGGGCTTTCTCAAGTTGCGGCGAGCGGGGGCTACTCTTTGTTGTGGTGCGCGGGCTTCTCATTGCAGTGGCTTTTCTTGTTGCAGAGCCCGGGCTCTAGGCACATGGACTTAAGCAGTTTTGGCACGCGAACTCAGTAGTTATGACACACGGGCTCAGTAGTTGTGGCTCACGGGCTTAGTTGCTCCGCAGCATGTGGGATCTTCCTGGACCAGGGCTCAAACCCGTGTCCCCTGCATTGGCAGGCGGATTCTTAACCACTGTGCCACCAGGGAAGCCCAGGGTGGGTTTTTTTAATTCTGTCCCCCACCACACTTTAATGTTGCCCTCCAACTACCCATTTTTGTTTTGTGAGTTTTTTCTCGTTATAAAACTAATACATGCTCATTTAGAAAATAAAAAATAATAGCAAATTATGATGCAAAAATTACCTAGAAATCCAACATCCAGAGATCACCACTAATAATTATTTGGAGCACTTATGTTTAGTGTTTTTCTCTGCACTTACACATGTACAAATATACATTTAAAAAACAAATTGGGATTATACTGTATAATTTGTGTATTTTTCATTTAACATCATATTGTAAGCATTTTCATTAATCTGACAATATGGTTTTTAAGAATTACATTCCTTTGTGTAGGATGCACCATACTATTTAATAATTCTCCTATGTTGGACATTTAGATTATTTCTAAAAACTTAACTATTATAAACAATGCCATATTGATATCTTCACTCTGATTTTTGTCTACATTTTCCATTATTTCTCTAGGAGAGATTTCCAAATGTGTAATTTCTAGGTCAAAGACACACCTTTTCAAGAGAGAGAGAGAATTCAAAATCGCTTTTAATCATATGGTTATTTTTTTTAAGTAGTATATTTGAGTAATAATGTTTAATTTATAATTTATATTTATACCACCTCTATCTTCTCAGGAAATTTGTTTTTGATTAAAAACGATTTCACATAGGATGATATCAGATTTTTAAAATACGCCTTTTTAAACCACTATTTTACAAAATATAAAGTATCTGCACTTACCTCCAAATATTGTTTTGGGGCAACCAGGTTGATCCAATCCTCCGTTTGGGTAGAAGTCTATGTTTCCTAATGGTTCCCTGTAGCCCAGTGCTAAAAGGCAATATACTAGGCTTTTATACTGCTTTGAACTTTTCCCATCTCACAGCTCATTTGCCTGTTTAGGATATAGGCAGAGATTGTCTCATTCTTGTCTTTGCTGCTGTTGTTGTCGTTAAACCTATTTAAATATTTTGTCCAAAGTTAGCCAGATAGTTAGTTAGAAAGCAGTGATTTCCAAGTAGGAGACTATGAAGCTGGTAACAGAATTTACTTCCCATATTTCTGAAACTGTAAGAGAGTTTGGTCACTCATTCACTGCATGGCTGATAAAATGATATGTTTCCTGTTTATATTTGGCTGGAACACTCATTGCTAGGTGCTTCCTGAGCCTCTAATTACATGTGTGTAAGTCTTTAATGAATAAGAAACAGGAAAAAATGAACCTTTACTTAGTAGGAGAAACCTTTAAAATTTGGGGATCTAGGATGGTTAAAAGATTGGAAACTCTTCTAGAAAATGGGGACCTAGAAAATTATAGATTTAATAATTGCTTATTCTCTTTAACCTTGTAACTCCAAAGTAATCAGTAAAATGCTTGATTAAAAGTTTATACAGGGGGGCTTCCCTGGTGGCGCAGTGGTTGAGGGTCCGCCTGCTGATGCAGGGGACGCGGGTTTGAGCCCTGGTCCGGGAAGATCCCCCATGCCACGGAGCGGCTGGGCCCGTGAGCCATGGCCGCTGAACCTGCGCTTCCGGAGCCTGTGCTCCGCAATGGGAGAGGCCACAACAGTGAGAGGCCCGCGTACCACAAAAAAAAAAAAAAAAAAGATTATACAGGATCTTCCCTGGTGGTCCAGTGGTTAAGACTCCACGCTTCCACCGCAGGGGGCATTGGTTCAATCCCTGGCCAGGGAACTAAGATCCCACATGCCGTGTAGTGTGGCCAAAAAAAAAAAAAAAAAAGATTATACATATGTATGTATGTATATATATGTATAAACACATATATAGTGTATCATTGCAATAATGATAATAGCTATTATATGTTCAGGAAACTACATGTGTCTGTGGGTGTGACACTAGGGGTTTTACACAGATTTCTTCTAATTTTCACAATGTCTGAAAAGTAGGCATTGGTAAATTCAGATGAAGTAAGTTACACATGAAGATTCTGGGGCTTGGAGGACTTATGGACCAAACATGATACCACCAGAAAGAACCAAACCTGGGATTTGAGTCCACACCTGCCTTGACTGCAAAGATATTTTTCCTTCAAAATTTGCCCTCTCCAAGAACAAAAAATAAATTACTCTGTGCCGTCAAACATTAAAATAACATTGAGGTACTGCACCTAAGTAAGGTAATACTTTGCAAACTGCATAGTAAGAACACAGCTATTTCACAGAGACACTTCTTCTAAGGCAAACAATTGCTGAATACCACACCAGAGTGCCCACAATAGGCAGTCAAGGGTGTTTCAGGTGGTTGTATCACAAAGGAGATGTACTATTAAGTGTCCACTATGGTCTGTCCCCTCAGCCCTCCCCCAAGTTCCTACTCCAGCTCTTCTCCCAAACATCTGGATATAAAGACCCATCTGTAACATCAGCCCAACCCCCAAGCCATGTACCCAATCCCAGAAATGAAATCAACACCATAAAAGATAGAAATAGCCAGGAAGATCCACAGAGAGCTAGAGACCTATAGGTGATTCAGAAATGCTCTGTGTGGAGAGATACAACACTTAAACATATCTTTCAGCTTAAGGAAATAATGACAAAGAACCAACAAAAACAGGGAATCATGCATCCAAACCCAGTTGTACTTATGGAAACATTTGTCCACATGGTATGCAAATCAGCCTGTCGTTGACTGGTCAAGATGATCACTTTAAAAATAACAGGAGACAATGGGAAATGCACCTCTACTCCATCAGGAGATCCTGGGTGCCTGCATTAAAGCAGCTTCCCTTCAGTGTTGTGGATTTGGAAACTTGCCCGGTACGAAAAGAGGGAATCTAGAGGAACCTGATCCACCCCTGCATGACAATCCCCCTAGCGGGAGACTCTTTGGGAGTCTGGGGGTGAGGGTGTGGGTGGTCACTGACCCACAAGGAATGTTACCATCAATGTCAGAATGGATGACGTCAACGAACTGTGCATCACCGGGATCTAATCTGTCCTCTGGAGGTCTCCCATTGAATAAAGGGCCTGCAGGGTCCAGACCTGGAAGGAAAACAGAGTCGGCTTGGCAGCCCCACGCCATGAGTCACCTGCAGCCGGGCTTTGGCTCCCTCCCCACGAAGATGGCTCACAGGCTTCGGGGAATCCTTGGGTGGGCAAGCACTCACATTCCCCTCCTGCTGTGTCAGGCTCCTTTCCACAGCCCTGTATAGCCTTTTCCCACACTAAAGGTGGTTACCCTCACAGTGCCCCCTGAGAACTCATCCGGACTCCATCTGGAGGTGTACTATACCTTGTGCAGGGCTCCACGGCAGGGAGTGCACAGACATATGGGGACCAGGGACTGGAATAAACTGGTTCCTCAGGAAAAAAGCATCTAAGAGTGCATATGAAAAGCAGACACTGTACTTATCTTTATCTCATTTTAAATAATCCAGAAACTTCACTCAACTTTTCTTTCTTGTTATTAAAAAAGCTCCTTTATTGTTTCCATTTTTATTCACATTTACCGGCTCACCTGGTCCACATCACAAAGGAGGAAAGGTAGCTATTGTCATTCCCATTTTACAGGTGAATGAACTGAGGTTCAGGGAGGTCAAGTGTCTTAGCCAGGGCCACAGCCTCACAATGCAACCACAGCCTCACAGTGCAACCACCTCTCTCTGTTGAGCTTTTGGTTTCATTGAACTGGGTTTGGCAAACTGAGTGGGAAAGTGTGAGACTCACTGGTCAGGCCAGGTATTAGACTAGGTATGGAAGAGGGAAATTAGGTGGGTGCCAGTTCCTGCAAAATTAACCCACCCCATAAAGGCCTGAACTGATTTCTTGCTCTTGGTCAATGGTAGCTGGACATTCCTCACCATTATTATGAAACATCTGTAAAAACAAGAGAGCAGCTCCTATGATGATGTAACCACAAACTAAAAACAAAACACCAGAGGATCCCAAAGACCTTGCTAACTAGAAACTTACCTGGAGTGAAAAAGGTTTCAAGGGATGTCTCCGAGTTTTTAATCTATGAAGGTCACTTTAAATGACATCCCCTATCCCCACCCCCCCACCCCCATGGTATAAAATCCAAGAGATAGCATCTTTGCCTCAGCAGTCCTGGTTCTAGCCCCAATCTCTCCATTTCTCCCTGGCCAACACCCTTGCTTCCTTGAGGCATGTCTTTATCTGCCCCCTTATTTTATCTCCCTCTGTTTCCCCCACTCCCCCACCCCCCAGCTTTTCTTCCCCTTCTGTCTGCTCCCAACTGAAACTGATGTGGGGAGGAGGTGGATCAACACCCAGGTACCCAAGTCCACAGGATATTCTCTGCACAGAATGAGAAACTCATAACCTTGGAAAGACCTTGCTGGGGAAGCCTCCCCCTCCTCACATGAAACAGCACCATTTCCAGTCTGAAAAAATGAACAGTGAGAGCCTCAGTTTATAGCAACCTCCAGATCCACAGCAGATATATTGGCTTACCCTATAAAATCCAAACCAGGGCAATTTTGAAAGTGATAAGGCTGCTATTAATAATTATGCCAGGACAGAAGACACAAATGAGGATGGTCACAGTAAACTTGGACATATGATGTCCTTAGAGATAAGTCATAGCAAATGATCAGCTTACACTGTCAGCCAAAAATCACAAACTGCCCTAAAAAAAGCTGCATATTTTGTGTGAGCAGAGACCATTGGAGTCAGATGGATGTGACGTGGAACCCCAAACCTAGCATTAACCAGCTGTGTGATCTTAGGTTACTTTACTTCTGTGAACCTCAGTTTCCTTATCTGCAAAATAGAGGTAGAATTAATTGCTACTTCAGAAGACCTACCAAAGCACTCTGGGATCTGAATCCAGAATATTGAAATTATTATAGAATAGAAACAAAAATGACAAAATGGAGCTCTTTCTTGTTGCTCTGTGATCGCCAGAAAAGTGTCTAGCTAGTCCCTGGCTCTGATTACAAGATTAACCAGTTTGAGAATTTGATAAAAGCTGTGGACCTCTCCCCAGGACAGACGTCAAACATTTTGCATGCGTTTTCAGGGGCCTCTTATCCCCAAGGTCACCATGAACTAACTCTCCAAGGCAGTGCTGTCCAATAGAAATATACTGTGAGCCACATATATAATTTAAAATTTTCTAGCAACCACTTTAAAAAGGTAAAAAGAAACAAGGAAAATTGACTTTAATAATACATTTTATTTAACCCAGTATAGCAGAAAATTATTTCAACATGTAGTCAATATAAAAAATTTGAAATTTTTTAATACCCTTCTTTTGTACGTAGTCTTCAAATTCCAGTGTGTGTTTTGCATTTACCGCACGTCTCGATTTGCATTAACAACATTTCAGGTGCTCAGTGGCACCTGTGGCTTGTGGCTCCTATATTGGACAACACAGCTTTGTGGTCATTTCTTAAAGTATGGTGTTCAGACCACCTGCATCTTCTGGTTAAAAGTACAGGCCACCGGGAATTCCTTGGTGGTCCAGTGGTTAGGACTCCACGCTTCTACTGCAGGGGGCATGGTTTTGATCCCTGGTGGGGGAACTAAGATCCCACATGCCTCACAGCATGGCCAAAAAAAAAAATAAAAATAAAGGAAGTACAGACTCCTGGACCCCAAGCCCAGAGATACCAATTCAGCAAGTCGGCATTGTATCCAGCACCCCAAGGTGATTTTTGCAAGAATCAAATTTAGTGCATTATCAAGTGATGTAGGTACTTGAAATGTTTTTAAATCCATTCATTTCTTCCATCTTCTGTTGAAGAAATTAATGAAAAGTAATACCAGGAGATGTGCCTGGAGAGCAAAAGGAGAAGCAAGAGCAGAAGAAAAAAAGGGAAATGGAAGAGATGAAGCAGCCATTCTGGTCTAGATAATTAACAAGCAGAATCACCCAGTTCTTGGGAGTTGGGAGTGAATTATGGCCTTGGGTAACAGGCCAAATTCCCGCCCCTCAATCCAGTGATTCCATTCTGGCAGGGCAGTGGAAGGTGAGTGGAGAAGGGAAATGCTTTTCCCCTGAAATAGCTCTAGTAACAGGTGAGATTGACCTTGGGGGTCAGAGAGGATGAGGAGTTGGGAGAACATGGGTCCCTTAGAGGAGACAGAAAATTGAGCTGCAGACCGTTGACTGAGTCCAGGTCACAGAGCAGGACCACGTGGGCCCAGGGTGGAAGGGAGGTTGGCTCAGGGAATTTCCATGGTCAGAGGCCAGGTTACACTGCATTCCCATCCAAAGTAGTCGTGGGAACAGGTTCACTGGGCGGCTGAGGAGCAAAATTAGGGGGTAGATAGAATAAGGCAGTGGTGGGCCAGAGCCCCCCAGCACCAGCATTGGAGAGCAGTTTGCTTATCTCTTCCCAAACTGTGTGGTCAGTGATGTCAGGTCAGTAGCTTGAAACCAGCCACAGTGGGAGTATTTACATCATGGAAATCAGCAAATGCTATAAATCTTTTTTTTCTTTTTTTTTTTGAGAGCTGATCAGCTTCTAAACACACCACTGGGAAAAGTCCCAGCTCCCAGAGGAGAAGCTCCCAATAGACAAGGAAAACAAGCACATTTGAGCCATCTGTCCTTTGTACCCATAAAGGAAAATGAATTTTTAAAAAGTAAAGACATACTGCTTTCTAAAACATTATAGTAATAATTTTAAAAAATTGAAAAAGAGCTTTGCTTCCCTAGGAAAGCAAGTAAATAAGATAAGGGCAACCTTGGCCTTTGGGGTGAAAGTGAGAAAAAAAATAGCCAGGAAAAAGAATGTGACCTCAAGTACCAGAGTTAGAAGAGACACCGGCCAATGTGGGTGTGTGTGTGTATGTGAGAGGGACAGAGAGATTTAGGGCAGGGGGTGGTGGTGGGGACATGCCCAGGGCCACATGTCAAATTAAGTAGCACATTCAGACCTGTGGCTCTAAAAGGTTACCTCCCAAATGTCGTTGGTTTGAATCATTTACCTCTCCCCTCCCTCCCTCTGTTCACATCTACCTTCCAGATTTCCTAGATTTGGAATGGCTATCTCAATGTAAGGATCGATTCTGGGAAAGGTATGGAAGGCTTGAGTCTCTGAAAGAGAAAGCCTCCCTCAGACCTTCATCTGTAGCTATGGAAAGTTACAGAACACTAGGCAAATGAACACAGCAAGGGAATCTTTGGAGTTTCACCTGCTGTTGTTTCTGAGGGTTTTTATTCAGCTTTGGCCTGAAAGCCGATATTCACAGAGTAAGCTCCAGACAACATAATTCCCATCTCATTTTCCTATCATGAGGCTCCAGCTATGCCTGGGGATATATTAGGTATATAGTTCAAACTATCTTGGATTAAATGAAAGGAAGAAGGCTATCTGCTCGGGGCAAAATCCCCATGGGATGTAGCTGTTTTTCTAGCCATAGGAGAAATAAAGTCACCACCAATCTTTTCTATGGCATATACAATTTACAAAGTGCTTTGCACCTATTTTATTAAATAATAAATTTAATATTGCTAAGATCAATTACTACTATGGTCTTCCCTTTGCACAAGAAGACATTTGCTCAGAGAGGTTAAGTAATTGGAAGAGCTGGCTTTGAACCCAAGGACTAGGATTGCCTGCATCATGCTCCCCCAGGGAACACCCTGGGCAGTCTGGTTATCCTGTGCCCATTCACAGGAAGCCTTACCTGTAATTCTTCCCAGCTGGCCATTGTACATCTTTCCAACAAACCCAGCTACGTGGGCTCCTAGACTTACTCCAATCATGTAAATGTCATCCAGAGAAGCTCCTTCTGCCTGCAATTTCAAGAGGTCCATCGTTATAAATTGTGAGGGGCCAAGGAGGTGACAACATCTGGAGAAATTTCCTAACTCTTGACTTTGGAGAAACATTTCTAGGCACCTTATATCCATTATCTTATTGAAATGTCACAACTCCACGACAAACTAAATGCTATTCCTTTGATTATACAGATGAGGAGACTGAGCCCAGGGTTGAAGTCATCTGCCCAAGGTCAGGCAGGGAGGGCGCAGGGCAGAATTCAAACCCGTCTGTCCAACTCCACACTTATGCCTTCACCTTTATGCCGTGGTGTCTCCATTCATGTTTCTGCTAGAAGCCAAGCTGAGACATCCTTAAAACCTTCCCAACTGAGAAGGGCAACCAAACATTTAATGAACTCCTTTCTGTCGATGCTGGCTCAGTTAATGAAGTCACCATGGAGAGGGAAGGAAGGAAAGAAAGGGGCGGGGCACACTGACCATAGTCCTGGGGCAGCCATTCATGAGTCATTTTAATATTCACTTTCCTGAAGTCTGTGGCTTAAGTAGGAAGTTCATGTAAAATTTATGTCACCCCTGGCCACAGTGGCCACCAGGTGTGACTCTCTGAAGTAGTCCTGGTGTCAAGTCACTTCTTTTTTTTCATAAAAAGGACAGTTCATGAGATAGATTAAATTAAATTAAATTTAAGATTTATTTCATCTTTGTAAGTCTTCTGAAAACATAAATCATACACACAAATCGTTCATCAACCATGTGTATCAGTTTTGGTTTTGGATAATCTGGTCACTAAACTTTTGGCATTTCTAAGAAAAGGAAGAGCTATAGAAGTTGAGGAAACTCTAGGCATTGAAGCCAGGAAACCCCTAGACAGAACCTCTCATACCCATTAGACACCTTTATGTGAGTTAGAAAAAGCTGCCCCTTGCTCAGGACACTTTGCTGTCACTCACTAGAAAATTATCATAATAGACATATAAATCTACAATGTCTACAATGACAATGGTGCTGTCTTAGATGGGTGCCCTGTGCAGTGCACAACCTGCACAACCATACGCATGGGCGTTGCCTCGGGCCCTTCCCTTCACCTTCCCTGGGGCTTATTCAGATTTGCAAAACATTGCAAAAATAGTCCTTCTGGTCACTGTAGTTATCTCTTGGCTTTAAATATCCAGATATTGAGCCAGTTTCAACTTGACCCTGAATCATCTAAGAGAATTCTCGCTTACCAGCATTTGGTCAATAAATTCCTTCAAGACTATTGCTACTTTTCTGGTCTTTCCAGAGGCATGGTTGTATATTACAGTTGTAGCTCCTTGATTCCAATCAACAACAACCACGTTCATGTCATCTACAGAGAGCAAACCCTCTACTAAGTCCTCCATCCAAACTGGAGGAGAGCCTGTCGGTCTGAATCCATGGACAGTGAAGATGGTTTTCTTGGTCACGTTCAAGTTCCCCAAAACTGTGGAGTTGATGACTTGTGCACAGGTCGGGTTTCTCCTTGTGTAGAGCATCAACTTCACATTTAGTCCCGTTCCAACCACTGCACTGTGAAAGCTCAGTTTGGTAAATGAAGGACATGTTTCTTCTGTGTCTGAAAATAAAAATTATATGGCATTGTGACGGTTCTTTCCTTAGTTGGGCATCAAGCAAAAGTGCTGTCCTACACCCTTTGGAGTCCTTTCTATGTGCCTCACGGCACCTAGCAAGAGGCTGGATCTAGTTGAATGAAGTTGCAAAGTCAGACCTGATTCGGCGTACATAAGTAGTAACTTCTTTTTCACTGATAAAACCATTTTTCCAAACCCTACCCTCTTTCAAGGTCTAACCCAAAATTCACCTCAACGAAGCCTTCTCCGACTCTCCCAGCCATAATTACTGTCTGTCCTTCAACCCAGAACTCCCCAAACCCCTCTATGTGCCACATTGACCGCACAATGAAGACATTTTCAGGGATGTATTATGGGTATTTCTGTACATATGTGTCTATCCCACTAGACCAGTCTCCTTGAAATGGTGTCTTGTAATCTTGTGTATCCCTCACAGTGCCCAGCACGTGGTAGAGGACTCAATAACAGAATCTGTGGAGTCCAAGCATCTCTTTCCTTGTCTATAGCACCCACCTGGGACGGTGGTAGAGAACATGATGTGCCTTGCCCTGCACCTTTCAGAAGCATCTGAAACTGTTAACCATGGTGGCCTTTCTTGGGCTCTCTCTCTCCTTCTTTGCTCAAGCACCACCTTTAAGCATATGTCCTGCTGACCAGGCTCTAAGAATGGAAAGGCTGGGGATGTAATGGGAACAGTTTAAGATGAGCTGAAAGTAAGAGAATGTTTTATGGCAGAAAGTAAGAGAGTGCTTAAAAACATGTTTTAGGGACACAGGAACCAGCTTGAAGAGGCTTCTGCTGGCCAGATCTGGGATAACTTGAGGACAAAATAATTAAGGAGAGTAATAAATGATAGGCCTTTGAAAACCAGGAATCCATGATTCCATAACAAATAAATACATAAATAAACAAAGAAACAATACCTACATGGAGAAGAGAGGAGGACTCTACCAATATAATGCTGAACGCAAACTGATAAATGTGGAATGCATGCTGGAGTTGAAATTCATCATTTTGCAACCATCATAACAAAGATTGGTTAGGCAAGAATCATCAATGGATGCTAAACTGAGGTTGGGGTGGGGATGTAGATCTTGAGGAGAAGCATGATATTTGTACGGTTTTAAAGTGTCTCCCACAGGGACTTCCCTGGTGGTCCAGTGGGTAAGACTCCGTGCTCCCAATGCAGGGGGCCCAGGTTCAGTCCCTTGTTGGGGAACTAGATCCCATGTGCATACCACAACTAGGAAGTCCACACGCCACAACTAAAGATCCCACATGCTGCAACTAAGACCCAGCAAGACCAAAATAAATAAATATTAAAAAAAAATAAAGTGTCTCCCACAGATTGCTCATTAGAGATTAGGGAAGAAACATTAACTGTAAGATTGAGAAAGTGAACAATACCTTGACAAGGTTATCAAACTTGACATCACCAATGAGGAGCAGATGGATATCATGTGCCTATAGCTGTAATGCACTGGGAAGGACACAGCTTCACCTGTGAAGTGTTCTAGTAGGGAATGCATAGCTGGAATCTAACCATGAGGAAAAATCAAACAAACATAAAATGAGGAATATTCTATTTTTTTAAAAAAGAACCTGTATTCTTAAAAAAAATGTCAATGTCATAAATGACAAAGAAAGACTGGAAACGTTCTACATTAAAGGAGACTAAGGCTTCCTTGGTGGTACAGTGGTTAAGAATCCGCCTGCCACTGCAAGGGACACGGGTTCGAGCCCCGGTCCAGGAAGATCCCACATGCCGCAGAGCAGCTAAGCCCGCGAGCCACAACTACTGAACCTGCGCTCTAGAGCCCGCACGCTGCAACCACGGAAGCCCGCACGCCTAGAGCCCGTGCTCCGCAACAAGAGAAGCCACCGCAGTGAGAAGCCCTTGCACCACAACAAAGAATAGCTTCCGCTCACCACAACTAGAGAAAGTCTGCATGCAGCAACGAAGACCCAATGCAGCTAAAAATAAATGAAAAAAAAAAAAAGTAAACCTCTGATCGACATTGGTATCCAGACACAATAATATGATGATCGAGAGGACTATTTTTTAAATTATAATAATAATTATTATTTATTATTATTACTATTATTGTGACCCTAACCATGACCATTCTTCAGGAGAGGGAACAGCCTGGGAAGACAGTTGACTTGCAACTGGCCCAAAAAAAGACAAGTGTGCCTTGGGAAACATCTGTTCTGACTTCTTCCAATAAGAATTTAGGAACCATTTGCCCTGGGCCCCTATTCTCAGTGAATCTGCACTTGCACACCCAGGAATTGCTCCTCCCTTATTCTGAGCCTCAGAGTGGCCTTCATCCTGGGGGCTGTACCTTTCCTTCACAACCTGGGTCCATTCATGGATACTTTTACTTGAAACTTCTTGCAAAGGCTCTGGTACTTAGGGGTGAGTGAACTTCTAAAATAGAATGAGCAAAAGAAGCTCAAATAGAAGGTTAGAAATTAAGGAGGCTTTGAAATGCCTCACCCTAGAAAAACTGTGGCTAAAAATTGAGCCCCAAAGTCTTATATTCCTCCTTTTACTCTGTACTATCCAGTAGATTGTGCAGTAAAGTATGCTCACAATGTAAATACTGTCTTTTTTTCCCCAGCTTTATTGAGATATAATTGACAAATAAATTGTGTAAGTTTAAGGGGTACAATGTGATGATTTAATATATATATTAAGAAACGATTACAACAATAAGGTTAGTTAACACATTCACCTCACGTAGTTAACTTGTGTGTGTGCGTGTGTGTATGTGTCTATGTGTGTGAGAGGAGAACATTTAAGATCTACTGCCTTAGCAAATTTCAAATATACAATACAGTATTGTTAACTATAGTCACCATGCTGTGCATTAGATGCCCAGGACTTATTCAGCTATGTAAATATTTTCTCCATCTGTTGGCCCCTTTCATTTTTCTCTTCCTGTAGATCACTTGCCCCAGGTGAACACGGACTGAAACTTATCTGGTGCTTGTAGAGCAAGTCGCAGAGTAAATAATTGACTGTTCAATTGGTCATTTTATTGGACAGGAAGAGTCACAGGGTAGGGCTGAGCTTCTAGGTCTTAGCCATCAGTAAAACTGGGTTTTGTTCCTGGTTGTGTGACTGACTCACCAGGTGGCCTGGGGAAATTATGTCATCTTTCACTTGCTACCTACCTGCCCAAGAAAATTATGCGGCGGAGATTAATTGTGAATGAAGTCATACTGGAAAAGATAGAGATCCCTTTCCAAAGAAGGGGACTGCTTAATTACTAGGGTTTGTTCATTTTGAGCCAATTGAGCAATATTATGTCAATGTGTCATAAACCGTGTGTCTGAGTACTTGGAAGCCTCAGAGATGCATCCTGAAGTTTGGGGCCAGAGCTATTTTTCAGCAGAAACTGCCAACTTTAATGACTATGGAATGGTTCAACCAATCTTTTTGGCTTGCTGAGTCCTTACTAGAAGCCTTTAAAACTGACAGTTACAGAAAAGCAAGAAGGGCAGAACAAATGGATTTTTATTTTTCATTTGATAGAACCACTGTGACTTCAAGTATTTTTAAATGTCTTAGTTATTTTTTTTTTTTTTTTTTTTTTTTTTTGCGGTACGCGGGCCTCTCACTGCTGTGGCCTCACCCGTTGCAGAGCACAGGCTCCAGACGCGCAGGCTCAGCGGCCATGGCTCACGGGCCCAAACCGCTCTGCGGCATGTGGGATCTTCCCGGACCGGGGCATGAACCCGTGTCCCCTGCATCGGCAGGTGGACTCTCAACCACTGCGCCACCAGGGAAGCCCTTAGTTATTTTTACAACAGCATTGTGCTCTGGAAAAGGCCATTGCTTTTGCTATGCAGATTCCCCTGTCTCTCTTTTCTTTGTTTTATTCCCGTTTATATTTTCTTTCTCATACTGGGATGTTTATAGCCCGCTTTAATTTTTTCTGGCATTGACCTTTATAACTTTATATGAAACACTTAAATCTCTATTTCATGGGATGTCAAGGTGTAGCCTGTAGGTCAGAAATAGACTACATGCAGAACTGCTCCAGACTTAGCAATATTTATTCAGATTTATTTATCCTCCAATGTGAACTCCTGGCAAGGAGTTTTGGGCACCTGGAAACTGTATTTCAGACTGTTGTAGGGCATATTTTTAACTTCTGCCATGTGTCCTGCTGCTGACCTTTGTCAGAACAGTTATCTTTCCTTATTCTGCTCTAGTCCTTGCTTTAGTAACTCGAGACAGTATCTCATGACCCTCTGTTATAAATGATGAGGGCATTAGCACACTCAATACTTCTCCCCTCTACCTCCTGATTTTTATTAGTTATAAAATTACTTTTAGTTCATCTGGTGATTCCTTTTTTAGTTTAAAAATAAAATTTAAGCCTCTATTTCCTAGTGTATCAATCACAGAGAGCTTCTATTCTATTTACTGTATCTATTCTAGCTCCTCATTCCCTACCAAGAAAGATAAGAAAGTCACTGCACTTGTATTGCCTCCTGTATTGTATAACCTCCTTGACCTCTTCTCCAGAACACACACGTACACACACACTCACACAAACACTGTCAAAATACAGTCAATCCTCTTTATTCGTGAATTTCATACTTGTGAATTCACCTACTCGTTGAAATTTATTTGTAACACCCCAAAACAAGAATTTGTCACCCCTGCTCGGCATCCCGGTAGTTTGGGTGTGCCTCGTCCAAGGGACATCCACTCTACTCCCCAGGGAGGAGGGCTGCCCCCTCTCTCCTTTTCCCTTAAGTGGTTTCTCTCCCTCCTCTTCCTCTCTGGTGGCAGGTACACCCTGCCACTTGGGGAGAGGTCAGCAGGGGACCTCTGGTTTGCATTAGGAGGAGAAAACGATTTGACCTCCACTTTTCTCAAATCCAGCTATGCCAACAATAAAGCTGATACTTTTAGCCCTGGGTCAAGTTCTCAATTGGTTGAAACCCAGACGGAAGAGGAGTGTGATTGCCACTCAGACCTCAGCAGCAGACTGGGAGCCCTTGAGGGCCAAACCTTTCTTAGTTTTAATAAATAAAAAAATTACATAATATTTAATACATTAAAAGAAGAATGCAGAATATCTGTGATAAAGCACAGCAATAAACACTCTACCTAAGAACTAAAATAAAACCCAAATGTATTTGTAACCCCCAAAATCAATACTTGAGGGGCTTTTCCAGTTATTCACGGCTAGGTGCTGAGTGGCAAAAAATCTGAGTTGCCCCACACACCACTCTCAGCTGAGGTCAAACACGGCGACACTCTGCCTTCATGTTTCAGCTCTCATAGCAAATGTCCTTTACCTGGCCTCTTACTGCCATGTTTTTTGCTTCTTGTGCCTTTTCTTGGTGATTTCACTGTTTAAAATCCCCCAGACATAGTCCTCAAGTGCTGGCTGGCATTTCTAAACTCATGAAGGCTGTGATGTACCTTACAGAGAAAATGTGAGTGTGAGATAAGCTTTGTTCAGGTATGAGTTATAGTGCTGGCCATGAGTTCAATGTTAGCAAATCAACACTATATATTGGGACTTTCCTGGTAGTCCAGTGGGTAGGATTCCACACTCCCATTGCAGGGGGCCCTGGTTTGATCCCTGGTCAGGGAACGAGATCCCGCATGCATGCCACAACTAAGAGTTCGCATGCCACAACTAAGGGCCCACATTGCTGCGGCGAAGATCCCGTGAGCCGCAACTAAGACGCGGAACAGCCAAAATAAATGAATTAAGTAGATAAATAAATAAATAAATATTTTAAAAACAATATATATTAAATAAGGTGTCTTTCAACAGAAACACACATAAAATAAGATTATGTATTGATCAGTCAACTAAAATGTCATAAGCAGAGGCTCACAGGAACCTAACCCTATATTCCCTCTAAGAGCAGTGGTTCAGTAACTGCTACTTCAGTGCTTGTAGTGCCTTTACAGAACATGAACTACTGTGAATAAAGATGAAGTGTATATAAAAATTATCTTCTGGGACCATATTTCCCTGGCTATGTAGTTTTAGTTCTATAATATACGAGACTATTGCTCACAGTGAGTCCTTTTCCTAGCCTTCTCCATTCACCCCTGGGTGACTGGCTGTTGCTGTCTTTTCAAGACGGGCTAGTGGATGGTCCTTCACCCATCCCCAACTCTGCTCATGGGATGAGAAACTTGAGTGGGGGACAGAACCAGCCTCAGGAATGAGCTGCTCTTTGCTTAACCCTCAGAGGCTCTGGGGCTGGTAGAAACTCTTGGTTTCTTCAATAGGACAATTTTATCATTTTGCTTTGTTCGATTGTTTGGAGACATTCCTGGATGCAGTTTGGTTAAAGTTGACTCTTTTTTTTCAATTAAAAAAAAAAGTGGCTAGTGGGTAATATAGTTCCTAAGTTTATTCATATCTGTAAATGAATTCCTTGGCCTAAATGATGCCCTGGCTTTAAATAATATGCTTTTCTACTTCCTTCTTGTGTTGAATTCCACTCCAGAGAACTTTTCCCCTTAAATGTTACTTGTCTTTTTCCTACCACAAACTTGAAGCATTCTTTCCTTTTCTGAAATAACTTCCCCTACTAGCACAGAAGCTCCAAGATGACTGATCTGTTTGTCCGTTTATCCATTCTTATGTTCCCAGTGCCAAGAACAGCACCTGGCTTGGAGTTGGCTTCAATAAATGTTTCCTGAATAAATGAATATCAACCTGTTAACACATTATTCAGCCATTCAGAATGAGCCATATAAATGCTATAAGGAGTGTATGATGTAATGTTTATAAAATAAATGAAGTATGAAATGGCACATGTATTATGATTGAAACTATATAAAAATATATCTGCAGGTAACAGGCCTGGAAAATCATATGCAAACAACAATGGGTCATACACTCCACTTCCAATGTTCTTTAAAATTGCCTCAGGTTATTAACGCTTTTCCTCTCAGAATTAATAACATTTTAAAAAGAAAACATTACACATCTTATTTTGGACCATGTTACAAATTAGTTTAAGCTCCTCTGAGGGCAGGCACTGTATTGTTTTTAGTTTAGTATTGCGTCCCCAGCACCAAGCTCAGGAACTTGTCTTGTCTTTGGGCCTGAAATTCTCAGGCAATTTGGAGAACATGCAAGGACTAGATATATGTGAATAGCAAATTTGTTAAAATGATTCACCCTCATAAATATAGTTCTTTACATTTTACTTTATGTTGGTATTACTAAAATGATTAACTACTATGTATGCCTTCAGAAAGCAAACCTCTTGTTGGTTATTTTGCTGTTTTGTTACAAAGTCAAGTTTGCTTAGAGGTAGTATTAACAGCCCAATCAAGAACCGCAGAACGTGTTAAACTGGTTTCTAAACCTTAACCTCTTCTACTAGAGTTTATTTGAAACAGGAGAAACTCTGCCTTTCTTCTTCAGACTAGTTTGAAATTCAATCCCTCTGAAATGCTGTTTCCTGTTGACAACTGGAAAATTACAATTGGATGGGTGATGTCTGCCATCCAGTGATGAATTCAGACCCCTATGTAGGGCAGGCCTGATTATCATTTACTGTCTTCCCTCTGTTAAATTAAAAGAAACATATTCAAGTAGGATGTCAGGGAAATCTGGCTATAGCATCTTCAGATATAACGTATTTGAGCCTGAGATATTTTCTTATAATCCAGTGCATGACTGCCCATGGGCCAAATCCAGCCATGCTCATTAGCGTACTGCCTACAGCTGTTTTCCTGCTATAAGGCAAAGACGAGTAGTTTAACAGTGACCACTGGCCCACAAAGCTGAAAATATTTACTATATGGCTCTCTACAGAAGAAGTTTGCCAACCCTGGTCTAATGTCTTAAACAAAAACACAACACAGTTTTGGAAAGAGCTTGGGTTTTGGAGACAAACCTAGGTTTGTGGTTCAATTCCATTGCCTACTAGCTATGTGACCTCTGGTAATTAATTACCCAACCTCTCTAGGTCTCAGTTTTGCATGTATAAAATGATCATAATAGTGCCAATCTGTCAGGCGGTGCTTTGCAGAGCCATATTGAGCCCAAGGCAAAAGAAAAACCACAGCATAAAAATATACATATTTATATAAATATATATTTATCAAAATATCCTCCCATATTTTGAAACAAGTGAAAAATAAACCTTCATTATTTAATCTGTTCATACACCATTGTCAACCCTTATAAACCGCCTAGCAATGAAGTGAGTTGTCATGGACTCAGGAATTCCAGCCAAGTAGAGATGATTTTTTCTGTTGTACAATAACACAGACTTGTAAAACAATCAATATCTTATTAAAATTTTTGACATTTTGTTCATCATATATTTGCAATGATTTTTGCTCTTTTAAAAATATTGCATTAAAATATCATCTATGAAAAAAATAAATAAAATAAAATATCATCTATGCATTATAATATGCATTATTAATGATATGCAGATTATTGTTTGCATTAAACATTAAATGGTAGTAAAATGTTATTTATATATATATTAAAATATCACTTAAATGTTGCATTAAAATATCACAAAAATAAAATATTTTTATTGCATTAAAAAGTCATAAATATGACTGATCTTGATGACTATTTTGGTGTCCCTTCCACCCTTAAATTTTGCACCTCGTGAGTGCCTCACTCGCCTCACTGTAATCCCAGCCCTGCCATCAGGACTGATGTGAGAATGAGAGAAAATACCTATGAAGTATCTAAAGCATTACATGATACATAATAGATGCCAAAAAACTAGTAATTGATGATGATGTTGATGATAAGTTTGGTTAATAGTAGTGATCTTTTAGGGTTGTTATGAAGACTAAATAAAATAAGTAAATCACAGTGTGGGATATGATATAAAATAAGTGCTCAATAAATTCCTTCCTTCCATCATTTTTTTTTTTTGGCTGTGTTGGGTCTTGGTTGCTGCGCACGGGCTTTCTCTATTTGCAGAGAGCAGTGGGTTACTCTTTGCTGCGGTGCACGGGCTTCTCATTGTGGTGGCTTCTCTTGTTGCGAAGCATGGGCTCTAGACGCATGGGCTTCAGTAGTCGTGGCTCATGGGCTCTAGAGTGCAGGCTCAATAGTTGTGGCACACGGGCTTAATTGCTCTGCGGCATGTGGGATCTTCCCGGACCAGGGCCCGAACCCATGTTCCCTGCATTGGCAGGCGGATTCTTAACCGCTGTGCCACCAGGGAAGTCCCCCTTCCATCATTTTAGTTTCCTTAATCCAACCAAGGATTTGGAAAAGGGAAGCTTTATTAACCAGTATACAGGTGACAGTGCTTCTCCCTGGCCAAAGGACTGTGTTTGTTTCTGGCTGTGTCATTAACAAGGTAAACAAACAACCTATTTGGGTCATCAGTTTTCTCATATTAAAATGAGGTGTTGATTCCTCATTCCTTAGCCATTTAGCTAACTCTAGCATTCCTTTTAGAAATGAAATTCTAAGATCTGCAAACTAACTTATTTGAAAGGATGCCTCTTGCATCTACTTAAGAAAACAAATTTCCAGGACTTTCTTATGAACAAAAGATAACCCTAATCTAAAAAAAAATAATATATCAAGAAATTTCCTTTTTCTTAAATTTTAATTAAAAGACCTGAAAATAACCATACTTTACTCTTGTAATTAGAATGTTGGTTAGATAGGTGTTTTCTCACCTTTATATCAAGCAGGGTGTTTTTGCTATTAAATACCTGTTAGTTAACAAACATAGTCCCACATGCTACAATAAGGATGAGTCTTGAAAACAATACAATAAATGAGAGATGCCAGTCACAAAAGACCACATATTATATGACTCTATTCATATGAAATGTCCAGAATAGGGAAATCTATAGAGACAGAAAGTAGATTAGTGGTTGCTTAGGGCTGGGGGATGGGAGGAGATGGAGAGATGGGGTGCAATAGTTAAAGGGTACTGGGTTCCTTTTTGGAGTCATGAAAGTGTTCTAAAATTGACTGGTGACAGTTGCACATATATGTGAGTATATAAAAAAACACTTTAAGTGGGTGAATTGTATGGTATGTGTTTTATATCTCAATAAAACTGTTTCTTAAAAATGGCTCCTGTAATTTCATGGAAAGAGTGAAAAAAAAAAAGACGAAAAGTCTTTTGGAAGTGACTGGGCAGAAGTTTCCCTTTTTCTGTCGCAATCAAATCAGGCTCCCAGTTTTCCAATTTGTTTTCTTTCCCCTTGGAAACTGAGGTTGATAGACCTTCATTTTCTACCACTGCAGGCTAAATAAGGCACCCCTGCCCCTCCGCCACCCACTCTGGTCAGTCCGTTGGCTGTGAGGGAGGGATTGTAGCTGTTCCTGTGCAAAACAAATCACTCTTATTCTCAGACTTAGGGATTAATACAGCTGTTATTCTGTTTTACCTTTACCACATAAAATTGGGTTGGTTAGACAAAATGCCCTCTTGGCTGGAAAGATTATTCCTAGCTTTTATCCACCAGCTATGTTTCTTTAGGCTACAGCCAAGAAAACAGGGAGACATTTGTTTCCCTAGATTGACTTATTTTATATGAGTCCCAGTTGGATAGAAAAGTGTGATGCCCTCAGACTGATCACTGACAACCTCGCTTCCTTTCTGATGAAACTTCCAAGGGATCCTTTGACTCTGTATTCGCAAGACACACTGCCCTGCAGCTAAATGAAGCTGCCCATGCTATCTCAGAGTCATGCTCAGTTCTGGCTTTTTAGCTTCTACCTGCCTTTGGAGGAACTGATTTCAGCTCCCACAACTCTGATTGGGGGAAAACTCCTGCAGAAAGAGGAAACTCCTCATTCATATCCAAAGAGGTGTCTGTGAAGAGAGAAGATGGAATTGTAGATAGAAATAAGCCACCAATGAAGCAATTGTGAGTGGGCGAAAAGAGAGATGGTTTTGAGATTCTATGAGAGTCAATGAGCAAAACCTCTCAATATGACCCATGGTTGGTGAAGTTTAGTCTACTAATCTCCAACCCCCAGTGACAGCGGTGAAATTCCACCTAATTTCACCTTGCTACCTCATATCCAGTCAGGAAGTACAACAGGCAGGGCCCTGACTCACACTTCTTTCATGTCAAGTTTTGGGCTGTGAGGTGGGCTCAAGCTCTCATTCTCCCCACCTCCAAACATGACGCAAATGTGTATGAATAACTTTTTTAGAGCAGAGGTCCACAGACAGGTATATTGACTCCATGCAGCCTGACAATATTTACTGAGATTCAGACCTAGATTAAGGGATACACTGTTGAGTATTTTGCCTGCCGGTGGTGGATGCCGGTCAGTGCCCAGGACACACAGCTCACCACACGTTAACTGATGGAGTTAGGAGCTTTCCAGAAACCCACGTCTGAGCACACTCTTAGGCTTGCCTGAAAACACTGTTCTGCAGGAACTTCCCAAAGTCTCAGAAATAAACACCTCTTTAGCCCAGAAACTTTGAGTTGGAGAGATTAGAAAATGAGCTGGACTCCTACTTTGAAGAGAGAAGGAGAAGGGGGAGGTGACATGTCCCTACAATGAAATTCTATTGATTTTTTTTTCATCTGAAAAGTTTATTTTTTTTTATGCAGAGAACCACACTGAATTTGGCACTAAAAATCCATCCTGAGCCAGATTGTGACGGGTTCACAGTTGGCCAGAGCCAAAACTGCTGGAATATCTTTGTTTCTCTTTTACCCAAGGCAGAGACAGGCAAGAAGCGTACAGGCCAAATACCCTCTTGGTCGGAAGGACATCTTTGCTTTTAACCACCAGCTTGGATTTCTTTAGGATATACCCCAGAAAACAAATGAGATGCCTGATTTCCTCACTCTCATCTCTTAATCACGTGCATAAATACGCACATTCACACTCCACCCCCTCACTCACCTTTGTCTCCTCTGTGTTGGAGAAGGATGAGTCACACACACACACAGAGTTATAAATCAATCTGAAGAGAGCTTCCAATATCCGAGGAAACAATTCTCTCTCTAATTTTGGCACTGAGCTATTTTCTCTAGGAAAATATCTACCTAGTTTTACACAAGTTGCCACAGGACAAAATATCGATGGCAGAGTAACTTTTAAAAATTCTTATGACAGGGACTACTCTGGTGACGCAGTGGTTAAGAATTCACCTGCCAATGCAGGGGACACCGGTTCAAGCCTCAGAGCAACTAAGCCCGTGCACCACAACTATTGAGCCTGCGCTCTAGAGCCCACAAGCCACAGCTACTGAGCCCGCGCACACCTAGAGCCCGTGCTCCTCAACAAGAGAAGCCACCGCAATGAGAAGCCCACACACTGCAACAAAGAATAGCCCCCGCTTGCTGCAACTAGAGAAAGCCCGCACGCAACAAGGAAGACCCAACGCAGCCCTAAATAAATAAATTTTAAATAAATAAGTAAAATACTTATGACAAGCAGCCTTAATTTAGAAGAATACTTATCAGCCTGTGTTCCTTGAACCACCTACAAACTGAAAAACCTTGTGAGTTTGTTTGAAATGCAGATTCCAGGACCTCACCCCAGACCCAGAGTTTGGATCTCTGGAGATAGAGTCTCTGCATTTTTTACCAAATTCCCCAAATGATTCCAGTGCACACTAGAGTTTGCTAGCCATTGCTTTGTACGCTAGTAAGAGTATGGCAAACATTCCTATCATGATTTCACAAAGGTTAGAACAACAAAATAAAAATCTCTGAAAGTAAGTGACCTATATTCTTGGGATTTCAGAGTCACATCTTAATCACTTGCTAATTTTTGGACTGCAAGCCAAGGAAGGGAAAAACAAAAAGTCACTGTATTTGTGATCAATACTTTCTGCATATTATTCAACACCCTCCCCCAAGAAAGTTCTCAGTTCACGGTTTTGCAGATACTGAGAAGTACGGATTTAGCTTACAGCTATAATTATGTTTTTTATATTTTTTCTTTCTAGCTATGGAAGTTTATTGTGATGTATATCTATCTGCTTAGATTCTATCATGCAGCAGTGGGTCTTATGGAATGACTTAAAACAAGACTTTACTGATGAGATAACATTAAGTAAAAAGGCAGGTCAATGGTTACCAGGGGAAAGGTTGGGGAGGGATAAATTGGGAATTTGAGATTAACTGATACACACTACTATATATAAAATAGATAAACAAAGACCTATTGTATAGCACAGGGAACTATATTCAGTATCTTGTAATAACCTACAATAGAAAAGAATCTGAAAAAGAATATATATATATACATATATATATGTATATATATATATGAACTGAATCACTTTGCTGTACACCTGAATCATTGTAAATCAACTATACTTCAAATTTTAAAATTAATTTAAAAATACATTTTTTAAAAAAGGTGGGTCACAAAAAATTAATTTCCAGCTTTTTAAACTGAGATATGTAATGGGAGACTGGAAGAAAGTACTCACAAATTACCATCAGGTTTTAGTGTTAAGGTTAGTTCCCACTCCCCTTAAGCTATCTCTAAATTTATTTTATTTTTTAAAATTTTAGGGACTTCCCTGGCAGTCCAGTAGTTAAGACTCCGTGCTTCCACTGCAGGGGACAAGGGTTCTATCCCTGGTCCCCTCAGGGGCCGGGGATCCCCCATGCCTCGTGAACAAAAAAAAATTTTTTTTTAAGTGATAATACACACAAACTTTAAAACGTTGAATTCTCAATTTAAAATATCATCACTAGTTTAATTTTAACTTACTATTAAATCAACTTCAAAAGCACAAATTAAGAAAAAGTTATTTATAAGCCTGAAATCCTAATACAACTATATTAATTTTCCATTTCCCTTCTAAACTTTATTTACAGGCATACACACACGATTTTTGCATAGTTGTAATCTTAGTTTATCTACAAAATTGAGTTCTGCTTTTTTGACTTTGCATTATGTTATAAACATGTTTGCACATTTCTGCACAGCTTCAGTATTATTTTAATGGCTACATATTTTTAAAAGTTGTTACACTGTACTTTATCCATTCCTGTATGTAGGAACATTTCTGCTGTATCTAGTTTTAACTTATTATAAATAACAGAGTTAGTATCATTCTTTGTATATAGGTTCTTTGTTTTTCTTTTACAAGATATTTCTTTAGAACAAATTCCCAGCAATGGTTTTACTAGTTTCAAAGGGCATGAACATTTTTATGGGTCCTAATATATAACATACTTCCCTTCAGAAAAATTGTACCAGTCTTCATTACAATAAACTATGTGAAAAAGTACTGGATTCCTAAAAAGCTGAGAAGTGTTGAGCTTTTCTTTAAAAAAAAAAAAAAAAAAAAGCATTTCACTTTATTTTTATTACCTTGCTGTGTACATTACTGTTTTAATTTTTATTTCTCCATTATGATTAACAATTTTAAGTAATCAATATGCCAGGCACCATTCCAAGAGGTTTACACATATAAAATCATGTTTTTTTAAATAAAAATAATTTAAGTAAACACGATGCATGAAAGCTGTAAAAACCTGTCCTCTCTGTATTAGATATTATAGTAAAATAAAATTTAAAATTCTCAGAAAATAAATGATCTTATTTCATAGAAGTGGAAAGGCACAGAAAAATGAACTATGAAAGAAAAAAATACTAGATTTTTCGGCATATTTAAGTTTTGTACATCAGAAGAACAAGCTAATTCAAAGGAATAATCGTTTCTTTTACTACTGAGGAAAAATAAAGTTTTTTCAGAATTCAAAACTTCACTTAATCCATATCTTCTTTCCTGAAAAATCACTGTGTGAAACTTAAGAAGTCCAGTGAAGGAACTGGGATGATAAAATGACAGTTATACTAAATATTTTTTAAATAATTAAGAAAACCATTCAATATATGACCAACCTGATCTCACCAAGCACATCAAACTGATGAGGAAGTATAATCTCAGCATATGGAAACTGGAGACAGTGTGTGTCGCATTCACAAGAAGAATGATTTCCTTCCCAGTCTTAGACTTTCCCCTCAGAGAGAGCTCAGATAACTAACCCAGAGGCGTGGTGACAACAGGAAGCTCCCAAGAGACTGCAGGCAGGTCCCAACCCTTTCAGGATATGTGACTCCTCCCCTTTTCAATAAAAGGTCAGGTACATTTCTGCTTACACAATTTTATGCACATCTTGATATTATGTATGTGCAGAATGATGAGTTCAAAATAGTTTCATTCTTTGTGGGCGTTTGGCTTGGTGTGTTGAAATCAAGTGTGATTTGAGACATTTTCCCCTCTTGTTTTTGTGAATGAAACAAATCCAGTTAGTCTTCTGTTGACCTGTGTATACAAAACTACTTTTTGTGTTTATTTACACACTTATTTCTCAGAGGGCAGTCTTCAGATTTTATTAAGAACATTTTAAGTCTAATCAAGTACCTATATTTGTAAAAATATGCTTTAGATTAAAGGCAACTTTTTTTTTTTTTTTTTTTGCGGTACGCGGGCCTCTCACTGCTGTGGCCTCTCGCGCTGCGGAGCACAGGCTCCGGACGTGCAGACCCAGCGGCCATGGCTCACGGGCCCAGCCGCTCCACGGCATGTGGGATTCTCCTGGACCGGGGCACGAACCCGCATTCCCAGCATCGGCAGGCAGACTCTTAACCACTGTGCCACCAGGGAAGCCCTAAAGGCAACTTTTTTTTTTTTTTTTTTTTAAAAAGGCAACTTTTAAAATGGTATTATATATCTTTATTTTTATTTTTTCCCATCTCTCTCTTAGTTCTTCTTCCTCCTCCTCCCCCCCTTTCTCCCTCTCCCCTTTCTCCCCTCCCCACCCCTCCCCTCCCCTCCTCCTCCCCTCCCCTCCCCTGCCCCTCCCCCTCCCCTCCCTTCTTCCTCCTCCCCTTCTTCTTCTCCTTCTCCTTCTTCTTCAAGGAAAAATAGATGAAAAAGCTTTAAATAGAGAACTAGGCCTGAATCCATCCACCTCAAATTTGGAAGTAACTGAATTTGTGCTCCATAGCTACAAGGTAATTTAATTCTCTCTCTGGTAGAAGTACTTGCAACACTTACTCAGGCTTGTGATGGTGGTCCGAAGAACTGAAAAATAGATGAATAAACACAGAAACAACTTAAGAATACATTTTCATAGGCAAAACATAGGCAAAAAGCATAGGCAAAGCATAGGCAAAATTCACTAGTCATTTAGCATTGTTTATGAAGTGACAGCATCTCTCATATAAGTTTATCAGTTTTCTCATATAAGTTTGAGAAATTATATGAGAAATTATACTCATATAATTCTGTGCGCCTGCACCCCATTCCTTGTAGGAAGTGGATTCTAGCAATGCTCTCCAAGTAATCAGTACATCAGTATCACTGGGGGAACTTTTAAAAGTATCGTGTATGGATTTCTGTGTCACACCTCAGACCTAATGAATGCCAAGACTCCCTACCAGCGGTCCACTGACCTGTGTTCAAATCCCATGTCTTCTACTCACTAGTTGAGTGGCCTTAACCAAAACATTTAAGTTCTCTAACTCTTCGTTTTCTCCACTGTAGAATGAAGATGATAAAACTACACATCTCACCAGGTTGTTATATGGATTAAATGAGATATTGTAAGTCAAGTTCTTGGCACTGTGCCTACTACCAAGGGTAAGTGCACTCACCACTTGGTAACTATTGTTATTACCTAACTGGTCACACAGTCACCTTTCCCTCCCCTCAGAAGGCCACACAGTTCTAAGAAGGATTAGGTGGACAAGCTTTGTGGGAATGTAGGAATGAAGAGGACCTTTTAGCAGTGATGTTTCAGGTGAATAATTTTAGCCACCGCTTGTCTGTTTTGGTATTTTGTCTCCTGCTTGGAGAAATAAATTAAGGATACATAAATAAGAAAACCAAATAGGTGGCCTGTTAGTTTTTCTTTTTCTCAATTTGCAGTAAGCTTTACTAATTTGAAAACAGCTGCCCTCTGGAACAAATGGAGAATTGTTTCACATTCTGTTAGGAACGTGTTATGGAATGCATTGCCCCTGTTGGCTCAGTGTACTTGCCTGATAAAATTTGTTGAATTCCTATCAGTTTTAGTACCATGCCAAATGTTTATCTAGACAGAGTCAATGTACATTTTTCTGGAAACTAGCCAATTATAGGAATAAGAATCATTTCCGTTGGGAGGCCTCTTTGTGTTACTATTAATGATTGTCCTGCTGGGGGCACAGAAAGTCCCCTAACTTCCTAGCTGTGTGCTCTCTTCTACTTCCAGCATTCAGGACAGCACAAGAATCAGTGGGAGAACTCATCCCCTCTTTTTTGGGTAGTGAAAAATATCAAATATAAAAAAACATAAAACATTCTAAAGGATTGGGGGAGGAGTGAGGAAGGGCTGAACAGAAAATGGGTGATAAAGGGTTAGCACAAGGAGTCTTTGAGAGGTGGATTACTTCCTTCCCTTGATTGTAGTGGTGATTACAGGAATCTACACATGTGATAAGGTTGCTTAGAACCCCTCCCCCCCAAAACACACACACAAACGAGTGCATATAAAAGCGGTAAAATCTAAGTAAGGTCTATGAATTGTATCAAAGTCGATTTTCTGGCTTTGATAGTGCAATTTCTGATAGTTTTTTGATAGTTTGATTTTCTGGTTTTGTAACTTCTTATATAAGATGTTACAATTGTGGGAAACTGGGTGAGTGTACAAGGGACATGCCTGTACTATTTTTCAACTTCCTATGAACCGATAATTATTTCCAAATAAAAGGTTTTAAAAATTCCAAATGATCTGCCAACTCCTAACCATTTGAATGATAACATTTATTCAAAGGTATTCTAAGGAAAACCATTTCTTCATTTCTCATCAGCTAGATAAGAATGAATAATGGTCAGTTTTCTCAGTACTATGACCCTGATAAATGACAACTCAGGAACATTAGAATTTTCCTCATTTCCAGTTTAGTATTATGTACTGGCTTTTTTTTTTTAACCTAGAAATCACTTGCTACAGAGAGCACTGTAGAAAGAGGCAGGTAAGCTTCCAAACAGAGGGACAGGAAAAGCAGGTATGGAAGTGTAATGGAACAGAGGGGAGGTGGTTTTATAACTCTCCTTGACTTCAACAGTCAGAAAAGTTGAACTGTGTCCCCTCCCGCCCTGGTCTAGGGCTCCAAGCTGGTATATGACTCACTATAATGTCCTTTTGTCTTTTCATCTGCATCAGTGGCCCTGCAGTTTCTCACTTGAGGTCCAGGTTTGGAAAGATAAGTCTGTTTCCTTGAGTCATATTCTATAAGGAGATCAGGGTAACTTTCTCCAAATCTATGTATTTGTTTAATTTCATTAAAAAATATACTTATTTGCTTATTTCTTTGGCTGCACTGAGTCTTAGTTACAGCATGCAGGATTTTCGTTGTGGATGTGGGATCTAGTTCCCTGACCAGGGATCAAACCTGGGCCCCCTGCATTGAGAGCATGGAGTCTTAAACGCTGGAACACCAGGGAAGTCCCTGTTTCATTTCTTCATTCCTTCATTTATTGAACATTTCTTGAGCTTCCATTAAAAATATAATAAGGAAAAAGTAGGAGATGGCTCCTTCCCTCAAGGAGACAGACACAGCACCACCACTACTACTACTTCTACTGCTATTACTACTACTGCTGCTGCTGCTGCTACCACTACTACAATGCAATATAATATAGAGATTTGGGTACACATTCCATAGGGGAACTGAGGAGAAAGCAGTGAGGTGCTAGGAATCCCAGGGAGGAGCCACTGGAAGAGTTTCACACAGGAAGAGTCTTTTTTTTTTTTTTAACATCTTTATTGGGATATAATTGCTTTACAATGGTGTGTTAGTTTCTGCTTTATAACAAAGTGAATCAGTTATACATATACATATGTTCCCATATCTCTTCCCTCTTGCATCTCCCTCCCTCCCACCCTCCCTATCCCACCCCTCCAGGCGGTCACAAAGCACCAAGCTGATCTCCCTGTGCTATGCGGCTGCTTCCCGCTAGCTATCCACCTTACGCTTGGTAGTGTATATATTGAGCTGGGTTTCAAAGACTAGGCAGCAGTTTACCAGGTGAAGAAGGAGGAAGCAAGGCATTCCAGGCAGAGGGAATGAACTTGGAGGCATAAAAGAAGTGTGGATTGAGAGTTCGGTGTGTATGAATAAGAAATGATAAAGTAATTTGAAGACAGGTTGTGAAGAACTTTATGTCATGCTTAGGATATTGGCTTTTTATCTTCAAGACAATGGGAACTAGATTTTTTTCTTGTTCACCTATTTATATGTTAATGTATTACTATTACTTAATAATACAAACAAATATAAATATTATATGATCATATATAATAAATGTAATAAATAATATAAATATAAAATAATATATTTATGCTAACTTACTAACATTATTATGTGAATAATTTTTTTGGTAGTTCATTACAAAAAAAGAAAGAAAATGTCTACATACTACTTTTCTGGCCTAAGAAGTATTTTTCATTGAATAGAGCTACTTTGTTTTAGAAAGCATGACTTCCTTACAAACAATGTATTGAACAAAATCAGTGCAAGTCCACTGCTCTCAGTAACCGCTTGTTTTTGGAGTGCTGCTCAGAACATTTCAAAGAGAGACTGCTCTAGCAAGGCCTTGCACAATGGCAAGACAGAGGCAAAATGCTTTTTACTTACTAAAATTTCATTAAGAAAAAAAGATCAACAAAAATTTCAGGGGGATGTTCAATACTTAAAGTCCATTGGTACCATGTTTTTTAGATTTACTTGGACCTTAAACTGTTGTTTTAAAATACTGATATTAGAGTCTGGTTTTTACTTTTTTTTTTTTTTTTGGTTTTTACTTTTATTTAGCTGGCTTCCCAAGCATTTGTCTTGAGAATTCTGCACCTTCATTGGACAGTTATTCCCTGGAGCATGCACACAAAGTTCTCTGTGCAAGACTCTATGGAAAAGTCTACTCCTGGCATTTGGAAGGTCTATCCTTGTGACTTATGGCTTGGGCATCCATTTGGAACCATTGTGAACAATTTGAGGGGCTCACGCTGTCTAAATTAAGAGAGTATTTCTTACCAGGTGGCTTGCTCCTCTTCTGCCTGCACCTCACTTTCAGCTGCTCCCAGAGATACCTGTCTCTCTTTTTGAGGTTCTCCCTAGGGCCATCCAAAGTAAATTTTAGCGTTGCCACATATTTTAAGTCAGACTTACTCCAAACAAACCTCCCAAATTTGGTGAAAGTCAACCAAACCATTTTTAGTGATTCAGTAACAGAAAACTAGAAATGTAACTTATAAATTACTTTCCTTAATAAATACGAACAACAGGGCTTCCCTGGTGGCACAGTAGTTAGGAATCCACCTGCCAATGCAGGGGACATGGGTTCGAGCCCTGGTCCGGGAAGATCCCACATGCCGCGGAGCAGCTAAGCCTGTGAGCCACAACTACTGAGCCTGCGTGCCACAACTACTGAAGCCCGCACGCCTAGAACCCATGCTCCACAACAAGAGAAGCCACTGCAGTGAGAAGCCCGCGCACCGCCAGCGAAGAGTAGCCCCTGCTCGCCAAAACTAGAGAAAGCCCGCGGGCAGCAACGAAGACCCAACGCAGCCAAAAATAAATAAATAAATAGACAAAAAAAAAATAAAAACAATAATATAAATTTACCTTCCTTAACAACAAAAACAAAAAGCAACAAAAGAACAACAATGACAACAAAAGACAGAAAAAGAGAGATCCTGAAAATACATAGAAGGACAGGGTAGGGCTTCCCTGGTGGCGCAGTGGTTGAGAGTCCGCCTGCCGATGCAGGGGACACGGGTTCGTGCCCCGGTCCGGTAAGATCCCACATGCTGCGGAGCGGCTGGGCCCGTGAGCCGTGGCCGCTGAGCCTGCGCGTCCGGAGCCTGTGCTCCGCAACGGGAGAGGCCACAGCAGTGAGAGGCCTGTGTACCGCAAAAACAAAAAAAAAAGGACAGGGTAGAAGAAGAGGCAGCTATTGCAATGATGTGAGAAATGATCAGGCCCTGAAAGACAGTGATTTTGATGGGTTTGTGTTACTGAGTTGGTCTAATTGATCTCGGAGAGACAGCAGTGAGCAGTCCTGAAGAGAGATCTTAGTTCCCTGCCCAGGAATTGGACCTGGGTAGCCTGGATGAAAATCAGGAATCCTAGCCGCTAGACCACCAGGGACTAGAGGCTAGAAAGAAAGTGGCCCTGGCCCTTTCCCCCAGTTGAAAGCAAGAATGTTTCAAGGAGGCAAAAACTGTAAAAATAGGTACGAAGTTTATTATTAGAGACACAGTACAAGGTATGGGAGAGCACACAGAGCATAAAGTTTGTTTATTTAAGACAGAAACTAGGCAGAAATACATACCCAGAGAGAAAGCTTATGGCCATCCTGAACAAAGAGTGTAGTAACGAGGTGATTTAAATTAATATTTAAATAGGACAGTCCTTCCAGGTCTTTGTTTACCTTTGGCTAATTATCTTGTTTCTTTTTTCACACCTGACTGGTCCTAGGACCCTCCCCAACATGTGTGTGCAACTTTAAAAAAATTTTATTTATTTATTTTTTTGTATAGAAATGTTTTATTTTTTGAATTTTATTTTATTTTTATTTTTTTATACAGCAGGTTCTTACTAGTTATCTATTTTATACATATTAGTGTATACATGTCAATCCCAATCTCCCAATTCATCCCACCACCACCACTCCCGCCGTTTTCCCCCCTTGGTGTCCATACATTTGTTCTCTACATCTGTGTCTCAATTTTTGCCCTGCAAACCGGTTCATCTGTACCATTTTCTAGGTTCCACATATATGCATTAATATACGATATTTGTTTTTCTCTTTCTGACTTACTTCACTCTGTATGACAGTCTCTAGATGCATCCATGTCTCTACAAATGACCCAATTTCATTCCTTTTTATGGCTGAGTAATATTCTATTGTATATATGTACCACTTCTTCTTTATCCATTTGTCTGTCGATGGGCATTTGGGTTGCTTCCATGACCTGGCTATTGTAAATAGTGCTGCAATGAACATTGGGGTGCATGTGTCTCTCTGAATGGTGGTTTTCTCTGGGTATATGCCCAGTAGTGGGATTGCTGGGTCATATGGTAATTCTATTTTTAGTTTTTAGGGAACCTCCACACTGTTCTCCATAGTGGCTGTATCAATTTACATTCCCACCAACAGGGCAAGAGGGTTCCCTTTTCTCCACACCCTCTCCAGCATTTCTTGTTTATAGATTTTCTGATGATGCCCATTCTAACCAGTGTGAGGTGATACCTCATTGTAGTTTTGATTTGCATTTCTCTAATAATTAGTGATGTTGAGCAGCTTTTCATGTGCTTCTTGGGCATCTGTATGTCTTCTTTGGAGAAATGTCTATTTAGGTCTTCTGCCCATTTTTTGATTGGGTTGTTTGGTTTTTTTCATATTGAGCTGCATGAGCTGTTAGTATATTTTGGAGATTAATCCTTTGTCAGTTGCTTCGTTTGTAAATATTTTCTCCCCTTCTGAGGGTTGTCTTTTCGTCTTGTTTACTGTTTCCTTTGCTGTGCAAAAGCTTTTAAGTTTCATTAGGTCCCATTGGTTTATTTTTGTTTTTTATTTCCATTACTCTAGAAGATGGGTCAAAAAAGATCTTGCTGTGATTTATGTCAAAGAGTGTTCTTCCTATGTTTTCCTCTAAGAGTTTTGTTGTTGTTATGGTTGTAAAGAGATATTTACTGGGACTCTTGTATAGAAAGGACAAGCTCAAGAAGGAACATGGCAGAATTACAAGATTATGAAAGCCACGGTCCAGGAAAACCTGGACCAAGGAAGCACTCTTTAAAAATCTTGAGTATGGTAGTACTTTGTATAGCACATAATAAATTTACAGAACTTACTATTTGAGGATGGTAGTAGAAATACCTCTTTTTTTTTTAAATGGTACAGTTAATACTTTGAATGTGAGAGACACACAAAGCTATTAACAAAGTTGGAATATATCTAATCGAATCCTGGAACAGATGGAGTATCTGAGCATCCATATCCCTAAGATCAAGGCAAAAGCTTTAAACAGTCATCCAACAATTCAGTGTAAACCAACACATTTTTTTAATATCCTGAAAGCAGAGTTTTTTACCTTAATGGCTGATTACACCTGGGAAATTGTACCTGCCTTAATAGTCTGCTTCATCCACTTTACTTCGGGTTGACTTTGCCTTAACAGAAAGCAACCATTAAAGTTTATTTTCCCTTGCCAAAGATTTTAAAAGTAGTCAAGCATTATATACAAATACAGAAAGGCCTATGCCAAGTTAACAAATGAAAATTTTAACTCAAAATGAGCTATGCACACTGACAGTAAGTGCATTGGTATACTCTATACAAAATGATGCTGGAGAGTTTACAAACAATTGGTGATGTAAAACAGTGGTTTCCTAGGAACTTACTTAATCAGACCTTTAGAGGGCCCTAGCAAACTTCATTTTTAACAAGGGTGCCAGATGATTCTAGAATTTGATTAAAGTGTAGTTTGGGGAAGCACTTTAACCTTCATTGTGTGTCAGATTACATATAAAATTAAATTACAAACCATGTAACAGAACAAAAAATAATATCCTTATATAAACCATTAGTAGATACCTAAATACAATATGGCTTTTAAAATGAAAACATGTGTGTATAGTTGTATTCATAAAGTACACTAATCAAAAGCTATACAATATTAACAGCAAATCCAAATGCAAATGAAGATATTCCTCTGAATTTCGTGTTTCATTGAGCATCAAAAAACACCAATCTTTTAGTCCTTTTCTTGTGCATTATTCCGTATCCACATTCTGTGCATCGGATTGGATCCCTTGATTTTATTTCGTTTTCTGTGTGACATTCTCCACAGATATATATCATTGGCTGTTGATTTGGGAGTTGAACGTCCTTCTGGGTGTCCATTGTTGTACCCACATAACTTGGAGAAACTTCTCTGTGCTTGCAAACAGATTCTGACTCACCGCTGTGTCCCCTCTAAGAGTTTTATAGTGTCCGGTCTTACATTTAGGTCCTTCATCCATTTGGAGTTTATTTTTGTGTATGGTGTTAGGGAGTGTTCTAATTTCATTCTTTTACATGTAGCTGTCCAGTTTTCCCAGCACCACTTATTGAAGACTGTCTTTTCTCCATTGTATATCCTTGCCTCCTTTGTCATAGATTAGTTGACCATAGGTGTGTGGCTTTATCTCTGGGCTTTCTATCCTATTCCATTGATCTATATTTCAGTTTTTGTGCCAGTACCACATTGTCTTGATTACTGTAGCACTGTAGTATAGTCTGAAGTCAGGGAGTCTGATTCCTCCAGCTCCGTTTTTTTCCATCAAGATTGCTTTAGCGGGGCTTCCCTGGTGGCGCAGTGGTTAAGAATCTGCCTGCCTATGCAGGGGACATGGGTTCGCACCCTGGCCCAGGAAGATCACACATGCTGCGGAGCAACTAAGCCCATGCAACACAGCTACTAAGCCTGTGCTCTAGAGCTCACGTGACACAACTAGTGAGCCTAGATGCCACAACTACTGAGGCCCGTGTGCCTAGAGCCTCTGCTGTGCAACAAGAGAAGCCACTACAATGAGAAGCCCGCACACTGCAACAAAGAGTAGCCCCCACTCGCCACAACCAGAGAAAGCCCGCGCACAGCAACGAAGATCCAATGCAGCCAAAAATTTAAAAAAATAAAAAATATATTGCTTTGGCTATTCAGGGTCTTTTGTGTCTCCATACAAATTTTAAGACATTTTGTACTAGTTCTGCAGAAAATGCCATTGGTAATTTGATAAGGATTGCATTGAATCTGTAGATTGCTTTGGGTAGTGTATTCATTTTCACAATACTGATTCTTCCAATCCAAGAAAATCCTATCTCTCTCCATCTGTGTCGTCTTGGATTTCTTTCATCAGTGTCTTCTACTTTTCTGAGTACAGTTCTTTTACCTCCTTAGGAAGGTTTATTCCTAGGTATTTTATTCTTTTTGTTGCAATGGTAAATGGAATTGTTTCCTTAATTTCTCTTTCAGATTTTTCATCATTAGTGTATAGGAATGCAAGAGATTTCTGTGCATTAATTTTGTATCCTGCAACTTTACCAAATTCATTGATCAGCTCTAGTAGTTTTCTGGTGGCACCTTTAGGATTATCTATGTAGAGTACCATGTCATCTGCAAACAGTGACAGTTTCACTTCTTCTTTCCAATTTGTATTCCTTTTATTTCTTTTTCTTCTCTGATTGCCATGGGGAGGAATTCCAAAACTATGTTGAATAATAGTGGTGAGAGTGAACATCATTATCTTGTTCCTGACCTTAGAGGAAATGTTTTCAGTTTTTCACCATTGAGAATGATGGTTGCTGTGGGTTTGTTGTATATGGCCTTTATTATGTTAAGGTAGGTTCTGTCTGTGCCCACTTTCTGGAAAGTTTTTTATCATATATGGGTGTTGAATTTTCTCAAAGCTTTTTCTGCATCTATTGAGATGATCATATATGGTTTTTATTCTTCAATTTGTTAATATGGTGTATCACATTGATTGATTTGCGTATATTGAAGAATCCTTGCATCCCTGGGATAAATCCCAATTGATCATGGTGTATGATCCCTTTTTATGTGTTGTTGGATTCCGTTTGCTAGTATTTTGTTGAGGATTTTTGCATCTGTATTCATCAGTGATATTGGTCTGTAATTTTCTTTTCTTGTGGTATCTTTGTCTGGTTTCGGTATCAGGGTGATGGTGGCCTCATAGAATGAGTTTGGGAGTGTTCCTTCCTCTGCAATTTTTTGGAAGAGTTTGAGAAGGATGGCTGTTAGCTCTTCTCTAAATGTCTAATAGAATTCACCTGTGAAGCCATCTGGTCCTGGACTTTTGTTTGTTGGAAGAATTTTAATCACAGTTTCAATTTCATTACTTGTGATTCATCTGTTCATATTTTCCATTTCTTCCTGGTTCAGTATTGGAAATTTATACCTTTCTAAGAATTTGTCCATTTCTTCCAGGTAGTCCATTTTATTGGCATACGGTTGCTTGTAGTAGCCTCTTAGGATGCTTTGTATTTCTGCGGTGTCCACTGTAACTTCTCCTTTTTCATTTCTAATTTTATTGATTTGAGTCCTCTCCCTCTTTTTCTTGATGAGTCTGGCTAAAGGTTTATCAATTTTGTTTATCTTCTCAAAGAACCAGCTTTCAGATTTATTGATCTTTGCTATTGTTTTTGTTGTTTCTATTTCATTTATTTCTGCTCTGATCTTTATGATTTCCTTCCTTCTACTAATTTTGGTTTTTGTTTGTTCTCCTTTCTCTAGTTCCTTTAGGTGTAAGGTTAGATTGTTTATTTGAGATTTTTCTTGTTTCTTGAGGTAAGATTATACTGCTATAAACTTCCCTCTTAGAACTGCTTTTGCTACATCCCATAGGTTTTGGATCATCATGTTTTAGTTGTCATTTGTCTTTAGGTGTTTTTTGATTTCCTCTTTGATTTTTTCACTGATCTCTTGGTTATTTAGTAACATATTGTTCAGCCTCCAGGTGTTTGTGTTTTTTATGTTTTTTTCCCTGTAATTTACTTCTAATCTCACAGAGTTGTGGTCGGAAAAGATGCTTGATATGATTTCAATTTTCTTAAATTTACCAAGGCTAGATTTGTGACCCAAGATGTGATCTATCCTGGACAATGGTCCGTGTGCACTTGAGAAGAAAGTGTAATCTGTTGTTTTGCGATGTAATGTCCTATAAATATCAATTAAGTCTATCTGCTCTATTGTGTCATTTAAAGCTTGTGTTTCCTTATTAATTTTCTGACTGGATGATCTGTCCATTGGTGTAAGTGAGGTGTTAAAGTCCCCCACTATTATTGTGTTACTGTTGATTTCCTCTTTTATAGCTGTTAGCAGTTGCCTTATGTTTTGAGGTGCTCCTATGTTGGGTGCATATATATTTATAATTGTTATATCTTCTTCTTGGATTGATCCCTTGATCATTATGTAGTGTCCCTCCTTGTTTCTTGTAACATTCTTTATGTTAAAGTCTATTTTATCTGATATGAGCATTGCTACTCCAGCTTTCATTTGATTTCCATTTGCATGTAATATCTTTTGCCATCCCCTCACTTTCAGTCTGTATGTGTCCCTAAGTCTGAAGTGTGTCTCTTGTACACAGCATATATATGGTCTTGTTTTTGTATCCATTTAGCAAGCCTGTATCTTTTGGATGGAGCATTTAATCCATTCACATTAAAGGTAATTATTGATATGTATGTTCCTATTACCATTTTCTTAATTGTTTTGGGTTTGTTTTTGTAGGTCCTTTTCTTCTTTCGTGTTTCCCACTTAGAGAAGTTCCTTTAGCATTTGCTGTAGAGCTGAATTTTCTTAGCTTTTTCTTGATTTCTCCGTCGAATCTGAATGAGATCCTTGCTGGGTAGGGTAATCTTTGTTGCAGGTTCTTCACTTTCATCACTTTAAATATATCGTGCCACTCCCTTCTGGCTGGTAGAGTTTCTGCTGAGAAATCAGCTGTTAACCTTATGGGAGTTCTGTTGTATGTTATTTGTCGTTTTTCCCTTGTTGCTTTTAATAATTTTTCTTTGTCTTTAATTTTTGTCAATTTGATTACTATGTGTCTCAGTGTGTCTCTCCTTGGGTTTATCCTGCCTGGGACTGTCTGCACTTCCTGGACTTGGGTGACTATTTCCTTTCCCATGTTAGGGAAGTTTTCGACTATAATCTCTTCAAATATTTTCTTGGGTCCTTTCTCTCTCTCTTCTTCTGGGACCCCTATAATGCGAATGTTGCTGCGTTTAATGTTGTCCCAGAGGGCTCTTAGGCTCTCTTCATTTCTTTCTTTCTTTCTTTTATTTTTTTATAATTCTGTATTTTAATTTATTTTTTATTAATTTATTTTTGGCTACATTGGGTCTTCATTGCTGCATGCAAGCTTTCTCTAGTTGCGGCGAGCAGGGGCTACGCTTTGTTGCGGTGCGTGGGCTTCTCATTGCGGTGGCTTCTCTTGTTGCAGAGCACGGGCTCTAGGCACGCGGGCTTCAGTAGTTGTCACACGCGGGCTCAGTAGTTGTGGCTCACAGGCTCTAGAGCGCAGGCTCAGTAGTTGTGGTACATGGGCTTAGTTGCTCCGAGGCATGTGGGATCTTCCCAGACCAGAGCTCAAACCCATGTCCCCTGCATTGGCAGGCGGATTCTTAACCACTGAGCCACCAGGGAAGCCCTGTCTTCATTTCTTTTCATTCTTTTTTCTTTATTCTGTTCCGTGGCAGTGAATTCCACCATTCTGTCTTCCAGGTCACTTATCTGTTCTACTGCCTCAGTTATTCTGCTATTGATTCCTTGTAGTGTATTTTTCATTTCAGTTACTGTACTGTTCATCTCTGTGTGTTTGTTCTTTAATTCTTCTAGGTGTTTTTTATTTAATTCTTCCAGGACTTTGTTAAATATCTCTTGCATCTTCTTGATCTTTGCCTCCATTCTTTTTCCAAGGTCCTGTATCACCTTTGCTATCACTATTCTTAATTCTTTTTCTGGAAGGTTACCTATCTTCACTTCATTTAATTGTTTTTCTGAGGTTTTATCTGTTCCTTCATCTGGTACATAGCCCTCTGCCTTTTCATTTTGTCTCTCTTTCTGTGAATGTGGTTTTCCTTCCACAGGCTGCAGGATTGTCATTCTTCCTGCTTCTGCTGACTGGCCTCTGGTGGATGGGGCTATCTAAGAGGCTTGTGCAAGCTTCCTGATGGGAGGGACTGGTGGTGGGTAGAGCTGGGTATTGTTCTGGTGGGCAGAGCTCAGTAAAACTTTAATCCGTTTGTCTGCTGATGGGTGGGGCTGAGTTCCCTCCCTTTGGTTGTATGGGCTGAGGCAACTCAGCACTGGAGGCTACAGGCTCTTTGGTGGGGCTATATGGCGGACTCCAGCAGGGCTCACGCCAATGAGTACTTCCCAGAATTTCTGCTGCCAGTATCCTTGTCCTCATGGTGAGAAACAGCTACCCCCCGCCTCTGCAGGAGACCCTCTAACACTAGCAGGTACATCTAGTTCAGTCTCCTGTGGGGTCATTGCTCCTTCCTCTGGGTCCTGATGTGCACATTACTTTGTGTATGCCCTCCAAGAGTGGAGACGCCAGTTTCTCCCAGTCCTGTCAGTCATGCAATCAAATCCTGCTAGCCTTCAAAGTCTGATTCACTGGGAATTCCTCCTCCCATTGCCAGATCCCCAGGTTTGGAAGCCTAACGTGGGGCTCACAACCTTCACTCCAGTGGGTGGACTTCTGTGGTATAATCGTTATCCAGTTTGTGAGTCACCACCCAGTGGTTATGGGATTTGATTTTATTGTGATTGCACCCCTCCTCCCATCTCATTGTGGTTTCTCTTTTGTATTTGGATGTGGGGTATCTTTTTTGGTGAGTTCCAGCGTCTTCCTGCTGATGATTGTTCAGCAGTTAGTTATGATTCTGGTGCTCTCATAAGAGGGAGTGAGTGCAAGTCCTTCTACTCTGCCATCTTGAACCAATTTACACGTGTGCAATTTTTTGCTAAGATGGATCCCACTGCAGAGGTCTGTGGGTGCATGTCCACACTTATTATGGGGTGGCACCTCCTTCCTTTTTGACCCCCAAGTAGCCTTCCTGCACATGTGCAGACAGGGAAATTTTCTTTGACCTCAGCAGTGGTCATCTTATCTCTTTACTTCAGCAGAGCTCAGCTTCTGCCATTACCTTTGTCCTTGGAGTGTCTGGGTGAGAACAAAGCTTTAATTTTACTCCACTTGACAAACACAGCTGTTTGTCCCAGGGGCCCATCTATCTTCTACCTCACCCCCACTTGGGCCCTAGCCCAGACAAAGCCCCCTGCCTTAGCAGGGAGGGTTCTTTTTCCATTCAGATTTACACAGCCAATAACAAAATGGATGCTAAGACTGAAATAGCACAGGCTTTAATCAATGGCCAGAGAATGGAGAAGTAGGAACTTAGTTTGAAAATCAACTTCTCCTTGCAAGACCACCAGAATCACAACTAACTGCTGAACAACCATTGACAGGAAGACACCGGAACTAACCAAAAAAGATACCCCACATCCAAAGACAAAGGAGAGGCCAGAATGAGACGGTAGGAGTGGCACAATTACAATAAAATCAAATGCCATAACTCCTGGGTGGGTGACTCACAAACTGGAGAACATATACCACAGAAGACCACCCACTGGATTGAAGGTTCTGAGCCCACATCAGGCTTCTGAACTTGGGGGTCTGGCAATGGGAGGAGGAATTCCTAGAGAATCAGACTTTGAAGGCTAGTGGGATTTGATTGCAGGACAACGACAGGACTGGGGGAAACAGAGACTCCACTCTTGGAGGGCACACACAAAGTAATGTGTGCATTGGGACCCAGGGGAAGGAGCAGTGACCCCATAGAGACTGAACCAGACCTACCTCCTAGTGTTGGAGGGTCTCCTGAAGAGGTGGGATGTGGCTGTGTCTCACAGAGAGGACAGGGACACTGGCAGCAGAAGTTATAGGAAGTACTCCTTGGTGTGAGCCCTCCCAGAGTCCTCAATTAGCCCCACCAAAGAGCCCGGGTAGGCTCCAGTGTTGGGTCACCTCAGGCCAAACAACCAACAGGGAGGGGACCCACCCAGCCCCACCCATCAGCAGACAAGCAGATTAAAGTTTTACTGAGCTCTGCCCACCAGAGCAACAGCCAGCTCTACCCACCACTGTTCCTCCCATCAGGACACTTTCATAAGTCTCTTAGATAGCCACATCCACCAGAGGGCAGACAGCAGAAGCAAGAAGAACTACAATCCTGCAGCCTGTGGAACAAAAACCACATTCACAAAGAGATAGACAAGATGAAAAGGCAGAGGGCTATGTACCAGATGAAGGAACAAGATAAAACCCCAGAAAAACAACTAAATGAAGTGGAGATAGGCAAACTTCCAGAACAAGAATTCAGAATAGTGATAGTGAAGATGATCCAGGACCTCGGAAAAAGCATGGAGGCAAAGATCGAGAAGATGCAAGAAATGTTTAACAAAGATCTAGAAGAATTAAAGAACAACAAAACAGAGATGAACAATACAATAACAAATGAAAAATACACTAGAAGGAATCAATTGCAGAATAATTGTGGCAGAAGGACGGATAAGTGACCTGGAAGACAGAATGGTGGAATTCACTGCTGTGGAACAGAATAAAGAAAAAAGAATGAAAAGAACTGAAGACAGCCTAAGAGACCTCTGGGACAACATTAAATGCAACAACATTCACATAATAGGGGTCCCAGATGGAGAAGAGAGAGAGAAAGGACCTGAGAAATAATTGAAGAGATTATAGCTGAAAATTTCCCTAACATGGGAAAGGAAATAGCCACCCAATTCCAGGAAGCATAGAGAGTCCCATACAGGATAAACCCAAGAAGAAACACACCAAGACACATAGTAATCAAATTGATAAAAATTAAAGAGAAAGAAAAACTATTGAAAGCAGCAAGAGAAAAATGACAAATAACATAGAAGGGAACTCCCTTAAGGGTATCAGCTGATTTCTCAGCAGAAACTCTACAACCCAGAAGGGAGTGGCATGATATACTTAAAGTGATGAAAGTGACGACCCTACAACCAAGATTACCCTACCCAGCAAGGATCTCATTCAGATTCGATGGAGAAAGCAAAAGCTTTACAGACAAGCAAAAGCTAAGAGAATTCAGCACCACCAAACAAGCTCTACGACAATGCTAAAGGAAATTCTCTAAGTGGGAAACACAAAAGAAGAAAAGGACCTACAAAAACAAAACCAAAACAATTAAGAAAATGGTAATAGGAACATATATATCGATAATTACCTTAAACGTGAATGGATTAAATGCTCCAACCAAAAGACACAGGCTCGCTGAATGGATACAAAAACAAGACCCATATATATGCTGTCTACAAGAGACCCACCTCAGACCTACGGACACATACAGACTGAAAGTGAGAGGATGGAAGAAGGTATTCCACACAAATGGAAATCAAAAGAAAACTGGAATAGCAGTACTCATATCCGATAAAATAGACTTTAAAATAGAGAATGTTATAAGAGACAAGGAAGGACACTACATAATGATCAAGGGATCAATCCAAGAAGAAGATATAACAATTAAAAATATATATACACCCAACATAGGAGCACCTCCATACATAAGGCAACTGCTAACAACTCTAAAAGAGGAAATCGACAGTAACACAATAATAATGGGGGACATTGACACCTCACTTACACCAATGGACAGTTCATCCAAACAGAAAATTAATAAGGAAACACAAGCTTTAAATGACACAATAGAGCAGATAGACTTAATTGATATTTATAGGACATTCCATCCCAAAACAGCAGATTACAGTTTCTTATCAACTACACATGGACCATTCTCCAGGATAGATCACATCTTGGGTCACAAATCTAGCCTCAGTAAATTTACGAAAATTGAAATCACATCCAGCATCTTTTCTGACCACAATGCTATGAAATTAGAAATCAATTACAGGGGAGAAAACGTAAAAAGCACAAACACATGGTGGCTAAACAATACGTTACTAAATAACCAAGAGATCAGTAAAAAAATCAAAGAGGGAATCAAAAAATACCTAGAGACAAATGACAATGAAAACATGATGATCAAAAACCTATGGGATGTAGCAAAAGCAGTTCTAAGAGGGAAGGTTATCGCTATACAAGCCTACCTCAAGAAACAAGAAAAATCTCAAATAAACAATCTAACCTTACACCTAAAGGAACTAGAGAAAGGAGAACAAACAAAAACCAAAATTAGTAGAAGGAAGGAAATCATAAAGATCAGAGCAGAAATAAATGAAATAGAAACAACAAAAACAATAGCAAAGATCAATAAATCTGAAAGCTGGTTCTTTGAGAAGATAAACAAAATTGATAAACCTTTAGCCAGACTCATCAAGAAAAAGAGGGAGAGGACTCAAATCAATAAAATTAGAAATGAAAAAGGACAAGTTACAATGGACACCACAGAAATACAAAGCATCCTAAGAGGCTACTACAAGCAACTCTATGCCAATGAAATGGACAACCTGGAAGAAATGGACAAATTCTTAGAAAGGTGTAAATTTCCAAGACTGAACTAGGAAGAAATGGAAAATATGAACAGAGAAATCACAAGTAATGAAATTGAAACTGTGATTAAAATTCTTCCAACAGGGGCTTCCCTGGTGGTGCAGTGGTTGAGAGTCCACCTGCCAATGCGGGGGACGCGGGTTCGTGCCCTAGTCCAGGAAGATCCCACATGCCGCGGAGTGGCAAGGCCCATGAGCCGTGGCCACGGGGCCTGCGCGTCCGGAGCCTGTGCTCCGCAGTGGGATAGGCCACAACAGTGAGAGACCCACGTACCGCAAAAAAAAGAAAATTCTTCCAACAAACAAAAGTCCAGGACCAGAAGGCTTCACAGGTGAATTCTATCAGACATTTAGAGATGAGCTAACACCATCCTTCTCAAACTCTTCCAAAAATTTGCAAAGAAGCAACATTCCCAATCTCATTCTATGAGGCCACCATCACCCTGATACCAAAACCAGACAAAGATACTACAAAAAAAGAAAATTACAGACCAATATCACTGATGAATATAGATTCAAAAATCCTCGACAAAATACTAGCAAACAGAATCCAACAACACATTAAAAGAGATCATACACCATCATCAAGTAGGATTTATCCCAGGGATGCAAGGATTCTTCAATATACGCAAATCAATCAATGTGATACAACATATTAACAAATTGAAGAATAAAAACCATATATGATCATCTCAGTAGATGCAGAAAAAGCTTTTGGCAAAATTCAACACCCATATATGATAAAAACTCTCCAGAAAGTGGGCATAGAGAGAACCCACCTCCACATAATAAAGGCCATATACAACAAACCCACAGCAACCATCATTCTCAATGGTGAATAACTGAAAACATTTCCTCTAAGGTCAGGAACAAGACAAGGATGTTCACTCTCGCCACTATTATTCAACATAATTTTGGAATTCCTCCCCATGGCAATCAGGGAAGAAAAAGTAATAAAAGGAATACAAATTGGAAAAGAAGAAATGAAACTGTCACTGTTTGCACATGACATGATACTATACGTAGATAATCCTAAAGATGCCACCAGAAAACTACTAGAGCTAATCAATGAATTTGGTAAAGTTGCAGGATACAAAATTAATGCACAGAAATCTCTTGCATTCCTATACACTAATGATGAAAAATCTGAAAGAGAAATTAAGGAAACACTCCCATTTACCATTGCAACAAAATGAATAAAATACCTAGGAATAAACCTACCTAGGGAGACAAAAGACCTGTATGCAGAAAACTATAAGACACTGATGAAAGAAATTAAAGATGATACCAACAAATCAAAAGATATACCATGTTTTTGGATTGGAAGAATCAATATTATGAAAATGACTATACTATCCAAAGCAATCTACAGATTCAATGCAATCCCTATCAAATTACCAATGGCATTCTCTATGGAACTAGAACCAAAAATCTTAAAATTAGTGTGGAGACACAAAAGACCCCGAATAGCCAAAACAGTCTTGAGGAAAAAATACGGAGCTGGAGGAATCAGACTCCCTGACTTCAGACTATACTACAAAGCTACAGTAAGCAAGACAATATGGTACTGGCACAAAAACAGAAATATATATCAATGGAACAGGGTAGAAAGCCCAGAGATAAGCCCACACACCTATGGTCAACTAATCTATGACAAAGGAGGCAAAGATATACAATGGAGAAAAGGCAGTCTCTTCAATAAGTGGTGCTGGGAAAACTGGACAGCTACATGGAAAAGAATGAAATTAGAACACTCCCTAACACCATACACAAAAATAAACTCAAAATGGATTAGACACCTAAATGTAAGACCGGACACTAAAACTCTCAGAGGAAAACATAGGAAGTACACCCTTTGACATAAATCACAGCAAGATCTTTTTTGATCTGCCTGCTAGAGTACTGGAAATAAAAACCAAAATAAACAAATAGGACCTAATGAAACTTAAAAGCTTTTGCACAGCAAAGGAAACCATAAACAAGATGAAAAGCCAACCCTCTGAATGGGAGAAAATATTTGCAAACAAATCAACAGACAAAGGATTAATCTCCAAAATATATAAACAGCTCATGCAGCTCAATATTAAAAAAACAACAACCTAATCCAAAAATGGGCAGAAGACCTAAATAGACATTTCTCCAAAGAAGACATACAGATGCCCAAGAAGCACATGAAAAGCTGCTCACCATCATTAATTATTAGAGAAATGCAAATCAAAACTACAATGAGGTATCACCTCACACTGGTTAGAATGGGCATAATCAGAAAATCTACAAACAACAATGCTGGAGATGGTGTGGAGAAAAAGGAACCCTCTTGCACTGTTGGTGGGTATGTAAACTGATACAGCCACTATGGAGAACAGTATGGAGGTTCCTTAAAAAACTAAAAATAGAATTACCATATGACCCAGCAATCCCACTACTGGGCATATACCCAGAGAAAACCATAATTCAGAGAGACACATGCACCTCAGTGTTCATTGCAGCACTATTTACAATAGCCAGATCATGGAAGCAACCCAAATGCCCATCGACAGACAAATGGATAAAGAAGAAGTGGTACATATATACAATAGAATATTACTCAGCCATAAAAAGGAATGAAACTGGGTCATTTGTAGAGACGTGGATGCATCTAGAGACTGTCATACAGAGTGAAGTATGTCAGAAAGAGAAAAACAAATATCATATATTAACACATATATGTGGAACCTAGAAAAATGGTACAGATGAACAGGTTTGCAGGGCAGAAACTGAGATACAGATGTAGAGAACAAACATATGGACACCAAGCGGGGAAGTCGGCGGGGGTTGGTGGTGGTGTTGTGATGAATTGGGCGATTGGGATTGACATGTGTACACCGATGTGTATAAAATGGATGACTAATGAAAACCTGCTCTATAAAAAAATAAAATAAAATTCAAAAAAAAAAGAAAAAAAAATAGTAATGTGCCAGTATTACTGTCTTACTTTGATAAATGTACCACAGTTATGTAGTAGAAGCAAATGGGTGAAGAGTATAAGGGAAGTCTGTATTCTCTGTAACTTTTCTGTAAATCTAAAATTACTCCAAAATAATATGTTTATTTAAAAAAAGAAAAGAAAAGAAAATCAAATTCTCAACCTGCTTGAGACACCATATATACAGGAGGGTCGAGGTAAAAGGAGGGAACTGAGTAAAGTGAGGGAGGAGGACTTCTCTGGAGGTCCAGTGCTTAAGACTCCATGCTTCCACTGCAGGGGGCATGGGTTCAATCCCTGTTCAGGGAAGTAAGATCTCGCATGCTGAGCAGCTCAGCAAAAAAAAAAAAAAAAAAAAGAGAGAGAGGAATATTTATGACTTATCTGAGAACAGAGGTGCGGTATGCTAGGAACTGGGACAACAATAGTTTTACAACACCCGTTTTCAGTCCTTTTATGGGCTCTTCTGGCTCTTCCTGTGGCAATTGTCAACTATCAGGTGTGTTATTTACCATGCAAATGTATTACAATGAGCATATAATGAGGGTCTACTGAAGGTCAGGTTTTCTACCACCTTGGACGTAGTTGGTTCTAACTGGTTTGGTGGGCTCTTGTTTTTCTATTCTGGTGGTTTCCTGTAAGACTAGGACAACACCTCCCTGCAGCTGAAGGGGGAGGATTAAAGCTCAAGGCTAACAGTCTTGGTAACATTTGGAGAGGGGAACAGGCAGATCTGTAGAAAACATAGGATGCAGAACTAGCAAGTTAAATGACTCATTAGATATGAGAAGGAAAGAGAGGGAAGAGAAACATTAAGCACTTAGCTATGCTGGGCATTGAAGTAGACCCTTCATATACATCAACACATTTAATGTGCCCACAGATCTGAGAGACGGGTTTGGTGAATTATGTTTTGCAGATGAGGAAATAGGCTTAGGTAGGGCCAGATGCTATTATTTCTCTACATGAGGCAACTACAAGCCATTTGTAGTTGATGTGAGCAAATTTTGTAATAAAATCTAGGACATGGAAAGCTATACTTGCTTTTGGCATAATATGGCCAAAGTTATTGGACAGACTGAATAAGATCAAAGTCACATTATTAGAAGGGCTCGCTTTTCTTGAGTACCAGAGGAGTTGGTCCCCAGAAGGAAGTCAATTTTCATGGTGGTGAATTATGTTAGATTTTAGGCACATTAGGCCCAAACCAACAACACTTCATCTATGGGCTCATACCCCGCTTCAGTCGAATGGCCCAGATCTCTCTTCTGACAGGGGTCAGCAAAAACGAAATTGGTAGGAGATCTTTTAACACTTCAAGAATGCTGGCAAAGGGAAAATTTGCAAGACTAAAGAATGGATTGGAGGGCTGGGTCTTCATTGTTCTGTGTGGTAGGTTTTGAGGAAGATGGGGGAGGGGCCATGGAAAGGCTTGAAGGAGAGGATCTCTGAAGGAGGAGGAAGAAGAGGTCTTTTTAGAAAATTAGAGTAACTGGTTAGGATACCCTATGAAAACTAAAGCAATGAGGTTGTGCTCCTCTGGCGGTACATGGGTGCAAGTTATCCAAACCAAGGGCAGAAATCTCAGCATCCTTGTTACTACGTGTGATTTTGGGATTCTCCTCTGGGCCCCCAGTGAAGAGTTCCTGAGTCTGGGAATGGCTCCGTCAGTAGTGGATTTGGGGTTAAGGATAATCCCACTCCTTGGTCGGTGGATGGGCAGTGGTCCACGCCTCTACTGTGGACGACAGGACATCGAAGGCACCAACTGGCAGACAAGACGCAGGCAGAAGCGACTGTAAGGCTGAATCCCCTTTCTTTCTCCATTTCAGAGCGTGACTAGAGAACTAGGAGAACACAGAGGTGGTGTATGTGCGCAGAGGGGCTGGCAGAGTTAGTTTGCTAATGAGGTCCAGAGATTCGGACTGAGGTTTGTAATCCCAAAGCCCTCCCACTTTTCATGGCGGGTGACCTGTTTCAGTATTGGGTATGTGAGGGTGCTCTTAATGAGTCCGGAAAAGAAAAAAAAATTGTGTTGTGGTGTCGTAGTAGTCTGCTCTGAGACTTGATGCCAAAGTTTCTTAAATCTTGGTGGCCAGAACCTGGGAGAAGCTGCTCTTCTAACTAAAGCAGCTTGCAGTTTTCTGATTTATGTTTTAATGAAGACCACTCTTTTGTTTTGGAGAATTCCTTCCCAATACTTGAGTGGTCTTCTTGGTTTCGCAAAAGCAAAGACTTACTTCTATAGTGGAATGGGCAGTTGGGACACAGCTGAACTGCCCTGCATAATAATGCCAATGGTAATCTTTTAAGTTAACTTGTGAGTCCAGCCTGAAACGGGTAGATGCAAATGTGGAAGGGAAATTATCTTCTGTTGGTGACATGTAGAAGTTGTTGAGAAGAGTGGAGAGATGACCTTGAGGGGCCCAGAATCCTTTTGGGAGGCAATGGGCTATAGATGCTGTACTTGTAATAGCCACTTCTGAATCTTCTCAGCTTTATATTAATAATTCTCCTATTATTCCCAAACTATCTGTAACAGCCAGGTGTTAGCTAAATTTTAGGGAATTGAGGGAGGAGCCCATGTTCACACTTAGGATTTGCTTCTACCCTCTAGGACCTGCCCCCATCCCCCCAGGCCAGTGCGGTGGTAGCCACAGGTGGGTAGCTGTTTCTTCTGGGGCTCTAGTGGGTGGCTTGCTGCAGAAAGAATCTAGGAAGAATGTCTATTGAGCAAATGATGAGGCTTACTGGGGAGTGCCTGTGTTGAAGTTCAAGCAAATCTAGAAGTCTGACCTTAATTGAATCACAGATTAAGGATCAAGTGCATTCAGGGATGGATTCGTGGGGCATAAAAACATTTCAGGATTCCCAGGAGTGTTGGGCCAGGGGAGTGGATTTTCCTTTAGTAAGAGGGAGGGTCCTTTTCTGTTGTTGATAATTAACCTGAAGTAGGACCTCTAGATAAGAGAGGGAGAATAATTAGCAGCACTCCCTGCCGGCTCGGGGTGGGGGTGGGGGGACTAGTAGCTACTAGTAGGCCACAGGTAGCTTTTCATCCTTAAGTTTCTGTGAAGCCTTCCTTTAGTTGTGCCCTTTCCTTAACTTCCCTAGCCGACGGTTTTCCTTTCTCTGGCTCCTACTGCACTTTCTACCCACCTTTATCACAGCAGCCAATTATCTTTTAAAAAATTTAATTGAAGTATAGTTTACTTACAGCCAATTATCTTGTAATTTGTAATCATGTTTCTGCCGACGGACTTCAAGGGCGAGGGACTGTGGCGCTGTTACAGACTGTGGTTCAAATTCCAGCTGTGCCACTAGCTAGCTTTTTGACAATTACTTAACCGCTCTATGCCTGGATTTCCTTATTAAAAATGGGCACAAGGCTCCGCATCGCCTGCGGTTGCTGGGAGAAATGAAGGTGACTGCGTGTAAAATACCAGACATAAAGTATGTGAAAAGTAAAGGGCGCCTAGCAGGGTAAACGTTTGTTAATTAACCTGACTAACCTTTATTTGGTACACTCAAACATTTACTGATCACCTACTGTGTTTCAGCGCTGGGAGGAGAACCGGGTGGAGAACCCTCTCCCGGGTGGAGAACCCTCACGTGCGGCCCGAGAGCGTTGTCCCGCGGGCAGTCTCAGGACTGGCTCCGCCGAAGAGAAAACCCCGCCCACAGCCCTTGCGATCTCGTTAGCGATTGGGCCGGGACCATCCCGCGGGCATTCTGGTTGCTAGGCTCGGGAGGTGGGGACCTAGGTTGCGCCTGCGCAGGTTGAGGGCGAAGATGCTTTCCGGTCGGGCGGGAGGAGGTGACGTGAGAAGAGGTGGCAAGCGGAGGCGTCCTGTAGCTCAGGTGACGTTGTATCTGTGGGCCGTAGGACTGCGTCACAAGTCGGCGACTGAGCTTTGGCGTTGGTGGTCGAGGCAGCGAAGGCGGCAGCGGCGGCGACAGCTCTGGGGTTTGCGTCTCGGGGTGTGTCGGCCGCCGCTGCTGCTTGGGCCTGGTATGTACAAATGGCTGGTTAGAATTCTCGGCACCATTTTCCGTTTCTGTGATCGGCCGGTGCCTCCTGCCCGGGCCCTCCTGAAGAGGCGGCGCTCGAACAGGTGAGAGGAGAGGGGCCCGAGCGCCGGCCTGGCTGTTCCCCTCCCCCACCCCGGGCTCGGCCGGCGTAGCGCTGATCCGGGCCTGGCAGGCAGGCCCCGCTCGGCAGAAACAGGTAGCTGGGCGGAGGCGGTAGAGGTGCGTGTCGCGGATGCCCTGGTGACGTAGTAGCTCCTCCGCGCTGTGCAGATGCGAATCCTGATGATGGAAGGAGCTACTGGTCGGTGATGGTTAGGATCTCTCTTGTCAGAGTCCAAGCTGGTTGCTGTCAACAAATGGGGCTGTATCATATTTTGCTGCTCTTAGGTTGAAAACTGAAAATTGAAGGAATACTGTCTTTGTGTGGCTCCTGTTTACAAGGCACACTCCCAAGTGTCATCTGTGCGCAATAAGTGCAGTTAAGTGAGACTCACAGCTTGCCCAGAGCCCTTTCGATTACACTTACTGTTCTCTTAGCACCAAGAGACAGCAGCTGTCTTGTTTTGAAACAACTGTCCAACTGTGTGTGTGTGTGTATGTGTGTGCGTGTGTGTGTTTTGCTGGGGAGGGAGAGTGATTCTGTGCTTTAGAATTAGTGTATGAGAAAAAAAAAGTAGGTACTTCATTCCTTTAAAAAGATCACTAGTCTGTACTCTAAAATTCAGTTAAAATTTTTGGGAAACTAAAAGTTGTTCTCAGCATTTACCTGTTGGTTTGTCCCATTTCATAGTGTCTACCCCCTTCCCTAAGAATTAATCTAGAGAATAAAGTACCATACCAATTCTATACATAACCTCCCAACTTTTAATGATCAAGTGTTAATTTCATTTTTTTTATTAAGCCTCAAGATCATTGGAGGATGGTTTCTTGGAGCTTGAGAAAACAAGATGATTACTTAATGTATGAGTCTGAGAATTCAAATCATTGATGAATTGGCTGTGAGCTAAATTCCATCATGTGTTCCAGAGAGGGCAAGGTTTTAACGTATTCTTTCTACCTTTCTGTAGGGTTGATATAAGGATCATTTGACAACAAGTTGTAAAGTACCTAGAATGATGCTTAGGGTATATAAGGGTAGTGTTTGTATATTCTGACCCAAGGGCCTTGTGCAGAGGCTGGTGTGTGATAGGCACTTGGTACATATTTATTGAATAAGGAAATGTGAATTTCCTCTCCCCTGTCCTTTATTTTTACTGCGAATCTCTGCTGGTCGGGGAAATAGTGGCTTGTAGGTCAAACTCCTGGTCTTTACCACATCCTTTATCTAAAACAACTCTTTTAAATGTAAGCCATTTTTCAGTCCAGATGAAGATAGGAAGTCTTGTTGGGATGTTTAAAGTTATGAACTGAATGGTATTCTCCTGGGATTTATTCTGTTCATTTTTTTTGTAAATATGATCATTCATAATCATCTTTAGAAGGATGATTATACCATGAACTTTTAACATTCTTGAGGTATAGGTCCAAAAATTTCCTGAATTTCCAAATTCTTTGTTATCACTGTAATATAGTTTCCGTGATAAAAATGAGGTTAAATATAACACCTTTTTCTGGCTGAGAACTATCTTTTGAGGCTTCTTGTATTGTCTACTTCTATCTGAAGTAGAAAGTGACTTTTTTTGGGGAGGGTGTCATCTTGCAAAAGGATATTATTTGTTCTTAAATCATTTCTGGCGAGAAAAGGAATAGCATGGTCCTAAGCTTTTACCTATATTCATTTACTAGTTAAGTGATTTCTGACCAGTTTCCTGTTTGTACTTTAGCCAGACTACAGATTATTATATAATAGGGAGTTTTGGATCTCATATAGTTGAAACCATAGTGTTACATCCTCAAATGATAAAGGCCTACTTATAGCATAAACGTTAGTTGGATCTCATTTTATGACAAAGTGAATGGAAGGAGGTGTGTTGCACGAACAGTAAGCCTACTTGTAGGAGTGCATATGTGTGTATATGAATATATGCATATATATCTCTTTTCTCTTTTTTCAGCACTCTGCTTTCTACAGTGGACACTGATGAAATACCAGCCAAAAGACCGAGATTAGGTATTAAATATTAATTTTAAAAGTTAGTTTTTTAAATAAGAAAAGTTTATGTGTGGACAAAATTCAAAAGATAAAAAGTACATACAGTGAAAAGTAAGTCTCTTTCCTGTCCCTCTTCTACTCAGTTATCTTCACTAGAGGTAACCAGTGTTAGCAGAGACGTAAGTATCTTTCCAGATAAATAAGCCTGTATGTTGAAAGTGCATTTCACATTTTCGAATCTTCCTATAAAGAAAAGGTGCTTTTTAAATTTGGGGGAGAAAACACTGTAAAAACTACTTCAAACTGAGTCGTCTAGTTCAGATAGCTGAGTGAACCACTGTAATCTGTTGCCTCAAATTGTTTACTTCCCTATATCTGAAGGGCTAGGCATTGCTTGGTAGAAGAGAATAAAACTAGATTAGAGTAAAGGGAAAAGGCACAGTGGAATACTATAGTAATATTTTCCTCTTTCTCAAAAATGCATGTGAATTTGAATCTACCTCCGGATGAGGTAGAGTGGACATGTCTGTGTTAAGACTTCATTTAAATCCAATGAGTGCTTATTGAGCCTGTCTTACTGTTGAGCAATGTGTTCTGTTCCACAGGAAATACAAAAATGAGTATGACAGGGTCTCTGTTTTTAAGGACCTTAAAGTTGTAGGGGGTGTATGATTATATAGTGGGGGGTTTTAAGACAAGTACTTAAATAATACTAATGTCTATGAGGATATGATAAGTGATATAAGAAAGGTAGTAACAAAATACTGTCCAATTTTCTTCTGGTTAAGAGTCTCAGTAGGGCTTCCCTGGTGGCGCAGTGGTTGGGGGTCTGCCTGCCGATGCAGGGGACACGGGTTCGCGACCCGGTCCGGGAGGATCCTGCATGCCGTGGAGTGGCTGGGCCCGTGAGCCGTGGCCACTGAGCCTGCGTGTCTGGAGCCTGTGCTCCGCAACGGGAGAGGCCGCAGCAGTGAGAGGCCCGCGTACCACACACACAAAAAAAAGAGTCTCAGTAAATATTTGATGAAGGATCTAATATGTGAAATGAGTCTTGAAGGATAGATAGGGTATCGACAGAGAGCAATAGGAAGGAAAAGCATTCTAGGCAGAGGGAACAGTATGGGAAATTGTGTAATTCAGGAAATAGCAAATAGAACTTAGTGAAAAAGTTGACCAAAGAGAGAGTTCAAAATACAGAGGGACTTTGAATGCCAGGAATTTATACTGAATTCATTAGGACAGTATTTCCCAAAGCACAGGATAGATACCAATTCAAGAAATAAATGATTTTAGGAGATACAACGTTCATAGCATTAAGTATCATCTGAATTATGTTATAAACTAAAAATGTTGTATCCTTTTCAGTTATTTTAAATTTCTGATTATTTTAAGCAGAAAACATGTTGATTTAATGCTAGTATGTATTTAAAACTTGTCTAATACATGCTAATCTTCCCTTTTTTAACAGGCCCAGCTAGAACTTAATATTGTTGTTTTCATTTCTTCATAAGGCAAATAAGGTTGCTTTACATCAACAGTAGTAATATAAAGTTACCTTTCACAAATACACTTGTTTAGCAAAAAAAAGTGAGTCAATTTTATAGAAAAATATAAATAAACAGCTGTATGTGGTTGAAAACAGAAAGCAAAAAACTTTGATGGTGGTATTAGAGAAGGTTCCTGAAATAATTCTGGTATGTTAAGGTTCTCTCCGTCCATGATTTCCATGAAATATATATTAAGATTTTCTGACTAGAAACTATAGAAGGGAACCTAAGCCAAGGGGGAAGCAGTGGGTAGCAGAGATAATACTTCTGGTAGAGTTTGTAGAGGTCTCTAGCAGTGCTGGCCAATAGAACTCTCTGAGATGATGGCTATTGAGCACCTGAAGTGGGGCTGTGCAACTGAGGAACTGAATTTAATTTTAATTAAATTTAAACTTAGGTAACTACCTGTGGATACTGGCTCCTATATTGGACAGTATGAGTCTGTTGGCTGCTTTGGAGACAAAAAAAGGAAGAGTGAAAAGAAGAAGCAGCTTAGAATTGCAGACTCATGATCTTACAGATGAAAGGGATCTGAAGCGATCTACTTAGTCTCAGCAAAATAAGATGGTCTTATCTTCATTTTACAGATGAGGTGGGCCTTCCTGCCTGCTTTTTTCTTTTAATCAATGAGCTCTTTTGACATAATTTTGGGGCATACTCAGATTTTGACAAAACTTATGGGAAAATAAATATCACAATACTTTTTGTGCGCACTTATGTTATTACGCATTTATGTTATTACGAGTACTTCCTGCCGTTTGGAGTCTGGATGCCAATCTGGATGATAAGCACCAATCCCTAAAGTTCTTTTTCTCCCATTTATAGCACAGTAGAATGTAAGTGATATCCCTCAACATTATTAGAGGGATAACCTGGAATTCTCTCCAGTTCCTAAAATGAGAAACAAGGCATTTGCAAATTTTGGTACTTCTAACTATAGTGACAGATTACTTCAAATTGGATTCTGCTTTACGCATCTTGCACATCTTTCTTGTTGTTTAAGTTATTCCCCTATCTTCCTGGAAAGTATTTTATATCTTATATGTTCTAGAGTGCTTGATGTTTAAAAGCCACCATTGCACTTTCAGGGTAGTTTTCTCTAAAGCAGAATATGGTTAAGATGATGACCCTTTTATCTCAAACTAGTGCTTTAGAAAACCTTAATTAGGAAATAGAAAGGAAATTGTAGAAAACAAATCAGCAGTGTAGGAAGTGAGAAGTGCGTAGTGTGATAAAAGGAGGAAGTGGGGAAAGCATTGAAATCTACCCCTCCCCCTTATTTATTTGCTTACTTATTTTGTAATCTTTATTTTTGGTGGCAGGGAGGGGTGAGTCTGAGATCTTCCAACACATCTTCTCTAGTAGAGGCATAGCTTTGTTTCCTCCTTAGACGTTTAGGAGCCACATATCTTATACTTCACTAACTTCCATCCTGGATATAGCCAAGGTAGTAAGTAGTTGTTTAGGACAGCTATATTGTTAACCTGCCTGAGAAGTAAGGACAAACCAGTGAGTAAATGGTAATGCTTCCTAGAATTCTGCCATACCTAGTAACTATATGTTCCAGGTTGTCTAAGTTATGCCCTTATGTCTCTGGAAAAGATTTATTTTACAGTATATATTTTGGGGAACTCATTGCTTAAAAGCTGTCATTTCAGGACTTTTTTTTGTGAATCAGTATGTGATTTGCTAAAATGATGGTTTCATGCTTTTGTAACCTCCTAGATATTTTACTAAAAAAAAACCCTAAAATGCTAATGCTGGAGTTACAGTTATTCAGATATGAGAAAAATTATTTTTACAGGTACCTTTTTCTCTCAATGGTTGAAGATAGGACTTCTAATAAAAATTGAGAGAGGCCTTTTCTAAGATATAATTTTTTTTTTTCCTAAAAGTTTAAGTACTCTATATATGTATATGTAATCTATATTACACTTTCTAGGTTGCTTTATTCACCAAGTGAAAAACAGTCTCTACAATGCTGCCAGCTTATTTGGATTCCCATTCCAGCTGACCACAAAGCCCATGGTGACTTCTGCTTGTAATGGAACACGGAATGTTGTCCCTTCAGGAGAGGTCAGTGGGGATAAGGCTTCACTGGGGCTACTGGTCTTTGTACTTAACCATTAAAGTTAAATTTTAGAAATATTCTCTTTTTAGGAATTAATATGTAGAATGACTTCTTTCTGAAATGTTCATGTCTTAATTAGCCTTGATATAGAGACCAAAAAAATGAAAGATTAAGAAATTGCACATTTAAAAAATATTTATAAGGAGCCTAATTACTAATACAGTTGACCTCTGAACAATGCTTGGGTTATGGGCCCCAACTCTCCACACAGTCAAAAACTCACGTAGTTGGCCCTCCAGATCCTTGGTTCTGCATATCTGAGGTTCTGCATCCATGGATTCCCAACCAGTAATCATGTAGTACACTAGTATTTACTGTTGAAAAAAATCCGCATTTAATTGGATCCACAGAGGTCAGACCCTTGTTGTTCAAGAGTCAACTCTACATCTGGTTTTCTTGTTTAAGTATGTGTGAAGAATCTGGAATTGTTACTTTTTACATCATTTTGTGAGTTTTCACAAATTAAACCTTTGGTCTTATTGATGAAGTTTCTTCTGTGAGGTAACTAAATCATCACCAATAGACTGATTTTTTTTTCATATTAAGACTTATTTAAATTCTAAGAGTGAATACAGAGATGATTCTTTTTGATTTTAAGGTATTTTCGAACTCTTCATCTTCTGAACTGACAGATTCCGGATCCTGGAACAACATGCTGAAACTGGGTGAGGTGGTCAAGAACATTTCTGCTTCCCTACCTCCTCCTGCCTGTGTTCTCTGAGTTTTGGGAATGTGAAAGGAAAATACTGATTTGGCTTCAGATGAGAACACAGATATATTCTCCCTACCATTCTAAAAAGCAAATAGCTTTCCTTTAGTATTGTCTTTGAATTTACTGTTATGTTTCCTGTTTGCTTTATCAGTGTCTTTAATGTGACTTAGATCAGGGTTTATTTATTAAAAAGAAAAAAAAAAAAGTGTTACCTGAGAGCTTACTCTGTCAGACACTGTGCTAAGTTATCAGGAATAACAAAATAATAAAACCTTTAGTAGCAAAATAACAAAACAAAATAATAGAATAATAAAACCTTTAATAACAAAATAGCAAAATAACAACATAATAAAATAACAAACTCATAAAACCCTGCCTTTGAGGGACATCATCTGATGGGGGAGCAACCTTAGGTTCCCAGTTCTCATGGTTTTGTGGATTAGGAACCTCTGTATCATCCTTAGACCCCGAAATTGAATTGTAATTATTATATATACTATATAAAATGCTCTGGTGGGGAAAAATAGGAAGAAGCCAGAGTCCTGAAAATGATTGTGATCTCTGCCACACAGATAAGCTTGTAAAGTTTGAGAGGAAGGGGGAAAAAGAGCTTTTAGAGAAGTTGTGGGTTCAGAAAATTGACATATAGAGAGGATGGTAGATTTATCTTGTGCCTGAAGTACCAGCACTATATTTCTGTGGGTTTGTGTAGCCTAGTCAGAGAAGCATGGGTATTCCTAGGGCAGATTTCTTATATAAAGAAATCCACAATCTCAAATCGGAAATGCTTGGAGATATGTTTGGGAATTCCACATTTTTTAGTTGTTTATTGAATATTATTTAAAAAACCCCAACAGGATTGAACATTGATTCAAGTCAGGTTTTACAAACAAATGAATGCAGGTCAGTTCATGTTTTGCTGCTACTGACTTAAGAAAAAACTTTGAGCTTTAGACCTCTTTGCATTTTGGAGTCCTCAGGGACTCCAAACCCCTGTAGTAGCTCCAGCAGATAATGTGGCTGACGAAAATTTTGTTACCCTTTTTTGAGGTATAGTAACCATCTCACAGGTAGGTATTAGAAGCTTCCAGGGAAATGTAGTAACAAAGCAGATTTTCATTTAAAAAGACTTCTGTTTTCTTGAGAAGAAGAAACAGTTTGAAAAATTTACTCAATTTGATTAGATTACAGAGTTTATAATCATTGAGTTCTTCATGCCTTTTGTTGGCCCCAGCAAGCAAAACTAGTAAAGCTTTCCTGTGAATTGTTACTACTTACCTGAGAGCAAAGACAGACTAAGCTTTTCCTTTAACTTTTACAAAATGTGTGCTAGAAAGTAATAGAATTTGAAAAAATAAGATATTTAGTTCTACAGTATAGACTGCTCACAGATTTTCTTTTTTTTTAATTTAATTTATTTGTGGCTGCGTTGGGTCTTTGTTGCTGCAAGCAGGCTTTCTCTAGTTGTGGCGAGTGGGGGCTATTCTTTGTTGTGCTGTGTGGGCTTCTCATTTTGGTGGCTGTTCTTGTTGCAGAGCATGGGCTCTAGGTGCGTGGGCTTCAGTAGTTGTGGCATGAGGCCTCAGTAGTTGTGGCTCACGGGCTCTAGAGCGTAGGCTCTGTAGTTGTGGCACACGGGCTTAGCTGCTCCACAGCATGTGGGATCTTCCCGGACCAGGGCTCCAACCTGTGTCCCCTCCATTGGCAGATGGATTCTTAACCACTGTGCCACCAGGGAAGTCCAGATTTTCTTTTCTAATGCAGACTGTTCACAGGTTTTTTTGTGTGTGTTTTTTGTTTTTCTTTTACAATTACAAATGGTTTTCAAAAATAGGTAATAAATCTCCTAATGGAATAAGTGACTATCCAAAGATCAGAGTGACAGTAACTCGAGATCAGCCACGCAGAGTCCTGCCTTCCTTTGGGTAAGTGTTAAGTTCTGCCTTTCTGTAAATGGAAACTTAGTAATTTTTAGGTCCTCACTCTTGCTAGGCATTCTTACTTTTATTCTATTATGTAATCTTGTTAAGTAACTACTCTGAGGTTAGTAACTTGCCAAATATCATACAGCTGGTGAGAGACGTACTCAAGTGTGTGTTACTTTTTCTATCACATGCCTATATATCATATGCCTATATAATCTGATTTTGAAAACCTTTAATTTTTAAAATTATTTTTAATTTTTATTTTTTTGGCCTTACCATGTGGCTTGCGGGATCTTAGTTCCCCGACCAGGGGTTGAACCCAGGCCCTCGACAGTGAAAGCACTGGACTGCCAGGGAATGCCCTTTAAAACCTTTTAAAAAAGAATTGTCACTCACTTCTAAACTTTTTTTTGAAGTATAATATGCATTCAGAACAGTGCAGAAATCATGTATACAATGAACTGTTATTATTTTATTAGTAATTTTCTTCTCTCTGTGTTCCCACTTTCTGGAACTTCTGTTGCTTGGATATTGGACCCTATGGATTGATCTAATTTAATTTTTGTATATATTCTCTTTTGTTTTTGTCCTTACCCTTTTTTTAAAAAATTCTTCTACCACTGAGATAAACATATATGTATACTTTTGTGGGTTTTTTTGGCTTCATAGTTTTTAAGTTGTAAGCATCCTCCCACTTCCTATTCCCCATGGCTTTTTCTTTCTCCAACCATCGAATTCTTATTATAGAGATACAATATCTTTTCTTATCTCTCTAAAGCTGTTAATTATTTTAAAATTTCTTCTCCTCCTTGCTTTGTCTGCTTCCTTTGAGTTACTCTTCCCCCTTTGGTTTCTTTTGGTTTTATCTTTCTTATGAGTTCTTATTCAAATACCTGGTAATCCTTGGCTGTCCACTCATGTTTGAAAATGAGACACTAACTATAAAAAGTAAGGCTCCCTGGAGGTGGCTAAATGGCTGATTGTAGGATTAGGAGAGATAAAGTAAAAAATGATTGTGGAACGTCCTGTGCCAGCAATTAAAGGAGCCCTAAAAACCTGGGGACATTATCAACATGACACAGGAGGAAACTTGAAGGGGCTTTCACTGGCCAGTTGGGGACAATTTAAGCATCAGATGAATAAAGACAAGAATACACATGTTAATAAATAAATACATAGTGTGGGAGGAAAAGGTCTTTATAGTAGAATGCCAGCTAGTAAGTGTAGAAGGAATGATGGAATTAGAAAATCACCATCTTTTAACTGTCTCAGTAATAACTGATATATACAGGAATTGTCAGTTGAGCTAAAACTAGTAAGTAAAAGTTTGATGAAGTATGGAATATTTACATAAACTCAGAATTTTTCCCCACAAATGACTTACTAATTATAAAGGGAAAAATAGTAACTTCAGAGTGGAGAAACCTGCCTGACGCCACCTTAACCAAAGGATCAAAGTTTAAATCACCCAGAGTGGGCAAACTCACATCCTGGCCTCCAGATACATTGCACTGAACAGGACATCATCACCTAATGTAGTATTTCTGAAAAGATCAATAATCTGAATGTAATTATGAGAAAACTGGTTAAGCTGAAACTAAGGTTAATTCTACAATCAGGCTTATACTCTTCATTTTACTCTTCATTCATACTCCTCTTTAACCTGTGATTATTTAGAAGGGTAGAATTATATTGTTTAATTTCCAGATACTTGGGGGTTTCCAGATATCTTTCTGTTACTGATTTCTAGTTTAATTTCATTATGGTCAGAGAATATACTTAGTACGATTTCAGTCCTTTTAAATTTGTTAACATTTGTTTATGTCCTAGAATATATTCAGTCTGGATATTCCATGTTCGTTGAAAAGAATGTGTATTCTGCTACTGTTGGGTGGAGTGTTCTGTAAATATCTTATTAATAGTTTGCTGATAATGTTTTACAGATCTTATTGATTTTCTGTCTACTTTTTTATTGATTGATGAGTATAGAGTGTTGATGTTTCCTACTGTAATTGTGGACTTGACTATTTCTCTCATCCAGTTATGTCAGTTTTTGCTTCATGTACAGTATTTTGAAACTCTGTAGGTGAATACATTTGACCTAGATTCACCAGTTGTTATCATTTTTCCAGTTTGCTTTATCATTCTCTGTTATATGTACATAATATTTTTTTCTGAATCATTTGAGAGTAAGTCTTAGACTCATGCCCCTTTAATCATAAGTACTTGAGTGTGTTTATTTCTCAGAATGAGGACATTCACTTACATAATCACAGATTACCAACATCAGAAAATTTAACATTGATATAGTACTATTATATAATCTTATTTAAATTTCTCTATTATAGAGATTCTTTTTTTCTGGCCCACAATTCAGGGCAGGATCATGTATTACATTTAATTTTCATGTCTCTTTGATCTCCTTTAATCTGGAACAACGCCTCAGCCTCTCTTTGTCTGTAATAGCATGAATATTTTTAAAGAGTACAAAGCATTGCTTTTGTAGAATCCCTTAATTTTGTCTGATGTTTACTCATGATTTATTTTAGATTATGCAAATTTTTTGGTAAAAATACTGCATATGTGATGTGTCCTTTCTTAAACCTCACATCAAGAGAGGTATGATGTCAGTTTGTTCCATTATCGGTAATGGCAAGAGAGGCAGGCTCTATCAACCAGCAACAGTGACTAGGTGAGGGCTTCATGGCTTCGCATTCTTTAGCATTTATTAATTTAGTATTCATTAATTTAGTATTCAGCAGATACTGATTGAGTGCCTTTTGGCTTAGATCATGTACCAGGATACGGTGGTGGAAGGATGAAATCTCTGTTTTCATGGACTTTAAAGTTTAGTGTGGGATGCAGTCCCACAGTGGCACCAATAATTAATCAATCACACCAATAGTTAATTTCAGTGGTGCCAAATGACTAAAGGAAAAGTGTAGTACCAGAGGAGGGTATGTTGTGTAATAGTGAGCTAAGCCAGTGTTGGAGTTGGAAAATTGGGCATGAGGAAAAAGGCAAAGGCTTTCATGTGGAAGCCCTGGTGACTGGGAATAGACATTCCATAGCAGAATTCTGGGGTGCCCTCTGCTCTAGAGATCTAATTTTTGTGAATGGTGGTTGTCTGGTTTGCCAGGAGCAAGCTTAACCTGAGACAGCTTAATCGCAGGATTGTCTGGAGCTTAAATTCCAGCAATTTAAGCCGTTTGGGAATAACTTTTTCTTTTTTTTTCCTCTCAGTTTTACTTTGAGCTCAGAAGCCTATAATAGAAGACCAGGTGGCCGTCGCCATAGCAAAGGCAATCTGGAGAGTTCCTTAACGTGGAAGCCTCAGGAACAGGTTGTAACAGAGATGATTTCTGAAGAGGGTGGCAAGGGTCTGAGGCGTCCCCGTTGTACTGTGGAGGAGGTAAGCCCTTTTAGCCTGATCTCTTTTAAAAGCAATTTTAGGAATTTGGGTGGGGTGGGGATAAATAGTATATGTTCTGTGGTACAAAATACAAAAGGTATAAATGGGTGTACAGGGACTGTAAATTTCCCAGTCTCCCTTCTATATCTGGCCCCTATTTGACTCCAATGCTTATATGTATTCTTCTGTATATATGTAGTCAATTTTCAGGTAAAGGAAAGAAAAAGGAATCATACTAGGAAAAGGTACAATTATAGATTCTTTCTCTTTGGGTGCCTGAATTATTCTAACTTGTTTCTTGTATAAGCTGTAATAACTGTGACTAAGTAAGGGAAGTAAATGGTGTACATGTCTGCTTTTTCCCTCCATTTTTAGGGCACCTAGATTGTTGATGTCTTCATCAACAATCTTCCCTTCCCTCTTGAAGTCTTCACTTATTCCAGGAAAATTTAGAACTATTCCTGTCTCTGGCATTTCCCCCGGACCATCACCTATTGCAATTTGCTAGATGGTTTTCTGAGCCACTTGGCTTAGTTCATCAAAGAAATGTTTATTTGGGTCCCAGGTGCTCTGCCAGTTTTCAGCAATTCAGAATTGAATAAAATATGGTCCCTGTTCTCTAGGAGCTTATACATTAATTATTGTAATCAGCAAGCAAGTAGGCAGAGAAAGGAATGGACTGCAGCCCTGGAGGGGATTTTAAGCAGAGGTATTAAAGTAGGCTTCAGTACCTCCTAGATAAGAAATAAGGGATGGGACTGAGCAGATATGTATGGGGTATACACAGGCCATATTCTAGAAACATTAGAAGGTAGTATTAGCAAGGACATACTTACTGGTTAAGTGTGATATAAGGTTAGATGGAAGAGCCTGAGTCCCAGATTTCAATCTTGGATAAATATGTGTCACTGACCAGGATACCCTATGTGTTTAGGGGAAGGTGATGACTTCAGTTATGTACATTGTTTAAAGTGCCTGTGAAACACGCAAGAAGACCTCTCCCGTAGACTTTTGGATATATGGGAGTTTTGAGAAGAAGGCAAGCTTAGGGACACATTGCTGAATCTTCTGCATATTGGTGTTAGATAAATCAAGGGAGCTGAAGAGATTATTCAGGGAGAGTATGTACTGTGAGAAAAGATAATGGGCAGAACCATCGACATTTACAGGGAGGCAGAAGAAATAATCTTCAGTGGAGACTGAGAAGATAAGAAGAAGTTAGGAGAGGGGCTTCCCTGGTGGTCCAGTAGTAAAGAATCCGCCTTCCAATGCAGGGGATGCAGGTTCGATCCATGGTTGGGGAACTAAGAACCCACATCCTGCGGGGCAACTAAACCCATGCACCACAACTACTGAGCTTTTGCGCCTCAATGGGAGCACCTGTGTGCTACAAACTACAGAGTCCACGCGCCCTGGAGCCCACACGCCAGGGCTAGAGAGAAGCTTGCGTGCCGCAACAAAAGATCCCATGTGCCTCATCAAAGATCTCGCGTGCCACAACTAAGATCCGACACAGCTAAAAAAATAAAGAAAATAAATAAATATTAAAAAAAAAAAAAGAAATCAGGAAAGTGTATTGTCCAGGAAGGCAAGGCGAGGTTAGCAGGGTGAGATGCTGGAGAGAGAGGTCAATTGACAGAAGAGCTGAAAAAGTGTCCATTGGATCTGGCCATAGAGGGTCGTTAGTGACTTTGGTAAGACCGGTTCTGTTTCGGAAGCTGAATGTTCTGAATATGCAAGTGGATTATTTCTGCTGAGTTTTTTGTGGTTTACCCAGTTTCACTGTCAAAAACTCAGATGCTATCAAGGTCTAGCAGATAATGTAAATGAGTGAAATGGTCTGGAGTGAATAGGTGACCAAAGGGAATAAATAGTCTTACATAGCTCCAGATTGTTGATACAGTGTTTCAAAAGAGACCAGATGTTACTGGATTTTTCTTTTTAATTTATAAAGTTGGTAATTAAAGGAATTAAAAGAACACTAAAATACAAAAACACTGTGCTGGCGAATGAAACACATCTATGAGCTGCATTTGACCTCTTAGTCTTTGTTTATGATTTAATTATAGGTTTGATGTGCTGGTAGTTATCTAAATGCTTTCTTTTATTTAGGGTGTTCAAAAAGAGGAGAGAGAGAAATACCGAAGGTTATTGGAGCGACTTAAAGAAGGTGGTCATGGAAACACTGTTCCTCCTGTTACTTCAACTCATCATAGGTAAAGATGCGTTACCAAGATCAATGCTTTGCCAGACATCTTTTTCCTTATTTTTGGAGAAGGGATTGGTGGGAAGGGCTTTGTTGAAAAAAGAGATTAATATTGAGAGAGTGAGCCCTGTAATTTGTCTGTACTGATGGATTATATAGAACAGTGGTTTTACAAAATAGAATTTTCTGTTAGCTTTTGTTCAAGTGAACTCTTACATAAAACTCTGACACAGAAAAGTGGATTCACTGGTTGAAGTCAGGTTCCCAGGGAGCAGAGAGTTTTTTCAACCTCCCCAACACAAGTTTCTCATGACCTCTGTCTTCCTCTCTTTTTCCCCCTCATCTCCCCCACTCTTCCCTCCCTTCATCTCCTCCCACCCAGCCCCCACCCCCACCCCTGCCACGTACACATAGTCTCTGAGGCATCCTAGTGGATGCATCTTAGCACAGTCGGAAATCTTCCACTCTAGAGACAAGATTAAACTCATCCCAGGTCATAAGAAGTTTTCCTTACAAGACTGCTTGTTAATTAACTGTGCTGAGTTGACCAAACAGATGAGAATGGCAGAAGGAATTGATGTCTGGGCTTTTATTTCCCTGTAAACAAGGGGACAAAAAATATGTGAGCTCAGGTTTGAGGTCTACTTGATAATTCTAACAAGCGGTGTGAGAATACACAGAGGGGAGTCCCAGAAATTATGTAACAGTAAGTTGAAGGTGAAGAAGTCACGAGACTATCTAGCTTGTTGAATGCAGAAATAACAAGAATTTTAACTTTGGGAATTTTCACTTCGGTTGTGAACTTTAAAAAGAAATTCAGGGACTTCCCTGGTGGCGTAGTGGTTAAGAATCTGCCTGCCAATGCAGGGAACATGGGTTCAAGCCCTGGTCCGGGAAGATCCCACATGCCGTGGAGCAACTAAGCCTGTGCGCCACAACTACTGAGCCTGTGCTCTAGAGTCCGTGAGCCACAACTACTGAGCCCTTGTGCCACAACTACTGAAGCCCGCGTGCCTAGAGCCTGTGCTCCGCAACAAGAGAAGCCACCGCAATGAGAAGCCCGTGCACTGCATTGAAGAGTAGCCCCTGCTCACTGCAACTAGAGAAAGCCCACGCCCAGCAACGAAAACCAAACACAGCCAAAAAATAGATAAAGAAATTTATTTAAAAAGAAATTCAGTTTAGTCAATCAGAATGTTCATATTTTTTTCCATTTTGACTAGCCACTGTTGGAAGCAGCAGTATACTTCATGAACTATTGGTTTTGTCATGTCAGCAAAATCCTCAAACTATTTTGCTTATTATGTTTTTTTGGTTGTTGTTCTTTTTCTTCTTATGTTCTTTTAATGTGTTGTTTTGGGATCCATTTCAGTATATCGTTTAAAATTTTTCATCTTTTAACTTGGGTGTTATCATGCTGAGATTTTTTCAGTCAAGGTGGTGCTGGGGATCGAGAACATCCACTTTTATAATGGAGAAACTGGAGGTTAGGTAACTTGGCTGGAATATTAGAATCAGGATTAGACTCCTTTTATCCTAGTCCCAGATGATGCTATGTTGCACCCTTTCTCTAGTAATTTGACGTTTCTGGGTTATCAATAACTCCTGTTTGGAGAAGCTTACCAGAAAGAGATAATGAATACTTATAATAGATTTTCCTTTTGTATCTGATCTTCTTCACTTTTTGTGTTTCTAAGTTCTCAAAGAAGTCAGATGGACACATTAAAGACCAAATGCTGGGGGCAAGAGCAAAGTCATGGAGTCAAAACAACTCAGTTTGTTCCAAAACAATGTGAGTTCCCAGATTTAGCTCTATCTTAATAGTCTTAATATATTGAACTTAGTTCAAGTGCATATAAAATTGAAAAATGACATACTAGTAAAAGATGGTGTACCAAACTTTAAAACATTATCAGACCCCAGGGCATTGATGGGATACTACCAGTACCAGTAGTTTATTAAAAATGCTATTTCAAAATAAAGCCAATTTATAAAATACCTCTTGATTATTATTCCTAGCTTCTATATTGTAGTGTATATTTTGTGAGCCTAAAGTTAATTTCTTTGTATTCCTTATATTAATTTCCTTGTATTTCTCCACTTGCTGTTCACTAAATGACACTAAATGATAGCTTACCAGATGAGCAGATATTAGTCAGTTTACACTAAAGATGATACTTAAAGGAGAAAGAGATTTATGCGTTTTTAAGCAAATTAATTTGTATGGAGGCTAATGTCTTTGGAACCCATTTTAGCATTTCAGTGTAAATTAATATCTTGATACTTTGGAAACCGTAAATTGAAATTCCAGCTATATGATTGATTAATAAAGGAAATGCTTGTTTTTCTTTTTTTTTATCATCCTCACAGATAGAGTTGTTGAAACAAGGGGACCTCTATGTTCAGTGAGAAGTGAAAAGAGGTACATGGTTCAGTTTATTCTAAGTTTTCTTTGACATATTATTTTCTTTCTTTTTTTTAACATCTTTATTGGGGTATAATTGCTTTACTATGGTGTGTTAGTTTCTGCTTTATAACAAAGTGAATCAGTTATACATATACATATGTTCCCATATCTCTTCCCTCTTGCATCTCCGTCCCTCCCACCCTCCCTATCCCACCCCTCCAGGTGGTCACAAAGCACCGAGCTGATCTCCGTGTGCTATGCGGCTGCTTCCCACTAGCTATCTACCTTACATTTGGTAGTGTATATATGTCCATGCCTCTCTCTCGCTTTGTCACAGCTCACCCTTCCCCCTCCCCATATCCTCAAGTCCGTTCTCTAGTAGGCCTGTGTCTTTATTCCTGTCTTACCCCTAGGTTCTTCATGACATTTCTTTTTTCTTAAATTCCATATATATGTGTTAGCATACGGTATTTGTCTCTCTCTTTCTGACTTACTTCACTCTGTATGACAGACTCTAGGTCTATCCACCTCATTACAAATAGCTCAATTTCGTTTCTTTTTATGGCTGAGTAATATTCCATTGTATATATGTGCCACATCTTTATCCATTCATCTGATGATGGACACTTAGGTTGTTTCCATCTCCGGGCTATTGTAAATAGAGCTGCAATGAACATTTTGATACATGACTCTTTTTGAATTTTGGTTTTCTCGGTATATGCCCAGTAGTGGGATTGCTGGGTCATATGGTAGTTCTATTTGTAGTTTTTTAAGGAACCTCCATACTGTTCTCCACAGTGGCTGTACCAATTCACATTCCCACCAGCAGTGCAAGAGTGTTCCCTTTTCTCCACACCCTCTCCAGCATTGTTTCTAGATTTTTTGATGATGGCCATTCTGATTGGTGTGAGATGATATCTCATTGTAGTTTTGATTTGCATTTCTCTAATGATTAATGATGTTGAGCATTCTTTCATGTGTTTGTTGGCAGTCTGTATATCTTCTTTGGAGAAATGTCTATTTAGGTCTTCTGCCCATTTTTGGATTGGGTTGTTTGTTTTTTTGTTATTGAGCTGCATGAGCTGCTTGTAAATTTTGGAAATAAATCCTTTGTCAGTTGCTTCATTTGCAAATATTTTCTCCCATTCTGAGGGTTGTCTTTTGGTCTTGTTTATGGTTTCCTTTGCTGTGCAAAAGCTTTTAAGTTTCATTAGGTCCCATTTGTTTATTTTTGTTTTTATTTCTATTTCTCTAGGAGGTGGGTCAAAAAGGATCTTGCTGTGATTTATGTCATAGAGTGTTCTGCCTATGTTTTCCTCTAAGAGTTTGATAGTGTCTGGCCTTACATTTAGGTCTTTAATCCATTTTGAGCTTATTTTTGTGTACGGTGTTAGGGAGTGATCTAATCTCATACTTTTATATGTACCTGTCCAGTTTCCCCAGCACCACTTATTGAAGAGGCTGTCCTTTCTCCACCGTACATTCCTGCCTCCTTTATCAAAGATGAGGTGACCATATGTGCATGGGTTTATCTCTGGGCTTTCTATCCTGTTCCATTGATCTTTCTGTTTTTGTGCCAGTACCATACTGTCTTGATTACTGTAGCTTTGTAGTATAGTCTGAAGTCAGGGAGCCTGATTCCTCCAGCTCCATTTTTCGTACTCAGGATTGCTTTGGCTATTCGGGGTCTTTTGTGTTTCCATACAAATTGTGAAATTTTTTGTTCTAGTTCTGTGAAAAATGCCAGTGGTAGTTTGATAGGGATTGCATTGAATCTGTAGATTGCTTTGGGTAGTAGAGTCATTTTCACAATGTTGATTATTCCAATCCAAGAACATGGTATATCTCTCCATCTATTGACATATTATTTTCTTACTTTATAAACTATATTTATGAGTAACCATGTCTGAGGAATTGTGAACTCTTCTCAGCTCTGGTAGCTGGTCAGCATATGTGGGTACATAGGTAGCTCTTGTGTCAGATGTCCACCCTAGCTTGGGAGGGTGCCCTTCTCCCCTAGGCATTAGAGGTTGGGAGGCATAGGTACTGCTTAGATAAGAGCGTGGGTGTAGTGGGCGTCTCTGGTGGTCAGCATCTCTAGTATATGAACAGTGAAGGCAGTTCTGTGTGCCTTAGGATTTTGGATGTTGGTTCATTTATAGTAGAGTTTGGTAAACTATGGCCCATGGACCAAATCTGGTCCACCTGCCTGTTTTTGTAAGTAAAGTTTTATTGGACACAGTCATACTCATTCATTTACATACTACTTTTGGCCACTTTTAAACTACAATGCAAGTTGAGAAGATGTGACAAAAACCGTAAGACCTGCAAAGCTAAGATATTTACTATCTGATCCTTTTTAGAAAAATTTTGCTAACCTTTGGTTTAGAGGACTATATAAACTCAAGGCAATATTTGTTTACAATTATTAAATCTTCTTTCTGAAACTAGTTTAATATGTATCAGATTACAGTCATCCAATCTGTAATCTCTCACTTTTTTTCCTCAGGTGTTCAAAGGGGAAACTTTCTGATACAGAGAAGACACTTGGAATCAGACTAGAAAATGAAGGTGTAAGTAGAAACCCTAGTTAAATTTTATGTCTTTTACTCTTTCACCTGACTTATGTTAAAATTTTGGGCCCATGAAAAATAAGATACGATATACGTTACTTTGATTTCTAATTCCGTTGTTTTCTTTGAAGAAGCAGCAGGCATTGAGGATACACACCTTTGGCTTTCTTCTGAGTTGCAAGATTTTTATCTCTGTGCTATCGCGACCTTTGTAAGAGAGACTAACTTGCCTCCATCCCAACCCTTATCTGTGTTGCCTGGCTTCTTTTGGAGAATTTTTTAAAACCATACATCTTTAGGGAAAATGGTTGTTCGGCACTTTTCAGATTCAAGATTTCATATTTATTTGAAAATATTACCAATCTTCTGCTTAATTGGATTTTACTTTTTCTATATAAGTATCAGAATAAGAAGTGTCCCAATGATCTCCATAGCAATACCAACATTTTAAGTAATAGTGGCAAAGTGTTTACTAAGCACTCCACATCCAAAAGAATTATATTCCTAAACTAAATGCAAACTTGAAGTTTTAGATTATTTCATATTTTAGGTAATAGAAATACCAAAGTTTAGGGAACTGCTTTGTGTTAAGTATCAGTCTGATCAAGATTCTCTTTTCCCATGTGATATCTTCATAAGAACTAGTCTTAAGGCTAAGTCATAGTCTTAAGTCATGATCTTAAGTCCTAAGTCTTAGATTGTTCCCTTCTCTAATGTATTTGTTACCTGGCTAAAGACTACATCCTGCTTCTATCCTTGCTGAACCTGAAGGCATCGCGATCTGGGACCATGTGGAAGGGCCAGCAGCTACTGGTTTCCTAGGACCAGTATACCTGGCAGTTAGCTAGAGTAAAGAGCACTGGCTACGTGTGTTGAGAGTGTAGCTCTAGTCCAATGCTCTATTTCTTTTTTTTTTTTTTGGTACGCGGGCCTCTTATTGTTGTGGCCTCTCCCATTGCGGAGCACAGGCTCCGGACACGCAGGCTCAGCAGCCATGGCTCATGGGCCCAGCCGCTCCGCGGCATGTGGGATCTTCCCGGACCGGGGCACAAACCCATGTCCCCTGCATCGGCAGGCGGACTCTCAACCACTGCTCCACCAGGGAAGCCCCCAATGCTCTATTTCTAAATAAATTTCCTAATTTTAGATAAATTTGCCTACCAGATGACTTAAGTTCAGTATTAACAGTTATGTAGAGTCATGATAAGGAAAGATTCTTATCAGAGTTTCTGGGATGCTGGCAAAATTCTGTTTATTGACCTGAATGGTGGTTACATAGGTGTTAATATTACAAAAATTAAGTGGCACCTTAATGTTTTGTGCATTTTTCTATAATATATAATTACTTTTTTAAAAGGATGAAGTAGAACAAGTTTACTTGGTATAAGGATAGAAGTGGTTTATTTTGAGTGGTGGGATTATGGGTCATATTTTTTGCTTTTTTAAAGCTTTTCAAAATGTCTTTTAACTATATTATTTTTAATTGAAATAAGAAAACTGAAAATACTTTTCTTGCTACCTCCAGGGAAAACAAATGTTCTGCTTCATGGTTTATAACTGAGGTGTCCTGTTGTGAGCCTTAGGTCTTGAACCATTTTTGTTCCTTCTTCCAGGGACAGGCAGATATGCTTAATCTACTTTACTCATTTGGGGATTTACTAATTCTCTTTTCTTTCAAGATAATGGTGCTGTTTTATATTTCATGTGTTACGTATGTTTATACGTGCAAGTATCAAACATGTCAGTAGAATATGGGAACTTTTTTGATCAGAGGAGGGGACTCCAGCTGGAACCTGACTTATCTGAAGAAGTGTCAGCCCGACTGCGCCTGGGCAGTGGAAGCAATGGCTTACTCAGGAGGAAGATGTCAATACTTGAGACAAAAGAAAAAAATTGCTCAAGCAAAGAGAGGGATAAAAGGACAGATGATCTTCTTGAACTTACAGAGGTATTGTTTCTTGTTTCTTGTGTTGATCAGAATAAGGGGCATGTTTTTAAATAACCTCAGTTATTTAAGACTTGAGTGAATGTTTTGTTTTGAAGAGTTTCTCCAGGCTAGGGAATGTATGTATGAAGGAAATCATGCCCAAGGGCTGGTCAGTCACTGGCTACACTGATCATTAGTGATCTGTGAAAGTGGCCTAAGGAATTAGATTAATTTCAGCAAATGTGAGTAGACAGGATTGTCACATATCTTGGAATATAATGGGTTCTTTGTAGATTCTTTTTCTAAACTTAAAATATTTTGAGTTACACTGTATGGGTTTGACATTAGGAAGGAGTTCATTGCAGTTCTTTTTTTTTTTTTTTAAACATTTAATTTTATTTGTTTATTTTTGGCCAAGATGCATGGCCTGTGGGATCCCAGTTCCCCAACCAGGGATCGAACCCAGGCCCAGGCAGTGAAAGCACCAAGTCCCAACCACTGGACTGCCAGGAAACTCCCCTTCATTGAGGTTTTTGTTAAGCGATTATGGTTCACTAAAATGTCCCTTTCAATGATTACTGTATTTGAAACGTTTCTGTAAGTAAAAACTTATAGAAAACAAGGAAATGAAGGTAGTTAAAAATTCTCATTTTAAAGGTGAGCCCACATCTTGACTCCTCCATTGTTGTGGTAGTCAGTCCTATTCAGTGAATATTTATTGAGCACTTACTATATGTTGGACATGCAGGTGGAGAGAGAGAGATCCATAAAATTACAAAATTGTGTTTAGTGGGGGAGAGCAGTATTGAAAATATTTGGATGAAATAACTTCTATTTGGTTTATAGATTCAGGCTTATAGCTTAAATATGCATTTCTCTTTGTAATTCTTTAGAATGATGCCATCTATTCAATAAGGTCTCAGTTGCTAGACTGCTGCCTAGTTTTCTAGTTTCTGCTTACTCTCTTCATGTCAAAAGTAGATAGAATGATCTCTTTGATTCCTAATTTTATTACTTTGATGTTTTAAAATAAAAGTTCAGGAGGTAGATAAGGAAAGTATGAAAATGCTTTTATAGTATTGTGAAAGGAGCAAAGGCTAAGGAGTGAGACACTCCGGTGTTCAAATCTTGGCTCTGCCTTTTAATCATTATATGACTTTGACCATGTAACCAAAATTCTCTGAGCTTTACCTCTTCTATAAAATGGTGATAATACTTTCCCCACAAGCAGGGATTAATGGTGTGCTTCAAGCATCTGGTACATGTTTGGCTCATGTATCCCACATGGTAGTGGGATAATTGAGAGTATACTTTAAATATTATTATCAAATTATTGTTTTCAGAAGTTAATAATTGAACTAGCATTTTTTATAACCATTAGTAGTAAGATTGCTTTGTGCTCCTAAATTGAAATTCTTTCCTACTTCAATTTAGTAGGTCTTTGATGATCTGTTTTTCTTAAGGGTCAGGTATTACAGAGATGAAAAACTTTTTTTTTTTTTTGCGGTACGTGGGCCTCTCACTGTTGCAGCCCCTCCTGTCGCGGAGCACAGGCCCCGGACGCGCAGGTGCAGTGGCCATGGCCCACGGGCCCAGCTGCTCCGTGGCATGTGGGATCTTCCCGGACCGGGGCACGAACCCGTGTCCCCTGAATTGGCAGGCGGACTCCCAACCACTGCACCACCAGGGAAGCCCTGAAAAGCTTTTTTCAATCTCAGACTTTCAGTATCTGATAGTGGTTCCATATTAAAGTAGCAACCTCTGGACTTTGTAATTCAGGACATGGAAAAGGAAATCAGTAATGCTCTAGGCCATGGCCCACAGGATGAGATCCTAAGTAGTGCTTTCAAATTACGAATCACTCGAGGAGATATCCAGACCTTGAAGAACTATCACTGGCTCAATGATGAAGTAAGTTGTCTTTTTTTCCCCCTTTGACTATCATTATGCCTAGTCATTTTCTGTCTGTAACCATAGTGGTTTCTACACAATTAAAAGGGGCTGGTAAAGCAGCTATAGTTTTTCTAAAACAAAAACATCTTAAACCTTAAAAACATGATTAATTCTGATTGTTTGCTGCCTTTAATTAGCAATGTTTCCCTCTTCTGCATTTGTGCTTTGTTTCATCCACCACTTACTAGTCTTAAGTGAGATTTTTATAAATCCTGGGTGCAAGTGATAAATGGAAGGAAGCAAGCGATACTTTATTTTAGATGAATTCTTATAGGAGCCAGTTTATTTTTTCAATAATAAAGGAATATATTGATCACTGTATGTACACTATGTGATTTTTTTCTTTATTTCATTTGAGTGATAACTGTAAAATTTGTCCAATTGTCATCTTGTATCCTTATGTATTTAGCTAAAGGTAGCTCTTGGTTCTTGCCAATTTCCCAGTTGGTTCTTTACCCAGCTGCTCAGCCCCTGCATTTTCTCCCTTTGCCTTCCTTCCTCCCCGCTATGACTAGTGACATATAAACACATTCTTGTAAAATTAGCATGTTTCTGTTTCACATTATAAATGTAATATGTTTATTATAGAAAATTTAGAAAATACAGGAAAAGTGAAGGAAAAACATTATCGTTTGAAAGTGGCACAACTCAAAAGTAAACAAAATACTAATGTTTTGGTGTATTTCCTTCCATTTAATTTTTTTTAATTGAGGTGTAATTTATATATAGTAAAATTCACTTCCAGTTAATATTTTTGCATATTTTGTGTGTGATATAGTTACATATACATTTTCATTGTTGCAGACTTTCTCCTTGAGTTCTTTTTCTTGTCTCTCTTACTCACATGCCTCAAAAGTACAGTCTCATTCCTTCTTAATCCCTCCCATTTTGCACTGATCTTTTTTTTTTAATACATTTATTTTATTTATTTTATTTTTGGCTGCTTTGGGTCTTTGTTGCTGCGTGCGGGCTTTCTCTAGTTGCGGTGAGCGGGGGCTACTCTTTGTTGCGGTGTGCTGGCTTCTCACTGCGGTGGTTTCTCTTGTTGCGGAGCACGGGCTCTAGGTTCGTGGGCTTCAGTAGTTGTGGCATGCAGGCTCAGTAGTTGTGGCACACAGGCTTATTTGCTCTGCGGCTTATGGGATCTTCCCGGACCAGGGATCGAACCGTGTCCCCTGCATTGGCAGGTGGATTCTTAACCACTGCGCCACCAGGGAAGTCCCTGCACTGATCATTTTTTGTTTTCCATCTTCTGTCATAGACAGCCCTTTTATCCCCTTCCTTAGTGCCTTCCCTTCCCTCAGCTTATTTTCTAATTCATCCTAATTGAGTTAGGTAGAAATCTAGTTTTGATAATATACTTGCCATATTCTAACATTTACTCTCTTGATATTACAGGTCATTAATTTTTACATGAATCTCCTGGTGGAAAGAAATAAAAAACAAGGGTATCCAGCACTTTATGCATTCAGTACTTTCTTCTATCCAAAATTAAAGTCTGGGGGTTACCAAGCAGTGAAAAGATGGACCAAAGGGGTCAATCTCTTTGAACAGGAACTTATTCTGGTGCCTATTCATCGGAAGGTACATTGGAGCCTGGTGGTAAGTTGAGAGGTTTAATTGTTGGAGTTTGGATAATGACTGTTTTGTTAAATGCAGGCATAGTAACCACCGCTGTAAAGCAAATATCGCAATAAAGAGAGTGACATCAATTTCTTGGTTTCCCAGTGCATATAAAAGTTATGTTTACACTACACTGTAGTCTGTTAAGTCTGCAATAACACTATATCTAAAAAACAATCTACATACCTTAATTAAAAAATACTTATTGCTAAATATTTTTATGCTAACCATCATCTGAGCCTTCAGTGAGCTGTAATCTTTTCACAATAGCATCAACGGTCACTGATCACAGATCACCATAACAAGTATATTAATAATGAAAAATTTGAAATGTTGTGAAGAATTACCAAGATATGACACACAGACATGAAGTGAGCAAACACTGTTAGAAAAATGACGCTGATAGACTTGCTTAATGCAGGGTTGCCACAGACCTTCAATTTGTGAAAAATGCAGTGTCTGCAAAGCACAATAAAATGAAGTGTGCTGGTAATGAAGGCGACTCTTCTGTCTAGTGAGAGTCCTGTAGTATATGTTAAAGGCATACTCTGCAGAGTCCCTTCTTAGTTCTTGAGTTGAACAACTTAGAAAGCTACAAGACAGTCTGTAGTGGAGGAGCTTTGATTTTTAATAGGAATTTTAATACACGTGGGTTATTTTATTACTTTTGTTTACGAGATGAAAACGGGTTTATTGTAGTAAAGGTATAAAGAAAAAGGCAAAAAAAAAGTCTCATCACTCTGAGAGGACCACTAATGTTTTAAGGAATAAGTTTCTATGCCTTTCTCTAGGAATAGAAAAATATAATTTTATAGACATGGAGCTCATATCATCTGTGATGTTTTATGAAAAATGTGTCTTAGAAATCCATTCATGTTGGTACATATATTTTTTTAAATGCTTATCTTTTTAGAAATAAAATTCTCATTTTTTTTGATGGTTGTTTCTGGATGTTGCATTTTTCCATTATAGGTGATAGACCTAAGAAAAAAGTGTCTTAAATATCTGGATTCTATGGGACAAAAGGGCCACAGGATCTGTGAGATTCTCCTGTAAGTAAAGGCTTAAAAACTTCAGTGTTGCCTCAGTGTGCCCTTTGTTAAGTGGTCTTTCTTTCCATCCTCTGGTGGATGGTAGTCTAATGTGTAGTGAGAGCTCTCTTCCTAGTTGTTCACAACTTGACCTGAATCCATCTTTTTGTCTAAAAATAACCCCAAAATCTGATCTTAACTGAGAAATCTTATTTAATAGCATCACTGAAAACAAGTTTGTCATATGTCATAATGTAAAATATATTCGATGAGAATCCCGTGATTTGAATTAGATTTCTCTGGGATTGATACATTAGTTCTCTGAATTCTTAAGCCCACTCACTGATGTCTCTGTGCTTTCCATGATGGTTTGGTTCATCTCATAGAACCTGGAGGTAATTTTTAAGTTAAAACATGGTTTGTAGGTAACTGTTTTAATAGTAATTGCTAGAAACCTGCCTTTAAAGCATAGCCGTCTATTAGCTATGTAAAGTGATGAGAAGAATTTCACAGAGAGGAAGCAAATCAGTGAAATAAGTCTATTTTGAAACACTTATGACCACTGGAAGCAATTGCAGGTTCCAGTTTTTAATTTTAGTAAGGATACTTGGATAATTTTAATAAGGATACTTTAGTAAGGAACTCTTGTTGAATGATGTGAAGAAAAGTTAACAATAATTCAGTTCTTTCTTTTTTGATGTTGTTTTAGTGTAAAAGATCCTTTTTATTTATGGGTGTTTATCTTGAATAAAAAATGTAGAGAAGAAATTTTTTAAAATCATAAGATACAAATTGTTTATAAAGCAGTTATCTCCTAGTCTTTTCTGCTTAAGATGTATGTAAAATGTGCATACATACATACGTGTGCACATACACGTACATATAATCACATACTTACGAATGTTTTCATTGGAATCATACAGCAAAATTTTGTCTGTTGCTTATAATAGGATACCAAAAAACCATACTTTTATAACATTCATACTTTTCTTCCCCCCCCTCTTTTTTAATATATGAAGAGTTCAGCTTCTTTGGGTATCTGAGGCCCCCTCCCTTTCCTGATGCCCCTAGTCCAACTTTTCTCAATTTTTTTCATTATCACCTCCCCACTACAAATTTTTTTTTAATTTAATTTCTCCATGACAAGAGAAAATAGTATTAAGGAAGAGACTTTGTTTGTTTGTTGGGTTGAGCTTTAGAGGGCTACAAACCATTGAAATATCTAAGATTTTTGCCTTCTAAGAACCAGTTTTCACCTCTCTGGGGGTGATATTGCTGCTCCCGTTGTGAGCGCATGCCCTAGCATAGCACTGGTTTCCCTTTTATGTAGGTTAGGATGAGAACTGAGATGCCTTTGTTAAATTTGATAACCCTCTGGAGATTTGGATAAAATTAAATCACTCTCAATACTTAAGTATATATCACCTAGGAATGAGGAAATTCTCTTACATAACCACAATGCCATTATCACACTTAAGAAAGTTGACAACCACTAATGTGTAATAATATATGATTCATGTTCTGATATCGTCAGGTATCTTTTATAGCTTTTTTTCCTAATCCAGGAAGTCAGTCAGGGTTCATGCATGTAAATAATGTCTCTTTAGTCTCCCTTAGTTTAGAATAGCCTCCTACATTTTTTTTTGTTTTCCGTGGCAGTGCCTTTTCTTTTTAAGACTCCAGGCCAGATGTCTTGTTTTATATCTGTTTTTAAGTGAGAAAAAGCAAGTAATAGAATGAAGTACTTTTTTAATAGAATAAAATGTGTGTTTTAAAATGGGGTGGAGTAGAGAACTAGAAGAACAAACAGCAAACCATTAATAGTAAATATTTCCATAGTGGTTATTATGGGGTCTTTTGCATTTTACATATTATGTTTTAATTTTTAAAATATAACCATATATAATTTTTGTAATCAGAAAAAACACAAAATAAAATGTAAAAAGCCAAAAACAATCATATTTAAAAAAATCTAACAGAGATGGCTTTGAGAATGGCAGGTCTATTAAACATCATGATGTCTTTGTAGTCATAATGCTAAGTCTCCACAGGGATTCATCAGTATATTCCTTCTTTGCTGTTTTTTCAGTCAGTATTTACAGGATGAAAGTAAGACCAAAAGAAATATTGACCTGAATGTTTTAGAGTGGACCCACTACAGCATGAAGCCACATGTAAGTGGTGATCATCTGTATTTCAAATACTTTGTTGCATTTCCTGTCAGTAGCGTATTATTTAGACTTGGCTTCCTTCCTCCCCTTACTCACTCATCCTTAGGCATGCATTCTCCTAAGGTGTACATCGTTAGAATGATCACTTCTAAATCTTCAGAAATTCATTTAACCAAGTTGTTTGCTTTTTTTTTTTTTTAAGTTGTTTGCTTTTAAGCCTTTATCTTGTTTCTTAAACTATAAATGTTAAATATCTGCATGTCTCAAAAAATTGAGAAAAAAACACAACACAATAAATTCAAGCCAGCTACTTTTCTTGGTTGGCATTAATGGAAATTTTAAAGCTCCTGTTCAAAACTTATCTGAGAAATTTGTATATTTAGATCTTAAGCGTCCGATGCTGTGAGTCCTCAACAGTCAGGTGTGCTATTTGTGAATGTGCTTTGGATCTTGCCAGATTTGAATCTCATTCAGAGTTTAAAAATGCATACATCTGGGACTTCCCTAGTGGCACAGTGGTTAAGAATCCTCCTGCCAATGCAGGGAACACGGGTTCGAGCCTTGGTCCGGGAAGATCCCACATGCCGCGGAGCAACTAAGCCCGTGCACCACAACTACGGGGCCTGCACTCTAGAGCCTGCGAGCCACAACTACTGAGCTCGTGCACCACAACTACTGAAGCCCGAGCACTTAGAGCCTGTGCTCCACAACAAGAGAAGGCACCACAGTGAAAAGGCTGCGCACTGCAACGAAGAGTAGCACCCGCTCGTTGCAACTAGAGAAAGCCTGCTTGCAGAAACAAAGACCCAATGCAGCCAAAAAATAATTAATTAATTAAAAAACGCAGGGCTTCCCTGGTGGCGCAGTGGTTGAGAGTCCGCCTGCCGATGCAGGGGACACGGGTTCGTGCCCCGGTCCGGGAGGATCCCACATGCTGCGGAGCGGCTGGGCCCGTGAACCATGGCCGCTGAGCCTGCGCCTCCGGAGCCTGTGCTCCGCAGCGGGAGAGGCCACAACAGTGAGAGGCCCGCGTACCGGGAAAAAAAATAAAATAAAAGCATACATCTTTTAGCCCTAATGGCTCCTTTTCTTTAAAAAAAAAAAAAAAAAATTATTGGGCAGTGTTGGGTCTTAGTTGCGTCACGTGGGATCTTTATTGCCGCGTGCTGGATCTTTTTTTTTTTTTTTCCCACAGTTTACCCTTCCCCCTCCCCATATCCTCAAGTCCATTCTCTAGTAAGTCTGTGTCTTTATTCCTGTTTCACCCCTAGGTTCTTCATGACATTTCTTTTCCTTAAATTCCATATATATGTGTTAGCATACGGTATTTGTCTCTCTCTTTCTGACTTACTTCACTCTGTATGACAGACTCTAGGTGTATCCACCTCATTACAAATAGCTCAATTTCGTTTCTTTTTATGGCTGAGTAATATTCCATTGTATATATGTGCCACATCTTCTTTATCCATTCATCCGATGATGGACACTTAGGTTGTTTCCATCTCCGGGCTATTGTAAATAGAGCTGCAATGAACATTTTGGTACATGACTCTTTTTGAATTATGGTTTTCTCAGGGTATATGCCCAGTAGTGGGATTGCTGGGTCATATGGTAGTTCTATTTGTAGTTTTTTAAGTAACCTCCATACTGTTCTCCACAGTGGCTGTATCAATTTACATTCCCACCAAGAGGGTTCCCTTTTCTCCACACCCTCTCCAGCATTTATTGTTTCTAGATTTTTTGATGATGGCCATTCTGACTGGTGTGAGATGATATCTCGTTGTAGTTTTGATTTGCATTTCTCTAATGATTAGTGATTTTGAGCATTCTTTCATGTGTTTGTTGGCAGTCTGTATATCTTCTTTGGAGAAATGTCTATTTAGGTCTTCTGCCCATTTTTGGATTGGGTTGTTTGTTTTTTTGTTATTAAGCTGCATGAGCTGCTTGTAAATTTCGGAGATTAATCCTTTGTCAGTTGCTTCATTTGCAAATATTTTCTCCCATTCTGAGGGTTGTCTTTTGGTCTTGTTTATGGTTTCCTTTGCTGCGCAAAAGCTTTTAAGTTTCATTAGGTCCCATTTATTTTTGTTTTTATTTCCATTTCTCTAGGAGGTGGGTCAAAAAGGACCTTGCTGTGATTTATGTCATAGAGTGTCCTGTCTAAGAGTTTGATAGTTTCCGGCCTTACATTTAGGTCTTTAATCCATTTTGACCTTATTTTTGTGTATGGTGTTAGGGAATGTTCTAATCTCATGCTTTTACATGTACTTGTCCAGTTTTCCCAGCACCAATTATTGAAGAGGCTGTCTGTTCTCCACTGTACATTCCTGCCTCCTTTACCAAATATAAGGTGACCATATGTGCATGGGTTTATCTCTGGGCTTTCTATCCTGCTTCACTGATCTATCTTTCTGTTTTTGTGCCAGTACCATACTGTCTTGATTACTGTAGCTTTGTAGTATAGTCTGAAGTCAGGGAGCCTGATTCCTCCAGCTCCGTTTTTCGTTGTCAAGATTGCTTTTGCTATTCGGGGTCTTTTGTGTTTCCATACAAATTGTGAAATTTTTTCTTATAGTTCTGTGAAAAATGCCAGTGGTAGTTTGATAGGGATTGCATTGAATCTGTAGATTGCTTTGGGTAGTAGAGTCATTTTCACAATGTTGATTCTTCTAATCCAAGAACATGGTATATCTCTCCATCTATTTGTATCATCTTCAATTTCTTTCATCAGTGTCTTATAATTTTCTGTATACAGGTCTTTTGTCTCCTTAGGTACGTTTACTCCTAGATATTTTATTCTTTTTGTTGCAATGGTAAATGAGAGTGTTTTCTTGATTTCACTTTCAGGTTTTTCATCATTAATGTATAGGAATGCCAGAGATTTCTGTGCATTGATTTTGTATCCTGCTACTTTCCTAAATTCATTGATTAGCTCTAGTAGTTTTCTGGTAGCATCTTTAGGATTCTCTATGTATAGTATCATGTCATCTGCAAACAGTGACAGCTTTACTTCTTCTTTTCCAATTTGGATTCCTTTTATTTCCTTTTCTTCTCTGATTGCTGTGGCTAAAACTTCCAAAACTATGTTGAATAAGAGTGGTGAGAGTGGGCAACCTTGTCTTATTCCTGATCTTAGTGGAAATGCTTTCAGTTTTTCACCATTGAGGACGATGTTGGTTGTGGGTTTGTCATATATGGCCTTTATTATGTTGAGGAAAGTTCCCTCCATGCCTACTTTCTGCAGGGTTTTTATCTAAATGGGTGTTGAATTCTGTCGAAAGCTTTTTCTGCATCTATTGTGATGATCATATGGTTTTTCTCCTTCAATTTGTTAATATGGTGTATCACGTTGATTGATTTGTGTATATTGAATAATCCTTGCATTCCTGGAATAAACCCCACTTGATCATGGTGTGTGATCCTTTTAATGTGCTGTTGGATTCTGTTTGCTAGTATTTTGCTGAGGATTTTTGCATCTGTGTTCATCAGTGATATTTGCCTGTAGTTTTCTTTCTTTGTAACATCTTTGTCTGGTTTTGGTATCAGGGTGATGGTGGCCTCGTAGAATGAGTTTGGGAGTGTTCCTCCTTCTGCTATATTTTGGAAGAGTTTGAGAAGGATAGGTGTTAGCTCTTCTCTAAATGTTTGATAGAATTCACCTGTAAAGCCATCTGGTCCTGGGCTTTTGTTTGTTGGAAGATTTTTAATCACAGTTTCAATTTCAGTGCTTGTGATTGGTCTGTTCATATTTTCTATTTCTTCCTGATTCAGTCTTGGCAGGTTGTGCATTTCTAAGAATTTGTCCATTTCTTCCAGGTTGTCCATTTTATTGGCATAGAGCTGCTTGTAGTAATCTCTCATGATCCTTTGTATTTCTGCAGTGTCAGTTGTTACTTCTCCTTTTTCATTTCTAATCCTGTTGGTTTGAGTCTTCTCCCTTTTTTTCTTGATGAGTCTGGCTAATGGTTTGTCAATTTTGTTTATCTTCTCAAAGAACCAGCTTTTAGTTTTACTGATCTTTGCAATCATTTCCTTCATTTCTTTTTCATTTATTTCTGATCTGATCTTTATGATTTATTTCCTTCTGCTAACTTTGGGGTTTTTTGTTCTTCTTTTTCTAATTGCTTTAGGTACAAGGTTAGGTTGTTTATTTGAGATGTTTCCTGTTTCTTAAGGTAGGATTGCATTGCTATAAACTTCCCTCTTAGAACTGCTTTTGCTGCATCCCATAGGTTTTGGGCCGTCGTGTCTCCATTGTCATTTGTTTCTAGGTATTTTTTGATTTCCTCTTTGATTTCTTCAGTGATCACTTCGTTATTAAGTAGTGTATTCTTTAGCCTCCATGTGTTTGTATTTTTTACAGATCTGTTCCCGTAATTGATATCTAGTCTCATAGCGTTGTGGTTGGAAAAGATATTTGATACAATTTCAATTTTCTTAAATTTACCAAGGCTTGATTTGTGACCCAAGATATGATCTATCCTGGAGAATGTTCCATGAGCACTTGAGAAAAATGTGTATTCTGTTGTTTTTGGATGGAATGTCCTATGAATATCCATTAAGTCCATCTTGTTTAATGTATCATTTAAAGCTTGTGTTTCCTTATTTATTTTCATTTTGGATGATGTGTCCATTGGTGAAAGTGGGGTGTTAACGTCCCCTACTATGAATGGGTTACTGTCGATTTCCCCTTTTATGGCTGTTAGTATTTGCCTTATGTATTGAGGTGCTGCTATGTTGGGTGTATAAATATTTATAATTGTTATATCTTCTTCTTAGATCGATGCCTTGATCATTATGTAGTGTCCTTCTTGGTCTCTTTTAATAGTCTTATTTTAAAGTCTATTTTGTCTGATATGAGAATTGCTACTCCAGCTTTCTTTTGGTTTCCATTTGCATGGAATATCTTTTTCCATCCCCTCACTTTCAGTCTGTATGTGTCTGTAGGTCTGAAGTGGGTCTTTTGTAGACAGCATATATATGGGTCTTGTTTTTGTATCCATTCAGCCAGTCTGTGTCTTTTGGTGGGAGCATTTAATCCATTTTCATTTAAGGTAATTATCGATATGTATATCCCTGTTCCCATTTTCTTAATTGTTTTGGGTTTGTTATTGTAGGTCTTTTCCTTCTCTTGTGTTTCTTGCCTAGAGAAGATCCTTTAGCATTTGTTGTAAAGTTGGTTTCATGGTGCTGAACTCTCTGAGCTTTTGCTTGTGTGTAAAGGTTTTAATTCCTCCTTCAAATCTGAATGAGATCCTTGCTGGGTAGAGTAATCTTGGTTGTAGGTTTTTCTCCTTCATCACTTTCAATATGTCCTGCCACTCCCTTCTGGCTTTCAGAGTGTCTCCTGAAAGATCAGCTGTTAACCTTATGGGGATTCCTTTGTGTGTTATTTGTTGTTTTTCCCTTGCTGCTTTTAATATATTTTCTTTGTATTTAATTTTTGACAGTTTGATTAATATGTGTCTTGAGGTGTTTCTCCTTGGATTTATCCTGTATGGGACTCTCTGTGCTTCCTGGGCTTTATTAACTATTTCCTTTCCCATATTGGGAAGTTTTCAACTGTAATCTCTTCAAATATTTTCTCAGTCCCTTTCTTTTTCTCTTCTTTTTCTGGAACCCCTATAATTCGAATATTGGTGTGTTTAATGTTGTCCCAGAGGTCTCTGAGACTGTCCTCAGTTCTTTTCATTCTTTTTTCTTTATTCTGCTCTGCAGTAGTTATTTCCACTATTTTATCTTCCAGGTCACTTATCCGTTCTTCTGCCTCAGTTATTCTGCTATTGATTCCATCTAGAGTATTTTTCATTTCATTTATTGTGTTTTTCATCATTGTTTGTTTCGTCTTTAGTTCTTCTAGGTCCTTGTTAAATGTTTCTTGCATTTTGTCTATTCTGTTTCCAAGATTTTGGATCATCTTTACTATCATTATTCTAAATTCTTTTTCAGGTAGACTGCCTATTTCCTCTTCATTTGTTAGGTCTGGTGGGTTTTTATCTTGCTCCTTCATCTGCTGTGTGTTTTTCTGTCTTTTCATTTTGCTTATCTTACTGTGTTTGGGGTCTCCTTTTTGCAGGCTGGAGGTTCGTAGTTCCTGTTGTTTTTGGTGTCTGTCCCCAGTGGCTAAGGTTGGTTCAGTGGGTTGTGTAGGCTTCTTGGTGGAGGGTACTAGTGCCTGTGTTCTGGTGGATGAGGCTGGATCTTGTCTTTCTGGTGGGCAGGTCCACGTCTGGTGGTTTGTTTTGGGGTGTCTGTAGACTTATTATGATTTTGGGCAGCCTCTCTGCTAATGGGTGGGGTTGTGTTCCTGTCTTACTAGTTGTTTGGCATAGGATGTCCAGCACTGTAGCTTGCTGGTCGTTGAGTGAAGCTGTGTGTTGGTGTTGAGATGGAGATCTTTGGGAGATTTTCGCCGTTTGATATTATGTGCAGCTGGGAGGCGTCTTGTGGACCAGTGTCCTGAAGTTGGCTCTCCCACCTCAGAGGCACAGCACTAACTCCTGGCTGCAGCACCAAGAGCCTTTCATCCACACGGCTCAGAAGAAAAGGGAGAAAAAGTAGAAAGAAAGAATTAGTAGAAGTAGAAAGAAAGAAAGGAGCGAGGGAGGGAGGGAGCAAGGAAGGAAGGAGGGAAGGCAGGAAAAAAAAGAAAGAAGACAAAGTAAAATAAAGTAAGATAAAATATAATGAAGTTATTAAAATAAAAAAATAATTATTAAGAGGAAAAAACAACAAAAAAATGGATGGGTAGAACCCGGAACAAATGGTGGAAGCAAAGCTATACAGACAAAATCTCGCACAGAAGCATACACATACACACTCAGAAAAAGAGGAAAAGAGGAAAAAATCATAAATCTTGCTCTCAAAGTCCACCTCCTCAATTTGGGATGATTCGTTGTCTATTCATGTATTCCACAGATGCAGGGTACATCAAGTTGATTGTGGAGCTTTAATCCGCTGCTCCTGAGGCGGCTGGGAGAGATTTCCCTTTCTCTACTTTGTTCTCACAGCTCCCGGGGCTCAGCTTTGGATTTGGCCCCGCCTCTGCGTGTAGGTCGCCGGAGGGCGTCTGTTCTTTGCTCAGACAGGATGGGGTTAAAGGAGCCGCTGATTTGGAGGCTCTGTCTCACTCAGGCCGGGGGGGGAGGGAGGGGCACGGAGTGCGGGGCGAGCCTGCGGCGGCAGAGGCCGGCGTGACGTTGCACCAGCCTGAGGCGCGCTGTGCGTTCTCCCAGGGAAGTTGTCCCTGGATCCCGGGACCCTGGCAGTGGCGGGCTGCACAGGCTCCCCGGAAGGGGGGTGTGGATAATGACCTGTGTTCGCACACAGGCTTCTTGGTGGCGGCAGCAGCAGTCTTGGCGCCTCATGCCCGTCTCTGGGGTCCGCGCTGTTAGCCGCGGCTCGCGCCCGTCTCTGGAGCTCCTTTAAGCAGCACGCTGAATCCCCTGTCCTCGCGCATGAGGAAATAAAGAGGGAAGAAAAAGTCTCTTGCCTCTTCGGCAGGTCCAGACTTTTGCCTGGACTCCCTCCCGGCTAGCCGTGGTGCACTAACCCCTTCAGGCTGTGTTCACGCTGCCAGTCCTCTGCCTGCGATCCGACCGAAGCCCCAGCTCCCAGCTCCCGCCCGCCCCGGCGGGTGAGCAGTCAAGCCTCTCGGACTGGTGAGTGCCGGTCGGCACGGATCCTCTGTGCGGAAATCTCTCCGCTTTGCCCTCCGCACCCTGGTGGCTGTGCTCTCCTCCGTGGCTCCGAAGCTTACCCCCTCTGCCACCCGCAGTCTCCGCCCGCGAAGGGGCTTCCTAGTGTGTGGTCACTTTTCCTCCTTCACAGCTCCCTCCCACTGGTGCAGGACCCGTCCCTATCCTTTTGTCTCTGTTTATTCTTTTTTCTTTTGCCCTACCCAGGTACGTGGGGGGTTTCTTGCCTTTAGGGAGGTCTGAGGTCTTCTGCCAGCGTTCCGTAGGTGTTCTGTAGGAGTTGTTCCACATGTAGATAGATGTATTTCTGGTGTATCTGTGGGGAGGAAGGTGATCTCCACGTCTTACTCTTCCGCCATCTTCCCGGAAGTCCCCTGCTGGATCTTTAGTTGCGGCAAGTGGGATCTTTTGTTGCAGCATGTGAACTCTTTTTTTTTTTTTTTTTTTTGTGGTACGCGGGCCTCTCACTGTTGTGACCTCTCCCATTGCGGACAGGCTCAGGACGCGCAGGCTCAGCAGCCACGGCTCACGGGCCCAGCCGCTCTGCGGCATGTGGGATCTTCCCGGACCGGGGCACGAACCCGTGTCCCCTGCATCGGCAGGTGGACTCTCAACCACTGCGCCACCAGGGAAGCCCATGTGAACTCTTAGTTGTGGCATGTGGGATCTAGTTCCCGGACCAGGGTTTGAACCCATGTCCCCTGCATTGGGAGCATGGAGTCTTTGCCACTGGACCGCCAGGGAAGTCCCCTAATGGCTCCTTTTTAAAGTAAGCTACATTAGTTCAATTTTAGCCCTAACCTCTATATAATGGCTTGACTATCTTTATCCAAAAGCATTTTCATTTCTAAGCTGAATAATTAGAAGAGTAAGTGTTGTGATTTCCTGAGGAAAGCACAGATAAAAGAAGAGTTTGTTAGGATGAGGAACTGTGTTCTGGAATGGGAAATGTAATAAAGAAGACAAATTCTCTTCATTTGTGTGGTGGAGTCTAAAGCTCTTTCCACTCTGTGATTGATGCTGGGCTCAGGAGAGAAGTTCGAGGTACCTACCATATGTATGGGTGGTGTGCATTTTCAGTCTTTTCCTTTTTACAATAATCATGTGTATTTTTTGAATAAAAATTGAGTTGTTGTCATCTAGTATGTTTTCCAGCAGTGGAATTAGACTCTCCTATTCCCCTTATAACTGACAGCCAAAGTGTGTAAGGGGCTGGCCAAGATTAGTGCAACACGGGCTTGGGGAATGTGTGAGTTTACTTCACCTGGGCTTGGAATCCACCACCTTTGGTTTATGGTGCCTTTAAGTGCTGCTTGCAAGCAGTAGTGGTTTTTTTTTCCAGGACAGAACTGAACATCATGGCAAGATTTCCTAACTGGTTAAACCCTATAAAGAGTCTGTTTTCTCTCTCCTGCTTGCAGCTGTGGGGGTCCAAAGCAGTAGTCTTAGTTTTCCGGCTAGGGAAGACAAGTCAGACTCTGCAGTTAGGAAATAGTTTAGTTGTATTGTAAGCATATCTCTGGTTAAACCACACTTAGCCATTTTCAAAATTTATGAATGCCTTTGAAACAATTCTGACTAGAATTCCTGTTCCTGGTAATAAACCTTCTTTCAGTTTGCTTTATGTGAGAGCTGAGAGATTGAACTCTCACTTTGCTTTTCTCTTTCCTTCTAAAAAACATTTTCCATGAGGCTCACATACTCCATTGTCATGGGTTGGGTTTTTATGCCACATAAAGACTAATTGTGTTTGTGTTTGTGTGTTTGTGTAATACCAGATTTAACATTTACCTGTATAATATTGTTTGTCCACAGTAATATTTAGAAAAAGTCAAAGGAGTTTGTATTTGATGAAATTTCACCCCTTCCTCTCTTCTTTTTTTGTAATTTTAGGAGATTCCTCAACAGTTGAATGGGAGTGATTGTGGAATGTTTACTTGTAAATATGCAGATTATATCTCTAGGGACAAACCTATCACATTTACTCAGGTGAGTGGAGACCCCTCCTCATCCTTTTACTTGTTATTAAACAAGATAAACTCAGAGCATGTTACCAGTGCCTGGCACACATTAAACTGTTAATAATGGTAGTTGTGCTACTATTATTGCTGTAAACCTTGGCCATAGCCCTACTCTTGCTAGTATCAGGGTTTGTCACTGTATCTGCTCTCAGGGTTTGTCACTGTATCTGCTCTCACGTTTATCCTAGTCTTTGGTGACCAGTGGGGCAATTTGCATATCTCTGAACTCCAGTGTTCACTGGTTCTTGAGTGTTACTAATATTTTTAGCCAAAGAAGGAGGCACATCAGAATATGTAACAGCATGGGGAAATCAGGCCTTGTGAGAACTTAAGCTGCAGGTCTAAGATGTAACTATGAATGCTGATTTTCCCTTCTGTTCTGATTATTTTTGGTTCTCCATAGCTCTGCATTTGAGTGGAAATTCAAATATGTTGAGAACTCTTGAGTATTTATGTTTGTAATAGTGGATTCTCAGTCTTTTTACAACCAAGGACAACCTCCTTTAAAAAATAGTTTGCTTTAACAGACCTCATTTTGATAGCTACCAAATTGTACATATTGAATAGTAGGACTAATAATAACCCATTCTAAGCTTTTGAACAACATGAACTAACTAGGGCTCCCATGCTGAATTAATAAAATTGGTTAGCTTCAGCAGTTTTACTAAGAATAAATATGTAATTTTTTACTACAAGTTTTGAGCTATTTAAAATAATTTATGAATCCATGTGTTAAGACTTTTTAGGCCTCTTCACACTAGTTTATAGTAAAATGGTATATCCAACTATTTATAAGGAAACTCCAGGAGTACCTCAAGGGTATCTGATTTCATCAAAAAGAGTTACAGGTGATTTTGGATTTGTCTTGCATGTTGTTGCTTTGAAAATTGGACCATGTAGTGATTATCAGTTAAAGCAGAATAATATATTAAGAAAAGCCTCTAATTCTTTGATGCTTCTAAAAAAGGAGTTATTAATTCTCTGAACCTAATCACATGAGATTTGAAGGGGGGATGTTGCTATTTGAACAGAATTGGCCATGGACAACATTTGGTATAGCACAGAGTAATTTGCAGGTTTGTTTTTTTCTTTATTTAAATAGACTTCATGTTTTTCTCATAAGAGAGCAGAATATGTTAATTTTAGAATGTTTTGAAATACAGGTAAGTAGAAAAGTTACTTTTTGTGCCGCCACTTAGCTATTTCCCTTTTTGGTACACGTTTTTGTTATGAAGTTGTTGTTGGACTCTATTGTATAATTCTGCATCCTGCTTTGATTTTCCTTAACACGGAAAAATGCTTATGATACATATAATAATACAAATAACCTCCTTTTTTTATGGCTTTGTAAGTCTGTACCATGATGTGGAAAAGTCAAGGCTTACACAAAGGACATTGACATCCTACTTTATTTACATGCTACAACTAAAGGTTGTTGACGCTGGGCACTTTCACGTGTGATGTATGTGTTACTTGTGGATTCTCTGCAGCACCAGATGCCTCTGTTCCGGAAGAAGATGGTGTGGGAAATCCTTCATCAGCAGTTGCTGTGAGAACACCCTGCCGCAGTCCCTCCCGCTGCTGGTGGTTCTTTCACAGATGGACGTTTCCATATACCTCATGCATTGTGGGTTAAAAAGTCCCTGCATCACCTCTGTTCTCTCACAGGTACTGAGCTGTTAGAAGTGCATGAAGGCCCCTCTCTGCACCCTAGTCCTGACTTGGTGTGTGGAGGGCTGCTTGCAACCCTGTTTATAAGGCCATGCCTGCTCAGAGCCCTGGACTATCAACCCACACAAGAACAAACGCTAATTAATACTTTTTTAAGATTTTTTTTTTTCCCTGTGAATGTGGGAAATGCAGGATTTATTCTATGATTTTTCTGTGTGTTTGTTCATGTGTATTCATTCACTCACTCATTTGCAAACATAATGGGCAGTGGCTGTTTTCTGCTGCTCTTTTGAAGTTAACTCTAAATTTCTCATTTGGACTATTTATTTCTGAAAGGAATGTTAAGCTGCCCCTGCTGAAGATCAGGAGGGAAATCAGTGGGGGGCGGAAGGGTTAATTAACTTCTCTAGCTGGAGCAGTAACTGCCAACTTGAAGCAGGAGGTCTTCTTTCTTTTGAGGCTTGAAAATGCCAGGAGAAGCGCTGTGGTGTAGGGCTCTGGTTGCCTTTCAGAGGAAGTTCCACACTACAGCATTGGCACGGTGTCGTGGAAAAGTGGAACTGTGGCCAAGGAACTCTGGCTATCTAAGTGTCTTCAGAAGAGTGTCATGGTCATCCTAAAGAGACTTCCCTTTCTGGAAATGAGGTGACTTAGCTACTCTTAAAACTGGATTTGAAGTCACTGTAAACCCTAAATCTTCATTTTCATCCCAGATCTGGTTGAGTATAAGCCTCAGATATGTAAGGGCTGGCCTGAGCTGTTTATTTCAAAAGATACTATTCAGTTTAAAGCTATTTTCCTCAAAGTTTTTTTTTCTATATATAAAGCCAAAATTAAGTTTTGTACTCATTAGTATTTACATCTCCCCATTCCACCGCCACTGAAACCTGTGCAAGAAAATTTAGTACTTGGCTCTGAGGTTGCCAGTTATACAGTAGTCTATTTTGCCTATGAAAGTTTGTATTTAACTGTTTTGTTCATTAAAAACCTTACAGTGGTTATGCATATTTAATTTCAGAAAGTTTAGAGTTGGTCAGAACATATTTTGCAAGATCTAGTGCCTAGTGTTGCTTTTCTGATGTAATAAAAGGTTGTCTGGCAGAACCTGAAAAGTATACGCTGATTTCTAACCCTTTCCCTACTTAAACCTCCCACACTTCTCCTCGTTCACAAAAGTAAGAGGTCAAACCAGAAAAACTGGGCATCTGTTAGCTATGAATCAACATGTCTGCCATCTGGAGGCCCTGGCTTCTGGTCACAGAGGCATACTCTTTTTTTTTTTTTTTTTTTTAATTTATTTATTTAATTTTAGCTGCATTGGGTCTTCGTTGCTGTGTGTGGGCTTTGTTGCGGTGAGCAGGGGCTGTTCTTCGTTGAAGTGCGTGGGCTCTAGGCGTGCAGGCTTCAGTAATTGTGGCACATGGGCTTAGTAGTTGTGGCTTGCAGGCTCTAGAGTGCAGGCTCAGTAGTTGTGGCGCACGGGCTTAGTTGCTCCACGGCATGTGGGATTTTCCCGGACCAGGGCTCGAACCCGTGTCCCCTGCATTGGCAGGCGGATTCTTAACCACTGCGCCACCAGGGAAGCCCTACAGAGGCATACTCTTGCAGGCAGTTTTCCCTGAGATGTGTAAAGGTCTTGGTATAAGACCTGGGGCCTCTGGTGAGGATTGAAACTGCTGGGCCTACTTGATGGTCAAACCAGAGGACGTGTGCTTAGGTGATGATTAAAGAGTGAGCCAGTTGGGCTGAGTCTCCCTCAAGCTTAGGCTGTACAGAGAACCCTGCCTGCAGCCTCCGTTCCTTTCTTGAGGCTTCTGGAGCTGTGCCAGTGAGTACTGGGTTCAGGCAGCGGGCACAGCCAAGAAAGGCCAGAGATTTACTGGGTCAGCAATGCACTGAATGCCTGGTTCCCACTTGGCACTATAGGTTTCACCTGAGAATTTAGAACCTTGGTTAAGATTTGTTCCATGTGGGGTAAATCCTTTTAGGAATGGCAGCCCAAATGAGTGATGCTGGGGGTTAATGTATTTGTATTACAAGTATTTGGAGGGGCTTCTTAGAGCAGCATTCACTGAGCTTTCCACTAATGTGATTCTTCAGGATCGCTCTTAATAATCTTCTAGGACATAATGAATTGATGAGAACAGAGAGTCAAGTTGGAGAATGCCATTCTACTTAACCCTGAGTTTCTGAATTTAATAGGAGATAACACAGCCATGCTTCTGTAGGCACTGACATTTCTCTGTACAGATACTTGTTGGTAATAGAATTTTAATACCTAAACAGTTTATGAGAAAAGCCGCCAGCTACTGATAATTTGCTAATTATCAGTAGCAAATTATTAACATTAAAGCCAGTGAGAAAGATATCTGTATCTCTATTGCAGTAGTTTGGGGGTCTGAAAAAAAGGTGGAGTGAACCATTGTTCTTTTTTTAGTAGGCAGTCTCTCCTAAAGATTGATGAAGAAGAAAAAAAAACCCCACAACTGTTGGTGAGCAAATGACTTTCTCATTTTTTACCTTTGAGCCAGGAGGAGGGTGGGAGGGAAACAGACTTGGGGCATATGGAAGATGTCTGGAGAGCCCCTTATTCTACCTCAGTTACCTAAGGCTGTTAGAACTTCTGATCTTTTCCTCCTAAGCACAGCTTGGGGAATGCCATGTTGAATGGTGGATGTTTGCCTGCACTGTGAGGCGTTGCTTGGTGCTGGGACCAAGGTGTGGGTGCAGGGAGAATGTGTCCTTGAAGATATATTGAACTTCAGATATAAATAAATAAATATGGTGGAGAAATTTAAGTTTGTAACAACCTTAGTACTATAGTTAAGCTACACAGTTTAAATTGGCTTTTGTGAGGGAATTCCCTGGTGGTCCAGTGGTTAGGACTCTGCGCTTTCACTGCCGAGGGCATGGGTTCAATCCCTGGCTGGGGAACTAAGATCCCACAAGCCGAGCAGCACAGCCAAAAAAATAAATAAAATTTTTTTTTAAAAATTGGCTTTTGTGAACTAATTGGGAACCTAATCTCTTTATGATAGTTTCTTTAAGAAAAGCTCTAGGTACCCATATTCAAACAAATTTTTGGTAATTGTTTGTAAGTTGGGGATCTAGGTGTCTATTGCTTTGGTGATTTTTTTTTTTTTTAATTTATCTAATATATACAAGGAAGGGTTTGGGTGTTTGAAATAGGTGTTGATTTTATCTATTTATCAATAAATTGATCTCTTTAATTCAGTGGCTTTCAAATATTTTTGATTGCAACTCATAGTAATAAATGTATTGTGACCAATACATACATGCATATATTATGTGATTATATATGGACACAAAAGTTTTACAAAAAATATTACTTATCCTTACTACATTGATAGTTTTCTTTAAACAAAAATTTTTTTAAGGTGAGTTGTGACCACCACATTGATTTCTCAACCCACTAATGGATAGAAATCCAGTTTGAAAAACACTGCTCTAAATGAACTGACAGCAAAATGCAAATTATGTTCAAAACTATAATGCTTGAGACCACAAAAATACAACAAATGTGGGGTTGTTTTGAAATGAATCAATCTAAATCTAGGAAAACGGGCCAGAAGTTTTCAGACCCTCAATGGAAATACGTGGTTAAACAATCCTTGTTCTTCAGGTTTTTACATTGGAATTTCATGAAATATGTTCAGTAGAAGTCCTATTACTTCTACGTAGGATGTAAAACAAAGAGTTCTATGGCCCAGTGAATGTGTGTACCATGTCTTTTCCTCCTGGGGAGGCATGGCAAATGTAATAAATTACTGTCTTATGGACGTTGAGCCCTCTGTGTTGACACCTGTGGAACTGTTTTGTGAAATACAGTTTGGCACGTGCCAGGAGAAGCAACATAGAGCTCTTGGAAGCATATGCTTCAAATATACATTGGGGAAGTATCCCCTCTCCCCATCTCAGCCCCCCCGCCAAGCACACACACTGCCTCCTTAAGGGCATGTGGTGATCATAGTCTGTGGTGCCACTTATATTTTTCTTTAATTGTATCAGTAATAGGTGTTCATAGTAGAAAAATAAAATACTGATAGAAGTTAAAGATAAGAGTTCTGTAAACTCACCACCCAGAGTTAATAACTCTTAACATTAACATTCTGGTATATATCCTAGCTTTTGGTATATACTCTGTCACGTGTGTATTAATAAGTGTGTGTGTTGTGCACGCTTGTGCAAGTATATTTTTTGTTATTAACAAATATGGAATCACACTATGTGACTATATAACCCCCTTTCCACTTAATTTATGTTGAACATATTTTCACGGCAATAAATATTGACATCTTAATTGCCGTGTAGTGTTCCAGCATATGGTTATAACATAATTTATTTAATCAGTATTGTTAGACATACTGTCTTGCAGTGTTTTCAGTTATTCTCTTAGGAGAAGTTCTTAGAATTAAAATTTCTAAATTAGAGTTACATGTATTTTTTTAAAAATCAGAGATAAAAATCCACCCATTAGTATTTTGACTGGCACAGGCTGATGACTTCTACCTGTATTGATTTAAGTTTTATAATATTTTTCATGTGTAGGTCTTCTGGATAAGTTCATTCTGAAGGACTTAATGTCTCATTTTAGTGGACAATTTTATCTTTATTCAACTACTTTACAAAAAACTTTATTATGGAAATTTTAAGACATAAACAATCATCACCACCTTTCAGCAGTTATACTAAAATGTGGCTAATCTTGATTCACCTTTTTTTCATGGGAGGGGGAGAGTCTGGAGTATATTAAAGCAAAATCCAGACATGTCTTTCTACCTAAATACTTAAGAATGTCTCCCTAACATATAATAACTTAAAAAAAAGCCTTTGTCATTTTTACACATAACAAAATTAGTAAGAATTTGCCAGTACCATCTAATAGTTCACATTCAAGTTTCCCTGATGATTAAAACGTTTTATTACATTCTTCTAATCAGGATATATAGTGGGTTGAATGGTGGCCCCCCAAAACATATGTCCGCATCCTTATCCTTGGAACATGTATTACTTTCTTTGGCAAAAGATGTGATTAAAGATCTTGAGAAAAGGAATTTATCCTGGATTGTCTGGGTGCGCCGTAAATGCAATCACATGACATATAAGAAAGAAGCAGACAGTTTTGAGATGGATAAGGCGGAGGCGTTGAAATGGGCCTAGGCAGTGTTTATTTTTATACCCAGTTTTAGGTATAAACAAAATCTGGAAAAAGACACCCAAGTGTTAATGATTGGCTGGACAGGCTCTGTTGCTTTCTATTTTTTTTTTTTTTTTTTGCGGTACGCGGGCCTCTCACTGTTATGGCCTCTCCCGTTGCGGAGCACAGGCTCTGGACGCGCAGGCTCAGCGGCCATGGCTCACGGGCCTAGTCGCTCCGTGGCATGTGGGATCTTCCCAGACCGGGGCACGAACCTGTGTCCCCTGCATCGGCAGGTGGACTCTCAACCATTGCACCACCAGGGAAGCCCTGTTGCTTTCTAATTTATAAATTTGTGTTTGGAGTTAAAAAAAAAAAAAAAAGGAAGAGGCAATGAGACTACAGAAGCAAGACTGGAGTGATGCTACCACAAGCCAAGGAAGCCTGGAGCCACCAGAGCTGGAAGAGCCTTCAGAGGGAACCTGGCCCTGATGACACCTTGAGTTCAGGCTTCTGGCTCCAAAACTGTGAGAGAATAAATTTCTACTGTTTAAGTCCATCACATCTGTGGTAGTTACAGCAGTCTCAGAACAGTAATATGTGATCCAGTAAAATGTACACGTTGCCATTGGTTATTATATCTCTTGAGTCTCTTTTATTCAACAGTAGTCTCCTTCCTTGTACTATTATTTATTAGAGAAACCGGGTGTTCCTGCGGAAAATCCCACCTCTAAATTTGGCTTACAACTCCTTGGTGGTTTTTAACTACTTCCTCTATCCCTTGTATTTCATGTAAACTGGTAAGCTTGATCTAGAGGCTTGATCAGATTCAGGTTGAATTTATTAGGCAAGGATACTTCATTAGTGGTCATACTGTATTGTATCACATGACGCATAATGTCTACTTGTTCCACTTACTGGTGCTAAGATTGATCTGTAATTCAGGCTGTCAGAGTTCCTATTCATCTTTCTCTTCTTGGTTTTAAATTTAATTGATGATCCATTATTAAGAGGTACAAAATGGTGATTTTCTAATTCTATCATTTCTCTATGTTAATTACCTTGAATTCTTCTATAAAAGAAAAACTTCTTTTCAACTAATTTGGTTACCCTGAAATGCACTGCAACTAGGAAAAAATATGACTTTTAAAAATTTATTTTATTGAAATATAGTTGATTTACAATATTATATTAGTTTCAAGTGTATAACACAGTGATTTAAAATTTTTATAGATTATACTCCATTTAAAATTATTATATAAAATATTGGCTATTCCCTGTGCTGTACAATATATCCTTGTAGCTTATTTATTTTATACATAGTAATTTGTAAGTCTTAATCCCCTACCCCTATCTTGTCCCTCTCCCCCCCTTCCCTCTCCCCACTGGTTTGTTCTTTATATCTCAGTCTGTATCTGTTATATTCATTTGTTTTATTTTTTAGATTCCACATATGAGTGATAACATGGAGTATTTGTCTTTCTCTGACTTACTTCACTAAGCATGATACCCTCCAGGTCCATCCATGTTGTTGCAAATGGCAAAATTTCATTCTTTTTTTAAATGGCTGAGTAATATTCCTCTGTGTGTGTGTGTGTGTGTGTGTGTCTTCTTTATCCCTTTATCTGTTGATGGACTTAGGTTGCTTCCATGTCTTGGCTATTGTAAATAATGCCGTGAACATTGTGGTGTATGTATCTTTTTGAATTAGTGTTCTCTTTTATTCCAGAGTGGAGTTCCTGGATCATATGGCAGTTCTATTTTTAGTTCTTTTAGGAACCTCCATACTGTTTTCCACAGTGGTTGCACCAGTTTACATTCGTGGCAATAGAGTATGAGGGTTCCCTTTTCTCCACATCCTCACCAACATTTGTTATTTGTGTTCTTTTTGATGATAGCCATTCTGACAGGTGTGAGGTGATATCTCATTATGGTTCTGATTCACATTTCTCTGATGTTGAGCTTTTCATGTGCCCATTGGCCATCTGTATGTCTTCTTTGCAGAAGTGTCTATTCAGGTCTTCTGCCCATTTTTTAATCAGCTTATCTGTTTTTTTGATGTGAGTTGTTTGAGCTGTTTATGTATTTTGGATATTAGCCCCTTATCAGTCATATCATTAGCAAATATATTCTCCCATTATGTAGGTTGTCTTTTTTGTTTTGTTGATGGTTTCCTTTGCTGTGCAAAAGCTTTTAAGTTTAATTAGGTCCTATTTGTTTATTTTTGCTTTTGTTTCCTTTGCCTTAGGAGGCAGATCCAAAATAACACTGCTCTGATTTATGTCAAAGAGTGTTCTGCCTATGTTTTCTTTTGGGAGTTTTATGGTTTCCAGTCTTACATTTAGGTCTTCAATCAATTTTGAGTTTATTTTTATATATGGTGTGAGAAAATGTTCTAATTTCGTTCTTTTACATTTAGCTGTCCAGTTTTCGCAGCACCATTTATTGAAGAGATTGTCTTTTCTCCATTGTATACTCTTGCCTCCTTTGTTGTAGATTAATTGACCATAGGTGTGTGGGTTTATTTCTGGGCTCTCTTTTCTGTTCCACTGGTCTATGTGTCTGGTTTTGTGCCAGTACCATACTGCTTTGATTACCGTAGCTTTGTGTATAGTCTGAAGTCAGGGAGCAAGTTACCTCCAGCTCTGTTCTTCTTTCTCAAGATTCTTTTGCCTTTTTGGGGTTTCCATATAAATTTAAAATTATTTGCTTGTTCTGTGAACAGTGCTGTGGGTATTTTGATAGGGACTGCATTGATTCTGAAGATTGCCTTGGGTAGTATAGTCATTTTAACAATATTGATTCTTCCAATCCAAGAACATGGTATATCTCTCCATCTGTTTGTGTCATCTTTGATTTCTTTCATCAGTGTCTTAAGTTCTCTGAGTACAGGTCTTTTACCTCCTTAGTTAGTTTTATTCCTAGGTATTTTATTCTAGGAATAAAATGTGATGGTAAATGGAATTGTTTTCTTAATTTGTTTCTGATAGTTCATTGTTAGTGTATACAAATGCATCAGATTTCTGTATATTAATTTTGTATTCTGCAACTTTACTGAATTCATTGATGAGCTCTAGTAGTTTTTTAGTGGCGTCTTTAGGATTTTCCATGTATAGTGGCATGTCATCTTGCAAACAGTGACAGTTTTATTTCTTCCTTTCCAGTTTGGATTCCTTTATTTCTTTTTCTTGTCTGATTGCTGTGGCTAAAACTTCCAATATTATATTGAATAAAAGTGATGAGAGTGGACATCCCTGTCTTGTTCTTGATCTTAGAGGAAATGCTTTCAGCTTTTCACTGTTGAGTATGATGTTAGCTGTAGGTTTGTCATATATGGCCTTTATTGAGGTATGTTCCCTCTATACCCACTTACTGGAGAGTTTTTCTTATCGTAAATGGATGTTGAATTTTGTCAAAAGCTTTTCCTGCATCTATTGACATGATCATATGACTTTTATTCTTCAGTTTGTTCGTATAGTGTATCACATTTTGATTGATTTGCAGATATTGAACCTGCATCCCTGGGATAAATCCCACTTAATCATGTTATATGATCCTTTTAATGAATTGTTGGATTAGTTTACTAATATTTTGTTGAGGATTATTGCATCTGTGTTCATCAGTGATATCTGCCTGTAATTTTCTCTTTTTTGTGATATCTTTATCTGGTTTCGGTATCATGGTGATGCTGGGCTTGTAGAATGAATTTGGATGCGTTCTTTCCTGTGCAGTTTTTTGGAATAGTTTCAGAGGGATAGGTGTTAATGCTTCTTTAAGTGTTTGGTAGAATTCACCTGTGAAGCCCTCTGGTCCTGTAGTTTTGTTTGTTGGGGGTTTTAAAATTACTGATTCAACTTCATTACTGGTAATTGGTTTCTTCATATTTTCTACTTCTTCCTGGTTCAGTCTTGGGAGAGTGTACATTTCTAGGAATTTATCCATTTCTTCTAGGTTTTTTGTTTTATTGGTATATAGTTGTTTGCAGTACTTTGTATTTCTGTGGTGTTAGTTGTAACTTCTTTTTTATTTCTGATTTTATTGATTTGGGCCCTCTTTTTTCTTGATGTGTCTGGCTAAGGCTTGTCAATTTTACCTTTTCAGAGAACCAGCTCTTAGTTTCACTGATTTTTTTTAATTTTTTTTTGTTGTTGGTGTTTGTTTTAGTCTCTTTCATTTATTTCTGCTCTGATCTTTATGATTTCTTTCCTTCTGTTAACTTTGTATTTTCTTTGTTCTTTTTCTGGTTCCTTTAGGTATAAGGTTAGGTTGTTTATTTGAGCGTTTTCTTGTTTCCTGAGGTAGGTTTGTATCACTATAAACTTCTTTCTTAGAACTGCTCTTGCTGTGTCCTATTGATTTTGGAGCATTGTGTTTTCATTTTAATTTGTCTCCAGGTATTTTTTGATTTCTTAGATTTCTTCAGTGATCTGTTGGTTGTTTAGTAGTGTATTGTTTAGTCTCCATGTGTTGTGGGTTTTTTTGCAGTTTTTTCCTTGTATTTAATTTCTAGTTTCTTAATGTTGTGCTGGAAAAAATGCCTGATATGGTTACTGAGGCTTGTTTTGTGGCCTAGCAGGTGATCTGTCCTGGGGAATGTTCCATGTTGCACTTGAAAAGAATTTGTATTCTGCTGCTTTTGGATAGAATGTTCTATATATATCTATTAAGTCCATTTGGTCTAACATGTCATTTAAGACCAATTTTCTATTTGGATGATCTCTCCACCTTTTTTTTTAATCCCCTTACTTTCAGTCTGTATGTGCCTCTAGATCTGAAGTGAGTCTCTTATAGGCAACATACATATGGGTCTTATTTTTGTATCTGTTCAGCCACACTGTGTCTTTTGGTTGGAGCATTTAGTCCATTTACATTTAAGGTGACTATTGATAGGTATATACTTATTGCCATTTTGTTAATTGTTTTGGGGTTGTTTTTGTAGTTCACTTTTGTTCCTTTCTTCTTTTGCTCTCTTCCCCCCTTGTGATGTGATGACTATCTTTAGTTTTTTGGAGGGTATTTTTGTTTGTTTTTTGCCACACCGCACAGCATGTGGGATCTTAGTTCCCCAACCAGGGATCGAACCTGCATCCCCTGCAGTGGAAGCATGGAGCCTTAACCTTGCCAGGGAAACCCCTATCTTTAGTATTATGTTTGGATTCCTTTCTCTTTTGGGTTTGTTTACCTATTATAGATTTTTCATTTGTAGTTACCATGAGATTTATATATAACCATCTATATATGTGTGATTATTTTAAGTTGCTGATCCCTTAACTTCAAATGCAGTTTAACAACCCTGCATGTTTACTCCCCTCACCTAGTGATTACTGTTTTTGGCATCATATTTTACATTTTTTTGTTTTGTGTATCCCTTTCTTATTGTGGATACAGATGATTTTATTACTTTTGTCTTTTAACTTTTCTACTAGCTTTTTACATAGTTGGTTTACTATCATTACTGTATATTTGTCTTTACCAGTGTGCTTTTCTTCCTTTCATAATTTTCATGTTTCTAATGGTCTTTTCTTTTTCATGTAGAGAGTCCCTTTCACATTTCTTGTAAAGTTGATCTGGTGGTGCTGAAGTCTTTTAGCTTTTGCTTGTCTGTAAAACTTTTGATCTCTCCATCAAATCTGAATGAAAGCCTTGCTGGGTAGTTTTGGTTGTAGGTTTTTCTCTTTCAGTACTTTAAATATATCATGACACTCCCTTCTGGCCTGCAGAGTTTCTGCTGAAAAGTCAGCCATATGGGAGTTCCCTTGCATGTAACTCATTGCTTTTCACTTGCTGCTTTTAATATTCTCTCTTTATCTTTAATTTTTGGCATTTTAATTATGGTGTGTCTTGGTGTGGTCCTCTTTGGGTTGATCCTGTTTGGGACTCTCTGTAGTTCCTGGGCATGGATGTCTGTTTCCTTTCCCAGGTTTGGGGAGTTTTCAGCTATTGTGTTGTCAAATATGTTTTTTGCCCCTTTCTCTCTTCTCCTTTTGGGGCACCTATAAATTTTTTTTTTGTTTAATAAATTTATTTTACTTATTTATTTAAAAAAATTTTGGCTGTGTTGGGTCTTTGTTGCTGCGCTTGGGCTGTCTAGTTGCAGCAAGCGGGGCTACTCTTCGTTGCGGTGCACAGGCTTCTTCTCATTGCAGTGGCTTCTCTTGTTGTGGAGCACGGGCTCTAGGTGTGCGGACTTTGGTAGTTGTCGCACACAGGCTCGGTAGTTATTGCACGCAGGCTCAGTAGTTGTGGCTTGTGGCCTCTAGAATGCAGGCTCAGTAGTTGTGGCACATGGGCTTAGTTGCTCCGTGGCATGTGGGATCTTCCTGGACCAGGGCTTGAACCTGTGTCCCTTGCATTGGCAGGTGGATTCTTAACCACTGTGCCACCAGGGAGGTGCCACCTATAACATTTTGATATTGTCTCAGAGGTCTTGTAAGCTGACTTCATTTCCTTTTATTCTTTTCTCTATTTTCTGTTCAGCATCAGTGATTTCCACTACTCTGCCTTCCAGCTTATTGATCCATTTCTCTGTATCATTCAATCTGTTGATTCCTTCTAGTGTGTTTTTCATTTCAGTCATTTGTTATTGTATTCTCCATCTCTGATTGGTTTTTCTTTATATTTTCTAAGTCTTTGTTTAAAACTTCTAATTTTTTTTTTTCGGCCATGCCACATAGCTTGCAGGATCTTAGTTCCCTGACCACGGATTGAACCAGGGCCTAACTCCTGGACCGCCAGGGAATTCCCAGCAATTTCTGACTTCTCACTCTGTTCATCTATTCTTCTCCTGAGTTCTTTGATCATCTTTATGATTGTAAAAATTTAACTCTTTATCTGATAGGTTGCCTACCTCCACTTCATTTAGTTCTTCTTGGGGTTTTATCCTGTTCCTTCTTTTATAACATGTTCCTGTGTCACCTAACTTTTCTGAATTTGTTTTTATTTCTATGTGTCTGGTAGGTTGGTTACATTTCCTGACCTTGGAGAAGTGGCCTTTTGTAGAAGACATCCTATGCATCCCAGAAGTGTACTCTCCTCTGGTCACCAGTACTGTATGCTCTAGATGTGCTCCTAACCTACGTGGGCTGTGTGGGCCCTTTTATTATAGAGGGCTGGTTATTGTGGGCTGTCTGGTAGGAGTTGCTGACCCCTGGTCTGGTTGGTTGCCAGGGTCTGCCTTGTGTGGAGGCTGCCAGCCACTGTTTGGCAGGGCCAGGTCATGTGGCTGGCTACAGAAGCCTGGAGGGCCCTGGGGCTAGTGGTGGCTCACTCTTGGGCAGAACTGGGTTCTGGGGTGGGTGGTTGCAGAGCTAGCATTCCTGGATATAGTGTTGGCCTGCTGGTGGTTGGGGCCAGTTCCTGAAATGGCTCACTGTAGGTTCCAGGGTATCTCAGAGCCAGTGCTGACCCAGTGGTGTGTGGGGCTGGATCCCGGGGTGGCTGGTTGAATAGTGCATGGTATCTCAGAGGTGGTATTGGCCTGCTGATGCATGGGGCCAGAGCCCAGGGGCTCCCAGAGCTATTGCCAGCTCACTGGTGGGTGGGGCTGGATCCACAGGCCTCTGGCTGAGGTGCCCAAGGTGTCCCAAAGGAGATGTTGGCCTGCTGATGGAAAGGGCTGGAGCTTGGGGCTCCTGAGGGTGGTGCTGTCCTACTGGTGTATTGTCTGAGTCCTGACAAGGCAGGCTGTGGGGCATGGTGGTTCTGTTCCTGCTGTCTACCCACTGGTGGGTGGGGTCAGTGCCCAGGAGGTCCTGCGGTGTTGGCCCACTGGTGGGCAGAGCTGGCTCCCAGGGTCTCTGGCTGCAGGGTCTTGGAAGTCCTGAGTGCAGTGCCTGTGTACTAAGTGTCTCAGGTCCTGGGTCCTCTGGTGGACAGAGCTGTTTTCAGGGATGGCTCTGGGCTATGGGGATCTTAAGGCAGCCTGGCTGCTCATGGGTGGGACTGTGTCCCCACGTGGCTTGGCCTGAGGGGACCCAGTACTTGGGCCTACAGGCTGGTGGGAGGGGGTAGGGCTGGGTCCCGAGGCTAACAAGCTAGAGGGAGGATTCCAAAATGGCAGTTGCCAGCACCAGTGTCCCCATGGTAGAAGGAACTCTCAAAAATGGCTGCTGTCAGTGTCTGTCCCCAGGGTGAGCTCTACTTGCTCCCTGCCTCTCCAGGAGACTTTCCAAGTTCAGCAGGTAGGTCTGACCCAGGCTACTTTCAAATTACTGCTTCTGCAGGGGATCCCAGAGCATGTGAGATTTTGTGTGCACCCTTTAAGAGTAGCGTCTCTCTGGATCTCCCAAAAGTAAGCCCCACTAGCCTTCAAAGCCAAATGTTCTGGGGGCTCATCTTTGTAGTGCACCCCTGTGTTGGGGAGCCTGACGTGGGGCTCAGACCACTTGCTCCTTGGGGAGAACCTCTGCAATTGTAATTATCTTCCCATTTGTAGGTTACCCCCCCAGGGGTGTGGGTCTTGACAATATTGCAACTCCACCCTTCCTACCCATCTTTTTCTGGTTCCTTATTAGTTGTAGATCTTTTCTGCTAGTCTTCTGGGTTTTCTCATTGATAGCTGCTCTGTAAATGGTTGTAATTTTGCTGTGCCCATGAGAGAAGGTGAGCTCACGGTCTTCCTACTCCTCCTTGGCCCAGCCCTATGATGTTTTCTTTTTTTTAAATATATAAATTTGTTTGTTTTTGGTTGCGTTGGGTCTTCATTGCTGTGTGTGGGCTTTCTCTAGTTGCAGTGAGCTGGGCGCTACTCTTCGTTTGCAGTGCGCAGGCTTCTCATTGCGGTGGCTTCTCTTGTGGAGCACGGGCTCTAGGCGTGCAGGCTTCAGTAGTTGTGGCGCGCAGGCTCAGTAGTTGTGGCGCGCAGGCTTAGTTACTCTGTGGCATGTGGGATCTTCCCGGACCAGGGGTCGAACCCGTGTCCCCTGCATTGGCAGGCAGATTCTTAACCACTGCGCCACCAGTAAGTCCTCTTTCTTGATGTTTAATGAGAAATTTTAAGAAGGAACATTGAAGGCTGCTAACCAGAAGCCATTTTTGACTTGAGAGTCCCTTCTTATACATCAGTTAGAATCAAAGACTTTGTTGTGTTCAAACTTTTATTTTACAGATGAGGAGACAGGCCTCCAGGAGGCTGTGATATGCACAAGGTTATTTAGCTAGTGTACAGGCAACCAGGGAGAAAACGTCTGGGCCTGGGCTTTCTTATTCTCCTGATGAGAAAGTGAGACTGATAGAGATCTGGTACAGGGAAAGAGGCACCCATTCCTGCCTTCAGGCCTGCCCTAGGGCAAAGCTGAGCTATGCCCTGGTTAAGTTCCCTTCACAGCCCCTTGCTCTGTTTGCTGAGCAAGGCCTCCCACGCTGACAGCCAGTTACTGGGGTTTTGAAGGTGCCGGATGCAGGAGGTGGAGCTGTATTCCACCACAATGATTTTTCACAGCCGAGGGAAAGCAAGTCCCAGCGATGAGGGATGACTGGAGGAACTGAGTAAAGGGAGAACTAGACAACTGTCTTCAAACATTAGGGGCATTGTCCTAAGTAACATGTAGCAGATTCAGTGTGTGGTGGTTGTGGGGTGAGCGGATTTCAGATCAGTGGAAGGAAGATCTAGGAGGCTGGACTGTGTGACGACAGAACTGTCTGCCTTAGGAGCCGCGTTTCTCCTCGCCGGGGGAGGAGGTGGTGGCCAGACTTTGGAGAGAGTTTAGAGGACATTATTCCATATTAGGAAAGTGGACCAAATGACCTCGAAAATCCTTTCCCAATACTGCTGTTCTGTGAACTTAAGAGTTGAGAAAAGGTTTTGCCAGGTTCAGTGAGGGTGACTGGAAGCAGTTTTGTAGCTATCGAGAATCAGGGACATTCAGGAGTCACAGAAGTCGGGAATCTTTCATATTAGGAATTGTTGCAATTACAGATAAACTGATACAGGGATCCGTTTGAGTCTGGTTTTTCATTCAGAGTTTGCCCTGATCACTAGAGGTTACTGGAGGCAAAAGGGAATATTCTTCACGGTTTATTGTCAGCCACATCTGAGATTAGGTTAGCTCTTAAAATGGGAACAAACCAAGTACCTTGGATCCCTGCTTTTACAAGAGAACGCAGGAGAATCGAGGTCAAGTTAGAATATAGTTGTTCCATGAGGTTTCTCCTCATGTTGGCTGTTTCTGTGAGAGCAAGAGCTATTAAGAGCACTCATGGCTTCTAGAGAGACAGTGACTTATGTGGCTGATGTGAGCTAGAATAGAAAATTAACATGCATATGGGGTAAGTCTCATTTTAATTCACCAGCACCTTAAGGGGAATGTAGAGAAGAAATAAAAGGTGGCAACAGCTGACAGTAAACATCAGGAGATTTGCTAGCAGTGGTATTAGACATTAGCGGTAGCAGGTCAAAGATATTTCCATTAGGCTTTAAGACAGTGAAAGATTTGGATGCGTGTACAATTTAGGCTGGTCTCTGAATTTCTACAGTTGTGGGCTTCCCTCATCGTCATTCACATGGGGATGCCTGTTGCCCATGTCCTTCCCCAGGGATACAGGAATAAGACTAGGCCAAATGCTTTCATACTCCGTAAGTCCTCATCCTATGTCTACTCAGTCACCGAGTCATTCACATCCTAGCTGATGCCAGGTTATCAATTTTCCCCTGCTTCCCTTAGAAGTCCAGTGTTTTCTTCTACCCTTGCTACCTGTCAAGATGACTTCTGTCTAGGGCTAATCATTTCCTCTCTTTTGTTGAAACCCCTCCAAATTTCTATTCTATCGATCCTTTTTCTCATGTTTTTAAGTTCTCTATGCTGGAATCGTCTTCCAATTTGCAAACAACCTCTTCCTTTCCATAGCTCCATGTTGGAGAAAACGAGATTGTCTTGAGGCAAATTTGGAGGGAAACTAACCAGGATAGAAGGGATGTCCAGGCCTACTCACCACATCTCCTGACATACTTACAACTGGGCTTCTGGGGAGGGGTGAAGGAAGTACCTCTTCCCTTAAATTGTCAGGCATATTATCCTCTTCCTTCTCCCCACATAAAAGCAAGCTCCTTCCCTGGCCAGGCTTAAAGTTTCTTAAGATAGGGGATGGCCTTACCTAGTTACTGTGCAGTATCCAGCTCTCTAGTTCTGTGGTTCTCAAACCTCAGTGTACATCGGAATCACCCAGAGGGCTCACTGACGGAGACTGCTCAGGGCCCACCCTCCACCCTTAGAATTTCTGTCCCAAGGTGGACCCTGAGAACCTGCATATCTAACACGTTCCCAGGTGACACTGGTGCTGCTGGTCTGAGGAGCACTGTCTGAGCACCACTGACCTAGTTTAGCTTCTCTCCCAAAGACCTGCCTGGAGAAGCCAGCCTCCTCAGTGTAGCTTCCCAGACCTGACGGTATATGCCACCCATTTCCCTGAAGTCCCCTCAGAGGTGGAATTCAGCTGACACTTTGGGATGGGTGATACTTAGTAAAATAAGAGACCAAGACACCAGGATCTTGTTAGCTGGATATATTTCTTTTTGTTTGTTTTTGTTTTTGTCACAGAACACTGTTTGCAGTAGAGGAAACTGGCATTGCAGTCTGGTGGTAAAATGGCTTGTTCACATAAACCAGTACATGTTCATCCTTTAGCGCAAAAAGCCCTAATGGCGCGTACCCTATTGAAATTCAGGACATCTCCAATATTCTCTCTCTGTTTTTCTTTGTCACTTTTTTTTTTTAAATAAACATTTTCAAGGTTTGTCCAAAAGAAGGCCATATAGGTTCTTGGCTAGCGGAAGACAATTCAGAACGGCTGTTGCACACTTGGACTGTTACCTTCTCCAGGCTGGCAGCTGATATCTTATTTTTTTCCAACTCATTTTTATTAAAAAAATAAAAAAATGCTCCAACTATCAGTTTTACAAAATCTCTAAGGGAAACACAAGAGCAAGGTGCTGAGGTAAAAAACACCTGAGGTAGCTTTTTTTTGTGTGTTTTTCTCGTTAAAAAAATCTGTAAATTTAACGCCCTGGGCCAACGACCTCGTGTAAATTGCTATGTTCCTCCGTATTTTTTTTTAAAAGAAAGAAATAATTTTGCTGAATATTGATGGCTTATACACCAAAATGTAAAAAGACAAAATACATTCTTTCTTTGTGGAATTTTTCTTTGTTTGGTTGGTTGGTTTGATGGGTTACTGTTTTTCCTCTTCCAAAATGCTAGGACAAGTACCATTGACTCTTGTTCTTTTGAGTAACCAAGTGTAAGTTGAGGCTGGTTTGTGTGTTTCGCTTTTGTTCCTTTGTGTGATGTGATACTCAGAGCACTGCTTTGCCTGGGGGGTGCGTAGATATGGGAATTGAGACAGAGGGATGAGGGAATTAACAAGAATGGGGATGGAGAGGATGGGGAGGGAGAGAGGGGGTAGGGGAGAGATAAACAGAGAGAGACAGAGAATTATATAGCAGTATGCAAAAACCAGTTTAAAACCTGTGAAGCAAAGAGAAATGGGTGTGTGAGCTAGACAGGGATGAAGAGAGACAGAGTTTCCTCTTCAGAGAGACGGTATCCCTTCTGTTGACATACACAGGTGATCCAGAACTGCTGTGAGTGTCCTTTCGACGAGATTTCCCTCCGGGTGAATTTTGTGTGGGTGGCCTTGAAGCTCCTTACTAAACCGTTAGAACTCCCAAAGCACGACTTTATTCTTTAAAGTCTAGAAAAGCCTGCTTTCTCTTTAAAAAGAAAAAAGAATAACTGATTAAAAATTGGAGTTAGTTGAGTTATCTGATATATTATTTCTAAAATATATTAACGCCGCAGGCACCCTGTGTAACCCACAGGCCACATATCTTAACATCTTTCCCTTCTAATATGTACATACATGTACAGAGACAATTTTCCGCAAAAAGAAAAGGGTGTGAATTTTGCTTTGATTTGAACGCATTCACCTATGTTAGTTCAACTAGAAGGGATAGCGTGGTGGGGTTAGGAGAGACCCGAGTGGATGGTGAAGTGGATGGCTGGGAAGCCTGCAGAGGCCCTGGGGGAGCTGGGAGGCCGAGCCCCGGCACGGCTGCCCTCCCGCCTCCTCCCTGGCCCCCCGGATTCTCAGGGCCTCTGCAGAGCCCCTGGCGCCTCCGCAGACTTCTCATTCCTCAGGATGGTCTTTGGTTTGCTCCCGATCTGGCTGGCTGTGTTTGGTCTCATTCTGTCAGGTGTTGGAAGGGCTACATTCATCCGTTGTTTGCTGGTGCCTGTGGGAGCCTCACTTGCTGCGTTGTGAGGCAACTCCCTGAGGATATTTCTGCTCCTGCTGCTTCACCTGTTGTACAATTTCCCTGATCTTGCGCTGTGCAGTCTGCAGCAAGGGAGAGGAGGGGGACAGGGGAGAAAAGGAACCCAGTTCTGAGGACAAGCAGTGGGGTGTGGGGAAGCAGGGCTGGGACTTGGGGGAAGGAGGCGGTAAACTCAGAAAAGTGTCATCTACCTACTGAGGCCCTGACTCCAGGCCTTTTCTGCCTGGAAGTAAAGTGGCAGAGTTCCCTACCCCCCACCCTGCCGAGGCTGCTGGGTGGAGGGTAAGAGGGTGGGACCCCAGGAAGCAGAACCAGGGCATTAGTGACTAGGGAACCTGTAGAGGTCAGACGGCATCCTCCCTCCCAGCTAACACATGCTCCAACGTCCAACGCTTCGCCTCCTCCCTGCCTTCCTAGAGTTACTGCAGAGACAGTGGTGTATGGCAAGGGAAGATGGACGGTCAATGGGATGGGGAGAAAGTGAGAAACGGGCCAGACACTCTACCCTGAACAAGTGGAGAAAACACATGAACCCAAACCTGTCCCCTCACCCACCCTGCTGCTCCCACTGCAGGGAGAACCCTGCAGACTGAACGCCTACAGGAGCCCAGACATTGAGACCCACGCCCGGAACACTGGAAGAGCTGGGATGGGAGAGCCCCAGGCATGGTCTCAAAGGGTGCTGGTGGGGTGCAGGGCACAGCAGCGTGGCAGGTCCTGGCAAAGGCACGGCACTGAGAGCGCAGGCTGACGCTCAGACAAACCTGCAGTGTTGGCTTAGACTGCCTCTGCTCCTTTGGGACAGGGACTGGACTGCTCTATCCCCAAACCCAACCCCCTCCCCCAACAACAAAAAAGCATCAAAAAGAACCAGGTCACGTGAGTCTGAGTCACTAGCCCTTCTGACTGGAAGAGAAGCAGCTGTGTGGGGCCCTGAGTCCTAATGGGGGTTGTCACAGTGAAGCAGAGGAGAGGAAAGAGAAACAAGGGTCTCCTGACATGAGCGTTTAACCCATAATAGTGGAATTCTGGCACCTAGGCTGGTCCTCAGGGCCCAAGGGTGGCCCTTGCCTGATATATGGCTCCCAGCAGGGGAAGGCTGTGACTGAGGCCTGAGCGGGAGGACGAGGGAACAGGAGAGCCCGCAGTTCAGCATTTCAGATGCTTGAACTGTGCTGGCTTGACTCCAAAGCTCTATACCCTTCCTCAGGCTCCTCCAGCAGGCCTGGGAGAGCAGTGGTGAGCCAAGGAACAGTTGCCCCTGTCCTGTTCCATCTGTGCATGGGGGTCAGGGTGGGGGTGTGTGTGCACGGCCTGGGGCCACCGGACAGGTCACCAAGAACTTAGAGACTTGCAAAGAGATTAGCAGGAGAGACTGGACCCTCACAGCACAGGTACCTGGCTGGCAAAGAAATGCCCGATAATTCGGACAATCACTTCCTCATTTTCATCTGGCGTTTGGTCACGAGGCACAATGACTTCTGCACTGGTTAAGTTCTGCAGTTCATTCACCTGTGAAGGGAGAAACCAAAAAAATTCCTGTGACTTGCTTCACTGCAGTGGTCGGGAACCGGAACCCAGAATATCTGCAAGGTATGTCTGTATACTCTGGGCGGGACTCTTCTCCTTATCGTCTTCCTGCTGCTATGTGTGTGGGTTTACAGGGCAGGAGGCAGCCTCCCTGTCTTCATTTCCCAGCACATAGCCTAGATGCAGTGTTCCTGGACCCAGGACCCTGGTGTTTCGGTGTCTGGCTCAGCACTGTGGATTTGGGGCCGTCAGCTCTGGATGATGCTAATTACATTTTTGTCCTTGAAGAGTCAGTGGGGGTCTGAGGGAAGTCAGGCCAGGAGACAAAGCCAGCTCAGAGCACACTTACGGTTTTGCCACCCTTGCCGATCACACGGCCAGCTGTAGAGGAGGGCACTCGGATGTGGGCTTCCAGCTTCACCTCCTCTTTGGGGTTAAAGAAGTTTTCTTCTTTCAGTTTCCCAAAGATCCGCCCCTGGGCCTGAGAGAGCAAGACACGTCAACCTGCTTTAGCAGCACTGCTACAGGAACCAGGGAGTCCAGGCAACAGTACAGCCCCAGCCCCATGCTCCCCGGGGTCTGCTCAGCTCGCTCAGACCCAGTGGGTGCATGCCTGCCACACCCAAGGAGTGTACCTTGCAGACATGCACAGACACTCCCGTGTCTTCAGGTTTGCACATGGATCGCACAGGAAGCTTTCTGTGTATCGGGTCAGGGTGGAACTACATGTCTTATTTCTGTATCCTGAGCAACTATAAATGTTTGGTTGAATGAATTTGTTCAGGGAATTCTTAACTTCCTCCCACCACGATACGTTCAGGCCTCCGGTTATTAAAGGATGGAGGCAAGGGTGGTGTTGATGGGATTTGCTCTTTGATGTTTAACTCCAGAGCCAGTGTAGCCAAAAGCTTTTTGTTCTTTTTAAAAGAACTTAAAAAAAAAAATTATTTATTTATTTATTGGCTGCACCGCATGTCATGTGGGATCTTAGTTCCCTAACCAGGGATCAAACCCGTGCCCCCTGCAGTGGAAGTGCAGAGTCTTAACAACTGGATCGCCGGGGAAGTCCCTAAAAGAACTTGTAAAAAAACTGAGATATAGCTTACGTAACTTAAAATTCAGCACTTTAAAGTGTACACTCCAGTGGTTTTTAGTATATTCACTAGGTTGTGCAACCACCACTGCTATCCAGAACATTTTCATCCCATTCCCCCAAATAAAACCCCATACCTGTTAGCAGACAGTCCCAATTCCTCCCTTCCGCTAGTCCCTGGCAACCACTAAACTACCCTTCTGTCTCTGGATTTGCTTTTTCTGGATGTTTCACATAAACGAAATATATATTATGTGGTCAATTGTGTCTGCCTTCTTTCACTTGGTGTAATGTTTTCTAGGTTCATCCATGATATAGCATGCATCAGAATCTCACTCTTTCCATGGCTGAATGATATCCTAATATGTGGATATACCACATTTTGCTTATCCATTCATGAGTTGAAGGATTATTGTTCTTGAACATTTACACGTGTTAATTTTTTTCTCACATTTTAAATATTTTTAATACAAATTATATTTTTACAAATAAATGTTTCTGACTTTTAGAAAACTCAAGTTATAATTTTCCTAGGGGTGAAAAGGCAATAACAAAACAATGCAGGGGAAGGGAGACAAGATGGTGGAATAGAAGGACTTGAGCTCACCACCTCTCACGAAAACACCAAAATCACAACTAACTGTTGAACAACCATTGACAAAAAAAACTGGAACCTATCAAAAAAGATATTCTACATCCAAAGACAAAGAAGAAGCCACAATGAGATGGCAGGAGGGGTGCTTTCACGATATAATCAAATCCCATACCCACCAGGTGGGTGACCCACAAACTGGAAGCTAATTATATTGTAGAGGTTCTCCCACAGGAGTGAGAGTTCTGAGCCCCATGCCAGGCTCCTCAGCCTGGGGGTCTGGCATCTGGAGGAGGAGCCTCCAGAGCATTTGGCTTTGAAGGCCAGTGGGGCTTGAGTGCAAGAGCTCTGCAAGACTAGAGGAAACAGAGACTCCATTCTTGGAGGGTGCACACAAGGTTTCATGTGAACTGGGACCCAGGACAAAGCAGTGACTCCACAGGAGCCTGGGCCAGACCTACCTGTGGGTCTTGGAGGGTCTCCTGGGGAGGCAGGGGTTGGCTGTGGCCCACTGCAGTGGCAAGGACACTGGTGGCGGGGGCCCCACGGAATACTTCTCAGCGTGAGTATGCCTCCTCCCTGAGGTCGCCATCTTGGTACTGAAACCTGGCCCCACCCAACAGCCTGCAGGCTCCAGTGCTTGCAGGCCTCAGGCCAAACAACCAACAAGGTGGGAATACAGACCCACCCATTGACAGCTGCCTAAAGTCATCCTGAGCCCACAGCCACCTCTCGACACACCCCTTGACACGGCTGTGCCCACCAGAGGGACAAGACCCAGCTCCACCCTCCCACGGGCAGGCACAAGTCCGTCCCACCAGGAAGCCTGCACAAGCCCCTGGACCAACCTCAGCCAGGGGTTAAGGCAGACACCAGAAGCAAGAACTACAATCTGGCAGCCTGCAGAACGGAGACCACAAACACAGAAAGTCAGACAAAATGAGACAGCAGAGAAATATGTTCCAGACAAAGGAACAAGATAAAATCTCAGAAGAACAACTAAGTGAATTAGAGATAGGCAATCCCCCTGAAAAAAGAATTCAGAATAATGATAGTAAAGATAATCCAAGATCTTGGAAAAAGAATGGAGGCACAGACCAAGAAGATACAAGAAATATTTAACAAAGAGCTAAAAGATTTAAAGAACAAACAGATGAACAATACAATAACTGAAATGAAAAATACACTAGAAAGAATCAAAGGCAGAACAGATGAGGCAGAAGAATAAATAAGTGAGCTGGGAGACAGACTGGTTGAAATCACTGCCACAGAACAGAATAAAGAAAAAAGAAAAGAAATGAGGACAATTTAAGAGACCTCTGGGGCAACATTAAATGCTCCAACATTTGCATTACAGGGGTTCCAGAAGGAGAAGAGAGAAATGGCCCTAGAAAATATTTGAAAAGATAATAGCCAAAAACTTCCCTAACATGGGAAAGGAAACACTCACTGAAGTCCAGGAAGCACAGAGAATCCCATACAGGATAAACCCAAGGAGGAACATGCTGAGACATATTAATCAAACTGACAAAAATTAAAAACAAAGGGAAAATATTAAAAGCAACAAGAGAAAAGCAACAAATAACATACAAGGAAATCCCCAGAAGGTTATCAGCTGATTTTTCAGCAGAAACTCTGCAGGCCAGAAGGGAGTGGCACCATATATTTAAAGTGATAAAAGGGGAAAAAACTACAACCAAGAATACTCTACCCACCAAGGCTCTTGTTCAGATTCAACAGAGAAAGCAAAAGCTTTACAGACAAGCACAAGCTAAGAGAATTCAGCACCACCAAACCAGCTTTACAACAAATGCTAAAGGAACTTCTCTAGGTGGAAAAGAAAAGCCCACAACTAGAAACAGGAAAATTACGAATGGAAAAGCTCACCGGTAAAAGGCAAACATACAGTAAAGGTAGGAAATCATCCACACACAAATGTGATATCAAAACCAGCAATCCTGAGGAGAGTACAAATGCAGGATATTGGAAATGCATTTGAAATGAAGAGACCAGCAACTTTAAACAATCATACACACACACACACACAGACTGCTATATCAAAACCTTGTGGTAACCACAAACCAAAAATCTACAACAGGAGCACACACACACAAAAGAGCAATTCCAAACACAACATTAAGATAGTCATCAAATCACAAGAAAAAAAAGAGGAAGGGAAGAAAAAAGACCTACAAATACAAAACAATTAGCAAAATGGCAGTAAGAACATACATATTGATAATTACCTTAAATGTAAATGGATTAAATGTTCCAACCAAAAGATAAATATATACACACACACACAATTGAATATTACTCATCCATATAAAAGAATGAAATAATACCACTACAGCAACATGGATGGACCTAGAGATTATCATACTAACGGAAGTCAGTCAGACAGAGAAAGAGGAATATCATGATATCACTTATATGTGGAATCTAAATGATACAAATGAACTTATTTACAAAACAGACACAGACTTTGAAAACAAACTTACGGTTACCAAAGGGGAAACGTGGGGGGGAGGGATAAATTAGGAGTTTGGGATTAACATATACACACTACTATATATAAAATAGTCAACAAGGACCTACTGTATAGCACAAGGAACTGTACTCAATATTGTGTACTAACCTATATGGGAAAAAAATCTGAAAAAGAATGGATATATGTATATGTATAACTGAATCACTTTGCTGTACACCTAAAACCGACACAACATTGTAAGTGCACTATACTCCAATATAAAATAAAAATTAAAACAGTGCACCGCCCCCCACCCCCAACACTTCCAACAAACTGTGCTATTTCCCCTCACACCCATGTTTATGCCCCATCTTCAAAACCACGACCAATGGGATCAGAGATGCCATCTTAACTGGGCATTGACAGAGTCCACTTTTCCAGGGGAAAGAAGGGAAAGGAGGGCTCCACACAGAGGGAGCAGCCTGGAGCGGGGGAAGACAGGGTGGGTGGGACTATAGAAGGAAGGGAAATGGAGGTTGGGCCTCCAAAGAAGAGCCTGAACCTGGCTCTGGGGCAGCTGCGCCTGCTAAAGGCCCTCAGCCTTCCCTAACAGGCTGCCCTGTATCCAGGGCTACAGGGCTGAGGGGGTTCTTGGCACTGACCTTGAACTGGGCTTCAGGTGGGCCGGTGATGATGACCATCCTTTCACTGACGTCTGGGCCTTCTGCTGGGGCAATCTGCAGTTCACAAAGCAAGAGGGAAATGCTACTGCTTGGCTCTGTTCCCCGAGCTCCTCCTCCTTGTCTAAGAGGATGGCACACCCACTAGCAAGAGATTATAAGACTCACACCTTTGTACCTGGTGCTTTGTCTGACCCTGCTGCTTCCACTCTGGGTCTTAGGAGATTATGACCGTAGTGCTCAGTATCAAATTTGGGTCTCTGGCCACCCAGGAATAGTTGGAGACAAGTTAGTACTTACTGCCTGTCCCTGCCCCCACCAGCAGTGTGACCAGCCTCCTTTCACCAAGGAGCTCCACTAGCCCACCGAGGGCCCAGAAGCGAGGAAGGGCTGGTCCACAGAGGAGTTAAGTTGGAGTCAGCCTGCAGAAAGGGCCATTAGTGACAGGTGTGACTAGGACCAGCTCCTCTGTAGCACACGAAATCAACCGATGGCACCAGAGCAAGCACGAGAACACCCTGGTTCCAGTGCGCGCTCTACAAACCCCTCCTCTCCCCACAGATGAAACATGGCAGTTGAACCTGGCAAGCTCAAAACCTCCTAGCGCTCACTCTGTGACTCTGACGTCTTTTGTAACAGAACTCAAGATGGAACAACCGAACATCTTTTTGTTAGATCCTCTTTACATATTTTTTTCCCCGCATACCCTGCCTTATTTCAAAAACCTTTTAAGGTAGCTTTAAAAATAAATACAATGTAGCATAATTAAAGTTAAATTTATTTATTTTTTTGGCCATGCCACGTGGCTTGTGGGATCTTAGTTCCCTAATCAGGGAACTTGTGCCCCCTGCAACGGAAGCGCGGAGTCCTAACCACTGGACCACCAGGGAATTCCCATAAAGTTACTTTTAAATGATCTAAAAGTACACCAGGCACTTAGGGATGAGCCAGGAGTGAGGTTAGTACACAAATGCACCTCATAAAGTCCTACACACCACCCAGAGACCCCAACCCCGAGACTGAGCTGTTCAGCTGAACATGATTCACCACTGACGGGGCGTGTCTGAAGTTATCATCTCTGAACCACTGTGTCTCAGTCTTGGCTCCCGCAAGAAGACCTCCACCTCCACAGGGTTTTAGTTTTCTCTCAGTACATGTCCTAAGCCAGGCTGCACCTGCAGGCCTCAGGGTCCTGTGTCGCTGTCCCAGCTTCACCATGAAGACAGACCCAAGGCCTGTGCTGACCTTGTCCATGAGACCTTCAAAGAAGATCTGGCCCTGACTACTTGGTGGCACGAGGATGAACGTGAGACACTGGTCACCGACCACTGAGCTTCCTGGGGGGGGGGGTCTTCCCTTGGCTGTGGGCTGACCACCTGCCAGCCTTCAACTGCAGGGCGGCAGCTTCAGCCAAAAAACAGACGTGTCCCGGGGACTGAGAGCCTCCAGCAGGCTGCATACAGACTGGCCCTTAAGATCCCTGGTGGGAACCCTCATCTCTACTTCTACATCCATAGGTGGCACTAAATCTGCTCCTTATTTCCAAGAGTAAATGAGAGTGACAGGAGCACGGACACAGTGGTTCCCAGCTCTTATCCACCCAAATCAAGAAGGGCTGAAAGGCTCATTCATAATTCACGTTGACCCCATCAGTTCTCACAGTTGCCTTGTTCCGATCCTGAAAGAAAGCCCCCCGTCTCTCCACTACCTAGTATTCACAGCCCAGCCCAGAACTCTTGAGAGCCGCACGTGTGCTCCTGCAGTTCTGGAATAGCACTCCCCAGGCCAACTCCCTGAGAGGACCTGGAATGAGGACTCCACTTTATGACTGAAGCAAATGGGATGCAGAAAGATGAGGTGACCACCAAGATCACGGGTGAGCAGGGCTGAAACAAGGATCAGGAATTGTGTGTGGCATTCTGAAGGCTGTCGGCCAGATGATGTGCAGGAAAGGCAGGCGACAGGGGCTCAGCTCCCGCCTGTAACTGAAACACCTCTTGCGTGCACCGCCCGATCCCAACTCAGCCCACCCCCTTCCAGCACTCTGCTCCCACGTGTCAGTGTAAAGCTCTCCCCCCGCCCCAGCAGCATCAAATGTGCCTCTAGTTGGGGCCCCTGAAGACTGGTAGAGCAGGATTGGGGGTGGTTCTCTGGAATTAGTGAGATCATCACCCTTAGAGACAAATGCTGTCAGAGAACCGTCAAGATAAAGGAAATCTAGCAAAAACCAGATTGATTTTAAAAAGTAGGATATGTCTCTTGCCAATCTTTGGTTTCCCTGGCTTCCTCTCTTTTTCTCTACTACTCTGGAGAGAGCCAGAGCCCATTCTGTCCCCGGCTGTCTTTGCCCATCACAGAAGTCATGCCACCACTCAACTCTGCTGGGACAGAGAGGGACTATGGGGATGCTGTGGGGGAAGCCCAAGGGGTTGATCCTTCTCTACTTTCCCAAAGTCTTGCTGGAATGACTCTGGTATAGCACTCAGGTTGAAAAAACATTGGACCAAAAATAGGATAGCCCGGTCCAACCTCAGCCCTCACATTCTTTAGCTTTGCGGCCACTGACATGTCAATGAAACACTGGGCCCTAGTTCCTTATGGGCAATGGTAAGTGGAGAGTTATTGCTGCGATTAGTCCTGGGAAGTGCCCTGTAGCCTACAAGTCGGCAGAACTGCTATCTAAGAGCCAGTCCTGCCACCTGCGTGCCTTGGCCATCTCCCGTTCCCTCTCTCAGTCTCCCTTTTCTCAGGGGAAAAAGAGAGGATTTGATGAAATGATCCCTCAAGTCCCTTTTAGTTGAAATTGTCTCATTCTGTCCCTTGCGCTGCATCGCACCTCAGACCACAGGACCGGACACTGAGAATGGCCCTCAGGGTGCAGCCAGCCCAGTGGTCGTCCATACCTTACCTGTCCCGCACAGAGGGCGGGCCCAGCACAGCCAGTCAGTACCTGGGCTGGGGTCTCACCTGCAACAAGCCTGCCGGGTGCAAAGGCCCCGGGTGCTCCACCACCGTCTGCCCCCACCTCGGGCTCTCCTCCAATCTGCGGGCTTTGCAGGTGAGATAAACGAGCACCGAGAGGGGAAATGATTTACCTACATAAAATTCTTTCATGGTATCACTGCAATCCTTGTTCTGCACTACTCAGAATGTTTTGTTTTTGTTTTTTCTCCAGCACACTTGCTGTGGGAGAAATTCCAGCTCTTCTTAGGGAGAAAGTGTAAGCATTCTTTCTCTCCAAGTCATGAGACTTCTTGTTCGGAATTCCGGGTTGTCCCATGGCAGCAAATTATTTTACGTAACAACGGGAACTCTTGTTTCCGACAGCGTTTCACGAGGCTTGGGACGTGCTCAGCATTCTGCCCGTGAGTCAGCGCTGATAGCTGGGCTTGGAGCGGGACCAGGGTCGAATAATCCTCCCCTTTCAGCTTCTCTGCCGACTCTTCCCATTGTGCTCCAGGAGACAGGCGGTGGGAATGTAACTGCAGCTGTGTCTGCACTCGGGTGAATCAGGGGCCCTCCTTCCTGACCTCTCTCCTCAACCGGGAGGCCGCGGCTCAGGTTATGTCATCGGCTTTTGTTTATCTGCGGCTTCATCACTGCCTTTCAAAGAGTTTTCCATTCAAGCTCTTTGTTTCAAAGTTCAAAGGTTTCTGAAATGGAGACTAACTAAAGCATCAAAGCACTGACAACTGCTGAATATAAATTATCGCTCTCCTTAGGCTCACTCCCTTCACTTGGGAGAATCCTCAGCCTTTGCTTTATCTTGAGGACTATGGTAGCCCAAAGAGGACCAGGTTGGCTTACGTATTACTAGTATTTTTTCCTAATTCATTTGTTAGTGGAACAAAAAAGGAGTGAGAGAGGTAAGATGAGTGCACATGGGAATAGTCCGGAAGGCAGGCTTTCCAGGTCCTGGAGGATTTTATGGATGGTGTAAGAATTGCCCGGGACGGACAGAAGGAACAAGGGACATGGGGTGGCGATGGGGGTGGAAGAGGGTGGGACAGGGGCAGCTGTCAAGAGCGGCTTTACCTTGATGGAGGCCCCGGCGAATCTGGCCAGCTGTTTAATGTGCGCCCCTTTCTTCCCGATGATAGCACCCACAGCCTGGGTTGGGATGAAGAGATTCACAATCTCCTGCTCTGGATACTGGAAGGACAGGACAAGACAAGACAGACGACATCATTCCTACTGGGGCTGCTCCTTCAGGCACTCAGCAGTAACGGAGCAATGGCCGGATGCTGCATGGGCTTCTTCTGGGGCCTAGGGCGCTGCAGGGGGGAAGCTGGAGGGATGAACTTGAACAGGATCCACACCAATTACACAACCACTAGAGTGCAAACTCCTCCTGGGGAGCTCTGAATTTGCTGGACACAGCAAGCTGTCTGTCCACGGGCCTTCTGTCAAGTTCAAATGTGATGTGTATTTCTCCTGCGTCTTCATCCAAGGAATCAGTAGTTATTAAGCACACCTGGCCTGAGGCACTTTGTTAGCAGGAATGGAGAGCTGCCCTCCCACCTAGTGGGCAGGAGCGGCATTTTCACTGGAGGGGGACTGGGTTCAAAACGAGAGTGTAATTAAACCTGCCCTGAACAGGCTGCGAGGGGACGGCCCAGAGACACAGGCAAGCCCGCCAGGGGCCCTTGCTGTTCTTGTCTGTAGGGGTCTGAGGGCATGACACGGCCCACTTGCTAGACTTTATTAAAGAACTTTGGAGGCTCTGTTCTTTAGCCCAACACCACCTCCTAATCTGACCTGCTGACTGCTCCTCTGCACCAGTTTCCGGCCACCTGTGGGATCTGTGAGCACCAGCAGGATGCTGAAGGGCCGCTCAGTGCCCTTGAGTGCCGGGCGGTCTGGTGTGCTGATGCCCTGCAATGTGTCACTCCCAGGACAGCCTGGAACCAGGGGACCCGGCACGCACACCGTGAGCATGCACTGGTCAGTCTGCCAAGGACTGAGCGGCACCGGCCACAGGAGAGGGACGAGTGGCAGATGGGGCTGAACTGTGGGCACTTACTGAGTGATGATGCGGGAACGGGCCGAACTGGTGAGGGGGGTACAAGCTGGAGAAGTATCCGGAGTGGGTCTGCAGCAGGAGAGAAACCGTCAGTCAGCAGGGCCCATAGGGCAGCTCACCAAACCCAGGGAGGCAAGATTCCCACACACAACACAGGCTCCCGGCACCACCACCGGGCCGCGCTGTCCTAAAGGCACACCTGTGCCTCTGCAGCTCGGATCTCTGCTTCCTTCCCTCACGGAGCACTGGCTGGGCTGGATATTCATCATTTCCAAGCTGAGTCATGGTCTAGGCTTCCCAGGAACCCACCAGAGGAGGGCACATGCTCACGCACTTTTTAACCTGCCCTCAGGCAGAGAGGAAGCGCCAGTGGTTTCTACTGTCTGAGGAATTATGAACCACAGATTAAAGAAACAGAGAGTGCCAGGACAAATCCAAGAGTTACTCTAAACAAGCGAAGTGTTCCTGGGAAGTCAGGTCAGTGAGCGCCCAGAGAATCTCAGAAGGAATGGAGAGACTGAGAGTAGAGAAATTGAAAACGAAACTGAGGAGAGAAAATGAATGAATAAATACGTATTGTGGAGGGGGAGGGGGAAGCAGGGGACAGGGAGGCAGATGTGGTAGAAGAAAACAGAGCTATTAGGAAAGTAGCGTTAATTTTTAAAGTAGCTGCTTTTTATTGAATACCTACTGTGTCCTAGGCATTGTGGTAGATACTTTATCCATAAACTCTTTTTAAAAAAAATAAATTTATTTTTGGCTGTGCCACGCAGCATGTGGGATCCTTAGTTCCCCGACCAGGGATCGAACCCATGCCCCCTACAGTGAAAGCGTGGAGTCCTAACCACTGGACCACCAGGGAATTCCCCATAAGCTCTCTTAATCCTCACAATAGTCCTGCAAGACAGGAATACATCTGCATTTATATATTTTATGGGCAGGACATTAAGTAGAGTCAGCAATGTCTAGTTCACTGTGCGTTACACATAAGGCCAAGTAAATGCTGACATGCCTATTACAGGAAGGGAGGTGGACAGTTCTGGGCACCATGGAACCAATCCCTGAGGGGCCATCTAGCAGTGGTCAGACACCAGTTGGAGGCTTGAAGTTAGGGGACCTAGCTTTCATTTGAGGGTCCTTGAACAAATCTCCTGGTATCCTCTGTCTCCTGAATGTCCAGTTGGATTCTGAGTTCCAGAGCATAACTTTGCCTTTGGACTCATTAGGGACAAAAATGAAACTATTCCTCTTTTTGAGTTTGGATAGTGGACTTCAGGGGAAAAGAGATGTGAACACGGTGGGGAACTTCCTCCAAGCGTGCTCTGAGTGTCCACAGCACCTGCAGGGGACAGAGCTTTGCCAAAGGAAGGGAACGATCCTGTAATGCAAGCCTCTGCTCTCACGACTTGGAAAGAGGCTGCAGTGACACCTCAAGGCCACAAGAGGGGGCTATGAGATCAGCGTTCTTCTGGCAGACGTCCACTTTCGAAAGGAAGCTGAGTGAAGACGTTTGGCTCACTTGGGCCTGCCTCTTTCTTGAAGAGCATCAGCTCCAGACTCTTCTCAGTGCAGGTCCCTTTCCTGGGCCACGGCGGGTCAGGGAGAATTCCTGCAGCTTTTCTGCTCAGACAAAGCTCTACCTTGGGGAAAGGATGCTTCTGCCCTCCTCTCGCCTGGAGAGCTTTTCCTTCAGCTCTCGGCAGAAATAATTCTTTTGAATTGTGATTTGGCCTCAAAATAGACAAACCACAAGTGTAGCTCCATTCTGGGTTCAAATACTCCCAATATAAACACTATATCAAATTTAGATCTACCACTTGGGTGAGGGGAGGCGATGAACTATAAAAGGATAAAAAGAAAGAATTCCCCAGTCCTCTTTTTATTCATGAGTTACAGCTGGAAAACTGTTGTGGAGAAAGAACCCCAAAACTCGGCAATCAGGAACTTGTTTCTAGCTGAGGCTGTCATTAGCCTTTGTGTATATAAGTTGGTTTTTGGAGTCAGAAGACCCAGAAGACTTGAGTCTGAATCACTAGTTCTATACAACTTGGAATAATTTATTCAGCTTTTCTGAACCTCATCCACAAGTGGATTAAAATAATATCCAGAGCTTACAATACTGTTGTGGGAGTTCATTCAATTGTTTACTCATTCATCCAAAAGATATTTGAGCAAAGCACTGCTCTAGGTGCTGGGGACACAGCTATTGAGACAAAAAAGGTCAGTCACTGCCACCACAGAACTTAGGTTCTACTGGAGAGGCAGACAAGCATGTGAAAGAAACGAACAGGAGGCTATGAGGATGGGTAGCTGCCTAGATGAGTGGGATGGCAACTTCAGCTGGAGGGTCTGGGAAGCCTCTTGGAGGAGGTGACCTCTGAGTTGGGACCCACGGAGGAGATGGAGCCCCATGCAAGGCACTAGGGAAGAGACATTCTAAGCAGGGTTCTGAGAGGTGCAGAGCTAGGAAAGGGGTTGGTCTGTTTGGAAAACAGAAAAGAGGCCAGTATGGTGAAAGCAACTGAGAGAACAGCCTGATGGCATGGGGAGGCAGGTAGTGTGAGATCACGCAGGGAGGGCTCCGTGGGCCTTGATTTGGACGTGGATTTGACCCAAAGTACAATGGATGCCCCTGAAGGACGTTACGTGGCATTCAATGAGGTCACAGGAATGGAGAATCCATCATCAGGCACCGTATGGCTTGAACTACTGAGTGTTAAGTGCGTACTTATTTATCACTTATCAGAGCACACTTTCCATTCCCCCCACCCCCATGCTTACATGGAGTCCACAACCTCAACTGGAAGAGAAGCTTAGTCATAATGACCAAAAAGTAACCTGTCATGACTTAAATAAATGTTCTCTTTAATGGGAAAGCAGGCTGTAGCCAGCTGACAAACTGGGGCCCCAGAGTGGGGTGGGCGGGATGGAACCACAACCCTAAAATGGCAACTGGGCTTTTACTGTCTCAGTTTGAGGGTCCCCACATATTTTATGAGGGAGAAGCTACTTTACTTTTGAGTGTTTCAAAAGAATTATGATTTGGGATATGGGGGGGGAGAAGAGGTTATGGTGAAGGTGCCCCTGCCAGGTATGCTCCCCCAAAAGGAGAGGCAGCAAGGGTGCAGGGGGTCACTATTATCCACTGGTTCATTTCAAATTCCGTTTGAGGGCAACTAGTGTCTGCGTTTCCTCTGTGCTTGACTACGCTGGGGGTAGTAGAGGCGTATATATCAAACATACTCATGAACATTTAGAATGGAATTCAATTTTAAGTTGGCCCTGCTCTTTCTGGAAGAACTGCAGGGTCCTCAGTTCCTAGCTGTTGTGTATGACCATTTGATGTATCATTTAGGTGATATTCTGAATCATGAAGAAATCAGGGAGCAGAAAGAGAGAGGGGTGTTGAAGGGGTAGTAAAGAGGGCAAGGGTCAGGCATACAAATTAGGTTCAAAAATATAAGTAGTCGTAGTGTGATGACAGAGTTCTGTTATAAAGACGGCAGGTGCTCTCCCTGGGAACCAGGGATACGGACATGGGAGGAAGGGAGTGGACTTGGTCAGAGTCATGGGCAGAGCTATTCAAGATTCAGAAGGTGCACCATTCTATCCCAGCTTGTCCAGTGCCTCCTTCCAGCCCCTGCCTATCACCCCTGTGAGCTCTCAGAGGACCACCTCAGAAGCTGAGGCGGACCAGGAATTGATAAGCTAGCAAGAGGTGGAGCCAAGGTTTGGGCACAGATCTCTGTGTCTGACTCTGCGTCCCAAGATCTTAACCCAACACTGCCCTCCTCTGGAACATTCCAAATTTATTAGTTCAGGTGGGGCCCATGGTGTAGTTATGATAAGGCTCCCTTAAGGATTCTAATATGCCCTCTGCTGAGTTTAAGTACATGAATGGACAATTAAAACTCACTGGACATATACAGTGAATCAGCAGCATGGAAGAGGGGAGCAAAGCTGAGCAAGGCAAGAAAATGATCTCAGTGAATTAATTCAGGAAAGAGGGAGAGCTTTTCTAAAAAGTCTGCTTTATTTCTCAGTGAGATTCAAGAGGGCAGTGCTTTAATATGTGAGTAGACTGCTATGAGGGAAACCAATCAGAGAACTAGATCGATCTTAGAAATTAAAAACATGACTTGTGGAGTAAAAACTCCATAGAAGTCATACAAATGGCAGCATGGACACTCTTGAAAAGCCAATCAGTGCACAAGAAGATTAACTCACGCAAAACAAGAGGAAGGACTCAGACAAGACGAGTAGAGTGGGAAGATCTACTCTCTCTCCATAAAGTGGAAACTCCAGGAGGAAATGGAGTGGAGGGAAGAGAGGCAATGCTAAAATTAATTACAGACGCAGAAGGTTTTCCTGAACCAATGAAAAACTTGAATGTTCAGATTAAAGGGCTCAGAGTCAGATTTCTGATTTCCAAGGGTATCAGTAAAATACTACAAAAGGCAAAAAACTTAGACAAAAGAAAAAAAAAGTTACCTACTAAAGTAAGAGAACTCAGACTGGTAGCAACAATGTTTTCAGAGTTCTAAAGGAACTAAGACCCTAGAATTTTTAGATACCTAGTTGAACTTTCATTCACATATGAAGTGGGGCGGGGGAGGCATTTTCAGGTATAGAAAAGCTTAGAAATTATACCACTTACATAATTATTCCTGAAAAAAAAGTTGTTTGAGGAACTACTCCAGAAAAACAAAGAAACGAAAACAAATAACTCAAAAAATAAGAGGATATGGAATTCAAGAAACCATCTGTAGTGAGCAAAGAGACCAGTAAGAAAAGTTTAGTTAATTCTAAATAACTGTGAAATATGAGACTGTGTATTGACTTAGAAAGAAAATTTAATAATTTGTACTAAAATTCCAGGTTATTTATAGAGTAATATAATAAAAATACATTAAACAAAAATCTGTTAGAAATAAAGAATTTGAAAAATCATAATCATAGTGGGAGAACAGTAAACTGCTCTCAAAATGTAGTAAGTCATAGAGATAAAAATAATAAAATAGAGGATACAAGCCACCAATTAAAAGCTTGATTTTACAGCCATATACACAACTTTGAGTCCATCAGAGAAGGTACATCTTTCCAAGTGCCCATGATTTCCAAAATTTGATCATGCATGAGCAAGACCACAAGAATCAGAGATGTTCCAATAACATTCTTTGAGTACAAAATGTACAGGAAACAATTATAGGATAACAAAAAAGAAACCCTTAACTACTTAAAAATTAAAAGAAAAATCCCTAGTAAATTTGATCAAGAAAAAGAACGGAAAGGAAATATATGATGTTAGGAATTAAAAGAGAGAGAGATTCGCAAGTTCGCAGCTTTAAAAGGCAACAGTTTGCTCTGCACAGCTTTGTGTCACTAAGTATGAAAAGAGAGATGAATACTTTCATAGGAAAATATAAGAAATTGAAAAGGTTATAAATGATCAATCTTTCTCCAAACAAAAGGTACTAGGCCCAGAATTTTTATGGATGGATTGTATCAAATCTTCAAGGAACAGAAAATTCCTACATATTAATTTTCCCAAGTATAGTATAAGTTGACCATCTTTCCAATTCAACCTTTGAGGAAAAAAAAGATTGTTGAAACTGTCAAAGACGCTATAAAACTATAGTAACTGCAGTGTAGACAAAAAGATGAATGGAACAGAATAGAGCCCAGGAATATGACTCAGTGGGAATTAAGCGAACAACAAAGTTGCCATTTCAAATTGAGTGATGAAATGGTGCATTTCTCAGTAAGTGACTTTCGGAAAACTGGCTATTTGGAAAAAAAATAACGTTAGATCCCTATCTCAAAGTACAAGTTAAGATAAATTCCCTGTGAATAATAAACTATGATCCCCCAGAAGCAACAACTCAAAATTACTGTAAGAAAACTTGGGAGAATATTTTATAGTCTTAGATGGCAGAAGGCTTTTTCTTAGCATAACAACAAAGGCCAGAAGTCCATAAAGGAAAACATCATTGATTTAACTATCTTAATTCTTAAAATTTCTGCGTAAGTTCTGCTGAAGGGAAATGTGAAAATTTAAAATACATTCCCCTTTGATGCAATAATTACAGTCTTAGAATTTACTTTTAGATATATTCACACATTTATGTATAAGGATATTCATTTTGACACTATTTGTAGGAGAGAAAGCCTAGAGACAACCCAAATGTAGAAAAATAGTATGCTCAGTAGAAAAATTATAGTAAATTTCATACAATGGAATACTACATAGCCATCAAAGAGAATTAGTTCTAAATATGGAAAGGATGCCCACAGTAAGTAAAAAATGGAAACAAACAAATAAAAAACACAGTAATTCATTGTGTGTGGCATGATTCCATTTGTTTGGAATAATATGATTATAGGACTATATACGCTCATAAAACATATTTTAAAACATAATAGTGCTATACTTCTGGGGAGTGGTTGCTGGGTGAAATTTGGGTAAGAGAAGGAAGACTGAAGGGAAATGTTTACTATTTACTTCACACAGCATAGTTCGATTGTTCAAAAAGTATCTATTTTAAATTACTATGGCACAATTTGCAGAGATGTGGATGGACCTAGAGATTGTCATACAGAGTGAAGGAAGTCAGAAAGAGAAAATCAAATTATCGCTTATATGTGGAATATAAAAGAATGGTACAGGTGAATTATTTGTGAAGCAGAAATAGAGTCACAGATGTAGAGAACAAACTTATGGTTACCAAGGGGGGAAGGGGAAGTGGGAGGAAGAGGGAGATTGGGACTGACATATAAACACTACTATGCATAAAATAGATAACTAATGAGAACCTAGTGTATAGCACAGGGAACTCTACTCAATGCTCTGTGGTGACCTAAACGGGAAGGAAATCTAAAAAAGAGGGGATATATGTATATGTATAACTGATTCACTTTGCTGCACAGCAGAAACTCACATAACATTGTAAAGCAACTATACTCTAATAAAAATTAATTTTATAAAGAAGAAAGAAAAAAAAGGTAAAAAAATTAAGCCAAAAAAAGAATTTACTATGGCACAAGACACCACAAATAAAGCAAAAAGAAATGACAAGCTGGTGGAAGATATTTACAACATGACAAATGGTTAACAGCTTTAATATGTAATTAGCTGTTACAAATCATTAAGAAAAAGATGGCGGTAAATGACAACAGCAGCTAAGATTTACATAGCAATTACTGTGTGCAGGTTTTTACTTATCTAACAACCCCACGATATGTGTACTATTATTACCCCCATCTTATAGACAGGGACATGGAGACACAAAGAGGTTAAGTCACTTGCCCAAGTTTGTTAAAAATAACAAGTGATATAGTACAGAGATTCAAATACAGGCAGCCTGACTCCAGAATCTATACTGCCTCTTAATAGACTGATGGGCATGGGATACAAAAAGACAATTCATTAGAGAGGGAAAAAAATGGCCAATAAGCCCCAGTGTTAAATCTCATAATAGCACCCTTTAAAGTATCAGATTGCAAGGAATAATTACATTGGTAGTGAGTATAGGAGGAAAAAAACACCTCTCTGTCACATACCAGATAGGAAGGAAAAGTAGTATATTCTTTATGTATCAAAATTTATCATTTATCAATATTTATATTTTTTATAGTTACATATAAAATTTATACATTCTTTGGCTCCGCAAGTCTATTTCCAGGAATTTATTGAGAAAATAGCTGGATAAAAGAACCAAGATATATATACAAGGATTTCCACTGTAGAGTGAAAATTTGGAATACACACACACACACACACACACACATATCACCTATATATTTAATACATTATACATGTATATATAAATTGTATATATACCCACACATATACACAGAAACACTGATTATTTCTAGATTAAGAAAAAACCTGCACTTGTATTATTTGCTTCTTAAATACTTTGCACATATTACTTTTATAACCAGAAAATGATAATGGTAATTTTCATACATACACACATACATTAGAAGCTTCCAGAGTTGAGAGACCAATTTGTGCATGTGTGAGCCAGCTGCAAAGAGGTGCACAGACTTCCTGACCTTTGGATGCTAAGAGCAAAAGCGCTAGAGTTTGGTGATGCACAAAAGCAACCAGGAAATAACCTAGTTCCTTGAAATCTGAATGCCTTTGTGACAAGCAAGCAATAATATTTTATAAGTATTTGAAGTATCCCCACCACCCCATCCTACCCTGTCCTTCTCAGGAGGCCTGAGCCCACTAGGGAAGCCCTCAATCCTGCAGTACAGGTTCTAGATTCTGCACAGGTGGGTGGCGATGGCCACCTCCATGCCTGCCCTGAGTTCTGCAGCTGTCAGAGAGAGAGGTCTGCAGGAGATGTACTGTTGCAGATTTGGGGCAACTGTGTGCTTTGGGTTAGAATCTAATCTTGACCTATGGGCTCAAGATCAGAACTACATGGCTTTTAGCTTAAAGAAGAAATTTTATTTAAAATCTATTTTATAAAGAACAGAAACTATTTCAGTAAAATCATTATTCTACTATTTTAGTAAAAAATCTCAGATGTGAAGGAAGCTTTCAAAATGGCAAAATCTATTTTCAAGTTTAGAAAATATTCTGCTATCATATGAAAAGTTCTCTTTTTGTTTTAGTTCAGGGGTCTGCAAAATCTTCTGTAAAGAGCCAAATACATATTTTAGGCTTTGCATACCTCAGGGTCTCTACTGCATCTACTCAACTCTGCCATCACAGCAGGAAAGCAAACAGACAGTACGTAAACAAACATTCACAGATGTATTTATTTACAAAAATAAGTGGTGGGCTGCCTCAGGCTGTCGTTTGCTGACCTCTCTTTTAGATTATCAATTTTAGAAGTGGTCTATTGTATTATATCTTTTTTCTCCCACCATTTACGTTACTTAGGTTGAGAGGCTTCTGAAGTTATCTTCTGTGGAGCAGTATGTACAGTCTTCCTCCCAAGAAATGAGATGTGTCTAAATGCCAGCTCATTGTACTGGGCTCGGTCATTCTCAAATCTCAGCAAAGATACGGGGACATGCACCTCTCATAGCTGTTCTCCCTCCTTAGAGCAGCTACATGACTATAACAGCTGCCATTTCCCTCCTGCCATATTCCCAGCTCCCTCTAACACACACACACACAGCTCAATATTGGACCCTATCCTTTAGTTTAAGGGAAAATGTATATAACTCTACGGTATGGAGATTTAAAAATGACTCAGAAGAGCTGTATATAAACAAGATGACAGAATGTGTATGTTTTTGTGACTAAGGAGGTGGGTGCAAGTTCATGTCTGTATTTTGTTGACAAAACAGCACAGTGGGTTCATCCTACCTCTCTACAGAGACCCAAAGAGTTACTAGGAATTCCGACACTGCAATGCCTACTACACACCAGGGACCACCTCTCAAAAGAAAGCAGTGGTTAAGCTAAGGTTCTCCAACCTGATTCTTCCCATTTAAACAGTATAAACACTGGGAGAAAATTAGTTTGCTTAAAAAATAAGTAGTATGTGTGGAGAAGAATTAGGAATGAAAAAAAAAAAAAGCTGTCAAGTACCCTGAGCCCTAATTTGGTAATCTGTTGATCCTGATGATGCTTGAGAATGCGAACAAGCAGAAAACGCAGAAAGTTCACATTTCTTCTGCCACTATTAATTATGATTCAAACAATAAATACTTACTGAGAATCTACTAGATGCCAGGCATTGTGCTAAGTGTTTAGAAATCTAGACACTGTGTTATTTTCTTTTTAAAACTGCCTATTAATAGAATATAATGAATTTGAGTCATAGACACAGGTGGGAATTTTATACATGAGTCATCCAGGTACCCTAATATCTTAGTAGGTGAACAACACTCATGAAGGTTCTGATTTGAGCTAACAAATCCTTTTTTTACAATGAGTAGGCTTCTAGCTAATGAATTTGCTAGTAGTCTCTTTCCTTCCCAGATATGACATATACTATATGTTTAAGAGCACATACTTAGAAGATGGTTTAGTAACATTAATCTGTCCATTAGGAAGAAGTCCTAAGAACTGTTGAATTCATTCAACAATCCCTTATGAGCACAGCCTCCAAATGAAGGCTCTGGCTCTGATTCAACATGGCAGAGAAATGCTGCTGCCTGGAGGAGCGTATGAGCAAACCCCTGAGAACTGAGCTACTTACAGTGAAAGGGTGGTAGGGGGGACCGGGGGGAGCTCCTCGGGGCCCTGCTGGCGGAGGCAGCATGGACAGTCCTGTTGAAAAGATGCCAAGTGCGCTGAGGTTCAACCCCGGGATCAGATTGGCTTGTTGCTGGGAATAAAAATGGAGAAAAAGTTGAGGGGAGGAGACCTGAGAGGTCCAGCTTGCCTGGGTCAACCTCCATCTCTTGCCTGGGTGGCACCAGGGTCTCCTAATGAATCAGCTCCGCCCAGGCCCCGTGGGCCTCTTCCTCACCGTGTTGCAGGGGTGAGCTCTCCAGACCTCAACCTGACTGTGGCTTCCCTTCAAAGGTTCTCTGCTGCCTTGAGAGTGTCTACACATCTTAACACAGCAAGCAAGGCTCTTCCTGGGGACCCAGGCCACCTCACCAGCATCTCTCCTGCTAACCCTTTACCTCCACTCTGCCCGGTCGTCCTCCTCTCTCTCCTCTGGACCCCCCCCCCCAACACTGTCTACCTTGCAAGAAATGTGCTTCTCTCCCTCCTCACCTGGCTACATCCTACTCGTCATGTGGGTTTCACCTGAGCTTAGGTGTCCCCTCTTCGAGGAAGCCTTCTCTCACCCCAAAGGCCTCAGCTCAAGGTGCTCTCCTAACATGCCCACGTTTCCTTACAACAGCAGGCATCACATGGTATCTGAATGGCCTGTGTAGCTGCCTCTCCCCTTTTTAGACCACAGTTTCCTTATAGACAGAGACTGTCCTATTTAGTGCTGTGAGCTCAGTGCCTGGTACATAGTAAGTACTCAATAAATATTTGCTGGATGAATATGTTTAAAACATATTAGATTAATAGTTTTTCCTAACTCTATCCAGGGAAAGATCAGACCCTTCACTAAGATACCACTTATGTAAACTCCATTATCCATATTCAGAATGGTTCACAACCTTGGCTTCTTTACCATTTAGTTGCCAGCTTCATGATCATCTCACTTGCTAATTTCACATTTAAATATGGGGATGCTCACATAGGCTGCCCCTTCAGAGGCAGAGGAATGATGCAGTGCCCACCCTGGCCTGTATCCAACCTGTCCCACCACTGCCCCCTGAACGCTAAGCAAAGCTCTAACATTTTCTCTTTTCTTATCTGTGGCTCTAGGGTCACCCAGTAAGTTGTCTTCTTTCAGAATGTCTGGAATAGGAGAGCTAGGATCCTTGACCTTGATCCCATTCATGTATAAGATTTAGTAGTTCTGTTATTCACCTATCAATGCATGACTTTAGCCCAGACATGAATGAACCTAAGTGATATATATGCTCAGGGGAAGATGTCTGGAGCACCCAGACCCTTTGCAGCATTTCCAGGTGTTCATGGAAAGAGCTGTTTATCATAAGGAATCAAGATCACCAAAGAAGAAAATGAGATCAGCGGATGATACTTTCACAGACAAATACACACAAACAGGGGAGAAGTTCACACTGAAGTCTTCTCCTCGTTGTGCCTCGTAATTATGACGTGACAAGGGCTACTAAGGGGGGATTTGGGGTAAGGTGGGAGAGAGAGTACTGACCTGAGTAAGAAGGTCCTGTGGAAAGTGCTGCAGTGAGGAAACTGGGGCTGCGTTTAACCTACCTAGTCCTTCGTCAACATTTATTCTTCTGTGAAATGTTATATACAAAGTTTGGGATTTTCTTCAAAGTCATCCAAGGTGGGTGGGGATATGGATAAAGGTTCAGATGAAACAAAACAGGCCATGAGTTGGTAACTGTTGAAGTTGGATTATGGGCATATGAGAGCTTATCATAGCATCCTTTCCTGTTTTGTATATGTTAAAAAAATCACTACCATAAAAAATGAAAAAATTTACTCCTCTGAGCTGAGTTTGTGCTTTGATTGACGGACAAATATTTTTAAGATTTCTGAATGAACTTTAGAATGGTGTCTCTCCATTAAAAAGTTGGAACTAGTAGTAATAACAGGAAGAACAAACCCAAATCAGTCTGCTAGAAGTATTAGAACTGAGGTGGATGACAACATTTACTGGGTGTAAATACATCAGGGACTTCCTTCGTGGCGCAGTGGTTAAGAATCCGCCTGCCAATGCAGGGGACACGGCTTTGATCCCCGGTCCGGGAAGATCCCACATGCCATGGAGCAACTAAGCCTGTGCACCACAACTAATGAGCCCGCGCTCTACAGCCTGTGAGCCACAACTACTGAGCCCGCGTGCCGCAACTACGGAAGCCCGTGCACCCTAGGGCCTGCGTGCCGCAACTACTGAGCCCGTGTGCCACAACTACTAAAGCCTGCACGCCTAGAGCCCGTGCTCCACAACAAGAGAAGCCACCACAATGAGAAGCCCACGCACCACAACGAAGAGCAGCCCCCGCTTGCCACAACTAGCGAAAGCCCGCACGCAGCAACGAAGACCCAATGCAGCCAAAAATAAATAAAATTTAAAAATAAATTAATTAAAAAAATAAAAGAACAGATCAGTGAGAGATGAAAATCAGAAGTTATTTTTAAAGTATGTACTTTTAAAATTGGAAAATAGGGGAAAAAAACCCCACTTTTCTAACATACCAGCTATTTTGATTTTTATATATAGCCTTCCAGGCATTTTGACCCATATTATTTTACATAATTATAACCCTAGTTATATATACTTTTATATATTCTTTTAATTAACAATACATCATAAGCAATTCCTCATTTTAAAATCTTCCAAGTTGTGATTTCGTTGACTCCATACTATTTTGTCCAGTGCACTTATCATAATTTACTAGTTCGTTTCCTGATTATTCTAATGCCCTTGCCCCAAGAAGACATGAATAACTCTGCATACCTATTCTAAAGTGCTTCTTCACTTTCTGAATGGCAATTATGCTTAGAGAGGCTTGGGTCCTGCCTGAAAATACATGTGAAAACCAGTGGAGAAGAAAGCAGTAGGCACTTACATTAACAGCCAGCATATCATTTTCAAAGGCCTCACGCAGCTTCTTCATAATCTCTATTTCAGCATTGGCACAGGCCTCAACTGTGCCCTTCACAGTGATGGTTCTTTCAGGGTTGTATATGCTCAAATCCTGCAAGCTGGCCACCAGGAAAAAGAGAGAAATTTCCTTTTTTCAAAAGGAAAAATAAAATCCCAGAAGGATCACAAACAAGTCTTGGTGGAGGAGGCAGGGAGAAGACACCACACGCTGTGGCACAGAATATCTGCCATCTTATCTCAAATCTTTGTAGTGACTTAGATCAAATCCACAGTAGAAAATGTTTGACTGGTAACTATTTATGTATTTGTTTTGATGGTGTTGAATATAACCATATCACTTATGATTACATTCCGACTTTCAAGCAGATGAATGAGTTGGATATATCAAAATGCTCAAATTCTCCATTATTGGGCACAATTAATCTGAACAAGAGGCTTACGATGAGATTGTTATCTTGGTCCCTGTCTCGTGTTCAATTTTCTTCAAATTTCTGCCTTCTTTTCCAATCAGTCTTCCAACCAAGCCATTGTGGGCCAAGATCTTCAGAGGAATCTCTTCAGCTCTAAAAGACACAAGCCACATTTTAACATTTAAGGTGAACACAACGGTTGCCTCCCAAGAGCTATTACCCTCCTTGTTTCTTACAAATAGAAGCCATTTCTGTTCAGGTACCAAGTGGCCATGGGCTTTATGAGATGCTGGGTCCTTCACTAACTCTGGTGCGTGAATTCTGATTAACACACGCCAAATCATGGTAATTATACTCCCTTGTTGTGACTGGTTGGAAATGGGTCCATGAGAGAGATCTGGCCAACTAGGTATGAGAATTAAGTCTGTTGGGTGATTTCAGGAAGGTTCTCCTTGCTCTTAAAAAAGGCACAATGGATAATGACATCAGTCAGATGGTAGACTAGGAAGCTACAGGCCCTCCTACTCCCACTGAGACACCAAGTTGACAACAAAAGATAGGCTAGACCATCTCTCTAAGAACTCTAGAGATCAGGTGAGAAGCTACAGCACCCAGGCTTTTATAAAACCAAAAAGGGATTCAAGTAAAAGGGGTAGGAAATTTTGTGGCGTTTGGCATGCCTTTCATGCTCCTTCCCCTACACAGTATAGCAAGGGGAAACTGGGAGGAAATCCTCCATACCAGGGATCCTCCCCTGGGACAGAAACAAAAAACTGGACCATGATTCCCACGTTCTGGCTTGCCTGGGAGCTGCCCGAGTGATTGGTTTCTGTCTCGCCTGACTTAGAGTTGACAAGCCTGGTGCCAGAGTCTGGAAGCTGCTGAAAACAGAGGTGAACTGTTAGAGCTGCAGTTCCATAGTCAGAAGCCAGAGGGTGAAAGAGATCAGAAATGGTTTGAGAGGTCCTAGAACCTCCAGCCAGACTGATTAGTGACGATCTTCTCCTGAACAAAGCCAGTATGCAAAGACTGTGAGAGGTGTTTTTTTTTCAAATGCTCAAATCGCAGCAAAAAGTTATAAGGCATATAAAGAAATGGAAACATGGCCTAATCAAAGGATCAAAATAAAACTCCAGAAACTGACCCTAAAGAAATGCAGATCTATGAGCTACCTGACAAAGACTTTAAAATAGTGGTCATAAAGATACTCAATAACCTAAAAGAGAACACAGACAACTAAATGAAATCAGGAAGATGATGCATGAATGAAGTGAGAATATCAACAAAGAAAAAGAAACTATTAAAAAACCTAACAGAAATAACAGAACTGAAAAATACAATAACTGAACTGAAATATTCATTAAAAGGGTTCAACAGCACACATGATCAGGCAGAAGACAGAATCAGCAAACTTGAAGATCAGTCATGTGAAATCATCAAATGAGAGGAGAAGAAACAAAAGAGACTTTTTAAAAAGTGGAGAAAGGGACTTCCCTGGTGGCACAGTGGTTAAGAATCCACCTGCCAATGCAGGGGACACAGGTTCGATCCCTGGTCCGGGAAGATCCCACATGCTGCGGAGCAACTAAGCCTGTGCACCACAACTACTGAGCCTGCGCTCTAGTGCCTATGTGCCACAACTACTGAAACTCGTGCACCCTACAGCCCGCGTGCCGCAACTACTGAAGCCCGCGTGCCTAGAGGCCGTGCTCCACAACAAGAGAAGCCTGTGCACCGCAATGAAGAATAGCCCCTGCTCACCGCAACTAGAGAAAGCCCGCACGCTGCAAGGGAGACCCAACGCAGCCAAAAAAAATAAATAAATAAAGTGGAGAAAGGCTAAGGGACTTATGGAACATCATCAAGTGGATCAAAATACATGTCATTGGAATCCCAGAAGGAGAAGAGAGAGATGGTGCAGAGAGCTTATTCAAAGAAAACAGGCAGAAAACTTTCTAAATCTGAGACAACAAATGGACATACTGATTCAAGAAGCTCCAAGAACATCCAACCGGGATAAACCAAAAGAGAATTCCATTGAGATACATTATAACCCAAGTGTCTAAAGTCAAAGAGAAAATCTTGAAAGCAGCAAAGTGATTAGTAACATATGAGGAAATCTCCATAAGATTATGGATGGATTTCTCAGCAGAAATTTTGCAGGCCAGAAATGAATGGGATGACATATTCAAAGCACTGAAAGAAAAAACTATCAGGCTTCCCTGGTGGCGCAGTGGTTGAGAGTCCGCCTGCTGATGCAGGGGACGCGGGTTCGTGCCCCGGTCCGGGAAGATCCCACATGCCGTGGAGCGGCTGGGTCCGTGAGCCATGGCCGCTGAGCCTGCGCGTCCGGAGCCTGTGCTCCGCAACGGGAGAGGCCACAACAGTGAGAGACCTGCGTACCACAAACAAACAAACAAACAAAACAACTATCAACCAAGAATACTGCATCTAGCAAACTGTCTTTGAAAATGATGGGGAAATTAATATTTTTCCAGATAAACAAAAGCTAAAGGAGTTCATTACTATCAGATCAGCTCTACAAGAAATGCTAAAGGGAGTCCTTTAAGTTGAAATGAAAAGATGGTTCAACATATGAAAATTAATCAATATAATATACCACATTAACTGAATGAAGGACAAAACCCACATGATCATCTCAATTGATACAGAAAAAGCATTTGATAAAATTTAACAACTTTCCATGATTAATAACACCCAACAATTTAGGAACAGAAGGAAACTACCTCAACATAATAAAGACCACTTGTGAAAAGCCCACAGTGAACATCATATTTAACGGTGAAAAACTGAAAGGTTTTCCTCTAAGATCAGGAACAAAACAAAGATGCCCTCAGTATTTCTATGTAACATACTATTAGAAGTCCTATCCAGAGCAAGTAGCTAAGGAAAAAGAATAAAAGACATCTAAGTTGGAGAGGAAGAGGTAACATTATCTCTGTTCACAGATGATATGATCTTATATGTAGAAAACAAAGATTCCACAAGAAAACTGTTAGAACTAATAAACTAATTCAGCAACACTGTAGGATATAAAAATCAACATACAAAGAACAGTAGTGTTTCTATACACTAACAATGAACAATACGAAAAGGAAATTAAGAAAATAATTCCATTTATAATAGCATCATAAAGAATAAAGTATTGAGGAATAAGTCTAATTAAAGAAGTAAAAGACTTACACACTGAAAACTATAAAACAACGCTGAAAGAAATTAAAGACAGAAATCAATGGAAAGACATCCCGGATGCCTGGACTGGAAGACCTAAAGTTGTTCAGATGTCCACACCACCCAAAACAATCTACAGATTTGATGTAATCCCTATCAAAATCCCAATGGCAACTTTTGCAGAAACAGAAAAACTCATTGTAAAAATTTATATGGAGGGGCTTCCCTGGTGGTGCAGTGGTTAAGAATCCGCCTGCCAATGCAGGGGACACAGGTTTGAGGCCTGGTCTGGGAAGATCCCACATGCCATGGAGCAACTAAGCCCGTGTACCACAACTACTGAGCCCATGTGCCACAACTAGTGAAGCCTGCATGCCTAGAGCCTGTGCTCTGTAACAAGAGAAGCCACTGCAATGAGAAGCCTGCGCACCGTGACCAAGAGTAGCCCCCGCTCACCACAACTAGAGAAAGCCCACACACAGCAACAAAGACCCAATGCAGCCAAAAATAAATAAAGTAAATAAATTTATTAAAAAAAATTCATATGGAATCTCAAGGGACCCTGAATAATCAAAACAAGTTTGAAAAAGAACTCACATTTCCTGATTTCAAAACATATTGTATAGCTATGGTAATCAAAACAGTATGGTACTGGTATCAAGACAGAAAAATAAACCAAGAGGAAAGAATAGAGATCCCAGAAATAAATCCTTGCATATATGGTCAAATGATCTTCGACAAAGGTGCCAAGGCTACATCATGGGAAAAGGACAGTGTCTTCGAAAATTAACTTAGGAAAACTTGCAAAAGAATGCAGCTGGGGGCTTCCCTGGTGGTGCAGTGGTTGAGAGTCCACCTGCCGATGCAGGGGACACGGCTTCGTGCCCTGGTCCAGGAAGATCCCACATGCCGCAGAGCGGCTGGGCCCATGAGCCATGGCCGCTGAGCCTGAGCATCCGGAGCCTGTGCTCCGCAACGGGAGAGGTCACAACAGTGAGAGGCCCGCATACCACAAAAAAAAAAAAAAAAAAAAAAGAATGCAGCTGGACCCTTATTTCATATACAAAAATTAACTCAAAAGAGATTAAAGACCTAAATGTAAAACCTGAAAGTACAATTTTCCTAGAAGAAAACAAAGGAGCAAAGCTTCACGATAGTGAACTTGGCTACTGTTTTTTGGATATAACACTAAAGCACAGTTGACAAAAGCAAAATTAACAAATGGGACTACACCAAACCTAAAAACTTTTGTGCATCAAAGGACACACTCAACAAAATGAAAAGACAACCTATGAAATGGAAGTAAGTATCTGCAAATCATATATCTGATAAGGATGTGGAGAAGTCTGAACTCTTGTGAAAGGCTGGTGGGATTGTAAAATGGTGCAACTGGTATGGAAAACAGGTTCCTCAAAAAATTGGAAATAGAACTACTGTATGATCCAGCAATCTCACTTCTTAGTATATATCCAAAAGAATTGAAAGCAGGGTCTCAAAGAGATATTTCAAAACAGCACTATTCATATAGCCAAGAAGTAGAAGCAACCCAAATCTCCATCAATGGATAAATGAATAAACAAAATGTGGTATACACACACAATGGAATATTATTCAGCCTTAAAAAAGGAAATCCTACAACATGAATTCATTTTGAGGTCATTATGTTAAGTGAAATAAGCCAGTCACAAAAAGACAAATACTGTATGATTTCACTTATCTGAGTTCTCTAAAATAGTCAAATTCGCAGAACCAGAAAATAGAATGGTAGCTACCAGAGGCTGGAGGGAGAGGGAAAAGGGGAGTTGTTGTTTAACAGGCACAGAGTTTCAGTTTTGTAAGATGATAAAGTTCTGGAGATCTGTTTCACAATAATGTGAATATACTTAACACTACTGAACTGTACCCTTAAAAATGGTTAAGATGATAAATTTTATGATAGGTGTTTTTTTGTTTGTTTTTTTTTACAATAAAAAAAGTTCAAAAAAAAAGGGCGGGGGGGGGGGGAGACAAGGAGAGGATGCCTTCTCTTTCAACTTTTAAATAGTTTTCTGTGGGGATCCAAGGTCTGAAATCACTTCAGTCATCTTGTCATCATCAGGGGAGTATCAGACACCCTGAAGAAGGTAAAGCAGAAAGAAAAGTCATGGGCCTTTTAGTCTATGATTCAACTGACCTTTCAGTCACTCTCACATAATAAGGACTTCTAATTACGTGACATCATAATTGTTTCTTATTGCTTAAGCCACTTGTTATGTTTTCTGTTACTTGAGACCAAAAGCATTGAACAGATATTACTACTGCCTCAAAATACATGGATGTTTGAAGAAGCTCCACTAGAATGTGACTTACAGAGGGCAGGGTTTTTTTGTCAGCTTTGTCCACTGGCACATAGAACAGTGCCTGACAGACAGTATGTACTCAATAAATATTTGGTAAATGAATAGAAAGAAAGTTTAGAATCCCTATTCTCCTCCATCCTCCACCTCCTACTCATCTTCCTCACAGCTCAGCTTAAATGTCACTTACACAGGGAGGCCTTCTCTGAAATCCTCAAATCTCTTCTTGCCCCCTAAAACCTTGATTAGGGCCTCCAGTTACCTGCAGTTGTTTTCCACTGTAGCACCTCTCATAGCTGTGCTTAATTACTTACTGGTGTAATTATTTGTTTAGCAGATGTCTCTCCCACTGGATAAAAAAAGGAACTGGATCTTGTTCAGGGCTGTAGCCTCAACCCAGCACAGTGCTCAGCAAGGTGCCGCACTCAAAAAAAAAGTATTTCAAAGACAGTCAAATTCTATCTTGGCTCTACACGAATACTTCAAGAATCCAATTTATACATCAGTCTTTTTGGTTCTTCAGAATATTGTCAGATGCTTACATCTAGCTCAAAGGACCAAGGAGGGTAACATTTATAAAATTCTCAATAACTTAGATGAGGGAGGGGCTTCTTCAAATTAAGACACAGCATGTGGGGGGTTTCAAAAGCCCCAAATAGTAAATAATTAGTTAAGTGAAATGTTAGAGTCCCTTATGAAATCTAAGAATAGATTTGCAACGTTTTTCTTTTAGGAACTACTTTCATCTTCTTGGTTTTGGAACACTATTCTTTGACATTGTTTGCTAAATCAGTTTTATATTCAATTCATCCCTCACTGCTTCTTTTTTTTTTTTTTTTTTGCGGTACACGGGCCTCTCACTGTTGTGGCTGCTCCCGTTGCGGAGCACAGGCTCCGGACGCGCAGGCTCAGCGGCCATGGCTCACGGGCCCAGCCGCTCCGCGGCATGTGGGATCTTCCCGGACCGGGGCATGAACCCGTGTCCCCTGCCTTGGCAGGCGGACTCTCAACCACTGTGCCACCAGGGAAGCCCCCTCACTGCTTCTTTATTAAAACTGCCACACATGCCTGTAAGTGGATTTTGCCAAACAAACATACAGCCTTTTTTATTATATTGCCTATTCCGTTACCATTAATTTGTTTATAATACAAATTAATAAATTTGTATTACTAAATTATACAAGTTACTAAGAACTGTATTTGTCATTCAAATTGGTACAACACTCAGGAATCCTAAGAAATATTTTGTAAAAGAAATGGACAGGGGGAGAGAGAAAAACAAAGAAGAATGAAGTAGCCACTCAGATACCAGTTTCTACTATTTAAGGAAACATAATCCAATTTTAAGAGTGCAAGTGGCTTAGGAGCATGGTGACAAACCCCTTTTCCAGCATAGTAAATGATGGTTTTGACAACAATGTATTTTCTGTATCTGCCCAGTCCAATATGATAGCCATTAGCCATACATGCGATTATTTAAGTCTGAATGGATTAAAATAAAATATTCAGTTCCTCCATTGCACTAGTCACATTTCAAGCACTCAACAGGAACACATGGCTACTGGCTATCGTATTGAACAGTGCAGATACAGAACATTTCCATCACTGCATGGCCCTGGACAGCACGGGTCTATACGTTCCTACCAATAATTATTACCAGTGAGTGATGGAAGCATTAGGCTCACCAAGAGAAACATACAAGTAGAGAAGCAGCCATGTTATAAACATAAAAGATCTATTTCCCACCGTATTCTCTTTAGGAACAAATTTCTGAAAAATAATCCTTCCCCTGCTCTCTTTACTAAGAAATAGATTTACAGCTTTTTAAAACTTTCCTGGGTTAAATGAATGACAACCTAATCTTTTTTTCTGCTGAGTGGTCTGTGCATTGCATGCAAACTTACAGTTTGGTCTCATCAGCCTCTTTCTGCATGATTTCGAGAATCATGCGGCATGCTTCAGAGGTTCCCTCTGGGGTGGCATGGATGGTGACAGGCTTCTCTGCAGCCCCAGAGTTCTCCTTTCTATGGATGTCTACCCTGCAGGAAAAGAATCAGGAGCCATAGCACAGCGTCATCTGGGACTGGATCCTAGTCCCAAGAATGCATCGCACTGGCCAATGTACAGCAAGGACACAGACAGACCAGGAAGTGTCATGAGCACGTTTGCAACCAATGCCATTCTCCAAGAAGGCGGCAAGCAGTGCAGGGGGTCTTGTGCCAAACCCAAATTCTCGGCAGCTCCACTGAGAAGGGAATCTTTCTTACAGGAGTGCCACTGGGCAAAGGCACCAAGGCAACGTGGTAATGAAGCCAGTTTGGTCAATGAAGTATGTTGTGTAGTCTTTCCAATGATCTTAGAAGTGAAGAGTAAAGTGAGCGGGATAATACTGCACGTTGGCACAGTGCCGGTCTCTGAACTGATTGCAGCTTTTAAAAGCCATATGTTAATCCAACTCCACCAAATTCAAGCAAGCTTTATGTATCTGAGTATGGACAGAAAACAGAGGCATGCCCTTTCTCTGCCTAAGTTTTTGGTTTCCTTGCCACCGGCAGCCTGCCTTCTTCCAGGCTCTTAAAAACTAATGGCTCAAAAGCTTGATGACTTTATCAGACTTCTTTGGGTACTTGTGGCTCTATTTGTTTTTAACTTTCAAAATCACATAATTGATTGTATCCTTTTTTACTCTGGCTGTCAGAAAGCCCAAATCCAAGTCTCTGGCCTATTTCTAAAAAAATGGGCACACACTTTGAGAACTAACTCACTTGTATTTAAACTTGCTGCATTTTTTTAAATGCTTTTTTTTTAGTTACTTTATTTTGTTTTTTGGACACACTGCGCGGCACGCGGGATCTTAGTTCCCCTACCAGGGATTGAACCCAGCGCCCCCTGCAATGGAAGCGTGGAGTCTTAACCACTGGACCGCCAGGGAAGTCCCTAACCTTGCTGCATTTATAAAGCCACTTTAAATAATCTTTGGAACAAAAAGACATACAAATAAAAATCACTTTCTCAGTGAAGAAAACTTGGGAAAAAAGGGGACTGATTTTAAAATAAAGGAAACACCACATAGTATTTGCCCCCTGTACTATCTCATCATTTCACTCCTATGATTTTAAACTCTGGGACTCATATAAGTGTCCATTATTTGGAAGTAACTCATTCACTTTGCAGAAAACAGTATTTTCTCTTTCAGGTTACAAGACACTCAATATCCTGAATAAAATGCACTAGGCATGTAAATAACAAATATTTGTCAGTAATTTGGTGCTTTGTAATTTAAGTGCTTTGTAATTTCCTTCAATCTGCCTGACTGTCCTAATTCTCACAATACTCCTGGCTTACAGAAGAAGCAATTGGTGCTCAGAGACCTGAACATTTTTTCTAAGATCATATAGCTATTAAGTGGTAAAACTTGAACAAGGGTCTTTGTTTTCAAGACCTGTGCTTTGTTCATTACATCATGCTGTGGTCTTATGAACACACAAAACTCAGCAACCTCACAAGTCACTTTATCCACTACAATTCCTACTACCAATTCAGTCTCCTTAAACAGAAAACTAAACATAAGACTAATGTACTTTATTTATTGCTCAATGTAACAGTGACTCACCCATTTCCTTTATGTAGCTATTTGCGAGACTCCCTAGGTGGTCTCAAAGAATGACTACCACCCAGGGCTCTGACGCAGGAGAGGAGGCAAGAGCTAAGATACGCGGGTTCAAGGGTCCCATAAAGTTCAGCCCCATACCTCTGTTGTTTTAAAAACATGTAGATGTATTCACAGGTATCAGATAGCTTATGAGAACAATTCTTGACTGTGAGGTCATTAGTACCTTGTTTATGAACTATTAGTGTTTCAGGGTATGACCTTTAGGTCACTGGCATGAAAGCTCATTAAAGCCCCTGGGCTTTGTGTTAGTCTGTTAGTAGTTCCATTTAAAGAAGCCATAGTCCCATACAGCACAGCCCCCCGCTGCTGATGCAAGCAATAGCAACCTGGGAATGGCCGGGACCCACCAGCACTCAGGGGACCCCTCAGAAGGAAGCAAAGGAAGCCCCGGAGGCACGTACCGGGACTGGGTCTGCTTAGTGATGTTCTTTATGGTCAAGCCCTCCTTTCCGATGATGGCACCAACAAACTGGGTGGGGACCAGGATCCGCAGCGGGAAATCAATCTGTCTGGCCTGAGAAGAGCCCCCAGGGGCATGGCCTTGCTCCCGGGAAGAGTGGTCCCCACGCTGGGCTCGCTGAGGGGGCGAAGGGGAGCTCACCTCTTCATCCGGGATGTAGGAAATCTTGAAGGAGTAGTTCTCAAACTGATGCCCGCTTAGCTTCTCGATGGCTCTGAAATGCAGCAGGGGCAAGTGAGCTTTGTTAGAGAACAGTGTTGGAGAAGACCCCCCAGGGTCAATGGACCGGTTCATTCACTCTCCTTTACTAGTTGCCTACGTGAGTGCCGTCCTCGGCACTAAGGATGCAGCGGTGAGCAAGACACGTGCCGTCTCTGCTCCCTCAGGGCTTGTGGTTAACAAATTAAACACGTAATTACAACGTGCAGGCCTGGTCAGACTTGATATACAATGTGCCAGTCTGCTTTTTTCCACCACTCAAGGCTGTATCCCCATCATCAAAAACTCTTTGTAAAATATTGGCATAAAATTGTCCTTTTTTAAAAATTTTAATTGTAATACAGTTATTACTGAAAATTCAGAAGTAGATAAGCACAAATAAGAAAAACATCCTAGCCCATCCTATAGCTTTCTTAAATATAAATATGTTATTATGTATGCAAATGGATTAATACCATACATACTACTTTATAACCTTTAAAAACAGTTAATACTCTAAACAGTTTTCCAAATGATTAAATACCCTGCAATTCAGTTTTTACTGGCTGTTTCACATTCTATTGATTTGCCATCATTTTTGCAACTGATTCTCTATTGTTTTTTATATACATATATATATATATAAATGTTTCTAATCTTTTACTACTGCATACAGTATTGTCATGGGCATCTTTGCAACTACAGCTTTGCAAACAGGACGACAAATTCCTAATGGAATTGCTGGGTCAGAGAGTAGGCAGAATTCTAACATTTTAAGTCATTATTGCTCAGTATCCTTCTGGAAAGGTTTCAACATGTACTATCCCATAGCAGTTAAGAGAGCACTTGTTTCCTTGAATCCTCAGAAGTACAAAGTATTATGATTTTAAAAGACTTATCAATTTGATAAATCCCACTGTTGCATCTTAAAAACTATACATGAAGTGCAACCATTTTTTCACGTGTCTTTGGCAGCATGTGAAAAAATGAACCCTCTTCTACAAGGTTATTGTTTAGGGTTTACGAATTTATTACAAAGCAGCACTTTTTGAATTCAATAAAAGCAACAAAGTAATATCATGTACAGAGGGCCTACCTAAGTAGCAGATGGACAAGAACTGTAAAGGTTCAGTTGTTGGTATATGTATCCTGCTTACATACGTGTGCAAAAGTCAACAGCAAATGACTACTGCCTTTTTCAATGCAACATTAACATTTTGAAAACCAGTGGTATGAGAATGGGTTAACCATGTATTCATGGGTGTGGCAACCTTGAAAAAGAAATAAAAGTATAATCCTGGGACATGTAACCAATACAGATGTTATGCCACATGTGACCATAATTCTAGTTACAATGACCTGACAGGCACTTCATGGACCCTCTACAAAATGGAACTTGTTTTTGTTGTTGTTGTTTTTTAAAAAAATTCAGTCCCATTTGTGTTAACAGCCAAGCTCACAATTAACCAACACTGAAGAAATGTAGCCATGAGTGGGATTAGGAGGTGAATGTGAGTAGGAAAAAGAACCTGAGCCAGGTGCTCTTTGATGAACCACTCCTAGATGACAATGTTCCCTTAGGCTGATGTCACTAAGGTGGATCCCTCTTTTAATATTCATAGAGGGAAAATGAGGTTTCAGCATCCATTCAATGAGTTTGGACAGAAGTGGGCTTGGGCTTCTTCCTCATGGTGCATGGAGGAAGCTCCAGGTGGAAGTGGCCATCAAAGCAGACTCTAGTGGACACAATGTCACAGACGTGGTGCCCTCTATTCCTGACTATATCAAGATGCAGCTCCCACCTCGGTTTTGATGCCAAGGCTCAACATTTTTCAAGATAAAAATCTCTGTACAATCAACAAACAGACACTCTGGTATAAATGCCCTGGGGCTCCACTGATGTGTCAAAGTTCTGCATCTTTTCAGAAAAGGTTTATAAATACAGGACTCAATGGAATTCAAAGACAAGCTCCACTCCCCCCCCACGCCCAAATTTGAAGGGAAATAAGCCCAAATCCACTTACGTTTTTGCTTCTTCTCTTGTTGCATATGTGACGTTGACAACGGCAGTTTCTGTGTCTGTGTTGACTAGGAAAGAAGCAAAAACTACATTGTCATAGAAAAAAAAAAAGCTGCCACCCTCTGGCTAATGTAAATAAACTTATTTAGAGAAAAATGCACAAAAAAACGTCACTGCCCTATCTCTTAGAGTTACTTGAATCTCTATCTTTATTCATGCGCGTTCATAGGAATTTGTAATCAACTGTATATACACATTTGTAATCCATTGTATATACAACTCAAAACTACATTTTCACTAATTTTATCAACACTTTTGCACATGTATATGTATATGCACATTTTCTTTGGATTTTTCATTTTTAATGCCTTCATAAAATTGCAGCAAATAAATGTGCCATGACTTTTGCCTAACCATTCCTTAATTGTTGACAAATGGGTTATTCCCAGTATTTGCTATTCTGACTAGTGTTGATAAAAATCACCACTGTTGCAAATATCACTTGATTTGTGTTCTTCTGAATTATTTTTTTTAGGGTAATTTAGAAAGAAAATAATTGGTAAAAGAACATAATGCTTTTTAATGATTGTTTTCAGATTATTCTCCTAAAAGTTTGTATCAATTTATTGTACCACTATGAGTTTTGTTATAATTTGCATTTATTTAAAAATAACTGGATATATGTATAAAATAATAAGAAAGTATTTTAATTTTAATTATTCATTCATGGATAAGGTTGAACTATTACTATTTTTGTTCCCCTCTGATAGACCTCCTTGACTGACTGTGTGAGTTAAATCTAGTAACTGTGTACAATGAATAAAGAAAGTTGACAATTCCAACCCACTTGACTGAAGAGAACACATAAATTCTAAGAGTGGTTAATAAGGGGTCACTCTTGTGAGTTGCTTTATCTTGATTCATAATTGCTTGCCTCTTCTTCCAAAGTCTGACATAAAAAATGAATTCAAACAGCAAGACAAAACTTTCTCAATCTAAGTCAGTAAACTTAAACCAAAAATACTGGTTTCCCCAAAACCAGTAAACATAACTAAATCACATCCTCCCCCACTAAAACATTTAAGCTATTGGGAGACTTGGAATTAACAACATTAAAGTGAGGATAATTCAAGAAAACCACAGTAGAGGTGCTTTTCAAAATAATAATAAAACCCTATAGCGCAGGGATCCTTAATCTTTTTTTATTATTATTATTTTTTTTTGCGGTACATGGGCCTCTCACTGTTGTGGCCTCTCCCGTGGTGGAGCACAGGCTCCGGACGCGCAGGCCCTGTGGCCATGGCTTACAGGCCTAGCCGCTCCGCGGCATGTGGGATCTTCCCAGACTGGGGCACGAACCCGTGGTCCCCTGCATCGGCAGGCGAACTCTCAACCACTGCGCCACCAGGGAAGCCCTTTAATCTTTTTTTAAAAAAACATTTATTTATTTATTTATTTGGCTGTGCTGGGTCTTAGCTGCGGCATGCAGGATCTTCGTTGTTGCATGCAGGCTCTTTGTTGAGGCACGGGGGATCTAGTTCCCTGACCACGGATCGAACTCAGGCCCCCTGCATTGGGAGCCTGGAGTCTTATCCACTGGACCACCAGGGAAGTCCTGGGATTCTTAATCTTGAATCCATGTTAGAGCTTCAGGAATTCTTTACTCACCCTCCCCACTTCCCTGCAAATATTCAAAATTGTGGGTACGTGGATTTTTCTGGCTTATAATTTCCATATGATTCTCAAAAAGGTTAAAGACCACTGTTATCCAATAACTTCAAAGTAGCTGCAGCCCTTATGGGGAGGGGAGGCATAATCCTCAGGAGGGAACTGCCACTGAGATTTACGTGTCACCGGTGCTGAGCCCAGCCCTTGCCTTGGCCTGGGGGTATTCGTTTTGCTCTCTAATACACAGAGAGGTCCTCATAGTGCAAAATAGAGAATGTGCAGCCCACAACCATCCTCTTTTGGTGCTGACACACTGAATGCTACGAGGCCTCATATCTGCACTTCGTAGTGCTACAGATGAGGTTGAAGACTCCAAAACGGGAGGAAGGCTGGCTTTGAACCTCCCGAATAAAGCTATCCACTAGAAGTCTCAGATTCTCAGATTTTGTTCTACTCCTTAGTCATATTCTTTGTTCTTGAAAGACATCTGTCTTCAGGAAATCAGACCTGTGATTCTGGGAAAAACTGAGCTCCATTGAAATACTTTATTTCATTGGACATGAAAGCTCTCCTTAAAATCCTACTGAAAATGTTTTCCTGCTGAATCAGGAATCACCTATGAAACAGAACAAAACAACACCCCAGTACTTCTATCCCGTAGCTGTGAGGCAGCTAGAAACTGGGTGCTCTCAGGGCACAGGTGCCATTGGAGCTGTGAACTGCCCCCAGGGACCTGGAGTATTTCTTCTTTGCATGGCACTGTCCTAAGTTTAATAACATGGTCTTAGTTAGTAACTTCTACAGGTTCATGTCTGGAAGGTCATCCTGCCTACTAAATCCATTCCTTATTAGAATGTCTTCTTTTCCATTTGAGGGAAATAACAAGAACTGAGAAAACAGAATCCTTGTAAATCATGTCTTCCTTCTGAGCTCTTTCCCTTCACCTTTGGGTATGGGCAGTCAGCAGTATGAAACTGCCTAATAATATTTTTAATATTCAGGAGTGGAGAGCATCTGAATAACTACTGCTTTAAAACTATTATATTAATTATACTGGCGGATAGAACAGACTGCATATGAGAAAATGGATTCTCTGTGATTTTTCCTAAGTGAACTTTAACCATTATGTATGACTCCACTGTCTGTAAATATTTATTCAGGTTCTCTCTGGGTGCCCCAACTATTCAGTGATACAGGAAGGGTAAATTTATTCTCCCCATTATACACATGTGGAAACTGAGCCAATAAGGTTAAGTGACTTTTACAAGGGCTCACAGTCAGTAAGTGACTGAATTCATAGTCTGCTTTCTAGGTCAGTGCAAAAATAATCTTTATCACATGTTACTGCCTGTCCTATCAGGAGCTTAGAATCTACTTTTCAGGGACTCTTAAATAGCTACATAAGATATAAGCTGAGGTACCCTTTTTTTTTTTTCTTTAAAAATCATAGCACTTCATGTTTTAGAAGACAAAAATAAGGGCGGCAGGAAAAAGAATATATGTTTTCTGGGGATTTACAGCATTGTTCCTAAGACAGAGGCTCTCAAATGAGTACACACAAAAATCACTTGGGGGTGCTTGTTGAACATACAGATTCATGACTTCTTCCCCCGTAGTCTTAATTTGTAGGTCTGTCTACGGTGAGCCCTAGGAATCTGCATTTTCCCAAGCACTCCAGGCGATCTGGGGTAGGAGTCCTACACCTTGAGAAACACTCAGCACAAGATATTAGGGATATGTTATTCTTAACCAGGAAGAGGAAAGCTGTAATAGTGTAAATCCAGTTACTTCCAAGTGAATTAAGCTTCCCCCACCCTGACAGCATTTGTCCGGTGCTTGAGTACATTAAAGAGTATAAGAAAAATAGCCTGAAAACCATTCTTTGAAAAAATCGATATAGACGGATATAGACATCTCTCACATACAGATATACAAACATACACTCTAGGAAGCTTGCTTCAAAGGAATTTGAACTTATTACTTGTCCTTGGATTTGACCCGACCTATAAGAAATAACAGGTAACATCCCTCTCAAAATTCAATAGGCTAATTTCGTCACTTATTACCTTGTTCGACATTCTCCACTGTCCCATACTGAGCCAAAAGTCCATCCAACACCTGAAAAAGAAGCTTTGCTGTCAGAATTTCAGGTCTTCCATAAAAGCAGCTAGAACTGAATAAATGTACAAGACTTTCATGTGCTTATTGGCTCTCAAGTAATCTGTTCACTGAGGAAACACAGCAGAGCTTCGAAGTCTTAGTAATTGTTAACAATCACGTTCATCATGATGGTTGGAACCCACTTGCTGCTTTTGAAATGAGACGCAGAATAATGTACAAAGATCACTTCTCCTTTCTGGAAGATTTAACCTTCTTCCTTCAGTTTTCCTTTAGGGATCTCCTTATTTTACAAAGTAATGAGATATGTATATGTTCAAAATTTTCCACAATGAAAATTTTTTTTCTTAAAGGAATAAAAACATTAGACAAAACATTCTGTTTCCTTTAAGGCTATTTTGATTTTGTTTGGGTTGGGGAACATGGGGCAGTATGTTTTCAATAATGCAGTAAAGCCACTCCTCATATTCTAGCTTATTTTATTTCAAGGTAACAATCTTGTAAGAAGTTTTACAACTCCGAAAATATGTCTTAACTGTTATTCATAGCAACTAATTCAAAATAAACAAAAAACTTGCTCAAACTAACAAAGAACCTTCTATTCTTATGGGTTTTCCATTTAGTTTATTTTTCCCCAAATCGTAATTTAGAAAGGTAAAAATCTTTTATAAAATCATGGGATAAAAATCACAAGCAAGGTATGTATTTTGTTTCACAGTTTGTCTGTTGATGCTTGGTTTCTGAGAAGACAGAACATAAGGGATCAAAGCGCACATCCTGCACAACGAAAGGGACAAATCTGACCCCAAACTCAGGGCAGATCATGCACATTAGGGGCACTGAAGAAGGGAAAGTCTGAGGACCTCTAATTCCTAAATGTGAAAGGGAACTATAAAAAAGGGAGAAAATCCCTTATTAACCCATTAAAAAATAAAATGAGGAAAGAGAGCAGGAAGATAATAAATATAGAAATGACATTGGCCTACCTCCCACTGCAGGTGAGGAGGGATGTTTCGAATCTGAATTTTCCTGCTCCTGTAAAAGATAAAAGCACAGACACAACAAACAGGCTTAAGACCACAGTTTGAGTTTACTTTCTCACTATGTTCACCAAGACACCAGCAAGGGATTTTGATTGTGAATCAAGAACATCTTGTTTTAAGCCATTCGTCAATTTCTCCCTTTATGTCTGTTAGTATTTGCTTTATATATTTTAGGTGCTTCTATATTGGGAGCCTAAATGTTAATGAGTGCAATATCCTCTTCTTGTATTGATCCCTTTATCATTATATAATGCCCTACTGTATAGCACAGAGAATTACACCCAACATTTTGTAATAAGCTATAATGGAATACAATCTGCAAAAAAAAAAACCACACACACACAAAAAATGAATGACTATGCTGTACACCTGAAACTAATGTAATATTGTAAATCAATTATACTTCAATTTAAAAATTAAAAGAAGAAAAAAAAAGAGCAGCTTGTTTTAAAACTTTCAATTAGGGACTTCCCTGGTGGCACAGTGGTTAAGAATCCGCCTGCCAATGCAGGGGACACGGGTTCAATCCCTGGTCTGGGAAGATCCCACATGCTACGGAGCAACTAAGTCCATGCACCACAACTACTGAGCCCACGTGCTGCAACTGCTGAACCTGTGTGCTGCAACTACGGAAGCTCGTGCTCGGCCTAGAGCCTGTGCTCCGCAACAAGAGACGCCACTGCAATGAGAAGCCTGCGCACCACAATGAAGAGTAGCCCCCGCTCGCTGCAACTAGAGAAAGCCCGCGCGCAGCAATGAAGACCCAATGCAGCCAAATAATAAAAAAAAAATAAAATAAAACACAGCTGTTTTAAACAAATAAATAAAACTTTCAATTACTTTGAGGAAAAAAATAAAGAACAAACCCAAGAAGTCTGAACAAGCTAAAGAAACAGGTTAGTTAGATGCAAATCTGCCTTTTCAATTTCCTACCAAAATAGTTAGAATTTAAATTGCCACACATGTTCTAATTATAGAATTATTCCCTTCCTCCTCAACATACATAGTCCTGCAAGTGACCCTACCCCAAAAGGTACCTAGGCTCAAACATGAGAGATGGAATACATACACAGTAGGTTTAAAGAGGATCTTACCTAACAATGCAGAACTTCCTTTTCAAAAATTATTTTTATTTCTAATAGGTAATACAGTCCTAATTCAAAAATCAGGACACTTTAAAGAGGTATTCCATGAAAAGTCTTACTCGTTGCTTGTGTAGCCTTCAGTTCCTTTATGCAAATACTAGTAAATACAAATATACAATCCTATTTTCACCTTTTCTTATAGAAATATTTGCATATTCTGCACACTCACTGAATCTTGTTTTTTTCACCTAACAGTAATGTCCTGAAGATCTTTCTACATTGGCAGATAGAGAACATCCTCATTCTATTTTACACTACTCGGATGTACCAAATATCCATCCCCTATTGATGGATATGTGGGCCTTCTCCTGCCTTTTTATTCAGAAGATTTTTCTTTTTTTCTAAGATATCTGATAACTTTGAGTGATTTAGATCATGTCTTGTTTTTACTTAAGCGTTAAAATTAGATAGAAAGAAGAATAGAAATACGAAGATAAGAATTTTTCTATCTTTGGAGAATATGTTAGATCCCAGAAAGAAAACACAAATCAGCATTTAAATATTAGAAGAGGTCATTTCAATGGAAGGGCTTGGCACTGAAATCCCATAAATATCGCCTTTGGGGGTTGCAAGAGAAGAGATGTGGTGGCCAAAGTGCAGCCCCATTACTTTTCCTTTCCTTCTTGTGTAAGAGGTATCAAATAGTTGCTATATGCAGCCACACATTTCTCCATGGCTTTAATCTGGGCAATAGCCACAGAAAGAAATGTTACAATTCATGCAGAGAGGAAAAAGGAGAGAGACAGAGAAGTACACAGACAGGGGAAACAACAAACAAATAATGAAGGAACTGAGGGGCTCCTGTTTCCTCTGATCTTTTTTTTTTAATTAAGGGGGACCCCATCCCTCTGTTCTAGATCCCATATACTACTTCTGTCTTGTTTTATTTTTAAAAAAGAGAACGCATTCATGCTTTACCAGAGCTGCCTAAATGACTATACAAGCCATTCTGTAGAACCTCTAATCTTGTGTCAGGATAGGAAGGCGAAAAAAGAACCAGGAACTAATTTCTGCTTCTGTGCTATGAAGGCTCATTCCTGACACTGCCTTTGGCAAGACTTCATAATAAAACTGCTGACACCATCCCATACAGTGGCTACATGGAATGCTCCACAAAGGATGTCACAAGCCTAACTATTTATAGAAAAGGCATCATAATTTACAAGAAAATTGCATATTTCTAAAGAAGAATATTTTTGTTATCTCCAAGTATAAATAAACATTGACTACAACTGCTAAGCAAGAACTTATTGATAGAAATCCTATGGGAAGAAACTTCTGCATAGACACTAAGATTTGAATAGAGGAAGATACTGTTGCATTGTTATGACAAAGAATGCAAATAATCTAAATATCCACAAGCAGGGAGATGAATAAGTAAATCATAGTAGAGTCATAATACTGAACATTATACAGCTGTTAAAAAGAATGAAGTAGGGCTTCCCTGGTGGCGCAGTGGTTGAGAGTCCGCCTGCCGATGCAGGGGACGCGGGTTCGCGCCCCGGTCCGGGAAGATCCCACATGCCGTGGAGCGGCTGGGCCCATGAGCCATGCCGCTGAGCCTGCGCGTCCGGAGCCTGTGCTCCGTAACGGGAGAGGCCACAACAGTGAGAGGCCCACATACCGCAAAAAAAAAAAAAGAATGAAGTAGACATGTATCCACGGTCATAGGACACTCTTCAAGGCATAATGTTATAAGATGAGCGCTAATTACAGATTAGGTTTGATCTGTTTTTTAAGAGCACAAAACAAAACTGTATGTCATTAAGTGTATATATATGTAAATGCACAGAAAAAGGTAGCTACAAACATTTGGTTGGTAAAACGGGACATGTACTTTTTATTTTAGCTGCTTCTGTCTTGCTTGCTTTTTAAAAAAAATGACATGTTCATGTCTCACTTACTTTAAAAAATTAACACTTAAAACTCCTACCAGGGCTGCTTTCATGAATCGAAAAGATTCATTTCTTTAAAGTATCCTGGAACTCGCTTTTAAAAAAAAGAGAAAAACCCTCTTATTTTCTCCATAATTATCAACAGGTTAGGTATCCTTCTTGAAATCTTATTTAACGAAGTATTAATTTGTTTGGCAAACCCCTTTGTTCACAGGGTGTAAATAATAAAACTCTGCCCAGTCCAGATGATCCCGAATCCTAACTGAATGGGTCTAAAACAATGATGCTTCCCTGTAATATCTGGTGTGAGGACTGCACATCAGGCAATCAGTTGAGTAACTGGAACGTTCGTTAAGCAGGATTCTCTAACAAGCTAGTGTGTCGCATCTCTAATTTTAGAACAGGATTTTAACCCAGGAACGAAATTTTAACCCAGAAACGAAAAGGGGAAATGGAGATCACTGCAGTAGAACCCATTCAACTGGAGTTCAGTCAGGTCATCTGGGAGAACATCCTGAGAGACTGTCTTTCAGGATCAGGAGTGACCAGGATCTTTGGGATCTGCTAACTTCCATGACATCGTCTGGACACTGTGCCTGCTTGTCAGGGCACCCAAGATGCCCAACCCCTTTTTCCCTGGGAGGGATGTCTGTGTGCTCTTCAAAACCCAGCTCATACTTGCAGACAATTCCAGGGCATCTCCAAAAAAGAGTTGTTTCTGTGCACTCACTCTTAAGTTTTTATAACAGCTCCCTCTTTGCTATAATCACTTATCTGCTGGCGCTGATCCTGTCCTCACTGGATTGGAAATTTCCTCAAGGACAGGCTTCTTGTTTACTAGTCTCCTGTCCAGCAAGAGGCCAAGCACATAGCAGAAGAGGAGAACATGGAACTCTGGGGTCTGGGAAAAGCACTGCTATTTCTGGCTGTTGTCTGTTTATGAGGCGGACCTTCTGGACCCTACCTGGGAGGGCACAGGCTGTCCTTTTCTCCTTTGCCAGGTAGTAAAGGGGAGAGGGAAGACTTCTTTCCCCTCTTTCCTTTAGAGAAGAAACCCAGTGCTCAGCTCAGTCTCGAACAACAAATGTGGATCTTTCTCCCTTTGAAATCCATAAAAGTGTGCCCTGCTTGCAAACAAGCCCAATTTACACAATAACTTAGGAAAGTGATTGGTTTTAAGAAAATAGTTCTTCGTTCCTTAAAAAAAAAAAAAGAATAACCTCACCGTTCCTTTAGTTTAAAAAAGAAATCAAGCTTCTCTAAAAATACATAATTGACATTTCTCATCCTCTCCACCCAGAACCATTACAGCCAGCTCCTAGCTGGCCTGCCGTCTGTCTTACTTTCCCCTCCTCTCCCATCCTTCCCACACTTAGTGACTTTCTAAAACACAAATATGACTGGTTGCTTCTGCCTTCTTTGAATGACTCCCTGTCACCACATCCAAATTCCCATTCATGACCCTGTTACTGTCCCGTTCCCCATCTCTTTATCTTTAAACTCTCTTGCCCCAGCAACTGCTCTAAACTTTGGGCTCTTACCCTTCCATCCAAAATAATTTGTCACACCTGTAGTCTATATGCGTGCCAGGTCTGAGCCTTCAACATGCTCAGTCCACCTTAAAAACAAGAGTAAACAAAGGCAGTAAGGAACATGATTTTGATTTTAAAAAAATTTTAACTGAAAACAGAATAAGACCTGCAGTCAAGCTATTAATATAGACACACAGGCTCTCTCCCCAAGGCTCTGGGATTCAGGAACTCAGAATTTCCCACTTTCATATTCAAGTAAGTGTGTTCAGTGGAAAAGAGCACGTAGTTCAGTCTCTACACATCCAGGAAAAGAATAATATAGCCCGACAGCTATTCTGCTTGGCTGAGGAACTGGCCATTTTGATGGATTCTATATTCTGGTTAATTGGTGACAACGGTATACACATGTAGACCATCAAATCTTAACTACAAACAAAAAAAACTTAACCACAGCTCACCTAAGGCTCTTCAATGTGTAAGTGCCTCAGGGTACTTTTCATGAATATGTTATTATCTTTGTACTGTAGATGCCCAGAGGAAGTGGAAAGCTCTGAGTGAACTTCAGATAAAACTAGATGTCCACTGTTATGAATTTCAAGGACCTGGCAGAAGTTATTGTGTATGGTAGAATCTGTTGCTTAAAATATCTGGGCAATCAGCTGGGGAAGTAAAATCATATTTAATTGTCAAGGAATCTCTTATTTTGAAGAATCACTCCACATCTGTGTGTGTGTGTGTGTGTGTGTGTGTGTGTGTGTGTGTGAAACGCCTGTTTGCTTGTGAGGTGGATAATGCCATCGTTTTAATTAACCACAAGTCTGAACTCTAGCCCAGGCACTGACCATGCTGGGGGCCTGAGTAGGGAAGACTTAACATATATTGTGGACTCCCACCTCATAGGATCTCAGATTCCATTTGAAAATTAGGCAAGCTAAGGATCAGAAGATGTCCGGGAAAACTGTGGGCAAGAGAAGCAACAGAGGAAGCAAAAGGATCCTATAAGAGAGTCCTTTGGGGTTCAGTGAGAGATCCTACCCAACTAGGTCCCATCTGTTTCCATAGCAATTTTGAGCTCCATCAGATGACACTGTGGTTTTATTCTTGCAAGGAAATCAAACCACCATGGAATGTACATTATCTAGAGGTAGGTGTGCTAACCGACTCCAAGGGCAGTGGCAGAGCCAAGGCTGAAACCACCAGAGCTCTTGGCCATGCCCACTCCTCTAGTGCTATAATCAGATTCCCCTGCATCCCATGTCCTCATTAGTAAGTGTCTGAGGCACTTTCTCTCCTTCCCATTCCTCATTAGTTCTAAAAGTTCCCCTTAAAACTTCTGGACATTCTGTACAAGGGACATCCTGTGCTAAATTGAACTAGGACCTAGGGCTAGCAATGAATCAGGGAAGCAGATGAATCACCAGTGATAGCCTCGGCCAATCTTCTATTCAGCACTCAGCTGCCTTTTACAGTAATCCCCTCCCCCACCCGCCTCTCATTCTTTCTCTCCTTTCTCTCACACACATACACACAGAGGACACAGGGCATGACTTAATCAGTGAAACTAACTGTTGTCACTTTGTTACAAAATTATTAAGAACTGCATCTGCCGCTATGGAATCTAAAATAAATGTATTATAACAGTTATTAGAAAACCAAATGCTTTCCACATAAAAACTGTTGAAAAGTGGGGCTTCCCTGGTGGCACAGTGGTTGAGAGTCCGCCTGCCGATGCAGGGGACATGGGCTCGTGCCCCGGTGCAGCTGCGGAGCGGCTGGGCCCATGAGCCGTGGCCGCTGAGCCTGCGCGTCTGGAGCCTGTGCATCTGGAGCCTGTGCTCCGCAATGGGAGAGGCCCGCGTACCGCAAAAAAAACAAAAATGTTGAAAAGTGAAAAAGAGGTTTGGGGTTTTTTATAAGGAGAAAAACATGTGATCAGAGTAAAGTCCTTGTGAATATTAGCAGTGTTATGGGCCAAATCATATAAGGATTAAATCAGATATTATTGTGGTGCCCTGTTGCAAAGGGTTTGAGCCAGGAGAACTGTGGTTATGAACTCAGTAAATTCCCTTGCTCTATAAACTCAGGTCCGCAAAACCATAAGCCCCCAAGTGGCCTGAACACACTCATGCTTCATGAGAATTCAGAGACAGGACCTCTTGAAAGTCTACTGCTTGAATATCACAGAAAAGAAATCAGTGAATATGATAAAGCAATAGTCTGAGACTTTGTAACTTACTCATTTACCTCCGAGCCCCTCTCAAAGAGGCCTTGACTTTTTAAGAGGTTGCCAACACAATTCCAGACTTCCCTCTTGAGGAAAACATCAGGAATTCTTAATTGTTCTTGAAAGAGGTAGAAGGAGAAAAGTAATTAGATAATGATGAGATGTTCATGAGAAGACAGGTCAGGCTGCTCCACCTGGGCAAGATGGTGAAGGAGTTTCCCTAGTGGGTCAGGTACAATGAGTACAATTTGCATTAAATGACCATTGAGTTTCATTCCAACTGCAGGATTCTACAAACCCTTTAGAAGGGTTAAAATCATCTCCTGTTGAAAGGAATCAGTATGCTCGACTGTAGGTTGAAACCACCATACACTGTTCTAGTAAAGTAGATAATCACATTCCTCAGATATTCAATATTTTAGCTCTTTAAAAAGGAAGTCAATATCTAAAATTTCTCTTTTTTGATTCGTATTCAGTTTTTAGTGAAGGGGGCTCCTTTTACTGAAGTAGTGGTAAATAGAAATATTTGAACTGAAGGAACACTAAAAAAATCTAAATAATTATTCAGGGAAAATATTTTTCTTTGTCAAACACATCTTCAGTATTTTAAAATAAAGCAAAAAAAAACCTGACATAGGAAAACCGTGACCAGTCTTACCAAGGTTTGTGTACAATTTCCTACAGATAACACCATCTTTCCCATCTACCATACTACTCGTTAACTCATTTTGTGACAAGAGAGAATGAAATACAGTTTTAGCTCTAGCTTTACCAGAATTTCTCCATGGGCTTCATTGAACACTATTTCTTTCTCATCCTTCAAGTTATTTTATTTGATGAGTTTATTAATGTTTCAGAGAGACACCCAACACATTCATCACACTGTTTCTAGCAGGAAGCTTTCCCCAAGCCACCACTATTATTTACATTAATGGGTGCTAAGCATCCCATTTAAGCCTTACCACTCCCCTATGAAGGAAGGATTGTTATCCTCACTTTCAGATAAGTAAACTGAGGTACTGATGAATCCCCTGTCCAGTCTCACAGCTGGGAGCAATATTTTTGACCGCGGTCTACAAGTTTAAATCTTTGCTCTTAAAATGTCACTCGAATTGTCATGTCAAGTCACCGACAAAATTTACATTTCATGTATATACTTCAGTTCAATGAATTTTGGACAAGATGTACCACCTCAGGCAAATGCTAGGAAAATGAGTCTTAGGAATAGATTTCCAGGTTTTCCCTCTCACTGTCAACCTCATTGTAGACTCTGACCAAAAACATCTCTCCCAGGAAGGGGTATTTTGGAAATTTCACTATAGTGGTTCACCCTTTGCTCCTCAGAAGATTTATTTAATATAAATGCCCTTCAGAGAGGGCAATAAAGGTATTAATTAGTGAACTCCTTCACAGGGTCAGCTGACTCCTGACTCCTGGTTGACAGCTCTCCTGGCCCAGGACTGGGAGCTGTGCCTGCCTGTGAGCCTAATAAGCCTTTGCTCATCATCACTGGCCCCAGTCAGCACTGTGCTGAATCTCATGGGGCAGGATAGAGTTTGAGAACCCTCCCCAAAATATGGGTTGCTGAATGGAGAAGGGTGGGGTGAATCCCAGACAGGAGACAAAGTTCTCAGAAGGAAAGGACATTCAAGTGAGCCTGAGTACAAGCAGGCATTTGGGTTCAGGAGGGTGGGATCTTGAGAGGTAAGGCTGAGTTTCTGTGAGTGAAAGATCTCAAAGTCAGCTTCCAGCTTTTCAAGATCTGAACCATGTAAGAATTGAAAGCATTTTATTGTGCTGTGATGAAGGTGCCAGTTAACAAAACCAAACTGTGTTTCTCTTCTTTTTTTTAAAATTTATTTATTTATGTTTGGCTGCGTTGGGTCTTCGTTGCTGCGCACAGGCTTTCTCTAGTTGCAGCAAGTGGGGGCTACTCTTCATTGTGGTGCGCGGGCTTCTCATTGTGGTGGTTTCTCTTGTTGCAGAGCCTGGGCTCTAGGCGCATGGGCTTCAGTAGTTGTGGCATGTGGGCTCAGTAGTTGTGGCTCGTGGGCTCTAGAGCGCAGGCTCAGTAGTTGTGGTGCACAGGCTTAGTTGTTCTGCGGCATGTGGGATCTTCCCAGACCAGGGCTCAAACCCGTGTCCCCTGCATTGGCAGGCGGATTCTTAACCACTGCGCCACCAGGGAAGCCGCAAACTGTGTTTCTAATGAAGTGATTACCCGTATAAGGCCCTCAATTCATTATCTGTAATTAAGACTAACCAGGGTAAAAACAAATATTTACACATCATATTTTGAGCCCTGATAAAAACATATATAAACTTGATGCAACACAAGTTACAATTTGAGTACATAAATGTTTTACTTGTGTGGTGCAGGGTAAATACAAAACCATCTTTATAAAGGAAAATGAAGCCACATGCCTCGTCACCAACAACTGTGCCATCCTTTCAGCATCTCTCCAATTCATCTTCAAATAATTGTTTTCTTGAGTTCTCCAAACAGCACTCAACTCTGTCCTTTTCCTTTTTTTTTACTTGTGCCTTTTTCATTTTTTCCCTCCTCAGCTCAAGTAGCATCTGGAATAGAGCAGGTGCTCAGCAATCAGCAAATTCACCAGGAGCATGTGTTGCTGACAGCTGGCTTCTTTTTCCTGGCACACTCCACCCCATATTCTGTGTTCCAACTATAAGAAGAACACGTGATTAGTGAAGACACTGACTGGTCTTCAACCCAGCCAATTTCTTTCACTCCAGTCTATGCTTATCAGCTCAAGGCAACAGGCTGTTGACTGGAAAATGCAGGGGAAGACATTTCCCGACACAGTAGCCACTGCAAACCCTTCCTGTGATTGGATGTAATGACTCATGTGGAGGTGCTGTTTCTTCCCTGAAGACAACAAGTACAATGGCATGCCCTGACATACTGAAGAAACAGTGTCACAATTAACAAAAATTCAAGCCAGAAGCTGTGAGTCCACAATGTCTGGGAATGAGTGATAAACCAACAGCCATTTTACTTCTGAAAAGAAGGAACTACTCCCAGCAGTTATAAAAGACTTTGATCTTATTCATTATAGTCAGGATGATTAAGAAAAATTAAGTTCATCTCTAATATAGCTCTAAATCCCAAGTAAGCAGAGAAAGGGAGGAGAGAACTCCTTCCCCATGCTGTGTAAATCAAATAGCATTCACCGTCTCACACAAAAGGAACATCTCACCCACACTGAAGGTTAGGTACTATGAACAATCCGAACTACCCATACCCAAATGTTCTGACTGGAGGTTAAATACTGGACATTTTAGGGCTTCCCTGGTGGCGCAGTGGTTGACAGTCCGCCTGCCGATGCAGGGGACACGGGCTCGTGCCCTGGTCCGGGAAGATCCCACACGCCGCGGAGCGGCTGGGCCCGTGAGCCATGGCCGCTGAGCCTGCACGTCCGGAGCCTGTGCTCCGCAACGGGAGAGGCCATAGCAGTGAGAGGGCCGCGTACCTCAAAAAAAAAAAAAAAAAAAAAAAAAAAAAACTGGACATTTTATCTCATTTGGGAAATAAGATGATTTCTAAGATTAAACCAAAAGCTTTTCCAAATTCATTTAACAGGTGTTCACTAAGCACCTGTTACTAGCCACGCACTTGTTTTAGGTTCTGGGGTAGAGTAGTGAACAAAAGTGTCCGCATGCTGCTTATGTTCTAGGGAGTAAACAAACAGAAAAGACAACACTGACCTCAGCAACCCTAAAGCTCTCTAATTAATTTCAATAAAACATGTACTTTACATGTTTAATGCAACATGTACATTTCAATAAAGAATGTACTTTAGAGTTGGTCCCTTGAATCAATTATGTCCTCAAGGAAAAAGGCTATTCCTGCATTTTCTTAGTCATATTTTTAGGTTTTAGCTAGACATGAACCCAATGTCCTTTAACACCTGTTTCTGCACAGTATCCTTAAACTGTAATTGCAGGTAGTAAAGAGCATCACACAAGTCCTTGTTTCCAACCACCGTGGGGAAGTTAAAGCTGAGGCAGGCATTTCTGTGTATAACAGCAGTGGAACACCTGCACTGCCACAAAGGGGAAGCTTTCCTTCCCACCCGGGTCTGCCCCTTAGCACTTAACCCCCTGAGATTTCCTCTGCTACACAAAGGGGGAGCTCTGGAGAAAATAAGAGGACCAGAGGAAAAGTTATTTCTCAAAATTGGGAGAGGAGTCAAGAAAAAACTTCTCAAACACCACCAATAAAAAAATAAAATCACAGCATGCAAAGAAAAACAAATCAGTGAATGTCTTCAATATCTCATAAAGTGCTGATGTAAAAACAAAGGAAGATCGTTAGCTCTTAGAGCTAATGTTACATGATTTGAATACAATGAGACTTTTTAAAACCTAGAATTGCCAACTTTTTTTTTTTTGAGCCATGCCACGCAGCTTGTGGGATCTTAGTTCCCAGACCAGGGATTGAACCCGGGCCCTCAGCAGTGAAAGTGCAGAGTCCTAACCAATGGACGGCAAGGGAATTCCCCTTTTTAAATTTATTTTATTTTATTGCCAAATAGCCAACTTTTAAAACAGACGAACTGGGGAAAGATGGCATATAAATTATTCTTATATTTAAAAGGATTCATCATCCTAATGAGGATTCATCTTAAGATATTTTTACATCAATTCTGAAATAAGACAAATTAGTAGGGAGATAACTGCAAATACACAAATTTGATTTATAACCAATTTTGAGAGACTAGACTTTTGCCTAGAGAAATTTTTCCAGTGGTGCCGATCGAAATGCAAGATTCATATCCTTCTCGAACTATGTACATCCTATCCCTACCCCTGCAGCTCAACAGCTCTAACCTGGTGATGTGGACACAGCAGTCACTCAGGAAATCTGAGGAATGAATGAATGTACATGATAGGGTTAAGATCTCTGGCACTTAAAAGTAGAATTCCTCCCAGCTGTTGGTTCACACTCTCTTTTGAGTTCCCTGTCTTACAAAGACAGTAAACAGAGCATCTGTCTCAGTTGGTTCCTGACTTTTCATCACTTCCTCTCAAACCAGTACCATTAGCTGGGTGGGCCCCAGCAGGACCCAATACTGGGAAGTATCCTATATAGGAGTCAACACCTGACGTGAATAAAGGTGAACAACCTACCTGGCTCAGCAGGTGGCCAAGGGAGGTCCTGCTACCACAGCTTCAAATTCCTTTTCCTCTCTCTTCTCCCTTCCCTGGAAGCAGTGCACGGTTGGTTGCCCTCTACTACCAGGACCCTCTTTCCTTTCTTTGTTGGGAGCCAGGTCCTCAGCAGCATGAATGAGGGAGGGAAGAGAGTTCAGTTGGTGGCCTCCCCTTAGCTGTTCGGAGTCCCAGTCTCCTTAGCATTGTGATAAGCTCCTGCACTCTCCTCTCATTTGTCCCTCCCCAAATCCCAGGGGATTATGAGAAAGCGCTCCATAAACTGTAGTGCACCCTACACAGGTAGGCATTAGGGTTATTTTGACAGAAGCACCCTCAAACTCCTTTTCCCAGCGTCGGTCCTGATATGCCCAGGAGAGCTGGTGCCTGGTTTTCCTATGAAATGTGAATGGATTTGACTTCACCGGATGAGTCACAATCAGATAATCAATTAGAAGGCACTGCATGGAGCCAGCACTGAACTGGAAGAGAAGCTACTGAAGTGATAAAGAATCACCTGTGGATTCAGGCTTAAAAGGACCCATTTCAGGATAATTTCACAAGCTAAAATGTACAATTGGCAAACTGATGGATTATTCTTCTCCTTCATTTAAGAGCACCTTGATTATTGTGCCCAAGTGAGAGTACTTTTGTTCCTTGGTGAGAAATACAAAATTTGTAATAGTCAAGCATAGATACTTGTGGAAATGCAAACACTTTTATTTACTAATGTCCATAAGGCCTTGATTTCTTAGAAGAGAACAATGATTTAAGAAAAAATATAAATTTAAATATAGTCCCTGGATTTTCTAACCTAATAATTCTCCCCACCCCTAATAAAACATTTTATCGTTACCAAAGGCCACCACTGTTTCAGCACCACAAGAAGCAGAGTGGGAGATGTGCTGAGCAGGGAGCCAGAGACCACGGTTTGAATGCTGGCTCCACGTCAGGCAAAGCTGTCGGGTGGATACTGGGCCAGTCACTTAACCTCCCTGCTTAATGCCTCAGACATGAGGCACTTGAGATAAGATGACAGCCAGTTAGACAAGCTTCTTTCCAAACCCAAGATTCACTCCGTTTTGGCAGCAAAACAAAACTGTCACAAAGAAAAGGTAAGGAGCAGAAAGAAGAGGTGTCTCTCTCCGTGGACCTTAGGCTACAGAGACTGAATTAAAAAAAAAAAAAAATCATCCCAACAAATCTTGCATTTTGTTTGGGTCACAGTTTTTAACAACCTACTAGATAAGTTAGCCGACAGAGTCCATACTATTTTATGATTGAATGGCTTACAATCCAAAAAAAGTGGATTTGTGACTCTATATCACAACCCACCCCTGCAGCCACAATTTATCCCATTTCTTCCCTTTTCTACCTTATTGCAGAAAGCCTTATGTTTACATCTTCACTAGTGCCAGGGTTACTCTTGTACAATCTCTGGTGTCTGGATTTTGAAGGTATTATGTTATTTCCTGAAATTTACTATGAATGGAGTATACGGCACAGCTAAGTAGGAGCTTGTCCATTTCCTACAGGTGTATATAGGTCTTGGCATGGGACTGTGAATAAGGAGACTATAACTGCCTCCAAGGAATTCCACTGATGGCATAAACCACTGTATCAAAGCTTAGGTTTCCACTACATAGAAACAGAGCTCTGGCCCATAATTCAGATGCTGGTTAATTAGTATTGTACTGATATTCTACTTGTTATTGCAACTTTGATGTATACAACTCTGTAAAGCCTACATTCATATTTTTAAAGTAACATGCTTTAGCAGCAGGTGAGAGAAACTTAAGACATGATACAGGGCTTCCCTGGTGGCGCAGTGGTTAAGAATCCGCCTGCCAATGCAGGGGACACGGTTTGAGCCCTGGTCCGGGAAGATCCCACAAGCCGCAGAGTAACAAAGCCCGTGTGCCACAACTACTGAGCCTGCGCTCTAGAGCCCGTGAGCCACAACTACTGAAGCCTGCGTGCCTAGAGCCCGTGCTCCACAACAAGAGAAGCCACCGCAATGAGAAGCCCGCGCACTGCAACGAAGAGTAGCCCCCAATCACTGCAACTAAAGAAAGCCGCGTGCAGCAACGAAGACCCAATGCAGCCAAAAATAAATAAATAAAATACATAAATTTATATATATATAAAAAAGACATGACACATTTATTGGAAAAGCAGCAGTGTTAGCTTGATTAAATGCATACACCACTAGATAACTGTCCAAGGCCCTTTCCAACTCCAATGGTCTAGGCAACAGGTGAGTAAGAGAGACTTCAAAGGCAAGGGGGACAGGCGGGGTGGGACTGTGGTGAGACGTCAGGATGAAAAGTGTTTATACTACATGGAGCTCTTCCTAGTGAATTTTATATAGTGATTCTGCAGATCTCAGCAAAACTGGACACGTATCTATCACTCAACTGGCTTCTTTAAAACAAATTAACTTTTTAGAAATAAGTACTACATATTCTTTGCACAAAGTTCAAAAGGTACCAAAGCAGAAAAAACATAGCAGAAAAATTTGCCCTCTGTTATCTATCCTTCAGGACTCCAGTCCTGATACCAGTTTTTAAAAATCATTCCAGAGTATTCTGCACAAAAGCATATACGTATATAGTTGACCCTTGAACAGCATGGGGTTAAGAGTACTTACCCACGCCCCCCGTGCAGCTGAAAATCTGCTTATAACTTTTGATTCCCCCCCCGAACTTAACTACTATAGCCTACCGTTGACCAGAAGCCTTACTAATAACATAAACACATATTTTGTATGTATATGTATATCTACATATATTTTATGCATTCATGACATACCTTTTTCTTAATCTTTTTGGTATTTCTAGGCTACATGGTTCATCTGTGAGGTTTTTTTTTTAAACTGTCCTAAATCTCCCCAAAATTTCCAATATATTTATTGAAAAAAACCCATGTATAGGTGGACCCATGCAGTTCAAACCCATCCTGTTCAAGGGTCGACTGTGTATTCTTTTTTCCCCCCCAAAAAAAAATGTTAGTGCTCTGTATATGCTTTTTTCACTTGGAGATGTGTCATAGCCATACACAGAGCTGTATTATTCTTTTTGACAACATTCAACTTTATGAATATACCATAATTTATTTAACTGGTCTCCTACTGATGGACATACGTTTCTAACCTTTTGCTATTTCCAAAAAACCAAAAATGTTGTAGCAAGTAACTTGTCTATCTACCTAATTTTACACCTGTGAGTGTATCTTGGAAGATAAGCTCCTAGACGTGGAATCACTGAGTCAGAAGGCTGTGCATTTGTAACGTCAACGTACAAATGCAACACTGTTTCTCCACACATGAAAACGCAGCTCTCCAATTTTTGATTTCTGCCCATTCATAGGTGAAAACTACTATCTTTTTTTGCATTTTAACTATGAATGAAGCTGATCGTTTTTCATATGCTAAAGAACCTACCCACCTCACCCACTCTGGGAAACTCCACAGAATGCTTCCCTGCTCTTCTTTGTGTTCTGGCAGGTGATTCCTGATCTGATTAACTTCATTCACTTCATTTATTCAACAAACCCTCACTGAGTATTGCGGGACACCAGAGAGACAGGTGAAAAGCCTGTTCCCCACCATGAGGAGCTCACAGTCTGGCAGGAAGATAGCCAGTGCACCCTGCATGCAGTGTTGCTGTGAGACAGGCCTGCACCACGCTGGAGGGTGCCTGGGGGGTGCCGAGTGGCTGAGCAGACAGGAGGAGAACCTGGCAAGGCCTCCAGGGAAGGTGATGCCTCAGCTGAGTCTGAGCAGTACGAGGCAGAGTGAGCCAGGAGGGCAAAGGTGAAGTAGAGAGTGCAGAGGGGTTTAGAGGGCCTTTCAGATCAAGGGAATGAGGTGTACAAAGGCAGGGCAGCAAGGGCACTTGGTTTGAGAGGAGCAGAGCACGCTTCCAGGGACCACGAAGGTGATAAACCTTTCACCAAGACTCAGAAACTGGGAGACAACGTAAACACAGCCATCAGCATTAACTTTCTTTTCAGAAGCTGTTTTCTTCTTAACTGACTCCCTTCCTCAGAGAAGACAGCCTTGTGGCCCTGAGAATTTAGGTGCAAGTATAATTCTATAGCTGTGTGCACCTCACTACTGGGGCAGTCTACTGATAATTCCTCACTTCCCTTTGACATGGGGCTGCCAGGTACACTTAACCAACAAATTAAGTGCCTCCAGATGAAAATTAAAGCATCTTGCCAACTACCATTATAATACCCTTCTGTTCCCAGCACGTATTCACCACACCTCTTGAGAGTGTAACAAACAGATCCATTAAAAATATTAAGGGACGGGCTTCCCTGGTGGCGCAGTGGTTGAGAGTCCGCCTGCCGATGCAGGGGACACGGGTTCGTGCCCTGGTCCAGGAGAATCCCACATGCCGCAGAGCGGCTGGGCCCGTGAGCCATGGCCGCTGGGCCTGCGCGTCTGGAGCCTGTGCTCCGCAACAGGAGAGGCCACGACAGTGAGAGGCCCGCGTACCGCAAAAAAAAAAAAAAAAAATTAAGGGACCTCCCTGGTGGCGCAGTGGTTAAGAATCCGCCTGCCAATGCAGGCGACACGGGTTCGAGCCCTGGTCCGGGAAGATCCCACATGCCGTGGAGCAACTAAGCCCGTGCGCCACAACTACTGAGCCTGCACTCTAGAGCCCGCGCGCCACAACTACTGAAGCCTGCGTGCCTAGAGCCCATGCTCCGCAACAAGAGAAGCCACTGCAATGAGAAGCCCTCGCACCGCAACAAAGAGTAGGAGCCCCTGCTCGCCGCAACAAGAGAAAGCCCGCGTGCAGCAACAAAGACCCAATGAAGCCCAAAATAAATAAATGTATTAAACAAAAATTAAGCGTGCTTTAGGTCAGTGGAAGGTATGATTAAATACCACCACTGATTTTTTTAAATGAATGCACCAGAACTGTTATTTTTTTAATCCACATGAATAATGCCTCCATCAAAGTTATGCCCTTAGAAGAGTATTTTCTTATTCTAATAATGATTCCTCTGCCCAATATATGTTTTGAATTCTTTTATTAATATTTTCTACAGCATCTATCCAAGAAACATTGATTTAACTGATGTGCCTTTGGTCTGTAGTGCAATCTTACAAATATGCTGTGTTGAGTAAGAATCTCCCTCTTTTTCTTCCTTTTCCTCTTTCTATATTTAACAGGAAACAAAACTCAGAGGCCTCTCCTCTGCCTCTTCTAGCAGCAAAGAGCACAGCTCTCTGGGGAGTAGGCTGCCTTAGTTTGAATGCCAGGACTGCTGGGTTGGCCACCATACTACGTTACCAACCCATCCTCATAAGGGGTTCACCTCCCACGTTCCTTTTGGGGTGGTGGTGGAGAGGTGAAGTGCAGGGAGAATATCGCCCCTGGCTGCTCAAGCTCCCTGACCTGGTTAGGGAGAGGGTATTTACTCAGGGTCATGGTGGTGCATGAGGAAGCCAACCCCATCAGTGCTGGTTGATCATCAGAATGCGGACAAGGGGACATTCTTCATTTCCAGGTCATGTCTGGTTAAGATCAGGTGCCAGGATCAATATTTCACCTTAACTGAGGGGCAGCTGCCCAGACGGGCAAGGTCAGTGCCCCTGCGGCCCTTAGCTAGTGCCTTCTTCATAGCCATTTATCACAACCCACTGTTTACATTTCTGCAGCCCAGCCAGACTCTGCCCCACCACTGTGATTTGTTCATCCCACCATCCAGCACTTTTCTTTTCAAGGGATGATTATACACAAGTGAACAGACAGCAGGCGTGGTTGCCCTTTAAGCTCATGTAATCGGGCCTCTCATTTCAATTCACTTTGGTCAGCCCAGGTCATCTGAATGTAAAAGGGCCCCTCTGTCTCTGACCAAGATCCTTGCAGCCCTTTGATGGCCATGGAGCTCTAAGAGGGAGCTCATTCCCTGAGCGCTTGAGACCCCAGTCTACTGGGAGGTCGTGGGCAGAAAGTCAGACTAGGCATCAGGACTGCTGGGCGTGGGGCCACCACCCAGATATGTGACTGGGCTATTTGTGGCAGGTTATTTCATTTCTCTGGGGCCAGATGGTCTCTTTCTACAATCCTCCTTAGTGTCGAGAGTTCTCCAGCCCTGCCTGCTCTCTTCCCTCAAGGACAGTAAAGATGCCTCTTCCTCCCATAGAAATGTGTATAAGAACTAAGTTGTCCAGGCAAAAAAACCTTTAAAGGAAGAATTTCTGTGCTGTGAGTGGTTTACTGTGAGAATAGGACTCAAGAGAAGTCTTAGAAATCTTTACTCAATGACACAGATGGATAGACAGACTTTAATCTGTGAGCCAAGAAAAATGGTTTGTAAAGGCTAGAAGAAAAGAACCCCATGGCTAAGAACTTGTAAAAACATCTATAACAAACAAGAGTTCTAAGGGAAAGACTATGAATCAGCAGGATCACAGGAGGTGGAGAGTGAGCTTTGAAACGGCAGAGAACTAACCAGCTAAAGGGCAAATGGTGCAGAATGCCACTGCAGGAGGTGACACACAGGAATCCAAGCAAGCAGCACCTGGAGTCAACAGAGGACAAGTAGACACATTTTCATCACAGGCCTGTGCTGGTGGGGACAGCCTAGCCTACCATACCAGTATTTTCCGGATGGGAAGCGGGTACCACTGAGATTCCTTAGTTTATAAAGCCAAAAATTCCATTCTTGGGAGGGAGAGGAGAGAAGGAAATGAGAATGAACAGGAATGACATTTTCCATTCCCTTCATGGACAGTTTTGCACAAGCTGCAAATGCAAAGGGGGGAGATGTAGACAGAGGCCCACCACCACGGTCTCTGCCCTCCAGGGAACTCAGTCCAAAAAGGCGAGGAAGACAGGTCAACAAAACCCACCACCCAAGGTACTGCCAATGACAAACCTGGTGCAGACTTCACCATTACAAAGCAATTTTACACACGTCATCTCACCTAATTCTCACACTGGTCAGTGGACCAGAAGGGAATTTAAGTAACTTGCCCAAGGTCTCTCAGCTGTGATGCAATAGGACCAATTACAGAAATCTCATAGATACTATTGTAAGAGCTGTAAGAGAGATTCTGAATTCACAGGGGTTCCGGGAACAATAATGCCCATGCGAGGGACAGGCACTGTGCTGGGTGCTTTACCAACACCAACTCCAGTGCCTAAAACAAGCCCCACACTGGTGCCCAGCAGGGCCCAGAAAGCCAATACCTGACTCCTACTTGCTCCATGAATGAAGCTGGGACAAGTACTGTTCGTACTTTGCAGCTGGGGAGTCTAAGGTGAAGCCAGGAATGTGAACACAGGTCTGTTTGATGCCCAAGTCACTAATCCTGTCCTTCTAGGGGTTTTTAGGTGTCACATGAGACATGGAGTTCCATGTAATGTCTGCAGGAGGTGAGTAAATACAGCAATAAAAACAATGCACCACATTGCATTTATTTTCTAATATTTCTTTTTGTATCAAGGAAAATCTCTCAGTCTGAGGCTGGAAGTCTTTAACACCTCTCCAATACTAATCCTCCTCCCTCTAAAAATAAAAAAATGTTGGGCTTCCCTGGTGGCGCAGTGGTTGAGAGTCCGCCTGCCGATGCAGGGGACGCGGGTTCGTGCCCCGGTCCGGGAAGATCCCACATGCCGCGGAGCGGCTGGTCCCTTGAGCCATGGCTGCTGGGCCTGTGCGTCCGGAGCCTGTGCTCCGCAACAGGAGAGGCCACAGCAGTGAGAGGCCCAAGTACCGCAAAAAAAAAAAAAAAAAATGTTAGGCTCAGAACCTTAACAAGCAACGGTAGCTAGAACTTAATAACAACACATTGTTTTCAGTATATTTCATTTTTATGGTTACTTTCCATTTATTGCAAATAGTACTGGTTTTTCAATTATATAAATAATATAAAGTTTCTTTTAAAAGTAAACTTAGGTTAAGTTTTTTAAAGGGGGACCACTTCAAAAGACAACATTAAGTAGTTAACAGGGCAGGTGTAGAGATAACGGCAGAAAACATGAAAGCAGTACACAGATGGCTGAAATTTGGGAAATGCTGCTCTATGTCATACTGGCCCTCATAACACAAGTGCTTCTGCCCATTTTGAATCAGTGCTCCTTTGTGGGTCGAGCAAACAGGACAAGTATGTTCTCTGGAACCCTTAACTCTGAGGCTGCAGGATTCCCAGCTGGGCACGTCCCAGACAGGATCTCTTGCACGAGCTACGCTAATGAACATCACATATTCAAGCTGGCACACAGTTTTATGAACAAGTGTCAGGAGTAGATATTAACAGATGTTTGACTAGGGCAGGGGTCAGCAAACTATGGCTGGTGGGCTACATCCAGTCCAAAGCCTGATTTTGTAAGTAAAGTTTTATTGAACCTCCTGTTTGGTTATATATTGTCTATAGCTACTTTTCCACTAGAAAGGCAGAGTTGAGAAGGTGTGACAGAGACCATATGGGCCAAGAAACCTAATATATTTACTATCTTGCTCTTTACCAAAAAAAAAAAAAGGCCCTGGACTCAGGAGGCCAGACATTGAAATTGAGAAGATCAGGGCCAAGAGAGGGTGTGAGCATAGTTCAAGGGCCAGAGCAATAACTCTGCCAGAAATTAAGTCAGAAACTCCCTCCTGGAACTGGCAGATGGGTAGGAAGAAATCTGAGTGGAAAACTGAAGCAGGAAGAAGGGAAGAGCAAAGCCATGATCAAAACTGGAGAAGCAGAGATGAACAAGGTGCAGGGTAACACCAGAGATAATGGTCTTGCATCTTTTGAAGTCAAGAACCACCCCTATGGGTTGCTATTCTGGGCTTCCCAGTCCTTTGAAAGTTGCTGGCCTTCGCAGCTTAAGGGAGCCATGTCCTTGGGAAACCAGGGGCCCCAGTCATGCCTTGCAGGTGGTATCAACGTGGACCATGATAGGATTGTGATGGTCAGAGATGAGCTTGGGTGGGGAGAGGAAATAACAGACTGTGTTTGGACAAGGGAAAACAGGGTACATCTACTGGGGAGACAGATGACTACTAAGTCGCGACAACTGCGGAGGTCTTATTTAATAGGGTGAGGCGTTTGTGCTAATATAGTAGGCTAAGGGAGATCACTGCCGACATTTGAGCAGGGCAGGCATTCATTATTCCACTTATTCATGAGGCAGAGATAGTGGGGTGTGACAAAGCTCTACAAAACTGTAAGATACTACCTATCTTTGACTAACAATAGTATAAAAGATAAAGTAGATTGGGTTTACTAGAATAGAGGTATTAAAAAATTGGCTATCACCAGTGCTGTGAAAATTTGCTGCAGCCACAGGCTCAACAATACCTGTGACAGCTCTCCTCGCATGTGCTTCGCCTCATATGCGTGGACGCTTCTACAGGTTAAGCAGAAAGAAGGTTAAGCGATGACCGTGAAGCAACCAAGAGTGCTGACTGGGGGGTGAAGGCTAGAGTACAAAGAAGTGAGCTTTGATAGAGAGAAACTCACATGAGAGAAACACCGGTATATACTTAAACTAAGCGGCGAGGGGGAGGCAGTGTGTAGCGTTTGTTAATTTCCAAAATGTAAATACTCTCACCACAGCTAATGTAAAGCCACTAACTTGATGCCATCAAACAAAAGCTGCAAAGAGATGCACACAGTTGGCTCCTCCAGCAAACCACTGGGAATCTAAGCATGTTGCTCCCAGCAGCTCTTACCTGGATGATGTGAGAGGACGCTGACAGGTCACTCGGATGTCATGCTGCTGAAGCTACTCCTCCCACCCAGTTATGGAGGGAATGAGACCTTACAGCTGACATCCTCAAAAGGTTGTGGAAGAACCTCAGTTTCAGATTTCAGAACAACTTCATTCTGCAGATAAGGAAACTGAGGCTCAGAGCTTTAGAACTGCTCACCTTGGGCTACACTGCAGGGCTGGGATTATGCTTTGTACGAACAGAAACAAATTCTGAAACCAAACAGGGTGTAACTGTAGAGTGAAGAGGTGAAGAGGTAGTCTACAAACGGTCAAGCCACATCAAAGTGCAGCTGGTACAGGGCTGGCAAATTACTCCAAGGGTACTCTGGGCAAAGAAGAGAGAAGAAAGGTCACCAGGAAAGCCTCGAAGCTGTGTGTGTGTGTGTGTGTGTGTGTGTGTGTGTGTGTGTGTGTGTGTGTGTGTGTGTGTGTGTGTGTGTGTGTGTGTACACGACCATGCACCCATGTGCACGTGAACAAGTAGATGTCACAAAGCACTACCAATTGCCACTTCCTGTGTACTGTCAACAGAACGAGACGCCCTAGGCATCTTGAAATTACCAAAAATTAATGTGTGAATTTTAGCCAGTTAATGTCACATACGAAAGGGAATGTTCATACTCTTTTTCTCCTTCCAACTGAGGTTTTTTCCTCTCCCTGAATTTTATACATACACACACACAAATTATATATATATATATATATATATATATATATATATATACACGTATATATATATATCTTTTTGGCCACACCACGTGGCTTGCGGGATCTTAGTTCCCCGACCAGGGATTGAACCAGCGCCCTCAGCAGTGAAAGCGCGGAGTTTTAACCACTGAACCGTCAGGGAATTCCCCTGAATTTTATTTTTATCGTTAAAACTTTTAATTTTGCTACGTGCTCAGCAAATTTTACTGGAAATCAATTCCTTCTCTAAAAACTGTACTTTCGTGCTGGCTTCCTCCAGACTAATAAAACACTGTTTATCAACTGAAACCTCAAGCAAGCCTCTCGTGCACCTGTCTTCCTCCTTTCTGTCCCCCACCTCCTCACCTTCATCTGAAAAGACATGAACATCCACCTAGCAAGTTCCCTCTGTCATCAGGACCAACAGAGCCTGGGGCAATTCGCCCATGTTACTCCTCCTGCTTACAGAGAAGCCTCCTTTGGCAAGGCAGGACAGCCCTGTGGTCTGTCTGGGAGGTGCTTTTCTTCTGGGTGGCAGATAATGCCTTCTATTCACCAACCGTTCACGCTGCCTCCTTGGCAGCCCTTGGAAACCTCCGGGTGGCAGTGTTTGTTTACCCCCATTTTGTAGGGGGTGAAATTGAGGCACAAGAAGACACTGTTAGGATACACTACAGGAGCAAGATACAAGATAAGAGCTTCGTGGAGTAGTTTTTAAAACTTAAGTGATTGCAACAAGAACTGAATCACACCTTAAGACAGCACTGCCTTTCTTCACTTTCTTCACACCTCCTTCACCAGCCGGCTGTGAAGCGAACCTCTACTGAGGGGCAACGCTGGCAGGTTTAAGTTTTCAAATTTGTGTCATTTTGTGCTTTCTGGAGGAGGTATAGTGAGCTTGGATATAGGTGATATGGCGGGAGGGTGGAGACAGGGAAGTAAAGGGAGAGGCTTGTACGATCCAGGCTAAGATAATCAAACTAAGAATAATCAGTCTGGTGAAGGCTGCAGAGGGACTCCGGGAAATGACCCTCAGCTGTGCTCACAGCTCACTGGAAAACTACAGGAATGGCCTCTTTACATCGGGTCTGGCGGGTAGAGAACTCAGGCCTGATGCTGTATAATTATGTAAATACACTCACAGATATATAAACACATAGACACATGTATACATAATACATATACATAAAACATATACACATTATTATACATAATTATGTAATTATAATCGAGTTACAAGAACCTACTATGTTAGGGTGTTTTCAAGACCAGACTTCATTACAAGGGAAAACTGTGAGCCATAAAAATAGTTTTGTCTTGTCCCCAAAGGGATATGTCATTCTGTCTTGCTTTTGCTAATTAAGAGCTGAAAATTGTTGAAATGTTTCTTGTTGGTTAAACTGGAGAGAAGACAATAAAATCCAGTGGAGACTTTGAGAATTAGGATCTACTGAGGTTTATGTGGGAAGGAGAAAGGCTTCATGGACTCTGGCCATGTTTATGATTCCATCAAATCTAGTCAGCCACAGCCCACCACCAGGGCACAGTCAAAACTGCACAAATAACCAAACTTCCATCCTTTGGAAATGATAACATTGGGTCATATTTTCAATGGATAGAACTCACTGCTTAGCTCCATGGCAGTCTACAGTCAAAAGCTTATCATTTAAAATTATCTTCACAGGTATTAGGACTGGGAAGGTCCTTAAGGAAATCCTTTCATCTCATAAATAAACGACACTGCATTCCAGAGAAGTGATTTGTCCAAAGTTTTTTAGATGAGAAGCCACATCTTCTGAGTCTCCAGATCCCTGAATCTTCTTCCCACCCCCATGTCTCTGTTGGCAGCATCCACCCCTGTCAACCCATTAACAGACATAAAAAGCACTGGTGGGGCTTCCCTGGTGGCGCAGTGGTTGAGAGTCCGCCTGCCGATGCAGGGGACACGGGTTCGTGCCCCGGTCCAGGAGGGTCCCACATGCCGCGGAGCGGCTGGGCCCGTGGGCCATGGCTGCTGAGCCTGCGCTCCGCAGCAGGAGAGGCCACAACAGTGAGAGGCCCGTGTACCGCAAAAAAAAAAAAAGCACTGGTGTTCCAGGTACCACACCAGCCTCCTCAGGAGGATCTGAGGATCACTGATATGCCCGGCTCTTAACAGGCACCGAGGGCTCCAAGATGAATGACACACAGTTTCTTCCCTGCTGGAGCTCCCAGACTAGTGAGGGTCACATGGAACTAAACAGCAGACAAGTACAGAATGGGACAAAAACCATTCTAGAAGAATGTACAAGAAACTGTGGGAGCTCAGAAGAGGGACCATAACCAGCCTTAAGGAAGGTGGGTAGGAACCTGAGCTGAGTCTTGAAAAGAGATTCAGTACCATCAGGTAGAGAAGGGAGACAAAGGACATTCATCCTGCAGAGAAAACAGCATAAGTGAGGGTGGGAGGCAGCCCAGGTAAGCAGGTTCAGGCTAGGCAACCCCAGGGAATCTAGTTGAGCCAAATCCAGAGAGAAGGCAAACTACGCAGAGACAAATATCTGTAACTCTAAATGGGGCTTCAGTGAGCATGAGGTCAAAGCAAACACGTGCTGGAGCCAAGGAGTCCTAAGTGGGCACTAGGACCAGATAGGAACCCACAGGAGAGAACAGAAGAGGAAGAGAGCGTCCCAGAGAGCCCAGCCCAGGCCTGTGGAGGGAGACATAGAGTCAGTCACGAGATCACCCCCTAGCCCTTCCTGTCCACTGGGACCACGTGTGGTCCGAGCACCAAGGTGGCCTGAGCCATCAGCCAACGAGAGTCTTGCTTCCTTGAGTTGTGAGCGCTCCAGGACTGCAACTGGCCAAGTGGGGAGGTCAGAGCCTAAACTAAACCTGATTCCTGGTAAGTTTTTATAACTGCTATCCTCTTTTCTCTCTCTCCCTGCATCTGCGCGCCCTGACAGAAGTGGAGACAGGATAGCCGGGAGGTTAAGACTGGAGGCAAAGGTTCTGCATTCAAGCCCCACTTAGCTATTTACTAACGGGGTGACCCTTGACAAAGCTGCGTTAAGCTTCCTGATTCAGTTCCCTCATCTAAACTCTTAGAATTGTTAGATTAGATGAGAATGCACAGGAAGTCTTTCGACACAGTGCCTGCCACACAGGAAGTGTTCTGTGAATGGTAGGTGCTCTCATATTCCATTTAAAAGGTCAGCTGGTTACTATACATAAAATAGGTAAGCAACAGGGATTTACTGTATAGTACAGGGAATTATATTCAATATCTTATAATAACCTATAATGGAATATAATCTGAAAAAATTAACTGAATCACTTTGCTGTACACCTGAAATTAACACAATATTGTACATCAAGTATACTTCAATCAAAAAAAAAAAAAAAAGCTGGGCGATATTTTAAAGGAACTCCCACATCAGGCTAGACTTTGTGATGGATTTTCCAAAGACGACAGCAACAAAATCACCCACATGCTCTTCTTATGATGTGACTTTGACACTCCTCCCACAAGAGATGGGGTCCTACGTTCCCTTCCCTTGAATCCAGACAGACTCGTGGCCACAGTGAAAGTGATACTGTGTGGCTCCCGAAGCTAGATCACATCCTGCCCCTCTTAGGAACGCCTGCTCTTGGAACCAGCCACCATACTGGGAGGACGCACAAGCAACCACACGGAGAGACCACTGTTCCAGCTGACAGCTCCAGCTGAGGTCCCATCCGACAGCCAGCATCAAATCACTGAAGATGTGAGCAAGTGAGCCCTCTGACGTCAAGTCACTCCAGCCTTTGAATCTTCCCAGCAGAGGACCCATACATCACACAGCAGAGGCAAAGCCAACCACTGTGCCCTTTCCAAACTTCTGACCTGGAGAATCTATGAACCTAAAACAGTGGTGGTTTTTTTATGCCACTTAGTTTGGGCTTGTTAAACAGCAGCAACAGATAATCACTATGATTGTTTGAAGGCAATAGAGGGCCATGGAAGAACTTGAGAGTGGTGAAAAGGCAAGACGAAGGTTTCTAGAAGATTAACCTGACTGTAGTGGGTTGAGACTGGTGGCAGGGAGCCCTTGTAAGAAACCACTGGTACCATATAGCAGGCTCTATATGATGCAAACCTGAATACTGGGGCAGGGGGAGTGTTTACTGGGAACAGATTAAATGTGGGGATTCAAGAAAAGAGAGTTCGAATGGCTGCAAGGTTTGAACTAACGGTGGAACCCATAACATAATTAGGTTCATCCAGAAAGGGGACTAATTTTTTCCCTGGTGGGCAGTAGGGAAAGAGGAGAGAAAATAAATTCCATTTAAAATATACTGAATCTGCATGATGTTAGGATAATCTAAGAGGAAGTATCAAGCATGAAGTTAGAAATTTAGGACCAGAAGTTGAACACTGGTTTTGTTTAAAACCTTGACAGTGGATGAGATTACTTCTGAGATTATGCTGAGAAAAGGTCTTAACCTCAGCCTCTATTTAGGGGTGTAAGAGATGAGTGGGACCAGGTCTGGTCAGTCACAGAGGCAGGGTCCCGGGAGCAGAACATCACAATTAAGTTTTGGAAAGGTATGATCATGATTAATGCCAAATGCAGAGAGGTCAAAGGGACAAAATATTGAGGAAAAAAAGCCGGAACCAAAAAGGAGATTAGGAAGGGACCCAGGGTCAGAGGAGGGCATCTCTGCCCCAACCAAAAGTGGAATCAGATGCACACAAGCGTGAAGAGTGAAATGACTCTTAGCACACCAGAGAGACAATTTCCTACGAGTCTGGAAGGGAAGTGGATGGGAACTGTTAAAATGAGATGGTGAAATGCACATTTTAAGGGTATAAAGTGGGTACAGGAGCATCTCCACTTACCACCCTCACAAAGATAAAGCACAGAGTAAATCATCGTAACACGCTCTGAGTTCCCTGGCGCTGCCGTAGATCTGACACCTATCTTTCAGCCTCTCAGAGGAACTGTTCTTAGCATTTGTTGAACTCCACAACAGTCCTGCGAGGTAGATATTATCGTTGGATGAGGAAACAAAGGCCACACAGCAAGTCAAAAGCCGAGGCAAGATTAGAACAGGACCTGCCTTCCATGCAGGGAAGGCCAGTTGGCTGGATTCCTTTTGTGTCAGTAATAGGTTCTTTGATCTGTAACACAGAAGAGGCTTGTTTCTGGGGAGGCTGTGAAAATCGATTCATTAACAACCATAAGGTTCTCTAAAACTCCAGAGGGGGATATGGGGGAAAAAAAAAAGGTGCAGCCACCCAGATTCTAGAAACAATAAAAGAAATTCCAAGGACAATGGGTATTCTAAGAACACTGAGGGCGATCAGGGCACTGAGGAAGAGTCAGTCTGGGTAGTAACCAGGAGGAAACAGGCGTTTGGGGAAGGACCTTGGAGCGGTGGCCGTGTGCCAGCTGTTCCTCACACGTCTTCCTTCTGCCTCTTCACTTGGGCAGACGTAGCATGAAAGTGGCTGGGTTGGACTGAGACTCTTGGCCTCCAAGACAGAGCAACTGCGTGACTCCCAGGCTGAGTTGTTGAACAAACGGGCAGTACTATGGAGCAGAGGGGTTCTGGATCAGAGCACCTCAGAGGTCCATAGAAACAGCAGAGGAGGGGTTACGGTTTTGTGAATTGTTACTTGAAATCCCTGGAGAAGTAGCATCGCAGCTCTTCCAATACCACATCTAATTTTTTCTAAAAACTTAAGTTTCTTAATAAAAGTAAAAAGGCAATGATAACATGGTTTGAATAGCAGTTAGGCCCTTATTATACAATAACAGTGATGGAGTTTAAGATAACTGAATCCAGCATGGGGAAAGTAACAGATATTTATTGAGTGCCTACCATCAGCTATCTCATTTAATATTCATGCCTCCACAAGAGGTACTGGCAGCTCCATTTTACAGAGACAAAACAGAGGCTTAGAAACGTTCAATCCTTTGCCCAAGGCCATAGAGCTGGGCTATGACAGAGCCAGGATTTGAGACCTGACATGCCTCCTTACAGAGCTCATGCTCTTTTCTGTGCATTGCACTGTCTACCTCGAAACAGTTACAAGTTCAACATTAGCCAGGTCTGAACTAATGAGATTTATTGTACTGCCCCAGAGATGGCTGCACCTCAGAAATGGAGAATGTGTAGGGAGGGGCACTTACATTAACATATGCCTGAACTACGCTTGCAATTCACAAAAGAAAGAAGAGACCAGGACCAATTCCAGTGTCCTCCCCTCCCCAAAGAGCCCTTGCTCAGTACTCTCTGGCTACATTCCAGCTGTCTGAGGGACCCCTCACTGCTCTTGGACCTCCCCCACCATTGTCACTTCATCAAGCACTAACTATCCTTCTCCATTCCATCAGAGCCTTGACTCAGTTGGCAAGAGGTGCCAATCTCTGCTAAATTGTTAGCTAATACATTACCCCTTTTACCATACAGGTTTTCATTCAGTTAATACGTACTTTGCCACCATAAGGGTAAGAAGGAATGATAATGGTGGCCATCTCAGGCATCCTAGAATACAGATGGAGGAGACAGCTTCTGGGCAAACCTTGCCTTTATTTCTTCAGATAAGCAATCAACCAATCAACTAGGTATTAATTTCACCAATACCCATCAATGGGTTAACTATTAGGCAGATTAACTCATTTAATCAGGCAGGTACTATTATTACACCCATTTTACAGAGAGGCAACAGTCACAGAGAGGCTCAATATCCTCCCAAAGTCACACAGCTCATCAGCAACAGAAAGAGGGTTCGAACAAAGGCAATCTGCACCCTGCATCATGCTCTTCACCACTAACCCACATAGTTCTCAAAATGTGATCTGCAGATCCCTAGGATCCCCAACACTCTTTCAGGGGTTCCACAAGGCTAAAAATGTTTTCCTAATAATAGCAAGAAGTCATTTGCCTTTTCACTGTGTTAATATTTGCACAGATGGTGCAAAAGCAATGGTGGGTAAAACTGCTGGAACCTTAACAAGAATCAAGGTAATGGCACCAAACTGTACTAATAATCATCGTATTCTCATTGCTATGATACTCTCAGTAAAGGGGTCCTTGATAAGCAGTAAAAATTATTAGTTTTTAATAATCTTGACCCTGGAGGGCTTCCCTGGTGGCGCAGTGGTTGAGAGTCCACCTGCCGATGCAGGGGACGCGGGTTCGTGCCCCGGTCCGGGAAGATCCCACATGCCGCAGAGCGGCTGGGCCCGTGAGCCATGGCCACTGAGCCTGCGGGTCCGGAGCCTGTGCTCCACCACGGGAGAGGCCACAACAGTGAGAGGCCCGCGTACCGCAAAAAAAAAAAAAAACTTGACCCTGGAGTACTGATCTTTTAAAATATTCTGTATGACAAAATGTAAAGTACACATAAAGCACTTCTGCATACTGAAGTAAGATGTTGCCTCAAGGCAAGGCATTTGTGTCGTTGTTTGAGTTTTGAGCTGAAATAGCGGCCTTCCTCATAGAACACCATTTTTACTTCAAAGAACCACTAACAGCTATGGCTATTCAAAACTGGGTATCTGACATATTTTTGAAAATGAATGAGGTGAGCCTGTCACTTGAGGAAAACAACTGACAGTATTTGTTGCTAATGATGAAATGTGACCTCTCAAGCAAAGATAAGAATTTGGGGAAACTTGTATTTACCATTATTAGTTTTCAGCTTCCCAATATTTAAAGATTTTTAGAGATAAGACTGGACATGGTAGTAATGACTGTGATTTTTTGATACTGTATAATACAACATGTCAACATATGGAAGATCTGAATAATCCAGTGAACCAATATTTTCCAAATAACTAATGTATAATGTTACAAAACCCTGCATTAGTAAGAGATTCTCATGTAACAGAATATTAAATTTCATCCATATGGTTTCAGGTACCATACGGCAACTAATCTTTAAGAAACGACTACTTGTCAAGTTTTGGTGCAGTATCAAAAAAGAATATCCATAATTATCTGAAAGGCCTATTGAAATATTCCTCTTTTTTCCAACTATGTATCTGGGTGAGCCCAGATTTTCTTCAAATACTTCAACAAAATAATACATTACATCATATTGAATGCAGAAGCAGATAGGCAAATCTAAATGCCTTCATTTTTTTTTTTTTTTTTTTTTTTTTTTGCAGTACGCGGGCCTCTCACTGTTGTGGCCTCTCCCGTTGCGGAGCACAGGCTCCAGACGCGCAGGCTCAGCGGCCATGGCTCACGGGCCCAGCCTCTCCGCGGCATGTGGGATCTTCCCAGACCGGGGCACGAACCTGTGTCCCCTGCATCGGCAGGCGGACTCCCAACCACTGCGCCACCAGGGAAGCCCTAAATGCCTTCTCTTAAGCAAGATATTAAAGAGATGTACAAAAACATAAAGGTAAAAAACACCACTACCGTCACTAAATTTTTTGGCTTTATAAAATGCAGTTGACCCTTGAACAACACGGGTTTGAACTGCATGGGTCCACTTATATGTGAATTTTTTTCAGTAGTGAATACTAAGTACTAAACGATCCGCAGTTGGTTGAATCCGCAAATGCAGAACTGCAGTTATGGAGGAACCGAAAGGCATACATGGAGGGCCGACTATAAGCTATAAATGCGGATTTTCAACTGTTCAGGGACTCAGTGCCCCTAAGACCTGCATTATCGAGGGTCAACTGTATAGTTATTTTAAATAAAATGTTATTTATGTTAACATGCGATTATTTTATTATTGTTATTTTAAAGTGAACTAATACATACTTTGAAACTTTCTTAGTTTTAACTTCAGATATGGTAAATAGCAAAAGCTCTTCAGAGTCCTCACTAATTTGTAAGAGCACAAAGAGGTCCAGAGACCAAAAGTTTGAAAATCACTGTTGTACAGCACAAGACCTAGAAGAAGAGAAGCCGAAAGAATAGACCGTGCATCTGCATCACTTTCCAGGTGAGACAGCATCATAACTAGCCACCACGAACTTCATGGACTTCTCAGCAAGCAAGTTTCAAGGATCCAATTCCTCATCAGGCTTTATGGCTTAATGAGCATTAAAGATCATTCTCAATTCCTCGCAGTTCCCAGCGAATACCTGCTCTCTCTCCGGCCCTGGGAACGCCTACTCCCCTGGAAGGAGCCACACTGCAGGAGGTACTCCCCTCTGCTCTCTGCCTCCAAGTACCCTATATGCCCTCTTCTAAAGCACCAGGCTCGCCATTCAGATATTTGCTTATGTGACTCTAGGTTGGGAGTCTGAGGCCTTGAAAGCTAGACTTTTGACTTAATTCCAGCACTTTGCTCAGTACTTGGCACACAGAGTGAAACTCAAAGAAGATCCGTTCAATTAATGAAACCAACGGACTCCCCACCATGCACCAAGCAATCTTCCAAAGGCAACCTGACTTCCCCAGGGGAAGGCTGCTGCTGGCTAGCCAAGAGGAACAGTGCAGGGTTTTTGAGGGCTTCTCAGTATGTTATTTAACTGACATTCTGACTCACTATCACATCTCCTGTTAGTTTCATCAGTGTGAATTGTAAACTAAGACGAAATCCAAGGCAAGCTCCCCCCTGCACCCTCCCCACACCGAAAGGCCCTTTCTTTGCAGACACCGGCCTCCCTCTGTGATACAAGTGACACAAGCTCTCTAAAACAAACAAAATGTTTTTAAGCAGCCAGGTTTGAAGAAGAAATTTGTAGCAAAATGACACACAAAGCCAGTTAGAAAATCATTGCTGTAGCCTGAACTGCTATATGATCAGGGACTTCATAACTCAATTAGAGAAAAAGATTTTCCCCCAAAATTTAATGTAAGCAATGTGTGGGAATAAAGGATGTTGAATCAGATAATCCTCTGTGAGCATGACACACAACACAATGTGTATAAGTTATGAAAAATTTTCACATAGCTCAGGATGTTACAGCTTCTTTCTGGAATGCTGCTACTGTCCTGTTAACCCCCCTCACCTCCCCCCCCCCGTCAACGCACAATGTTCTCTTATCCTGTTGTTCATCCTGCCTCTTCCCTTCCTTCTGCCTTTCCTTTTGCTCTACCTAGTTCTGCTGCTTCTCCCTCTATTCACCTAGGAACTGAGGATGTAATACAGCTGACAGAGACAAGATGTTTCACAGCCTTCTTAAGCTCTGCCAAATTAGATGACCTCCTAATTTCCTTATCCCTACAGAGTCGGGAAATCACCTGTTCTCACCCCCTCATTTTACTTGAGAGGAAACAGAAAAATAATGTTAAAGGACTGAAATGCCATACTTCCTCAATTTATTTCTATGTGTTTCAGGAAAACTGATGTCAAGGAAAAGGGGGTGCCCATGGGTAAAAGGAGGAAAGAAACTGAGGCATGGTTAAGAAGACTGTCAAGCATCCATTCAACACCATTTATTGAGCATTTACTCTGTGCTGGGTGCCAGAGGCCCCTTAGCACAGGCAACAGAGAAAGCCCTAACTGTGTATTAAAAATTTAACAGATATTAAATCAGAGGGCAAGAAGTAAATGCAAACACCACAAAGGAAAACAAAATAAATACAGTAGGAAAACAGAAAACCTAGCAAGGCTCTCTATGGATGGAACAAGAAAGAAATGGAGGTAAACATAACATATATATTTAGATCGTAGATAAAAATGTATCATCTTTCACTTCAAGGAAAACAGTAAAGACTAAGCAATTTATTCACACTGCAATTTAAGGATTTGTTGAGAAAGACTGCGTACATTCACTACTGGGAAAGAATTTCTGGTGACAATTTAAAAAACCCCACAGTAACAATATTCAAGTACTTTTCAGAAAACTCCCTTAACCCCCTCACTTCACCACAAGAGGGTGCACAATTCCTTATTAATACAGTAATCAAAGGAAACCCTCAAGTTCCTCCAGGCAGCTGCCCACCTCTGCGCGGGTATCTCTTCTCCACTCCTGACCCTCAGGGGTAACGAGCATCTGCACAGACTGATGTAGGTTAAACCGTTTTCACCCACATTATCTCATATAATTCTAACACTATCTCTGTCAGGGTGGGAAAGGTGAAAAGTACCAACCCCATTTTAAAGATGAGGAAACACACTCAGAGGCAAAGTGACTTCGCCAAGGGCAGAGGGGTAAAAATGTCAGAGCCCAAGCTCAAATTAATATCCTCTGATTCCCAAATCCTATATACATTTCCCTCATTTCCCTATAAGAGCATAATCAAAACCCATACCTCAATCATACAGTGCCTCTATCAATCCATTCTACTTTTTCTGAGCAAAGAATCATACACTGGGCAGATAAGGAGGCTCTGCTCACCTCTGCAGTATTAAAGCTCTTTTTTTTAAAGTGTATGTTAACACCTGGCAATTACTCTTATGGGTTTCCAATGAGGTGAGAAGTGCACTGACACTTGTCCACAGTATTCCAGCCAGCATTAACACGGACTAGAATAATTTTAAGTGTTGCTTACAACAGGGAAATTAACTATAATCTCAAATGTCTTTGGCCATATCTTATGAGATTCAGGCTAAATAATTCCAAAGGCCCTCTCTCATAAGAAACAGTGTAGCACAGTGGTCAAGGATTTGGGCTTGGCAGCCAGACTGTGTGAGTTCAAATCCAAGCCCTGCCACTAACCTGTGACCTGGGCCAATTATTCAAACCCGGTGTGTGTCAGTCTCCTCTCTGTTCTGTGGAGAGCAGCACCCACTTCACGGTGTAATAACGAAGGTACAGTCACCACACAGAAGAACACGTAACGCAGTAAGCTCTCAAGCTACAAAAGGCAGTCCTTGTTTCAAAAGGACACATAAAATTATTAATTACAGTAGTTATTAAAAGAAAACATTAATTTTATGTGCTTTATGTCACATTGCATTTTATGACAATATGTACACTTGAAAATACATTTAAATCCCTTAATAATCTATATGCACAGCGAATTATATCTAAAAGAATTTAGAGCATAAATATAAGTTGCTAAGGAGTATATAGATCTCCTACCTCTGCTTTTATAACATTGTGTATCTATGGTTAATTCAATGCCAAGTCCATGGACAGGAAAGAAAAGGTAAATTACAGAGTTCCTTTGGGAGGAGATGAAAATCTTTACACAGCAGAGAGGAAAGATTCCTGCCCTAGAAACCTGAAGACCCAGGTTGTAGTCACAGCTCTGCTACTAACCAGCATCCCCCTAATCCCACATCCATAGCTCCTAAATATCTCTCAAAATCCACCATTTCCTCTTCGTTCCTACTACCAAAATGATAATTCACCCCTTACCAACATGGGCTTCTAACTGACCACAGGAGGGGCTCAACAAGTTAGTTAAATGAGTGAATAAATGGGGCTGGGAAGAGTGACACAAAAGGAAAAGACTGCAAAAGCGGGGGCGGGGAGGGGGGAGATAAGTTTACAGACTACATACCTCCACTTTGATAACGCAAGTCCTAGCTCAGCTGACGTGGTAGGGCGCTGGGCTACTCCAGCAAGGGTGGTCTATTAGAATCTCTCCTCCCTCGCAGAAGGTTTTTCTCCGTGGTAGTGTCACAGGACGCTCAGGGACCCCCGACCACCTTTTCCAGTCCTGTTCAGTTTGCCAGATCAAATTCACCAGAGCAGGAAGGCTGGCTGCTCCTACACCTGGCTGAAGTCACTTTGGCACTTCTGTGCCTAAGAAGGCATTGGGCCCAGCTTCGCTAGAGATCATGTGGGCTTTGAGGTGGGGTAGCCCACTCTTTCCAGCTCCTTTCAAGGGTCCCCACAGACCTCTGATCCCCTCCCATTCCAAACATCACACTCCTCCTTTTAAGACTGACCTCTGAGTTCCTGTTTAGTTTGGACACCTCTCTTGCCTGACTCCTGTGGGCAGAGATAATTCCGTGGCTACATCCCAATGAAAGGTGAATACCTTTTACAGCTTTGACCTGAGATTTTATTTGACATCCCATGGGCTCTGGCGCCCCTTCTGGGAACACAACTTCACACACACACAGTACATGCAAGATCATTCCCCATCCGTGTAATGGCACTGTCTTACTGCATCTGAAGGACAAAAGACTACATTGCCTCCTAGGCTCCCTCAGGAATGTTCTCACTTGCTTACCCACTGTGGCTGTTAAATTTTACAGTAAGCAGGCACCTATGTATCTTGCTCACAACATGAAATTTCCAGCAGGGGGCACCTTCTGAGAGCGGAGTTAAATCAGCTAAACTCTTAGGGTTTTAATTTAGGTTGCAGGGACAGTCTCTGCAAGGTTGGACTGCATGATGTTGGGGACGTGCCAGAGTTTGGCTTCTACGAGACTGTAACTCTTTCTTTTGACCCCGATATGCAAAACTGTGCAATCAGAACTGGGTGACAAATCCATATGAGGAAGGGCCATGATCTCAGCCATCAAAATTAAAACTGGAAAAGCCCTCCCCAGACGTAGGCAGGATAGTTCAGTCATAAATGCCTCCTATACAGGGCTGTGGATACGTCTCTTGGGATTCTAATTTAAAAGCTAACAAGTCTCTCCATGAAAACAGCTTTTCGTGATGTTTAGCATTAATTTTTATTTCTTTTTATATACTGCTTTGATCAGTTCTAAATACATTTTCTCTTTCCATGATGTTTACATCCTTCACATTCTTAGGGACTGTTATCATATCCCCTTTAATCATCCTTTGGCCAAGCTATACATATTTAGCTCCTTTCATCTCTCCTATGTCCTTCCTTCCGCAGTGTTGGCTCCTCTTTAAATGCTTTCTCATCTGTCAACATCTTTCTGGAACTGATGCACACTCTCCCTAAATAAACATTCTAGGTACTCCTTGTTTCCTAGAAGTTCTCCAAAACCTCTTATAATACAAAGAATACTGGAGCAGGAGTAAGTTGTGGTAGTTCTAGTCCTGGCTCTCCTCCCAGGCTCAGTTGTCCCTTCCATCAAATAAATGAGTGCGACCTCTTCTGATTAGATCAAGAGAACACAAAATATTAAAATCGCTTTGCAGATTTTAAAGTACTGTGCACGAACGATCTGTGCACATATTACTTGCATAATTTTAAAAGCACAAACAAAGAAAAATAAGCTTGGAGACAAGTGTGTCAAATAAGAGTTGTTAAATCTGGTGGTGGCAAAGAGTAAGGTTACATTATTCAATGTATTTGGTGCTTTTTGTTTCAATTTAAGGAACTCATTTATTCATTATTTACTGAACATCTACTATACCTAAGACAACGGCCTGGATGATATGGGAGAACATAAAACAAGGACAAGGACTTTAAGAAGTTATCATTATCATCCCAAGTTCTTAGGAATTTGGTTTGGATCACATATAATCAGAAAGCTGTTGCTGCTATACCCTTCTTTTTTTTTTAAGTATATTTGCCGTAGAATTGCTGTAATTTTGATTATGCTCAATGTCATAACGGGATGAATTCTTCATTATTGCTTTAGAATACATTATAAGAAACAGAATTACTAGGTCAAAGCGTGTGCCCATATTCAAGTTTCAAATTTCCAAACAGTGTGCCAGAAAAGGTGTGTCATTTATACTCTCATCAGCACCCCATTGCCAACATTGGTGTTACCTTTTTTCCCCATCTAATGGACTGCTTTTATAAAACAAAAACATGAGAAAATCTAAAATTCATTTCTACCAACACAAAATATCTCCACTTGCACCTATTTTGGTGTCGCCTTATGGTTGTTAACTGTTCAGGAGAACCTCTGAGTGCTTATTACTTTCCAGGCAATATACTGGGGATTAGATAAAGCTGAAATAGACGTGGACCCTGCCCTTAAAGGCTCATAATCCAGTGAAAAAGATAAACACTAACAATTACAGACACTGTGAGAAGTGCGCCTTCCTTGTGAAGTATGTGTAAAGTACAAAAGCAACACAGAAGAGAAAGCCAGGAGCAGCAGAGAGGAGTCAGGGAGGCTTCAAGGAAGTGGTGACATCTCAGTTGGGTTTTGAAGGATGAGGGGGTCTGGACCAGAGAAGGGAGAATGAAGGAGAGTCACACAGGCAGAGGAGTCTGTTGTGTCTTTGCAGCCAGTATCATCTTCTCCCAGAAAATATTTTTATTGTATAGAGCTTTAGCAATCCAGGTTTAAGTCTCATGGGTAGTTTTATTTTTTTCCATCTCTATCATTTGCAGTTGTATTTCTGTCCACGGAAAAAATAATCAGCAATCTTCCTGCTACTTCATCCAACAATAGAAAGTGCATGATTACTCCTGCTTCCTTCACAGAAGACTTTGTTTTTACAAAAATGGGTAGGAAGCCATTTTGTTGAATACAAACTTTAAAAATTAGATTGTCAACTGTAAGAAGTTAATGAAAGAAACTGAAGACGACACAAATAAATGGCAAGATATTCCATGTTCTTGTTCTTGGATTGGAAGACTTAATATTGTTAAAATGTCCATACTACCTGAAGCAATATACAGATTCAACGCAATCTCTATCAAAATTCCAAAGACACTTTTCACAAAAATAAAACAAACAACCCTGAGATTTGTATGGAACCACAAAAGACCCTGAATAGCCAAAGGTATCTTGAGAAAGAAGAACAAAGCTGGAGGCATCACATTCCTGATTTCAAATTATATTACAAAGCTATAGTAATCAAAACAGTATGGGGTTAGCATAAAAACAGACACACATGGGCTTCCCTGGTGGCACAGCGGTTGAGAGTCTGCCTGCTGACGCAGGGGACACGGGTTCCGTTCCCTGATCCGGGAAGATCCCACATGCCGCGGAGCGGCTGGGCCCATGAGCCATGGCCGCTGAGCCTGTGCGTCCAGAGCCTGTGCTCCACAATGAGAGAGGCCACAATAGTGAGAGGCCTGCGTCCCGTAAAAAAAAAACCAAAAAACAAAAAGCAAACAAACAAACAAAAAAAACAGACACACAGGGCTTCCCTGGTGGCACAGTGGTTGAGAATCTGCCTGCCGGTGCAGGGGACACGGGTTCGAGCCCTGGTCTGGGAGGATCCCACAGAGCAACTAGGTCCGTGAGCCACAGCTACTGAGCCTGCGCGTCTGAAGCCTGTGCCCCACAACAAGAGAGGTCGCGACAGTGAAAGGCCCGCGCACCGCGATGAAGAGTGGCCCCTGCTTGCCCCAACTAGAGAAAGCCCTCACACAGAAACAAAGACCCAACACAGCCAAAAATAAAAATAAATTTTTTTTAAAAAAGTATAGCATTGTCTAGAGTCTGTGCATGTACTTTAAAAAAAAAAAAAGACACATAGATCAATGGAACAGAATCAAGAGCCCAGAAATAAGCCCACACATATATGGTCAATTAATTTACAACAAAGGAGCCAAGAATATACAATAGGGAAAGGACAATCTCTTCAATAAATTGTGCTGGGGAAACTGGACAATCAAATGCAAAAGGATGAAACTGGACATATCTTACACCATACACAAAAATTAACTCAAAATAGATTAAAGACTTGAATGTAAGACCTGAAACCATAAAACTCCTACAAGAAAACATAGGCAGTACATTCCTTGACAACAGTCTTGTTGATGATTTTTAGATCTCACACCAAAAGCAAAAATTTACAAGTGGGACTATATCAAACTAAAAAGCTTCTGCACAGCAAAGGAATCCATCAACAAAAGGAAAAGGCAACCAAATGAATGGGAGAAAATATGTGCAAATCATATATGTGAAGAGGGGTTAATGTGCAAAATATATAAAGAACTCATGCAACTCAATAAAAACAGTAACAAAAAACCCAAACAATTCTATTAAAAACTGGCAGATGACCCGAACAGACATTTTTCCAAAGAAGACATACAGATGACAAACAGGTACATAAAAAGATATTCAACATCATTATCATTAGGGAAATACAAACCAAAACCACAATGACATATCACTTCATAACTGTCTGAATGGCTGTTATCAAAAAGACAAGAAATAAGTGTTGGAAAAGGGAACCCTTGTGCACCGTTGGTGGGAATGTAAACTGGTGCAGCCACTCTGGAAAACTGCATGGGGGTTCCTCAAAAACTTAAAAATAGAAGTACCTATGATGTGGCAATTCCATTTCTGGGTATTTATCCAAAGAAAACAAAAACACTAATTTGAAAAGCTATCTGCACTCCCATGTTCACTGCAGCATAGTCAAGAAATGGAAACAACCTAAGGGTGCACCAACAACCAACAGATGAATGGATAAAGACAATATGGTGTGTGTGTGTATGTTTACACACACACACTCAATGGAGTATTGCTCAGCCATAAAAAAAGAATGAAATCTTGGCATTTGCGACAATATGGATGGATCTTGAGGGGATCATGCTAAGTAAAAAACACAAATACCATATGACTTCACTTATATGTGGTGAACATATAAGTGAAAAACAATGTATGTGACAAACATATAAGTAAAAAACCAAGATCATAGATACAGAGAACAGACTGGTGGTTGCCAAAGGTGGGGGTCAGCAAAATGGGTAAAGGGGATCAAAAGGTATGAACTTCCACTTATAAAATAAGTAAGTCATGAGGATGTAATACATAGTATGCTAACTATAATTCATAATATTGTATTACATATTTGAAAGATGCCAAGAAAGTAAATCTTAAAAGTTCTCATCACAAGATAAAGAAATCTTGTAATTATATATGGTGCTGAATGTTAACTACACTTCTTGTGGTGATCATTTCACAATACATACAAATATCGAATCATTATGTTGTGTACCTGAAACTAATATAATGTTATATGTCAGCTATACTGCAATTTGAAAAATTAAATTTAAGCTTTAAGAGGATATTTAATCCTTAAAGGTCCTTAAATAGTTTCTCAAGTAAGATGGGAAGGTATACAAATGAGATAAATAACTTTCCATTCCTACAAAAATAAATCAACTGGATCTACACAAAATCCAACTTAAAAATAGTATAAAAAAGCATAAGAATTTATTAATGGCATCAGATAATTTTCAAATAATAAAATCACACCTAAAAGCTGCCCTTTTACGTGTTTTCATATGTCATTAGCAGCAGATATAAATACCCACGCCCGGGATTTAACTGTTCTGAAAAACAGACTCTTGCAGAATATGGATTTTAGCAGCACACTTGGGGGGGGGGGCAACTGAAACTGTACTAGTTAAAAGCCTCTAACTTATCCCAGAATTTTCAAAGTCCAAAACACCTCTCTAGGTCACTAATCCTCCAGTGTTTACATTACAGAGGATTTAAATAGAATTGGCAGAAAATCACATACAAAGGGGCCTCTGGTCCCTTATCAATTATTAGAAAATGGCTTATTAATTACTTTATTATTTTCTTTTAAATTTAAGCCTTTCAAATTGTGCCTATGGCTCAAATATCTTCCTAAATGCTTTGTTATCAAAGGCAAACAGATCTTCCCCTGAATCTAAATGACAGCCTGGCTTTCTCCACCACCTGCTGGAATGCACCTGAGCTTGGCCAGGAGCAGAGGCTTATCTCTGATGCTGCGCCTGTGATGGGCACAGCTTCTCCAGCCAGGGAGCTATAGGGGAAGGCTCTAACCCCTGAGTCCAGGTAAGCCACCACACGGAGCTTCGGTTTCTGTCCAGCCCCACGATGCAGCCCAAATGCAGCTAAGGCTCCAGGTCATCTGCTACTGGGCCCAGGATTGACAAGTCACGCTTGTGTTCAGGTATGGAAAATTACCAGTTGTCCAATCTTTATTAAAGTAAAGACACTGGGGCTTCCCTGGTGGCGCAGTGGTTAAGAATCCGTCTGCTAATGCAGGGGACACGGGTTCGAGCCCTGGTCTGGGAAGATCCCACATGCCACGGAGCGGCTGGGCCCATGCGCCACAACTACTGAGCCTGCACTCTAGAGCCCGTGAGCCACAACTACTGAGCCCACGAGCCTGGAGCCCGTGCTCTGCAACAGGTGAAGCCCGCACACTGCAATGAGGAGTGGCCCCCGCTCGCCACGACTAGAGAAAGCCCGCGCAGTAACAAAGACCCAATGCAGCCAAAAATAAAAATAAATAAATTTTTTTTAAAAAGTGAATATATCACTCAAATTTGTCTGTTTGGTTTTTTCCTACCTTTTTTCTTTTTTCCAACTGTCAAAAAGCAAATGGAATCCTCACACACAAAATTCCCACATTAAGCCCACGCAATTTAGACTGACTTGAAAAACAGATCGCTTGGTTTGTTTGTAAATTTAGAAGGATAAACGTCACATGAGGTGAAAAATAAAATATGTACCTATTTATAAGTTCACAGTTTAATCAACAAGCACCTACTATATGCTGAGCTAAGGATACTGAAAGACACGTTTCCCATCTCAAAACGCTCACAGTCTGGTACAGACCAGCACCATTTTCTTCTTTGCATTTAATTTCTATCTGTTGGGTTGCCAATAGAACAAGACTAGGCTAATTATTATATTAATCTAATAATATATTTATTATCCGATTTATTTAGCTTCTAATTACAAGCATCATCATTTGAAGTTTTTTTTTTCAGTTTTATACTAATAAGTGTAATAGCTAAAACTGAATGCCTACTCTGTGCCAAACATCAAACGAACCCATTTTCTGTATATCATCAGGCACAATCCTTTGAGCTAGCTACTCTTATCACTGCCTCCTTACGGGTGAGGAAACCAAGCTCAGAGCCATAGATGACTTGCCTAGTCTTACGCCTAGTAAGAGGTAGAGCCAGGATATAAACTCAGGTATGCCCAATCAGAGCTTAGGCTCTTAACTACCAAGTTTTGTGGCCTCCACTTACTCAAGTGTCTGGCAAAATTAGTTACAAATGGAAAGAATTGGGGGATATTTTCTGAGGAATTGTTCTATCATAGGCGCATGGGCAAAATACAATAGCCTCTTGGAGATAAGTTCAGAAAACTATTGGTGAGCCTGATCCACCAGATGGCACACAGCAGAAGCAAGAAGAACTACAATTCTGCAGCCCGTGGAACGAAAACCACATTCACAGAAAGAGACAAAATGAAAAGCCAGAGGACTATGTACCAGATGAAGGAACGAGACAAAACCCCCGAAAAACAACTAAATGAAGTGGAGATAGGCAAACTTCCAGAAAAAGAATTCAGAATAGAGATAGTGAAGATGATCCAGGACCTCGGAAAGAGAATGGAGGCAAAGATCGAGAAGATGAAAGAAACGTTTAACAAAGACCTAGAAGTATTAAATAACAAACAAACAGAGACAAACAATACAATAACTGAAATGAAAACTATACTAAAAGGAATCAATAGCAGAATAACTGAGGCAGAAGAACGGATAAGTGACCTGGAAGACAGAATGGTGGAATTCACTGCCGAGGAACAGAATAAAGAAAAAAGAATGAAAAGAAATGAAGACAGCCTAGGAGACCTCTGCGACAACATTAAACGCACCAACAATCGCATTTCAGGGGTCCCAGAAGGAGGAGAGAGAGAGAAAGGACCCAAGAAAATATCTGAAGAGATTATAGTCGAAAACTTCCCTAACATGGGAAAGGAAATAGCCACTCAACTCCAGGAAGTGCAGAGAGTCCTAGGCAGGATAAACCCAAGAAGAAACACACCAAGACACACAGTAATCAAATTGACAAAATTAAAGACAAAGAAATATTATTGAAAGCAACAAGGGAAAAATGACAAATAACATAGGAGGCAACTCCCATAAGGGTAACAGCTGATTTCTCAGCACAAACTCTACAAGCCAGAAGGGAGTGGCATGATATATTTAAAGCGATGAAAGGGAAGAACCTACAACCAAGATGACTCTACCCAGCAAGGATCTCATTCAGATTCGATGGAGAAATCAAAAGCTTTACAGACAAGCAAAAGCTAAGAGAATTTAGCACCACCAAACCAGCTCTACAACAAATGCTAAAGGAACTTCTCTAAGTGGGAAATACAAGAGAAGAAAAGGACCTACAAAAACAAACCGAAAACAATTAAGAAAATGGTAATAGGAACATACGTATTGATAATTACCTTAAATGTGAATGGATTATATGCTCCAACCAAAAGACACAGGCTCGCTGAATGGATACAAAAACAAGACCCATACATATGCTGTCTACAAGAGACCCACTTCAGACCTAGGAACACATACAGACTGAAAATGAGGGGAAGGAAAAAGATATTCCATGCTAATGGAAATCAAAAGAAAGCTGGAGTAGCAATTCTTGTATCAGATAAAATAGACTTTAGAGAATGATACAAGAGACAAGGAGGGACACTACATAACGATCAAGGGATCAATCCAAGAATAAGATATAACAATTATAAATACATATGCACCCAACATAGGAACACCTCAATACATAAGGCAACTGCTAACAGCTATAAAAGAGGAAATCAACAGTAACATAATAACAGTAGGGGACTTAACACCTCTCTTACACCAATGGATAGATCATCCAGACAGAAAATTAATAATGAAACACAAGTTTTAAATGACACAACAGACCAGATAGATTTAATTGACATTTATAGGACATTCCATCCAAAAAACAGCAGATTACACTTTCTTCTCAAGTGCACATGGAACATTCTCCAGGATAGATCACATCTTGGATCACAATTCAAGCCTTGGTAAATTTAAGAAAATTGAAATCATATCAAGCATCTTTTCTGACCACAACGCTATGAGATTAGAAATAAATTAAGGGGAGAAAAACATAAAAAACACAAACACATGGAGGCTAAACAATACATTACTAAATAACCAAGAGATCACAGAAGAAATCAAAGAGGAACTCAAAAAATACCTAAAGACAAATGACACCAAAAACACGATAATCCAAAACCTCTGGGATGCAGCAAAAGCAGTTCTAAGAGAGAAGTTTATAGCAATACAATCCTACCTCAAGAAAAAGAAAAAATCTCAAATAAACAATCTAACCTTATATCCAAAGGAACTAGAGAAAGAAGAACAAACAAAACCCAAAGTTAGTAGAAGGAAAGAAATCATAAAATCAGAGCAGAAATAAATGAAATAGAAACAAAGAAAACAATAGCAAAGATCAATAAAACTAAAAGCTGGTTCTCTGAAAAGATAAATAAAACTGATAAACCTTTAGCCAGACTCATCAAGAAAAAGAGGGAGAGGACTCAAATCAATAAAATTAGAAATGAAAAAGGAGAAGTTACAACAGAAACTGCAGATATACAAAGCATCCTAAGAGACTACTACAAGCAACTCTATGCCAATAAAGTGGACAACCTGGAAGAAATGGACAAATTCTTAGTAAGTTATAACCTTCCAAAACTGAACGAGGAAGAAACAGAAAATATGAACAGACCAAAGTTGAAACTGTGATTAAAAATGAAATTGAAATTGAAACTGTGATTAAAAATCTTCCAACAAACAAAAGTCCAGGACTGGAGGGTTTCACAGGTGAATTCTATCAAACATTTAGAAGAGCTAACACCCATCCTTCTCAAACTCTTCCAAAAAATGGCAGAGGAAGTAACACTCCCAAACTCATTCCACGAGGCCACCATCACGCTGATACCAAAACCAGACAGAGATACTACAAAAAAAGAAAATTACAGACCAATATCACTGATAAATATTGATGCAAAAATCCTCAACAAAATACTAGCAAACAGAATCCAACAACACATTAAAACGATCATACACCGTGCTCAAATGGGATTTATCCCAGGGATGCAAGGATTCTTCAATATATGCAAATCAATGAATGTGATACACCATAGTAACAAACTGAAGAATAAAAACCATATGATCATCTCAAAAGATACAGAAAAAGCTTTTGACAAAATTCAACACCCATATATGATAAAAACTCTCCAGAAAGTGGGCATGGAGGGAAGCTACTGCAACACAATAAAGGCCATATACAACAAACCCACAGCAACCATTATTCTCAATGGTGAAAAACCTAAAGCATTTCCTCTGAGATCAGGAACAAGAAAAGGATGTTCACTCTCACCACTATTATTCAGCATAGTTTTGGAAGTCCTCGCCATAGCCATCAGAGAAGAAAATGAAATAAAAGGAAGACAAATTGGAAAAGAAGTGAAACTGTCACTCTTTGCAGATGACATGATACTATACATAGAGAATCCTAAAGATGCCACCAGAAAACTACTAGAGCTAATCAATGAATTTGGTAAAGTGGCAGGATACAAAATTAATGCACAGAAATCTCTTGCATTCTTACACACTAACAACGAAAGGTCAGAAAGAGAAATTAAGGTAACAATCCCACTCACCACTGCAACAAAAAGAATAAAATACCTAGGAATAAACCTACCTAAGGAGGTAAAAGACGTATACTCAGAAAACTATAAGACACTGATGAAAGAAATCAAAGATGACACAAACAGATGGAGAGATATATACCATGTTCTTGGATTGGAAGACTCAATATTGTGAAAATGACTATACTACCCAAAGCAATCTACAGATTCAATGCATCCCTATCAAATTAGCAGTGGCATTTTTTACAGAACTAGAACAAAAAATCTTAAAATTTGTATGGAGACACAAAAGACCCCTAATAGCCAAAGCAGTCTTCAGGGAAAAAAAACAGAGCTGGAGGAATCAGCCTCCCTGGCTTCAGACTATACTACAAAGCTATGTAATCAAGACAATATGGTACTGACACAAAAACAGAAATATAGATCAATGGAACAGGACAGAAAGCCCAGAGTTAAACCCACACACCTATGGTCAACTAATCTATGACAAAGGAGGCAAGGACATACAATGGAGAAAAGACAGTCTCTTCAACAAGTGGTGCTAGGAAAACTGGACAGCTACATGGAAAAGAATGAAATTAGAACACTCCCTAACACCACACACAAAAATAAACTCAAAATGGATTAAAGACCTAAATGTAAGACCAGACACTATAAAACTCTCAGAGGAAAACATAGGAAGAACACTCTCTTGACATAAATCACAGCAAGATCTTTTTTGATCCACTTCCTAGAGTAATGGAAATAAAAATAAACCAATGGGACCTAATGAAACTTAAGAGCTTTTTCAAAGCAAAGGAAACTACAAACAAGACAAAAAGACAACCCTCAGAATGGGAGAAAATATTTGCAAACGAATCAACGGACAATGGATTAATCTCCAAAATACACAAACAGCTCATGCAGCTCAGTATTAAAAAAAACAAACAACCCAATCCAAAAATGGGCAGAAGACCTAAATAGACGTCTCCAAAGAAGACATACAGATGGTCAAGATGCATATGAAAAGCTGCTCAACATCACTAATTATTAGAGAAATGCAAATCAAAACTACAATGAGGTATCACCTCACACCAGTTAGAATGGGCATCATCAGAAAATCTACAAACAACAAATGCTGGAGAGGGTGTGGAGAAAAGGGAACCCTCTTGGACTGTTGGTGGGAATGTAAACTGATATAGCCACTATGGAGAACAGTATGGAGGTTCCTTAAAAAACTAAAAATAGAATTACCATATGACCCAGCAATCCCACTACTGGGCATATACCCAGAGAAAAGCATAATTCAGAGAGACACATGCACCCCAGTGTGCACTGCAGCACTATTTACAATAGCCAGGTCATGGAAGCAACCTAAGTGTCCACTGACAGACGAATGGATAAAGAATATGTGGTACATATATACAATGGAATATTACTCAGCCATAAAAAGCAATGAAATTGGGTCATTTGTAGAGACGTGAATGCATCTAGAGACTGTCACACAGAGTGAAGTAAGTCAGAAAGAGAAAAACAAATATCATATATTAACGCATATATGTGGAATCTAGAAAAATGGTACAGATGAACCAGTTTGCAAGGCAGAAATAGAGACACAGATGTAGAGAACAAACGTATGGACACCAAGTGGGGAAAGTGGTGGGGAGGGGGGTGTGGCGGTGGTGGGATGAATTGGGAGATTGGGATTGACATGTATACAATAATATGTATAAAACAGATAACTAATAAGAACCTGCTATATAAAAAATAAATAAAATTCAAAAATTCAAAAAAAATAAAGGAAACTATTGGTTTGCAAACATCTTACCAGCTCATGAATGAGGGTATAAACCAAACAGTAACATATGCCAACAGAAGTACAATTGTGAAGGTACTGATTATAAATTTTGTTTATTAAACTTCTTAAATCCCAAGATCCTGGACTTTTTTTTCGTTTTTTTTAAATTGAAGTAGAGTTGATTTACAATGTTGTGCCCATCTCTGCTGTGCAGCAAAATGACTTGGTTCCAAGATCCTGGACTTTTAGACTCAACTTCATTTCTTTCCTTTTCAGGATCCATGGGCTAATGCGTCTGACTGATAAACACATAATGAAAGAATGAATTGGTATCAATAGCAAGCAGTACTTTGTACCATGAATAACTGCTATTTGTCATTGTCAAGAAAACCTGGAATTCACGCTGGACAGAATTCTGGGCCCCATGAGATTCCAGATAAGGAGGACTCATAACCCAGAATAGAAAGCCATGGGAAGGTTTTCAAGATCCAATCGTAAGGATTACAAAAATAACAATATTTAGGTCTGGCTTTATGGGCATGTGACCTGTGCAGTCACACAGGTCCTGTGCTCAGAAGGGCCCCCAACACTTGGTTTAATGCTCTCCTGTCACCACGCAGAAATTCTTAATATTTTGTCTTTGAATTTGTGTTTTGTAAGTAAAGTCCAAAGGAATGATGGAGCGTGTGTGAGCAGGAGACATATGTAATGTGCGTGTTGCCACTCTTTGTCTCCCTCTTTGCATAGAGCATTTGTGGTGCCCTTTAAGCAGAGATTTCTGGTGGGCCCACCACATGTGCGAGTTCAGCAAGACTCAGAGCAAGTACAAGGCAAGGATGTGATGTCTTCACATCGCAGTAAGTGGAGGTAAAGCCCCAAGACGTCACTTTTTCCACTGGAACCAGAACTTGCTTGGAACATAGAGAGACGGCAAAGGCATTCTAAGAAACATGAATGACCAGTGAAGGACTACAGTATCCTTTCTTACACACATTACTTTCTCATGCAAGCCAAGCACTTACACTGAAAGGATGATGGTAAAAGGAAAGGAAAAGATAGGGCAATCCATAGTCCCTTTTCCATTAATCCTTACCATCAGTAAGCCACATGTAGAGTACTGGTAGAATGTGCACACATTAAGTGAAATAAAAACAGCTGAGTTAGTTTGGTGCAGTATTTCCACTGTTCTAGTAAGAACAATGTATGAGCTGCAAAATACAAATTGTATAATTCTGCTGATTTCACATGAGTTAAATCCACATATTTACATTTTAAACTGGCATTGCAAGATACAAAAGTCAACAGTAAAATTCATAATAATAATGAAAATCTTTAATATTCCTTCACTTAGAATGACATTAAATAGCAAATAAAAAATACATCACGACAAGTCAAGATAGAGAACATGGAAGAAAGGAAAAAGCTTTATATTTTAGTACTTGTAATGACACTTTTTCCTGTTTTTTTTTTTTTGATCAGGAGACCCCACATTTTCATTCTGTATTTTACCCCACAAATTATATAGCAGCCTTGACAACAGTAACAGGCGAAAAAATTAAATTATGATTAATTCACTGCCTGCTTCCAATCGAACTTCAAATCAAACAATCAAAGACTAGATACTTCAACAATAAAGCAAAAAAAAAAAAAAAAGTATTACTGCTTGGAATTCTGAGTGTGGTGAAACCAACCCATCAACACATACACACAACCTCCTTCACCATGTGCAGCAACCCAGGTATTCACCCTGAAATGGAGGAAAGAGGTTTTCACATCAAGTCAGTTACCAATACTTCTCCCAGTGCCGAAGACTGTGCCTCAGGGCTTTCCTGTGAGGGAAGAACATGCAGATAGGACAAGTGGTATAAACGATCCATTTGCAGTGCAAATCTCTGTATGACACAAGCAGCCTCAGACTTCAGCAATGACTTATTGCTCATGTGCACTTGTCATATTTGGCACCTTAGAGGAGAGAGGTAACTCCTTATGCTCGATGGACATTTTAAGATTTAATAAACCACCTAGAGGGGTGGGATAGGGAGGGTGGGAGGGAGACGCAAGAGGGAGGGGATATGGGGATATATGTATACATATAGTTGATTCACTTTGTGATACAGCAGAAACTAACACAACATTGTAAAGCAATTATACTACAATAAAGATGTTAAAAAAATGATTTTAAAAAGATTTAATAAGCACAAGCACTTTCATATACAGTCTTATTTTATTCCTACCACAGCCATGTGAGGGGCTCAGGAAAAGCAGATTTTAACAACACTTTTATTGTCAGTATTCCAATGATAAAAGTAATGTTGCTTTTAATGTTCCTGACCTGGGTAGTGGTGACATGGGTATTCACTTTAGACTCATTCTTTAAATTTCATATGTGTGTTTTATGTACTTTTGGGTATGATAGATAGAGTCTGCAACAAAAAACAAAAGGTGATAAATGTTCAGTGTAGGAATTAGAAAAGAAGGCTATAAATCTCCCATAATCCCATCTAAGGAAACTATTAACAACTTGATGCTTTCCCTTCTTTGTTGTTATAAAATTGGAATACTGTTTTCCGTGATGTCTCTTTTTCTTCAACATACCATATTTTTATACAGTATTAAAAATTCAACATAGTATTTCTTAGCAAAGATAAACCCTAGTGTATTTAACCAATTCCCTATCGTTGGATATTCAGGGTGTATCTAACAACTTATTTCCAAAATTACCAGAGAGCACTTATCTCTCTTGCAGGGAAAAGGAACAGCTCATGGAGGTTGACAACCTTACCACTGCTGTGTGCAGAGCCAGGAGATACTCACTGGGTCGGAGGCTTGTTCCTCTCCATATGCTGCTCTACACTTCCTCTGATCACAAAGGTTTAACCTGACAAATTAAAGGGGATAATAGTGAAAGACAACGCATCCCTGACCCTTTCCCATGAACTCTCGCCCCCTAAAATGGGGCACAGTCCACCAAGTTCAGGGTTGAGATCAGGAGGGATGTGTTTCTGCGGTGTCTGGCCTGAGATGAAGGGCCCCATCGCTGTCCCCCTGAGGTGTACTGCCTAGGCCCAAACAGTTCCTTGGGAGACCAGGCAGGGAGAATAAACTTTTCAAAGGTACAAGGTTGCAGGGTTCGAGGTTAGTAGGGAGGTTCTATAAATATTTACTGAACAAAACTCTGTCTGTTAACTGGTGACACAGAGCAAGGTGTGGTTTTCCTTCCTGCCCCCAGAGGCGGCTGGGAAAGTTGGTCTGACAAACTAGTGGGAAGTGCTGCCTGGCCAAGATGGAACCAAGACACAGAAGAATGCTGAACATGATTCAGGAAATGAAGTGAGTCCAACCATCTTCTGTCTGCCCTCTCCCCCGAGCCTCCGCAACTCCCACCTCTGGTCACTGAAGCCGGAAACCATAGAGGAGAAGACACTCATAAACAAAACACTGGTCACAAAAATGAGAGCCTGCAGGAGCTGACCAAACAAATAGCTCTGGTTGCAGTACACAGTTTAGCTGTTTCCCAACAGGTTGAAATATCACTGGCACCATTTAATACTGCAAATGCCACTGGGTGGCAATAAAAATGAGCTGTGGGAGGCTGTACATAGAAGAAAAGTCCTAGCCTACCTCTGGTTTGGTGGGTGGTCTTAAAGTTTTCTTTTTGGCAAGGCCACGTCCATTCCTTTACAATCCTTGCTAACTGAAGGAGCCAAGAACCTACTTTTAGTAAGATGACCTTCCTTCAGGAAGAACCACAACTAAACCACTCTAGACTTAAGACAAATCTATCCTAACATCTAGGGACCCCAGAGACAGTGGTTCCAAAACCTACTTGAAAATGCAAAAATGTTTAGCTACAGTTTACTAGGAAATCCACCTCCCATCGCCAGTCAATTCTAATCTAATCCCTGATTCTTAAAAAAAAAAAAAAGCCCGTTTTTCATATAACTTAAAATATAGTCTATGTGGCATGACAAATTTTGCTTGGGGACATCCAGAGTCAGTGGGGGCCTTCAAAGGGATAGGAAGCCACCTTCCAGAGCTGCCGAAGCCCAAGTGCACCTGACTGCTCACAGCAACCGCGGACGTAAAACCTGCTGGCTCCAAACATCAGTGATCTCAAAGGCAGATGCTCCCAGTGGCAGGCGCTGCTCTGTCGTGGAGCTGCTTCTCACATGAGCAACTCCATGTCCTCCCAAGAGCAGCAGAGATTGATGATTCATTATTGTCCTGAGCAGTACTGGGGTGTCCAGCTAGAGTATCATCATTCAGAAGGATTAGTCTTTTTAGCACGGGAACCCTAGCTCAAACTGAATGTCTCTCCCTTCTGGATCAAAAAAAAGCCAGCTCTCACGAACATGGGTACGAGACATAATTTGATTTATAAGCTTTGTGGGCCTCTATGAGGAAGACTGTATATGGGAGTGGAGTAGAAGTGAGGATAAAGCCAGCAAGAAGCATATAACATATTATGCAAGCAAGATACCTATTTATTATTAACTTTTATTTAGATTTTCATTTAAATGATACATTCTCAAGCTAGGGACTCCTGTAGAAATTACCTGAAAAATTTTATGGAAGAAGAGAAAATACTCTAATGTTTGGAAGCAGGACCAGAAAAGGATCTCTTCGATGCTTTTAAGTTGAAAAGTTAGGTCTGTAAAGATCTAGGTATCCAAATGTGGCCATGCTAAATTTGAGTGTGGGCTCTTTTCCATTCCTGGCCTGCCTTCTTTTCGAAGTATGATTGGGCAAAAAGCAAAATCAAAAATAAACAAAAGCAAAAACCAGGTAAAACACGGAAATAAGTCAGAAACATAGAAAATGCCAACATTAATAATTTCCAAATCACTAGGAGTTAAGGATAATTACCCAGCTATGTATCAAGGGAATTACTATGTTTTAACTTTCTAAGATTCTCATGCTTCCAAAATTAATTATCTGCTTACTTGAAGCTTCTAACTTATAATTTAGAAATAGGTACCCTTTTTCTGCTTTGAAGAAATTTAGATTTTAAGATGCTAACATTTATGTTTTGGTACAGTCATCATCCTTGGGCTTGGAGATCTTTGGTATTTATGGTCAAGGTGCTCTGTTCTTTCAGATTAAAAAAAAAAAAAATCTGTGGACGACTTTAGTTTCTTTAACAGGTTGGGAGTGTCCCAAATGTAGTCAATAAAAGTTCCCTTCCTGTCACTGTTTTAGGGAGTCCTACTCAGACTGCTCTCAGGAGCAGCAAAAATGACAGAGGAAGGAATAGTGGGTTGGCGTAATGGACAGACCATTAGATACATGATGTACTACCTGCCTGTCTCAGTCAACTAGAACCACTGTGCTTTAACACCAGAGCAGCAACTGGCAAACAGGAAAGTCTACCACAAAGCCTGTTGCTGTTACGATTGTGGGAAGTCAAACTTGTCAAATATCAGTTTTCTCCCTGCTCCAATAATGGGTTATATAGAAGCTCTCTTCCAGGTTACAGAATTTGTTTTATTTCTAAAAATTCCCAACGGACAGTAGGAACCGGTAAGGCATAACAGGTAACAATCATTAGAGGCTGAATTCCCCAACTCTTTTTTTTTTGCGGTACGCGGGCCTCTCACTGTTGTGGCCTCTCCCGTTGCGGAGCACAGGCTCCAGACGCGCAGGCTCAGCGGCCATGGCTCACGGGCCCAGCCGCTCCGCGGCATGTGGGATCTTCCCAGACCGGGGCACGAACCCGTGTCCCCTGCATCGGCAGGCGGACTCTCAACCACTGCGCCACCAGGGAAGCCCTCCCCAACTCTTGATTTAGAGTATATAACCGTCACCCTGCCCCAACCTCCCTACATCGCCTGCACTGTGACAGCCCGGTTCCAAAAGGGCTGGTTGTCCCCACTTCAAAATTCAGCCTAAGTCCCATCTGGTGAAACCTGTCCCCAGACACAAAGAACTCCAATGTCACTGATAACCTCAGAAATTCCGTAAGGTCCTCTTACCTCTCTTCAGCCATGAAAATTATTTTAAAATATGTATAGACATTCAAGAACTTCCCCCTTTTCCTGCTCGACTATACTGAGAATGGTATTTAACCTAAACACATACATGTCAAGGCTGTGTTGTAAAGGATAATTACCTATTTGTTTATTTATTAGACTCTTGGCCTTCAAAATAAATGTCAGGAGGGAAAAAAACCAAGAAATTGGGGTCAACACTTGAAGATTCAACACAGAGAAATTAATACACATAATTACTGATTAGACACTAATGACAATAATGTATGCTGCCGTCCAAAGTTCAAACAAGCAATTAGGGTTGATATAAGAAGTATAAACAATTAACAAACGGTCTAATTGCTTTTCTGAATAGAGACTGGCCTCTATTCCTCACACAGACTCTGTGACAGTCTATCCTAGAATCTCTATGGGTAATTCCTGGGCCACTTCCTCCCAGGTGCATATTGAAAAGCTCTGAAAACTAGTAACACTCTGAATGCAGATTTATCTGTTAGGACCATCACTTCTTCCTCTGGGTAACTTTGAGAAAAAACTTCAAGATGTTTCACTAACCAGCGTGAAACAAAAATTGGACATGGAATCAGCCAGGATATGATCTCTCATTGAAAGGCAAAAGCACTATTACAATTAGCAAAATTGCACTGTGTTAAAAAGGTCCCTGACATCAAGCCAAGAACATGAATTAGCTTGGCTCAGAGAGAAAAGAGCCTGTTCCTAAGATAAATCAGGCAAGCACACATCTTTAACAAAAATTAAAAGTACACCAAAACCACAATGGCATCTTGGCTTTTATCCCTCTTGCTGATTTAATAGGTGACTCTAAACTCTTCAAAAGTGGGGACTACATCTCAGCTCAATTCCTGCATCAGAATCCCCAGGAGGACTTGTTAACACAGGACGCACCTCCAGAGTTTCTGACACAATAGATCTGGGGTGAGCCTGAGAATTTGCATTTCCAACAAAGTTCCCAGTTGATGCTAAGGTGGTGATACTTTGAGAAGCATGTCCTGGCTTATATATTACATGGAGTGTACAAAGGTGAGAGGATGCTTACCTTTCTGTGGGTAACATCCCCTCAAGAGCGCTGGAGAGCTGCATTGTGAAAGGTTCCTTCAGGAAATGCCCACATAGGCCCACACTTTGCCTTTGACACTGGGAATTTATTATCTGTTGATCTTTAGTCTATGTATTACAAACCTCTCTGGACTTTGAGACCTTCCAAGACAAAGGAGAGCAACTCCCGAAGCCTAGGAACCAATTTGCCTGGGATGACATGCATCCCATCCCCTAGAAGTACAAATTCCAGAATAAGATGCACCTGGGTTCAAATCTTGGCTCTTTCACTTATTAAAGTGTGAGCCCTTGGGCAAGTTACTTAATCTTTGAGCCACTGCTCCTCATCTATAAAGTGGGAACCATAACAGCAATAACTACAACTCACAGTGCGGATGAAGAATTCGATGAAATAAAAAGGTATCTAAATCTCTTAGCCCAAAGTCTAACACAGAGAAAACTCAGTGTCAATGTTATCATGCCCAGTTTTTACTGAGGATGTCTAGAGTTCTCTACCCAGATCACTTGTAATCCAGGAACTCTTCCTCTACTGACAACTCCCACCTACCCAGACATTTCAACAAGATATCCAAGACAGGAGAGAGAGCTTTCTCCCAAGAAAACATCATTCACAGTCCTCTTGGATCCCTTGGTCCTCCTGCCAAACTGGTATCTCCGCTCCAATCCAGACCCTCCATAAATGCCGGTGTAAGAAGTCTACCTGGAGTACTTTCACCCAAAGTCCTCCAGGCGCCCTAAATTCTTTCACCACTCTTCAAAAAACAGCCTTTTTGAATAAAGGGAGGAAAGGTGTGGGCCATCCTTAATTCAGCCATCCAAAGATAAGCAAACCACCATGGCACCTGAATGCATGCATGTCCTGTAAAATTTATGTAATTCAGTGCACATGATCTTTTTAAAAATTCATTTCATTTTTTAAACATTTTTATTATAAAAGTAATAAATATAGAAATTAGAAAATTAAGACCACTAGTGATTCTATCACAAGATAACCACTGTTAATAATCTGATGCATGTTATTTCAGTTCTACATGTATATATGAAAATGGTATCATACTATTTGTTATTGTTCTGCAATCTTTCTCAGTATATTGTACAAGTTCTTAAATTATACATTTTTCATTTTTTATTGAAGTATAGTTGATTTACAGTGCTGTGTTAGTTTCTGGTGCACAGCAGAAATATATATATTTTTTCTCTTTCAGATTCTTTTCCATTATAGATTATTACAAGATATTGAGTATAGTTCCCTGTGCTATACAGTAGGACCCTGTTGCTTATCTATTTTATATACAGGAGTTTGTTAATCCCAAACTCCTAATTTATCCCTCTTCACCCCCATCCTCTCGCCTTCGGTAACCATAAGTTCATTTTCTATGTCTGTGAATCTGTTTCTGTTTTGTACAAGTTTTTAAATATTCTTCTATAACATTAATGTTAACAGCTGCAAAGGGATTCATGACACGGCCGGGCAATAACTTATTTAACCCCTCGGAGCCTTTTCTCTCACACATGCTGTGTATGCTGAGGACCCAGCAGAGTGAATATGCATATTGACAACCGCTGCTCCCCATCATTCGGCGACGTGCAAGGACAGAACTGTTGGACTGATAAAGCTGAAGGAATTATTAGCTAATAAACTTGCAGGCTGACGTAATCAAAGAAAAACATTTAAATTAATTAAAAATACTTCTATTAATTTTCTACACATGCTAATACTGGATAGTAGGTGGTCCACAAATTCCTACCCTTCTGTACTGCAATGTAGCTGAAACATTTCCCTTTTTTTTTTTTTTTTTTTTTTTGCGGTACGCGGGCCTCTCACTGTTGTGGCCTCTCCCGCTGCGGAGCACAGGCTCCGGACGCGCAGGCTCAGAACGCGCAGGCTCAGCGGCCATGGCTCACGGGCCTAGCCGCTCCGCGGCATGTGGGATCCTCCCGGACCAGGGCACGAACCCATGTCCCCTGCATCGGCAGGCGGACTCTCAACCACTGCGCCACCAGGGAAGCCCCCCCCCATTCTTGTTTTAACGAGAAATTTAATTTTGTCAATGAAATTAAATTAAATCAGAATATACTTTACATATATTCCCAAGGTCTGAGCAGTTAAACTTTTTTTTTTTTAATGAAAAGAGGGAAAATCAAAACCTATAAGCTATTTACTATGCTTCAATTCTGTACTGACTACAGGGAGAATACAGGGGGCTGAGAGTGGTTGGGGGAGGTAAATCTAAGTCTTACACAGTATATTCTAATTAGTTAACGCTGTTAGAGAATCAAAGATCCTGTGTGAGGGAAAGTCCAACTCTGTTTACACTGTGCCTCTCAAAGGGATCCTGTAAAACTGACAATTGTGAGTGTAGGGCTCACGCAGCAGGGCTCACGCAGCAGTCACCTCAGGAAGCACCTACAGTCGTGGCCTTTGTGGATATCCAGTACTGATGTCACTCCCGAAGACTGTCAAGTACCTGCAGTGGTGCACTCTGCTGCCCCACTACCAGCCCCACCAAGTCTGTGCCTCCTGCTTCTCATTTCTCACTGATTCCTTCAAAGAATATGTCGTCCTTCCCATTTGGGGAGGACCAAGGTTACTAGGAAAGATGGAGAAAAGATCTTATACACACACACATTATCTAGAAACTCATATATCCCTTATAAAAATTAAATTTATCACTTCCCATAACAAGTCATGCCTGGGGGGACCTGAGGGTCTGCCATGGTATCATATGCAGATAAGGCAACTGCCCAATCAGAAGAGACAGCAGGGCACAGCCATCCTCTCCCATTGCTAAGCAGACATTTCCTGTTGATGTACCAGTGCCTCAAATTTAAAACTTTATCTCCTCAAACCTACCTCCCTCTTCTGACTTCCATATTACATTTAATAAAACAGCATTGCTCTTCTCCTAAGATCCCCAGTTCAGGATCACTGGGCCACCTTTGAGGACTCCTCTTCCTTACCTTCACTAGACTTGCACATCCAGTCACTAACTCAGCAAGTTCTGTCTCTTCTCTCTTCGCAATGTCTTCCATCTGCCTCTTTCTTTCAGCTTCCTCAGCCAATACCCTAGTTCGGGATTTATTACCCAAACACCTAAACAAATCCGTAGCCTCTTAACTGGCCTCCCCACCTGTCAGTCCACCCCACCCGCAGGCACCTGTTTTGATCATATACCTCTCTGCCCATCAGACACTCAGGTAGCTACAGGACAGAATCTGAATGTCTTTGTCAGCAGCACTCAAGATACTCTATGATTCCAGCCATATCTCTGGCCTAGCAGAACTGGTCTATTCTATTCCAGGGGCATATTTACATATGCACTCTTGTATTTCCAAACTATACTTGACACCTTTTTCCTGCATTTGGAATGTCCTTCCCGCTTTTCCACTCTTCAGCTTTTCCTTGAATTTTATTCATACTTGAGTGTCCAGCTCAAATTCAACTTCTTTCTGTCCCTCCGTAAGTCATACCTGCACCGATTAGATGTAAACCTTTGAGAGGCTGTATCTCACACGTCCTTATTTTTTTAATCCTTCAGCACTCCTAGCATAGTGTCAGGCATGTCACAAATGCTCAGTAAATCTTTGCTGATTGATTTTTGATTAGTACTTATAGATCCAATCTGTCTCCACACACACACCCTGACCTGCCTGTGACAGCAGCCATTTATGCATCCAAGCTAACAGGAGAGGCTAACCTTCATTAACAGCTATGCTCCAAAACCAACAGGGCTAACTGGTCACTTGACCAGGAACAATGATTTTCTTTCCCATAGAGAACGTGAGCCTTAGGCACCGAGTGCACTCTGTAAAACCCTGATGCAACAGCAAAAAGCACACTTCTGAATGGAACAGGAGTCGGTAGAGGTGGCCTCTGCCTTCGTATGCCTAGATAACAAAACACAGGTTTAGTCAAAGATTCCCATTCATATAATGCCTTTGATAGTCCTTACAAACTCAACCATTTCATCTCATATAAATTTACGAGATATGCAAAAGATCTGTCACACATCCAAAATATGCATCAATTCAGCCAATATTTACCAAACAACAAGAAGAGGAAACACACTTTACAGGAAAAAGCATGGGCTTTGGAACTAAGAAAACCTGGTTTTGATTCCTAGCTTTACAGCTAGTCGTGTAGAAAGACATCTGACCTTGCTCAGCTTTGATTTCCTTCTCTGTAAAACAAGGGTAGAGCCACCTACCTCACAGGGTTGCTTTGAGGATTAAATGAGATAATGCATGCAAAGTACTTGGCACAGATCGGTTCATAGGTGGAAAGTTGTTGCTATGGTCAAAGGAGAATAATAGAGCAGTAGTTGTATTCAAAGTGCTGGGCTTTGTGCTTAATTAGCACTGCTGCATATTAAACAAGACAAGCTCAAGAGAGACCCTGACTTAAAGACAGAAATAAGATGAATATATATAAAGCTATCTTAGGCCTCGGAACTCTGTGTCTGTCTTTAAAGTCTTAAGTAACATTGAAATTTCACGGATGTTACAAGCAACATTATACTGAAGTACTTATGAAGTGAAACAGATCTCCAACTACTGTCACATGGTAGTCACTAGGTGCTTTCAATGATTCAAACTGTTTGGGGGGATATATAGGTCAGTGGTAGAACACCTACTGCACTTTAAAGTTCTTTCACTTATTTTACCTTGAGCTAAATGGCTTGTAAACTCCAAGAAAGTCATTGTTGTTCCAAAAACCAAAGTTGGTTCTTTAGGGAAGATAATGCCAGGAATCCAAAGCTAGCGTAAGAATTCAGCTTCCCGGCAGGGCAAAGAGGACATACCTACCACATACAGTAGACACACAAACGTGTGCTGAACGCAAGAATGAGTTTCAGTTACAATGAACCTGTACCTCTAGTGTCATGTAACACCTGAGATACAATGTAATAAATGTTTCTACAAACAAGAATTCCAATCTTGAGAATCAGAGAAGGAAATACAAATGCCCAGTTTCAATCTCCCTTGAGAACAAAGAGTACCTGAAAAAAAGTACTAAAAGAGAAGCTGGTGTTCATTCACAAACATATGTCACTGTCAACGTTACCCCTTTCCACACCCATTTTCAGTCTTAGGGGTATGTGTGTACATGGTTTCACCCCATGGGCTTCAAGTTCACAAGGAAGTCAAGGATAAATGCTATTCTTTAGCATCTTGCTAAAAAAATTTACCTCCCCACCTGAGAAGATATTACATTTAAGTACTTTAGCACTCAAATCCCAAATTAGGAGACAAAGAAATGTAAAGGGCAAAAACCCTTGAGAGAAGAGATAAGAGTTCTCCTCTGCCTGTCTGAAGAGTGGCAGCTATTCCTTCCACAAACCCATGATGCAGTATCTGAGAAGCACAAGGAAGGCTGAAAAAGCTGTGGATGACCTTACTAGAATTTCATGCTTACTTATACGTGTGACTTCGAGCCAGTACCCAGGCTTCCAATCTCTCAGAAGTCACCCATAAATCAGCAAATGAGACAAGTGCTGCAAATAGCATAATTTCTCATGAGCAAGTACCCTAGCTATGTTGCTAGATTTTTTTTTGGTAGTTAACAGAGAATGATAAAAACTGTTTTAACATTTTATCATGAAAATTTTCAAACTTACACAAAAGTAAAGAGATAGTGTAATGAACCCAGCTTTAACAGTTATCAACATATGGCCAATCTTCTTTCATCTAAACCCTATCTAATGGATTATTTTCAAGGCTACCCAGAAATCATAGCATTTTATTTAGAAATACTTCAGTATGTATCTCTAAAAGATAAAGACTTTTAAAAAAAATCATCACAATGCTGTTATCATACATTAACAATGAAAAGTAATTCTTTTATACTATCAAATATGTTCAAATACATCCCAAGTTATCTCATAACCTCATCATCTTTTTACACGTGGTCAAAAATTGAATGTTCACAATGGAAAGAAACTTAGAAATTGCAGAGTACAATTTCTACCCAATATGACCGAATCCCCCTTAAAGCAGTTCCTCAGCTGTGACACTGCCCCTAAGATGTGCACATCTCGTGGAAGACATGAATCTTAGACTCATGAGCTGATTTTTTTCAGTATGCTATTTAACCATCTTTTATAACTGCAATTTAAAAAACTTAAGAATAATAGCTCTGTTGAGATATAATTCACATACCATAAAATTCACCCATTTAAAGTATACAGTTCAATGGTTTTTAGTATATTCGCAAGGTTATGCAAGTGTTACCACTATCTAACTTTAGAACATTTCCACCACTCTGAAAAGAAACCTCACGCCCATTAGCAATCACTCCCCATCTCCCCTTCTCCAGTCCCTGGAAACCACCCGTCTGCCTTCTGTGTCTATGGATTTTGCCTTTTCTGGACATTCTTACTCTACACTATGCTGTTTTAAAATTGCTTGGGGCTCTGCTTGCCCCCCAACCAAGGCAGCAACTGTCCCAGAAGGTACTAGGGGTACCTGACACTCATGAGAACAAGATTCCTTGGCAGGGGTTTCTCCTTCTTTCCCCTAATTTGGGAGCAGAGGATCAGCTGCTGCTTTTCGCTTTAGCTGTCAGGAAGCCCAGAGTTGAATTTGTGGCCCAACTTTTATAACTGTGTAGCATATTATCATATACATTTCTCTGACCAAACTTTCCCTCTGACCTGAATTTTCCTTTTGTTCATTTGTTTTTGCTTATATTTCAAGAATTTTTGTACTTTATTCAAATACTTCTTTGGAACAAGGAAAGATTTAAATGTGTGACATTTCCTTTCAGACATTCTGGTAATATTCTATCATATCTTAAAAGCCTAGGAAAATCTTTCCCATTTGGCTAGGATTATTTTCTTTTGATGATGGATGCTTAGGCTGGTATTTTAAAAAATACTGTCCTAGGACTCCTAATAAAGGATACGAATGCATAAAAGGTGACATGAGTGAGGAAAGTTTATTCCTGTACATACAAAAAAGAGGTGTAAGTGTGGGGGCAGATTCTGTAAAGAAAACGTTGGTGATTCAGTGGTTTACAGAAGTAAACCTAACAGAGTTAATGGTCAGGGGAAATAAACAGAAAGAAGAAAAGAGACATGGCAGGTATCACGCTCTGGGATCCTGGGATTACAGCATTTACTGAGAGAGAGAGAGAGAGTGTGTGTGTGTGTGTGTGTGTGTACTTAAGAAGTACCAAGAACTGAAGCTTTACTGCTAGAAATGTGATGTACTCCCCATTCCAAGTGCTGGCTATTCAGCACATTTTACTTGGTGGTATTGATTGTTTTGCTCAGAATATTTTTCCGTACCAAGTAACATTAAAATCCAGGCTTTCCCAGGGAAAAGTTGCCTGGAAGGACCTCACAGGCAGAAGACATTAATCCTTCTCTTGATAGAGTTCAACAAAACTCTTCCTGCACCCAGGAATGCAATGATTAATCAACTAATTTCGACCCAAGTTTTGTTTATATGTTCCAACCATAAACATTAATCGAAATATTTCCATTGCAACAAAAACACTTTGGTTTAAACACCGCTGTAGGACAACATGCAAGCATGTTTCAGAACATGAAAGTACAACTTGTCAAGTAACATTTCCTGTGTTAAATCCAAGGGGGCACACAGTGGAAAGTGTGTTATTCTAGGGTGCACAGCCACCTGACAGCTAGAGCAAGGGACTGGGACTTCCTCTTCCATGTGACAAACTGCAGTAGGGATTCCACCTTGATTTGTGGTTTTAGAATAGCCTGCATGAAGACAAATTTGCTTGTTGGTGTCTCTTTTGTTTTACTGTGTTTGGGCGTGTGTGGAGAATTTAGGTTTAACATGTGAAAAAGAGACACAAGTGTGGGAAACACCTTATCTGAGAGTAAGCACATTTTTCATAGTATTTGAATAGAGGTTAGGGTTAGGGTTGGCACATTCAATATGTGCTAGATCACTCTCAGCTGCAGAACTCAAAAATATTTCTGAGAGACATATCTAAATGTTAACAGAAGTCATCTCTAAGAAGTAGCATTAAGGATTTTGTTGCTTGTGTTTTTCTGTTTTCCCAAGTCTTTTACAAGAGCACGTGATGAAAAATACTCTCTAAAGAAGGCGAAATCTTTAGAGATTCACCTTCTCTAAAGGCAGAGAGGGGCATAAGAAAGACAAAGTGCCAGAAGCACTTGGTAACATGAGCGGCTCTGTTTGCTATAACTTGGAGTGTAGGGCAGAAAAAGGAGGAGGTAAGGTGGGAGAGATTGGAACAATATTGCAAAAGCCTTGAATGTCAGGGTAAGGGGATTTATAATCAGCAACTGGGAGGTGTTTAAATGGTACTTTTTATCATTATAAAAACAACATTTTCTCAAAAAAACAGTATTATACCTTTATTGTAAAAATAACTGGCAAAGACTAAAAACCCCAAAGTAAATAAAAAGCACCAGGAAGAAGCCCGTCACCAGAAGAAAACCATTGTTAATATTCTGGCACATTTCCTTTCAAGCTCTTCACTGTGTATATAGCTCTGGAAGATTTTTGAGCATGAATGTGACATCATCAGGGCTATGCTTCAGGAAGGCTGGGTTACAAGGTGGGCTAAGTACAAAGTGCACTTTCTGGGAATGCAAGTGACCAGCTGAGGTTTCCTTGCACACATTCACAGCTGCTCCTGCTTATATTTCTGTACCCACACAAGTCAGAGGACAGTCTGGCTATTTAGGGCAGACCCACAAACATGTCCTATGGGGCAAGTGGCACCTGAGAGGGAAGCCCAAGGCGAAAGCCTAGGAGTGAGCATCCCTAACAGTGTTCAGTCACGCCGAAAAGACCTCCCTGGGGCTGGAGAGAATGTTCTGCAAAGCACCAGCAGGTTTCCAGGAAGGGAGGTCTTATCTCAGGGAGAATGGAGAAAGCTTTCCTAGAGACCATCCTCATCGTGCACGATTCCCAATAGGGAAATGCCTAAAAATAGGCAATTACCACATCTAGTATGCGATAATCATATTACGATAAAACAGCTCATGGTATGACAGCTACTGCCTATTAGTCAGAATTCATATCAACTTTGAGATCACAGCCTCAAGAAGAGGTTGACCTGTGTCAAAATTCACTGACAGGCTTTACTTTCCAAGTCAGTTCTCACAGCTCTCAGCTTTGCCCCGTACTCGGAGACAACGGGGCTCTGTGAAGGAGCAGAAGCCAAAAACTGGAAGGAAATTTGCATGCCTCCTCTAGCCCCACGAGGTGCTTATTATTTTGCTTCCAAAGAGGCCGAGTCCAATGTTTTATTCCTCCCCTTTCTTCCCTTTGCTAATTTTAACTCAATTTCAAATTAATATTTTTCAAGCGATAACTTACTTAATTCCCAGTCCTTCCTACCCGTTTATGACTTAGGAATGAACGTAAGCACAAAACATCTTGTGATGGCCTCAAAATAGAAAGCAGGTTTAAAGTTTTATTTTTCTGTCCCAAAGCTGCCAAAGTTCTGGGTGTTTTAACTTCTGCTCTACACACTGTTTTCTCCCTCCCTCCCTCTCTCCCTCCCATCCAGCTATATTTAGTAAAGCCCAAATAAAAGGGATACAGGCAAAGCAAAATTAAATATAGTTTCTTTGAATCAGTAAACCCCAGAGTTAGTCTATATGGCAGCAGCTAAGAAAGTGAAGCTCATATGAACACATGTATACTCATGACACGCACCATCCTCCAAAGGTGACCACAGCCTCGCCCGATTCACCAAGTGGTAGGTGCACCCAGGAAGGTAAACACACCACCTCCAATCACCCTCTTCCTTTTCTACCCACACATCTCCCCCGCCCACCTCACTGCCACCCCCATCTCACTACTCTCCATTTCTAGATATCAACATATCTACACAACCCACTACTCTCTGCCCGCATCTAGAAGGAGAAAAGTTGAGAAGGGTAAATTTAAATAAAAGGAAGCATGGAGAAGTACTTGGATGACCAAGGACTTCTAAACGAAGCTGGTTCAGAAGCACACTGCTGTAACTGCTGTACAGTATACACTGTCACCTTAGTTGATTTACTTAAAAATGATCTCAGGCTTCTGTTGACAGAAGGAAATTCTATGGGACTTGAGAACAAGGGAAACACTCTGTTTCTGGTTTTCCAATACAAATAATGAGCTTACAATGACAATAAGGAGCCTACAGTGACAGTAAGATTTTGGGGGGTAACTTCCCATCCACAAGGCAGCAAATCTATAAACCTAAATACAGAACACTCCGTACGAGGGAACGGGATGGGTTTGAGGAGCATGGATTGCGGCATGGAAAGGGAATGCCACCCAACGCAAACTTTAGCTTTTCCCATAAAAGAAGTACCTGATTGCCCACCCCCCCACACTGCCTATCCCCGAACCAAAGGCACAGGACAAGAGAGGAGAAATGCAGAGGTTCTAAGAACCTAATGGCTGAGTAGAAAACTCACCCTTCACAACGTTCTCACCTATCAAGTCCAACCTGAAAAGCAATAAAGACAGTACACTCTCTATTTAGACAATATCATCAGAGAACGCCCATATTTATTTGCTACTACATTAAGGAAAAACCCCCCACAACTGTACACTTTAAAATATTTTAAGGGAATTCCCTGGCGGTCCAGTAGTTAGGACTCCGCACTTCCACTGCAGGGGGCACAGGGTTGATCCTTGGTCGGGGAACTAAGACCCTGCATGCCGCATGGCATGGCCAAAAAAAAAAAATATATATATATATATATATATATATATATATATATATATATATATATATATATATCTGTGTGTGTGTGTATACACACACACACACACGCGTATTTATTTTAAGTATAATGTCCTAGGACAGAAGTTAGCAAATTATGGTCCATAGGCCAAATCCAGCCTGCCACCTGTTTTTGTACAGCCTGTAAGCTAAGAATGTTTTTCATTTTTTAAATGGTGGAAAAAAATCAAAAGAATACTACTCTATGATGTGAAAATTATACGAAATTCAAATTTCAGTCCATAAATAACATTTTATTGGAACACAGCCGTGTTCATTCACTTACATACTGTCTGTGGCTGCTTCTGCAGTTAGGCAGGTATGAAAGAGACTTTTGGCCTATAAGCCAAAAATATTTACTATCTTGCCCTTTCCATAAAAAGTTTGCCAACCACAGGTCTAGAGACATATCTGGGGTGTGAAAATACCTCTTACTTATTTCATACTTTATAGTTTTTCCAGGTACATTCACACTCATAACTTTTATTTTATCTTTACTCCAAGCCTTTGAGTTCCATAAGCAGGAATTATTATCTCCTCTCTAGAGACGGGAACACAGTTTGAAAGTGAATTTACCCAAGGTCATGTTGCTGCTAAGTGGCTAGGCCAGGACTAGACTCCAATTTTCTGACCCATGTCCAGAGGTGCTCACATTATACAACTGTGTTCTCTTGGATGTCAGCCAACTGTGGCTAACCAAAGTCTTTTAAACATTCTCTCCATATTTGAGAGTTCACCCTAGTGTAAAATCCTTCCTTCCTAAAATAGGATCCCAAACACTACACTTCCTAGCACCACTTCCTGCTAGGGGAGACGCATGAACGTGGACTCAGAGGTTTCCCCTCTTGGCAGAGGCAGCTCTGACAGAAGCATACTGATGGTGGCAGAGGCAGCAGCCCCCTTGGCAGACCAGTTCAGTGGAATTCCTGGAAGCTCAACCTGGAGTCTGTTTCTTCAACTTGCCCAACAGTTCTGTGTCTATTTACACACCTCAGTACATTCTTTCAAGCTTAATCAAGCTCCTGTGGGTTCTATTTTCCAGAACTAGGATCACGAACCAAAACAACTTAAGTCAGAAGAAATCCTTATAACACTATAGTGAGTCCTAAAAACTTCTGGAACAACTTCCATCTTCATCACCATCACCATCTTCCAAAGTACAATCCTGTTTCCATGAGATATTACCAAATGTAACTCTTAGAAAAGGATTCTGTAATTAAATAAATAAAATTGGAAAATACCAAGTTAAGCAGATTTCTTTACTGCAGGACTCATCAGAGCCTTAATACACATGTATGCTTCATAAATCTCCAAGAAAGGGACAAGTATGCAACATTTGAAAATTTACTGGACCACTGAATCATTTTTAAATATAATACGTCACCTGGATAGTAGTAAGTGTTGGGAAATACTGGTTAAATGATATCCTCTATCTAGAAAAAAAAATTTTCATAGTTCTAAAATATTAAAAAAATAAGACTGTTGAAATGAGCAATCCAATTCTGGAGTGTGTTACAGTGAAAAAATACTTTCATATACTGCTGGGGGGTGGTATATATTATACAACGTTTTTTGAGAGCCATTTTACAATAACTAGCAAAGGTCCCAATATTTATACTCTTTGACTCAGTAATTCCACTTCTAGGAATTTATCCTAAAAAAATAATCTGAAATTTGGACGACTGTCAGATCCTCAGTTCTTATGTATGCCTCTGATACTTTATGAAAAAGAGAAACAATATGCTCTGATTTGAGGAAAACACAAAGAGGGGCTGCTTCATCTTTCTACTCAGGTGACAGAAAAAGGACTTGCTCCTTATAACTAAGGGAAAAGAGACAAAAGTGCTCTTATATTCTTAGTGGCATTATGACACTATATAAACATTTATTTAGCTCTCAACCTTCTGCAAAAAAAGGAAGAAGTTGAAAAAAAAAAAAAAGGAAGAAGTTGAAAGTTTAAAACTTTCCCAAGAATATCTCTATTGTTAATTAAAACATCCTAGGCCAGATGCACAGCGTCTCCATAAATGAAGGAGGGAGAAGAAACCTGGGTGACACTGATATGTTGTTAAGAGGTGCTATGATGCTGAGCTAACCTTAAGGTTGATGACAAACCACAAACCTCTGGGACAGTTTTTTTTTTTTTTTTTTTTAGTATGCGGGCCTCTCACTGTTGTGGCCTCTCCCACCGCGGAGCACAGGCTCCGGACGCGCAGGCTCAGCGGCCACGGCCCACGGGCCCAGCCGCTCCGCGGTACGTGGGATCCTCCTGGACCGGGGCACGAACCCGTGTTCCCTGCATCAGCAGGCGGACTCTCAACCACTGCACCACCAGGGAAGCCCAGTTTTTTTTTTTAACATCTTTATTGGAGTATAATTACTTTACAGTGTTGTGTTAGTTTCTGCTTTATAACAAAGTGAATCAGCTATACATATACATATATCCCCATATCCCCTCCCTCTTGCGTCTCCCTCCCATCCTCCCTATCCCACCCCTTTAGGTAGTCACAAAGCACCGAGCTGATCTCCCTGTGCCATGCGGCTGGGACAGATTTTTTTACTCCAGGATACAGGTTAACTTGGTAAAGATCAAGAAAATGATGATGAAGAACTGTATGTTAAATATTTATTTTTTAAGTTAATTTAAATACTTTAAAAAATTATTTAATATTACTTAAATATAGTTATTAATTGTATTTTGTATTATTGTATATATTTAGCATATATAAAGAAACACAGTACTAGAAATTTTAAGTGGAGGATTGAAGGGAGCCTCAAATTCAGCAATTTGTAGGTTGAGATCATGTGACTAAGGCAGCAATGCCCCCTAGTGGTGGAGCATCACTTTCACTTTGAGGCTTTTGACAGATCAATAAACATCTTTAAAAGGTCAAATCCACAAAAAAAAAGTCATGAGGAGACAGCAAACATTTCTAAGAACCAGTAACTCCTAATTGGTGAATGCCATGACCAAACAAGGGTATATTCAGTTTTAAGGTCATTCCCTGATTTGCTCTCAAGTCCATTTTACAGATAGAGAAACCATGGCCTCAAAAGATTAGGAATGATGTTGTCTCAGTCACAAAACCACACGAACCAAGAGTGCTATGTCTCTGCCATGCTTACTGCCTATTAGGCAAAACCCGCAAACAGAGGATGAATGAACCATCTTTCCATATTTTATCTCTAACAAAGTGCCAACACCTATAGTGGCAGCCACTACATTTTTCTTTCCAAATTCAGCCCCTGTGGACTAGAGGTCTACACAAACTGCCTAAGGTCCAGCTACCCCCAGAAGGAAAATGACCCCTTTCTCCACGTCCTTCAGTAAGTACAACAGGGAGACTGTTTCCGGCTTAGGCTCAAATGCCAAGAGAATCTATGTCTCAAAGGAAGGGATGTGGTGGTGGGTATATAATTGATATCAGAAAAAGAAGCCTGTATCTTTGTTCTTCAGGAGTACAACCACAGAGTTAGGAGTCAGGACCGGTCAAGTAGGGCCAGCCAACCCCAGGGACATATCTGGTGATTTACAGGAAACTCTCTAGTTCTCTCAGGGAAAGCGGGATGTGGTAAGACAGGCAAAACCAGGGAACAGAGACCATCACGCTGGTGTGAGCAGTAGTCGTGGTTTACATTTACAGAGTATTTTATGTATTGCAAAGTATTTTCGCAAGTATTTCATTTGCTCCTTTAGTTATATCCCTGTAGAGAAAGTCCCATTTATTCCAAGGTTAGAGATTAAGAAGAGAAGATTCTGAGAAGCTGAGTGGCTTGTTTGTATAACCTGGTAAGTTAGCAGACTTACCTCAAGACTCACCCTGAGGTCTACTGTTTCCCACAGTACCTGTCACATCCAAGTGGGAGATGGCTTAATTAGCAGCGAATATAAATTGTGAGAGGAGGGGAGCTCCTATAGGTAGTCACCAAGCAGGAGACAGAGACTGGTAACAGATGACATTGTAGAAACGTTTTCAAAGTCCAAGACACAGTCACAGAAATTAAAAAGCTAAGAAGTCTGAGCCATTTAGAATAGGGACAAATAGGCCTCCACAACTGGAAAAGAGCCTTAGTTAACCACTATATTACAATTAAAATACATTCCTTATACTCTACCCAAGAAGCAGGAAAGTGAGAAATCCATTTTAGAAAGACTGCTACCCAAAATTGCTAAAACATTCCCTTGAGGCAAACTTTCCACTTTCCAAAAACTCTTCTGGATAACCAAGGTTCTGGCTAAAGTTTCTTCTCAATAATCTCAGTTAGTCAACCTTTTTCTCTTCTTCCTGTGCTCTCATTTTTCCTTCTACTTACTTACAGTTTGAAGTAGTCTTATATTTGGAGTTTTTAAGATGGTACATTTCAAATTTTATGACCTTATTTGCATTGTAAAACTCCTTCTTGGTAATTAAAGAAAACAATGGAACTGAAAAGGTAGAGAACCTATAATAGACACATAATAGCCTATAATAGTTTTTGAGACTCTCAGCAGCTCATACTGCACCCTACACCCTCAGGAACTGCTTCTTCATCCCAGGGGTGGGCTCTTGGAAGCCATGTTTATACCCTGGAACCCTGTCTCTGTGACCATATCCGACTGATTAGGAGTCGACTTCCATCCCAAACAGAGCCAATCAGAAACGTCCTCAGAGCAATTCCTTCTGCTTAAGCTAGCTTGATTCTGCTTCTATTACTTGGAACCAAATGGTTCTAAATCACACATTTCATGTATTTATTTTCTGCTTCCCTACATTGAATTGTTTGTTTTACGAGGGCAGAGATTTTTGTGTTTATTATATCCTAAGTGCCTAAAATAAAGCTTAGCCCATAGGAGATACTCAAAATGTTTGCTGAATAATGCATATTGTGAGCCTTTCTTAGTTTTCCCCATTCTAAGTTTTATTCGGTGTACACACTCTATTTGCTTAAGAGAGAAGACTCAGTCCTGCAGAGTTTGGTCTTTACCATACTTCCACACAGTATCTGAAAGGTTTCCAAATTCATCCTTTCCCAAATATCTATTCCCCCTGCTTCTGTCACTGAAGTCTCATCTTCCCTTTATACATAAGCACTTCAGTACTATATCTGTTGTATAGAGTGCACTGCATTACAATCTTCATAATGGGATAATCCCCTTATTTCTCTTTCTTCCCTTCTCTTTTATCCTTCCAAATGTCTGCTCTCAATAACGTCACTGGCCGGGCCGTCTATTAATGAATGGGCAGAAGACCTTGTTCCTGGTTCACCAGCTCTAGGATTTAAATGATGTCAGCAAGGGAATAAAGAGGTGCTCAGGGAGGCCTGATGACTCCATTACGGACCAATCACGTTCCCAAGAGAGGCAAAACACGTGATTGCTACCCAGGAGGCCAAACAATGTCATACACCTCCAAATCCCCTTACAGAAATTAAAAAGCAAAGACCAGCGTAGCATAAAAACTGCAAAAAGACAGCTGGCCAAATCTTTATACCTCCTAGATACTGTTTCAGCTCTTGTAACTGAGCCATTTAACTGCTCTGTGTGGTGATTAGTAAAATAGATCAGTCCTATTCTCTATATTCTTAAGGGAGAACAATCACTACTGTAACACTTAGACTATAGAGCTTGAGTTTCTGGCTAAGATAAAATGATCTATTAGACTTCTAAGTGATTTTAAAGCAGAAATGCTAAATAAATATCAATATTCCTACATAAAATTCAAGTCCAGATTATACATTTAAATGGAGACATAATCAAGACACAGATGATTTTTTTAAAGTAGAACATTTCCCCAAATATATGGCAGTAAGATTCAGTGTTTATGTCTAAAATCACTTAGTTTATAAAAACAACAACAAAAAAAGACATTAAATAAATTTAAATTCCCAACATAAAAACCAAGTTAGGGAAAACCAAGAAGAAGCTTATTTATAAGGTAGAAAGAAATATCATCACAAGTAGATAAATGAGCAACTGGCCTTATCCCTATGGTTTCTTACAATTCGTTTTATCACCTCATCTTCTCATGCCAACTTCTCTTTCTTGTTTCAATTCCTCAATGTAACTCCTTAGGCTTAAATACTTAAACTTTTTTTTCTTTCATATTATGGAACTCATTAGCTTAAGCTTACTTTCTTGTGGTCTGAGTACTCTAAAAACAAGTGCCCTAAAAGTCCTTGTGTCACACTTTTAATGTGTTGAACACATTCGTGTAAGTGATCTGACAAAGGCAAACACTTTTTCAGCTCTCATTCACCAGCTCAGAACTCTTCTCACTCTGGCCCTCCCCTCCAGGAAGTCCTGACTTTGCTGATTAAGGGGAGAAACAAATCTCTTTTGATGGGCTGGGGTGAGAGCTGCCTGCCACTCTCTACCACTCCTTAATACAGTGCTAAACAAAGTTTTCCGGAGGAGCTCCAGAATGTGTGTTTTCTAGAAGAGTAAAGAACTGTGGCAGCATCTTTATTCTAGTTCTCACAGCTGGGAGAGTGTGGAGGGTTCAGAGCAGAAGGGAGGGAAGCAGGGAGCCTGTGATATGGAGCTTACATGATATCACTGACATTCACCAGGTTTCAAATGTCCTCTTGTTTTCCCTCACTTATGTAAAATTACAGACTAAGAAAGTAGAAGTGACTTCAAGAAATAACTACCGGGCAAAGCTCTGCCTTCCCACAGATAAACAAGTAAGTCTCACGGGCAGTATATGTGATGATGAAGAGAGAACCTGGGTTTAAGTCTTGGCTCCACCACTTATCAGTAAACTCTAGCAAGTTACTTAAGCTCTGTGCCTCAGTTTCTTCATTTATAAAATAAGGATAATAACAGTACTGACTGCATAGTATTATGCAGATGTTACACAAGATAAACATGTAAAGCATTCAGAACAGTACCTGGCACGTAAGAGCTCACGTAAATGATGGCAGCAACAGCTGTTGATGTGATTACTATCACTAGCTTTGTCTTCTAAAAGAATTCCAAGAACGCAAGGCCTTCATTCAGCAAACATTTTAATGAGAACTTATCACGTGTGCCATGTATACGGTGCTAAACGCTGGAGATACAGACTCAAAAGGTGCAATCCAGCCCTTCAAACAGCATCCAATCAAATGCAACAATATATCACAGAGTGGTTGTAACAGAGATCTGTACAGGATCTGCACAGAAGCAAGAAGCCTGGAGAGGTCCAAGAAAGGGAGAAGGAGCCAAGCCTTAAAAAGCAGACTGGAGGGCACCAAAGGAAGAGGACAGGGAAGGTGATTCTGGGCAATGGCAAAACATAAGACTAATAAGCTTAGCAAAGGCAAGTGTACGAAAGGCTTCAGTGACTTGAACCTTAGACTCAAGATAAATGTAGATCCTTAACTTTAGGACAAAGGATCGGTTGGAATGGGTGAAACAAAAGGGGAAGAAGACTGAGTGGTAATTACTACAGTAATAAGACCCCCAAAGTGAGCAAGGATAGATTAAAAACCTCAAAGCATCTTACAGAAAGGATGGAGCAGAGAGAATAAACTCTCCAAATATTTAGCAGCTAAAGTGACTGGTCTTAGTTACTGATTAGATGTAGAGAACTTGAGAGTGAAAAGAGTAAAAAATGAGCCAGCACAAGGTTATTGATTGGAGTAACAGGATGGTAGTGCAACTGGGATCGAGGCAGAGAGGGTTTTGGGGAGATTATGCTGAGCTTAGTTTTGAAGATGTTGAGTTAAGGTACTTGTGGGACCTTCAGGTGGTGCCACGTGGTAAGAAGGAAGTCAGAAACACAGGTGTGTATCTATGAAACTGGGTGAGGAGGTTGGACGTAGAGATGAGCCATCACTGCTCAGGGTGCCGCCAAAGCCACACAGAAAGAGACAGAGGTGGAGGAGACCAAGATGGATGGGTCAGGGAGATGAGAGGACCAGGGAGAGAGAAAGAGCAGATACAGACTCAAAAGGTGCAATCCAGACCTTCAAAAATCATCCAATCAAGTGCTACAACACATCACCAACATTTTCTCAGAACTGCCGCACTATTTTCTTCCTCATTAGTCATGTCAATAACAACTTTTTCAAACATTCCAATGTTCTTTATTTATATACCATCTGTTTCACAAATATTTGAGGCATCTATGGTAAAGACATACAATAAAACAGTGAAATAAAAATGAAACAAATATGGTATTAGAAGAAATATGAAGAAAATATGGTATTAGAAGATCATACAGAGGGAGATTGGGGGAGAAAATGGGATTAGGATACAATTATGCAGGCCAAAGGGGACTACAGAGTTTTTACAGTAAAGTTGCAAGTTTGGCTCTGAGCTTCCTAGTGGCCAAAGTAAGAAAAGAAATAGTTACCTCCATAAAAAGAAACTGTACCCTTCCTCAGGGTTACCTGATTTGCCCAAGACTGCCCAGTTAAAAGGCAAATGGCTCTTACTCTACCAAGCTGTTTCAACATGCAAATACTCTTCTGCATAGTTAGATTCCCATTATCAGGGTGGAGTGATAGAAAGGGAACTAGACTAGGAATCAGGATACCTAGGTATTATAGTATTAGCTCTTCTGCTAATTGCAAACCCAAGGCAGATCATTTAAATTCATTTTCTCAACTATAAAACAGGTGCTTTCACTGAGCCAGGGTCAACCAATACACAGCATTTGAGCTATCATTCTCCAATCCAGCACACCGTGACAGACATCGCTAGTTAATCACAGATCTTTTTTCTGCTGAATCCTGAAAAGACCTCAAAATCCTGCTCAACAGTGTTCCAAGTAACCACCAATGAATCAACATGGGCATTCTGACGCCGGGGCTACTCTGAAGTGCCTCCAATACTATCATGCTATCAGACACACCATCATGCAATGAGCATGATCTCTATCATAATTTGTGGGATCCTCTCTGAATGGGAAAGGCCGAGGGGGGTTGACTGCAGCTGCTAAGGTAGGCAGATATGGAACAAAACTCTTTTCAGAGTTATTTTTAAACTTCTAAAAATACTTTGATATAGTAAAATTAAAACTCACATGAGTCAAAATACACCACTGATTAAAATAAATACTTCCAAATGATCCACCAGAGGAAATCCAGAAAAGGCGTAGCAGCATGTACCAAGCTGAAAATCTTTAGAAGCAACTCAAATTTCAAAGAATCTTTCTTTTGCTCTATTTCAGAATCTGTATTGTGAGCATTTCTACAAAATCCTCTTCACAAAAGTAGAGAGAATAGTACAACAAATCTGTATGCACCACTACTCAGTTTCTACAACCGTCAACATTTTGCCACAGGATTTAACTTTAAAAGTGAAGCCAGGGCTTTCCTGGTGGCGCAGTGGTTGAGAATCTGCCTGTCAATGCAGGGGACATGGGTTCGAGCCCTGGTCCAGGAAGATCCCAAATGCCACGGAGCAACTAAGCCCACGTGCCACAACTACTGAGCCTGGGCGCCACAACTACTGAAGCCCGCGTGCCTAGAGCCCATGCTCCACAACAAGAGAAGGTGCCGCAATGAGAAGCCCGCGCACCACAACAAAGTGCAGCCCCCGGGCTTCCCTGGTGGCAAAGTGGTCAAGAATCTGCCTGCCAATGCAGGGGATGTGGGTTCGAGCCCTGGTCCAGGAAGACTCCACATGCTGTGGAGCAACTAAGCCCGTGCACCACAACTACTGAGCCTGTGCTCTAGAGCTCGCGAGCCACAACTACTAAGCCCGCACGCCTAGAGCCGGTGCTCCGCAACAAGAGAAGCCACTGCAATGAGAAGCCTGCGTACCACAATGAAGAGTAGCCCCCACTCGCCGCAACTAGAGAAAGTCCGCGTGCAGCAACAAGGACCCAACACAGCCAAAAATAAATAAATAAATTTATAAAAAAAGAAGAGTAGCCCCCATCGCCACGACTAAAAAAAAAAAGCCCGCGCACAGCAACGAAGACCCAACGCGGCCTTAAATAAATAAATAAATAAATTTATAAAAGTCAAGCCATCTGGGACTAGAATCCACATTCTTATAGCAAAATACAGCTTCCTCCAGAAACACACTCATGTCCATGCATTAATGCATGGACACACACACCCATTACAAACAACAACTTCCAGGCAATATGTGGAAACAAGCTAGAGCGAGATCTGCTCTCTAGATCCTTGCTACACAAAGTGTGGTCCCTAATAAGCAGCATCAGTATCATCTGGGAGTTTGTTAGAAATGCAAAATCTCAGGCCCCATTTCAAATTTACTGAGTCATAATTTGCATTTTAACAAAATCCCCAGGTAGTCTGTACATTATGGTTTAAGAAGCACTCGTCTACTCTAGATCACCATAATTGTCTTCTGCGAAGTTTTTCTTAACTAAGTGACTTCAGAGGAGCTGGGCAAGAAACTGAAGTGTGAAAAAGTGTCCATTTCACTTGGGAGGGCAACTGGCCATTAGCTACTCAAATTTAAAGGTATGTAATTTATGACCTAGTAATTCCACTTCTCAGTACCTATGCTAGAGAAATATTCACCCACGTACTTAAATAGGATATTACAAAGATGTCTATCACAGTATCTTTTGGGGAATTGGAAACAACCACCTGCCCATCAATAGGTGAATGGTGAAACAAGCCAGTACAGAACAGTCAGCAGAGGTTAAAATGTATGAACCAGATCATGGAAAATTCTCCCGGACATGTTGTTGAGTGAAAAAAGCAAGTTCCAGAATGTTCCACTTAGTATAACAACATCTGTTTAAAACAAAAGTTTCATTATGTATTTTCTCTGGATATACATATGCATGTGTAAAGGAAGAGAAAATGTCTGGAAGGACAGATATCAAAAAGGAAACGGTGCCTACATTTGCAAAGAGATGAAGGGGTCTGAGATTAGGGGTGGTGAGTTAAAAGGCGATTATAATGTTTTACCTATTTGCTTATTTATTAAAAGGAGAATGCATTCATATATCACTCGTGGAACAAATATTTTATAAGATTTCTCACACCAAATGAGTTTACATAGAGAAAATATGGTCAGGGTAAGGGTACAGAAAGAAGGATTAGAAAGTCTAAAGATCTTTGACAAACTGCAGATTTTTAGAAATGAGTTTTGTTTGCATGGACCATTTTCTCTATTTTCCTCAATACATGCATACAGCTGGTAGTGGGTATATTTTGCACTATTTAAAAATATCTTCAAAAGTGGTATGTTCTGTATACATTGATGTGTATAAAATTGATGCCTAATAAGAACCTGCTGTATATAAATTAAATTAAAAAATTAAACAAACAAAAGTGGTATGTTCATTTTTCTGCGTATTTTTGTATTTCCTTCATTTGTCCATTATCTATTTGAGAACAAGTTATATATGTGATTGTTTCTATTGCTGCATATTCCAGGTTCCTAGTTCAACAGATGATGATGCACACTACCTAAATGAATAACTTACAAGCCTATAGATAATAATAGCTTTAAAAAATCCCTAAGAAGTAGGCAGAGCACGTACTGTCCTGATTTTATAGCTGAAGAAATAGACTCAGAAAGGTTGGGCTATGTGCCCAAGGACCCTCTAGCTAATAGGTGGCAAAGCCAGAACCTGGCCCCCACTCTATGATTCCAAGTCCTCTGTCCTTTCAATTACACCACATTTATCATGCCACCATACTTAAATATGATACTTACTTACACTTCCAGGCAGTTTTTGACATAGCTTCAGATTGGAAACTCTCATGAGAAATAATAGAATTCAAATAATATGTACAATTTGGGATCTTGTATCTAATTATTTATTTAGAGTTTCTTTTCCAACACCTTGCCTTGACATGCCCAAGGAGATAAGACTGAAAAAGTACTACCATCTTATCCTCATCATAAAGTAGAAAAAGGATGGATTCTAGTACTGAGTTTAAAAAACCGTCTGTTCTAATTTACATGGGGAAAAAAATAGTATAAAAGTAGACAGATACAAACAACCCAATCCAAAAATGGGCAGAAGACCTAAATAGACATTTCTCCAAAGAAGATATACAGACTGCCAACAAACACATGAAAGAATGCTCAACATCATTAATCATTAGAGAAATGCAAATCAAAACTACAATGAGATATCATCTCACACCAGTCAGAATGGCCATCATCAAAAAATCTAAAAACAATAAATGCTGGAGAGGGTGTGGAGAAAAGGGAACCCTCTTGGTGGGAATGTAAATTGATACAGCCACTGTGGAGAACAGTATGGAGGTTACTTAAAAAATTACAAATAGAACTACCATATGACCCAGCAATCCCACTACTGGGCATATACCCTGAGAAAACCATAATTCAAAAAGAGTCATGTACCAAAATGTTCATTGCAGCTCTATTTACAATAGCCCGGAGATGGAAACAACCTAAGTGTCCATCATCAGATGAATGGATAAAGATGTGGCACATATATACAATGGAATATTACTCAGCCATAAAAAGAAACGAAATTGAGCTATCTGTAAGGAGGTGGATAGACCTAGAATCTGTCATACAGAGTGAAGTAAGTCAGAAAGAGAAAGACAAATACCGTATGCTAACACATATATATGGAATTTAAGAAAAAAAAATGTCATGAAGAATCTAGGGGTAAGACAGGAATAAAGACACAGACCTACTAGAGAATGGACTTGAGGATATGGGGAGGGGGAAGGGTAAGCTGTGACAAAGTGAGAGAGTGGCATGGACATATATACACTACCAAACGTAAGGTAGATAGCTAGTGGGAAGCAGCCGCATAGCACAGGGAGATTAGCTCGGGGCTTTGTGACCGCCTGGAGGGGTGGGACAGGGAGGGTGGGAGGGAGGGAGATGCAAGAGGGAAGAGATATGGGAACATATGTATATGTATAGCTGATTCACTTTGTTATAAAGCAGAAACTAACACACCATTGTAAAGCAATTATACTCCAATAAAGATGTTAAAAAAAAAAATAGTAGAGAGATACTATGTACCCATCTCCCAGCTCTAACAATTACCATAGTGCATTAGAAAAATCCTAGAGACAATATAAATAGTGCTAAGGAGCAGGGGGAAAGTGAGAATCTAGTTGTCTATCCTTAATAAAGGAAAGTGACCACATACCTGGAAGCTTTTCATGGGAAATAGTCTCAATCTGACTAATAGGCATTGTGAAGTTAAAATTTTTTTTTTTTAAGTTTGAAGTTAACAAGGTTAAAGGCTCACAATGGACCTTAGATATCAAGATAATACAACTGACTTCTTGATCCTCTTAAGCACTGTGGCTAGAGAGGAGCTACTCTGGACACACATGCCTGCCTCTATTTATAGCAGTGAGCACAAAGTCTTATGGGAAAAGCTCCTAAACCATTTAAAAATCAAACTATTTTAAGTATCTCACAGCTTTCTAAGAATTTTTTTTTGTTTGTCTTAATATTGTTCCCAAAAGTTGGGTCATAAATTGTATATGTGTGCTTGCGCACACATGTGTGTGCTTATTTTGGGGAAATGTGCAAAATGAGGTTAGTGGGTTTGAAGCATTAAAGGGTCTATGGAGAGCTCTAACCAGAGCAGCATTCGTGGGATTAGGTCCTGGGGGCTCACAGTATGACTAAGAAATGAATTAGCTGCCTAAAAAAAAAAAGAATCTTTTTTTTTTTTTAAGTATCAGGCATAATTTACAAATTGTTAAAAAGTATGAATCAAGTACAGCTCATTTCAAATAGTAGGCATATTTCTCATAACCATTTAAAACATGTATGTACCGATTCTGGGAACTTGCTAAATTTAAACCCTGACTCAGTAGAGTAAGACATGTCCTTCCTTCTTCTTTTGGGGAGGGAAGAGTGGAAGAGATTGCCCCAGCAGAGAGGACTTTTAAAAACACCCTCTAGGGCTTCCCTGGTGGCGCAGTGGTTAAGAATTCGCCTGCCAAATGCAGGGGACACGAGTTCGAGCCTTGGTCCGGGAAGATCCCACATGCAGTGGAGCAACTAAGCGTGTGCGCCACGTGTGCCACAAATACTGAAGCCCGCATGCCTGGAGCCCGTGCTCTGCAACAAGAGAAGCCACCGCAATGAGAAGCCCGCGCACCACAACGAAGAAGAATAGCCCCCGCTCACGGCAATTAGAGAAAGCCTGCGCACAGCAACAAAGACCGAACTCAGCCATAAATAAATACATACATACATACATACATACATACATACACCGTCTGTGTGCCAGGAACTTCACATGCCAGGAACTTTTTAATTACGTAGAGAATTATTAGTGCTCCCCTCTTTCTTCTGGATGAGTTAAAAATCAGTTGAAGACATTTAAAACCTGCTTGGGATCACAACTAATTTCCTACACTGGTCTGTTTGACTACCCCTTCTCTCTACTACCTTGACACTCAACTACGCCAGTGGCACCATACGTCTGCGTAAGTCTTGAAATGGGTTTTACTGACCATCACATCTCTGCTTGGAATTAATCTTTTTTTTTTTTTTTTTGCGGTACGCGGGCCTCTCACTGTTGTAGCCTCTCCCGTTGCGGAGCACAGGCTCCAGACGCGCAGGCTCAGCGGCCATGGCTCACAGGCCCAGCCGCTCCGCGGCACGTGGGATCTTCCCGGACCGGGGCACGAACCCGCGTCCCCTGCATCGGCAGGCGGACTCTCAATCACTGCGCCACCAGGGAAGCCCGGAATTAATCTTTTGATCATGTCTTCCTCTAATGTGCCATATTTTTAAAGGTCACATTCATTTATATAGTTACCACCCACTAATTTTGAGGAAAAACCCTTGAAAAGGGCTTTCTACTCCACCAGAGCACTTACAAGGTGGTCATCAAAAAATGGTTATTCCTAGTAATTTTATTCCATCACCAGAAGCTCAGAATGTAAATCAATGGGCATAGCTACACTGGTCTTGTCTGAAAATAGCTACATGACTGACTGTGTCCACACAGTGACTAGAATAAGTCAAAGTACAAGACTCATGGGTTGCAGGAATTCAGTAGAGGGGAGCCTCCAGGAAGGTCGACCAGGACCCCAGGCTGAGGGCTGGGAGGTGGCAGTCACTGGCTTTCTAGCTTGGTCACCAAATAGCACCCACCTAAGATTTTTACCCAAAGTCTTGTTGTTGTGATTATTGTTTTAAATCCTATCTTAAGGAACACATATGAAGAAGTTATGCAGTAGGGATTAACCACCTGTCAGCTGTGGGCCTTGTGTTATCAAGTTGCAGACTGGACTCAATTAGAAGCTGTAATTAATTACATAATTTTTAGTTCAAGTTTAATTCCACTAAAATGTCTTGGTGAAACTATAATGACCAAGTTAAAGGTTACCATACATTTGATTCAGATTTGAGACACCTGAGATACTTATACACCAAGAGTCGACCCTCTTGCTCCATGAAGAGCAATAAAAGTATGTCCTTCACATATATAGGTTCTGAGCATTTGGATTCTTACTGAAAATAGACTGATGCTTCTGCCCTGAAACGGCCACGAAAGGCATAATTCCACCCCAGCCCTCAGCAGGGAGAACGTGGTGGGCCTCTCCAGGACTGCAGGGAGCCCCGCAGAGGTGAAGGGCTTACAGTGGTGGGAAGCCCCAGGGCCACTGAGATTGCCACAGTCAGCAAATGGAGTTCTCATCCTTGAGGGCAGGACAAAGGATACTCAGAGCGTCCGAGCCATCAGCTGATTACAAACTCAGGGACATAAACCAGGGCTGTCACTTTGTCACTCTAACCACATAAGAGTGGTTTCTGCACCTGGTTCTTGGTTTACATCACTTTATGTGAAAATATCTCAGTTTCCAAGATCTGACTGGCCAAAGCAGCTAATGCCTGTCTGTTCCCAGCCAATAGCTCAACTATGCTTCTCTCTCTGTGATGTAAGTCTTCCCAGCAAATCACAGTGGTGGGCTCAGGGTACAGGATGAACGTAGTTCATTCTTGTGGAATGTCAATTCCATGTAAAGTTTTAAAATATTTTTGATATGTTTATACTAAAGCAAACATATATATAGTGGGGTCAGATTGCCAGAAACAGAAATGTTAAAGAAAGTACAAGAGGAGACAAGTTTTGTGTTCACTGAGGTGACTTTGGTGGCTATCTCCTGATTCCCCTGGAAAATGGTGGTAGAGATATCTAAGCAACACTGGCCTGCTGGATCTCTATGCTGTTCCCTCAGAGCCTAGGCTGGAATGTAAGGTCCCTCTCCCCAGACACCACTTCCAGTTCCCACCCCAGCAGGAGGCAAGAATCCTTGGCACTGCCTCTTTCATTATCCTCCACCACACCATGCTCTAAGTCAACCACAGGGCTGGGCACGACTCCATCAGCACTGGTTAGGCCATGAAGACTGTCCCTGCACACTGAATGCTGTCTGAATAGCCCCTCGTTATTCATCATCATCAAACGCTGCAACAGTGGTAGAAAGACCAACTGGTACTTGGGACCAAAGTGAGATGGGGGAACTGTATCTACAGGAATGAGTCTGTAAGTGAGAAAAAGTTGGGGCAAAGAAAACTGCTAATAGAAGGAACTCTGGGGTACAATGAAGCATGTGCAGAAATAGCACCAGTACAGCCAGCACAGAAACACATTCACTAACCACCCCATCACATGCTAGGCACTGGGGATACAGGGATACATAAGACACAGTCCTTCCCTGGGAGGTGAGATCAGGATGACCCAAGTCTTTGACACTTCAGGGGCTGCTTTCAAAGTTTATATATTCTAAATCCAACTTTGTTTTTCAGGTAAAATAGTGATACACCTGTGCTTTCTTTCCAATTTAGAGCTGACTTGACCATGAGGAGCCTTGCATGGACATGTAGGGTGAGAGGTCTTTACACTTCAACACCTACACTCACTTTGGGTCAATAACAAACATAAGAAAAAATAATAAGAAGAATTCTAGTCTAATAAGAAGCATCTGTCTGCTATCACAGAGATTAATCATTTGACAAACTTCTTAAAGGTTAAAAAGAATTTTTTGGGCTTCCCTGGTGGCGCAGTGATTGAGAGTCCGCCTGCCGATGCAGGGGACGCGGGTTCGTGCCCCGGTCCGGGAAGATCCCACGTGCCGCGGAGCGGTTGGGCCCATGAGCCATGGCCGCTGAGCCTGTGCTCCGCAACGGGAGAGGCCACAACAGTGAGAGGCCCGCGTACCGCAAAAAAAAAAAAAAAAAAAAGCTTTTTTCTTTTTTTTTTTTTTAATTTCCAGTGCTGTAGAGTTTGCTGGGAAAGCAATTTCTGGACTGAATGGGTCACTGAACTAGATCAGAGGTGTCATTCATTCAACTATGCTGTAACAAATTTAACGGATTGAAGAAAATGTTCTAGATCCTGTGCTAAACGCTGGAATATTCAGAGGCTAATAAGACACACACCCTGTCTTCCAGAATTTAGTCTTGGGCACTTTCTCAAACCTTTTTTCATTATTGTTCCCCTAATGAGCCTAATTATGTAGACATTTGCTCTAATCGCTCTTCCCCCGCTTCCCCTCCCCAAGAAATGTTAATGCCAGAGATAACACTATATATCTGTTTATACCTTGTGGCCCTTTGGAAGGCTGCAAATTATATAGTATCTAAGATTTTTCACCCCCCAAGAACCAATTTCACCCCGTTAAGGGCAACATGGCCCCATCCAGAATTCATGATCTAGGACAGATGTTCATATACCCGCATAAGATATATATGTGGAAGGGTACGTGTACCCACACGTACACACACACACACACACACACACACACACATTTTTAAATCAAACTCTTACAGGACCCCATGATTTTAAAAAATGCACATGGGGGACTTCCCTGGTAGTGCAGTGGTTGAGAATCCGCCTGCCAGTGTAGGGGACATGGGTTCGAGCCCTGGTCTGGGAAGATCCCACACGCCGAGGAGCAACTAAGCCCGCAAGCCACAACTGCTGAGCCCGCATGACACAACTACTGAAGCTCGCGCGCCTAGAGCCCTTGCTCCGTGACAAGAGAAGCCACCGCAATGAGAAGTTAACAAAGAGTAGCCCCCGCTCACTGCAACTAGAGAAAGCACACACGCAGCAATGAAGACCCAATGCGGCCAAAAATTAATTAATTAATTTAAAAAAAATGCATATGGGATCTAAAACAGGGGTCAGAAAACTTGTTCTGTAAAGGACCAGATAGTAAATATGTATTTTAGCTTTTGTGGGCTACATACTCTCTCTGTGGTATATTTTTCTTTATTTTGTTTTTGTTTGTTTTGTTTTTACAACCCTTTAGAAATATAAAAACCTTTCTTAGTTCAAGGACCCTACCAAAACAGGCTACTGGCCAAATTTGGCCTGTGGCTGAAGTTTGCTGACTCCTGATCTAGAGGGATAACAGCTAACATTTTTTGAGATCCTACCATTTATAAAAAAGTAACTGTTTGTAGTATGGTGGTTGCCAGGGGCTAGGAGAGGGAAATGCAGAATTATTGTTTAATGGGTATACAGTTTCAGTTCTGCAAGATGAAAAGAGTTCTGAAGATGGATGGTGGTGATAGTCGCATGATAATGTGAATGAATGTATTTAATACCACTGAACTGTACACTTAAAAATGGTTACAAAAGTAAATTTTATATTGTGTATACTTTACAATAAAAAAATTGTGATTTTTATAAAAGTTAACTGTTTAACTTTCATTTAATACTCACCCCAAAATCATATAAAGTAGATATCTTCATTTTATAGCTAAAGAATGTGAGGCTAAAGGAGCTCTGACCACTTGTTACTAAGCTGGCAATTGGAATGCTGAGGTCTAAAGCCTAGGCTGTCAGTTTAAAAGACTGAGCTCTTAGTCATTCGCACCATCAAGTACTCCTTTTACTTATTTTCTCCAACAAATGCTGTATTTCAAAAGATTTTATCTGCTGAACAAACATCATTTACTAATAATTTGTTTTGCTTCTTAAACAGTTATCCCAAAACACATATCTGACAATCAGAGCTTCAGATCCATTCATGCGTCAGTCCATTCTTAAAAGATAAGCTCTAAACTGGTATGATTTTATCCAAAACTCAAAGAAATTTGGCATCCTAGTTAGCCTGTCAAGATTTTCCCTTAGATTGTAAATGTAAGGTCCATGAGGGGACTTTCCTTCTCTCTGTTTCACCCCACCATCCTCAGTTCCTAAAACAGGGCCCATATTTAGAAATTCGAAGAAATGCTCACCCTTCTTTACCTCTGAGTCCTTTGTGTTTAGGAGACCCCATGATATATGTGAAACAACTGAAGGCAGATGGGATCAAGGACCTCTTTCACTGCTCAAGTTTTATGATTTTATGCCTCAATATACATATTCCAGTGGTATTCAGTCAGTCAACCATAATTCTCAAGAACACACTACAGCACAGGGTGCTAGCCTGTGTTCTTGTGAAAACGCAGAATAAAATGAAAGAGGAACCTAAAGTTCAGTTGGGCATAAAGTCCAGAACTGGATAAAAAGAACAGAAGAAAGACTTTAAAACATGTTCCATGAATTAGGGAAAGAATCTTAACCAGTTGTTGGAACAGGATCCCATATGGATTAAAAAAGCAAAAAATTGCTGTGGCTGTCTGTTTATAACAATTCTTTCAAGGCAATGTCTGTGTGACCTCCCTGGACAAGTGACACAAGCCTACCTCATCCCCTTGGCTGTATGAACTGTCCTGGGCATGTGACCTAGGCCAGGCCAATCAGAATTCTTCCCTGGGGGAAAGGGATCCTGTTTCCTCCCAGATCCATGGTACTACCTTCCATGTAGAGGCAGCCCACCTGCAGTAAGAGAAAAATGAAGCCAGCACTAAAAGAGACAAAAGGTGGAGAGAAAGCATGGAGGAGCCAGAGATACTCAGCTGTGCTCAAGTCCCTGGTTCTCAACGTCCTTAAAATCCACTTCATCCAGCTTATCCTGCAGTGTGGTTAAGTAGGCAAAACAGTAGCCCCCTTTTGCTTAAGCTGGATGAAGTGAGTTTCTGTTACCTGCAACCAGGAATCTTAATGCATGGGCCGAGGAGTCTGCCTGACCTGGAAGGATAAAGTGCGTCATCCCAGAGAAAGTAGGCTAAAGGTAACCAGCTCTGCAACTCACCCTGGACTGTTCCTCATCCTTCCTCCACCTCGAGTTTTCATCTTAGAAACTAGGTTAAACCTCTTTGCTACCAGGTGTGCTCAAATCTCTTAAACAGGCAGATCTGACATAATGTACTGTTTAAGCATTTTTGTTTTTAGACAGAAATGAATAACCCCAAAATCCTTAAATAGAATTATTTTTATCTTGAAAGCCCCTTTACAGAGCATCAAGAAACAAGTGTGAAGAAAGGCTTCGGGCTATACATAATAAAGAGCTTTAAAGGAACTGTTAAGAACGTAATCCCTTCAAATAGCTCATGTAAATTATATAATCTATGGAAAGAAATCTTGCACCACAAAGAGAATATCAAGAAAATTTTTCATTTTCTTCCAACCCAGCCACCAGCCCAATCACCCTTTATTTTGCTGATTTTGTTGTATTGTCATTTTCTTACCTTTCCTTTTCATGATTTTGGGTTTTTTTTCCCCCATATGAAACTATTCACCAGTAAATACTCTCAGATTTACCTAAGACTGGGGAGCTATGAATAGAAACAATATGCAACTAAATTAGTCCTGGGCACAAGGAAAAGTGTGCCTGAATAGAAAACTCAGAAATTAATAGTTTATTAGCATAATATTTGGGAAAGGTTTTTTTAATACCTCAGATTACTATTTTAAGACTTCATTTTAAAAGGAGGTAAATAAGAATTACTCTCTAATCAAAGACTGTGTAAAAGCAAACTGCCCACATCTTGTTTTTCATTAGTTTATTTTTAAGGACACTTGAATAACTGTAAAAGTCACTTTTTCATCACTGATATTCAAGGTAAGAAAAGAGATTTTACGTCCAGACACATAGGGTATTTCAAAGTCAGTATATGCATTTCTAAAAGAGCAGCAGTTAACAGAAAACCGTCCCACCCCAGACCCAGTGAATGCCCTCCTAACAATGGTCAGATTATAAGCTCCAAGAGAACAGGCCATGGAATTGCACTGGTCCACTGCTATGCTTTAAGTGCCTGGTAGCACCTGGCACATAGTAGGTGATCAACAAATGTTTGGTGAGTAAGTAAATAAAGGGATCAATAAATAAATCCGAATTCCAGCAGTAATAAAGAGCTCAACTAAGAAAGTTCTTGAGGGCTTCCCTTGGTGGCACAGTGGTTAAGAATCCGCCTGCCAATGCAGGAGACACAGGTTCGAGCCCTGGCCCAGGAAGATCCCACATGCCGCGGGGCAACTAAGCCCGTGCACCACAACTACTGAGCCTGCGCTCTAGAGCCCGCGAGCCACAACTACTGAGCCCGCATGCCTAGAGTCCGTGCTCTGCAACAAGAGAAGCCACCGCAACGGGAAGCCCGCGCACCACAACAGAGAGTAGCCCCAGCTCACTGCAACTAGAGAAAGCCCGCGTGCAGCAATGAAGACCCAACGCAGCGAAAAATAAATAAATTAAAATAAATAAATTTTTTTAAAAAGAGGAAGTTCTTGAGAAACTGACAAGGATGAAAATAGAGAAGGTAAAAGTTTCCCTCTTAAATTCAACCTAATTCATCAAGTCCTGGGGGGCATGTCCTATGTGCCAGGCACTGGAGTAGCAGCTGCTGACACACAGATAAATATGACTGAGCCAGTGCACATCAGAGTGAGCTGATATCACCTAGAGACCCAACTTTCATAGGACCTATCAGTCTAGCAGTAGGTTCACCTTCAGTAGGACTGTCAAGGTGGGAAGGGAGAGACTACCATGGGAAACTAGTGAGATTTTTAAATGCACTTAAGTATCCTAACTAGCCATTACAATGTAAGCCACTAAAAGCTTACAGTATCATACAACCTAATCCCTAACATTGTTCCTACAGAAAAATATGTTTTAACAGGGATGCTATAGTTCCAGGAACAAGCCTCCACATTCCTAATTCCTCTTCTCCCACTAGAGCACTGCTCAGGCAGAGGTGCCGGGAAAGAGAAAGAATAAAGGGCAAGTTTGACAATGGGGGTTCTTCTAGAATGGGAAAATATGAGAAGGAAAGATAGGGGAGGGTGTGATATTCCTCTATACATATATTGATACATGATATGGATCATTCACGTATCTGGAGATGGGAGTGGCTGCACCTTTAATTTTGAACCTCATCACACCCAGGTGTACTTTCTCATACTGAATTCCACCTACTAAAGTCATTACTATTATTGCCCTCTGTTTGAACGCATGATCACATAGACAAATCACTCATCAAATTATAACAAATCCTGATAAAAAGCAATCCTCACTTTATTGCTTTCAGATACCATCAAACTATGACACCCCCCAAAACACCAGATATACAGAATATCTAGCTAATTTTGCAATTGAGTATCTGCTTTTCTCCCCAATACCAAAAGTAAAAGAAGATTGCATTGTATTCATTTAGCATAGATGTTACCAAAGTTATAAACAATGATTCTCTAAAAACTGCAAGCTCTTTCATCTATCCATCCATTCACCCATGGAACACCAATTACGTGTCATTTACCATATCAGCCTTAGGAAAAAACATGGGGCCAAGGCAGAAGGGAGGGACACACAAAGGCGACACACCCTCAACTAGTAATATCAAGTAGTATTCTTTCTATTTCTTATATTGACTTGTAAAGTCTAACTGAATGACTAGTGAGTGGAATGGGAAGGGGAAGCTTAAGTCCAAGTCATATCCCATAATAAATTAGAGTAGAAGTTAAAAATAGATTAAGAGCCACAATTATTTAAAAACACACAGGTGCAAACAAAATGTGAAGAGTATCTGGTCACACCGTAAGCATTCCTGAAAAACCATAAATCAGCCTATGAAGAACTAGGCTAGCATTAGACTCTCACAATAGTTTCTGAACCACCTGAGACCCTCTCATAAGCAGCCCACCACTCTTCCTCCTCTACCCAAGCGAGAATACTGTCCTAACACATAAAACCACTGAGGAATTGTTCTACTCTGTTATGGTTATCACAAACGTGGCTCAACAGTCACAAAATTGTTCAGATCTCAGCATTATAGCAAGGAAAATTACAAAAAGGGCCAGCTAGGGATTCTACTACTGCCTTCTTGAATTGGAGATAATCTTTCAGTTCTAAATTACTGAATAGCACGGTTATATGCCCTCCTATATTAAGAAGCGTGGTACAGCAGAAAGACTACAGGCTTTGCAGTCAGACAGATGTAAGTTCAGATCTAAAGTTTCTTGCCGGTGGCCTTGGGAGAGTGGCAATCTTCCCGAAGCCCAGTCTCCTCTTCTGAGGAATGAAGTTGCCACCACTTGCCCCACAGCTCTGTGAAGAGATGGACAATAATCCACATAAGCAACTAGCCCAGTCAATGGCTTCTATTTTTTATGCTAGGCTGTCTGTACCTCCTCTCACCTAACACACCCACAAGCTGTGCACGCATGGCACTCAGACTGTGTTAAAGGTAAGTTTCAGCCTGTCAATCAATCTCTGTGTGCTTAGTAAAAGCAAAGCTCCAGTCTATGGGAAACCTAAGGAGAAGGATTAACTTGGTACCAAAGTATATGCTCCAAAGCCTAAAAGAAACAACTCAGCCTCTAGCAACTACCACTCTACTTTGTACATCAATCTGACTGCTTACTCTAGGTGCCTCACATAAGTGGAATCATATAGTATTTGTCCTTTTGTGACTGACTTATTTCACTCATATAACGTCTTTAAGGTTCATCCATGTTGTAGCATGTTTCAGAATCTCCTTCCTTCTTAAGGCGAAATAATATTTCATTGTATGGATATACCACATTTTGTTCATCCATTCATATGTTGATGAACACTCAGGCTAGAGAGAACCTTTCCCATGGATTACTGAAAATAAAGACAAATTGGGAGGAACAGCCCCCATCTTTGAGGCAGTGATAAAGAAATAGATTTCTGATGCCACAAGGGCTCACTCAAAAGCACTGAGAGAAACAGCCCCAAACTCTGGGCTGGTGTCAAAGCAAGTACAGGACCCCAAGATATAGCTCTGGAATCTGACAACTCTGTGGAGTTCTGGTCCTGCCTAGAGAGCAGGGAGGCAAGATGGACTGATAAAATGCTTATTGTATTTTCAAACATGCCTGAGACAAGCGTTGGCCAAAACAAGTTCTAGAGAACTGGTCTGCCCTCATATCACAGGTGTGCCAGGCTCCTTATCTTCACAGGAAGTTGTTCCTAAACAAGTATTTCTTTGCTAAGGACCTGACCACTCACAGAATTCCAGAGCAGGCAGGAAGGCTGGAGATGGACCAGCCTACAGCCTCACTTTACTGATGAGAAAACTAATGGCCAGATGGGTAGGTCGCAGAGCTGGATAACGACAGACAGAGAATTAGACAGAGCCCAGGTCAGCATTCCTTCCACCAGACTCATCTCATTCAGGTATCAGTGAACAGCCAGAGTTCATTTCCTATCAGTGTTTTTTTTGTTTTGTTTTGTTTTTTTTTAAAAAAAGCTTTTCAAAGGCTTGACTTTATTTGGAAGTCACCTCCTTTTTTACCCAACACTTTTTTTATTGTGATAAAATATACATAACATAAAATTTACCATTTTAACCATTCTTAAGTATACAGTTCAGTAATATAAAGTACAGTCACACTGTTGTGACTGTGTACCATCACCACCATCCATCTCCAGAAGTCTTCATTTTCCCAAACTGAAACTCTATACCTATTAAACAATAATTCCTCAGGCTTTGGCAACTACCATTCTACTTTCTGTCTCTATGAATCTGACTAGTCTAGGTGCCTCATATAAGTGAAATCATAGAATATTTGTCCTTTTGTGACTGGCTTATTTCACTTTGTATGTCTTCCAGGTTCCTCCACTTCGCAATATGTGTCAGAATTTCCTTCCTTTGTAAGGCTGAATAATATTCCATTGTATAGACATACACTGTGCATATAGATGCACTTTTTATCTATTCATCTGTCAATGGACACCTGAGTTGCTTCCAGCTTTTGACATTTGTGAATAATGCTGCTATGAGTGTCAGTGTACAAATATCTGTTCGAGTCCCTGATTTCAATTATTTGAGGTATATACCCCGTAGTGAAATGCTGGATCATACCGTACATCAGTGCTATTTTGAAATGTGTCTCAAAGGAGACCAAGAAGAGATTAAATCATCTTGGTTGGTGGATTTAAGAAAATGAAAAATTACTGAATGTTTTGTTCCTGAACTTAACTTTACTTAAAAAACAAATTTTATGAGAAAACTTTTAGAGGTTATGTGAGGTAGAAGAAAAAGCACAGTAATGATAGTGAGGAGAATGACTGTCCAATGTTAACATTTTTGACCTCTCTGAGCGTGAATTTCCACAGGGAGGAGAGAGTAGTCTAGGTAATCCCTAAGGTCTATGGATTCTGTGGGTTCTATGAATCCATGGAAAAACTTACTTAGAGGATTACTATGTTCCTTAATCATTTTCTATTTTCCTTCAGTTCGCTTTGAATTCCTAAGCATATCAGAGCTCAAAGAACTGTTTCTAGTTAAAGAACTTAGTGTATTCTTGAGACAAGAGTTCCAGGGGCAGTAAGAAGAAGAATCCTGAGCTAGTAAAAAAAATCATGACTAATGTAATATAATAGGCAATGATTTTCTCTAGTAGTACATTTATTTGATAATTGCCTTAGAATTCCTAGAATATAGTACCTGTGTAACCTGCGTCACTGTGGCTTAATTTGAGTCACTGTGAACCTGTGGTTATTTTATAGTAGTTGATATAAAACTATCAACGCACACGGAGTTCAGTATCAACAGGGCATACCTGCCAAGAAAAGTGTGCTACAATAGTTTGGTCCAAACAACACTTCAGTTACTGAGCAACCTATTGTTACCAAGATCCCTAACTGACAATGCATTCTGAGTCAAAATGCACACCTGGCTACAGGTAGGACACCAACAACACACTTCAAACCCCATCCATTCTTGGGCCTTTCCTAACGACCCAGACTGAGAACATTACTTTCTTTCCCCAGGAAGGATTTGCAGGGTGAGAAACATACTTCCCCATCACTTCCCCCAGGTTCCCAGAACTATCTGCTTGGGTATTCACCATGAAGCAGGCTCTCTACTCCAGGGGCAAGAAGACAAAATACAGATAGGACTCCTCATGTCTGTTTCACCAATCAATATTTCAGCTACTTAAAATAACTTTCATGGAAAGCTTCTTATGCTGGGTACAATTATCTATATTAATCTATTCAGTCCTTCCAATCCTGTGAGTTAGGTGTGTTCATGCTCACACTGCAGGAAAGGAGATGGAAGCTCAGAGAAGTATCCTGTTGAGAGCCACAGGGGCAGTAAGGAGCCAGCCAGGTTGGACTGGGTCTTCTGGCACCAAATTTAGTACTTTTTTCCACCAACCGTTTGCCCAGATTCTCACAAGCCTGTGCCAACCGGCCAACCCAAAGAGAACATCTGAAGTGCCTCTCTTAAAAAGCAGGCCCTAATGATTTAACAATTAATCTGCAGCTTTTAAGTCAAATGTGAAGTGTACTGATCACATCACTTATTCTCTTCCTGTATTTCTGCTAATAGGCAGAACTCTGAGGGAACTAAGGTCAAGAGGAGAAATCCTGGATCAGTCCCTTCATGAAAAAATACTTTTCAGGGATAGAAACACCCACATTCTCACCACCTCCACCAGCAGCACACACTGCTGACTCCAGGTAAGGCTGCTGAGGGAAAAGGCGTCCATCAAGGCTTCCTTGGACATTTTTAGAGGCAGGTTATCTAAATCTTTCCTCTCCAAACTCTAAGTGTGCATACAAATAGTGTTAATATTTACTACATAACAGATCCAGGAAACTGTTTCTTATGACCACATGCATTTTTCTATAGCACCAAGGCCTCTGGGGGTGATGCTAGCTCGTGTACTACAATTATGCTGATTTTACTGGACTTGGAGCATAATTTTATTATTTTAAATGACCACAGAGGTTTATAATTATTGTATCATTGATTTTATGACACATTATTGGTCCCATCTATGATTTATTTATGCCAGGGCTTTGATCAGGAAGTTAACACCCAGATATGACATTGTTCCTATGGGAAAACACCACTGGCTTTAGAACACCTGCTTTTATGAGAGAGTTTTTATTAATGCCATGCCATGAAAAGTGAGGACTGCCTACTCAATAAAACCCTGATTAAGCAAAATATAACTATAAGTTTTCCTTTGTCCAACTTTTAGGAGAAAGAAGCATTATTTTGGTTTTAGTTTTTAAGCAAGCTGCAGAGGCTAATACGGAGTAAATTCCAAATTTCTGTTCTACCCCCTACAGCAATGGTTCTCAATTCTGGCTACACATCAGTATCACATGGGGTCACTTAAAAAAATAACAATGCTAGCCCTCACACCAGACCAACTGAATCAGAATTTCTGGGGGTGCTCTTGCACTGTTGGTGGGAATGTAAATTGGTACAGCCACTAAGGAGAATAGTATGGAGGTTCCTTAAAAAACTAAAAATAGAACTATCATATGAGCCAGCAATCCCACTACTGGGCATATACCCTGAGAAAACCATATTTCAAAAAGAGTCATATACCACAATGTTCACTGCAGCTCTATTTACAACAGGCAGGACATGGAAGCAACCTAAGTGTCCATCGACAGATGAATGGATAAAGAAGATGTGGCACATATACACAATGGAATATTACTCAGCCATAAAAAGAAATGAAATTGAGTTATTTGTAGTGAGGTGGATGGACCTAGAGTCTGTCATACAGAGTGAAGTAAGTCAGAAAGAGAAAAACAAATACCGTATGCTAACACATATATATGGAATCTTAAAAAAAAAAATTGTTCTGAAGAACCTAGGGGCAGGACAGGCATAAAGACGCAGACGTACAGAATGGACTTGAGGACACAGGGAGGGGGAAGGGTAAGCTGGGATGAAGTGAGAGAGTGGCATGGACATATATACACTACCAAATGTAAAACAGATAGCTAGTGGGAAGCAGCCACATAGCACAGGGAGATCAGCTCGGTGCTTTGTGACCACCTAGAGGGGTGGGATAGGGAGGGTGGGAGGGAGATGCAAGAGGGAGGAGATATGGGGATGTATGTATATGTATAGCTGATTCACTTTGTTATAAAGCAGAAACTAACACACCATTGTAAAGCACTTATACTCCAATAAAGATGTTGGAGGGAGGGAGGGAGGGAGGGAGGGAGGGAGGAAGGGAGGGAGGGAGGGAGGGAGGGAGGGAGGAAGGAAGGAAGGAAGGAAGGAAGGAAGGAAGGAAGGAAGGAAGGAAGGAAGGAAGGAAGGAAGGAAGGAAGGAAGGAAGGAAGGAAGGAAGGAAGGAAGGATGGATTAATTTATGGGGGTGGGCTCAGGGTACTGAATTTTTTAAAACGTTATGTGTATCCCGGGTTCAGAACAGTTACCCTATACCAGTGGCTCTCAAACTTGAAAGGGCACCAGAATCACCTAACGGCCTTATTAAAACACAGATTGTTGGGCCCCACCTGGGAATTTCTGATTCACTAGGTCTGGGGTGGGATGGAAAATCTGCATTTCTAACAAGTCCCCACACGATGGTCCAAGGGCCACACTAAGAATCACTGCCCTATACTTTCTCTAGTTGAACAATATTAATAGTTATTCTAAATTAATTTTATTATAAAGATATCAGACCACTCCTTAGTAAGAAATGGTCTAAAACTTTAAAAGATTTTCAACAGTGCAAGCTAAAGAAAAAGATTTTCTGCTTAACCATCAAATAAAACAGGTAACTGGGACTTCCCTGGCGGTCCAGTGGTTAACACTCCGCACTGCCAATGCAGGGGGCGCAGGTCTGATCCCTGGTCGGGGATCTAAGATCCTACATGCCACGTGGCACGGCCAAACCCCACCCCCCCAAAAAAAAAACAAAACAGGTAACTGAGGTTATCAGAATGCACTGTTCCCTAAGAATTTCAGTTACTGAAGTTAAACCAGGATAAAATCAGACCCAATTCCATTCAACCATGAGTAAGCACCTCCCATGTGGTGATTGGGCACACACCATGAGTAAATCATTCCTTCCTTCCTAGAGCAGTGAACAGACTATCACACAGGACTGCTGTGCACACAGCTACACAGTCACACAGTAACAGCTGAGGTGACAGTGAGACCCTGACAGGGAGCGTTACAGAAGGACTTGGGGGAGCTTTACCCAGGTGGGGTCCTTTTAGCTGGATCTTCAAGGGGACCACCCAGCTGCCAGTTTTCCACTGCCCACAACACATTTTACATTACCTGGGCAGTGAACTCCCTGCCCCACGAGGAAGCATCTGGACTTTGTCCCCAGGCATTATAGGAGTGATCAGGAACTGCAGGCTACTTTTACTTCCAATCTGAAGGCAAGTTCTGTGGTTTATCTACCGTTGTACTTTTTTACAATTAGCCCAGCACCTCACACACAGGCGTTGCTGAATACCTGGGAGTTAAGTGATGAAAAATGTAATCTGGAAAGTAAACCTAATGCCCCCCCAGGGGTGCATACGGGTCAGAGGGGAGGTCAGGTTCAGACCACCAGTCTTTTGCCCTCTAATTAGCACCCTCATTCCAGACTTAACACACCACAGGCATTTAAGAAGTGTTCCTGACTAACCAAAAATATGGTAGCACATTAAGCTGGTAATAGCATGGTTGTTTCTGTAGATTTGGAAAGAATAAGAGGAGAAGACTCCTCAGAGCCTAGCTCATTAATGCAGGGACTGAGGGCTGGCTTCTTCTGTATCCTATGTTCTATGCCCTGCACTCTGGCTAAACACATAGTTCATTTAGTTCAAGTGAAGCTCTTCCAAGATGAAAAAACTTGTTGAATTCCTAGTGAGTCTCAGAAACATTTTTAAAATTATTCAGACATTATTTGATGTTCAGCAGTTGATTCAGCTGAAGTAATTGAGAGCTGACAGGCAGTTAATTTCAAAACCCTAATGCAACATCACCAACTAGGCACAGAATCCCTCCTATACACCCACCAACTACACAAGCACTATCAATGACGTGTAGGCCACTAAAGACCCCGATGCAGAAAATCTCCAGAAATAAAAGCTTTTCTCAAGATAAAAACACCCACAAACACCGTTTTGTTGTTACAAGAATTGAAATAAATGTAGAAGTTAAATGCTGAAAGTACCCTTTGGAGTGCCAACGTAGTAGGGGTTAGCAGACCTAGGCTCTGTCTCTCCCACTGGAACACAGCTCCCAGGCAGCCTCTTCTCCTTAACAGCCAGATATTGGAGGTTATCATTCTATTTCTGACAAATGCAGTTTGCTAGGCTCAATATGAGAAGTTATATATATATATATATATATATATATTTTAACTAAAATGTATTTATATTCTACCTTTAAGGGGTAGTACAGAGTCAAATGGCAAATGATCAAACGTTAAAATAGCCCCAAGTTAAGTACTATTGGTTATTAAATTCTTGTTGGTGAATATTTCCCAAATAAAAGTACTGAAAAAAAAGAGGTACTTCCATTTTATTAAGCTGTGATTATTCTGATCAACATTGCCTTCATTTTCTATCAGTTAAGTAATACTGGCTTGCCATGATTTAAACTGAACTCTTTCTTTTGAATGGATGGATTTTTAACCACTTTCTGTTACGCCTAAGTTATGAAGGCTTCATCCTAAATTCTTCCAGAATAGGATGGTAATCATATATTAACTATCTGCATCTCAAGGGCATTGAAAACCTAAAATGAATCAAGACTACAGCTCAGTGAAGAGTGAACTACCATTAATTTTAATTGTAATAGGACAGAACTGGAATTTACCTTTTCTTTAAAAAAGAAGGAAGGAGTGCTTACTCAACAAAGAAATCAATATAAACAAAATCATAAGAGGTAAATTTAAACTACTCAAGAGAATAAGCTGTTTAAACACATTTCAGAAGTACTTATATATAACTGATATCATGAATATATAAATCATTTTCTCTATTCAATAAGAAAGTCTAGCAGGACTGTTCTCTAGCAACTTTTTGTTAGTTTACTCAGGTTACAATTTTTAATTGAAAGTAATATAATTTTTTAAAATCTGCCTATTCAGACATCCTACAAATTATCATTCATCTTTCCCTTACCTCAACTAGTCTGAATCAATGAGGCCTCAATGTATTTAATTCTAACCATAACCTCAGGTCAAGAATTGAACAGCATCAACCAAATTCAGAAAAACTGATACTGCTTGTGTTTTCAGACAAGAGGATCTGATGCATTTGGTGATGAAAAACACCCAACCACACTCACTCTGCATTGTGTGGCTCCAGGCTGTTAGACACAACCATGAATGTCTGAGGTTCAAATACCACTTGCACTGGTCCATGAGCATTTCTGAAAATCCAGGAAACATGTATGTTTCCAAAGGCCGTAGAGCTATACTCAAGAGCCTCTCTACACACCCAGGGCCACTCAGAGGAGTGGCGTCCTAAGTGGACTCTGTGGATAGCTCCTGTGGTGAGCTGTTCTGTAGACAGGGACACCTGTGTGGCTCTGTGAGGTGGCCTGGGAAAGGGGCTCTGTCAGATCACCAAACAGGAAATGTTCTCGTCTTCTGCAGATGGTGCTTTTCTTGACTTGAAAAACAAATCAACTGGTGGGGCAAGTTAAGGAGGAAAAGCTGAGATTATCTGAGACCTGAGTAAGTCACCTGAGGGTGTTCAGCCTGCTGATGGCTTCTGATTTTCCCTGTCCCCTCTCCCCCATGCTGGGATTACAAGAAGAAGAAAAGTCACTGAGGAAGAATGAGAAAAAATACATTTCTTTGGGTGCATATCCACAGGCAGTCAAAATATTAGGAAAACCAACAATAATAAGAAACAGTGTAGAGTTACATATCACAGTTGGTCCTCTGAGGTCACAGAATTCCTTGTTCATGCTCACCTTTAACCTCCTAACACTTGAAAGTGATAAAAATCTGAAATAAATCTTAAACTCAGTCTCTCCACTGAGGGTAGTTGGGATGTTCTCCCTAAACTCTCTAAAGAAAAAAAAAATTTTAATACTATAATCATTTGATTGTTTTATGAAGAAAAATGCATCAAGATTCTTAACTATGAAGAGGTCAACAATTCACTTAGAGCATAGAAAAGGGAGCAAGGTAAGCAAAGGATAAAGATAAACTTCGATGGACTAAAATATATAACCTGTGAAGAAAATTTAATATTATATTTACCACTATTGGTTTTTTTAAACAATACAGAAAGCATCTATCTTTTCTAAAGAGCAGACACTCCTAAAGGACTCTAACATTCTATGAGCCTCAGTCTATACAAGTTCAAAAGGAAACAACCAACATTACTTTTTTTATTCCGTATTTATTTTATCAAAAGTTTTGGGGAAAAAAAAAGTTTTGGGTGTTTTGAGATTTGACACTGTTATTTAAATGTAAGTTTTTTTGCTTTTTAAAAATAGAATTAAATTTTTTTTATTCAAGTATAGTTGATTTAAAATATTGTATTGGTTTCAGTGTACAGCAAAGTGATTCAGTTATATATTTTTTCAGATTATTTTCCATTATAGGTTATTATAAGATATTGAATATTTTTCCCTGTATATAGTAAATCCTTAAAGTTTCATTTCACATTAACTATCATGTTATCAGGACCTTAAAGAGAAAAGATTGACTGGGTAATGGGAAGTATATGCAAGTAAAGTAAGCATATGGAAATAAAGTAAGCACTGGGATTCAATAAAAATTTAAAGACATCACTATTAAAATAGTATATTTTACTGAAGTCAAAGTAATTTAGCACATTCTATAGGCAAAGTTGATAGGTCTACATGAGTTTTGCACAATCCTCACACAGAATGAATCATTCAACACTGACAGGGATATATCTAGCTTTAACAACAATGCAAAAACACTAGCAAATATCTTCAAGAAATAAATGTATAACAAAGGTAGGTACCAAAGATCTGAGGGCCTGATGTTTTGTATTTTTAGTGGGGAAGAGAACTGGCTTGTCTGATATCAAAGTGACCACTGCTTTTTGCCTGAGAAAGATTTACTCAGATTTGGTATAGTAAATAGCATATTTCTTGGAAAACCAATGATTTTAAAGAAGGGTAAATATATTTTCCTCTTGTAGACCACGGCTAACCACAGTGTGGCACAATTTTGGAGAAATCAGACCTCACCCAGTTACAAAAATAGCAAAAAAGGATTCTTGCTGCTGGCAGAAAAGTGACATCTTTATCGATACTGCAAGAACAGTGTTTTAAACTTCTCAATTAGGCATTTTTTTTTTTAAATCAGCTCTTTTAGATAAGGCTGAAAGGGGAAAATTAAATTGTGTTTTATAAAATGGAAGTAACTGAAATCATTCTTCAGGGGAAGGAACAGAAAGAGGCAAAAAAGAAAAGAAAAGAAAAACAACTCAGGTTAAATACTGAATATATGACCCTGTCTAAGTACTTTGAACAATCTGGGCCTCAGTTCTCTAATCTATGAAATGAGGATAGTAGTATCTACCTTCCTCAACTTACAAGGTTCTGTGAAAATTAAATAAGAATTATAAAAGGATTCAGTAAACTGTAACTGTTGTTACTGTTGTTTTATAAGGAATTCCAGTTTCACTCCAAAAGGAGCTAATTATAAATATTAATACAAGGGGATTATTCTTTTCAGTATAAGTGCCAAATCAACCAAATCTCTCTTTGACTTGCTGACTTTTCCTGATTGACTTAACTCAGCCCTAGATGGTCCCCAATGATCCCTACCTCTTGGTATTCAACTTTTGAGTAGTCCCTTCCCTTCGAGTGTGGACAGAACTAGAGTCTTGTATCTAACAAACAAAATAAGGCAGAAGTGACAACGTGCAACTCAGTGACTAGGCCATAAAAGGCTGTGTGGTGTCACTCTTTCTTGGATTACTCACTCAGGGAAGCCTGCTGTCATGCTGTGCACAGACCCACGGAGAAGCCCACACTGTGGGGAACGGAGACCTCCAGCCCACAGGCAGAGAAAGACGGAGGCCTGCCAACAACCCCAGGAGTGAGCCTCGCAGCAGATCTTCCAGCCCAGTGGAGTCTTTGGATGACTTCAGAGCCGGGTGGCAACTTGACTGCAATTTCATGAAAGACGCTGAGCTAGAACAACCCAGCTAAACTGTTACACGTTCCTGACCCTCAGAAAATGTGTGCCATAATAAGTGTTGGTTGTTTTAAATTGCTAAATTTTGGGGTAATTCGTATGCAGTAACAGATTACTAAAACACAGCACTTGACAGCATCTTGCTTTGCAATTAACACTTAATTTAAGATCAGTCTCTTCCTTGCTTATGAATTATCTTATCCACTGGTAAATACTGTCATTTTTGTACTTGTCGGTTTTTTCCATAATAACTTTCGAGGCTATCTGCTTAAACTGATCATGTTTGATTTACTATATAAAAACACACCTTAAGTTTGATTCTTGTATCCACCTATTATCTTGCAATAGAAGGACAGCTGCTTTCATTTTTTTCCAACAGGTTTTTCTTCTGTGATTCTCAGCAGATGTTTAATGCAATTTGTGTTATACAGAAAAAAATATCTACAGGGAAAATTGTATTTTCATGTAATCATACTGAATTTAATAGTACTAAGATGAACCTATCTTTATTTATTTTTTTTTAAGAAGACTGATTTGTAAATCCTATTCTGGTTCCAACAAATCTAAATCTTTGCTTTCTAATACTCGTTTTGCAGCCCTGTGCAACTGCTCTTTTGCAGCTCACCTCATGTTTTAAAGACACTTCATACCTAAAATGTCCGTGAAGGTTTCATTCTACTTAAGCCAAAAGATTAAGTCAAAAGTTTGAAAAAACCACTCACAAAAAAGCAAAATCTTTGAACTGCTATCCCCCCTGCCCTGTTTGAAAATAAAGAAGGAAAAAAAGAGAAAAAGAGGGAAAGAAATAAAAGTAAATTATTAATGATATCTTAATTATGATTTAAATTTTAATTAATTCATTCAAAAATATTTAATGAGCAGCTATTTCCAGGCATTGAAGATGCAACAGTGGAAATAAAAAATAAGACCCAGATCGCATGGAACTTCAAATTTTTAAAATTCAAAAAACCAGCCCCCAAAATAGAGTTAGCTTTTTTTGTGGAACCTATGACCATTTCGATCCATCACAAATGAGGGGAGACATATAAAATCCTGAATTCCCTGATCCTGCATGCTACTTTATTATGCCTTACCATAAATGACTTGCTAACTTTTTTTTTTCCTCGAGTGAGGCATTTACTTCTAGTACAAGCTGAAGGTGAATAAATGGAGAGAGAATCAATATTTATAAGTTTTTTCTATGTGTCATGCATGTTAATACATTGTTATATAAACTACACAGTAACATTAATTATTTAGTATTAGAATCCAATTTGACAGGTGAAATTTAGGCTCTAAGATGAAACACTAGTAAGCAACATGGTTGGGGTCTAAATTCAGTGATTTTGATTCCAAAATCCATGTTCTTTCCACCCCTTGATGAGTTCTGTTCAAAGCCCCAGTAAATCATGGTGTATATTCTATTCTAAAATTCTAAGATCAAGAGCTTCTACAAAATTGCCCTTGAGAAAAAAAATATTCTATTAAAACTATACTTTAATTCTAATAATTACTTCTAAATTAACTTTCAGTCTTATATCAAGTAGCCGCTTTCAGAAGAGCTCCACTTGGATATCTCACATGACATCAAACTCAACATACCCAAAATGTGATTTCCTTCTTAAAAGCTACTCTCTCCCCAAGATTCTCTTTTTACCATGGCATCACTCTCACCTCACAATTCAATCTACTTACCTATCACCAAGTTGTCCACTTTATTATGCCTTACCATAGATGACTTGCTAACTTAACAGTTCTCCAAGACAAGGGCTTCACCTCACCATTATGGTGATCACTAATGGGCTATTTCATTATGTATGTAAATTATAGAACAAAAAGATACATTTAAAAAATGCTAATTCCAACTGTCAGAGAAGTGTTTTGTTTTTCTTCTCTTGTCTTTTCTTTTTTTTAAAAAAGGTCCCTTAGGCAATTGGCAGTTCTCATTTAGTTTGGCCTTAATGAGTATTTACCCAGGGCCCAGAAGCAGAATCCATATGGCTTTCAATTTCCTCAACTTAAATACAAGAAAGTGCAACAGTAACCAAAACATTTTTCAAATGTATTTAAAAGCACATTTTTTTCACCACCAAATTTTCCTACCAAGTATACTCTATGCTTTTCAAACTACCTGCCTTACATCAGATGTTAATTTATAGGCAGAACTCAAGTTCTTATTTTTAAAAATGTTTGCTGGACATATGAGAATCGTATTTTCTTAGGAAATGGTTTAAAACATTATCTGTAGTTGGCCTAGTGTTTAACTGGAGAAGAATTTAGACTGATATGGAAACATGTTCCTCCAATTATATGAAAATAGAGGTTTACTTTTTTCTCATGAACATGTATTCTAAAATACTACATAAACTTATAAGAGTGTCACATATTCAGCATATGTAAATTCTATAGTTACCAAAGGATTTTAGATGGCTAAATACAACAGAAGCAAAATAAGATCTCTACATAAAGATAAAACTATAGGGTACTCTTTAATGGAGAAAATAATTATTCCAGAAAACTAGACGAAGGATGGTTGCTCTGAGACCTAATTTTAGTTTTGAGCTTCCAAACAGCTATCATCATTAGATAAGAGACATACTAGTTTATCCAGTTTATCAAAAGAAGGACTTTCCCCTCTCACTCACAGACAGCCTTAAAGGTAAGAGATACTAAACATAACAGAGTGTTTTTGACAATATTTTGAAGAGGATGCAGACTTTCATGCGGCAGAGACTGCAAACTGGCAACCCGTGAGCCAGATGAACCTGTTCTCTTCTTTGACTCTCACAGCGTCTCCAAAATTTTTTCAATGGTTGAAAAATTTAAGTATTTAAAATAAGAACTCTGATTTCTGGTTGGAGCTAATAGCTACCCCTCCTACACTCCATAGAACACCCCCCCTTTGCCACCACTTATGTCATCTGCAGGAATCTAAGTGTGGACCCCTGTAAATATATGGTGGTCTATTAGAACAGTCTTACTATAAAATAAAACTTGAGCGCATATTATGAAATCATTAATCTTTGAAGACCAATCTGCAGGAAGTTAGAGTGGTAAAGCATAGGGGCATGGAGGAGAGCTCAAAGGGCAGTGTCCCAGTCTCCCTCTCCCTCTCCCTCTCTCCCTCAGGACTATAAGGACTCCCCCCAAGAGTCTTTGGCCATAAGTTAAGAAATCATCGAAAAAATAATATTTTTGGAAGTAATATCCTGTTTTTGAACAAGAATCATACATGCAGGACTGATACTGAAAAAGTGCACGTTAGAGTATAATGGCTCAGGTCCCTTCTGATTTGTTGGGCATCCACTCTACCCAGGTGAAAATATTTAAGATCACCTCTGTTCATGGAACCCCAACACACACACCAGATAAAAGTAGGGCTGCTCTGCTTGAAGAAGGGGTAGGAAGGCCATCCTGCTTGCACCTCCTAAAGCAAAAACTTGTTCTTGATGAATGAGAGGGTCTCATGTCACCAGACCCATCACTGTACAAAGTCAGTTGACTCTAATGGCTCTGCCAAGAGCCAGAGTACAATTATTGCCCAAGGAGCTCCCTGGAAAGTTCCTGAAGGGCAAACAATCTGTGCTGTTAATTGTAGAAAAATCCATAGATTTAGTAGTCTGGCATGCAGTTGGCAAAGCAAACAGTTGTTACTAAAGCGAAAGTGACAGAAGATGGAAGGCCATTCCACAGGATTCACAAGTAAGGGAGGCAGGGTCTAAACTTTCCTCAGGAAAGAGGTTTGCATCTGCTAGAATACCTGATCAAGGAAGGGATGGACTCAAGGCCCAGAATTACACACTATAGGACAGATACTTCCAAACTGTTTTTTCAAAGCAGCAAGCCCCTCTGCTAATCCAAATTCTAGACCAAACTCCAATATATAAAACAACGAATGCAGCTGTCTTCCAATTGAAAGGTTGGTAAGAAGACAGGATCCCCCAGGTACATATGTCCACTCCCTCTTCCCATAAATTTGGCATCTCCTCAGAATCCTAAGGCTCCATGGAACACTCTGTTAAAAGCACTAGTGTGGGGAATAAAACATGTGACTCTGGCCTGGAAATTTTTAAGGCAGGTATTAACACCTTGACCATGATTGTTATAGGTGAACTAAAGCCACAAATCATTTTCAATATCAGAATTATTGTTTTGAAATCACTATTGAAATAGACACATATGGCAAACCATTAATACAAAAATCAATGAACCAAAGAGCTAACTCTTCCCTGGCAAACCTCTTAAGATGTATAAAGAATTACATCAGAACCAGCCACCTGTTCTCAATTCTTTTATAACCCTTACAACAAAATTCCTTTTTAACTTACCTAATTCATAAACCTAAATCCCTGTCTTTATTTCAAATAATGGAGCCACCAGCGCCTTTGTCATTGCAAATCTTTAGTGAAGAATAAAATAAATAAAATCTAAATTTTAAAAAAATATTAAGCAACTAAAAAATTTAAAGAATATTAACCAACCAGCAGTTTGTTTTTTATTCCTTAGAAAGGAGATTAAATCCTATATTTTAAAAAATCTGAGCTTAAAACCTAGTTTCTCAGGCTTCCCTGGTGGCGCAGCGGTTAAGAATCCACCTGCTAATGCAGGGGACACGGGTTCAAGCCCTGGTCCGGGAAGATCCCACATGCCGCGGAGCAACTAAGCCCGTGCACCTCAACTACTGAAGCCTGCGCACCTAGAGTCCGTGCTCCGCAACTACTGAGCCCGTGTGCCACAACTACTGAAGCCTGTGCACCTAGAGCCCGTGCTCTGCAACAAGAGAAGCCACCGCAGTGAGAGGCCGACGTACCGCAGTGAAGAGTAGCCCCCCGCTCACCACAACTAGAGAAAGCCCGTGCGCAGCAAGGAAGACCCAACGCAGCCAAAAATAAATAAATAAAATTTATTTAAAAAAACACAAAACCTAGTTTCTAAAGATCCTTGATTTCATCATCTTTAGCAGCGACACAACTCGGGGAGTTTTAAAGAGCTTAGTTTACAAATTCAGTGTCCATGATTTGAAGACATCACTATCAGTCTGAAGAGAGGGGGAAAAAAGGAGTACAGCTGGATCCAGGAGAAAAGCCAGGTTATTTACGCACCCACAAATTTTTTTCTGTTCTTCAATGGTTGTTGTTAGTAGATATTTTTCCTTTACAAAGAATAAACACAAATCCACTTCAGGGGGGAAAAACAGTAGCCTAAACTTTCAGCACTGGGAAATTCCATCCCAAGTTTTCAACTACTCACAAAAGCTTATGAGGGTTGACCCCCAGGACCGTGGAGACCATGGAGGAGCGTGTCTGTGGCACGTTCCGAGGAAGCGTGAGCCACAGAGCCCATACATTCCAGCACACTGAGCAAGCACACACATGCCTCCCCACTTCCCCAGACTCCGCCAGCGAGGGGGCACCAGGCTGGAGGCAGGCCCCACACACCAGGCACCTTCCAGTCCTGCCCAGCCATCCCTGCGGAAGTACAAAGGGGAAGGAGAATGAGACAGGAACTGGCCAGTGCAGGGCCTCAAAGAAAGAAATATAAGACCGTTTGTGGGGTAGGCCAACCACATACTCTAAGGGTTTTTAAAAGTCAAAGAACAACTTGTGTGAGCCTCCTGGTCCTGCTACCACCAATGGAATCACTTACTGTCTCCCACCCACCACCAGTGAGTACCAGTCTTTCTCACATGCTCTGGAATTACAGACCGTACAAGCTGCACAACAAAGTTCAGTCACCTATGCTTCTACGGCTACCTGTATCCTTTCTCCCTTCCTCCATCCCTCTTTCTCTCCTTCCTTCCTTTCCTCCTTTCTTCCTCCTTCCTTGCTTCCCTCCTCCCTCTGTTCTTAATAATTGAAGAGGTTAAACTCCAGTTTTTCAGCGTTAAACTTTCATCATCTATCTCCGACTCTCTCATATAATGATGCACAAACACTTTTACTCCAAAACCTTATCTACACAATGAAGAGACAAACATCCATTTTTCAAATATGCATTGTTAAAATCACAAAGATCAAGAGGGACTAAAGTAAAAGGTCTCCACGTAACAAAAACTACACAGCCTGTCCTCACGTAAGCTTTTTCGAAATAGCCTCTATTTCGTGAGTTGGTTTGAGGTTAACCTGTCCACAGAACCACCATTCAATGAAACAGTTTTTTGCTTTACTTTCAAAGAGAAAGAGTAAAAAAGAATATATAAATGTAGCAATAAAAATCTTTTCTGATAATACTCTTGACTGAGAAAAGCCATTATTTTTCATCTTAAAATTTTTTTCATAAAATTACCTTCTTATCAAAAAAGCACCACCTCTATATCTACGAAGCAAAATTCTTGTATATCTCATTCCATTGGTAGCATAATTGTATCTCAAGTCCTATTTACTAAAAAAAACAAAAAAAGTTATGAATGCATAATATGCTTAAGCAGTGTATCAAAAAGAATATACAAATCTTTCTACTCCCTGTGCTTTCAGAATCTTTCATTGTCAAAAAGGTTTAAGGGCTTCCCTGGTGGCACAGTGGTTAAGAATTCGCCTGCCAGTGCAGGGGACATGGGTTCGAGCCCTGATCCGGGAAGATCCCACATGCCACAGAGCAACTAAGCCCGTGTGCCACAACTACTGAGTCTGTTCTCTAGAGCCTTCGAGCCACAGCTACTGAAGCCCACGTGCCTAGAGCCCGTGCTCCACAACAAGAGAAGCCACCACAATGAGAAGCCCGTGCACAGCAACGAAGACCCAACGCAGCCATTAATTAATTAATTAATTAAAAGGTTTAAAATTTTCTAATGTTAATAAGATGAACCACTCTATAGAAGATAATGTGCAAGAATCCCGTATTTCCGTCTCCAAATCATAGACACTTTTTAAAATATACAGATAAAAATGAAAGCATGCCACACTTTGTGCAACACTCTAGGTACTACACAAAAAAGTCTGAGGTGTTTTTTTCCAGGATTTAAAAAAAGTATCTGGGCCAAAGGCAAAAATACAGACCCTCCCTACCCACCCCACCCCACTGCATACATATGTTTTTTACACTTAACTTTCAACCACAATGATTTTTTTAAAATCTTTTTATCTTTAAGTAATTACTAATGCCTCTACTATAGGTCTACTTCAAGAAAGTTTCTTCAAATTATGACTAACACTTTCAGTTGTTTTTCAATTACACTAAATTAAAAATATACTAACTTCAGTTAGTCAGTCCTTTATCTTCCTCAGCATATCTGTTGTATACATGTAAACTTTAGCTCTAATTCTGAGCTAGGAAAAACATACAAAGTTACTCTATTACCTATGTACACATTATCACAACTTCCTACTTTATTGCTAGGGTGCTGTTACTGTATACAAATTAGATGGTAAGCAAGGGTAAGACGCCCACTGCTTCTTTGAAGCAGGTTTGGTCAGTAGAAGGAGTTGCTTTGGAGTCCAAAGCTTTACAGCCCTATCTGTGAAAGGGATGAAATTCAGATCTCTCTCGGCTGTATACAAAAAAATATGGAGAAGGCCTAGTCCAATGCCTAGCACATTAACTACTCAGCAAGTATTAGTTACCTTTCTTCCTTTTCCCCATCTTCTGAGTCAGAATTCCACAGAACATGCAATACCCTACTCTGGGCTCTACTAAGTTAAAGAAATGAAATGCCTAGGGAGTTGTAAATAATCTTCTTTCACTTACCTTTTTCTTGATAATTCCTTCCTCCCTTCCACCACCACCATAAATATGATACTACACAAAAGTTAAAGGAAACGAGGATAAATGCAGGCAAAGTTCACAATTAAGGGGAAATGGACTGTTCTTCACATGCTTAGTTATTTAGTATATGCTTTTGAGTGACTATATCATTAATGAGGAACTCAGAGAACTTTAGGGATGCTATCCTATTAACATTCATTTCACTCCCACAGGAGAGGCCAAAGGCCATATTCTGTACAGAAAGTGAATCAGAGAGAGACACCAAATCTCAGGAAAGACTTGGCAGCTACCAGCAAAACACTTAAAACGAAACAGTCCTGCCCTCTGGCAATGGATTGGCTGAAACCTGGAACGAACCCACCCAAGTGATTCCTTGAGCTTGACTTTCCTTTACCATGTGGCACACGGTCTTGACCAGGGCTACCTGTGTAATCTGTTTGGCTCAGCTGTTGAAATATCTTTCTCGGCAATGTCCTATGTCATAATACAAGGAATGCAAACACTAAAAAAAGCAATGTAACAACAACATCAAGATCCAACCTTCTTGGTTAGGCATACCCCACTTCTGTCTATGGGCAAGCACAGTGATACTGCCAGTAATTTAAAAATGACCTCTGTTTCTAATTTTTTTCTTAAAAACTATAACAAAGTACAGATCATTTGGATTGATTAAGAATAAGATCATTGCAAAGGGTGATTCACAAACAAATCTATATTTATATCTTTCCATCACTCTTGAATGGCAACCTTTGAACTGTACAACACTTTCAGATAACTTCTTTAATTAATAAACAAAGTAAATGTAGGTGAAGTACGCTGGACTGAGAATCAGAAGTTCTAACCCTAGCTTTACTATTTAATAGTAATGTGACCTTAGGTAAATTATTAAATTTCTCTGAAACTGAAACTCTCATCTAAAAAAAGGAATAATATTATTAACTGTCCTTTCTTCTTCACATAATTATTATTTAGAATAAATGAAATAATGTATTGAAGAAGCTGAGATATTATCAGTACTATGTGAATATGAGATGCAGGCACATAAATATACATTTATCTAGTATTATTTACATGTCAACACATGGAATCATGATATTACCTTTCTGATCACATTTACAACAAAAATTAAAAGTCCAACCTTCCCCCATAGGGCAAATCCTCACATGTTGGTACACATTAATTGTATGATAATAAGAAAAACTGAAAATATCATTCTCATTGCAATCGTCCCATACAGATTATCCTGGTCATTAGGTACATTTTCCTTGATATAGATAGATAAAAGAAAGTCTAAAACATGCATCAGAACTCTTAATTTTCATTTAATGGACTTACTGAAATATCTATTTTATGAAATATTCTTGATAATAAACAGAATGGGAAAATTCTAACTAAATCTTCACATTTTAAGAAATAAAGTATAGAACAGATAAATAAATAGGAAATCCAAGAATAAACAAAACATGTGTCCAAAATGTAAGCTTATTATTTAGTGAGAACCAGAGGCTTGGGGAAGAAACATATCTATTAAATGATGGACATCATTTTGGACTTGATTGCCTGCTATTAATTCAAAAGTATCCATTTTCTCTGGTCTACTTATTCAACACCTCAACATGCCATCAAACACTAAACCAAATTAAAGAAACAGTAATTATATTCTCCCTCCTCTTTGGAAGCCAAAGTAACAAAATCTGAATTTTTCTGTAAAAGAAAATAATTTTTCTTCACTATTTTATGGAAAGACCAGACTAAAGTACATGATCAAAACAGGAAAAGAAAAACCTTAAAAATAATGCTCTGAGCACTCTGCAATTTTGCTGCCCAAAATAGAACCCATACAGTCCATGCCACCAAATGAAAATTACAAGTTTGTAAGCATGAAGTCAAATTATAAAGTAAAAGATTTAAAAAAATATTTTAATGGTGATAAATGAAAGGAAAGACTGTTATCTTTACTGGTAGGTGTTTGTTGTTTATTTGCTATTATGTTTTCTTCAGTGATAGTGTTTTGAATGACTACCCAAACTAACTTGAACTTTAATTTGAGTGTAAAAAGGACAAACCTTGACTAACAAATTACTTGGGCAAATTTTGTTAAACAGAACTCTCCCATTCTTCAAATTAAGAAGTTAATCATAACTTTTGGAAATTATGCTTTTGACTAAAATTTTTAGAAAGCTGGTTTAAAAAATTGGTTTAGCCAAACCCCACCACTTTCTTCTTCAACACCAATAAGAACACTGAAGACATTTTGGTGGCATTTAAATATAATTTTTTAAAATATATTTTTGAAATTTATTATTCAACTTTTTAACAGCCTCCAAAGAAACCAACTCAATACTATGCTTCTTCTAATGAAACTGATTCTCTCAGAGTACTTTTGTTATGCAAAATAATACACTGTCTTCCACAGAATTTCTAAATGAAAATCCATATTCAAATCTTAAATCTTCTATAGAAAATCAAAGCCTACACAGAATCACTTGCCAATTCTCTTAGTGAGAGGGGACATCCAAGCAAAAGTGAAGGAGAGTAAATTTCCCACAGAATGGTCCTTGCAGTAGCATGCTCACTGAAGAAGCCACTACAGGTGTCTGTGCCCCGGCTCCCACAAGGTTAAACACCTGCAAGAGTTATGCATCACTCAAGGCACATATTATTGCACTTGAGTCCCTTTATTTACCACAAGGTTCAAACACCTAGCAATTTTCATTTGCCTTGTCAGGACTAAAATCCAGAACATTTGTTGTTTAATTTAAAGATATCCTCCTCTTCCCTCTTGATACCATCTGTCTGAAACTACTGTCTCCCATAAAACACACACGCACGTGTGCACACACACACACACCCATGTGCACACACCCTGCTGAACCACAGAGATTGATGCACTTAAACTCAAATTATGTCCTCTAACAACTGACCAATTGCTCATCTACTTTTGAGGATTTCATTAGCAGACTTGGAAGAGTGATTCAGCAGGAGACAGCAAATATTTAGAAAGCTGAAAGTATCAAATATGTATAAATAGTTCTTACAGAAATCTGATTTTCATAACTTTCTGACTTTTAATAAATGTGCCCAAATTACCACCCTTTTATGCACATTTCAATGTCATTTACATTCCCCCCATCTAAAAAACTGGAACAACCTCTGTAAAATAAAAAGCATTTACTCAAAATAATAGTGAAATGTTGATTTTGATATGTATTAGTTCTAAATCTTCTAACATCCTTTAAAATTTTTCTTCTTAAAGAAAATATATTGTACTTTAGATCATTATGTATAAAAGGTGTTCTACAAATATTATTAATCTTCTCTCATCTTCTCTATATAAATGATAATCTCAGGCTAACATAATAAAAAACAAAACTCTGAGACCATCCCTTACTGGTCATCTTATACCCAGCCATAATTACAAAGAAACATTATTATTTAAAAAAACACAATTTGACAAATGTATTACATATCACCAAATCACCTTTTAGAATTAACGTTCATGTGTTTAGCCATCTAGTACTTTTATAAATCACTACAATATAATTTAAAATTGATATGAATTTGTCAAATTGGAAAATCAAGCCCCATATAACATCTATTTCGCTTTGTAGATTTCAATGGCTTTTAATATTTAACCAAATAACGTAAAAAACAATGACCAGTCTTTTAAAAACACTAACTAGAATTTTAAACCTGAATTACCAAGTAATTTTTTTCTTTATTGCTTCTATTTTAATCCCAACACTTATCTCTTAAAGGTCACGAAAATGTGTAATTTTCTATGGCATTACCTAGAACGGCATAAAAAAATTACTAGCCTTTTTTTAAAATGGTAAACTAAATGTCCAACTCAAAGTCAAATCAAAACTAACCTTACAGTAATATATATATGTGTGTGTATGTGTGTGTACATATATATATATGTAAAATATCCACACATGGAATCTATACAATTAAATCCAGGCCTTAATTTCTAATTCAACAAATTCTTGAAAGAGGGTACCATATGATTTTAACCTAATAAAGTCTTTTCTGTTGTTACAAAATTAAAAATTGATCCATCAAAAGCCTTTGTTACAGGGAGGGCTTGAGGTTGGGTGGTTGGGTTTTTTTTTTCTTTTTGGTATTTAATTCAACTATACACAATGTAGTACATACAAGCAAAACACAATTGAGATACTGTTTTCTTTAACATTCCTATAGGAGACCAAATTCATTTGCATTGGAGAGAACACAATTACTGATTTTTAACTCATGAAAGACAAATTCATAGCTTTTCCCTACACTACCTCATAGTATTCTCACCATCTCAGTGAAAGCATGTCTAGCACCACTTAGTTACTTCCTAGAAGTGGGCAGAAATTGCATTTTTCAAAGTTTTGTTTCTCACAGAATCATTCAACTTTAGTTACAAAGCACATTCAGGTTAGCGTATGTCTTAGCTCAAAACAATTTATGTAATGTGTGTGTGTGTGCATGTGTGTAGATACATATAGTATATAAATTTTTTTTAAACTAAACTCTCATCAACATCAAAAATGAAATTTCTATCAAGGAAGTTTCCACAACTTTTACAGCCCTTTGTCTGTTTTTTCTTCCTTAAGAAATCTTTGATTCATATATGCTACCAAGAAATGCGAATAGAGAAAAAAGAATCAAAGATTTTTATTCAACAGAGCCTGAAGACAACTTAGAAAGTAAGAAAAATAGATGGTTTGTACATGATTTACATTACAATAATTTGCATTTAATAAGAATGAAGCACATGTGGCAAAAGAAAAAAGAGTTTTCTACTTTTAAGTGACCCTGAGAAAATAATATTATCTAGTCTGTCTACAAAAACAGCACATATAAAATAATGCTAGAATGATATTTAACAAAAGATCCAATTGGTAAGCAAATGGCATGCCAATATTTTCATAACTTAAGATAAAAAACATCTCCTCCCAAGTATCATTAGGTTAAAAAAATCTATTTAGAATATAGATATTAAAACTGATTCTTGAGAACAGAAAGAAATCAGAACAATATAAAGAAAATGAGCACTCACTTGTGGAATGGTTTTTTAAGTAAGCAAGCAATGAGGATGAATTGTTTTCTTCACATTTTCACTTCTACTAACACTAAAACCACATATAGAACTGACTGAAGGCCAACAAATGTACTTTTAACTTGTTAATTTTCATGGAAGTGCAATAAAAGAACACCAAAATAGTCACCATATAACATAAAAGCTTTGGTTTCAAATGTCACAGTACCCTGTTTTTGAGAGTCCCCTCCGTGGTGGAGCCCTGTACATGAGAACACACAGCTGCCTCCTCCCAGGAGTCTGAGCTCAGTACACAACACCAGGCATCAGCTCTCTCTCCCTTAGCCTGCAGTACCAGTAACTAATTTCTGCATTTTAAACTAATAAAGGAAAGGAAGAAAGATCAAAGCTATCCAATCAGAAATGAAGCAGCCCTCTACAGCAGCAGCTTATGCATACATTTGGCATGTCAGACATCTTCAGAGTAGTGAATCATACACAGCGCATTTCAATCTACCTCCTAGGTATTTCATATTACCCACAGTGTTCAAAGAAATCATGTACCAATAGAGCTGTATAAGTCCTAGATTGCTCTTTATTTAATTAATACTAAAAATTTGGGACAGGCTTTTAATTCTGAACTCTTATAAACACAGCAAAATCATCTAAATGACCCACCAGCTAACAGCAAATAACCTCTGTATTTTGAAAGAAAAAAGTTAAAACGTAATATATTTGTGAGAAGTTTCAAGAGATGTTAATAACTTTAGATAAACTAGTATTTCACTTACATTGCAACATTAAATAATATACTTTGCAACATGAAATGAGACACCAACTAACCAAAGATAAAATTCTACCGATTTTTACTAATTATAACCAAAAAAAACCCTCAAAACAATTATACAGCCAACAGAATTAGATATTTATAGAAACATAACCCATCAAATATTTTGGGTGCTTCTTTCAAACCTTGTTCAATATGTTCATCCAATATTCAAGTGTTATAAGATGAGTAATTTCAACTTACAGTAAATAGTTAATGTATCAAAAAGCTTCAACTTCGATTTCTCAAGCAAAAAAAAATTTTTTTAAGAAAAGCATACAAACTTAAAATACTTAATTTAAAAATTAATCAGTTGCACATTACATTTCTTCCTAGAGAGAAGAACTAGCTTAATATTACACATGAAACTGCAAATCATAATTTTTACCTCTTTTTTTTTAAGTTATTAAGTAGTTTTCTGATATGCCACTGGAATCATTGGCAAACAAAAGATATTCTGTTGCTTAGTTAAAATATATCTGGAAATGTGCACACATTTTTAGAAACCCTTTAAGCAAAACATCTATGTATTTAACAATTGGGATAGTTTGTTTTAAAATCTATTCAATCCTGGCAAAAATCAAGTAAATGGTTACACTATTGAGAATCACAAACTGTAAAGGTGGTAAGTCAAAGACTTCACTTAGAATCTCCAATTCAGCTACTTAATGACTAATGGTGAAGAAATGTATGTGAATGGGATATAAACTAAGTTACGACACACAGAAAAAAAATCTAGAATGAGTAATAAAGGGCCCAAATTTAAAGTCCACAATAAACTTTAAACAAAGATGTTCTCCCTCATTCTCTCCTCACAGACATTCTCATGTAAGCAAATCACTGTGGAGAAATCCAACCTCCACAAAACTTTTTAGTCCTTCATTAACAACAGTGCACTTAAATATAATTATAGATTTCGCAGTGATATTTGTTTAGCCTCAAACATATCTTAAAAGCAACAACAACAAGAAAACGCTCAGAAGCAATATTCAGTAGTCTCTGTGACTAAAAAAGTCTGGCTTTTAACTGCCACCTAATCCAAACAACCTACTTGTTTAAAGCACTACGCAAAAATATCGACCCCTTGCTGAATTATTTTATTATCCAACACTAAGGTATCTAAAAAAGAAAACTAATTAATCGCAATAATCGCGAAGTTTAGTTAAGCAATTTAGCTGACACAGTAAATATTTACTCTTAACATCTCACAGGAAGTCTTGACAAGCATTTGTTGCCATTGTGCTGGGGGGCAGGGGTGGGAGTGGCGGGTGGGAGGCAAGTTTTCATAAACAAGTTAAACGGTCCCAGCGAATTTAACACAGCTAGTGTTCGCCACCCACCCCCAATAAGGCACCAGATACTTTCCAAGTACAGTAAACACCTTATATAATGAAAGTAAAAAATGTAGCTTTCTAAACTATTTTAACTCCACTACAAAAACAAACAAACGCCTTTTAAAAAAAACTATACAAGCACATTTTTAAAAACTGAGTGTATTTTTTTTATTTAGACGTAAGACCAATCACACAAAAAAACTAAGCAAAATATTATTTACCTGAGCTTTTTGGAGACTGAGTAATCAACTTCCATGATTTTCCCATGCAATTCCACTTTACCTTTAAAACAGAAATTAAAGCACTCAGAACCTTCCTGCAATCAAACCGGCGGGGGGCTAGGAGGGGCACGCAGAGAACTCCACGCTCCGGCTCCGCCTTCGGGCGCCCTCAAGGGGTCTCCTACCCTGCTCGAGCTGGGCAAACTTGGTTCCCAGTGGAGAAAAAAGGTGGGCGCCCCATGTCGCCTTGTTCCCCGGGACGAGGTGGCAAGGGTGCGAGCCCGGATCCCGACCCCAGGTATAGCTGTGGGTGGCATTACCGGAAAAACAAATTTAATAAAGAGCGGCGCCAATTTGAAAGGATGAGCTCATTTGAAACTCAAGCTGCAGGGCTGGCGCGGCCCCGCTCCTCTCCGGGCCCCCACCTCTCCATTGCGCTAATCCGGGCTCCGAAGGCTCCGCTGCTCTCCCCTCCCTGCCCTCTCCTCCCGGTGGCCCTGGTGAGACACGCCGAAGCCCCCCGGGGGCCGCTTCCGCGAGAGCCGGGTCCGCGCCTGCTTCTGGTCACCTTGGCCTCGCCGCTGCCCCGCCCCCACCCCGCGCGCCAGTGGGGAAGGGGCTCCGGCCGGGCCGAGGTTCGGGGGGCGCAGGCTCGTGGCCTGGGGGCGAGCGCGGCTCCGAGCGGTGCGTGTGCGGGAGGGAGAGTTGGTGAGTGCGCGCGCGCGCGAGTGTGTGTGTGTGTGTGTCGCTCTCCGTCTCCCGTCTGGGCTCCAGCGCTCTCGCGGGCCCCCCGGTCGCCTCTTTCTCGGTTCTCAGTCCGGGCCCCCACCGAGTTGAGACAGGGCACCTCGTAAAAAGGTGCTTCTGGCCGAGCGGGAGGCGGGGGGACAGACGGCGGAAAGCCCCCAGCCCCGAGTTCTTCTCAATAAAATCGGACAAAAAATTCAGAGAAAAATAGGAGCGCTTGAGAGACAAGCGAGAAGGGACTGAGGTTCGGGAGAGGACCGAGAGAGATGTGCCGTCGTGCAAAGGCGGGGTGGGGGGAGCCCCGAAACCTCGGAGGGGATCGTCAGGGTGGCGCCGAGGGGGTGCCAAAAGTGGGGGACCGCGGGGCGAGCTGGGGAGGGGGCTTGAAAGGAGAGTGCGGCTCAGGGGACGCCAGAGGGCGAGAGGTCCTGGGCACGAGGCACGGGAAGGGGTAAGGTCCGGTCAAGAGAGAAGGACATTCAGGGTTTGGGGGGGTCCCTGACAAAAGGGGTGACGGGAAGGTCAGGGAAGAAGGGGAGACTGGGGCTCTCTAAGGATGGGGGTGGGGAACTCTGGAAAGCAACTCGGGGAGCCGGAGGAACAAGGGGTGCCCCGGGAGAGCGAGAGAGCCTCGGGAACCCTAGGAGAGGCTCGGGGGTCGCCCCAGGGCTACGGCTGGGAGGGCAAGGGGTGAGTCCGGAGCCGTGGGGGGAGGGGAGCGGGCCGTCCCAAGAGCGGGCCGGCGGTGAGAGTTGAAGGTCTGGTGCGTGGAAGTGAACGTGCGGGCGCTAAAGCCCCCGCCGGGCGCCGCCCGCAGGGCTCGGCCTCCCTCCGGGCGCCGTCCCGGCCTGAGCTGGGCGAGGCGGGGGGAGGGGGACAGCGCCGACTGCTCACCCGAGAGGGTCTCGATGGCGCGGATGGCCCAGTTCTGGTCGGGGTAGTCCACGAAGGCGTAGCCGGACTTGAGCAGGACCTGTCCCGCCAGGGGCAGCTTCCTGTCCCCGAAGAGCTGCCGGAGGTCGTCGGCAGTGACGGCGGGGCTCAGGTTCCCGATGTAAAGCTTGTTCATCATCCGTCTCTTCCCCGAGAGCCCGCGGCTCCCCCGGCCCGGTACCCGGCGCTCCTCGCCTCCTCCGCTGCCCTCGTCTCCCCTCCTCCTCCTCCGCCCCCCCTCCCCGCCCTCCGCCCGCCCGCCACCCACCCCCACCCTCAGCCTGGCTCCCCCCACCGCGGCCGGCCCGGCCCGCCCGGGGGCAGAGGCGGAGGCGGGGACTCGGCGCGGCTGCCTCCTCGGGGCAGAGTCCCGGGCCGGGCGGCGGCGCGCGGACAAAGCGCTCTCTCTGCCTCCCTCTCTCCCTCTCAAGGCGGTGGCGGGAGGAGGAGCAGCGGCGGGCGGCGGCAGCGCACCCCGCGTGTGTCTGTGTGAGAGTTTGTACGGGCGTGTGCGCAGCCGAGAGTGAGCGAGCGAGCGCCCCCTCCCCGCCCCGCGCCGCTGCGCCCCTCGCCTCGCGCCCCCCGCGCTCCGAGCGCTCCGCGCGGCTACCGGGACTTCTGCCCCGCGCCGGGCGGGCGGAAGCGGGTCGCGGCCTGGGGCTGGGGCTCCCGAGAGCTAGAACCCCGGGCAGGCGCGGCGCGGAGGCCGGGCGAGCGGCGGGGAGGGGAAGGCGCGCCCCGGGCGCGGGTGGGAATGCGCGAGGGGGAGCGGCTGGGAGCCGCAGGCGTAGGAGGGCGAGGGGCTGTGGGAGAGCGTGGAAAGGGGTGTGCGCAAGGTGGACCGGATGTGAGGGCGCGGCTGCAGGGCCGGCGGGAAGGTGTGTCTCGGAGGTGAGAAGCGAGGGCAGGCTGGGAGACCACAACTTTCGCGGCGAGTTGGCCGAGTCCGGCTCCCTGCGCGTTCCCGGGCTGAGCGCTCGCTCAGAGACCCGCTCCCCGCCCCACTCTCCCGGGTAACCGGGCGGCGCGTGTGGTCGAGGGAGAGCGGACGGGGGTCGAGACGCTTGGGGCCCAGGACCGACCGGGCCTTCACGGACCTTGCACCCCGGGGAAGTTGCTCCGGCCCTGGGCCTCAGTTTCCCGGCCCGCGAGGGGAGAAGGAAGGCCAGAGCGGAGCAACATCCCCTCCGCCCGCACCGCGTGCGCCCGGAACCTCGCGGCCGGCGGCAGCCTGACGTTGGCAGCTGCTCTCTATTCTGGGAAGTGCCTAGGGCTTCCCGAGCCACCGCTGCGAAGCCAGGTGGCGGGTGGGGAGGCGAGCGAGGAGGGGGCAAGGACTGCGGCCGGGAGGACCGACGCTTGCTGCTAGGCTTCGAGGCCGGGTTCAGTACCCCCGCCGGGGTGGTGGGAGGCGAGGGTAACTGGAAGTGGAGGCGCTCAGGCGGTGTAGGAGTTCCCCGAGCATTGGGAAGGGCCCGGAGAGGAAAGAGGTCCTTCCAAGCGGAGGAAACAACGTGACCGACGGAAGAGGCAGGGTTGGGATGAGAGCAGCCCGAGCCGAGGGGCTAGGGAAGGAGCCAGACAGGCTGGAGACCGGTTGCGAGTTCCGGGGCTCGGCTGGAAGTCTGGTGGTTAGAGCCTGGTCCCAGCCAGGAAATGAAGTTCTACAGGGAAGAAAAAAATGGGCAGGATTCAGAGGCGAAGGGGCAGAAGAAGATTCCAAGGTCTGCACTTCTGGGGGCCTTAGGAGAGGTGATAGTTTGACGGGAGAAGTGTGGGTTGGTTATTTATTTATGTATTTTGAGGGCGTTGAGGGTCTCTTGCTGGAGAAGCCACAAATGTAGGGATGGTCTCCTGGCTGGGTTGTGAAGTACTCTCTTTCTCAAGCTCTCTTGTTGACTAAGTGGGTGGAGGGAGCACGGCTTCTTAAAAATAATTTAAAGAATACACGTTCCTTGGCCCCTTCCTTTGAAGACTGACTGTGAGCCTGGATTTTGTATTTTCTGTAAGTACTCCCAGGTGATCCTTGTCTAGGAAACACTGGCCGGTGGAAGGTCTTTCGGATTAGGATTCAGACCTCAGGGTTGTGGCATGTAGTGTTCCAGCATCTCTGAGCCTAAGTTTCTTCATCCATAAAGAGAGGATAAAGTGACCAACTCTTGGCTGTTGTGAAGGCTACACAAAGGATAACTGAGTAGTGTGTTGAGACAGTGGACACACACTTAATGCTTGTTTCTTTTCTTTCCCCCAGGAACTCATGAGCTTTAAAATATTTCCTTGTGGGGAAAGATAATTGGTATGATCACCGTCATACTATTTGCTTTATTTTACTTCCAGTATTTCAAAACTGCACATTCTAAAAGAGAAACAAGAGTGGCAGGGATAATTGGTCTCTGAAAGGTTAGTAAAACTTTTGTGTATAATATTTTCAGACATGTCAATTCCTTGGTCCTACTGCAAACACTTTAGCATGGATTCTCTAGTGGGTACCAAGCATCTAAAGATTCTTGGCAGAGCTGGCTTCTGGTGAACTCTTCTACCCTGCTTCACCAGGTCACTTTCATATTTCTTTTCTGAAAAATAACTGGTCTTTGCTGTAATTTGTGTCTTCTGTCCTGCTGGTGGTTTGTAAACATCGTGCTGGAGAAGAGCTTGATAGGTAACTGGTGGGGGATGTGTTTCCACCACACCTCTGATTTGTAGCACCCACAGTTCATTATCTTAGAAGGCAAAGTTAGTTGCTCTTTCACATGATAGAGAATGGAACAACCTCCGAATGCAAAACAGAAATCCAGAAGTCATTGCCACTGCTTGACAAAACTTTATTTTCTACGTGTTTTCTCCTGAGTTCCCCTACCTCCTCCCTTCCCAGAGAGATGAAATAGAGATTGATCCGGGCTGAATTTAAGGTTAATAAGCAAAAATTTTATGAATGTTGCACTGAGGTCAGAAATTTGGGAAAATTCTTATATTAGGCATATTACTTTTAAAAGCATATATTGACCTTTTCCTCAAGAATTTCAAAACAGTACAGATCCTCATGGTTTTCCAATGGTTCTTTTGGGCAGGATGGTGGTAAGGTGACTGGGTAATGTCACTTTGTAAGTAGGAAAACAAGCCCAGAAAAATAGACTTCTTTCATGGTCATACAGAGGGCTTGAAATATGATTGGCAAACACATGTTAGCCTAACAAAGAGCTCATGAAGTATTAAGGCTTCATCTTGACTTTCATGACCAATATTTTGTCCATGGACAGAGCACCTACTGACAGTATCACTGTGGTGGCCTTAACCTTTGGAGTCTAAAAAACCACAGTGGAAATGTTTTTGTTCAACTAATTATGGTGGTCATTGTGGCCAATGGTTCTAGGTAATACAAGGAGCTGGGAGAGAAAATGAAGCCTATTTCCTGGAAGGCTAAAGGATTTGGAGGCAATTCAGTATTTGATAATACAGTATTTGGTGGTGTCAGCACCTGCCTGCTTGTTGGGAATGATTGGTGGTGGGGTAACTGTTTAGATACTTTTTCCCAAGTTGTCAGAAGAGAAATTGTTTGACCTTAGTTGAGTTAATTCACCTCTCTGAACTTCACATTCCTCGTTTATAAAATAGCCCAACCTACTTGCACACTATAAACTCCAGCTCCCCTCCATTTTTCATATTTTCCAAATACTGGGCCATCTCAGAGCTGTACTCCTTTACACATACTGCTCCCTTTCCCTGGAATGCATTTCTTCCCCTGGTAAACTGTTTTCTCTTCTGACTTGACCCCAGGATACATACAGCATTTCCTTTATACAGATAAAAAAATATCTTGTCTAGTGGTGATACCCCTGAGGTGTACATTTTGAACAGATGGATTTTATGATATGTGAATTGCATGTCAATTTAAAAAACTGTATGAGAAAAAAAGTCTTTTTGAGGTCTTGGCTTTTTCATCCTTTCACCAATATCAAACCTGGCATGTACTAGGAACCCAGGTAATATTTGTTGCATAAACCATTATTATCTGAGGTTTGCTCTAAGGATTAAGTGAAAATGTATGAGATGGTACCTACCTTGCATGGCGCTTAACATACAGGAGGAAGAAATTTTCATTTTTCACCTCTTGTTGAATTCATTCATTCATGGCATTACACAGTGTTAGGCACTGAGGATCCAGAAATGGATAAACATCATCCTGCTCAAGGAGTTTATGATCATGGAGGAGGCAGATGTATAAACAGATTATAGTTTGGCATTAGAGGCGCCAGAAAAGACTTTGTGAGCATACAGGAGGAGAGGATGTCTTATTCAGCCTAAGATCAGAGAGGGGATCACCATAGAACTGAAATTGGAAATGTACTTTGAAAGATAAGTAGGGATTTTCTACGATAGGAGAAGGAATGGGAGAGGAAATGCGTCCTAGGTAGAAGGAATCTCATATGCAAAGGCACAGAGACACAAAAAAGCATCTGCTTCACACCTAAAATTAAATCCAAATATTGTTTTAGAATAAGTTTGAGAAAAAGAGAACAGAGAAAATAATGCCAGAAAAACAACAAAAACAAGAACCTTCCAGTATTAAAGACATGGATCTCCAGACTGAAAGGGTTTACTGAAGGCTCAACACAAAAGATCCAGAGCAAAAACACACTGTAGGGCATCCCTGGTGGCGCAGTGGTTTAGAGTCCGCCTGCCGACGCAGGGGACATGGGTTTGTGCCCCGGTCCGGGAAGATCCCACATGCCACGGAGCGGCTAGGCCCATGAGCCATGGCCGCTGAGCCTGCACGTCCAGAGCCTGTGCTCTGCAACGGGAGAGCCCACAACCTTGAGAGGCCAGTGTACCGCAAAAAAAAAAAAAAAAAAAAAAAAAAACGCACTGTAAAACTTAGAACCCAAACAAACCCAGCATCTGGGAGAAAAGAGGTCACATAAAAAGGATTTAGAAAGAGAATGGAAATGTATTTCTAAAACAAAGGACTCTAGGAGGCAGTAGAGCAATGCCTTCACAACCAAATGGAAATGATTTCCAGTCTAGAATTCTAAACCTAGTTAGACCATCAATTTAAAAATAGTTGCAAGGATTCAGACATGCCTCCATTTGGGGGGAAGCTACTGGAGGACCAGTGCCAGCAACACCATGAAAGAAGAAGACATGGGATTTGGGAAATGAATCCAGCCCAAGAGACTGAATAGAAGATTCAGAATGCCAGCAATGCAACCTTTCAGAGAGCAATCAGCACAGGCTGGAACAAGAGAATATATGGCTTGAAAAGTGAGGACTTCAAGGAACAGAAGAATGGAACTCATGCATAGTAATTATTTCTGATAGAATGGCAGGCATGTTGGAGCATTTGGAAAAAATTAATCACAGGTATATGGAAAATAGGCAAATGGAAAAACAAAGAAATCATTAACTCTAGGAAAAACACATGGTCATACTAGAAAGGAGCAATGGTCATAGGCTCAACAGTGAAAATATTTGTGCAGTCATAATTTAAACACAGATTATTATCCAAACTGCAGAAGAGAACTTACAAATCAGTCAGAAAAAGACAACCATTAAGAAAATGGGAGAGAATATGAATGGGCTGATTCACAGAAGAAGCTCAAATGAACAGTAAACTCAACTCATGAGTAATGGGAAATTAAAACTGTTCACAAATATCAAATTGACAAAAGTTGTAAAGTTATGATGAGGCAAGGTATTGGTGAAGGTTAGGAGCATCAGAAACAACCATCCACTGCTGGCAAGAGTATACGTTGATACAATTACTCTGAAGAACAATACGTCAATGTCTAGTAAAACTGAAAATACAGGCCCTTAGCACTCCCTGGCAATCATTCTCCTAGATGGCCTTTTCTTATATCATCTCTCTTCACACTCTCCAGTTGCTCTTCATCCACTCTAGGTCTCAGTCTCAGCAGGTAACCTTGCTTTCTATTTCACTGAGAAAATAGAAGCAATCAGAAGGGCACTCCAACAAATCCCCACTATGTCTGCCCACATACCTGCACCTGTGCCCATAGATTCTGTCTTCCCTCCTGTTACTATAGATGACTGACTATGCAGGATCCAGAAGAGGGAGAAACTGGTGAGTGCAGAGAAAATGAACAAACGTGCACACCCTCTGACCTAGCAATTTCTCCTCTGAAGAGCTACATGTGCACAGGGGAACATACAAGGTTCACAGTAGTACTGGGATAGTGAAAAACTGGAACCCAAATGTCCACCAGTAAGGAAATGGATTTAAAAATAAATCAGGGTATAGTCATAAATTGAATATTACACATCAGGTCAAAGGGCATGCATGTTATTTGTTTTCTCTGGAATCATTGGTTTTTCCCTCTTCTGGATGAAATAAATGAAATAGGCTACATGTTTCAGTTAAAAACCAGACCATATCATGCTGAATGAAAAGTTATATTTCAGAAGGACGTATTGAATATTTATGATACCATTTCTAAAGTTTGAAAACATACAAAACCAGTTCTATCGCTGATATGGATATATTTGTATAGTATAAATGTATAAAAATATGCATGGGAATGACAAACTTCAAATTTGGCATAATGATGATCTCTGGGGAAGCTCCAAACTTGGAATAATAGTTACCTCTTGGAGGATAGAAAAGGGACTAGGAGATGGAGGGGCACACATGGAATTTTCATTGTAACTGGTTTTTGTTTTTAAAGCTAGGTAAATGCATGTTTGTTATCTTTTTTTACCTCTTCAGTAACAAAATTTTTGTCACTCTATCTGGCCCAGAATGATTCTCAAACTAAATTAAGCATGGTGGTAATCACCAGAAGAACTTTTAAAATACCGATTCCCAACACCCATCCCTCGAACTCCTGGATGAAAATTTCAAAGCTGGGGCCCAGGGATCTACATTTTTTAAAACTAAAAGTTTTTCTGGTTTATACATATACATACTTATATGTATCTATATATATACAAATATATATAGATACATATATAACATATATAAAATGTTGGACTGATAGGAAGTTTGCAAGAATAGTACAAAGTAGTTCTATATAGCATTTATGCAGATTCCTCAAATGTTGATGTTCTACCGTATTTCTTTTATCTTTTTCTCTGAACCATTTGAGAGTAAACTGCAGACGGGATGTCCCTTTGTGTCTAAATAACTTCAGCTTACATCTACTTTAAAAAAAAAAAAAAAGTCTGTTTATAACCCCAGTGTAATGATCAAAAATAAACAATACTGTTATCTACAAACCTGATTCTGATTTCACCAGTTGTGTCAATGATGTTTGTTATATCAAAAGAAAATCCAAATCATTTGTTGCATTTGGCTGTTTTGTCTCTTTACTCTCCTTTAATCTGAACAGTTCCTCAGTCGTTCCTTGTTTTTCATGACATTGACATTGTCATGTCAATGACAACGAGGGTCATTGAGAGTAGAGAAAGAGGCTTCTTATTTTGTGCAGTGCCCCTTAATTTGAGTTTTTCTGATGTTTCCTCTTGATTAGGTTCAAGTTATAGGTTTTCTTGCAGGAATACGGCAGGAGTGATATTGTATATTGTATCGAGATGAGCACGATGCTGATTTGTCCCATTACTAACTTTGGTGATGTTAGCTTTGTTCATTTTCTGAAGGTGGTGTATGTGCACCCAGGTTTCTCTGTTGCAAAGTTACTAATATCTCTTGGGACAATACCTTAAAACTATATAAATACTCTGTTACTTAAAATTTTATATCGTTTCTTGGCTAGATTAATTATTATCATTATAGTTGCCAAATGGTGATTCTAATTTCATTGTTCCTTTTATATTTATTAGTTGGCCTTCTTCCGTAAGGAAGAGCTTTCCTTTCCCCTCCCTCTATATATATTATATCAGTGTAGACTAATGGATTCCTGTTTTATTCAAAGTGTTATAGACTGTTACTGTCATTAAGTATTTTGATGCTCAGACTGTCCCAGATTTGACCAGTGAGAGCCTCTTCAAGCTGGCTCATGGAAACTTATGACATTGTTCCATGTTTGTACTCTCTCTGCTCAGTCCTATAATCAGCCACTTACCAAGGAGCCCTGGTACTCCTTTAGCAAAGAACAGTATTTAGAACCCAAGATCTACATGCCAGATGTGATCATTGCTACACAAATATTGTTGATTCTAGACCCTGACAGCCAAAAGAGCTAGGAAATAGATTATGTATGTAAACACACACACAAGCTGATCTATACCAGTCTATATTTACCTGTCTATCTTTACCTATCTATTACTATGTGTATTAAAAATCACAAGTTCACACTGATACCTCTGATTCCAGTGAAACACTGCAGGGTTCATTTTCTCCTCCTTCCCACTTTTCTTATTTGTAACTCTCCTTTAACTGTGAGAAACCTGGCTCTCATTAACCACAATGTATTTACTTATTTGATCAGTCATAGAATACACAGAATTGCTAACCCACACTTCTGAGAAAAAAGAAGGCTATTAACTAGGGTTCTAACTATTATTAGTTTAGAGTTCTTTTCTGTTTAGCCTGAGAGTGTCCAGTCCAAATACAGTGTTCAAAAGTCACTTGAGTTTTATTTCCCACTTCAGTGTTGGTTCTCTTATTCATTTGAAATTTGGTTAGTTTGTTTTTGTACATTTTAGTTTTTCCCTCCATCTTTGTTGATTTTCTTTTTCTTTTTCTTTTTTTTTTTTTTTGTTGTTGAATATATAAAACATTAACATGGTTCCAAAACACAGAAGGTATAGTCAAATGATTTCCATCCCTCCCCCTTCCTTGTATTCTATCCAACCCATCCCCACACATCCTCTGAGGGTAACCAGTCTTTTTAGTCTCTAGTTTATCTTTCCTTTGTTTCCTTTTGCACAAATGAACATACACATATATGATTTCTTATTCCCCCTTTTTCATACAAAAAAAATAGCATACTGCAGATAATCTTTTGCACTTTGATATCTTCACTTAACAATATATCGTGGAAATCATATCAGTTCATAGAGATCTTATTCTTTTTTTTCTTCTTTTAACAGCACCATATTACTCATATGTCTCATATATATGCATGTCAGTGGCCTCCAATATTTTTTAATTTTGTAAACGATGATGCTGTGAATAACTTTTATGTGTGTGTTTTTGTACTGTTGGAGGTTTATCTTCAGGGTAAATTCTTAGGAATGGGATTGCTAGGTTAAAAGAGTATGCGTGCATACACATGTATGTTTGAAATATATTTTGTGAAATTCTCCTCCATAAAGATTATACCAATTTGCATTCCCACTAGCAGTGTATAAGAGCGCAGTGTATACAGCCTGCCAACAAGGTGTGTGATTATATTCTTAATTTTTTCCAACCTGATTGGTGAGAGATGATATATCAGTGTAGTTTTAATTTGTATTTCTCTTATTATGAATGAGAAGAAACTTCTTTTCATATGTTTAAGGATCATCTTTATTTCCTTTTTTGGTACATTTTCTGCTCATGTCTTTTGTCCATTCTTCTATTGGATTTTGATCTATTTTTTGCCTAATTTTTATGAGTTACTTAAATATTAAGGATATAAGCCCTTTATCTGTGATATATGTTATAAATATTTTCTCCCAGGTTTTAATTGTCTTTTGACTTCGTTTATGATGTTACTTTTCCCATGCAAAGTTTTATGCAATCGAGTTTATCAATATTTTCTTTCATTCCATTTGATTTTGAGTTATAGTTAGAAAGCTTTTCTCTACACCCAGGTTAAAGAGGAATTCATTCATTTTTTTGTTTTTTAAATAGGACTTGTGTGGTTTCATTTTTTAATTTAGATCCCTGATCCATTTGGAATTTATTCTTGTGTGTGGTATGAGGTATGGGTCTAATTTTACCTTTTTTCCCCTTAAAGAGCTAACTAGTTTTTCCAGTAGTATTTATTTAAAAGTCCTTCAGCCCAGGTATTTTGATATGCCACCTTTATCACACACTAAAGTTTCATATGTATTTGGTTCTATTTCTGGACTTTCTTTTCTACTGGTCTATCTATTCATGTGTCCATACCCCACTGTTTAATTATAAAGGCTTTATAGTATGTTTCATGTCCGGTATGCCTAGTCCCCCTTGTAGCTTTTTTCTTCCTTTCTTTCTTCCTTTTTTTAGTTTTTAAATTTTTTTCTGTTTTCCTGTCTATTCTTGTTTGTTTTTCCAAATGAAGTTTGGTATCAGCTTGTCAAGCTCCATAAAAAGTTGTTGGTATTTCATTCAGGTCACATTACATTATAAATTAACTTAGAGATAACAGGCATCTTTATGATGTTAAATCATCCTATCTAAGAACAAAGGCTATCTTTCCACTCACCAATCTGATTTAATTTTAAAAAAACTGGGTTCTAACTATGTTGGAGAGAGATGGGGAAGAGCCAAAGGTCATTGACCTTAATGGGAAGTCAATAGATAACGGCTAAAATTGGTAAGGCAAGGAATGGTACAGGCAGATTAGTTAGAAATACATAGATAAATGCCAAGGGAAAGAGCTACAAGAGTGAGAGGATTTTTCTTTTTTTAATTTTTTTTTTTTGCTGTACGCCCTCTCACTGCTGTGGCCTCTCCTGTTGTGGAGCACAGGCTCCAGACGCGCAGGCTCAGCGGCCATGGCTCATGGGCCCAGCCGCTCTGCAGCACGTGGGATCTTCCCAGACTGGGGCACGAACCCGTGTCCCCTGCATTGGCAGGCGGACTCTCAACCACTGCGCCACCAGGGAAGCCCCCCCTCCTTTTTTTTAAGGAGGCTTTTAGTACATATATTAGTCAGGGTCCTGGTAGGAAACAGATGGCACACTCAATCAGAGTGATTGTGAATATTAGTAAAAGTGCTGTTTAGAGGTGTGGGTGGGTAAAAGGATATAAACAAGGCCTGATGCAGCACCCTGCCACTAGCAGCAACAGGGAGCCATTACCACGCTTGGCCTAAAGAGTGACAGGAGGAAGGGACAATTTAAAGGAACTGAGTGAACTATAGGAGAGGACAGCCCAATAGAAACCTTGGACTTGAGTTGAACATAGTTACTGCTCACTGCAGCATGACAGGTTGAGAGCATGACAAGGAGGGAATAATTATCATCTTACTCTTCTCCCACTCTTCCCAGTGCCTTCTAACAGCTGAACCAAAGCGGAAGGCAGAGGGCAAAGGCATATAATAAAACAATAAAATAATAATAAAAAACAACTTTAGTCAATGAATCTGTGGTCTAAGGGAACATGATTCAAATAATTATAATAAAGGTTCAAAAGTGATAAATGCCTGAAGAGGGATCAAGAATATTCCTAGTAAGGGAATCCTGGAAGGGGACTTCCCTGGTGATGCAGTGGTTAAGAATCCGCCTGCCAATGCAGGGGACCCGGGTTCAATCCCTGGTCTGGGAAGATCCCACATGCCGCAGAGCAACTAAGCCCATGTACCACAACTACTGAGCTTGCGCTCTAGAGCCTGCGAGCCATAACTACTGAGCCCGCGCGCCATAGCTACTGAAGCCTGCACGCCCTAGAGCCTGCGTGCCACAACTACTGAGCCTGCGTGCTGTACGCCTAGAGCCTGTGATCCGCCACAAGAGAAGCCCACGCAATGAGAAGCCCACGCACCGCAATGAAGAGTAGCCCCAGCTCACCACAACTAGAGAAAGCCCGCACACAGCAACAAAGACCCAACGCAGCCAAAAATAAATAAAATTAAAAAAAAAAATCCTGGAAGATTCTCTAGAGGGGGACATAAATGTTCAGTTCAAAACAGTCATGTCAGCAGAAACACCATGAGCCTCTTGTTTTACAGTTGAATATCACTATTGGTACAGTGGCCTCTCAAACTCATCCTGTAAGTGAACACTCCCTTCCTGCCCAGAGGCAATGGAAGTCTTTAGTTCATGGTTTCTAATTTATACTGCATTTGGCTTCCTTGATGTTATACCCCTTCTCTATGCTCTTTGCCTCCTTGAATTGCACCCTGCTCCTCTGAGACAGGAAAGCATTGTGGGAATTGCTATATTGAAATCAGTAGACCTAGAATTGAATTTCCTAACTTTCACTTACTAGCTGTGTGACCTTGATAAAGTTACTTAGCATCTCTGAGCCTCAATTCCACTTTGCAAAAGAAGAATAATACCTACGAGAATAATACCTACCTCATGGAATTGCTGTGAGTTAAAGATGCTATATGTCAAGTACCTGGCATGAGGCCTGTCACTCAGTAGATAGCAGGTTAGGGTGTTACTGCAGACTGCAGGCTCTCCATTTTCCCACTAGTTTCTTGACTTTGAGCCCTTTAGAGTCACTCCAGTGGGAGTTGCTCTCCTGGCAGCTACTTGAAACGACAGTTTCTGGACAGAGTTGGAAAGGACCTTAGTAGTAATCTGGTCCATCTTGCCAGCAAATGCAGGAGATTCTGCCACAGGCTTCAGGGTGGATGACCACCCTGACTCTATCCACATTAACAGAGAGCTCAACACCATTGAGTTCTGAAGCTGCCTGTTAACAGAAGATTGGTTGATTGGAAGAAAGCTTTACCTTGAATTGAGCTGAAATCACTTTCCCCACTAACTAGAGACTCAAAACAATCTAGAGCTAAAAGAAATCTTCAGGATCTTCAAGCGCACCAACTTATATTATGAATGAAGAATCTGAGGCTCAGGGAGACAAGGCAACGCTATTCTTCGTGGTAATGGTTTGTGGAGCTACACAGAACCGTCTCCTCCCCTGCCCTTCAGTGTTGTCAACCAGTAGGCCTCCCAGTTCTTTCAGAGCCTCTCCCCCAATCATTCAACATGCCCCCCCCACTTTACCACTCTGATCACTCACCATTGCATATGCAAGTGTGTGATGCCCAGAACTAAATCTGATTCTTAGTGTGATCTGGTCCTAGCAGAGTGAAATGAGACTATCTGAGATCCCAGGCAACGGATGGCCATTAGACCTAGAAAGGCCAAGAACTGGACTTAGACAAAACCAGCAGGTCATTTAGAGAAATGAAGTTGGTTGTGGTTGCTCAGTTCTATTAGGCCCCCTTCACTGGACACTTAAAATTTGCCTGTGTGCTTCTGAAACGTCTGTGCCAGGTCCAAAGAAGGTGCTTAGGAATATTAATATAGATTTATTTATTTATTATTTTATCAAAAGGAGAATGACTTTATTATTTAACATTATGATAGAGGAAAAATATTTTGATTAACATTCTTCTAGGCATCTCTTTATCCATACACACATGTATATTGGATTGGCCAAAAGGTTCACTCTGTTTTTTCCATAAGATGGCTCTAGTAGCACTTAATTGTCTTTAACTTCATTTGAAACAATTTTGTTAGAGTCTTTGTGACAACTGTCCTATCAGCATGCATTTAAAAAAAGAATTATCAAAATGAGTGAATTTTTGTGTAGCCATTTTAATATTGAAGATGGAAGAAAAATGCAACATTTTTGGCATATTATGCTTTATTATTTCAAGAAAGGTAAAAATGCAACTGAAACACACAAAAAAGATTTGTGCAGTATATGGAGAAGGTGCTGTGACTGATTGAACATGTCAAAAGTGGTTTGCGAAGTTTCACGCTGGAGATTCCTCGCTGGACGATGCTCCACAGTCAGACCAGTTGAAGTTGATAGCGATCAAATCAAGACAGTAACTGAGAACAATCAACGTTATACCACGCAGAGATAGCTGACATACTCAAAATATCCAAATCAAGCGCTGAAAATCATTTGTACCAGCTTGGTTATGTTCATCGCTTTGATGTTTGGGTTCCATATAAATTAAGTGAAAAAAACCTTGACCGTATTTCTGCGTGCGATTCTCTACTTAAATGTAACGAAAACATTCTGTGTTTAAAACAAATTTTGACGGACAATGAAAAGTGGGTACTGTACAATAATGTGGGATGGAAGAGATCGTGGGGCAAGCGAAGTTAACGACCACCAACCACACCAAGGACTGGTCTTTATCCAAAGAAGGTGTTGTGTATGTGGTAGGATTGGAAGGGAGTCCTCTATTATGAGCTCCTTCCAGAAAACCAAATGATTAATTCCAACAAGTACTGCCTCCAGTTAGACCAACTGAAAGCAGCACTTGACAAAAAGCATCCGGAATTAGTCAACAGAAAACACATAATCTTCCATCAGGATAATGCAAGACTGCATGTTTCTTTGATGACCAGGCAAAAACTGTTACAGCTTGGCTGGGAAGTTCTGATTCATCCGCCGTATTCACCAGATGTTGCACCTTTGGATTTCCATTTATTTAGGTCTTTACAAAATTATCTTAATGGAAAAAATTTCAATTCCCTGGAAGACTGTAAAAGGCACCTGGAACAGTTCTTTGCTCAAAAAGATAAGATGTTTCGGGAAGATTGAATTATGAAGTTGCCTGAAAAGTGGCAGAAGGTAGTGGAACAAAAGGATAAATACGTTCAATAAAGTTCTTGGTGAAAATGAAAAATGTCTTTTATTTTTACTTAAAAGCCAAAGGCATTTTTTGGCCAACCAGATACATAAGTCATAAATGTATTGGAAACACACACATAATTTTATACAAGCCAATTTTGTACAACATACATGCCTGTTATTTTATAACATCCTTTTTCTTTTGTAGCATCCTTTTTCTTAATATTTTGTAGACATCTTTCTATATCAAAGAACATAAGTTCATATTCTTTTTTTTATTTTATTGGAGTATAGTTGATTTACAATGTTGTATTAGTTTCAGATGTACAGCAAAGTGATTCAGTTATACATACACATATATTCTTTTTTTTCAGATTCTTATCCCATATAGGTTATTACAGAATACTGAGTAGAGTTCCCTGTGCTATACAGTAGGTCCTTGTTAGTTATCTATTTTATATATAGTAGTGTGTGTATGTTAATCCCGCGCTCCTAATTTATCCCTCCCCGCCACATTTCCCCTTTGGTAACCATAAGTTTGTTTTTGAAATCTGTGAGTCTGTTTCTATTTTGTAAATAAGTTCATTTATATCATTTTAAAATTAGATTCTACATATGAGTGATATCATATGATATTTGTCTTTGTCTGACTTACTTCACTTAGTATGATAATCTCTAGGTCCATCCATCTTGCTGCAAATAGCATTATTTTGGTGTTTTTTATGGCTGAGTAGTATCCCATTGTATATATGTACCACATCTTCTTTATCCATTCCTCTGTTGGTGGACATTTCGGTTGCTTCCATGTCTTGGCTATTGTAAACAGTGCTGCAATGAACATTGGGATGCATGGATCTTTTCGAATTATGGTTTTCTCTGGATATATGTCCAGGAGTTGGATTGCTGAATCATATGGTAGTTCTATTTTTAGTTTTTTAAGGAACCTCCATACTGTTCTCCATAGTGGTTGTACCAATATAGATTTAATTTTAACCTTTTCTCTACCAAATACACAAAAAGCAAGGGGGGAAGTGGAGATAGGGGAGAGTGTCAAAGGAAGAAATAGACCTATTATCCCCAAACCAGAGTTGTTAATTAGCAGTTTTGCCCAAATAAAGTACTAAACTTATCATATGACTTTAAAATAAACCTAAGCAGAATTTCTAGAAGTCCAGCATTGTTGGTATTTTCTGGTAATGTTGATAGAGAAGGCACAATAGATATCTGCCTAGTACAAGGTAAAGTAAAACTGGTGAGTCCTTTTGTTCAAAGCCAGAGAAATTACCTCTGGTTCTTACAACATTTCTGAGAAGAGGAAGGAGGCATGGCTGAAAATATTACTGTATTGTGCAACTGAATAATCCTCAGAGAAGTTATATGTTTTTGTGAAACTCCTATAGTCACCACCATATTGAACAAGATGCCATTTGCCACAATAATTTGTTTTAGGATCATTACCACATGTGGTAATTGGTTTTGTTTTTTTTTTTTGTTTGCGCTACGTGGGCCTCTCACTGGTGTGGCCTCTCCCGTTGCGGAGCACAGGCTCCAGACGCACAGGCTCAGCAGCCATGGCTCACGGGCCTAGCCATTCCGCGGCATGTGGGATCTTCCCAGACCGGGACACGAAACTGTGTCCCCTGCATTGGCAGGCGGACCCTCAACCACTGCGCCACCAGGGAAGCCCTGGTAATTGGTTTTTGAGATTTTTTTTTTCTAAATCTTAAAAAAGCAGTGACCACTGATATTATAATGGGTACATTCAATTCTGGTTTTAATGGGAGATATCTATTTTTATATCCTAGGCACCTCTAATTTTTTCACTTATATAGTCTTTTCCCTGTTTTAGACAAATTGGATATATACCCTCCTGGATCATCTTTTTTTAAAAAAAATCACCCTCCTTTACATGAAAGACATTTTTCACAAGACCAGAAGTGGTCTTCAGAAGCAGCTGATCTGATTACCTGATTACTGTCAAAAAGAACAGCTATATAAGTACCATGCCAAAACAAAAATTGTGGCTTTTGTCAGAAGTTTGCCATTATTCAGATGGACAGTTTTAAATAACACACATGCAGCTGCTTATAAAATTTTTTTATCTTTGTTGCTGTTTTAAAAAAACAAATAACAGCTATTAGCAGCCTCCACCAGGTCAATGAAATAAATAGCTAACTCCTGCCACAGTCTCCAAGGGAATTTATCCTGGACTCATGCTGCACTCAGATGACTGAATGCAACAGGCAGGATGACATCCTGCAGGGATGCAGGGAGCATCTTTTTTACTGTGCTTCAGTCTGAAGAGGGAGAGTTTGTGAAGCTTCATAAGGTACCAATTTGGTTTTGGTTCAGTAAAATAACTACTTTGTGGTTTAGTTTGAATTATTATTTTTTTAATTAATTATTTATTTTTGGCTGCGTTGGGTCTTTGTTGCTGCACACAGGCTTTCTCTAGCTGCGGTGAGCGGGGGCTACTCTTCGTTGCGGGGCATGGGCTTCTCATTGCGGTGGCTTCTCTTGTTGCGGAGCACAGGCTCTAGGCACGTGGGCTTCAGTAGTTGCAGCACACGGGCTCAGTAGTTGTGGCTCACGGGCTCTAGAGCGCAGGCTCAGTAGTTGTGGCACAAGGTCTTAGTTGCTCTGAGGCATGTGGGATCTTCCCGGACCAGGGCTTGAACCCGTATCCCCTGCATTGGCAGGCGGATCCTTAACCACTGTGCCACCAGAGAAGTCCCTTGAATTATTTTTTAAAAGACTAGTTTATGAAATCTTATTGCTGTCTTAAATGTTATTTGTCTTACAGGCAAAACTTTTTTCTGTGATAAGGCACGATCAAATTAATAATGGAAGTCAGTGGGAAATCTGATTCAGTTTTAAAACTAGCATTATACCCAGTTCTATTTAAGATTTTTCATCTGGTCTGTCTTTTCTGAAAGAAAGGAAGGAGGTAAGGTTGAGGGGGTAGTTACTGTATCTACAGGTTAATGATACTATTCACTCTAACAGTTCTCTGACTTTCTTAATCCAGCAGTAAAGAATTTTGAATTGTCCAACTCAGTTACTCCTAAAAACTGTTGCCCCAAACAAAAGGCACAAAGAACAGTGACAAAGATGCTGCTTTTGATAAGAGACCAAAGCAGGCTTTCTGAAGTAAGTTATTAACTCGTATCAGAAACAAAAGAATGGCCACCATCGCGGGTTAACGTAAATTTGACGTGGAAAAGGCACAGCTTTAGAAATAGAAAACCTGGAGTCCTTACTACTTCACTTTAATGAATTTGGGGCAATTCACTTAATCTCTGACTCTCAATTACCTGCTGAAGGCAGAATGCTGGTTCTAATCACCTTGTAAGGGTGTCTTTCAGTGGTAAGATCTATTAGCAGAATTATTCTTGGGAAAGTAGCTGTCTTTGTTTCAGGAAATACCATCATAGGCCCCTAGGGCATAAGGGCTGGCTAGGGCTCAGGCAACCAAAAAGAACCAAAAGGCTGCACTTGCAGAAGCAGGAAATTAATTTTTCTTGGGGGCTGGGTTGGGGAGAAGGTGCTCTTTATAGGGTGGAGGAGTGAGAAGAGGAGGGGTTGGCTAGGAGATTGCCAGAGTAAAGGCCCTGCATGGGGTAAAAGCCAGTGAGAAACCTCCAGTAAGGAATGATCAAAGGGACATTTATGAACCAGGAAGCCTAAAATGTAATTTTAAGTGCTTTGTGGCTTAATGGGCAATGTGACCCTTCCCCAAGACCCACATGTCTTAGAGAACTTGAACACACTAATGGTCTGCGTGAGTGGAGGTTTGTTGGAAGAGGAGTAAGGAACCATATGGCCACATTGGGGAACAGAGATGGTCTTAGAAAAGCCAGCCAGAGCTGGGAGGCAGAAAGGCCCTCCGAACAATATACCCTCATAAATCAGCAGAAGGCTTGGTAGAGCTATGGACCTTGGCTGGGCACAGTGGAGCTTAAGCCCATCTGATCTAGAGATGACAGGGCTCGCAAAGCCCAGATGACATTTGGGTTACCTGATTGGGGGGGTGGGGGGGTGTCTATAGGCTGCTCTCTGAGCACCACTGCTAGCTTCATCTTCAGCGTTTTCACCCTCTACATCAGTGTCAGTTTAAGGGGTGATTTCAAAGTCTTGTAGGATCACCTCTGTGTGTCTCCAGTATTTTGATTAGAACACAGGCATTTCCCCCTAATATTTCTCCCTTCAATATGTTTCTTAAACCCCTCTATATTGTTCTTATGTTATTTTCTAGCTTGAACTCATTTTGTCTTTTTGTTTCTTTTCCTCTCTTAGAAGTGAGTTGGCAGAAATTCTGCTTTATTTCCTGTTTTATCTTCCATTTGTCATTCAGATTTTTCTTTACCTGGAAATCTCTGAAGATTATTTGCAAGGTTTCCTTAGCCTTGCGGTTTGCTTTCTGTGAGCGCTATTCTATAGGACATCAATTTTTAGCATATTTAAAGAAAATTAGATCATCTTTCATATCCAAAAATTTCGTTGCTTCCTTCAACTTCACTTTTTAAAAGAAATTTATATTTAAGTGTTCCACATTTGTTCTATTCTGTGACAGTTTCACATTCTCACTCTAAGTGAAAACAATCACTTTGGAGTTTCATCTAAAAGCATTAACTCCTTCTAAAGATTATGCTAGTGTGAGAATAAATTAGTATAACCTGTCTGTCAAGAAATTTGGCAATATAGTACTTGTCAAGAGCCTTCAAAATGTTTCTACCCTTTGCCTCAGGGATCACATTTCTAGGAATCTTTCCACTGGAAATAATCATAAACGTGGTCAAAGATTTATGCATGTTTATTACAACATTACTTATTTGAGATAGTGACAGATTGAAAACAACCTGAGATACTGACAGATTGAAAACAACCTGAACGCCCAGCAAAAGGAAAATAAATTGTGACATCCATATGATAAAAATTATGCAGCATTTAAAAAAGTATGCTTTTTCCTGAACTGGCAGTCAGTTTAAAACATTTGGATAATCATTCTGAGTGTCCATGACTTCCAAGATGGAAAGCCAGAATGGCTTGGGTCCCTTTAGGAATTTAACCCTGTCCATTGCCTATGAAAATAAGCCCAGAATGGGGAAGGGTCTTACCCCAGAGGCCCAGCTCCACAGTTTCTGTCTTTGCAAGCCTGGGGGACTTTATAATCCATATTTTTACCAAGGTTTCCACGTGGTTCTGACATGAGCACAGTCTGAGACATCCCCTCCTCTACCACCACCAGGACCTGAACTCTGACAGGAATTGAGGAGGGGAGGAGAAGAAATTTGTTCTTTCAAAAAACTTTTATGATCTGGCAAAGCGCTATTTTGAAGTAGAATTCTTTTAAACATTATATTATTCCAAATTTGTGGGGAAAATTAATATATGCTTAGAAAAAATTAACACACCAAAATATTTACAGGGTTTAAATCTGGGTGATGGAATTGAGTATGATTTATGGGGAACCATGAATCAGAGAGGTGAGGTAATTTTCTCAGGTTCTCATAGCCAGCAAAGTGCTGGAGTAAAGATCCAAACCCAAGGCTATTTGCTCATAAAGTCTGCTCTAATAGCTAGTGACTCTAACTTAAATTGGAAAACCATGTGTAAAAAACCCACAAATATGGTACTCTAAGTGTGATAGATTGAATTATTGGTCCCAATTATTCACTGTCCTGTAGGAGTATTTTACATTCACCCCTTGCTATGGCCTTATGATGGATAGAATGTATTCTGAGCACCTTGATTTTGGGCTTAGGCATATGACTTGCTTTGGCCAGTGGGTTGAGGGTGAAAATAATGAAAGGGAAGGCTTAAAATGGGCTGGAAAAATTGGGCCTTTTCTCTTTGTACTGCTACCTTTTGCCATGTGAATAGTATATTTTGAGTAAGCTCTGGTCCAAGGAGAATGAGAAATAGTAGACAAACATAGACCCAACCTTCTGATTAAAGCTTAAATTTCAGCCAATCTGAAAATACATAGTGAAAAATAAATGATTATGGTTTTAGGTTATTGGATTGTGGAATGTTATATTTTATGTAGACTTATTGTGGCTGATTGATATGAAACATAAAGATGTTTGTATTAAGTAACAAAACTGAATCTCTTGATATGTCAGTATAAGTCCAAATTTGGTGATGCAAATGTAGGGTCTACAGGTTCTCACCACCTGGTTAAAGGGTATAAAAAGGCCTTTTATTTAATGCAAACTGCCTCATCACTTGGTATGAGAACTAGTGTCAAATGAGGAGGGAGAAGTTCACATAGAAATGCATGGCATTCTGAGGAAAAAAGGAACACAAACCCCAAATCTCTCAAGTCTAGGGTTGGGAAAAACAATTGATGTGGGCCAGGCCAGAGTAGGGATGAACAAGGAAGAAAAGAGAAGAAATTCTTGTCTCCAGAATTTAGAAGGAAGTTCTTTTCTTTTGGGACATGGAAACACATTCTGCCCATCATGAGGCCACAGCAAGTGTGTGGATGTAAAAGGTAGAGGGTTCTAGGCTCAACAACCTTTGAGGATGGAGCTGGAAGGCTCTGAGACCAAGTCACCATGGGCACCTTGTGTGAGCTTTAGAGAACTATGACTTAGTCTGTGGACTGTACCTGTGGAGTCCAACCACTGATCCCACATTTATACCCTCTCCACCTTTTTTTTTTTTAACAGAAATGAGATCATACTTCTTTTAATCAGCTGGATTTTGCAGTATACCATGAACTGTTTTCCAAATCACTAAATATTCTTCTATAATTCAGTTTTTAATAAGTATAGAATGTTCTTTTCTATGGCCCAGCATCCTAGGGCATCTGCTTACTTAGGATGAGAATTCAGACAGATAGAAATGTCTTCTCCCATGTTCTGTCCTCCACAATTTAAAATAAATGTTAACACTATGTCTTTTTTAAAATATGAATCTTTATTTAAAGCAAGCATATGCTAAATGAAACTTCCAGAAAGTAAATTAATTGTAGGAGAGAAAAATCAAAGAAAATAAAATATTAGGTAAACTATTTCAGCCAAAGCAATGAAAAAAGAAACAAATTTAAAGGAGTCTCTCTAAATATTCATTAATATTTAATAAGAAATATTTATGAACAAGAAAAATATGAAACATGAAAATTTTACTTTTTTTTTCATAAGTCACAATCCTGATAATTATCCTAAGCATATGATTCAAAATAAGAATAGTCCAGGGCTTCCCTGGTGGCACAGTGGTTGAGTGTCCGCCTGCCGATGCAGGGGACACGGGTTTGTGCCCTGGTCCGGGAGGATCCCACATGACGCGGAGCGGCTGGGCCCGTGAGCCATGGCCGCTGAGCCTGCTCGTCCGGAGCCTGTGCTCCGCAACGGGAGAGGCCACAACAGTGAGAGGCCCGCGTACCGCAAAAAAAAAAATAGTCCGTAAGTGTTTGGTTGAGTAACTCCTAACAGACTCAATCTTCCCACAGATTACTATAAACTGGACAAAATACAAAAGCACAGAGATTTTGGAGAGGAGTCAACACTCAAGAAAAAAAGGGACATCAGGGTAAGTTATTCATTTTCAAAGCTTTTTGAATTAAGAGAAGACTCAGTCAGTACTGCATGGAGTAACTAAAACGGAGGGATGTTTGCTGCCTTTCTGGTGTAAAGCACCACAGGATAAAGTTGAAGGAAATCCCAGGTGCTGTAGAGGGGAGAGTGGAATCTCAGGAGGGAGAGAGTCACAGAGGGAGTACTCTTAATTCTGTGTATAAACTCTGGCCAAATCTCTGGTCGACTCCTGAACCACATACATATGCATCGGACAGACTTGAGCTAAGAACAAAAGAATTGAATTGACATTTGAGCAACCATTCAAGAGATAGCATTTACAGTTCAAGTTCAGTCAAATTAGTTGCTGGTTAAAACACACACACTGTCTCTCAAAATATAACAAAATCCAGAATCTCTACAACATAGCGTTTACAAGGTCCAGGATACAGTTTGAAGATCCATTCTCAAGGGAAAAGACAATCAACAGAGACGAATGGTGAGAAGACGCAAATGTTGAAATTAGCATACAGGGATTCAAAACTATTATAATTACGTTCAAGGAAGTAAAGAAAATATGCTCACAATGAGTAAAACAATAAGGACTATAACTAAATGGAAATTCTAGAACTGAAACATACAATATCTGAAATAAAAAATTCACTGGGTGGATTTGACAGTAAATTTTGGATAACAGAGGAAAGACCCAGTGAGCTTGAATATCCAATCTGAAGAACAAAGAGAAAAAAATACTGAAAAATAAATAATTTAGAGCTCCAAGGACTTATGGGACAATACAAAAAGTCCAATGTGTGTGTTATCAGAGGGAAGAGAGAATGAGTAAACAGCGTATTTTTTCCATATCCAGTGAAGATAATTTTTTTTTTTTTTTTATGGCTGTGTTGGGTCTTCGTTGCTGCGTGCGGTCTTTCTCTAGTTGCGGCGAGTGGGGGCTACGCTTTGTTGCAATGTGCATGGGCTTCTCATTGTAGTGGCTTCTCTTGTTGCGGAGCATGGGCTCTAGGCACGTGGGCTTCAGTAGTTGCGGCACGTGGGCTCAGTAGTTGTGGCTTATGGGCTCTAGAGTGCAGGCTTAGTAGTTATGGCGCACGGGCTTAGTTGCTCCGCGGCATGTGGGATCTTCCTGGACCAGGGATTGGACCCGTGTCCCCTGCATTGGCAGGTGGATTCTTAACCACTGTGCCACCAGGGAAGCCCATTTCATTTGTTATTGAATGAAAGATTCTTTAAATTCTGTAGTGCTTTACCATTTTCAAAAGTTTCACACACATGATTTTATATATTCCCATAATAACCCTTTTTTTCTCCCCTATGCTTATGTTGCTCCTCCCCCTTCCCTCTCCCCACTGTTAACCACTAATTTGTTGTCTATGTATGTCTGTTTCTTTTTTGTTTTATTCACTACTTTGTTGTATTTTTTGGATTCCACATATAAGTGATATCATACAGTGTTTGTCTTTCTCTGTCTGACTTATTTCACTTAGCATAATGCCCTCCATATCCATCCATGTTGCTGCAGATGGCAAAATTTCATTCTTTTTTAATGGCTGAGTAGTATTACATTGTGTGTGTGTGTGTGTGTGTATAAAAAATGCCTTCTTATCTTTTAATTTTTTAATTTTTTTGGCCATGCCACACGGCATGAAGAACTTCCCCAACCAGGGATTGAATCCATGCCCCCTGCATTGGAAGCACGGAGTCTTAACCACTGGACCACCAAGGAAGTCCTATATCATGTCTTCTATATCCATTCATCTGTGGATGGGCCCAGGTTGCTTCCATATAGTGGCAATAATATGCTTGGAATAATGCTGCCATTAACTTTGGGGCGCATGTATCTTTTTGAATTAGTGTTTTTGGTTTTTTTCGGACATATACCCAGAAGTGGAATTGCTGGGTCATAGGGTAGTTCTATTTTTAGTTTTTTGTGAGACTGCCATACTGTTTTCCACAGTGGCTGCACCAACTCAAATGCCTACCAACAGTGTATGAGGGTTCCCTTTTCTCCACATCCTTGCCAACATTTGTTACTTGTGTTCTTTTTTTTTTTTTTGGTACGCGGGCCTCTCACTGTTGTGGCCTCTCCCGTTGCGGAGCACAGGCTCCGGACGCGCAGGCCTAGTGGCCATGGCTCACGGGCCCAGCCGCTCCACGGCATGTGGGATCCTTCCAGACCAGGGCACGAACCCGTGTCCCCTGCATCGGCAGGCAGACTCTCAACCACTGCACCACGAGGGAAGCCCGTTACTTGTGTTCTTTTTGATAATAGCGATTCTGACAGGTGTGAAGTGATAACCTCATTGTGGTCTTTTTTTTTTTTTGTAGCTTATTTTATACATAATAGTTTGTACCTCTTAATCTGCTACTGCAATATCGCCCCTCCCTCATTGTTGTCTTTATTTGCATTTTTCTGATGATTAGCCATGTTGAACATCTTTTCATGTGCCTGTTGGCCATCTGTATTTCCTCTTTGGAAAAATGTCTATTCAATTCTTCTGCCCATTTGTTAATTGGGTTGTTTGGTTTTTTCGATTTGAGTTGTATGAGCTGTTTATATGTGTTGGATTTTAACCCCTTATTGGTCATATCATTTGCAAATATTTTCTCCCATTCAATAGGTTGACTTTTTGTTTTGGTGATGGTTTCCTTTGCTGTGCAAAAGCTTTTAACTTTAATTAGGTCCCATTTGTTTCTTTTTGTTTTTATTTCTCTTGCTTTAGGAGATGGATCCAAAAATAAATTGCTTTGATTTATGTCAGAGTGTTCTACCTATGTTTTTCTCTAGGAGTTTTATAGTATCCAGCCTTACATTTAGGTCTTTAATCCATTTTGAGTTTATTTTTGTATGTGGTGTTAGAGAATGTTCTAAGTTTATTCTTTTACATGTAGCTGTATGATTTTCCTAGTACCACTTATTGAAGAGACTGTTTTTTCTCCATTGTGTATTCTTTCCTCCTTTGTCATAGATTAATTGATCATAAATGTATCAGTTTAATTCTGGGCTCTTTATCCAGTTCCATTGATCTATCTGTCTGCTTTTGTGCCAGTACCATACTCTTTTGATTATTGTAGCTTTATAGTATAGTCTGAAATCAGGGCGCATGATTCCTCGAGCTCTGTTCTTCTTTCTCAAGATTGTTTTGTTGGGAATTCCCTGGTAGTTCAGTGGTTAGGATGTGACACTTTCACTGCCGTGGGCCCAAGTTAAATCCCTGGTTAGGGAACTAAGGTCCCACAAGCCACGCAGTGTGGCCAAAAAAAAAAAGTACAAGATTGTTTTGGCTATTCAGAGTCTTTTGTGTTTCTAGACAAATTTAAAAAATTTTTGTTTTAGTTCTGTGAAAAATGCCATTGGTAATTTGATAGGGGTTACATTGAATTTGTAGATTGTCTTGGGTAGTATGGTCATCTTAACAATATTTATTCTTCCAATCCAAGAACATGGTATATCTTTACATCTGTTTATGTCATCTTCAGTTTCTTTCACCAGTGTCTTATAGTTTTTGGAGTACAGGTCTTTTGCCTCTTTAGGTAGGTTTACTCCTAGGTATTTTATTCTTTTTGATGTGTTGGTAAATGGGATTGTTTCCTTAATTTCTCTTTCTGATACTTCGTTGTTAGTGTATAGAAATGTAACAGGTTTCTGTATATTAATTTTTATCCTGCAACTTTACCATATTCATTGATGAGCTTTAGTAGTTTTCTGGTGGCATTTAAAAAATTTTCTACGTATAGTATTGTGTCATCTGCAATCAGTGACAGTTTTACTTCTTCCTTTCTAATTTGGATTCGTTTTATTTCTTTTTTTCCTCACTGATTGCTGTGGCTAGGACTTCCAAAACTATGTTGACTAAAAGTGGTGACAGTGGGCATCCTTGTCTTGTACCTGATCTTAGCAGAAATGCTTTCAGATTTTCACCATTGAGTCTGATGTTAGCTGTGGGTTTGTCATAAATGGCCTTTTTTTATGTTGAAGTATGTTCCCTCTATGCCTGCTTTCTGGAGAGTTTTTATCATAAGTGGATGTTGAATTTTATCAGAAGCTCTTTCTGCATCTATTGAGATGATCATACGGTTTTTATTCTTTAATTTGTTTATCTGGTGTATCACATTGATTGATTTGCAGATATTGAAAAATCCTTGCATCCCTGGGATAAACCCCACTTGATCATGGTGTATGATCCTTTTAATGTTTTAATGTATTCCTATATTAATCATTGCATATAATCCTTTTAATGTATTAATATATTCCTGTATTTGGTGAAAGATATACATTTACAGATGAAGGAAAGTCAGTGAAATGAAATAGGGTAGACATAAAGAAAACCATGCTTAGAAACATTGTAGTCAAACTGCTGAAAAAAGATAAAGGGGAAATTTTATCTTTAAAAGACAAAAATATGTCTGACCTATTTCATTTAGCATAATGCCCTCAAGGTCTATCCATGTTGTTGCAAATGGCAAGATTGCATTCTTTTTATGGCTGAATAATATTCCCCTTTGTGTGTGCGAATGAGTGAGTGAGTGAGTGTGTGTGTGTGTGTGTGTGTGTGTGTGTGTATACATGCACACCACTTTTTCTTTATCCATTCATCCATCAATGGATATTTAGGTTGTTTCCATGTATTGGCTATTATATATAATGCTGCAAGGAAAATGGGGTGCAGGTATCTTTTCAAGATAGTGACTTAGTTTCCTTTGGATAAATACCCAGAAGTAGAATTGGATCATATGGTAGTTCATTGGATCATATGGTAGTTCTATTTTTAACATTTTGAGGATCCTGCATACTGTTTTACATAGTGGCTACATCAATTTACATTCTTATCAACAGTGCACAAGGGTTCCCTTTTATTCACATCCTTGCCAACACTTGTTATTTCTTGTCTTTTTGATAATAGCTATACTAATAGGTATGAGATGATATCTTATGTGGTTTTGATTTGCATTTCCCTGATGATTAGTGATGTTGAGCACCTTTTCATGTACCTGTTGGCCATTTGTATATCTTCTTTGGAAAAATGTCTATTCAGCTCCTCTGCCCATTTTAAAATCAGATAGTCTTTTTGCTATTGAGCTGTATGAGTTTTTTATGTATTTTGGATATTAACCCTTTATCAGATATATGATTTTCAAAAATTTTCTCCCATTCCATAGGTTGCCTTTTCATTTTGTTAATGGTTTCCTTCACTGTATAGAACCTTTTAAATCCATTTTGAGTTGATTTTTGGGTGGGGTGTAAGATAGGGGTTCAGTTTTATTCTTTGACATGTGACTGTCTAGTTTTCCCAACACCATTTGTTGAGGAACTACCCTTTCTCCAATGTGTATTTTTACTTCTTTTGTTGTAAATTAATTTACCATGTATTTCTGGGCTCTCTATTCTTTCCGTTGATCAATGGGATCTGTTTTTATGCCAATGTCGTACTGTTTTGATTACTATAGCTTTGTAATATAATTTGAAATCTGGAATGTGGTGCCTCCAGCTTTGATCTTCTTTCTCAAGATTGCTTTGGCCGTTCAGAGTCTTTTGTGGTTCCATACAAATATTAGGATTATTTCTTCTATTTCTGTAAAAACTGCCATTGGAATTTTGATAGGGATTGCATTAAATCTGTAGATTACTTTGGGTAGTGTGAACATTTTAACAATATTAATTCCTCTAATTCATGAGAATGGAATATCTTTCCATTTATTTATGTCTTCTTCAATACTTAAGGGTGCCTTCAGTAATCCCCAGAACAAGCACTAATAAATGATGCAGAAAATATAGTGAAAAAGTCAGTAGGTTGAAAGTATTCAAATATCTAAAAGAAAAGGAGGAACAGAGAAACATCAAACTGAAGGAATTAACAAAAAGTAGACCCTTCCTTGGTTTCCCTTTGCTCCAGCACAAAATCCATGAGACCTCCATGGCCTGGACCTGCCAACTTTCCTAGACTTATTTCTCCAGCCCACTAGCATTCTCCATATTTAGCTTTCTCCTCTTCCCTTCTTGCTCCCTCTCCTGCCATCTCCCTCTCTTGTCATCTGCCAGGGATACCTTTCCCACAGTCCTTCACTAGGCTAACTCCTTCTCATTCTTCAGGTCTCAGCAAGGTGACACTTCCTTCAGAAAGCCTTTCTGGTCCAGGTTCTCCATCCTGTGTGGTGGTCCCTTGCACTCCAAACATCCTTCATTAATTCACTCACCTAGCTTCTCTGAAATTTTTGGTCCATTACTTCTGTTTCCCTAGACTGAACTCCATGAGGGCAGGGACATGGCCTGTTTTGCTCACCATTCTATCCATGGCCTGGCTTAGTGCCAGCACAGAGTAAATGCTTAGTAAACATTTGACAAGTGGCTAAAAGAGTGACTAAATGAATGAGTAGAGAAGGAAGATACTGAGAGGGAGAGAGTTCCTATGCTGGGGAGATGCTATCACAAAAATATTGCAGCAAGGGGAGCTGAGGGAACAAGCCGGTCAGAAGCACTGAAGCAGCATTTCCTGGCATGAAAGAAGACCAAGGTGTATTATTGAATGGAAAAAGCACAGAACAGTGTGGGGAGTATGCTGTCATTTGTGTCATATAGGCATAGTGTACTTCTTGAAGGGATGTACAAGAAGTCTGTAACAGTGAGTTTCATTGTGGAAGAAGGAAAATCTTTTTGGTTTGTACAATGTTCATGTATTGTTCATAAAATCAAAAACAAAAAATAGATTATGGCATAAAGACTTTATGTGTAGTACTAGCCACATTTGGAAAAAATAAAAAAGAATCTCCATGCCTCTATTGGAATTCTCCAGAGAAATAGAACTGAGAGAGAAAGGGGGCGGGGAGGGAGAGGGAGAGACAGAGAGAGAGAATGTTTGTGTGTGTGTGTAAAGAGATTTATTATAAGGAATTGGCTCATGCAGTTATGGAAGCTGACACGTCCCAAAATCTGCAGAGCGAGTTGGCAAGCTGTAGACCCAGGAAGAGCTGAAGTTTCAGTTTGAGTCTGAAGGCAGGAAAAAGGCAAAGTCCTAGTTCAAAGGCAGTCAGGCAGATGGAATACTCTCTTACTTAGGGTAGGGTCAGCCTTTTTGTTCTATTCAGGCCTTCAACAGATTGGATGAGGCCCACGTACATTAGAGAGGGCAGTCTGTTTTAGTCTGTTGACCAATTGAAATGTTAATCTCATCCAAGCACATTAACACTCAAAATAATATTTGAGCAAGTATCTGGGCACTCTATGGCCCCGTCAAGTTGACACACAAAATTAACCATCACAATGTCCTACAATAGGGTAGTGGAATATAATGCAGCAATTAAAGTGTAAATTTTGAAGCCTAGAGAAAGTGAATATGGTAGGAAGCTAAATGGAAAAGTAAAACACAGAATACTAGATTGCACCTACAATTGCGACTATAATAAATGTGCACCCATGTATTAAAAATGGAAGCAAATAGGAAGAAATAAAAAGAGCTTTTGTGCTCTGCTGGTGAGTTTATGGGAAATAATTTCCCTTAAATTTTTCCTTTAATTTTTTAATAATATAATTGTTAAAAATTCAAAAAAACAGGAATCCTAGGTGTAGCAGTTTATAGGAGGATGGAGCAGTAATAAGAAACAGTGCCTGACACATTGCACTCAATAACTAATGAATGAATGAATAATAGCTACCATTGTCTTCACTTTGGTTCCCCAGTAGCAGATCATGAGACAAGGATTTGAGTGCCAAGTAGTTTATATGGGAGGTGATCACTGGGAGGGGCATAGAGAAGTGAGACTGAGAAGGGAAAGAAGCCAATATAGGGTGCTTTAATAAGAAGGTACCACAGAGAACAACTGAGTCACAGTCCATGGGGAACCTCTAGGAGAATATATAATATAGGCTTCAGTTTGTCCTAGGGAAAAAGAAAGAAGTTTTAATATATCAATTCCTATTGATCGTTGGTTGAAAGGCCTGCTTCTGGGGGCATGAACTTCTTGGCATTTCCAGCCTGCCCCAAGCAAGAGTTGGCAAGAGAAAGCCCTTAGGTAGAGAGTCACAAGTGCTTGCAGTGAGAAGCTGTTGGTTGCATGGGAACAATGAGTGCTGAAGACACACGGGTAGGGCACGACAACATTTACAAAGTTGACTATTAATTGAGTACCTACTATGATTCAGGCACTTAGAGAACATTTTCTCTAATCCACAGAACAAGTTTACACAGGGATTATCATTAGTTCCATGTTTCAGGTGAAGAAACTGAAGCTCAGAGCGGTTGTGGCTTAAAGTCATACAGGGCAAGGTACAGAATCAAGTACTGGACCTGTAAGCCTAAGATTATGTTCACATCCTCTCGCTACCTCCCAGTAAACTCAGCACTGGAAACTTCCTAGATAAACTCACCAAAAATGTAAAATAGTGACACTTCAAAGGTAACAATTCACTAAGATCAGCTTCAAAACAGCACAACTATCTGGATCCAGTTCTGCAATCAGTAAGTACTGAAATGTCTAAGAGAAAGAGAAAGTCAGCATGGGACAGAGCGCATCTACGATGGTAGGAGCACTGTTACTAGCTAAGACTCAGGCCACTGTCAATAAGCCTGCACATACTACTTTCTGCGAGATTAAAGAAGAAATCATGACTATGGAAGGAAATTTATAGATGCTATTAGAAAAGCAAATCTGCTTTTGTCACTCCCTCCCTCAGAATCCTTCAGTGATTCCCAGTTGCCTTCAGTATTATTCTTTTGTTTGTTTGTTTTCTGGACTCACCGTGCAGCTTGTGGAATCTGCGTCTCCCACGCATGCCCTCGGCAGTAAGAGCACGGAGTCCTAACGACTGAACCACCAGGAAACTCTCCAGTGTTATTTTTTTTTGTAGAGCATACAAGTACTTTAAGATTTGGCCCTGCCAACTTCTCCATGCTCACTTCTACCGCTCACTCACAGCCATGTAAAACCACTTGTAGTCCTCAAACTAGCCCAGCTCTGTCACACCCCTGACCATTTATGAGGGCTGTTCCTACAGCCTAGAATTCTCTTTTCCACCTGGCTAATTCCTACTCATTATTCAAGGCTCAGTCACTAGCTCTTATAGTAAAGTTTCTCAAACTTTTAAAAAACCATACCCCTGGACTTCCCTGGTGGTCCATTGGTTAAGAATCCACCTCCCTATGTAGGGCACATGGGTTCAATCCCTGGTCTGGTAAGCTCCCACGTACCGTGGGTCAAGTAAGTCTATGCACCATAACTACTGAGCCTGTGCACCACAACGACTGAGCCCACATGCCACAACTACTGAAGCCCGCATGCTCGGGGGCCCGCGTGCTACAACTACGCCCGTGCGCTTAGAACCCATGCTCCACAACAAGAGAAGCCACCACGATGAGAAGCCCACGCACTGCAACAAAGAGTAGCCCCTGCTGGCTGCAACCAGAGAAAGCCTGCACTCAGCAACAAAGACCCGGCACAGCCAAAAAAAAAAAAAAAAAAAATACCCCTATGTGATATATATAAACATCCTATAAACATCCCATACCAGCCTTCCCTGACACTCTGATGATTCCCCTTTGAGAGTTGCTGATATGCAGAATATATAATCTATCTTCTGAATATCTCTACCATCTGTGGTGATTTTATATTTACTTCTTGTAGTTTGAATTATGAAAACAATAGTTTTTTTCACTTTTCTAAATATAAAATAGCCTTATAATATTGAATATATTTTTTCAGACTTTGCTCTTCAATTCAGAAATTCCCCTCAGCAGCTTCTGTACTCCTTCCTCCTACCCACCCCAAGATGGGAATTACTATTCTATGGGAAATTTTTCAAGATGCCAGCTTAGGCTAGGTGGCACCTCTCTGTTCACAAAGTATCTTAAATATACCCCCTTTGTATTAACCCTTTCACACTATATTGAAAGTGTTGATTTAACTGTGAGTTTTCCACTGAGTCCTGTATTTAGAGGCAGTAAATACATATTGAGGCTCTACCAAGTTCCAGGCACTGTCTTAGTTATATGAGGAGTATTATCGTCCTTAGGAGGAAAAAGAGGACAAGGGGCTATATAATTTATCAAGTAAGGTTCCAACTAGTAAGTGATAAAGCTAAAATTCTAGGTGTGATGTGCCTGACAGCAGAGCCTATGCTCCTTCACTAAAGTGCGTTTCCTGTCTGAGGCAAAGCTGTGTCTGAGTTCTGTGTCCATGTGCTCAGAACAGTGCCTGAAACCAGTAGGCCTATAATATTTGGGGGGGAGGGGGTGAACAAATGAGCCAAAGACATCAAGAAAAGTAATAAAAATGCAAATGGGAATGTCACTGAGCAAATAAGTGATCAAGAAAGAAGACCAGGACTTCCCTGGCGGTGCAGTGGTTAAGAATCCACCTGCCAATGCAGGGGACATGGGTTTGAGACCTGGTCCGGGAAGATCCCACATGCTGCAGAGCAACTAAGCCTGTGTGCCACAACTACTGAGCCCGTGTGCCACGACTACTGAAGCCTGCGTGCCTAGAGCCTGTGCTCTGCAACAAGACAAGCCACCGCAATGAGAAGCTCACACATTGCAACCAAGAGTAGTCCCTGCTCTCCACAACTAGAGAAAGCCCATGTGCTGCAACGAAGACCCAAGGCAGCCAAAAATTAATTAATTAATTAATTTAAAAATCTGCCTGCCAATGCAGGGGACACAGGTTCGATCCCTGGTCTGGGAAGATCCCACATGCCATGGAGCAACTAAGCCTGCTAGCCACAACTACTGAGCCCACATGCCACAACTACTGAAGCCCGCATGCCTAGGGCCCGTGCTCTGCAACAAGAGAAGCCACCGCAATGAGAAGCCCATGCACTGCAACAAAGAGTAGCCCCCACTTGCCACAACTAGAGAAAGCCCACACACTGCAATGAAGACCCAACGCAGCCAAAAATTAATTAATTAATTTTTTAAAAAAAGAAGGAAGACCAACCCAGAAACCTCTATCCCAGGGCGTTTACACACACAAAAAAAATAAAAAAGGAAACAACACAAAAAACAAAGCAAGAAAAACTAAAAGACCTAGAACACAGGTGAGAAAGGTTTAAGTAAAGACAATATGGAGTCTATAGGAAATAGAGAAGGCTAACAATGTGGAAATCATCATCAGGGAATAAGTAAGAAAATGTAGCTGAATAGATGAATATTGTGGCATTCTTTGTGTGAGTATTTGTTTACTCTCTCTCTCTCCACTTTTAATCAGCTCCATGAGGGTAGGAATCATATCTCTCTTGTTTCTCGTATCTTCAGTGCTTAAAACAGTGCTTGATGTAAGGTTGGTGCTCAGTCGTTTGTTGAATGAATAAAAGAAAGCTGAGCATGAATAATGAGAAGACATAAAATCCCATTCAGAAATCATCAGAGACAGCCACCTGTGGTGGTTCTGAAATATTGCCCCAAGAGGCAGCATTTATGCTCTTGAATCTGGGGAGGGTTTGTAAGTCCTTCAGTCACAGAGTCTGACAGAAGTGACACTGGGTAACTTCTAAGGCCAGGTCATGAAATTGACAGAGGTTATCCTAGAATGCTCACTCTCTGTGTGCTCCCTCTCAGAGCCCAGTCATCATGCTGTGAGGAACCCATGCTATATGGAGAGGCCACATGTAATCACTCCAGCTGACAGATCCCATTGAGCCCAGCCCCAAGTCATCCCAGCCAGGTACCAGACATACGAGTACAGAAACCCACAGATGATTCATCTTCCAGCCATGTGAGTCTCCTCTCACTGCAGCCCCAGACATTGTGAAGCAGACAAGCCATCTCTGCTGGGCCCTCTCTGAATTACTGACCCACAGAATCCATAAGCATAATAAAATAATTGCAGTTTCATGCAGCAATTGAATAATCAGAACAATATCCATCCACACCTTTTCAAGATATCTCTTTGTCAGGTGTTTAAAGAAAAAAAAAGATAGGGTTTTATGAGTTGCAAGCAGAAAAGGAGAAATAATTTTTAGAGACCAAATGATAAGAATGACTTTAAGACCTGTCCCTGAGGACTTCCCTGGTGGCATAGTGGTTAAGAATCCGCCTGCCAGTGCAGGGGACACGGGTTCAATTCCTGGTCCAGGAAGATCCCACATGCCGCAGAGCAACTAAGCCTGTGCATCACAACTACTGAGCCTGCTCTCTAGAGCCCGTGCTCAACAACTACTGAGCCCACATGCCACAACTACTGAAGCTCACATGCCTAGAGCCCAACAAGAGAAGCCACTGCAATGAGAAGCCCGTGCAGCTCAGTGAAGAGTAACCCCCACTTGACACAACTAGGGAAAGCCTGCACCGAGTAATGAAGACCCAACACAGCCATAAATAAATAAATAAAATTGATTCTTTAAAAAAAAACCAAAAACCTGTCCCTGAGATGCTGAATAAGAGGAAATCTAGCAGAACTAAGTTATTGCCTAGTCATGTGGACTTTTCTTTTTGAAGGAAGAAGAAAACCGTGTCATGATCTACAAAATCACCCACACTCAGAATTTCCATCCTATCCCTGAACTGTAAAAATCACTGTAAGGTGGTGGCAATCAAAAACCACAGACATGGAGAATAAAGACAAAGATACAGAGACTCAGGAGTTAACTGAATTTAAACATTAAGAAGCAGGGTGAGGGGACTTTAATAATGTAAATATAACCCAGCCTAAGGCAGTGTTTTTCAAATTGCCGGCCACAATCCATTAGTAGGTTATGAAATCAAGTTAGTGGCTCTCAACCAGCTCTTTATTTTTAAATGAAATAGAATATACTAGAATATAATGGAATAGAAAACATCGGAGTTCATCATACGGGCGCTTAGCAAAAACTGTGCATATTGCACCAGTCTTCTGCCCAGTTGCAATGAGTGGGCATAGAGAGAGGGGTGTGACGAACATATGCACCGGTTAGGACCAGGTCGTTTGCTCTTTTGTTCCATGGTATACAATGGCCAATTTGACTATCATCATAATGGGAGGATTAACACACAGTTGCAGGTATGGTTGAAGCAAAGTTTAGTATAATTTTATTGCTGTTGGCAAAATTGTTGATACTTTTTAGTGACTTTTAGGTAAAACTTTTGTGTGTCTTTCAGAAAAAGGCATCATTATCAATGCAACATATTTGAAGTTTGTGACAACTGTAACATTTTAACTGAACTTGTATAAAATGCTATAAAATTGATTAATAGTAAAAAATGATGAAATGAAAAATATAGAGGCAAATTCAAGTTTAACTGATAGACATAATGGTCAATGGATCAGGATTACGTGCAGCTCTCTTAAGAATTGCACTAGTTTTTCTGTAGATCATCCGCATCATCAAAGTTGGAGGCTTGGAGTGGGTGAGAGACCAACACAGGTTCCCTGGAGACATAGACAAAGGTTCCAGCTTGTTTTTGCTCTTCCTAACCATCAGCCTCCCTGATGTCAGGCCCAGCACCAGATGAAGGGGCAACTGACTTACACAGAGCGCTTAACCAGCCCTTCCAGTTATGTCAAGTCTAAGTCCTATAATAAATCCCTTATATCACACAAAGTCATTTTGATTTTCTAATTGAACCCTAACAGATATCCCTCCCCTGTTTCTTTTCTTTTTTTTCCCTAGCAATTCAGTTATTCTGCAGAATTTTCCTCCGTCTGGATTTTGGATTTTGTTGATTGTGCCCTTGTAGTGTTGTTTACCGTTTCTCTGTCCCCTTTATTTCCCGTAAATTGGTAGTTCTGGAGGCTTGATCAGATTAAGGTTCAGTTTTTTTAAGGGGAGGAGCAAGATGTAAATAGCAGTTGTATATTTCTATCAAGAGTTATATAATAGCTGGTTTTCTTTCTTCATGTGGTGTTAGCAGTCATTGGTGATCAATACCAAGATCCATTATATCGTTGTCTGCAAAATGGCAATATTATATCATTCTTCTTTATTTATTAGCTGGAGTACATCTATAAAGAAACTTATCAGCTGTTTATTTACACTGAGGTACAATTTGTGTAGGAAAAGTAGGGATAAATGCTTTCTCTTTTTTCCATTTTTAATTACGAGATTTGAAAATAATGAATTGGTTCCCTAGCATCTTCCAAAGGTGACCAATGAGTTTTGTTTTGTTTTTTTAAGGATTATTATGAACTCATGAACATATTTGGGGTATTTCAAATAACTGCATTTACTATTCTCATGGACAATTTGGGCAATTGGGAAACTGTCCCATTTTGGGACAGTGGTGCCTTTGATGGCTTTCTGATTCCCTGACATGTTTCAGGCTCAATTCACATATTTCCTGCCCCAGATATGGAATCAATCATTTCTCCAAAGAGCTCTGGTTTCTTTAAGTGTGAAATGGATTTTGGATACCACAGTCTGGGTAGGGTGCTCACTAATGCTTGATTAGGCCTTTCCAATGGATATACCTAGGAGATACTTTTATTTTTTTTGGCCTTGCCGCGAGGCTTGCAGGATCTTAGTTCGCCATCCAGGGATTGAACCTGGGCCTCGGCAGTGAAAGCGTGGAGTCCTAACCACTGCCAGGGAATTCCCAAGAAGATACTTTTTTTTTTTTTTGGCTGCGTGGGTCTTCGTTGCTGCTCGCAGGTTTTCTCTAGTTGCGGCAAGCAGGGGCTACTCTTGGTTGCGGTGTGCGGGCTTCTCATTGCGGTGGCTTCTCTTGTTGTGGAGCACGGGTTCTAGGCAGGCGGGCTTCAGTAGCTGTGGCACGTGGGCTCAGTAGTTGTGGCGCACGGGCTTAGTTGCTCCGCGGCATGTGGGATCTTCCTGGACCGGGGCTTGAACCCGTGTCCTCTGCATTGGCAGGCAGATTGTTAACCACTGTGCCACCAGGGAAGTCCCAGAGATACTTTTTTTAATGATAAAATACATCGTGAGTTTATAGTGATACTTCCAATTCAAATTCAGGACTACAGGATTTTTATATAACCTTGTCTACCTTAATCTATTTCTCCTTTTTCTCACACTGAAAAACCAACATAATCACTCTTTTGCTTTATCCCACAACACACATACAACCGTCTTAGAATAACAGTACTGACACTAACACAAACATTATGATTAATGAAAACAGTTTAAGGTTTTTTTTTTCCTTTTTCTTTTTTGTCCTAAGGGTATATCCCATTAAGAATATGCACTCAGATTACAACGTGTTAAACTCATTTGAAACAATTCATATCTGTGTGGTTGTACCACCAACTCAATATACAGTTAGGTTTATTTATTTCATTTTGCTTTTGTTTTTAGGATTTGCTTTTTAAAATTATATATTTTCTAATTATGTAAAATGTTTACACGATCTCATAGTCAAATTCATCAAACAAGATATAGTCAGAAAGGTTTAGCTTCTATCCCTGCTTCCTTTGTCCTTTTCTTCCCTCTAAAATACCATGCACACTTTTTTTGGTTGCTTTTTTGTTTATTAATATGTCCTGGGTGTTACTGCATAGCAATATGTAAATGTAGTCCTCATCTCTTTTTACATTTGCGTGGTGTTCCATTGTATGTATATACTCTAATTCCACCAGTTCCCTCTTAATGGATATCTGGGTTATTTCTAGTTTTTTGTTATTATAAATAATTAAATAATTGACCTTTAAAAGTATTTTGTTTAAATATTTGAACTACCCATACCCAGGTTTGTTGGTTGTCATCAGGGAAACTACTAAGCATGTTATATGAACCTAGAAACAAGATTTACATTTTTCAAGTCCCAGTCTTTCCCAATTTTTGTTTTTATACTATTTATTTGGCACTTCTCCATATTATATTTAAATATTAATAATAATTAATATAAACTGTTATATTGATACTCTTTCTTATTATTCATAGCAAGAATGTATGCAATTTTTGTTTCTTATATACATTTGTATTAGATCACAGTGTAAAAATGTGTTTCTTACTGTGAATCACAGGCAAAAAAGGCATGTAATCAAAAGAGGATGGATTATACATTAGTATTGATAATTGAGGGTTTTTAAAAAATTCCTCAGCCCCAGCTTTTCTGAAGCTAGAGACACCAGCCTTCACACTGCAAGAGATCTTGTCCTCTGCTTTGGCTCCAGGCTGGGTGCGCTGATGTCAGCCCTCCCAGTCTCATGCACTTCTCCCTACCTTGGGCTCTGATAGCCTGGCTGTTGCAGCCTCTTGACATCACTACTCTTGTCATCCATTTCATCTAGTCATCTCTGTAGCTGATGAAGTAGAGGAAGGCCCTGTCCCACAAGGTTTAAAATCTTTTGAAGGGATGGTAAGACCCCACAGTCTCACCCCTTTGTTTCTGGTTATAACACTTCATTAAACCATTCACCTCGCCTACCCTTAAAAATGTTCTCTGTCAAAGACATTCTCCACTAGCTATCACCGAATCTTTTTCTTGCCCTTCATAGCCAAATGTTATTATCTCCACCTCCTCACATCCCATGGATTTGACAGCTCACTGCAGTTTCTTCTGCTTCTACTGTTCCACCTGAACGAACACTTGCCATGGTCACCAAAGACTTCATAGCTGGCAAACTACAGTGCTTTCCAGTTGTCATCCAACTTGAATGCTGTCTGCAACATATGGCATTGTTTATTTTTATTTTTATTATTTTTTAATTTTTTAAAGAAAGGGTTTGGGATTTTATTTATTTATTTATTTATTTATTTATTTTTGGCTGCGTTGTGTTTTTGTTGCTGCAAGCGGGCTTTCTCTAGTTGTGATGAGCAGGGGCTACTCTCCGTTGCAGTGCGCAGGCTTCTCATTGTGGTGGCTTCTCTTGTTGTGGAGCATGGGCTCTAGGCCTGCAGGCTTCAGTAGGTATGGCACGTGGGCTCAGTAGTTGTGGCTCGCAGGCTCTAGAGCACAGGCTCAGTAGTTGTGGCACATGGGCTTAGTTGCAACATGGCATGTGGGATCTTCCTGGACCAGGGCTCGAACCCGTGTCCCCTGCATTGGCAGGCAGATTCTTAACCACTGTACCACCAGGGAAGTCCATGGCATTGTTTATTTTTAATTTTTCAATTTTTATTTATTTATTTTTACCTAAAATCTTTTTAAAAAATTTTTCTTCCAGTTTTATTGAGATATAATTGACATACAGCACTGTTTAAGGGATACAGCATAATGATTTGACTTACATACATCATGAAATGATTATCACAATAAGTTTACTGAACATCCATCATCTCATATAGAAACAAAAATTTAAAAATACACAGAGAGGTGTTACTCCAGTACTTTTTGCTTCAGACAACATGCTCCAGGTCCTACCTGCTGGTACAAGGAGGATGAGAGACATGTAGAGCAGACCTGGACTCAACCTGAAGTAGGGTTTGCCCAAGTGAGTCCAGACTAGATCAGCCAACTTCCAGCCAAACCACAGAAAAAAGAAAAGAAAATTTTTTTCCTTATAATGAGAACACTTAGGATTTACTCTGTTAACAGTTTTCATACATAACATACAGCAGTGTTAATTATATTTTTCATGCTGTATGTTACATCCCTAGTACTTATTTAACTTATAATTGGAAGTTTGTACCTTTTGACTGCCTTCATCCAATTCCCCCTCCCCTACTCACCACCTGTGGTAACCACAAATCTGGTCTCTTTTTCTGAGTTTGTTTTTGAAGTATAATGGACCTACACCACTATGTTAGTTCCTGTTACACAACACAGTGATTTGGTATTTCTATACATTTCAAAATGATCACCTTGGTAAGTCTAGTTATGATACGTCACCATACAAAGATATTACATAGTTATTGATTATATTCCCCATACTATATATAGCTATATATGTATGGATGATTATTTTAAGATGCTGATCTCCTTTTTTATTTTTAAGATGCTGATCTCTTAAGTTCAAACAAATTTTAACAATCCTGCATTATTACTCCCTGCTCACATTTACTGTTTTTGACATCATGTTGTACATCTTTTTGTTTTGTGTATCCCTTAACTACTTATTGCAAATATAAATGATTATACTGCTTTTTTTTAAGGTACATGCCTTTATTCATACCATTCCTCCAATCTACTTGTTGGATTATTATTCACCTTTTTTTAAAAATTGAAGTATAGCTGATTTACAATGTTTTGTTAGTTTCAGGCATTCAGCAAAGTGATTCATATATATATATATATATATATTTCAGATTCTTTTTCATACAGCTTATTACAAAATATTGAGTATAATTCCCTGTTCTGTACAGTAGGTCCTTGTTGTTATATCTATTTTATATAGAGTAGTGTGTATATATTACTCCCAAATTCCTAATTTATCCCTCCCCCCGATTTTACTACTTTTGTCTTTTAACCTTCCTACTAGCTTTATACCTAGCTCATTTACCTCCTTTACTGTATATTTGCCTTAACCAATGAGATTTTTCCTTTTGCAATTTTCATGTTTTCCTTTTGCAATTTTCCACCCCTCCTACCCGTCTCATTGTTGTTCCTTCTTTATATCTTTAGCTGTACATCTTTTCTGCTAGTCTTCTGGTTTTTCTCATCCATAGCTGCTCTGTAAATAGTTATAATTTTGCTGTGCCCATGGGAGGAGGGTCTTCCCACTCCAGCATCTTGGCCACCTTCTGGCATTGTTAACCACCCCTCTTCTTTGAACCTCTCTCTTGGCTTCTGTAATAACATTCTCCTTTTCTCTGGCAATTCTTTCTCAGTCTTCTTTTCATGCCACTTAAATACAATGTGCCCCCCATTTAATATACCTTATTGGAACTTCCATTCAAATTACCATAAGAATATATGCTCACTGAAACAAGTCAATAAGCAGGGACGTGTACAAAGAAAGAGCCAACTATATCCTTTTCTGTATTTAGAGCTAATTTAGGATTCTAAAACTACTAAAATTTTTAATATTTTGAACTCTAAAGATTGATCTGGGTTGAAATAAGCCCAGATTCCATGACCCAAATGAAAGTATGTCTGTATTGCAAAGAAGGCTGAAGGCAGTGAGACCAATTAGGAGGTTGTTACTTTGTATCCAAGTGAGAGGGGATGGCAGTTTGTACAGGGGATTGGCAGTGGAGATGGTAAAACAGACCCATTCGCTGGGTATTTAGAAGATGGAATCATAGAGCTAAATGATTGATAAGAAAAGGGAGGTGAGGGAGAGCAGGAATGAAGGATGCCCTCCAGGTTTCCAGGTAAAACATGTGGGAGGATGAGGGTGACAAACTGAAATAGAATGTGGGAGGAGGAGCCAGTTTGGGGAAGAAACTGGTATTGGTATTTAGTTTGAGCACACTGAGTTTTAAATGCCAGGGTGACATCCAGGAATATAAGTCCTGTGGCCACCTGGGTACATGAACCTGGAGTTAAGGATTCAGAGAAGGGAGTTATCTGCTTATTATGACAAAGGGAGCTATGGTCACACACAAGCTTGTGTCAGGAAAGAGTGTCCAGTGAGAAGGGAAAAGTGGCCTGGGATAGAACCCCGAGGGGCCTCACATTTACAAGGGAGCAGAAGGAGAATCCTGATAGAGCATCCACCATTGCTCTCTCTTTTTACCATCTGTTACTTTGCATCCCAACTATCTGGTTCTTGGCCTGTGGGGTGTATTGATCATGCCTTTTTTTTTTTTTTTTTTTTTTTTTGGATCATGCCTTTTTATTTGCTGTATTTCTGGTGTTTTGACATCTAGGGCCTTGTTGACGCTGGAGAGACTGCTCCTTCCAGGGCTAGCCAGCTCTTAGAGATAACAAAGGGCTTGGGGCAGTAATCCAGTTCCCATGGCTGTCTGCCAGCCTGTGCCCCTCACAAGCAAACAGGTGCTGGAAATGGCATCACCAGGAATCTAGTGTCTAACTCACATAATACTTAGATCCATTGTTTAGGGTCAGTGGAGTTGGTTTCTGGGTATAGAGAGGAGGTGGTGTCTTCAAGGGCCGGGTAGAGCAGGAACTGGAACAAGGTAGGAGAAGACATGCCTGGAGGAGTCAGTAGGAATATGAAAGTTGATGTGATTTTGTATCATGGGGTGAAGGGCTAGAAACCAGGGTCATAACCCTGCAGGCAATCTAGAGTATCTGGTCTATTTATAGTGTAGTCCTTGAGGTCCTCCAAGAACTGAGACCACACAGTTAGTTTTCTTTCCATTCCAGCTCCCAGCAAGAAGCAAAAACACAGGGTGTAGCGGACCATGGCCCACCCTCACACACATGGAGGCTGCAGGGGTCGCCCAAGACTGCCACTTGGCAGGTGGAACCATTAAACAGATAGGAGCCAAAGTAGTTCCTGGGCAGTAGTGGGTTGGGTTAGGGGAACACCCAGTGTCCCTTATCGCCCACCCGCCAAGAATCCAAAAACGTGATTTCTTGCATCTCTTCAGAAATCTGATCTTATGTTTCTACAAATAGGCAAATCTTCAGAGGAAAACAAAACAAAACACAAAACCCGTCTAGAGGAACCTCTGGTTAATTGTCTGGCAGGGGTAGATGGACCATTTGTAAGAGGAGTATCTCTAGCTACCTTTCCACTTCCCCCAGCCATACACAAGGTGCTGACAACTGACCCCAGACCCATCCTTTCTGGCAGGAGGTCCTGATTGGTCCCAAGAATTTCACCTGATTCTTCTCCCAGTTAGATCCTCATTCTTTGCAAGGGGATCCAAGGTGGGTTGTGGATGTGGTTTTCCTGAATACCAAAAAAATACTGAGAGAGAAATACGGGAGAGAGCAAATAAATGGATCTCAGAGTAAAAACTATTTATGTAAAAGAACTGCTTATATTTTTAAAATATGGAAGGGTAAGCCATAACATGTTTTGAAAGGTTATCTGTAGAAGGAGGGGGCAATAGAGTGGAGAGGAGAGGAGTGAAAGGTAATGTTTGTAGATTTGACTTAGCCACTATGTAAATATCTTACATAATTATAAAACAACGTTAAGATTTAAAAACAATCTCTTGGGCTTCCCTGGTGGCGCAGTGGTTGAGAGTCCGCCTGCCGATGTACGGGACACGGGTTCGTGCCCCGGTCCGGGAGGATCCCACATGCCGCGGAGCAGCTGGGCCCGTGAGCCATGCCCGCTGAGCCTGTGCATCCGGAGCCTGTGCTCCGCAACGGGAGAGGCCACAACAGTGAGAGGCCCGCATACTGAAAAAAAAAAAAAAAAAAAAAAAAAAACTCTTAAAAATTGAAAGAAAAATAAAACAAATGAACTTAACTGTAAACCAAATAGTGGGGAAGTCACACAGAGGGGATCTATTTCAAGTGAGTTTAAAACATAGTAATATGACTGCTTATCCCAGTGGGTTATACCCTTAGGACAAAAAGAACTGCTTCAAGAGTTTTAAACTGTTTATGGTGGTCATATTGTTTGTAGTAGTGTTGATATTGTTATTCTGAGACTGTTAGATGTGTATTATAGGGTGAAGAAAGCGAGTAATTATGTGATAGTCTAGCATCATTCCCAGTGTTACTGAGAACCAGGATTTTTAGCGTGGGAAAAAGAAAATACAGATTAAGATAGAAGTTAGATATAAACCCTGAATCTGAATTGGAAATATCATCATAAACTCACGATGAATTTATCTTAGAAAAAACTATTTTCTGGGGAATTCCCTAGTGGACCAGTGGTTAGGACTCCATGCTTTCACTGCTGAGGGTGCGGGTTTGATCCCTGTGGCAGAACTAGGATCCAGCAAGCCTCGGGGTGCAGCCGAAAAAAAAAAAGTATTTTCTAGTTCTTTCCATTTTAAAGGCCTAAAAACAATGACCAAGAAGTAAAAATGAGCACACTGATACCCAGATTGTGATCTTAAAATACTATTTCCAAGTAGAAAAAGAGTTAGCAAAGACTGCTAAGACCTACTGTATAGCACAGGGAACTCTACTCAATGTTCTGTGGTGACCTAAATGGGAAGGAAATCCAAAAAAGAGGGGATATATGTATATGTATAGCTGATTCACTTTGCTGTACAGTAGAAACTAACACAACATTGTAAAGCAACTATGCTCCAATAAAATTAAAAAATAAAAATAAAAAAGACAGCTAAGTTCTTGTCAGAAGGGCTTAGAAGTCAACTTAACAGGCCTCCCACTGGCCAAAGGTGGGGTAATTTGTGCATCACATCAATATGTTTGTCAACCCCAGTTCATGATAATACTAAAAACTGATTGGTCACCACAGGAAGATTTAAGTGCACAATTTATTATTTTGAGAACTGCTAAATAAAGGGAAAGACATTATTTATTATTGTTTTTCCTTTATGAACTATACCATTGGGTAGCCAAATAATATAGTAGAGGGTTTCTTTATAAAAGTAGTCCAGCTAATGAATGAAAAAGGCATGATAGGCTTTGAATGTCACCAATTGGAAATCCTAATGAATTAATGGATCTAGTTATTGATATTCAAAAGCTGCTAACATCACAAATGGAGACACCCAGACATCTTGTGCTTGTAATGGAAGATCACAATACCACCCATGAAGTTGTCTTGCCAAAAAAATTTAACTTGAACATGATCAGGCCTCTATATCCAATTACTAATTTACAGGGGAAAATAAAAATCAGAGGATAGAGAAACATGTTAAATGGCACCATAGAAATATCGTCAGCAAAATACAGATTGTGGACAAATAAGCCCTTTTTGTTTTTTGGCCGCACCATGCAGCATGCAGGATCTTAGTTCCCCAACCAGAGATTGAACCTGTGCCTCTTTCAGTGGAAGCATGGAATCCTAACCACTGGACTACCAAGGAATTCCGCAGCCATTTTCTTAAATAAATAAATTTCAAGGAGAAATGAGAGATAGAGGAAGAACTCCTAGAGTAAAAGAGAATTGAGTACATCAACAAATCACAAGGTAGAGGACTTTTTTGGATCATGATTCGAGCAAATTGTAAAGCATACACGTACACACAACATTTGAGATGATTGCAAACTGAACACTGATTGAATATTTGATAGAATTAAGGAATTATTGTCCATATTCCTAGCCATTTTGCTTTTTACTTGAAAAAACATAGCATTGTTTAAAAATTTTTTAAGTCCTCAAAATTTAGTAATGCATACTAAATAGTTATAAATAAAATATTTTGGATTTTCTTTAAAATAATATGGGAAAATAGCAAGTAGCTGGAAGAACAGATGACATAAGCATGGCTATGAGTTAATTATTCTTAAAGACAATAATGAACTCTCGGGAGTTCATCATACTATTGTGTCTCCATTTATATAGTTTTAAAAATTTCCCATTAATAAAAAGCTAAAAGAAAAAAGAGGAATTGCAACATTCTAAAATTCCACAGAGAACTCAAGATGTAAACTAAGAAGATTCCATTCATTGTGGTCATTGGTGTCATTGGTGGCTTTTTCAGAACAGTTTCAATGGAATAGTGAGGACAGAAGACAGTTTGCCGCAGGTTAAAAAGCGAATGATTTAGAATATGCCTTGGAATTAGCAGGGAATTTTTCACTCCCTCTCTCTTTCTACATTTACCATTATGGAAAATTACAAACCAAGAATAAAGTAAAGTGAGGGTAGAATAATGAACCTCCATGTACCTATTACAACTTAAATAATCGTCAGCATTTTGCCAATGTTGTTTCATCTGCAATTCTTCACCATTTTTTGATGAACCAATTTAAAGGAAATTCTAGATATAATTTAATTTCACTTGTAAATAATCCAGTATTCATTTCTACTTGGTAAGGACCTTTTTCTAATTAACATAAAACCATTAGCACACCTAACAAAATTAAAAATAATTTAAGGAAGGATTTCTTAACAACATATAAAAAAGCACACAAATCACAAAGAGCAAGTTTTTATGTTTCTTAACATTTAAGATTTTAAAATTCTGCTTAACAAAGATCATCACAAGGAAGGGAAAAAATAGACTGAGGGGCTTCCCTGGTGGCGCAGTGGTTGAGAGTCCGCCTGCCGATGCAGGGGACACGGGTTCGTGCCCCAGTCTGGAAAGATCCCACATGCCGCGGAGCGGCTGGGCCTGTGAGCCATGGCTGCTGAGCCTGTGCTTCCGGGGCCTGTGCTCCACAATGGGAGAGGCCACAGCAGTGAGAGGCCCGCGTACCGCAAAAAAAAAAAAAAAAAAAAAAAAAAAAATAGACTGAGAAAAGATAAACACATGTAAAGACAAAGATTAAAGGGCCACAACAAGGGAACTTCCCTGGTGGTCCAATGGTTAGACTCTGTGCTCCCAATGCAGGGGACACAGGTTTGATCCCTGGTTGGGGAACCAGGATCCTGCATGCTGCATGGCACGGCCAAAAAAAAACAAAAACAAAACACACACACACACACACACACACCCCAAATCAATAAGAAAAAGGCAAACAATCCAATAGGAAAATGGTCAAAGAATAACAGATAACTTACAGAGGAGGAAATTTAAAGTACCATCAAACATATAAAAACATGTTCACCTCCCTGGTAATCAGAACAAGCAAATTAAGACCACAGTGAGATACCATTCTATATCTTTCATATAGACAAAATTGAATGTGATAAAACCGTATGTTGGCAAAGATGTAGACTAATGAGAATTCTTAGGTACCTCTAGTGAGAATGTAAATTGAACAGTTGTTGAAGAGAAATTTGGAAATGTCTACCAAAGCTGAAAATGAGTACATACCCCATGGTCTAACAATTCCCCTTCTAGGTGTAGAGCCCATAAAACCTTGGATATTTGCATAAGGAAACATGTATAAGAGTGTTTTTGTAACACTGTTTGCAATGGAGAAAAAAAAATGGGAACAACCTAAATGTCCAACAATAGGAGAATAGGAAAATAAATTGTGCTTTATTCATATAATGGAACACGAAATTGAAGTTAAAATATGAATCAACCTCAGAAAACATGTAGCATGAAGAACACAAATTGTAAGGAAAATATAAAGTATCACATCATTTATTTGAAGTTTATAAATTGCATTGTTTATGAATACATATACACATCAAATAATAGTATATAGATATGTGTGGAAATGATGGATACCAATTTCAGTTACCTCTGTGAAAAAAGAAATGAACACAAGGGGCTTCAAATGCATCTGTAATATTTTATTTTGTTTAAAGACCTAAGATTAAAACCTAAAAATCTGAAAGATTAAGAGTTAACCAGGCACATGAATATTTATTATATTTTTCTCTATACTCTTCTCTATGCTTGAAATTTTGCTGAAAAGAAAAAATAATGAATTAGGGAGTTGAGAAAGTGGAAACAGTAAGGATCTTGGCTCTGAAGTCAAAGAGAGAGGATAGTAGCTAGAAAAGGAAGAAGGGCCAAACTCCTAACGGAGCCGCAAGTTTTGAAATGCTGGCAGGTTAAAGGCCAAGCCATGCCTTTTCATTTTTTATTATCCCCCTCCAGCTTGACAAATAATACTTGGCAAATAAGTAAGCATTCTATGACTTTTGCTGAATGGATAAATGAAGTTAACAGCCAGAATTGCTTCCAAAGACACAGTTGGCATCAATAAGATATATAGTCGAACATTCCTTTTTAACAAGGTGGCTCAGAATTTCCTGAATAGATTACTCTGGGGACAATTGCTTCTCTCTCTAAAAAGCCATATCCTCTGACTAAATGGGGATTTCTGCCATGCTAGCTAGCACTGATTACAATTCAGCGTCCTTTCTTGATTAAAACCCTAACATAATTAGGTATCTGTGTTTTGTTGTTTTTGTTTTTAATAAATTTATAGAGTTGTACAACTATCACCACACTCCAGTTTTAGAATATTTTCATTACACCAAAAAATAACCTCATGCCCATTTGCAGTTAATCTCTCCTCCCACCCCTAGCCTCAGGCTACCACTGGTTTTCCATCTGTTTCTATAAATGTGTGTTTTCTGGACATTTCATTTAAATGGGGTTATATTATATATAGTGTTTGTATCCAGCTTAGCATAATGTTTTTGAGGTTTGTCATGTTGAAGCATGTATTAGAATTACATTCCTTTTTTACCAAATAGTATTTGATTGTATGGATATATATTATTTTGCTTATTCAGTCATCACGTGATGAACATTTAGGTGGTTTCCAGCTTTTGACTAGTATGAAGAATGCTGCTATGATCATTTGCGTACATGTTGTTTTGTGTGTGGACGTGTGTTTTCATTTCTCTTTCTCTCTTTTTTTAAAACACTGTCTCTGTTTAATTTAATTTATTTTTTCCTTTTTTTTTTTTTTTTTTTTTTTTGGCCATGCTGCACAGCTTGCGCGATCTTAGTTCCCTGACCAGGGATTGAACCCAGGGCCACGGCAGTGAAAGCGCCAAGTCCTAACCACTGGACCGCCAGGGAAATCCCTGTTTTCATTTCTTTTGGGTAGATTCATAGGAGTGGAGTGGCTGAGTTGTATAGCAAATTCATGTTTTTAAGAAACTGTTCAACTGTTTTCCAAAGTGACTGTAACCATTTTACATTCCTGACAGCAATATATGAGGGTTCTAGTTTTTCCACTTCCTCACTAACACTTGTTACTGTCTGTCTTCATAATTATAGCCATTCTAGTGGGTGTGAAGTGGTGTCTCATTGTGGTTTTAATTTGCATTTCCCTAATAACTAATTGTGTTGAACATATTTTCATTTGCCTATTAGGAATTTAGTTGCCTTTTTTGAAATATTTATTCAAGTTTTCTGCCCATTTTGCAAATTGAGTGTCTTTTTATACTGAAATGTAAGAGCTCTTTATATATTCTGGATACAAGTCATTTATCAGGTAAATGTAAATATTTTCTCCCATTCCATAGCTTGTTTTTTTTTAATTTTCTTAATGATACCTTTTAATACTATTGGAAGTCAACCTAAATTACTAGAGGTATTTAAATTTTAAATGGAAGGAAAATTTTACAGTATTAGATAAAAATTCATTATATTTCTCTGGTCTGTTTTCATATAGTAGAAATACAGTATAAATATCTTCTTTTTACATTAGTAATACAATTTTTATTGACTTGACTTGGAATCAAAGAGATTTATTCAAATAAAACAACAAAACTCTAATGGGATAAATGAAGGTAGGCATGAATATAGAAAGAGATAAATCTTGCTTGAGAAGGGTCAGTATAGTGAAGGTGACACATTTTCAAAGTAAATATATAGATTCAATTCAACAAGCATTTTTAATACCTCTTATATATTAATCATTATATTTGATGCTGAAACAAAATATAAATGAGACAACATCATCTGTCTTAAGAAATTTACAAGGATTGAGACATTGGAGTCACTGTGGGAAAGAAGTAGCTTGGATTTCTACCTCATGTCATGTGCTGTAATAAGCCCTGGGGTGAATCTTCAATTTATTCACTGTTTTGGTTATATATTATTATATAACAAATCACCCAAAACTTATTCGTGTAAAACAACAACAATAATTTTGTTTTCAGCTTTTCACCATTGAGTATGACATCTGCTTTGTATTTTTCATATATGGCTTTTATTATGTTGAGGTAATTTCCTTCTAGTCATAGCTCATTGAGTGTTTTTATCATTGAGTATTCATTGTGTTGAATTTTCTCAAATGCTTTTTCTGCATCAATTAAGATGATCATATGGGTTTTTCCCTTCACTCTATTAATGTGGTATATTACATTGGTCCATCTCACATGTTGAACCATCCTTGTATTCCAAGAATAAATACCACTTGGTTGTGAAGTATAATCCTTTTAATATGCTGCTGGATTCAGTTTGGTAGTACTTTGTTGAGGATTAATGCTTGTAAGGTCTGTAGTTCTTTTCTCGTAGGGTCTTTGGTCTGTATTTTTTTTCTTGCAGGGTCTTTCTCTGACTTTGGTGTCAGGATAATTCTGGCCTGATAAGTTTGGAAGTGTTCCCCCCAGTTCAATTTTTTTGGAAAAGTGTGCGAAGGATTGGTGTTACAAGATGATCCATTTTGTCTTTTAAAGAAGTAGAGACAATCATGTTATATTGCTTTGAATGTATATAACTGAAAGAAAGAAAAAAAAAAGAAATCCTTTAGGCAATCAAGTGTGCCCTGTCTTTTGTAGCCTTTCCTGTTCCACTGTAAATGGGCCAGACCCAAGTTAGGACAACACCTTCACTCCCAGGACATCATGGCTGAGAGGATTCTCTTCTTCATGCCTCTCCAGAAATCAGCTCCAGTGTCATTCCTTTATCTTGTTTTAAACAGGAGGTTAACTCCTACACCATTCATTCACCTTGACTCAGACTGGACTCTGAGAAATTTTGGTCATTTCCAAAGTTCAAATCTAACTCAAAAGATGAAAAATAACACCTGAAACTAACACAACATTGTAAATCAGCTATACTCCAATAAAAATTCTTTAAAAAGGTAAAAAATAACCTCTTTGAGAATAATTTAAGAGAAAATTCAGAATAAGACTTCCATAAATGATCAAAACTGTGGCTTATTTCTAAATGTCTCTGGGTTATGTGAGATGTCCCTATAGAGTTATAATAAACTCCCATACACTTGGTTAAGCTAACTGGAGTTGGGTTTTGGTTAGTTGCAACTAGAGTCTTAACCAAACACAGTCAATTTGAGAATATTTCCATCATCCCAGAAAGAAATCGCACACCTTTTTTTTTTTAATATGGTGGATTTTTTTGTTTTAATTAATTAATTAATCTTTGGCTGCACTGGGGCCTCGTTGCTGCGCACGTTGTGCGGGCTTCTCATTGCAGGGGCTTCTCTTGTTGCGGAGTACGGGCTCTAGGTGTGTGGGCTTCAGTAATTGTGGCACATGGGCTCAGTAGTTGTGGCTCACAAGCTTTAGAGCACAGGCTCAGTAGTTGTGGTGCACAGGCTTAGTTGCTCCGCGGCATGTGGGATCTCCCTGGACCAGGGCTCGAACCCGTGTCCCCTGCATTGGCAGGCGGGTTCTTAACCACTGTGCCACCAGGGAAGTCCCAATCCCACATCTTTTATCCATAACTCCTAATTCTTCCATTCTCCTCCATCCCTAAGCAACTGCAAATCTACTTTCTGTCTTTACAGATTTGGCTATTTTGTAAATTTGGAACCATATAATGTATGGTGTTTTTTGTCCAACTTCTTTCACCTAGAATAATGTTTTCAAGGCTCATCCATGTATTATAACGTGTCAGTACTTCATTCCTTTTTATTGATGAACAATATTCCATCATATGGATATATCACATTTTATTTATCCATTCCTCAGTTGACGGACAGGATTGTTTCGATTTTGGGAGCTATGAAGAATAATGCTGTTATGAACTTTCGTGTATAAGATTTTATGATGATGCATATTTTTAATTCTTTTGGATATATACCTAAGAATAGAATTGCTGAGTGTTAAATTGTTCTTGCCAGTCCTGCCTGCCTGTGTTACTCCATAATCCTGGCTTTGGTAACAGATCTTTTCCTGCCCAACTTCTGACCTTGGCCCATAGCCTGTGGCCTCTTTTAGAGTTTCCTTTCTCTTATAAAGGACACAGTTACTCTAGTTCCCCATCTCCATCTTACCTACCTCACAGCTTTCAACAACTCAGCCCCTACTTGCATGCTCAGCCCCGCCCCACTTCCCATACGCCATACTTTGAAGTAGGACAGTCCTCAGTTTGAATCCTGACCCAACCACTATATAACTGTGAGGTAATCCTCCCACTTCTTGGTGGCTTACCATCTGCTGGGCATGAGGCAATGTTCTTTACATATATGGTCTCATTTAAACCCAACACTTAGGTGTTTTAACAGACTGAGAGAGTTTAAATGACATGCCCAAGGTCAAGTAGCCATGGCCTCCATTCAAACCTGTCCTCCTTTTTAGAGCTGGGATATTGTCTTGTACTCTTCCTATCAAAACTTGCTGGTCCTATGGCTAACAAGTATAGATGAAAAATGTTTAACAGCACTAGTAATAAAAAATGCAATTTAAAATACAAAAGAGCTATCATTTGTCCCCTAACCAATTAGCAAAGATTTTAAAAGTCTTTGGTGAGGATTAAGGAAAGCAGACACTGGTGGACATGTATATTGATATAGTCTTCTTTGGAGGTCAGTATTAAAAGCCTTAACAATGTACTTATCTTTTAGTTCTGGAATTCCAAGTCAAAAAACTTAGTTCTAAGGAAATATATGTGCACAAAGAATTAGCAATATCAATACTCAATGTATCTTTGAGTTTACAAAATATGTAGATCCCATGTTTTATTTTTTAAAGGGAAAGAATATGCACAGTATACGTAAATGTATGCAAAATACACAGTAAAGCGACTAGGAGAAAATATACCAAAATATTGACTATGGGTGACTCTGAGTGGTGGGATTAAGAATGATTCTTTATTTTCTCCCTTTGCTTCTCTAAATTTAAATTTTTTTCTTTAACAGATATATGCAGTTTGGGGAAAAAAATATAATGCTGTGGAGATAAACTTATCTTCTCTGTAGCTGAAACAAGAATTCCTTTGTAGGAAGAGGTCTAACTGTTGGAAAATCAGAGAAATAGTCACTGATTGATCTTCCTGAAACACTTGCTTAAGTGGACATGTTGGAGCTTGTCAAGAAATCCAAGAAGCCAAGCATGTCCAGCCATTGAAATGGGACCGTGGCGGGGAGAGTTCTGTGTATAGCTATTGTTGCTACTACATCTGTGGGTCTGCAGCTAAGTATCCCGTGATAGGTCTGGGGCCATTGTTGGTCAGCAGGGCAGCATTTGGGAAGATGAGTTGTTCATGGAACAAAGAAGAGTGAGGACAAACAGGCACCTTCAAGGACCCCTGCATATATCCTTCACTGTCCCTAATCCCTGTGTCTTATCACTGATAAGTGGCTGCTGATTCATCTCCATCTTCCAAATATTGTGGAGTTTCTTCTTTGGGACAGTTCTAACTTGGAACCATACAAGGAAGAGGATTCTAAGAATCACAGTTCCTAGTTTAACCAACTTGACAATAGCACAGTCTAACATAGGTTCATAGTCTGAATATATAAAGGACTCCAAAAAAATCAATAAGAAAACTGCAATACAACACAGTTTAAAAATGAATGAAACACTGAAATAGGCACTCTCATAAGATATCCAAATGGCCAATCAGCATTAGGGGAAATACGAACTAAAACCACAATGGTGTACCACCATACACCCATCATAATACCAAATATTGGTGAAAATATGGAGCAACTGGAACTCTTATATATTGCTAGTAAGAGTTTACATTGATTCAACTACTTTGGAAAACTGTTTTGCAAGATCTACTAAAGCTAAATACATGTATATCTTATAACCCAGTAATTTTGCTCCAAGTGAAATAAGCACAAATGTTCACCAAGCAGTATATTCGTATTCAAGAATCTTCATAGGATTCTCATTCATAGTAGCTTCAAACTGGTAACAGCTCACATATTCATCAAAAGATGAATGGGCAAATAAATTGTAGTATATACACAAAATGGAATACTACACAGTAACAAAAAAGAATGAACTACTGTACATGCAACAACATAGCTGCATCTCACCAATAGATTGAGCAGAAGAAGCCAGATCTGGCGTACAAAACAGGAAGACTATAGTGATGAGAGTCAGAGGAGTGGCAACATCTGTGTTGACTAGAAAGTATAGAAGAGTCTTCTGGAGTGCTATAAATGTTCTACATTGATCTGGGTGGGAGTCACATGAGTGTATAGATAGGCACAAATTCACTGAAGTGTACACACTGAAGATAAGTGTACTTGTACACTATTGTAGGTAGCATTTTATACCCCAATTTTTAGAAATCTATATCGGTAAAACATTCTAGGCAGCAAATACTATTAGAACTGCCATTCTAGACTAAGTTGAGCTGTGGCAATGGGAAGAAGACAGAACTGATGGAGTCTGTCATGATTTTGTATTAGGAAGGTGTGTGGGGTTGGAGCAGGTAGAGTGAGTGAACTTTCAGGTGCTGGCGAGTGCTGCGATTCTTGTTTTTTTAGAAAGTGTTGTGTTAAATGTGTGTCCAACGTATGTCACCATGTCCACAGTTAGGGTTTGGATGGTCTGAAGTGTCTACTTGAGTAATGCCATTGCAGAACCCAGCATAAGGGTGAGCTTACCTGAGAAGACCGCAGCCAACTGTTCCACTGGAACAGGCTACCTGCTTTTGGCACCTTAGGAGCAGGCACCAGGCAGCTCTGGACTTTAGCAGATGCACCTCCATCTACATGTCTGCTGGTTGCAATTTCTTGGTTGTCCTGAAGGCCACAGCTGAAGAAGGATGGCTATAAAATTCCTGAGCAGGATTTGCTGCCCAGCACCCTAACATACATAGATCTCTGAGGATGGCAGCACTAACGATATTTGCTGACTGATGTGTGGAGGGTGTGGAAGCAAACGTCTTAAAAAAGAGGTCCCACTTAGGCTGTCAAACTGAAACCTCCAAGTTTATCCCTTCTGCTCTGAGCAACAATATCCACTCTCCAGGCCAGACAGTACGGGGCTCCCTAATGTTGTCTTTCCACATCTGTGAGGCTGCCTTGATAGTATGTCCTCTTGGGGCAAGTTGACTTCAGCTAAACCCGAGAAGAAACACGAGTGAGGTGCCCAGGCTGGGATCCTTTTATTCAGGATAAACATCAGTGTTGAAAGTATCAATTTCTCTTAAGGAAGCTTGTTTGGGCTTTCGTGGGCAAAGATCCAGGTGGAAGTGAATTGATTTTGTTTGTTTGTTTTAGTTCCTAAAACACTGTAATGAATCTTAGATATCGTTCCTCTTGTTTATTTTTATTTTTTGCCTGCACCACACGGCATGGGAGATTTTAGTTCCCAGACCAGGGATTGAACCCTTGCCCCTGCAGTGGGAGCGCAGAGTCCTAACCACTGGACTGCCAGAGAAGTCCCGATATCTCTCCTCTTGGAAGTTGGTTCTAGGTGGTCAGGACTGTAAAATTTTGGCAAAACCACAATCAGTTGCAGAAACCTCGGGCATATTCTATTTATGACTTGATATCCTGAATTTTTCACTTAACATTATATTATAAACATTTCCAACATTCTTCAAAAAATTCCTTTTGAACGGCTGCATAATCATCCATCATGAATGTCCTAGAATTTGTTTAACTCATTCCTCTGTTATTGGATATTTCCATTGTTTCCAACTTTTTGCTATTGTTTTTTTAAATTTATTTTTTATTGAAGTATAGTTGAATTACAATGTTGTGTTAATTACTGCTGTTACAGCAAAGTGACTCAGTTATACATATATATACACGTTTTTCGTATTCTTTTCCATTATGGTTTATCACAGGATATTGAATATAGTTCCCTGTGCTATACAGTAGGACCTTGTTTTTACTTTTTGCTATTATAAATTTGTAATAAAAACCTGTTTTGGTAAAGGCAGATCAGTTTGTTTTGGTAAAGGCAGATCAGTTTGTTTTGGAGATTGATTCCCAAGACGGAAATGATCACATAAAGGGTGTGAACATTTTAAATGTCTTAATATTGATTGCTTATCAAAATATGAAGTGCAATTTACCCTCTGGGATAGAACTTAAATTGTATCCTGGGCATTGGTGTCCTTATTTGTGCTCCTATTGGGGTAGAAGCCTTGGGGTGGCATGGCTGGGCCACTGACCTCTTCATTGTTCTTACTAGCTCCTGCCCACAGGTCTGACTCTGTTCTGCACACCTCTAACTACTGTCTTGAGTTTGGTTCCAACTCAGTGAACCTCCCATAACCATGGTGCTGCTAGCCCCTACTCTGAGCATCAGTCCCATTGCCAAGACTCCTGCATCTACACCCCAACACAACATAAGACCCTTGTGTCTGATGGACCTACAGTTCCAGTTAGCTCACCCTCCTGGATATAGTGGTTTGTACAGATGACTAGTCATGCACAAGCCAGGTTCTCCCTCAGGTAAGCCCCTCCCTGCTAAGCCCTGCTTATTTCCAGCTGATTTTTAAGAGCAAAGATTATGGTATCAGGTAGAGCTCAGTTCAAATATCTACTTTTATGAGTTTTACATATGTGTCCTTGAATCTCAGTTTCCTCACTGTAAACAGGGGTAATAATATGTAGTGATCTTTATTAGTTTGTATTTTTTTGCTTAATATGTACATATGTACCCATACAACAGTATTATAATTTTTTCTTCCAACTATCATACATACTTTAACAAAGTTAAGGGGAGAAAATAGTCTACCATATTTATCCAGACTTACATTTCTATCATTCTTTCTCCATTCCTGAAATTTCAAATTTCCATCTAGTATTATCTTCCTTACACCTGAAGAACTTCCTCTAGCATTTCTTTTAGAGAAAATCTGATGGCAACAGATTTTATTTTTCTTTCACCAATGAATTTCACTTTTATTCCTGAAGGGTATTTCCACTGGATATAGAAATTTAGGTTGATAGTTCTTTTCTTTCAGCACAGTAAAGTCTTTGTTTCAGTGACTTCTGACCTCCATGGTTTCTTTTTTTTTTAATTTATTTTATTTATTTATTTTTGGCTGCGTTGGGTCTTCATTGCTGCACGCAGGCTTTCTCTAGTTGCAGCCAGTGGGGGCTACTCTTTGTTGCAGTGTGCAGGCTTCTCATTGCGGTGGCTTCTCTTGTTGTGGAGCACAGGCTCTGGGCGCGCGGGCTTCAGTAGTTGTGGCACGTGGGCTCAGTAGTTGTGGCTTGCGGGCTCTAGAGCACAGGCTTAGTAGTTGCGGCGCACGGGCTTAGTTGCTCCGCGGCATGTGGGATCTTCCCGGACCAGGGATTGAACCCGTGTCCCCTGCATTGGTAGGCACTGCGCCACCAGGGAAGTCCCCCTCCATGGTTTCTGATAAGAAATCTGAAGTTATTCCAATCATTATTCTCCTGTATGTAATGCATTGTTTTTCTCTATAGCTTTTAAGATTTTTGTGTTTCGTTTTCAGTAGTTTGATTATAATGTGTCTGGGCGTGGGTTTCTTTGAGTTTACCCTTTGAGGTTGATAGAGTTTCTTGATCTGTACATTTATGCTTTTCACCAAGTTTGGGAAATTTTCAGCCATTTTTTCCTCAAATTTACTTTGCGACACAAATATCCTTCTGAGATTCCATTGAGGCAAATGTTAGATGTTTTTGTATTTTCCCATAGGTTCCCTGTGGCTCTATTTCTTTCCATACACTCCCCCCCCCCGCAATGTTTTGTTTCTCTGTGGTTCAGATTGCACAGCTACTATTGATCAGTTTTCAAGTTCATTGACTCTTTCCTCTGTCATCTCCATTTTGTGACTGAATCCATCTAATGAATTTTTAAAATTTTGGTTATTGTATTTTTCAGTTCTAAAATTTCCATTGGGTTCATTTTTATTCTATTTCTCTACTGAGACTTTCCTTTTTTTTTTTTCCAATGATGTTCATCCTACTTCTTGGAGTATGGTTAAAATAGTTGCTTAAAACCATTTGTCTGATACCTATAACATCTGTGTCCTGTCAGAGTTGGCTTCCATTGGTTGTCTTTACCCAGATGAACTGTTGAGATTTTTCTGATTTTTCTATGTTGAATAATCTTGGATTGTATCCTAGACATTTTCTATATTATGAGACTCTGTGACTTATTTAAAACCTATGGAGAATTTTATTTTTATTTTTATTTTTTTGGCTGCGCCACATGGCATGTGGGATCTTAGTTCCCTGAGCAGGGATGGAACGGGCAAACCCCTGCAGTGGAAGCACGGAGTCTTAACCACTGGACTGCCAGGGAAGTCCCTGGAGAATTTTATTTTTTATTTATATTTTTATTATTTTATTATTATTTATTTTAGCAGACAATCAACCTGGTTATTTCAGCCTACAAGTTTGAACCTACCTTCTGTGGTGCAATGTACGTTTATATTTCAGAGTTTTTGCAGTACTGTTTGGAACAATCCCTCAAATGCACCACCCAGGGACCACTTTTATTCCTAAGCAGTGGTCTGCCTCGTGGTTCACTTCTGAAAGCATTGCTATTCTATTTTTTTTTAATTGAAGTATAGTTGATTTACAATGTTGTGTTAGTTTATGGTGTACAGCAAAGTGATTCCGTTATTCTTTTTTATTATGGTTTATTACATGATACTGAATATAGTTCCCTGTGCTATGCAGTAGGACCTTGTTGTTTATGTATTTTATACATAGTAGTTTGTATCTGCTAATCCCAGACTCTTAATTTATCCCTCCCCTACCATGTTTCCCCTGTGGTAAACATAAGTTTACCATAAGTGTGGGATCTTTAGTTGCAGCATGCGAACTCTTAGTGCGGCATGTGGGATCTAGTTTCCTGACCAGGGATTGAACCCAGGCCCCCTGCATTGGGAGCACGTAGGCTTAGGCACTGGACCACCAGGGAAGCCCCCTTAAGTTATTGATTTTAAATCTTTTTTAGTAAAAATCATTTAATTTTTAAATTTCCTCCTAATCACTGCTTTAGTTGAATCCCACAAATTTTGATATAATGTATCATCATTAAGTTTGAGATTTTCTAAGTTTTCCTTGTAATTTTTTCTTTGATCCATGGTTAATTAAGCATGTTATTTAATTTCCAAATACTTGGAGATCTTCTTTTTGTTTAATTCTATTTTATTTAAATTGTAGTCAGAGAACATAGTCTATATCATTTCTACTTTTTGAATTTATTGTGCCTTATTCTATGGCTTATTCATAATGAACGTTCCACGTGCACATGGAAAGAATATATTCTGCAGTTGTTCAATGCGGTGTTCTATAAATGTCAAAAGATTGAGTTGGTTGATACTATTGTTCAAATCTTTTTACTCTTACTGATTTTCTATGTATTTGTTCTGTTTTTGAGACAGGAGTGTTGAAATCTCCAAATATAATTATTATTATTTTTTTTTCTTTTGGTTCTTTATTTTTTTTTATTTTTTATTTTGGTTCTTTTGGTTTTATTTTTCTTTTGGTTCTTTTGGTTTTATTTTTCTTTTGGTTTTTTTGTGTGTATTTGTTGAAGCTGTTATTAATTACACACACATTATGATTATATGTCTTCTTGACGAAGTGATCCTTTTATCATTAGAAAATTTACCTTTTTATCTCTGGTAAGCTCCCTGTCCTGAAATCTGTTGTTTGATATTAACATAGCCATCCCAGCTTTCATAAGAATTAGTGTTAGCATAAGACTATTAGTATTTGCATAAATTTTAATAAGATTAGGCTTTGCATGGTGTATATTTTTCTATCCTTTCTATCTATACTTTTAATCTCTCTGGGTCATTTATTTAATGTGAATCTCTTAGCATATATTTGGTTCTTGCTTTTTAAAAAAATCTAGTTTGACAACCTCTATCATTTAATTAGATTATTTAATCAATTTACATTTAATGTAAGTTTAGGTATGGCTAGTTCTAAGTCCACCATCTGGCTAATTTTTTTCTGTTTCTTTTTTATGTTCTTTGTTTTTCTCCTCCTTCTTCCCTGCCTTCTTTTGGATTATTTGAGTGTTTTCCAGTATTCAACTTTATTATTTGCTTATTAGCTATATACATATTCTTTGTCTTATATTGTTAATGGTTCCTCTAGGATTTACAGTGTTAATCTTTGACTCATCATAATCTACTTTCAAATAATACAAATTCACATATAATTTAAGAAAATTATAATAGTATATTTCCATTCCCCTCTATCCTTTCTGCTGTTGTTTACATACATTTAACGTCAACATGCATCATAAACCCTGCAATACATTGTTATTTTGTTTCTTCAAACTATCTTTTAAAGAAATTAAGAAATGAAGGAAACAGTCTTTTAATTTTACTTCCGTATTTACCATTTCTAGTACTTTTCAGTTTTTATTCCTTCATTTACTCATTTATGCTTCCACTTGGCAACATTTTCTTTCAGCCTGGACTCTAAAATTTCTTAAAGAGCATGTCTCCTGGCAATGAATTTTCTGAGCTTTGTTTGCCTTTATTTCACCTTCATTTTTAAACAGTATTTTTGCTTAATGTAGATTCTGGTTTGACAGAGTGTATTTTCCTTACAATACTTTAAATGATTTTTCTGCCTTACCTTATTTCTGATGAAAAGCCAGAAGTTATACTTATCATTATTCCCCTATGTAATACATATATTTTCCCTCAGGCTACTTTTAAGACTTTTTTCATTGGTTTTCAGAAATTTGATTATGATGTTCTTCAGTGTGTTTTCCTTTTTTATACTCCTTGGAGTTCTTTGAGATTCTTGGGTCTGTGAGTTTATATTTTGGAAAATTTGAAAAAATTTTGATCATTATTCAAGTGTCATATTGCAACCATTATTCAAATATTTTTGCCTCAATTTCTTACCTCTCCTTCTAGTGCTTGAATCTCACATGTAATAGATGGCCTGATATTTTCCAATAGATCAGTGAGAATTCGTTAACAATTTTCTAGGCTTTTTCCCTCTGTATGCTTCAGTTTATATACTTTCTATTACCATCTCTTCAAGTTCATTGCTCCTTCTTCTCTGTGTCACTGCTGTTAAACCTATCCAATGAAATTTTCAATTCATATATTTTATTTTTGGATTCCAGGATTTGTATTTGATTCTTTTTTGCACTTTGGAGATTTCCTAATCGTTCCTTTGTTGTGTTAATCTGTTTCTTAAAATAGTTGACATGTTATAATAGTTTAATAAATATAATACAACAGTTTATAATACTGTTTTAAGTCTTTGTTGATAATAACATAATTTCCATCATTTGGGGGTGTATTTCTATTGACTAATTTTTCTTCGGGTTACAGATCATACTTTCCTGCTCCTTCACATATCTAGTAACCTTTTATTATATGCTGGACATTATGAATGCATTGTTGAGTGCCTAGGGTTTTTTTTAAACTTCCGTAATAGAGTTTGGGATTTTCTTTGGTCATGGAGCTAATTTGCTTGGGAATTAGCTTAACCCTTTTGAGACTTGTTTTTAAGCTTTGTTAGGTAGCGTGGGTCTAGAGAAACCTTTACTCGAGGGCTAGATTAGTCCTTTTCCTAAGATGGGATCTTTCTGAAGCCTCTATTGAAGCATCATTTTTTGTAAAGTGTTTTAACTCTGGCTGGTTTAAATTTGAATATATCCTAGCCTTGTATCAGTTCAGTAATTATTTAGCTTACAGGTATCTGAAAGCTGTTCTTTCCCTGATAATTGTTCTTTGACTGTCCTCTTGGAGTCTTGTCCTGTGCATGTACAGTTTGGTATTTGGCCAAAGACTCAAGAGGGTCCTATGTGGGTTTCTGGAGCAGCTTTTGGCATCACTCCTTTACCTTTGGTACTTTTCCCCACACATTCCAGATAACTAAGTGTTCCTGAACTCTGATTTCTGTCTTGTTAAGTCAGGGAGACTGCTGTGCTCTATTTAGACTACTCTTCCTTACACCACAGTCCAGAATTTAATGACAGATAAAAAGGGAGGCCATATGGGGCTCACCTTATTTTTTTTCCCTTCTCTCAAGGAATATCACAGTCCTGTATTGCCTGTTATGCAATATCTGAAAACAGTTATGTCATGTGTTTTGTTCAGTTTTTTAGTTGTTTAGAGTGGGGGGACTGGTTGAATATCAGTTTCTGTCATAAATCCTTGAAATATAATATAAATATAATAAATAAAAACATTAATCTTTGCCTCTCAGCTGATTTTATATTTTAATTTTGAGGGATAATGGAAATGTTTTGTCATGATTTGTGTACCGAAAATTGGTAAATTTTATTGTATGTAAATTATACCTCAATAAAACTCATAAAAAGACAAAATAGGGCTTCCCTCGTGGCACAGTGGTTGAGAGTCCGCCTGCCGATGCGGAGGACACGGGCACGTGCCCCAGTCTGGGAAGATCCCACATGCCTTGGAGCGGCTGGGCCTGTGAGCCATGGCCGCTGAGCCTGAGCATCCGGAGCCTGTGCTCCGCAACAGGAGAGACCACAACAGTGAGAGGCCCGCGTACAGCAAAAAAAAAAAAAAAGACAAAATAGAGACTTTTGAGCCAAAGTTATATTATTAAATATTTCAGGCACGCAAAGATAAGTATAGAGAATAATATACGGAATGCCCTTATGGTTATCATTCAGATTACAAAATAAGACAATACAAATATAACCAGAAGCTCCCTGTGTATCCTTTTCTCCCCTGCAGAGTTAACCACTATCTTGAACATTGTGTTTATTATCCTAATGCTTGATTTTATCATTTTGCTTCATATACATATATGTATATATATAAACACACAAAGATACAAAGGTAAATATATATTTAACTTTGTATCTTAGCAAATATGTTGTTTTCACTGCTTTTCAACTTGACTAAATTTCATCCATGTAGCTGTTTTTAAATGATGTGATAATAAATAGGCAAACCCACAAACATAATTATATTTATATAACATGTAGTCTTGGGCCTGTACAGAAATGCACAAAGTTTAGCAGACTCTGCATTTTGAACTAACCTTCCCTCAGGAGAGAAAGTCAAGAAAATCACTGTCATTTATTCCTCTGCCCAGGGGAAAAAAAATTAGTGAACACTCACTCTTGGCAAGTGGCATGAAAGGCAATTTGTAAGGCTGGCCTTGTTCCAACAGCTGTAGTAAAGACTCATATGTCGAGGGGTGATGAGGGTTTGGCTGTTCCCATTGCCCTGAGTCAGCAGGCCTACTGGTGCCTGGTGTTAGCAGTTTCCAGTTAGAGAGTGGCTGCTGGATACCCTCCTGCTTTCTCCTGGATGGAAATGAGTGTCTCAAGAAAATTGATTCTAGTGCTCAGATTCAGGCTGGACCATTAACTCTGTGAATATTATTAATTCCTTAATAAGGGTCAGAAATATCTGTAATTCCTTCCCTATGCGACTCCTTTTTATGAGGTTCAGCCCACATGCTGTAACCATCCTCCAAGGCACAGGCTCAAGTGGCATCTCTTTCCTCATACCAGGCCTGATTCCCCCAATTCAAAATGATGGCTGCTTCTTTCAGCATTTATCCGTGCCTCTTTTATTGTTTTCTACATGTGCTATGTTTATTTCAGTACCTGTCTTGTTTCCTCTATGGAAGTCAGAGACATGCATATGCCAATTTCTCTTTATATCCATCCATTTGCCTCTCCTCTTACTCTCACTCTCAGTGCCTAGTGAAATATTTAACACAACTGTTTATTGAATAAATGACTGTAAGAGAAATTAATTTTTTGTTTCATTTTATCACACTATTAAAACAACAGAAATACACTGCTCGTGGAACGACTCTGTATACAACATAACATTTGTATTCTCTAGTTTAATCTGTAATTCCACACTTTTGGTTCATGTAAGTTCCCAAGAACAAGCCAATCCCTGTAATCACTAGCAAGACCACAGCTCATAAACATAACTGGAGTCTCCAGAATGAGTTTTATTTTCTCATAACCTTTGCTTATTAAGTAGAGTTTCATTTTCTTTTTCATTGTTCTTTTGAGCTATAACAAGCCCCTCCTCTGTCCATTTCTTGATTTCCCAACAGGTCAGTTTTGATCACTAGCAGAGTGATTAAATTTCCTGAAATGCCACACAGCTGAGCCAGAAGTTCTAAACAGAAACAAAAGGGGCATCAAACAGAAGAGCCTGCTTTCAAAGTTCCCAGATGACATGAAATTCAGAAGCATTAACTAACTTATTTAAAGGTGAAGGAAAAATTTAATCAGAAAAAGTAATGAAAAGCATGTCTACATTAGCACACAACCACACAAACACACAGTTTTTGTTTTTTTTTTTTTTAGCGGTACGCAGCCTCTCACTGTTGTGGCCTCTCCCATTGTGGAGCACAGGCTCCGGACGCGCAGGCTCAGCGGCCATGGCTTACAGGCCCAGCCGCTCCGCGACATATGGGATCTTCCCGGACCGGGGCACGAACCCGTGTCCCCTGCATCGGCAGGCGGACTCTCAACCACTGTGCCACCAGGGAAGCCCACACACACACTTTTTTGCACATTTATTTTTCTTTTTACTTCAAGCTGGGCATAATAAATTTCTGTATCATTCAGTGAAATCAGTTCCTTCAGTTGGAATGTATGGAATTCCCGTTAATAAGTAAATAAGGGGAGAACAGAATTAATTTGTTTATAATTTATTTTATAAAAGATATTTTTGTCAAAATCATTTAAAAACCACATGAAACTAAAAAACTTATAACTAAAAACACAGGAGTCTCTCCCTTTCTTCCTCTCTCAGTTCTTTTCCCCAGCGACAACTACCAACACCCCTTCTGCCTTTTATTCAAGTATTCCTTCTAGTATCTACCTCTATTCTAAATATTATGCTTATATTTTTATTTCTTACTTTCTCAGTTTTAGACATTATCCATTTCTTGGTATGGAAGTTGAGATCTTAGCACCCTTTTCTTATACACACACCCTTTTCCTCCTCCCCATCCTCTCAGTATAGGTATATCACAATTTTCAGTGTATTAATATGCAGTGTTTTTCTTATTTTGACTGTGTCAGTATTGTTCACTTCTGAGCCAAGTGCTATAATATATTATGAATGAGTTTATTCATTGTCCTGATTGTTTCCAGTCTATCTGAGGTACAATTGACAAATAAATATTGTATATATTTAAGGTGTACAACATGATGATCCAATATACGTATTCATTTTGAAATGATTACCACAATCAAGCTAGTTAACATATGCATCATCTCATACAGTTACCTTTATTTATTTATTTATTTATTTAATTTGGGTGAGAGCACTTGAGATCTACTCTCTTAGCAAATTTCAAGTACATAGTACTTTTTTTTTTTTTTTTTTTTTGTGGCACGTGGACCTCTCACTGCTGTGGCCCCTCCCGCCGCGTAGCACAGGCTCCGGACGCACAGGCCCCGCGGCCATGGCCCACAGGCCCAGCCGCTCCGCGGCATGTGGGATCCTCCTGGACCGGGGCACGAAACCGTGTCCCCTGCATCGGCAGGCGGACTCTCAACCACTGCGCCACCAGGGAAGCCCCTATAGTACATTTTTAACTATAGTTACCATGCTGTTCATTAGGTCTTCAGAACTTATTCATCTTGTGTTTGAAAGTTTGTACCCTTTGACCAACATCCCCCCTTTCTCCCCATCACCCACCCACGGATAATCACAATTTTATTCTCTATTACTGTTACTCTAAGCTGAACACTTGAAGATTTCATGTGTAAGTGATGCCATGCAGTATTTGTCTATGTCTAGTTTATTTCTCTTAGCATAGTGTCCTCTGGGCTTATCAATGTTGTCACAAATGGCAGGATTTCCTTCTTTTTTATGGCTGGATAATATTCCATTACATATGCCACATTTTCTTTACCCATTCATCTGTTGATGGACACTTAGATTGTTTCCATATCTTGGCTGCTATGAATAATGCTGCAGTTAACATGGGTGTGACGGTATCTCTTTGAAGTGCTGATTTTATGTCCTTTGGATAAATACCCGGGAGTAGGATTGCTGGATCATATGGGCAGTTCTATTTTTAATTTTTTAAAATAAATTTATTTATTTATTTATTTTTGGCTGCATTGGGTCTTCATTGCTGCACATGGGCTTTCTCTAGCTGTGGCGAGTGGGGGCTACTCTTCGTTGCGGTACACGGGCTTCTCATTGCGGTGGCTTCTCTTTGTTGCAAAGCACGGGCTCTAGGCGTGCAGGCTTCAGTAGTTGTGGCTCATGGGCTGTAGAGCATAGACTCAGGAGTTGTGGCGCACAGGCTTAGTTGCTCCATGGCATGTGGGATCTTCCCGGACCAGGGCTCGAACCCATGTCCCCTGCATTGGCAGCCGGATTCTTACCCACTGTGCCACTAGGGAAGTCCTATTTTTAATTATTTTGAGGAACCTCTACACTGTTTTCCATAGTGGCTGCACCAATTTACATTACTACCAACGGTGCATAAGGGTTCCCTGTTCTCCACATCCTCACCAACACTTTGTTATTTCTTGATTTTTTGATAACAGCCATCCTAACAGATGTGATATGATATCTTATTGTGGTTTTGATTTGCATTTTCCGGATGTCTAGAGATGTTGAGCACCCTTTCATGTACCCATTTGCCATTTGTGGTCTTCTTTGAAGAAATATCTGTTCAAGACCTTTGCCCATTTTAAAATCAGGTTATTTGTTTTTCTGCTATTAATTTGTATGAGTTCCTTATATATTTTGGATATTAACCCCTATGGAATATATGGCTTGCAAATACTTTCTCCCATTCTGTGGGTTGCTTTTTCACTTTTTTATTGTTTCTTTTGCTGTGCAGAAGCTTTTTGCTTGGATGTAGTCCTACTTGTTGACTTTTGCTTTTGTTACCTATGCTTTTGTTGTCAAATCCAAAAAGATCACTGCCAAGACCAATATCAAGGAGCTTCTTCCCTATGTTTTCTTCTAGGAGTTTTAGGGTATCAGGTCTTATGTTTAAGTCTTTATTTCATTTTGAGTTAATTTTTGTGAGTGTTGTAAGATAGGGGTCCAATTTTTCTGCATACGGTAATCCAGCTTACTCAGCACCATTTGTTGAAGAGGCTATTCTTTCCCCATCGAGTATTCTTGGCTCCCTTGTCAAATATTAATTGTTCATGTATGCAGGGGTTTACTAGTCTATTCTGTCATTGGTCTATGTTTCTATTTTTATGCCAGTATCATACTGTTTTAATTACTATAACTTTGGGCTATACAGACGGTCTCTGACTTACAATTTTTCGACTTTATGATAGTGCAAAATCGATACTTACTCAGTACAAACTGTACTTCACATTTTGAATTTTTATCTTTTCCGGGGCTAGCAATATGCAGTTCAGTACTTTCTCATGGTGCTGGGCGTCAGCAGCAAGACACAGCTCCCAGTTAGCCATGCAATCATGAGGGTAAACAAATGATACACTTACAACCATTCTGTACCCATACAACCATTTTCTTTTTCACTTTCAGTATAGTATTCAATAAATTACATGAGATATTTAACACTTTATTACAAAATAAACTTTGTGTTTGATGATTTTTAAAATATATTTATCTATCTATTTATGTCTGCATTGGGTCTTCATTGCTGCGCATGGGCTTTCTCTAGTTGCAGCAGGCAGGGGTTATTCTTCGTTATGATGAGCAGGCTTCTCATTTGCGGTGGCTTCTCGTTGCAGAGCATGGGCTCTAGGCGTGCGGACTTCAGTAGTTGCAGCACATGGGCTCAGTAGTTGTGGCTCGCGGGCTCTGGAGCTCAGGCTCAGTAGTTGTGGTGCACGGGCTTAGTTGTTCCGCAGCATGTGGGATCTTCCCAGACCAGGGCTCAAACCCATGTCCCCTGCATTGGCAGGCAGATTCTTAACCACTGCACCACAAGGGAAGCCCGTGTTTGATGATTTTGCCAAACTGTAGGCTAGTGTAAGTGTCTTGAGCATGTTTAAAGTAGGCTAGGCTAAACTGTGATGTTCAGTAAGTTAGATGTATTAAATGCTTTTTAACTTCTGATATTTTCAACTTACAGTGGGTTTATTAGGATGTAACCCCATCATAAGTTGAGGAAGATCTGTAGTTTAAAATCAAGAACTGTGATGCCTCTGGCTTTGTTGTTCTTTTTCATGATTGCTTTAACTATATTCAGGGTCTTTCATGATTCCATAAAAATCTTAGGATCATTTTCTTCTATTTCTGTTCAATACCTTTGGAATTTTGATAGAGATTGTGTTGAATATATAATTGGCTTTGGGTAGTATGGACATTTTAACAATATTAATTCTTCTAATCCATGAACACAAATATCTTTCCATTTGTTTGTGTTTTCTTCAATTTCTTTTATCAAGGTCTTGTAGTTTTCATTGTACAGATCTTTCACTTCCTTAAAGTTTTTCCTATGTATATCATTATTGTTTTTGATGCTATTGTGAATGGAATTGTTTCCTTTATTTATTTTTCAGATAGTTTGTTTTTAGTGTATAGAAGTACAACAGATTTTTGTATGTTTATTTTACATCCTGCCAATTTACTGCATTTGTTGATTAGTTCCAATATTTTTTTGGTTGAGTCTTTAGGATTTTTTTAATATAAAATTATGTCATCTGCAAATAATAACAATTTTACTTTTTTGTTTCCAATTTGTATGCCGTTTATTTCTCTTTCTTGCCTAATTGCTTTGGCTACAGCTTTCAGTATGCTGTTGAATAAGAGTGGTGAGATTGGGGGATCTTAGAGGGAAAGCTTTCAGTTTTTCACTGTTGAGTGTAAGTTAGCTGTGGATTTCTCATATATGGCCTTTATGGTGTTGAGGTATATTCCTTTTATACCCAATTTGTTGAGAGTTTTTACCATGAAGGGCTTTTTCGGCATCTATTGAGATGATGATATGATTTTTATCGTAATAAGATGATAACTTTCATTCTATTAATATGGTGAATCACATGTATTGACTTGCATATGTTGAAACGTTCTTGCATCAAGATAAATCCTAGTTGGTCATGGTGTATAATCCTTTACATGTGTTATTGAATTTGATTTGCTAATATTTTGTTGAGAATTTTTGAATCTATAATCATCAGGGATAGTGGCCTATAGTTTTCTTTTTGTCTAATGTCCTTATCTGGCTTTGGTGTCAGGATGATACTTATCTCATAAAATGAGATTGGGAATGTTCCCTCCTCTTCAATTTTTTGGAAGCGTTTGAGAAGTATTGGCATTAATTCCTCTTTAAATATTTGGTAGAATTCAACCATCTGGCCCTGGGCTTTTCTTTGATTACTGAATCAGTCTCCTCTCTGTTGGTTTGTTCAGGTTTTCTATTTCTTCATGATTCAATCTTGGTAGGTTGTATGTTTCTAGAAATTTATCCATTTCTTCTAGGTTATCCAGGTTGTTGGTATATAATGCTCATAATATTCTCTTATGAGTCTTTGTATCTCCATGGGTATGAGTTATTAATATCTCCTCTTTCATTTCTGATTTTATTTGGGTCTCTTTTCTTTTTTTCTTAGGTAGTCTAGCTAAAGTCTTGTCAATTTTGTTTATCTTTTCAAAAAGCCTTTCTCTCTTAGCTTTGTTGATCTTTTCTGTTGTCTTTGTAGTCCATATTTCATTTATTTCTGCACTGATCTTTGTTATTGCTTTTTTTCTGCTCACTTTGAGCTTTGTTCTTCCTTTTCTAGTTCCATGAGATGTAAAATTGCTTTTTTAATTCGAGATTTGTCTCCTTTTTAATGTAGACATTAATTGCTATAAAGTTTCCTTTTAGAACTGCTTATGCTGCATTCCATAAGTTTTGGTATATTGTTTCCACTTTCATTTGTTTCGATTTTTTTTTTTTTTTTTTTTTTTTGCGGTACGCGGGCCTCTCACTGTTGTGGCCTCTCCCATTCCGGAGTACAGGCTCCAGACGCGCAGGCTCAGTGGCCATGGCTCACAGGCCCAGCCGCTCCGCGGCATGTGTGATCTTCCCGGACCAGGGCACAAACCCGTGTCCCCTGCGTCAGCAGGCGGACTCTCAACCACTGCGCCACCACGGAAGCCCTGTTTCAAGATTTTTTAAAATTCCCTTTTTATTTCTTATTTGATCCATTGGTTGTTTAGGAGTGTATTAATTTCTACATATTTTGAGAACTTTTATTCCTGTTACTGATTTTTAGTTTCACCTACTGTAGTTGGAAAATATAATTTGTTCAGATTTGTTTTGTGTTCTTAACATATGACTTATGTACTGGAGGACATTCTGTGTGTGATTTAGCATATGTATTCTGGTGCTGTTGCATGGATGTCTATTATGTTCATTTGGTCTAAAGAGTGGTTCAAGTCCAACTTTTCCTTATTGATTTTCTATCTGGATAATCTATCCATTGTTGAAAGTGGGTTATTGACCTCCCCTGCTATTATTGTATTGCTATTTCTCCCTTCAGATCTGTTAATATTTGCTTTGTATATTTAGGTGCTTTGATGTTGGGTGCACATTTATACATTGTTATATCCGCTTGATGAATTGAATGAATGGCTTTATCTACCAAATTTTGTTTTTATCCTGGAGTTGAAAATTATCTTTTCATTTTTTAAGTTTTTCATATGCATATACCTAATTTCCCCCAATTACTTGGAAAAATAACAAATCATCTCTCAATGATTTTTCCGAATGCAAAAACTACAGTTCCATTTTCTTTGTGGAGACTTCCCTCCAAAGTGGACATGGGTATCTCTAGACTGGAGACACAGCTGTCATCCTTTGCCATTCTTCTGGCTGGAATCCTCAATCTCTTAGATTCCATTTCTCTCTTTTTCTTGGGTTATGCCCTAATTTTGCCAAAGCCTATCTCCTAGGGGACTCCTTAAAAGTCATGTAGGGAAATTTTTCTTTAAAGAGAGTCTTTGTATGTCTGAAAACACCTTTATTCAATCCTCATAGTTAATTAAGTTTGAATGAGTGTAGGTTTCTATGTTGAAAATAATTTTCCTCAGAATTTAAAGGCATTTACCCACTATTTTCTGGCATTCAGCATTGTTTTTGAAAAGTTCCATGTCGTTCTGACTCAGTTATATGTATCTTTGAATGGTACACGTATTCTCTCTCATGTCCTCCTTTGTTTCTCTCCTTCCCTCTCCTTCTGCCCCACTCCACCCTTTTAGGATTTTTTCTCTTTTTAGTATTTTTAAGCTTCTACGTGGATTTCTGTGCTTTTGTACTGAGTGGGCTTTTTCAATATGAAGACTTTTCCTTTAGCTCTGGGAAATTTCTTTATACTATATTTTAGATAATTTTCTTCCCTCCATATTCTCTGGTCTCTCCTTCTGCAACTTCTGTGATTCCCAATCTTCTGGAATACTGTTCAATTTTTTTCTTATCATCAATAATTTCCACCTCTTTGGTTTTTGTATTCTGTTATACTGTTCAGAGGTCTTCCTCAACATTACCCTTCAACCTTTTATTAACTTCTATTCCACTCACCATGTTTTTAATTTTGAAGAGCTCTATCTTGTTGTCTGATTGTTCCTGGTTTTAGATGTAATATTCTTACTTCATAGATGCAGTAATTATCTTATTACTCTGATGCTATTAGTAATAATTTTAAAATATTTTTCTTCTGTTCCCTGTATAGTTCATCTTTTATATAGATCCCCCCCACTTTAGCTTTTCTTCCCCAGACATTCCTAATAGCAGGTCAAAACAAGGTGAAATTTTTTTTATCACAGCTGTGTCTTAATTAAAGACAAATCATTATTTAACAATTTATAATCATAGAATGGAAACTTTCAGGAACACATTTTGACATGACAGAAGAACCTTTGCTTTACCAAGGATCCACCAAGGGTCCCTCAAACAGGCTGTCCCATTTCCCATACTCCCCATCATGATTTTAAACCTTTATTAAATCTTAAACACTTTTACACGAATTTTAAGGGTTACGTTCCATTTATAGTTATTACAAGATATTGGCTATATTCCCTGTGCCATACAGTACATCCTTGAGCCTATCTCACACCCAGTAGATTGTACCTCCCACTTTCCTACCCCTTCATTGCCCCCCACTCCAGTTTAGCTTTTTAATTGAGGTATAACTCACTTACTGAAATCTACAGAGAATTCAGTTATACAGCTTGACAAATTTTACATATCATTACATTCATATAACTGCACCCAGATCAAGATACAGAACATTCCAGTAATACAAAAGGCTCCCTCATTTACCTTCCCAGGGAATACAACCCCCTAAGAAATAATCACTTTCTTTTTTTATTAATAAATTATGTATTTGGCTGTGTTGGGTCTTCATTGCTGTGTGCGGGCTTTACTCTAGTTGCTGCGAGTGGGAGCTATTCTTCGTTGTGATGCGTGGGCCTCATTGCGGCGGCCTCTCTTGTTACAGAGCACAGGCTCTAGGTGTGCGGGCTTCAGTAGTTGCAGCACGCGGGCTCTGGAGCTCAGGCTTAGTAGTTGTGGTGCACGAGCTTAGTTGTTCCGTGGCATGTGGGATCTTCCCAGACCAGGGCTCAAACCCGTGTCCCCTGCATTGGCAGGCAGATTCTTAACCATTGTGCCACCAGGGAAGTCCCCCCTTTTCACTCTCTTAATACTGCCTTTTGATTATTAGAAGTTCTTAACAGCTATGTTAAAATTAATCCACCTAAATTGTACCTAAAAGTACAATTCAATACTTTTAGTACATTCAGAAAGTTATACAATCATCACCACAGTCAGTGCTAGAATATTTTCATCATCCTTAAAGGAAATCCCACACCTATCACTAGTCACTCCCCATTCCTTCTGCAAACTCCCAGCCCTAGGAAGCCACTGATCTACTTTCTCTGGATATAAAATTGCCTGTTCTACACATTTCATATGAATTAAATCCTATAATAAGTTCTTTCTTGACTCACCTCTTTCATTTAGCAAAATGTATTGAAGAATTATCAATGTTATAGCATGTGCTGGTATTCCATTCCTTTTAATTGATTATAAAGATTTATTTATTCATTTACCAGATGGAGGGCCATTTGGGTTGTTTCTACTTTTTGGACATTATAAATAATGCTACTATGAATATTCATATATTATATTTTGTATGAACATATGTTTTCAGTTATCTTGGATAAATACCTAAGAGTGGAATTGCCGGGCTGTATAACTCTGTTTAACTTAAAAAAAAAAAAAAGACTTCATCCTTTCAGAACAGTTTTACATTCACAGCAAAATTGACAGGAATGTACAGAGATTTCTCATATACCTCCTGCCCCCACATGTGCATAGCCTCCCCCATTATCAACATCCTCCAACAGAGTGATGCATTTGTTACAATTAATGAACCTACATTGCCACATCATAATCACCCAAGGTCCACAATTTACATTAGTTTACTCTTGGTGGTGTACATTCTATGGGTTTAAAAAAATGTATAATGACGTGTATTTACCCTCATAGTGTCATACAGAGTACTTTCATTGCCCTAAAACTCCTGTGCTTAGCCTATTCATCCCTCTCCTTTGCCCCCAACCCCTGGCAACTACTATATTTTTACTGTCTTCATAGTTTTGCCTTTTCCAGAATGTCATATTAGTAGTAGGAATCATACAGCATATAGCCTTTTCACATTGGCTTCTTTCATTTAGCAATATGTATGTTTCCTCCATGTCTTTTCATGGCTTGATAACTCATTAGTGATAAATAATATTAAATAAAATTACATTGTCTGGATGTACCAGTTTATCCATTCACCCACTGAAGGATACCTCTGTTGCTTCCCACTGTGGGGAATTATGAACAAAACTGCCAGAAACAGGGGTTTGACTGGACCTCAATTTTCAACTTCTTTAGGTAAATACCAAGGAGTGTGATTGCTGGATTATACAATCCAAGATTATGTTGTTTTGTAAGACGCTGGCTGCCAAACTGTCTTCCAAAATGTCTACCATTTTGCATTCCTACCAGCAGTAAGACTTCCTGTTGTATTACATCCTCACCAGCATCTGATGCTGTTGGTGTTCTGGATTTTTTGGGTCATTCTAATAGATGCGTAGTGGTATCTTGTTTTAATTTGCATTCCCTGGTGACACACGATGTGAGCATCTTTTCATGTTTATTCACCTTGTGTATATTTTCCCTTTGGTAAAGCTCTCTTTGGCCCGTTTGTTAATCGGTTGTTCATTTTTTTATTGCTGAGTTTTAAGAGTTCTTTGTATATTTTAGATAATACTCCTTTATCAGATGTGCCTTTTGCAAATATTTTCTCCCAGGGTGTGGCTTGCCTCCTCATTCTCTTGACATTATCTTTCACAAAGTAGAAGTTTTAAATTTTAAATGAGTCCAGGTTATTATTTCTTTCATGGATTATTCCTTTACTGTTTTCTCAAGAGTCATTACCATATCCAAGGTCATCTAAATTTTCTCCTATGCTACCTTCTAGAAGTTTTCTATTTTACATTTAGGTCTGTGATGCATTTTGAATTAATTTTTGTAAAGGTTTAAGGTCTGTGTCTACGTGTTTTTTGGGTTTTTTTGCATGTGAATATCCAGTTGTTTCAGCACTATTTGTTGAAAAGACTATCTTTTCCATTGCATTACCTTTGCTCCTTTGCTAAAGATCAGTTGACTTTATTTATATGGGTCTATTTCTGCGTTCTATTTCTGGGTTCTCTATTGTTTTATTGATCTATTCTTTCTCGAATACCACATTGTATTTATTACTGTTAAGTCTTGAAGCCACGTGGTATCAGTCCTTCAGTTTTCTTCTTTTCCTTCAATATTGTGTTGATCATTCTGGGTCTTTTGCCTCTCCAAATTAACTTTAGAATCATTTTGTCAATATCAATGAAATAGCTTACTGGAATTTTTATTGGGATTGCATTGCATCTATAGATCAATTTGGTAAGAACTGACATCTTGACAATATTGTCTTCCTCTCCATGAACATGGAACACCTATTTATTCTTGGATTTTGTTCATCAGAGTTTCATAGTTTTCCTCATATAGTTCTTACATGTATTTTGTTAGATTTATACCTAATTATTTCAATTTTGGGGTGGTACTGTAAATGGTACTGTAGTTTTAATTTCAAATTCCACTTGTTAATTGCTCGTATATAGGAGTGTTGGCCTTTGTATTATTAACCTTGTATCGTGCAACCTTGCTATAATTGCTTATTAGTTCCAGGAGGGTTTCTGGGGTCAATTCTTTAAGATTTTCTACACAATCATGCCATCTGTGAACAAAACCAGTTTTGTTTCTTCCTTCTCAATCTGTATATTTTTATTTCCTTTTTTTGTGTTATTGCCTTAGCCAGGACTTTGAGGATGATGGTGAAAAGGAATGGTGAGACATTCTTTTCTTGTTCTTGATCTTAGTGGGAAAGCTCCTAGTTTATCTAGTACAATGTTAGCTCTAAGGGTCTTTGTAGTTTTTTTTTTAATCAAGCTGAGGAAGTTCCCCTCTATTCTTAGCTTATTGAGAGTTTTTATCATGGATAAGTGTTAGATTTTATCAAATGCGTTTTCTGCATATGATCATGTGATTTTTCTCAATTACCCTGTCAATGTAATGGATTACATTAATTGATTTTTGAATTCTGAACCAGTCTTTCATAATTGGGATAAATCCCACTTGGTCATGGTGTATAATTCTTTTATACATTGTTGGATTTGATTTGCTAATATTCTGTTGAAGATTTTTGCATGTGTGTTCATGAGAGATCTATAATTTTCTTGTATTTGGTTTTGGTATTAGGGTAATGCTATCCTCATAGGATAGGGAGGATAGTTAGAAAGTACTTCCTTTGAAGAGAATTGGTACAATTTCTTCCTTAAATGTTTGGTACAATTCATCAGTGAATCCACCTGGATACTGTTTCGGAAGGTTATTGTTAGTGATTCAATTTCTTTGATATAGGCCTATGCCAATTATTTTTTACTGTATAAACTATTAACAGACAATGCCCACAAATTTCTTCTTGGACACACCCATGGTGTGGCCATGGTGACCTGTGGTCTTGGTGTGCTGGCTTCAGATACAGAGTCCCCAGAAGTAGACCAGCCATCTGTGGGCCCAAATCTTCTATTTTTCTCTTGTTAAGAAATTGCTCCATTTCATCTAGGTTATCAAATGTGTGGGCATAAAGTCGTTCATACTATTCTTTGATTATCCTTTTTAATGCCCATGGGTCTGAGATTATGTTCCTTGTTCTATTTATAATATTAGTAATTTGTGTCCCATCTCTTTTTTAAGTTAGCCTTGCTAGCAGCTCATCAATTTTATTGAACTTTTCAAAGAGCCAGCTTTTCTTTTGCTGTTCTCTATTGATTTCCTGTTTTCAATTTCATTGGTTTCTGCCCTAATTTTTATTATTTCCTTTTCTCTTACTTTGGATATACCTTGCTCTCCTTTTCCTAATTTTCTAAGGTGGAAGCTTAGGAAATTGATTTTAGACCTTTCTTCTTTTCTAATATTCACATTCAATGCTATAAATTTCCCTCTAAGCACTGTTTCCATTGCATCTCACAATTTTCGTTTCAAAATATTTTAAAATTTCTCTTGAGATTTTCACAATGACCTGTTATTTAGAAGTGTGTTGTTTAATCTCCAATTACTTGGGGATTTTTCCAGTTGTTACTGATTTCTACTTTAATTCCATTGTGGTAATGAGAGCAGGCATTGTATTTTTGTTTAAATTTTAGTTTAGTTTAGTTTTACGGCCCAGAATGTTATCTAGGTGAACCTGAGAAAAATGTGTATTCTGCTGTTGGTGGTGAAGCAATCTATAGCTGTCCATTATATCCAGTTGATTGTTGGTGGTGCTGAGTTCAGCTATGTCCTTACTGATCTTCTGCCTGTTGGATCTGTTCACTTCTGAGAGGGGAGTTGAAGTTTCTATCCAAGCTAGTGGATTTATCTATTTCTTCTTGCAGTTCTATCAGTTTTTGCTACACATATTTTGACGCTCTGTTGTTAGGTGCATAAGGATTCTTATATCTTCTTGAAGATCCCTTTATCATTATGCCTCTTTTTATTAACCCTGGTAATTTTCCTTGCTCTGAAGTCTACTCTGAAATTAATAAGAGTACAGTGTCCTCTACATACAAACAAGTTCTGTTCCGAGAGCACATCTGTAAGTCGTTTTTCACAAGTCCAACAAAGTTAACCTAGGTACCCAACTAACACAATAGGCTGCAGTGTACCAGCTGTATCACTGCTGCTTTTACGCTTGCTTCCAGACACCATGGGCTTGATATAAAGATACTGTGCTCTATACAGTAAAGTATACAGAAGCACAACCACTTGTAGAGGATGCACACACATGACGATGTACACTAGACACATGAACTAACGTGACTGGACATGCGAATGCACATTTGCATCTGCATCAAGTTCATAACTTGAAAGTTCGTATGTAGGGGACTTATTGTACTCCTGCTTTCTTTTCATTAGTATCGTTAGCATGGTATATCTTTCTTCATCCATTTACTTTTAGTCTGTATGTGTCTTGTCTACAATAAACCCACTTTATTTTTTTGATTCACTTTGATAATCTCCTTTATTTATACCATTGACATTCAAAGTGATTATTGATATAGTTAGATTAATATCTACCATGTTTGTTCTATTTTTGTTCTACTTGTTTTGTTCCTTATTTTTGTTCTTTCTCCTTTTTGTGGTTTTGAGCATATTTCCATTTTCTTAGCATATCAGTTATACTTTTTTACTTTCTTTAAGTGGTTATCCTAGAGTTTGCAATATACAGCTAATCCAAATCCACTTTAAAATGCTACTACACTGCTTCACCAGTAGTGTCCTTTTTAATAATAGTTCCTCCCTAGCATCCCTTGTATCATTGCTATCATTCATTTACATATAAGAATATACAAATATACACATATATGACATACGTAAGCATACGTAATCAAACACACTGTTAACGTTTTGTTCAAAATAATTGTTAGGTCAATTAAGAATAAAAAATTTTACCTTCACTAATCTTTCTTTGATGCTCTTCCTTTATGTAGATATTTTATAATCTGTATTATTTTCCTTTTCTCTCAAGAGCTTATCTTGCAGGACAGGTGTACTAGCAACGAATTCCTTCAATTCTGAGTCTTCACTGTTTTTTTTTTTTGTTTGTTTTTTTGCTGTACCCGGGCCTCTCACTGTTGTGGCCTCTCCCATTGCAGAGCACAGGCTCCGGATGCACAGCCTCAGCGGCCATGGCTCACGGGCCTAGCTGCTTTGCGGCCTGTGGGATCTTCCCGGACCGGGGCACAAACCCGCTTCCCCTGCATCAGCAGGCAGACTCTCAACCACTGCGCCACCAAGGAAGTCCCACTGTTCACTTTTGAAGGATAATTTCGCAAGGCACAGAAATTCTAAGTTGGTGGGTTTTTTTCTCTCAACACACACCACTCTTCCTTCATGGTTTCTGAGAAGTCAAATATAATTCTTATCTTTGCTCCTCTATAGGTAAAATGCGTTTTTCCTCTGGCTTCTTCCAGGATTTTTAATCTTCAATTATTTGTAGTTTGAAAATGACATGCCTTGTGGTTTTGGGGCATTTACCCTGTTTGGTGTTCTGAGTTTTTTGGATCTGTGCTTTGGCATCCAGTCTGTTCAGGCTGCTCTAACATAGTATCATAAACTGGATTGGCTTATAAACAGAAATTTCTTAGTTCTGGAGACTGGAAAATCCAAGATCAAGACACTGGCAGATTCAGCATCTGGTGAAGATCCATCTCCTGATTCACTGTTGTGCTTGCATGGTGGAAGGAGCAAGGGAGCTCTCTGGTGTCTAATCCCATTTATGAGGGTCCCATCATCATGATCTAATTACCTCCCAAAGGCCAAAGCTCCAAATAACATGACATTAGAGATGAAGTTTCAACATATTATTCTGAGGGCAACACAGTCTGCAATAGACATTAACTTGGGTAAATTCTCAATCATTATTGTTTAAAATATTTCTTCTGTTCGTCTTCTTTTAGTATTACCATTATATATGAGCTATACCTTTTGCAGTTGTCTTAGTTCTTGGGTTTTTGGTGTTTTTCTTTCAGTTTTGGCAGTTTCTATTGAGAATTCCTTAAGCTCAGCAATTCCTTTCTTAGCTATGTCCTGTTTTATTATCTGGTAAAGGCATTTTATTTCTGCAGTGTTTTTGATGTCTAGCATTTCTTTTTGATTTCTTCTTAGTTTGCATCTCTTTGCTTGCACTGCCCATCTGTTCCTGCATGCTATTTCATCCATTACAGCCCTTTGCATATTAAACAGTGGTTTTAATTAAGTTCCCAGTCTGTTAATTCCAACATCCCTGCCATATCTAAGTCTGGTTCTAATGCCTACTGTCTCTTCGAACTGTGGCTTTTGCCTTTTAATACGCCTTGTATTTTTCCCCCCCGTTAGCTGGACATAATGTACTGGCTATAAGGAATTGCCGTAAGCCTTTAGAAATGTGGTGGTAAGGTATGGGTAGAGGGGAAACCATCTATACTCCTGTGATTAGTGTCAGTCTTCTAGTGTGTCTGTGCCTCTGCCCTGTAAACTTCACAAGTGCTTCTGAGCCCCCTGCCCCGACACACCACCACCATTCCTGGCCTCTTATGTGGGACAAGATAGCTAGAGCAAGCTGGAGTTGGGTATTTCCCTTTTCCACGTCAGCTAGGCTCTGATAAAATCCCAGCATGTTGGGCTCTGGTTAAATAGTTTCTCCTGGGGCCAGATCTTTAAGAGGTACAGAATGCTCTGGTGAATGGTTTTTGCAGAGATTTCTGCTTGTGGGTTTCAACTCCACTAAGCTGAGATTCCAATGTATTTGCCCATCTCTTCAATTTGGGGGGCAGCAGTTTGCCCTATGACCTTACCTCTCTTACAGATGGAAAAAGAGCTGTTGACTTTTTGTTGTTGTTCAGCTTTTACTTGTTAGGATGGAGTGGTGACTTCCAGTTTCCTTACATGCAGAACTAGAAATCAGAAGTAATTTGACAACCTTTAAATTCAAATAGCACCTTTAGACTGGAGAGAATTATCATGATATACAATTATCAGATAATTTGCTTTATATTGCCTAATGGGACAATCTTTTTGCCTGGGAAAGAAGAGAGATACAGTATGTGTCTTATCAATCAGATAATTTTTAGCTTTAAATAAACTATATAGCCATTACATTGAAAAAATAATATCAACTTAACCTTAAGGAGACTCAGCTTTTAATAGCTTCAGGAAATTCATTTAAAAATATTTTAAAGGTCAAAAAATTTTAAGCTGCTTACATTTTAAACTATGTTTTGAAAAAACTGTAATTATAAAGGTCAAGCAGGCAATAAGCAAGAATCAGCATTAGGGAATTGGTCCCAAGCCTAAAAAGTACCATAATAGATACTCAGTTCCAAGTCTTGTCTCCATCTTGCCTCCTCCTTGCTCCTCTCCTCTTCACAAGTGGCTTATTGTTGGAATTTCTACTCGTTTACTAAAGCTGAGGAAGCTCCTGCTTCTAGTATCCAAAAGGAAAGTTGCAAGATGAGGTTGGAGAGACCTGGTGGGTTGAGGGGTTAGTGAAGGTCCTTGCAGGTCACTAAAAAAGAAAATTTGGATTTATATCTAAATGCAAGAGGAAACCATTGAAGGATTTTAAAACAAAGGGATGATGTGATCTGATATACCTCTTAAGACATTGACCGCTTAATGAAGAATGGATTAGAGGGAATACAAATTGAGACTAGAGATGGCTACCAATTAAGCATCACAAAATGACAAGGAGTTACTTATCAGTCAAGATTCTTGATTATAAATAAAAAATGCCAGCTGACTTAAGCAGATACAGGAAATTTTTGGTGTCTTTTTAAGTTTGCAGACTGCAAGAGGAAAGGAGAGTCAGGCTTGGAAGGAAGTTTTAGCCACACCATGAAGTCAGTCCAGTGAGGTCATCACCACTGCCAAACTGTGGACACCAGCCTGTCCCACTGCTGCCACTGACACCAGATAAGGAATCTGCTGGCTAGAGATATAACCACCTCCCTATCCCCTAGTTCCACTCCCTCTCACATATTGCTGACATCTTTAAGGCACTTACTATACACTCTACTCACTTGAATAATTTTCTACTATCCCTACTTCTTGGGTTTAAGGTTTAAAGTTTGCATACACCTGACTGACCGTGCCTAGTTCACAGGCATATGCTGTAGATGCAAAGAATGGGTAAACAAGCATCTGGGATTTGGAGCATCTATGGTGTTAGGTGGGCTCTGCCTCTCAGCAGGACTCAGCTTGGGGAATATCCCAATGGCGGGTCTGCATGCTGGGAAGCTGAGAAAATGACACCTATCTAATACCAGCTTGGAAAACTTGCTTTTGCCTATGAGAAAAGATGTAATGTTATTACAAGCAGAGGCTTGAAAATGTACTTGGATGATTGAACGTCATGATCTTGTGTTTCCACATCACAGTGAGAAATGTGCTGGTTTGCTCACTCTTCCAAGGAGGCTGAGCCATGTGGAACAAATGCACACACCTGCAGTCTATCAGTCAACCCCAGCTGTCCTACAGATGAGAGCCTGGATGAGATCAGCAGTGGAAGTACCTGTTGTGTGCCTGAGTTTTAATGACTGATTATGCAGCAACAGTTGATCAGATACACTCGGAAAGTATTCTGAGATCCCCCCAAAAGTGACAAAAAAGGTTGCCAATTAAATGTAAGAAAGCTTTAATTATGGGAACAAAATGTTCCAGTGTGAACAGTAAGTCTTAAAGGGACCTGTTTGTACCAAATTCTACTGTGAGGAAGTGACCATTTACACCTTCCATACGCATGGTCTTCAATTCTTATGCTTATACACTGTTTTATGGCTTACAAAAACCCTTTTTGTAAACCAGTTAACTACCATCATAGCACACTAACAGATTACTACTTGCTTTCTTATCTCAGAAGAGGAAAGGAGTCTCACCACTCTTCAGCCTATCTCTACCTGTCCAGTAAGTTTGGCAAATTTAGGCCTACAAATAATGCCTACACTCCATTACCAGTATTTTTAATCATCTGGTTACCCAGGTTAGAGGCAGAATGACATCATGATTAAGAGTACAGAGTATGGATTGAGACTGGTCAAGTTCAGATCCCAGCATTGCTGTTTTAACAGCTGTTTGACCTAAGGTAAATTACTACACCATTTTGATTGATGCAGACTGAACATATTAATATATGGGAAGTGCTTTACAAAGTACCTGGGACACAGTATACTGTATTTAAGTAATAATACAAAGGTCAGCAGGCTAACAAACTTTAATTACCTGCCTATAGCAATTTCGCTAGAAATGACCATGAAAATAAACTAAGAAGAATGTGCATTTCAGGTAACTTCAGGGCAAGTGTGGAGACTAGAGTTATTTTAATATAACACCATCTGCAAGTGGAGATGATCACTCCAATACCTAGTTACTCACTTCGATTTATCTGCCAGGAATACACAATTTATCTATTTAGAACACCAATAACAACAAAAAAGAATACAACTGAGTCCAAAAGAACTCGAACTCTTAATTATATATGTAGCAAGGTTAAAACAAAATCTTTATAAACTGAGTTGTACCAGCCTTTTACTCTTTTCATTTGCGTTTATTTAAACACAGTTCTCAAAACATTTGAGTGAAATTGGGCCTCCTTTGGTAAGCAAAGGACCTGAAAATAATATTTAAAAAATGAACAGGCAAAGTCTTCAGTTCATCCACAACAGGTGTAGTGTTCCCTTCTCTCTTTCTCAAACCCTAAAGCACCCAGTTTTTCCATATAATGTAAAAGCTAGAAGAACAAGAGTACATTTGTGGTGGAATGTATTGTCACTTGCTGATAACTAGTTGAAATACCATTATCCCCTTGTAACAGCTTTAAGAAATAGCCTTTTAAAGGCATTCATTGTGTAACTCTTATCTTATTCCCTGCTATATATATAACACAGATTATATAAACGCCGACAAATTCACATTTATATTAAGCATTAGCTGTATTGAAAGATCTTTAGGCCTAATACTAGCAGTATAGAGTTACAGAGCATAATTTTTATCACTTAATTGCAGGTATATTAAGTATGGTTATGTTTTATGGACTGGAGGAAAACGGGCATTTTTGATTTGAATTTACAACTGACAGTCTATTCTGAACAGTTCTGCTAACCATTGATATGTTAGAAAGAAAAGTAAAAACCAAACTTTATTGTTGCTTTTTGCCATTTGGTAGCTCATTTTACACACAGGCTTCGATCTTCAGAATACCCTGGATTCAGTAGAAAAACCATTTAAATGAAGTTTTGTACAATAGAAACTTCTCAGCAGTCAAAATTTAGACTGTAAAAAAATACATGCAAAACATACTTTTCTGAAAACACTTAACTTTGAACAAAGCACCGAACTACACAAATGCAGAATGAAAACAGCATTTCAACTCCACCAAAAGTAGTCATCATAAAAGGTGTAAAAGTCACCTAACTTCACTAGGCACTGTTCACTTTTTAAACAGGAGACAATAAAAAATATTGTCCACAAACAATATCCCAACTCTAGGGTAGGTTTCAGAAAGTCTTCAACTTCATGCTTTAATAGCGACCTAGGAAGAAAAGAAATAAATATTCTTCAATACTCAAGTGTGTACTTTTAATGTTGAGCATTTTAAACTACTCTGCCATCAGGAAATTCCTATGTACCAGATTCTCTCCTGTGAAAATAGAGGAAAACCTTCACATAAAGATTTCACTAAGACGACCAATGTTAAACAGAAATAGCTGGGAGTATATAGCTGAAAGCTAAGGTTTTAAGTCACTCAAATGTTTCCAAGCTGTACAAACATTAACAAGGACTCCTAAAAAGAAAAGCTACAAATGATGACAGAACATAAGCAACAACAGTAAGATCCAAGGGTTGTTTTCCTATACTTCCTTAAACCAAAAGTTGGAGAGAAATACAGATAAAACTAATTGAATTAACCCATTATCTGCTGTTTGGTAAGTCACAGCAAGCCATGCTATTACAACATATAAACAATCATGTAAGTCAATAAAAACTTACGAGGTGAGTATGATCGAGATCTGGAACGTGATCTGTATCCTCCACGACTATAGTAGGGAGAAGGTGACCGTCTTCTGTAAACAAATGTCAACACCATCTAAGACTACCGAGATTATATATGATCCCTTTGTCACTTTCCAAAACTAAAAGACCCTCACTGACCTTGAAAAATATTGCATTAGTCACAGGATTTCAAGGTCTGTTTTAGTCCTGAGAATGAAGCACACTATCAGGCCCAGTACCAAATAACCCCTCAAACTATCAGAGGTTGAATACTCCTTGCTATATTTGATCCACTGATCATCTGCTAATTAACATTACACTTAACAGAATTTAAAATGGCTTAGAGAAGGAGAAAAAAAAAACTTTACCACTAATTATACCCTATGAGCACCCAAAACAAAATTTCATTCATAGTGCTTCAAAGTGATTTAGTTCTGTGTAAGAAAGATCAACTTGAATACTCACTTACTATTCTGAAATACTTATAAAAAGCTAATAAAACTATCAGGAATAATACTTAGTTTTGCCATATCTCATGTTAAGGTACAAAATGGTACCACTGAGTAAATGACCTAGTGTAAGCGCAATTAATTTCTATGAACACACAAATTAAGCCATGTACACATTGTCATTTGGCTTCAGTTACAGTATATTCATAAACTTCATGCAATCCAATTCTGTGTAATGCCAACTATAATTTACCAAAATACTAATAACGAAGATGTCTTTATGTGAGCCATTCTACTATTGTACAGATTTTAAATCTTCTCCTGGCATACCTGTATATCTGATCCCTGTCTTGAGCAGCTCTCCATCCTCCTCCTCCTCCACCTCCTCCTCTGTGAAGGCAGAAAAGCAACATATATTCATTTAAAAATTTTTTGAAAGTACACACAATTCATGCAATAAAATTAAAACTCGCAGAAGTGAAAGCTAGCTGCTTTTGCCACCTCTTTACAAATTGGCATAGAGCTCTCCCTGGTGGTTAAAATGAATATCATTAAAAGTAAATGCTCATGAATTAAAATATTAAGACCCTAATCTTTGCAGTTTCCAAAAATCAATCCCTTAAGTGTCACTCAGTACAGAAATGCCAGTTTTAAGAAAGTTTCTTTTTGTCAGTATTAAATGTCAGGACTGTCAACTTCTTAAAACATTACTGAATAGTGTGCAAAAGACGACATCCACACCTCAACACCACACTAAAATAAGGTGTCAAGGATTAACTGTTGTGGTCACTACTTTACACAATTTACACTTTGACAAGCAAGGAAGGGTCTGAATTACCTGCTGTTGCTAATAAAATAGAGAACTTTACTTCATTTTTGCCTTTCAAAGTATTCCCAGTGTCATGAACATTTCCCTGCCAAACCCCAAAATATATATCAATATTTTTGGTAATAAACTTCTTACCATTGTTTCACTAATTATTGTCCTTAAATAATTACTTCTTTGATTCTTCCAAGAATCAATTTCCCCTGCCCTTCAGTGCACGATTCCTTAGATACGAAAAATTGCTTTATAAAGCAATGACATTCAAAACACAGCTTATGAAACTCACTTTAAAAACAAAAAAGGGGGAAAAAACTGAAGTATGGTCTATAATTGTTTTCACTGTCATGTTCTGAAACCAAGGATTTCAGTTGGTTTACAACTTGGTGTTTAAAAAATATACATACAAAGATAAATTAAAAAGACACATAATCATAAAATCTAGTTTAGGGGCTTCCCCGGCAGTCGGTGGTTAAGACTCCGTGCTGCCAATGCAAGGGACTCAGGTTCGATCCCTGGTGAGGGAACTAAGATGCCGCATGGTGTGGCCAAAACAAACTAGTGTAAACTCTGGGCCTGGATCTTAGTATTAAAGGTAATGACTTGTAACAAAGACTAAAACTCAGGTATGTATAGTGCTGCCTTAAATTATGTTGCAACTGATTCAGGAGAAGACCTGGCGTGACCTTCAACTTTTTGGCAACTTAAACTTAGTATTATGCTTAACTTACCTGTATGACCTGCTGTAATAGTCCCGATCATCATAGCCTCGATCATAACCCCTGTCGTAGTAATCTCGACGGCGTGAGCTGCCACTATGAACAACAGTAAGTAAGATTTGTACGAACTTAAAAAATCTTACCTATAATAACGGTTAAGTTTACAGCATGGGAAAAATGGTCTGGTGAAAATCAATTACCCAGCAAAGCCAAATCTATGGCATTTATTTACGATAAAAATGGGATGTGATCTATTAAATGATACCAATCAAAATGTGTGGTACCGACAGAATGTTTCCACTGAATATACTGTATTGACTTTGAGTTTTAGCCAGTTTGAAATGCCAGATCCCCCCCACCCCTAACTACGTGTAGTTCTTGGAGGAACTGAACAAACTGAACTGTCAGTATTTTTAACAACCTTGAAAATAAACTTACTAGGTAGGTCTCCCCATGTAAATTCCTGGTGTTGGGGTATGTGGTCTCTTTGTTATAGAGAAATCAACTCTGATCCTACGTCCATCAAGCTCCATTCCATTGGCACGCTCTTTCGCCTTCAAAAGATATGTAAGTTGTTATATACACCCTGGACAAAGCCCCAAATTATCCAACAGCTATAAACAGGGTCCAACTGGATGTTTCAGCTAGGCCAGAACATTATGCCTGACAGCTTATTAATAGGCTTTTCCGCCTATTAAATCTTTATTTATAAAAGCTAGCCCAGAAAAGCTTACCCAAAAAAACCACAAAAGCCAATTTAACTCATGAAATATTTTATCTAACACAGTGCTTGTAGCTCTAAAGCAGTACATAGCTGTCAACCTATGACCCATGAGCTAAGAATTTAAATGGGTGAGGGGAAAGAAAATCAATAGTATTTCATCATAAATGGAATTCAAAATCAGTGACCATAAATGTTTTACCGAAAGATAGCTCCACTCATTAATTTGCATATTATATGGCTACTTTTACATTACTTTGACAGGGTTGAAAAGGTGTCATTAAGATCTTATGGTGGGCTTCCCTGGTGGCGCAGTGGTTGAGAGTCTGCCTGCCGATGCAGGGCACACGGGTTCGTGCCCCGGTCTGGGAAGATCCCACATGCCGCAGAGCGGCTGGACCCGTGAGCCACGGCCGCTGAGCCTGCGTGTCCGGAGCCTGTGCTCCGCAATGGGAGAGGCCACGACAGTGAGAGGCCCGCGTACCATCTTATGGTGCACAAAGCCCAAAATATTTACTGTCTAATCCTTTACAGAAGTTTATGGCTCCCTGCTATGGAAGAAAAAGGTTGGGATGAAGAAAGCTTGAATTACATATAGTTCTTTTATCTAGAACACAGACTAAATAAAACAGTATGTACTTAAGGAAAAAATATCCCAAAGACATAGCAGTTTGTTCACAATTTAAAGAAACACCCCTCCACCTAAATAGAATTTAAACGTCTAATTCCAAGTATGCTATTTTCTAGTTTGATCGTTTCTGCCTCAAGACGGTTTCTGGCACTACTGATTCAGATACAAAATATGCTATCTTTCAGAAAGTGAACTCTGGTCCTGTAGCAAAAAAAGAAAGAAAAAAAAAATTTAGGGAAACCAGGAAGCCTATACGGTTCAATTATTACCAAAATGAAGTGAATGAGATCTTAAAGAATCTATTAAATCTCTTAAATTATAATTACTTGCATTCAGCTTTCAATTCTTCCTTTAGTAGATCAGCTTTTTATTTTAAAATCTATGGTTTTTAAAAATTAGTATAATCTTGACAAAGTTATATATACATATAAAAGAAAATGTATAACCATATAATCTCATTTAGAACTCAGTTACTCATCTCAACATTGACCTCAGATGGCTTGTCATTTAAGTTTCTCAACTTTTCCTTATACTGTATGTATCTAAAGTCCAGATTTCTTAAATGTGGCCTAGATTCTCACACTGAATTTTTACTTTAGTCTACATAATAAAAAAAATTTAATTTGGCAGTCCAGTGGTTAGGACTCAGTGCTTTCACTGCCATGGCCTGGGTTCAATCCCTGGTCGGGGAACTAAGATCCCGTAAGCCATGCAGCACAGCCCCCCAAAAAATTACTTCCTATGTTTTGCCTCAAGTCAACTTAACTCTAAATATAAAATCACTTGCTAGTATACATTCAAAACCAGTTCCTTTCTCCTGAGTCAGAGTCATAGCTTTATCACTTTTTAATGTTCTTCTCCATTTTAGAAAGTAATTTGGGGGGGACTTTGCTGGTGGCGCAGTGGTTTAGAATCCCCCTGCCAATGCAGGGGACACGGGTTTGATCCCTGGTCCAGGAAGATCTCACATGCCACGGAGCAACTAGCCCATGCGCCACAACTACTGAAGCCCGCGCACCTAGAGCCCGTGCTCTGCCAACAAGAGAAGCCACTGCGATGAGAAGCCTGTACACCACAACAAAGAGTAGCCCCTGCTCGACTCAACTAGAGAAAGCCTGTGCCTAGCAACAAAGACCCAATGCAGCCAAAATTTTTTTTAAAAAAAGGAATTTGGGGGCTTCCCTTGGTGGTGCAGTGGTTAATAATCTGCCTGCCTATACAGGGGACACGGGTTCAAGCCCTGGTCCACGAAGATCGCACATGCTGCACAGTAACTAAGCCTGTGCGCCACAACTACTGAAGTCCACATGCCTAGAGCCCATGGCAACAAGAGAAGCCACCGGGATGAGAAGCCTGCACACCACAACGAAGAGTAGCCCCCGCATGCCACAACTAGAGAAAGCCCGCACACAGCAACGAAGACCCAACGCAGCCAAAAATAAATAAAATTTAAAAAGTAATTTGATATAAACAGTGATTAAATATTCCAAATGAGTATTAATATTCTTATACTTTAGAAATATCTGTATCTAGACACATACCACACCTGGAAACAGTTGACTATGTTGGGATTTACTTCAAATGTGGTAGAGAGGACTGAGTTGGAATATAGAACCAAACTGTCATACTTTTCTGTTACTGTACAAATATTTGAAAATGTCCACATTAGGTTTTTTAAAAAATTCAATATTGATCAGTGTATGTTCCCAGATGAATGCATTTCCTTTAGCTCAAGCTATATATAGTTACTAAAGCAAAAACTGTCCTTATCCCAGTAAAAATAGTTAAAAATAGGACTGGTATTTTTACAAACATACAAGACTTTTACTTACTTCCTTGGCATCATCTACATTTTCAAAATATACAAAGGCAAATCCTCTTGAACGTCTAGACTGCTGGTCATATACAATAGACACATCAGCAATTGGGCCATATTTAGAGAACACTTCTCTTAGATCTCTTTCTGTAGTGTATAAGCTCAATCCAAATACTCCAAGACAACAGTTGGGATCAGGATTTGCCTAGAAATAGAAAAATGGATTTTCAACTTTAAAACGTGTCATAAATCAAAGTTAAAAAAAAAAGAAACTATGCATAAATTAGCCAAAAATGTCACACTAACCCTAAAAGATAATAAACAACGAAATAAAATGCTATTCTAAAATTAATATTACAGCAACACCATAAGCATGTTTAAGAACATGTAAAAAAGACCGCAAAAGGGGTAAGTTCAACTTAGTAAGTGGACGGGAAACAGCAGCTCATACTAGTGAAAAGCACATGACATTTTTTTGGGGGGGAGATTGGAGGGCAATTTGCCCAAAGGATTCACCTTCTAGGGCTTTATTCTAAGAAATGGCCACATACTCAACAATATGCACACATATTGATAATCAGAATAGCACTGTCTCTATAAGCCAGAGGGGGGGAAAACAGCATACTGTTAAAATGTTATGATATACCACTCACGCAATAGGAGGCTCTAAATTGCCAAAAAGATATAGAAGAGCATGTTCAGCCCGATTTTATTTCTATAGAAACATTGTATACATTAAGTTTATATATATATACACACATATACACACACACATAAATGTAACCAAAGATGAGTACCAAACTGTATTTAACAGGTATTAATAAGTAGCTTGCAATTATTACCGTAAGGAAAATAATGAACCAAATGTCGCTGACACTCCAGTAGCCGTAATGAATTTGCCTAAAGGTTTCATTTACGTCATACATACATTTACTGCAGTCAAATTCCATCGCACTTTCAAAAACAAACACTCCCTTTACATCTACTTGCATTACATTATACAATGAAACCACAATATGAACACACTAAATGCCATCTCATTTGGAACTTCTTGTGGAAGATAAAAAAGCTTTAATACCTGAAAGAAACTTGCTTAAAAGTAAATGGGAGGGCTTCCCTGGTGGCGCAGTAGTTAAGAAGCCACCTGCCAATGCAGGGGACACGGGTTCGAGCCCTAGTCTGGGAAGATCCCACATGCCGCGGAGCAACTAGGCCCCTGAGCCACAACTACTGAGCCTGCGCGTCTGGAGCCTGTGCCCCGTAACGAGAGGCTTGCAACAGTGAAAGGCCCGCGCACCACCATGAAGAGTGGCCCCCACTTACCGCAACTAGAGAAAGCCCTCGCACAGAAACAAAGACCCAACACAGCCAAGAATTTAAAAAAAAAAAAAAAAAGTAAATGAGAAAATCAGGACAGCATTCTGTAAAGTGTATTAAAACAAACCCAGAAAACGTAAATTAACATTAGTATGAAACATACAGACCTATGATCTAGTGTACTAATAGTAATAATAGTAATGTATAATGGAGATTTTTTTTAATCTGATGTGCTGTTAATATGACAATACCTTGTTAATGTGACAATATCTTAAATGTGATCAACAGCACAAATATAGACAATTACATGGGTGGTATCTTTTAAAAAGAGACAATCTCGAAACACTAAAAAGGCACTACAGGTAACTCATGCTAAAGCTCCACTGTCAAATAATATCAGTTCTAACATCAAACAAAAGAAAAAAAGGGAACATATTATGTATTATTATAAAGCGGCTTTAAACAGTCCACTGCTTTAAAAACATTTTTTTCATCTTACCCGATTCCCAACATGACGCCTGCGAGTAGACATGGGAGAATGACTGTGGCTATGCCGTCTTCGATAATCTCTACTGTAAGATCTGCTACGGGATCTTCTATGGGAGCGGGACCGAGATCGTGACCTTGTATAATGCCTTCGAGAACTTCTTCTGGATCTAGACCTGAAAGACAAAGGCTTCAAGGTTATGACTAAATAACTAACAGTAAGATATGGCTTTCAATACTCTATTCTAGAGTTAAACTACAAAAGTTGGAACACACAATTCAGGCATATAGCAGGATCGATACTCTTCTTCTGTATATAGTTACTTCTACTCTGCTAGGAAGAGTTCCAAAAAACCACTACCAGCTAAAGTTCCCTTCCATCATATCTTAAAATAATTTAGAGATTAAACTTAACACAATTATCTTTCGAAAACCATAAAACATGCATTTCATACTAGCTTGATTTGCACCCACCTTTACCCCTCAGAATACCACCCTCTATTTTTCTGCTTCTTGCATTATGCCCACTATTCACTTAAGATAAAATCACCATCACAGTTTTCTCCAGCAGTATTTTAAAACCAGTTGCTCTTAACTACAGTGATTATATGAACTATCATTTAAACCAAGGAGGATATACATTGTAAGAGAGAAAGGGGGCGCTGTTAATTATGCCTGACAATCGGCATAAACTGGGGCTGACCTGGGCAAACCAAGATGTATAGCTTACTCTTGACGAACATTTAAAAAAAAAAAATAGCGCTGCATTAAGGTGTTTTTGTTTTATACATACATTTGTCATACTAGACTATACCTATTTATCAAGAATTGCAGTTACTGAAAGCCAATATTCTGCAGTCTATTTGCCATACTAATAAGCAGTTCACTTAAAACTCATAGTGAATCCTCACAATTCTGAAGAACTGGTACTATTACTAATTCGCCTTTTATAGATAAGGAAGCTAAGACTGAAAAAGGTTAAGTAATCTGCCCAAGCCAGAAAAAAATAGAGGTAAGATTTGAACCCTAACTCCAAAAACCCAGGCTCTTAACCACTTAGTCTTCTATCTCCCAGATCTTAACGACTAACTTCATTTCTAGTACCAATATTAAATAAGCCAACAAATGAACTGACCCTCTCTATCTTCCTAGTTTACAAAAGCACACACCAATTTGAAAGCTAAGAGTAACAAGAAAATCCCAAGACAGTCTTTCTTACCTAGATTCAGATCTGGACCTGGACTTTGATCTGGAACGCCTGGAATCTTCCTTGGAGCGAGACCTTGCAGGGGTATGCCTTGCAGATTTCCCAGATCCATGAGCACTTCCACTTCTGGAAGCAGAACGGGATTCCTACACGTAGATGTCAAAAGTTTAATTTGTATACTTTCTGGGCAACTTTAAAAACAAATAAGCTGTGGTGAGATAAATGGTGAGGGAAAGCAATCCCCTTCCAAGATAAGAAAACATAGGTAAGGGCAGGAACTGAATATACCTGGTATAATAGTTACGTTGCTCCAATTGACATAAGCCAATTAACTTGAACTTCCACCTTTTTTTAGGGAGCAGGGGTAAGAGTTAACTGACCCCACTCTTCAGAAATGGGTGCCAAAGCCAAGCAGTTAAGGGAACTGCCCAAGGATTGTTTTGGGAATGTTACTCCATAAAGACTAGGGTGAGAAAGAACCTTATTAACTATGACACCTATACCTCACACCTATTTCAACCAAGTTGCCATCAACCAAAAAAACCCTATGAAATTAATTAAAACTTACTGTATATTCAAGTTTTATTTACTGCTGAGTGGGAAAAAAGACAAGGACGGTAACTGTTTCAAGTCCCAGAGAAAGGTAGAAACCTAGTGGAAAGCAAGGACCAGCTTGAAGGACACTAGATCTGTAGAGCCTGTCCACCTAACCATGGTAGGAAGCCCTTAAAAAGCTCAAAGCAACCAGATGGAGCTATAGCAGAGAGGCAGTGAATTAACTGCAGAGGTAAGAATTAAGAGGGTACCAGAGATCTTACTCAGCTAAGTGTAGATGAGCCAGTGCCAACTGATGGGGAACTGAGAATAAGCAGTTAGAAAAGTTACATAAAGGACATATTAAAACCAAAACAGTTTAGATCATGGGTTCCTTATCTAGGTTTAGGAAGGGAAGTTCAGGAAATCTAGGTATATACTGTATACTCAAGCTTTCCCCTATCATAACTGGAACTAGCTGGTAGGTAGGTAATACAAAAAAGATTTCTAAAAGAAACTAGCAAAGAAATGGGTAAACAGGATAACTAGTTCATCAGTGAACCAAAGGCATATAATTAGTGGAAAAAGCAAACATGTATAGAAAGAACTGGACCTAGGGAAAGGTTCTGCCAAGACACCAAAACAGAAATAGTGGAATGGACAAGAGAATCCACTCAGTCTGATAGCTAACCAAGGTATCATCAAACCAAGACAACCTTTATTCCAGGTTATCCATCTTCAGCAAATTAAAAGGCATTAGTCTAATGAACTTCCTGCCCAACACAGGATAAACAGCCAGACTCAAAAGGAATCAACATTACAGGTAAGTCACTGTAGGGGTAAGAATCAATGTTGAAGCTGCATAGAAGTTATCACAAGAGACCTCCCTGTGTGGTAGACCCTCAGAATAAATACACTGGCCATTCTTCAAAGGACAGAAGATACGAAATTCTTTTAAATCACAGCCCAAAACATTTTAGAATGTTCTGTGACTTAAGAACATAATGGAGAAAATTTGGAAGATCCTTCCTATGATGCAACACAGAAGAGACAAATTAAAGCTTAAAGTTTAGAACAGGGAACATAAGAGTTAACTCAGTGGGCAAAAGGAGTTCTGGTCTCTACACCCAAAACAACTCTAGAAACTTTACAGTAAGATTTCAGTCATTATGAAACATGGTGTAAAGTGACATGAAACATGACAGCCCCCTCTCCTTCCTGCCACAAGTTAGTAAAGAGATTCAAAGATGGTCCCTAATTATTAGTGAAAACAGCTGCTTTTACCATCAAGGAGTGGTTAGAAGTGGTTTGGGGACCCCAACCAACAATCCCTTGGCTTTCTCTGGCAAATATTCTGAAGAGACATTTTAAAGCACAATCCACCTCCTCCTCCTCGAACAAAGAAGTTCTCAAATTGGGGATGCACTTTCTGCCATCATTTCAACAGGCAAAAGCTAATCTAGAAGAGAAGGAAGAAACAGGGACCTAAAAGCTATTTACTAAATAACCTTTGTTTACTCCAATGATAGAAAGATTACTTCATAGAATGATTATGACTTTTAATGAAAACCAACGAAAACAATTTGCTCTGGCAGGAAGAGAATATGGGTGCCTCACAATAAGAGTTAAAAGATTACCAATAAAGTAACTGTAGTTAACAGAAATCAGTTTACGGATCTGAAAAAGGAAGGAAGAGTAGAAAAAGTCAAGATCCTCTTTTAAGCCTCTCGCTTCAGTAAACAGAAAAGCCTTATTCCAAGCTGAGATGCTTTACCAGTCTGTCCACCAAGAGGGAAAAGAAAGTACTTCTAGCCTCAGAATAAACCTTAATGAGGTTTTCCCATGAAATTCTAGCAGATCAAGGGTCAAAGATACAGTATTTGTGAAATTATCATAAGACTTTTCACTCAACCTCTACAACTAATTGGCTACATGCAGATGCATTTTGTGAGTAATCACTTCTCAGACCAGGAATAGGAGAAACCACCAGAATGCTAAGATTTTTTCCATTCTGTACTGACACTTGTTAGGCTAAAACAGAAAACAATGCCTCTAACCTCCTACCTTTCTTGTCAGGGGTAGTCTTAAAGTTAAACCTTTTTGCAGTTACATTGGCCATTAGCTGGTTTGTAACTATGTGCAAGGATATTTAGCCTGTCTAGAAGAAATGACACCTAAATTAGCCAAATCTAAAAGCATAAAGTTAGCTTTAAACCTTGGTCCATGGTCAAATCTGTAAAACCAGCTGGAAAAGCCCCTACACGCAAGGAAAATTCTAAGTCCACTTTCAGGGCTGTCAGAACAATAAATGTCAACACATTAAAATCCTACCAAAAGAAGCACTACTCTGAATATCAGTATCTCAAAGAAAAGGGTCATATACTTAAAGTTAGCATGAATAACAAAGCCAAAATTCCCTGAAAACTGCTCAGGGAATCAAGTTCTTATAGACTGGGTCTTAATCATATACTAATGTACAATCTATACGGAACACATCAGAGAAAAACAAACTCAGCCTTCCAACAAAATACCAACCAGTGTCTACCTATTCTGAGAATGGCAATAACTTAGAAAAACTTTCTGAAAGAAATGAAAGAAGTGGGAAAAACCATCCAATCACTAGGTTTCTCATACATTTTAAAAACTAGATGCACTAAATTACATTTTGAACAGTGGCTCTTAGAGGTATGCAGTAAACGTACCTAGCACTTAAAAACACATCCCTAACTAGCGCTTATTTTAGTAGGTCTGGAGTTGGGCGTATTTCTTAAAAACACCATAGGTGTTTATGATGCTTAGTTAAGTCTCACTAATTTAATCAATTTCAAGCTTTATACTTCTTACCTATCTGATTTTTTTCCCCCAACAAAGTCATTTTCCTGAAACCTTGTTTTTTGTCACCTTCTCTGCCCCCACCTGCCCCCTGGCATTAATCAGCCCTCCTGAGGACATGTACCTTACACCTACACCTGCCCCAGGATAAGAGGCCTGTCTCCCCTATAGTCTCCAGACAAGGGGTAGAGGGATGCACTCTCATACTCAAAGATGCTTTGGCCAGGGCAGGAGAGGAACCTGAATGGATGAGATGCTCCACTAGCATCAATGTTTATTTCTGCTTTACATCTTTCCAGCTTGTGCCATATAATCGAATTCCAAACTGCTTCTTCCCCTTAGATGACTAACAGGTCTTTTCTCTTTTGGACCCCAAGGACCTTTCAGATCTCCTGATAAAAGAATCCATGAGCTTAAATAGAAAAACATCCATTCACATCACTTGCCTCAGCTCTCTGCCTAAACTGTAATTTAGAATGCAAAATCAACATTACCAATTTAATGTTATTAGTTTACATGTGCCAAGTTTTACAAAGCAATAATCGGGACAAATACTGGAAACTATTGCCTATAAATGGAAGTTAAGTTTTTTCTGCTTGCAAGATACAGAAATATTACAAAAACCACAAATCTGACACTAACAGGCCCTAAAATCTCAGAAAATGGATTCCTCTAGAATGTCATTTAGACCACTTTTTCCAAAAGCTGTAAAGTCTGACAACTCTCAAAGTTTTTTAGGCTATCTTCATTTCGGGGACAAGTGATAGCCTTGGCTTTCCCAATAGGGTAGAAGCCATCTGTTGGTTGGCTACTACTGGGCATTATTTTGACACATGCATTTGTCCCATCCAACTGAAATTAACAAGACTGCACCATTTTTTTCTATTCAGCTAAAACACAACACACAGAAGGGAAAATGACAGAACTTTGGCGTCTATTTTCCCAGTAAGTGGAGGGAGTAGGGAACCAGAATAAAGCTACTTTATGATCTATATCTCTCACATTTTAACGGTTAAGTGTTAATAACAGAAAATGAGAAAAGGGAAAAAAGCACCTACTACTATTTTTGCCACTTTTCAGTTAGATATCCTGTTCACTTATGTGACCCACCTCATTCTAAGGGAAGCCCCCTATAACTTTTTAGCAGTAACCCTAGCAGTAACCCCAGTCATTGAGCTGGAATAAGAATTAAACAGGAAGAATTAAGAATCATCTTGTGAATTTAGCACACATGCATCTTAAAGTTAGGCCCTAAATGGTCATAGCTTTCCACTACTGCCATCTAGAAAGAAATTAATGTTTTCATAAACGCCAAAAGGAATTATCCTGTCCAATTCTTTGCTTGGATTTTCGGGGTTTGGTTCTATAACCAATCTGGTGACATTCTTTAGGAAAACTCTGACAAACTTAAGAAAACATTCTACTATATATTGCTCTGTACTGAATAGGGGTCTGTGCATTAAGAGTCCAGGGGGGGTGGCAAAGACAGACCACCAACTCCAACTCTGGAGGTACTCACTCATGCCCCAGGACCAGCAAAGTTAGAGATGAAAAATCCAGGAGACAACATGAAGCTGGCTGTTACCCAAACTGAAGAGCTCATTCCTGCCTCCTATTTGACTACAAAGGGTTATTATTATTTTTTAAAGTTGCATTTCAATCATTTGACTAAGAAGTTAAAATTAGAATTACCTAATTTAAACGTTTCCCCTGGAAGGCACTTCTTTTCCCTGTATATATTTCTTCTATTAAACAAATAATGCATGCATGTTTAGCAAAATATACAGGGACACATAAACAGACTAGTAATTACTTAGCGTAGTGCTTTCTGATTCCAGATTACTTCTTATCTTAACTTCATTTTTATTTCTTTTCTTCATTCTTCCGTTTCAAATTCTGACTTCTTTCATCTTCCCCACTTCACACAAATTGCTCAATATTCTACAAGTGGGACTTCTGGTCTGATAATTAGCATGCATTCTTTCTTTTATTTTTTCAAATTTCAGCTTCACTTATTCCTGAGCTTCAAATACTCATTTATAAAACTTGTCAAATGACGACTTCCGCATTTTCCTTCTTCAACATTAACCTTAATAGAAAAAGAACAGGATGAAGAATATTTTAAAACTCCAGGATAAAATCCAGTGCCAAAACTGAAACTAGAAAAAAAAAAAAATCCCTCTTGTTGTTTTGGATTTTTAGAAAAGCTAGAATACGCAGCTCAAAAAACTGAAACTAGTTTCCTGCTGGCTCTAAAATATATAATCAATCTCTTTTGTCTACTCCAAGTAGATTTATCATGCTTAAGCTGAATGTGAAGTGCACGACTGAACATTTACTGTTCAACTGACATTTTAAGAACTGTAATTACATTTCACACTTCTTATCGTATTCATCAATAGAAAGTATGTTCAGTGTCAAAAGCACATCTCTAGTCAAAAAGTGACACGTAAATACAAAGTGCAAGAAAGGAAAGCACGGACAATTCATTTGCACAATGATGACAAGGCTGAGGGTTGAAGAGGTTTACAAATTGTGACTAAGGGCAAGATATGTATTTAACGTCACACATTTTTTTAACTGCAAAAGTAGCTCTGTAAAAAAACAATTAGGGAATTTGAAAATTTGGACTATAGTGTTCAACCCACCGCTGGAAAGCTGCTCTAGTGAGATTTTATAATATGAATGGCCCAACTTACTAAATTTAGAACTAAAATCATTAAAAAGATCAAGTCAACCAACTACTACATGCGAGTAGCTATGAAGAAAGCAGAACAAACTTGAATCCAACAGTGGTGTTTTCAAAGAATTTTTGGTGAAATCTCCCCCCGCAATGAACAAGGTATTAAAATCTTCTGCAGTCCAAAGGAGCAATTCTACTTTGAAAGGTGGCAATATTGGGAGAAAATTACAGCTCACCTCCTGAAATTATTAAAAAGACTCGATATCACCTAACAGATCAATAAAGTATAATAGTGTCTACTGAACACCTTAATCAAAATAACTGCCCTCATAAAACATCCTAGTTTCCCTGAACTTCACCTTATGATCTTTCACTGTCAACAATTTCCTCTCCTAGTTTTTCTGAAAATAAAACTTTCTGGGGGGGGGGGACCAGAGAGAGAGTGAGAGATGAGTCTTTATACCTATCTGATCAAAAAGACAACCATAACCTTCAGTCTAGTTTTTCAATGTTAATTATTGCTTATTTAATCCAGGAAAAAATTTAAATAACTTTTTATTTAAGGGAGTCACAGCAATTCATTTTAATATCCATCACTAAAATGTAATGGGAAATGTTTACTGCCAGCACAAATGTAATCGTGGAATCAGAATGCCCAAGCAGGTTTCCTCTTAAGGCCTCCTAAAGTTTAAATACAGGGCTTAGGTGCAGAAGATGCTGGAAGAGGCCAAAGCTCTAGATACCACAAGTTTTCAATATGGACGCCTTCCTGCTATTTCATTACTCCTTCCCAACATTCTCCCTTCTTCCATATTTGAAGAACAAAGCACACTGCTAGATAATATAAATACTAGGTTCATTCAAACCTCAGCTAAGTTCAAGTAGCCACTTCATAAAACCAGAAGAACTACTGGGCTAATGTTATATACATATGGTTAAGAGATCCTACTTACAAATAAGCAGAAATTTGTCCCATAACCAACACAATTTTTGTTAAAATAATTCTAGGGACTACAGCTGGAATTTATGTAACATTAAAAACGTGCAAACTCATTAGGTTGATCGACAAGGTAGTATTTTAAAAACTAGGAGGAGATAAAGAAAAACTCATTGAATCTGCTATAAAGATCAATGCTCATATCAACGTACGGACTATACTATTTCTTTCTGCAGCTAAACTCTACCGGAAGGTTGGTTGGATAGAAAAATCCTCAAAGACTGAAAATTTCTGAAAAAACTGTCATCTGACATGCCTAAATGAGCTCTAAGCCCAAGCTTTTAAAAGGATCTCTTGCAAATACATACAGACTCTGAATTTACATTCATAAAACATTCAAGCGCAAGTATGTTTTACTGTTTCAGAAGACTACTTTTTAATCTAATATCTAAGCAAAAAAAACAAACAAAAAACAACCCCAAAAGGGTCCTCATCCATGCTGTCATATTCAGCAATCTTGTTGATAAAAATCAGAATGTAACCTCCAAAACCCAATTCAAAGCAAAGATTTTGGGGGAATTTGAAGACTAATTTGCTATAATGAAGAACTCCCCAACCCCAGCTTAAAAACAAGCCTGACCCCCCTCCCCCCAAAAAACTAAATTGGGTGAACACTTAAAATTCCCAATCACATCACTGTAGGTCATAGGAAAATAATACAATTATGAGTAAAACACCGATCAACATAACACGCAATGCTAAGGCTCAAAAGATATACACACTGTAGCATTGTCCTCTTGGGCAAAATGTCAACAACTATGCAAGTATTAATATTTACCAGGCTTTGGATTTTACTGGAGATAAGGAATGGGAAAAAGCTGTACAAGGCAAATTCCATTTAACACACCTCTCATCTTCTGAATTCCTGTTCAATCTTTTCACAAAACCAGTAGTACTTACCTTATAAACACTTGTAATTTCAGTATGAACATGCCACCTTCTAGTTCCAGGCCATATCCATAACATTAAATCATTCTTAGTTAAGACCAAGAAAAATATTCTTCCACCTGGTTTCAAGAGACTTGTGCCTAACCAGACTCACACTGAAACAAAACTATTTCCTCCCACCAACATTAATTTAATCCTCTAGGAATAAAGAGATTGATATTTTAGTTTTGAAAATTTGGATTTAGAGTTAGAAGCTAAAAACAATTCAAAAAGACAACCCAAGATTAAGCAGAAGAGGAAATAAACTGCAGAATCTGAAAGGCAGTTTGATGGGATAGTATCCAGATGCTATTCATCCCTACAAAGAATAAGACTAAAGATAATATACCTATATTGTATACACATTACTTCTACAAAAATAGGCAACACTATCAACAGTAGTTATTGCAATCTTGATAGCAGACAAATTAAAATGATTTGGTCCATACAAATAGCGTTTCCTTAGTTTCTGGTTTCTCTAGTTAAAGACCCATTTATACAAGCTAGAGAAATTAGTTAGGAGGGTTGAACATTAAACCAGTGCCAAGAACAAACAAACGTCACCACACCCTAAAGAGTGTGACCATAATTGGGCCTTACAAGATTTATTTACCACCCCCCTCTCACCATTACCATGCACCTCTAAACTTGGCTACATGACTCTATCATGTTCTTATTCTCCCAAATTGTGACATGACATATCTGCTAAAAGCACCTCTCTTTTTTCCAAAGGTGCTTTGCAAAAAACGTGACCAATTTTGGGAAATGACTGGAAAAAACTAGAACTTTGAAATGAATATCTTACTTTAACATGGATTTGGCCAGATCACGGAAGTCAGCTCTAATTAGCAACAGGTTTTAATTTAAATCTATCAACTCTGACATGAAAAATCCCAGATACAGGTAAAAGGTAGATTCTGCCATAACTGAAAGTGTGAAAGGAACCACAAAAATTCAGGAACGCACCCTAGCTGCACATTTAAAACAAGACAAAGGAACATAAGGAACCACGACTCTGTCAATATTCACGCAATAAAGTAAACACACTATCAACAAGCAAGTCGAGGATAATTTATTGCTCGCACCCCACCCCAGTCTGTATAGGAATCGAACTTATAATAGTCTAGAGCCGCGGGGCTGGTGGCTATGGTGGGGCAGGAGGTGGTTCCAGCTGATAAGATTTTAGTGATTACATTAACATTAGCTGATTAGACTAGTATTAGTGATTTACATCAACAATTTGTAATGTCTGAAAACTCAGAGTGGAATGAAAGTTAATTTTTCAGGCTCCAGGTAAGCTATTCATAGCAGGCCATGTCCAAGATGGAATGCAACGGTTTTCCCACTGTTTTCAGGCACTTCCAAAAGGAAGTTTCTAGCCAATCAGACCTGAGTGCTCTACCTAGTGTTTTTAAAGGCATTATATTTAAATCATCCCACTGAGCTTTATGGTTTTGCCACGCATTCTTTGGGAGTCCCAAACGTATTTGTTTTAGGTATAGGCTAACCACTTCAGGTTCCAATAAACCGACTGGAAAGCAATCTACATACAAAACAAACGCCAAAGAAAACAATGCGGAAGTACTCCACAACGTCAGAGTTCAGAAAAACTCTTCCAAGAAGTCAAGACTCTATGTAAGACAAAATATCAATTTTTAACATGTACCTTTAAATTTTTTTATTACTTTGTCTCCTTCCATAAGAATTTATTGAATCACCATTCTATGTAACGGGATTGTGATATAACTAGGATGTATATTCTACTAACAGAAAGTACCAATTCAAAAACTTGATTAATGGGATGACAATGTCTCTTGAGATGTCTCAAACCAGGACCTAATTCTTGAAATTGTTTCCTCCCTTACTTAAAAAAATACCCTAACTTTCCTTTGGGGAATTTTTCATCTTCTCAAGCACACCATCACAAGTAACTTACTCAGGTTTATTCAACTGAGAGCTCTAGTCAGAGACCAGTCATTTTGTAGTCTCAAAACAATGCAAAAGTATCCTATAATTGTTTTGTTTAATAGCTGAAGACTAAAATTATCATTTGCTTTCCAGTCCGAACACTGACGCCTAGTTTCGACAGTATATTCAACCGGCAGAAACCATAACCCACAGCTTTAACAACTTGTGAACTTGATCCAAGCTTTCTCACCCTAAGAGCGAGCTTAAAAAATAATCACACACACACTGGTGACAGTGGCAATCAATCGTCTTACGGAAAAACATATAAAGCCAATACTCATCTGCACAGGTAAAGGCGGGGCCTGATTAGTTCAAGGCAAATTAATCAGTCTTGGCTCCAAAGTTACACAGTAAATTCACTAAGACTCCAAGAGCTAAGGAGTTTCTCTATAAAAACGCCCTTCTAATGAACCAACTAAAATTTGTTTCATGAGTTTGAGAAGATATTTAAGTAGATTTACCTGACAATTACAGATAAACTGTAAAAACACCCAACTTAATCCCATCAAGTAAAAAAAAAAAAAAAAGTCAAGTTCCATGGTGCTTTTTATTACCCTTCTAACAAACCTCCAAATATGCAAGATTCTGGCAAGACTGACATTTCTGCATCTTAGTACTCATGAACCTGCAACCAAGCTTTACATCATGCTTTCTTAGCCCGGGAACTTCCTTATTTCTGCAGTTTATCCAACCCTCACCAAACTCCACATTTTGGAGTGGAAACTTTAAAAAGTGCACCAACACAACTTGTGCTTCGCAGAGTAGGAATGCCTCAAAACAAAGAAAACAACGGCGCCGTAAATTGCTGCCCGCCAATTTCTCCTCCACCATCTCGCAGAAAAAAATCTACTCCCTCAAACAAGAAAATCTCAGCGAACCCGTGGTCTACTCTGGATACCGAAAACGATTTTGGGTTTGAAAGCCCTTTCGGTATCAAAGAAAAGCACTCCATTTAGGCCGAACACAAAGCTGGCGCGCAACCCCCTCAAACTAACGGGTCCAGAACTTAGTCTACCTCAGACTAGTTTCCCCATTTTAAAAGAGGCCCCAAGAACACCGTAGATTCCCATTCTTTCGGGGCCCAGAATACGATCCTGTCTTAACCTAAATTCTGAGAAAAAAAATCCCAAAGAACACTGCCTTTCTGCCCGCCCCGTCCCCCGCGGCCTGGAGGTTGTCGCGCGGCTCCTCCGCCATTTTGTGCCTCTGGCAGCGCGCCCAGTCCGCCAGCCCAAGATGGCTGCGGCGAGGCTTCACAGGAGAGCAACGGCGAAACGAGATACCGCTCCCCTCCCCCACCACGGAGGGGACGCAGCGGCCATTTTTAATTCCCCCCCACCCCCATAACGGAAAAAACCGCCGTTTCGAGTAAAGGGCCACCTAAACCCGCCGGCGGCCTCCTTCACGGATAAAGACACTATCCACTAGGGCTTTTAAACCTCTGACTCCCATCCCTCCCGGTCTCAGACTTCGGAGTCGAAATCGCCCCAGTCTCCCGGTCCGAGGCCGACGGGCCTGGAAAGAGATGCAAGAAGCTGGGACCACACAGCCGCCCCCTGCACCACCGCTACGTACCCGCTCGCCGTAGTTCTGCTCGCCGCTGTCGCTCATGACTTCTAGCTGCTCTCGCCGCCCGACGTGCTTCAATCGAAGCTGCCAACCTCTTGCGCCTTCTACCTAGAGGCTCAGCCGCAGCTCCGCAGCACGCACTGGTTCCCGAGCCGCTGAGACGAGAAACGCTCCGCACCGCCTCCGCTCGGGCTCTAAGTCTCCCGGATGTGACGCGGCGGTCTTTAACCAGGCCCCACCCCCTCCCAGAAGGCGCGCTTTCTTGGCTCCGCCCCTCCGCGCTCGGCTTTCCCTTTACAGCAGTGGCGCGTCCCGAGCTGTACGTGACGTAAACCCCGCCCCTCGCGCCTAGCTAACCCCGTCTCCGGGTCTTTTTGAGGCGGGAAAGAAAGCGCGCCAGTGGCCTCAGTGGTGGTCGCCACGGGGCGTCGTGATGTCACCGGCCACGCCTGACTCTCTTCTGGAACTTTCTGGGAAGCTGTCGTGGAGCGTGGGGGAAGGGAGGGAGGAGAGGCCCGCCGTTTCTCCCATCCTTCTCTCCGTTCTTCCGCTTTATTCGTTTCTCTTTTTTTGTGTCTTGATTTGGTTGGAGAGGGAGGAGGTCCGTATATTGGGTTCCGTGCTTTCCTTTGGTTTTCTGTAGTTTCAGTTGTGGATCTTTCCTACCTGAAAACCCTTCATTTGAGCATCTGTTAAATACCAAAGCACTTTACCAGATCTTGATGTACTGAAATCAGCCACAATCTCTCATCTGAAGTTAGTGGTCTAATAAGGGAGAACTGTTAAACATACACTTGAAAACTAAGATTTTGTGTTAGAGAGATGTACAGCTATAGCCGTGTCACAAGGAGTGAAGATTAATTATGCCATCACTCAACAACATGACATAGTGGAAAGAGTCCAAACTTGGAAGTTCAGACATCCCTCTGGGCCTGTTGTTTCCCTTTAGAGAAAACAAAGTATGGTACCCAGCTGATGAGGTACTTTGATACCTGTAAAGGGCCATTTGATTTTTTAAAACAGCTTTCTTGAGATGTAATTCACATACCACGCAATACTCCTGTTTATGGTGTACAATTCAAGTGGTTTTTGTATTTACGGAGTTGTGCAACCATCACAATTTCAGAACAGTTTCATCACCCCCAAAAAGAAACCTGTCATTAATAGTCCTGGTACATCTTCCCCCTCACATTCCCCCCCCACACACACACATGCACACACTCAACCCTCCCAGCTCTAAGGACTCTAAAATCTGCTTTGTCTATAGTTTTGCCTATTCTGGACATTTCCTATAAGAATGGAATCGTATATGTAATATGAAATCCTTTGTGACTGGCTTCTTTAACAGTATAAAGTTTTCAATGTTCATCTGTGCTGTAGCATGTATTACTATTTCAGGCCTTTTTATTGCTGAATAATATTTCATTGTATAAGTGTATCACATTTTATTTATCCACTCATCAGTTTGGTAGACTTTTGGGTGGTTTCCACTTTTTAGCTATTATGAATGATGCTGCTGTGAACATTCATGTACAAGTTTTTGGATGAACATATATTTTCAGTTCTTTGGGGAATATACCTAGTAATGGAACTGCTAGGTTGTATGGTAACTCTATGTTTAACTTTTAGAGGAACTGCCATTTAATTATAGATGTGAAGTGGTATGCCATTGCGATTTAGATTTGCCTATCCCTAATAATGATGTTGAGCATATTTCATGTGTTTATTGCCCATTTGTAGATCTTGTTTAGGGAAATGTGTATTCAGATACCTTGCCCATTATTACTTTTATTATTGGGTTGTAAAAAGTGGCAGTTTGATTCTTGCTTGTTTAAAATAGTCATCTGGGGACTTCTTGGTGGTGCAGTGGTTAAGAATCTGCCTGCCAGTGCAGGGGATACTGGTTCGAGCCCTGTTCTGGGAAGATTCCACATCACGTGGAGCAACTAAGACCATGTGCCACAACTACTGAGCCTGTGCTCTAGACCCTGCGAGCAACAACTACTGAGCCCGTGTGCCACAACTACTGAAACCTGCACGCCTAGAGCCTGTGCTCTGCAACAAGAGAAGCCACCACAATGAGAAGCTCACCCACTGCAACAGAGTGGCCCCTGTGTGCTGCAACTAGAGAAAAGCCCATGCACAGCAATGAAGACCCAATGCAGCCAAAAATAAATAAATAAATAAATAGTCATCTGGAACAGTATCAAGTTTTTAAGGTACCTGAGACCCAGAGATTTCGTGATGACTCAAGGTGACAATTGTCCTCTCTTTTTGCGCATACTCTCCAAAGCCAACCTCATCTGCTTTCATGGTTTCAATCAGGGACCTATATGATTATGGTTTCCAAGTCTGTATTTTTAGACTTGAACATCCCCCACCCCTCCAGTTCCATGTTTAAATTCTAGTTGCTTATTGTAATATTTACCCAGATATTTCAGAGGCTTAGAAAAATTAGCATATCCAAAATTAAGCGTTTTAATAGTCTATTCCTCCTTTGCCCTTGAAACATCTCTGCTAAAACTTTCTTCTCTCTCTCCCTAATTTAATTAGTTAACACTTCTCATCAATTCCACTTCCCATACATTTTTAAAATTTATCTTTTTTTTCTCTATTCCTCTTGTCACCATTTGTCAGAGCTTCATCAACTCACTTATCTGAAGTGCAAATTATCTTAGAAACTAAAGTGTTTGTGGAGTTTTTACCTCTTTAAACACTGTATTTCAAGTTCTAATAAGAGGAAATCAGGTTATAAAAAAATAAAAATATAACCTTGGACCTGGAATCATAGTCCACAAAGATGAAATGATAAAGGGTGTATCTGAAAACAACTCTAGTACACTTTTCCCCAATAACTGTGTTTGGAATTTTGCAATGATCCCTTGTGCTTTTGTGCATTTAATAATTTCTAATCATTTTATCAGCTAGGCTGTACCATTTCTAAACATTTTTGTATCCTCCCTGGGATGAAGAGATTAAATTTATTTCCTCCTTTTTAACACCTACATACTTGTCAGTGTGATGTAATTTAAAAATTAAGTCAGGAGCAAAATGTTAATTGTAAAATCTATGTGAGTCAGCAATATGGGTGTTCATTGTACAATTCTCTTCACTGTTTGAACATTTTCATAATAAAATGTTGAGAGAAAAAAATGTAAGTCAGGTCATGGTATAACATGCTTTGAAACCATCAATGGCTTCTCATAACTTTTAGGAAGGACAAAGTCCAAAAAGCTTAATACAATCTGCAATTCACTGCATGATTCATTCCTTATCTGCCACTCTCTCCCTTGTTTGCTATGCTGTAGGCATACAGTTTCTCATGCCCCATGTATGCTCAAAGCTGGACCTCTGAATGAGCTGTTCCCTCTTCCTGGGACACTTAACAACTACCTTCCACCCAACACACACCTAAACCTGCGCTCCTACTCAGATCTCAGGCCTTGTCTTGCTTCCTGGTTTAGAATAGATCAGATCTCTTGTTTATATACTCTTATAGGCACCCCTCATATTGTTCATAATAATTTTAATTAAACAATAGTAATTATATAATTATTTTTGTGATTTTGGCTTTTACGTCTGTCTTCCCCACTAGACTAAATTCCTTGAGGACAGCGCCCATGCCTCGTTTGTCCACCTTTATACCTAGTACCAGTGCCTGGCACGTAGTAACCCTTCAGTAACACTTGAGTGAATGAAAGAAAGCAAAGTATGAATTTAAAATTTATTGGGTAGGCAACAGCATGCCTTTATACGTCCTTGAGGAGGGGACTGAGTTGCTGAGAGGAGGGAAGATTGTCCTGGCAAAGATATGGTCGTCAGGCTGGAGGGTTTATGTGACAATTCATGTCTATATCTTCAGCACCTTGCACAGGGCCAGGCTGTTGAATGAGTGACCTTGTGGAACATGGTTCCTGTACGGTAACTATGAGGTGAGGAGGACTGGACTCCCATGGCAGCAAGAATGGAGATTAAGCAGTGGGTGGGGAGACTCAGAAAGGGTGGGCTTGACTGGTCTTGATGATGGGAATACGAGGAGAAAAGGAAAAGAGATAGTAAAAAAAATGACTACAAAATGTTTATGTCTTGGTTGGGGAGATATATACAGGAGTAAATAATGTGCCCACTTGGGAGTACTCTCTGAGGCTTACTCCTACAACTTAGGGGAAAGCCAGAGGCTGGCCCCAAATTTAATTATCCTGTCCCTTTATAGAATCTAGGCCCTCTCCCCCAATGTCCCTTTATATTAAACTTTCTCTATTCATATTACTATGTGGCTTATCTCTCCTGATTGGACCCTGACTGATTCAGAATTGCTCCCAGGAGGGGTCCCCCAAGATACTACTGGGATGTGGAAGTGAAGGAGAGAGAAAATCTAGACCAAATTCTGGGTTCTGGCTTGGGTGACCAGGTAGAAGGACAATGGTACCATTAACTAAGGGAAAATAAGGGAAGGTGGGGCAGAATGAGGAGTTCAATTTGAGACATCCAAATGAAGATATCTAGTGAGTACTGGTTATAACAGTCTGGGGCTCAGGGTAGATTTGGGTGGAATATACAACCAGAACTAGAATTACCAATATAGAGATGGTCAAGAAAACCTTACACTGAATAAGCAAGATCCTCAAAGGAGACATGTGAGGGTGTCCTCATGTAACAGAGAAGAACAAACCTGACTCCATATTGGATCTATTCTTTTAGCTCTAACCTTTGTGCTCTGGTGCCTGTGCTTAGTCATGCTGGCTCTGTACCTGCGTTTAAAAGAATGTTGCCTATAGCCTGAAATATACATAATAGCCCTGTCTCAAGGCTCTGTCTCCCAGGCTTGACCTTTAAAGCCATAACACTTTTCATTCATATAAAGAGTTGTAGATCGTTCATATAGAGATAAAAAGTTGTAGAACAGAAAATAACATTTGTCTTATTGGAGGTTTTCAGGAACATAGTGACTGGAGCTACATGGACAGCTACAAGATCAAGATCAAAGGATTATCACATCCCCTCTGGGGTCTGGCTGGCACCAAGAAGTCTGCAACAACCAGTCACACCCCCTTCCCTTTTAGCATAAAGAAGCCTGAATTCTAACTTGGGTAAGATGATTCTTTGGAACACTAGTCTGCCGTCTTCTTGGTCTGCTGAATTTCTGAATAAAGTTGCTATTCCTTACCCCAACACTTCATCTCTCTATTTATTGACCTATCATGCAGCTAGCAGTATGAGCTTGGATTCGGTAACAGAGAACAAATAGCAGAGAAAGTGACTGAACGCTCATTCATTGCTTGGAAACATGAATATGGAAATCACAAGTTGGAGACTTAGTTAAGGCTGGTTTTCATGAACCAGCTTATTATTTATTTATTTATTTGTATTTATTTATTTTTTTGGCTGCTTTGGGTTTTCGTTGCCGCACGCAGGCTTTCTTTAGTTGTGGTGAGGGCTACTCTTCGTTGTGGTGAGTGGGCTTCTCATTGTGGTGGCTTCTCTTGTTGTGAAGCACATGGGCTCTAGGCGTGCAGGCTTCAGTAGTTGTGGCTCGTGGGCTCTAGAGCACAGGCTCAGTAGCTGTGGCACATGGCCTTAGTTGCTCCGCAGCATGTGGGATCTTCCTGGACCAGTGCTCGAACCCGTGTCCCCTGCATTGGCAGGCGGATTCTTAACCACTGCACGACCAGGGAAGTTCATGAACCAGCTTAGAACTGCGAGGAAATTAGGAAAACATTTATTATTATTATTTTTGGCCACACCACGTGGCATGCGGGATCTTAGTTCCCCGACCAGGGATCAAACCGGCACCCCCTGCAGTGGAAGCACAGAGTCTTAACCACTGGCCCGCCAGGGAAGCCCCTAGGAAAACATTTAGTTAGTAATGATGGCTATGGCTGTATAATGTAAATAATTGTGGTGAAACAACCAATCATTTTGGAGAGTCCTGAGCACTAAAGGAAAATTCAGCCTATGAAAAAATAAAAGAATTAAATTAGACACCTTCTCCAGCTACCTAAGAGAAACCTGGGAAAGTAGCAAAAATTAGAATACCAAAATAACAAAATGTAGCAATCAGACATTTAGCATATAAAGAAAACATTTGCCTTAGAATTATTATTACATTACTAATGTAGGATGAGGATAAAAAATTCAAACAATATGCAATGTAAAAAGTGAAAATCCTGCACTTCCCTGGTGGCGCAGTGGTTGAGAGTCCACCTGCCGATGCAGGGGACACGGGTTTGTGCCCCGGTCCGGGAAGATCCCTCATGCCGCAGAGCAGCTGGGCCCGTGAGCCATGGCCGCTGAGCTTGCGCGTCCGGAGCCTGTGCTCCGCATCGGGAGAGGCCACAACAGTGAGAGGTCCGCGTACCGCAAAAAAAAAGTGAAAATCCTTTTTCCTATTCTTTTTTCTTTCCAGCTCACTCCTCAGAGGTTACCTCAGTTAAAAATTTAGTGTATAAACCTTTAGACCTTTGATAGGTAAAAAAAATTTTTTTTAGTTTTGATAAAACACATGATATCTGGACTTCCCTGGTGGCACAGTGGTTAAGAATCTGCCTGCCAATGCAGGGGACACGGGTTCGATCCCCGCCCGGTCCGGGAAGATCCCACATGGCGCGGAACAACTAAGCCTGTGTGCCACGACTACTGAACCTGCACTCTAGAGCCCGTGTGCCACAACTACTGAAGCCCACACACCTAGAGCCTGTGCGCCGCATCCAGAGAAGCCACTGCAATGAGAAGCCCGCGCACCAAAATAAAGAGTAGATCCCGCTCACCACAACTAGAGAAAGCCACGCACAGCAACGAAGACCCAACGCAGCCAAAATTAAATAAATAAATAGATTTATTTAAAAAAAAAAAAAACACATGATATCATGGTATACATATTCCTTTAACATACTATTCTGAAACTTGGCTTTTTTCATTTAACGATCTAAAGTACGCTAAATATCTTTCCATATTAGTACATACAGATTTAGCTCAAATTTTAAAAATAGTTACGTTATTCCATTGTAAACATGTACCATGATCTATTTTACTATTCCCTTTTTATGAAGATGAGAAGCCGCTATTTAAAGAGCAGTGAAAACAGTGTTCCTGGGAGGAAATCAGCCAGGGCACAAATGCACTAAAGTGAGAACGTTTGTCAGTTTCCAGGAGCCTAGAGACCAGATCACGGGATCCCTGTGAGCACAGCTGAGTACCGGAGGGGGCTGGTGGTGCTGAGAGCAGGGTCTAGACTGTCTGGGGTTAAACACTGCCTCCACCATTACTGAGAGACGCTGGGTGAATTTAAACCCTGTGCCTTGTTTGCCTTGTCTGTAAATTGGAAATTATAAGAATACCTACTTCACAGGCTTCTTGTTAGGATTCCTTGAGTTAGTAAATATAAAACATTTATAGTAATTGTCCAGCTGATAATAAGTTAGCGATTATTATGTAGGTCATAGAAAGGGTGTTGGATGTTATTTTATTTATTTTTTAACATATGCAATTTAAATTAATTAATTAATTATTTTATTTTTTGGCTGCACTGGGTCTTTGTTACTGCGCGCAGGCTTTCTCTAGTTGCGGTCAGCAGGGGCTACTCTTTGCTGTGGTAGGAAGGCTTCTTTCTCATTGAGGTGGCTTCTCTTGTTGCGGAGCACGGGCTCCAGGCGCGCAGGCTTCTGTAGTTGTGGCACGCAGGCTCAGTAGTTATGGTGCATGGGCTTAGTTGCTCTGTGGCATGTGGAATCCTCCCGGACCAGGGATCGAACCCATGTCCCCTGCACTGGCAGACAGATTCTTATCCGCTGAACCACCAGGGAAGTCCCTGGATATTATTTAAATGTAATGGAAAGCATTGAAATGTTTTCAGCAGATGAATGGCTTAATTCAGTTTTTATTTTTACAGGACCACACTCTCCATTGGATGGAAAATGGGTTGGAGGGAGGTGAAAACTAGACCAGTTATGAAGCTATTGCATTGGTCCAGGAAAGAGCCCATTGCAATAGTGTGGTGGCAAAGGAGACAGAGAGAAATGGACAGATTTTAGATCTATTTTGGAGACAGAATTGAGCTGACTTGTAGGAGGGTGAGGGGATGGAGACATGAAGAAGCACTCAAGAAAGGCTGTGGGTGCTCCAGACTGAGATGCGGGAGCCTGAAAGGGAAAGAGTTAAAGACGGGGAAAGGGGGAGGGGGGAAGGGGAGGGGGGATTAGTGTTTGATTTTGAACTCAGTAAGTTTGAGATGTTATGAACTATCAAAGTGGAAGTTGTCAAGTAGGCAGTTTGATATACAAATACAAAATTGGATATACATTAAAGTCTTATAATACGTCTGGACTTCATAAATCGTATTTGTTGTCAATCATGAATTTTTATTCTGCAGGTAGTTATTAAGCAACAAATTATGCATTGAACACTAAAATATTTTGTTGACAATGGATCATTTTAATTGGATTCTTTAATTAGAAAAGTGATGTATCTTGCATGTATACTATTGACTATAATATTCTACCATATGGCTGCACATAATTTAATCCTTTCCTTGTTTTTTCTAATTTTTCAACATTTGAAATAATGCTTCAATGAATATTTTTTGTACATAAACCTATATCTGAGATCTTAATTTTTTTTTTCGCTTAGGATAGGTTTGTAGGAAAATAATTTGTCAAGTGTGATATTTTTTAGTATTCTTTTGTTTTAGTAGTACAATATTATTGTCTATATTCACTATACTGTGCATTAGATCTCTCTTTTTTAGGACTTTTGAAGCATATTGTCAACTTACTTTCCAGAAAAATTGTACTAATTTACACTCCTAGTCACAATATATGAAAGTTCACCATATCATTCATCAAAATTAAAATATTCGTTAAACTAAGAGGTGAAACATGACATCTGGTAGTTGTTTAATTTGCATTTCTTTAACAACCAGTGACAGGATTATCTCTGCTAATCTCCTATTGCTTTTACCACTGACAGATGGCTGTGATTCTCCTGGCATGCAGTCTTCTCTCTGCCCTCATTATCCCTTTCACCTGGTTTATTCCTACCCAATTCTTCACCTTTCATCTCCAGTGACACTCCTTCAGTTCTGACTGCCCTTCTTCCTGCCTCTTGTGTATGTCTATTTTCTTTGATTTATGTTCTCATAGACCCATGTTCCTCTCCTTCAGAGAACTTATTTCAGCTTGTAATTATATATTTATTAGCAGAAGTGTTTGATTAATGCTTATTTTCCCCCAAATCCTAAGTTTCAAGAAAGTGCAGGAATATTTTGTTCATCATTGAATCCCCACTCCATAAACAGTTGTGGAATGAATTGATAGACAAAACAAATGAATAGGAAGTGGGAAGAGAGAGGCACTATAATTGGGTAACCTGGGTCACGTGCCTACCCCTGTGCTGGGAGGCAGGTCTATTACTGAGAAAAGAAGCAGTGGCACAAATAAGTTTAATGGGAAATTACTGTGAGCTGGGCAGCTGTCCCAATTTGTATTGACCACAAGACATTCTAAATTTTCTTGTAGTCAGAACTACAGATTTTCTTTATTAGGAAAATCTTTATTACATATAGGCTGAAAAGGTTCTATCTCATCCTGAGTAAAATTTTCCTCTAGGTATTTCCTTTTTATGGTTTCCTTTAAACATTTGATAGCAGTTGGACAGTTCTCATGATGAAAATGTAGAAAAAAAACACAAACAAGGTTTGGCATACAGGAATAAATTTTCTGAACTGGATAGAAGTGAAAGAGAGAGTAAAACTCTCTTTGTCTTCTGATACATGACATATCAGACAAATCTGATATATTTTGTGGGGGGCTGGCCACACTGTGTGGCTTGAGGGGATCTTAACTCCTCCACCAGGGATCAAACCCATGCCTTCTGCAGTGGAAGGGTGAAGTTGTAACACCCTGGACCACCAGGGAAGTCCCACCTCTCAATTTTCTTATGGAGACTCTGGTGCTATAGCTTTTTTGATACCCTCCCTATTAAGGTCCTAAACTGGCCACAAGTGTACTGAGAGATTTTGTTTATGAAGTCTTTCCTTACTCATAATTTACAAAGATAATCTATACTTTCTTCTACTTACTGTTTTCATCTGTCACATTTAGGTTGAATTCCATCTGGAGTCTACTTTTGTGTGTGCTGTGAGATATAGATCATTTTGTTTTTCCCATATAGATATAACCAGTTTCCTCAACATTGGATATTTAAATAACTTGTCTTTTCCTATGTGGTGCTGCTGTCATTGTATATTACATTCCCATACATGTTTATCTTGAAGCTATCTATTCTGTTCCATGGGTCTATCTGACTGGGCTTACAACAATATTGCTTTTTTAAAAAATATTGGGCTTCATGATACATCTTTTTGTTGTTGTTGTTTTGCATAGTAAATCTTTAAAACTGGTAGGACAATTCCCCTTTTGTGATGGTCTTTTTGATGTGTCACCTTGGCTGTTTTTTTTATTATTATTATTTTTAACCACTATGCACTTTCCTTGGCTGGTTATTTACTCAGTCAAAACTAATCTAGGTGGTGTTGTGAAGATATTCTGTAGATGTGATTAAAGCCCATTAATCTGTTAACTTTAAGTAAGGAAAATAATCTTAGATAAACTGGGTAGGCCTGATCCAATCAGTTTAAAGGCCTTGAGAGCAGAGCTGGGGCTTCTCTGTGGAAGAAGACATTTGTCCTCTGGACTGCAGCTTCAGGCTGTACCTGAGAGTCCCAGCCTGTCCTCTGTGACAGCCTGCCCTATGAATTTCAGACTTGTATAGGCAAACCCAAAATTATGTGAGCCAATTTCTTGCAATAAATTTCTTAATATATATCTCCGACTGGTTCTGTTTCTCTGGTTTAAGCCTGACTGATACATCCTCTTTATGCTTTTAAATTTCTTTTTTTTTCTTTTGTTTTTTTCTCTCTTCATTTCTTATGCTTTTTTTTTTTTAAAACAAAGATTGCCTTAGTTATTTGTAAAACTTTATTCTATAAAGTTATTTGTTTATTTATGGCTGCATTGGGTCTTTGTTGCTGCGTGGGGCTTTCTCTAGTTGTGGCAAGTGGAGGCTACTCTGTTGCGGTGTGTGGGCTTCTCACTGCAGTGGCTTCTCTTATGGCAGAACATGGGCTCTAGGCGTGAGGGCTTCAGTAGTTGTGGCACGTGGGCTCTAGATCACAGGCTCAGTAGTTGTGGCGCATGGGCTTAGTTGCTTCACGGCATGTGGAATCTTCCTGGACCAGGGCTCGAACCCGTGTCCCCTGCATTGGCAGGCAGATTCTGAACCACTGTGTCACCAGGGAAGTCCCAAACTTTATTCTTCTAAACAAATTGTAGAGATGTTTACTGAGTTCCTAAAAAAATCCATGTGAAATTTTGATTGCATCAGATTTACTGGTTAACTTGGGAGGAACTGACATCTTTATAATATTGTTATCCATTCCAAGAGGATGGCTGCCTTTGCATTTATTGAACTTCTATATATCCTTCATAAAAGTGTTTTTTTTTTCACATCTTATGCAGTCTTCATTAATGTCCACATATTTTACATTTTGGGGGCTTATTGTGAATAGTATTTTATTTTAAATTATATTTTCTAGTTGGTTATTGATGCTGTGAGAAATGCTATTGGGTTTTTGAAAGGTTGATTTTAATATGCAGAGAACTTATTGACCTTTCTTATTTGTTCTAACAGTTTGTATCTAGATTCTATTGCTCTTTCTATATAGGTGATACATTCATTTACAAATAGCAGTAGTCTTATCTCTTCCTTTCCTGTTTTTATGCCTCTTATATCTTGTCATTACTTGATAAAAGGTAGAAGGAGAGATCTAAAGATTTAAAGAAATGGGAACCTTGTAGTGGATTTCTCTTTTTCAATCTGTTCACCTACCTTCTAGCTATGTCCTGAAAGAACCCAGAAAATTGTTCTCTCACTAAAGGAGAAATACTTTCATGAAATGAATATTGACTTCAAAAAATAGAGGTATAGTGACTGTTCTTTGTCAGTAAAAGCTTTTGTGGATAATATAAGGTAGAGGATGCCCCAATATTCCTAATATGGGCCAATAAAACGAATGCCAACTAGTCAAGATATTCCTGGAATTACTACAGTTGTTCTGGAGGTACTGGCCATTCACAGGATTCAGAATCACACCATCAACATTTAAACCAGAATAGATCATTTCTACCATGTGGTGCCAAACCTTAACCAGAACAGATATGCTTGGAAAGCACGAGATCCAGATGCCTAGATTTACATCGGCTCATTTTACCCCAAACATTTTATTAGCTTCTCAGTAACGTGTTTCTGCATTTCTGGCAATGGATAATTTGCCAAACACTCCACTTACAGTGTTTTGTTGGAGCTTTACCATCGCAATTTTACCATATTTAGCAAGTGACATGAACCCTGTACTGGATTTCTGACTTATAGACTAAGAGTTATTATGGGAAGAAGAGCCAGTGGAAGCCCCGGGAACTCTCGCTTCCTATCAAAATGTGGAATTTTGTTGAATCACAGGCATTAGTGCCCATACCAAAGGAATTGCTATTCCACATGGGAGCTTCTTTGGGGAGGAAATCACACAAGTCCTGGTGACTGGTATATAGCTATTTATCTAGCAAGTTATATTTATTTTTGATTCCAATAAACTGAGGATACCTTTAACCTAGAAGGGACAGCAATATACCTTTATTGTCTCCCATTGAGGTTAGGTCAACTGGCCGTGTGCTACAGGAAACTATTGTTTCATCAATCCACAGGTTGGTACACACTAGTCTATTACATTGATGATTTTTGGCTGCAATGACCTATAGAACTGTAAGCAGTTACCCTAGATGCCTTTGGAAAAAAAAAAAGAAAAAAAATATGCCAGATGGTGGGAGAAAAATCCCATGAAATTACAACAGTTTGTCTCAGTGAAGTTTCTGGGGACCAGATGGTTTCTTTCTAAATGGAAGGACTAATTGTTGCGCCACTAAGAAAGAGGAAAAATTCTTGGTTGGTTGTTGACCAGCGCTGCCATGTTTAGTGGTAAAAGTTCGTGGAAAACTTCAGTAATCTTACACAGGCAGATGTAATTCTAAGATTAGTGGTAAAAGTTCATGGAAAACTTCAGTAATCTTACCTAGGCAGATGTAATTCTAAGATGTAATTTAATTCTACTAAGATTTCAAGTCTCTGAGGAATAAAAGTTTGATCAGCTGAGATTCTGCTGGCTATAGACAAAGATAAGGATGGGTAGTTGAGAAGTCAAGTTATAAATACCAACTGTGGCCTTGGATTCACTTGCAAAATTGAGAACTTTAAAATCTACTGGTATTTTCAGGTATATATTTATATATTTTAGAATAGTTTTTGTCTTTGTTCTCCCTTTCCCCCAATATTTTATATAGAAAAAGATGCCTGTTAATTTTATAATTTAAAGAATAGTGGACAAATTTTCAAAAGAATTAGTCAAATTCTTTAATTAAACAATTGAAGAGAATTAAGAGACTTAAAAGACAGATAAGCATTACTCCAAGATCCTGGATCCTGGGTGCAATAATTGAGATTTTGGCTTAAGCACTTTTAGGAGCGGCTAAAGACATAAGAGGTTGTTGCATTATGTTAGATGTTATTTTCTTTAAAGAAGTGTAAGTGTGGGAAGAAACATACATGTTGATTTTGGGAAGCCAAAGGGGTAGACCGTCGTGGAAATTTGTCTCTCACTTAGCATCTGAATTCCTTCCCTATGTTTGGGGGAATCGTCACACACAGCAGCATCTGCCTCCCATTATAGAAGCCATGGATCCCAGATCTCTGCTTTCCTTGCAGCCAGCAACCACCCCAGTCTTGGAATCAGAAGTTAGTGATACATCAGTACCGCTTTTTTAGAGTCCATATATATATGTTAGCATACAGTATTTGTTTTTCTCTTTCTGACTTACTTCACTCTGTATGACAGATTCTAGGTCCATCCACCTCACTACAAATAACTCAATTTCGTTCCTTTTTATGGCTGAGTAATATTTCAGTGTATACGCCAATAAAGATGTGAAGAAAAAAAAAGAAGTTAGTGATACAAAGAAACTAAGGTGTACAGAGTACATTCTGGAAGTGGTAGCAACACAGCAGCAGCTTTCTAGTTGAGGTTTTACTGGGTCAAGTTAATTACACCTGGAAGTATGAGGCAAACTTAGGCAAGGATGTGCACAGCTGAATGTTGGGAGCAGAGAGTCCTGCCCATTCTCTTTGCCGGGTGGACGGAAAAAGCAGACTCCTTCCATCAAGGGGACCCTAAATGAAACTTCAAACTACAAAGAAAAAGGCATCACTGACTCTTCGAGCACATAATCTATTTTTAAAATAAATTTTATTTATTTATTTATTTTTGGTTGTGTTGGTTCTTCATTGCTGTGTGCGGGCTTTCTCTAGTTGCAGCGAGCGGGGGCTACTCTTTCGTTGCGGTGCACAGGCTTCTCACTGTGGTAGCTTCTCTTGTTGCAGAGCGTGGGCTCTAGGCGTGCAGGCTTCAGTAGTTGTGGCATGTGGACTCAGTAGTTGTGGTGCACGGGCTTAGTTGCTGCCAGGCATGTGGGATCTTCCTGGACCAGGGCTTGAACCCGTGTCCCCTGCATTGGCAGGCGGATTCTTAACCACTGCACCACCAGGGAACCCCCGAGCACAGAGTCTCTTAACGGGCTGCTACTTGCCCTGGTAGGGATTAGCCTAGTTAAAAAGCCACAGGGTGTTGTTATGTTTTGTTTTGTTTTTCCCACCCATCATAAATGTTTACAGGCTGGTACATGCCCATTTTAGCTTTTCCTGTTCTGTCACTTTAAACTTCTTATTTTTCTTTAAAGATGATTTTTTTTTTTTTTTTTTTGGCTGTGTTGGGTCTTCATTGTGGTGTGTGTGCTTCTCATTCGGTGGCTTCTCTTGTTGCAGGGCACAGGCTCTAGGTGAGCGGGCTTCAGTAGTTGGGGCACGTGGGCTCAGTAGTTGTGGCTTGTGGGCTCTAGAGCGCAGGCTCAGTAGTTGTGGTGCATGGGCTTAGTTACTCTGCGGCATGTGGGATCTTCCTGGACCAGGGATCTAACCCGTGTCCCCTGCATTAACCACTTCACCACCAGGGAAGTCCCCAAACACTGTTCATTCACCTTTTTTTTTAACCGTGTTGTACATTATATCCCCAGAAATTATTATCTTATAAATGAAAGTTTGTACCTGTTGACGGATCTGTTCTTTGTTTCTATGAATTCAGTTTTTTTAGATGCCACATATAAACAAGGTCACACAGTATTTGTCTTTCTCTCTCTGACATTTCACTTAGCATAATGCCCTTATGGTCCATCCCTGCTGTCATGGTGTCGCAAATGGTAAGATTTCCTTTTTGTGCTTGAATAACATTCCATTGTGTATAGATACTACATTCTCTTTATCCTTTCGTCCATCGATTTACACTTAGGTTGTTTCCATGTGTTGGCTATTGTAAATAATGCTGAATGAATGTCTCCTCAAAATAGTGATTTTGTTTTCTTCGGATATACACCCAGAAGTTTTAAATTTTTTGAGGAACCTCCATGCTGTTTTCTGTGATGTCTGCATCAATTTACATTCCCACCAACAGTACACAAGTGTTCCCTTTTCTCCACATCCTTGTCGCCAGTGTTTGTTATCTTTTGTCTTTTTTTTCCCCTTGTGCTATATAGTAGGTCCTTGCTGGTTATCTATTTAAAATATAGCAGTGTGTACATGTCAATCCCAAACTCCCAGTCTATCCCTCCCCCCAGACTTCCCCCCCAGTAACCATAAGTTCTTTCTCTAAGTCTGAGTCTGACAATATTTTATTTGTGAGATGCTTCCAGGTTGTTGCCTGTTGCAATAGTTCATTCTTTCTTGTTCCTGTAAGGTATGCCAGTGTATGAATATGTCACACTTTATCCAACTCACTCTTGATAGACATTTGGGGTGTTTCCAAATTTTGGGTACCATGAACTGTGTTCTATGTCCTCATAGATTTTTAAAAAAATTTTATTGTTTAATTTATTTTTTAATAAATTTATTTATTTTATTTTTGGCTGCTTTGGGTCTTCGTTGCTGTGTGCAGGCTTTCTCTAGTTGCAGCGAGCGGGGGCTACTCTTCATTGCAGTGTGTGGGCTTCTCATTGCGGTGGCTTCTCTTGTTACGGAGCACGGGCTCTAGGTGCGCGGGCTCAGTAGTTGTGGCACACGGGCTTAGTTGCCCTGCAGCATGTGGGATCTTCCCAGAAGAGGGATCAAACCCGTGTCCCCTGCATTGGCAGGTGGACTCTTAACCACTGGACCACCAGGGAAGTCCTCCTCATAGATTTTTAATTTTCTTTGCAGTCAACTCTTAGGATGTGCATGTCATAGTACTATGCTGTAATCAAAGTGTGAGAGCAATCACTGTCATGCCAAGTCCTCTGGCTCTACCACCAACATATTGCGTAAAATCACTCAGCTACTCTTAGGCTGTATATGCATGAGTGTGTGTGTGTATACATATTTTTCTTTACAACATGGAATCACAACATAGATGTGGTTCTCTATTCTGCTGATTTCGTATAACTTTATATTGTGAGCATTTTCCCCTATTGTGAAAATTCTTAGAAAATGTAATTTTTAATGGAGATATACCATTGTGTCTTATGGCTTTGCCGTCATGTATTTAATTAATTCCCTAGTGGCGGACATTTAGATCATCTCCAGTTGTTTTCAATACGAATAATGCTATGGATAAACTCCCTTGAATATGAATCTTTATCCATTTTGCACGTCTGTTTGGAATGGCACTGAGAGCTCTCCATATGGCTAGGGTATGGCTGTACGTAGCTTAGGGTAGCAGAGGTACCATATATCTTTCCTGTGACATGAAATGGACAGATGTGCATGATCAACTCTTCCAGTCTCTAACAACTCCAGAATTTATCCTCAGTTTCCTTATGGGTTATGCAGTAGAGTGGGGCAGTTGGGAGAATCGCTTCCTCTTGCAAGGATAATCAGGCAGGAGCAGGTGATATGAGTATGAGGGTGGAGGGACAGGCAAGGGGCAGACAGGCTGCAGACCCACGATCTGCCCCGTTTCGGATCCATCTTCATATTCTTTTGGCAGAGGGCCCCGGGTATTCCTGTGGTAGCTGCTATTTTCAGCTCCTCTTCATCTGTGCTGCAGAGTCTGTGCCCTACATCTTTCCCATTAACCTCACTCCACCAATTATTCATTCATTCATTCAATAAATATTTAATGTGCACCTGCCATGTGCCAGATATAGCTGTAGGCATTGGATATATACACAAGTGAATAAAACAAAGTCAGTGCCCTTGTTGAGTACACAGTCTAGTTGTGGGGAGGGGCGGGGAGCAGAAATAAACACATGAGCAAATAAACACACCTGTAACATGTCAGGTCATAAACGTTATGAAGAAAAATAAAGCAGAGTATCAGGGAAGGAGAGACCCATCTTTAATCCACAAATGCGTTCAAGTGTTTCCTGATGAAATAAAACTTTATTGCATCTTGTAACCATAGTTCACTCTCACTTCCTTTATAGGGAGTCTCCTTAAAGGAGACATTGACACTTGCTTTCGTCACTTCCTCACCTCCCAATCTCTCAACCAGCTGCAGCCTCAGACCCAATAGTTTCAGTTCTGAGCTCATTCCCCCCGCCCCCGAGTCCCATTCCTGCTCCTCTATTGCCAATCCCTCCAGTTGGCAGAATTATATTTAGTCCTTTCTCACTTTCCCTTTCTCCACATCCAATCAATCATGAAGGCCTCCTTAATTTACCTCCTAAATATCTTTCACTTCACCCGCATTGTCACTGCCTCCATTGGTTTGCTAGGGCTGCTATACCAAAGTACCACAAAGTGGGTTGATTAAACTACAGAAATTTATTGTCTCATAGTTTCGGAGGTTGGAAATCCAGATTTTGGTAGGGTTGATTCCTTCTGAGGGCTGTGAGGGAAGGATCTGCTCCAGGCCTCTCTCCTTAGCTTTTAGATGGCCACCTTCATGTTCACATGGTGTTCTCCTTGTATCTCCACATCATCTTCCCTCTGTACTTATCTCTGTGTTCAAATTTCCCCTTTTTATAAGGACACCAGTCATATTGGATTAGGCACACTGTAATGATCTCGCTTCACCTTGATTACCTCTGTATATACTCTCTCTCCAAATAAGGTCACATCCTGAGGTACTGGGAGTTAAGAATTTTGGAGGGACACAATTCAACCCAAAACATTGCCTTTGTTCAAGTCTTTGCCATTTCTCACCTGTATCATTTCTTTAGTCTCCTTAGGAGAGTCACTGCTTCCAGCATCATCTTCTTTCAACCCACCCTCCACTCTGCTGCCAGAGGACCACATAAAACCTGCTGTGGCTGCCAGGAAAATTCAAGCTCCTTGCCAATGCCTACCAGCCCTTTGTGTTCTGGCTTCTGCCATCCTTCCTAGTCTTACTTCCTACCATTCGTATAGCATTATTGCAGCCATCGTTGAGCCCTTTGTCATGATTGCCTTGCCTCTGACCTTGACTACGTGTGGTTCCTCTTGCCTGGGATGGTCTCTCTTCCTCCTCTCCCTGACTGAACAACTCATGGGGTCTTCAGGCCAGCTCCAGCATCATCTCCTCTAAAAGGCCTTCCTTAACACCCCCAGTCTGGGTTTTGTGTCTTTACTCCAAGACCTATGCTTCCTCTGCATTTCTCTCTGCTGTACTTTTACTTATTTACTTACTAATTCAATGCCTAGTATACCAAAGGCACTCAATACACATTTGCTGAACACATGAGTAAGTGAATAAATGAATCTTCCGGTAGAAAATTGCAGTGTTAGAGTGAGTAAGCTAGCTGGTGAGAACAAAAGTTTTTTAAGGGAGAGGCAAAATTAGGGGTGGGTGTGGTAATCAGACGTGGTTTATAATTCTCACACTCGAACAGAAATTGCATTTCAGCTGCTGTCGCTGCTGGGAGAAAAGTCCTGCTACTGCACTGACTCTTCCTTTGTTCAGTAACATAACCAGTAAGAAAATAATTGCAATGTTTGGAGCAACAGGTAAAAAACTCCTTACTTTTAAAGTGCATGCTGACTTTACTTACTTTCTTATCTTCCTGTTTTTAACTTCAGAGCCTGCAAGCATGGACTGAACAAAGAGCCCTTTGGAGGAAACTGAGAAAAGTATCATTTGCTTGAATTTCTGATGTGGTAAAGGGGCAGGGTGATTTGACTTGATTTGTCAGAAATGATCTCAGCGGGACAAGGACAACTGACACATTCTCGTGTTCTTGATCATGTGCTGATTTGTTGGTGTAAGTTTCATTTCAGCATAAGTTATATGCTAGAGACTTTTCTCCACTCGCTTCCTGACAAGCATGGGAGCAAGTGTGAGAGGCCCGTGGGTATGTAGGAGATATCCACATGCCTGACCAGTACTCCAGCGACTCTGAAAGGGTGGAGTGGGTGGGGATTAGGAGAACGTGTGGCGGGACTTCTCTCACCAGAGAGCTGCCCCGGCCTTTCAACTGGCATCTCTACTTCCCCTCTGCCTCCCTCACAATCTGTTCTCCAACAGCCAGACCTATCCTTGCAAAATGTTGTTCCAATCAGGTACTCTCCTTCAATCTATTCTCATTTCTGCCTCTCGATGATCTGTTTGAAAGTGTCAGATCATGGCATGCCTCTGCTCAAAATCCTCCCCCACATCTCACTCCAACTGAAATGCAAAGCCCAGCTAATGACCTGCAAGACCCTTCTCGGACCTTGTCTTCTACCATTCTCCCTCGCTCACTCTGCGCGTTCCTCAAACACACTCCCACTTTAAGGCCTTTGCATTGGCTACTCCCTCAACCTAGAGTAATCTTCCTCCAGTTACCCACGCTGCTTTCTCCCTCGTGTCTTCCAAGCCAGATGTCACCCAATCCGTGAGTGCTTTCCAGACACACTTATTTAAAATTGCAACTCCGGGGACTTCCCTGGTGGCGCAGTGGTTAAGAATCCGCCTGCCAATGCAGAGGACACGAGTTTGAGCCCTGATATGGGAAGATTCCACATGCCGCAGATCAACTAAGCCCATGAGCCACAGCTACTGAGCCTGCGTGCCACAGGTATTGAAACCCACACACCTAGAGCTTGTGCTCCACTACAAGAGAAGCCACCGCAATGAGAAGCCCACACACCACAACAAAGAGTAGCCCCTGCTCGCTGCAACTAGAGAAAGCCTGCACACAGCAACAAAGACCCAACACAGCCAAAAATAAATAAATAAATAAATTAAAAAAATTGCAACTCTGCTCCACCCTGCCACTGTCTGACTCTCCTCCCTGCTTGATTTCTTCTGTTTCCATCTGTCTCTCCACACTAGGATAGAAGCTCTGTGAGGACAGGGATTTTGTCTGAAGGGAGGCTAGAGCAGAGACAAGAGAGAAGTAAAATCTCAAAAACCAACAGCCAGGTATGACATTAACTTTAAAAGGAAAAAAAAAAGGTAATGCGAGGAGGGTTGATTGTATACAGCATTAGGGTGATAGTGAAGTTGTTGGTTTTTCCTGAAAGAGATGAGAAGCCATTGAAAGGTTTCGAGCAGAGTTGTGACATGATAAGACCTGGTGTTAAAAGGTTCATTTTAGCTTCTGTTTTGTGAAGTGACTGTAGGGGACAAGGGCTAAAGCAGGAAGACCTCTTATGAGGTCGAGGCCATTGCCCTAAACCAGGCAAGATGATAGTGGCTTAGACCAGGGAGTGGTCAGATTCCTAATATGTGGTCTCTTTTGGTTTTTTTTTTTGCGGTACGCGGGCCTCTCAGTGTTGTGGCCTCTCCTGTTGCGGAGCACAGGCTCCGGATGCACAGGCCCAGTGGCCATGGCTCACGGGCCCAGCCGCTCCGCGGCAGGTGGGATCCACCCGGACCGGGGCACAAACCCACGTCCCCTGCATCGGCAGGCGGACTCTCAACCACTGCGCTACCAGGGAAGTTCCCTAATATGTTTTAAAGAGAGTTGACAGGGTTCTCTGATAGGCCAGATATCAGAGGTTACCAGGCGGGAGAAGAGAATGACTCCTAAGCATTTTGGCTTGAGCAACTAGAAGAATAAAGTTGTGATTCACGGAAATGGGGAAGATCATGGGGGAAGCAGGTCAAGGCAGGTCAGGAGCTCTGTTTTAGTCTCCTTAATCCTGACTTGCTGCTAAGCATCCAGAGTAGGAGGCTGGATAAGAGCAGGGGGGTGGCTGCTAAAGGAATCAGGTCAGATGTGTCAGAGTTGAAGAAGGCTGAGTCACAGTTAGCTAAGGAAGTGCACTGATTGCTTTACTTCCCAGTTCTTGTCCTTAGTTCAGTAACCTTGGAGCTCAGGGTGTGTTTGGGCATTTGAGGAAGGGTTGCCAGATTTAGCAGATAAAAATACAAGATGCCTAATTGAGGAACCAAGACGGCGGAGTAGAAGGATGTGCTCTCACTCGCTCTTGTGAGAACACCAGAATCACAACTAACTGCTGAACAATTATTGAAAGGAAGACACTGGAATTCACCAAAAAAGATACCCCACATCCAAAGACAAAGGAGAAGCTGCAAAGAGACAGTAGGAGGGGCACAATCGCAATAAAATCAAATCCCATAACTGCTGGGTGGGTGACTCAGAGACTGGAGAACACTTACACCACAGAAGTCCACCCACTGGAGTGAAGGTTCTGAGCCCCACGTCAGGCTTCCCAACCTGGGGGTCTGGCAACGGGAGGAGGAATTCCTGGAGAATCAGACTTTGAAGGCTAGTGGGATTTGATTGCAGGACTCTGACAGTACTGGGGGAAACAGAGACTCCACTCTTGGAGGACACACACAAAGTAGTGTGTGCATTGGGACCCAGGGGGAAGGAGCAGTGACCCCATAGGAGACTGAACCAGACCTACCTGCTAGTGTTGGAGGGTCTGCTGTAGAGGTGGGGGGTGGCTGTGTCTCACCAGGAGGACAAGGACACTGGTGGCAGAGATTCTGGGAAGTACTCCTTGGTGTGAGCCGTCCCAGAGTCCACCATTAGCCCCACCAAAGAGCCCGAGTAGGCTCCAGTGTTGGGTTGCCACAGGCCAAACAACCAACAGGGAGGGAACCCAGCCTCACTCATCAGAAGACAAGTGGATTAAAGTTTTACTGAGCTCTGCCCACCACCAGTCCCTCCCATCAGGAAACTTGCTCAAGCCTCTTAGATAGCCTCATCCACCAGAGGGCAGACAGCAGAAGCAAGAAGAACTACAATCCTGCAACCTGTGGAACAAAAACCACATTCACAGAGAGATAGACAAGATGAAAAGGCAGAGGGCTATGTACCAGTTGAAGGAACAAGATAAAACCCCAGAAAAACAACTAAATGAAGTGGAGATAGGCAACCTTCCAGAGAAATAATTCAGAATAATGGTAGTGAAGACGATCCAGGACCTCAGAAAAAGAATGGAGGCAAAGATCAAGAAGATGCAAGAAATGTATAACAACCTAGAAGAATTAAAGAACAAACAAACAGAGATGAATAATACAATAACTGAAATGAAAAATACACTAGAAGGAATCAATAGCAGAATAACTGAGGCAGAAGAACAGATAAGTGACCTGGAAGACAGAATGGTGGAATTCACTGCCACAGAACAGAATAAAGAAAAAAGAATGAAAAGAAATGAAGACAGCCTAAGAGACCTCTGGGACAACATTAAATGCAACAACATTCACATTATAGGGGTCCCAGAAGGAGACCAGAGAGAGAAAAGACCCAAGAAAATATTTGAAGAGATTATAGTCGAAAACTTCCCTAACATGGGAAAGGAAATAGCCACCCAAGTCCAGGAAGCACAGAGAGTCCCAGGCAGGATAAATCCAAGGAGAAACACGCCAAGCCACATAGTAATCAAATTGACAAAAATTAAAGACAAAGAAAAATTATTGAAAGCAGCAAGGGAAAAACGACAAATAACATAGAAAGGAACTCCCATAAGGTTAAGAGCTGATTTCTCGGCAGAAACTCTACAAGCCAGAAGGGAGTGCCATGATATACTTAAAGTGATGAAAGGGAAGAACCTACAACAAAGATGACTATCTGGCAAGGATCTCATTCAGATTCGATGGAGAAATCAAAAGCTTTACAGACAAGCAAAAGCTAAGAGAATTTAGCACCACCAAACCAGCTCTACAACAAATGCTAAAGGAACTTCTTTAAGTGGGAAACACAAGAGAAGAAAAGGACTTACAAAAACAAACCCAAAACAATTAAGAAAATGGTCATAGGAACATACATATCGATAATTACCTTAAACGTGAATGGATTAAATGCTCCAACCAAAAGACACAGGCTTGCTGAATGGATACAAAAACAAGACCCATATATATGCTGTCTACAAGAGACCCACTTCAGACCTAGGGACACATACAGACTGAAAGTGAGGGGATGGAAAAAGATATTCCATGCAAATGGAAATCAAAAGAAAGCTGGAGTAGCAATACTCATATGAGATAAAATAGACTTTAAAATAAAGGATGTTACAAGAGACAAGGAGGGACACTACATAATGATCAAGGGATCAATCCAAGAATAAGATATAACAATTATAAATACATATGCACCCAACATAGGAACACCTCAATACATAAGGCAACTGCTAACAGCTATAAAAGAGGAAATCGACAGTAACACAATAATAGTGGGGGACTTTAACACCTCACTTACACCAATGGACAGATCATGGAAAATGAAAATAAATAAGGAAACAGAAACTTTAAATGATACAATAGAACAGATAGATTTTATTGATATTTATAGGACATTCCATCCAAAAACAGCAGATTACTTTCTTCTCAAGTGTGCATGGAACATTCCCCAGGATAGATCACACCTTGGGTCACAATTCGAGCCTCAGTAAATTTAAGAAAATTGAAATCATATCAAGCATCTTTTCTGACCACAACGTTATGAGATTAGAAACGAATTACAGGGAAAAAAAACACAGACACATGGAGGCTAAACAATGCGTTACTAAATAACCAAGAGATCACTGAGTAAATCAAAGAGGAAATCAAAAAATACCTAGAGAAAAATAACTATGAAAACACGACGACCCAAAACCTATGGGAGGCAGCAAAATCAGTTCAAAGAGGGAATTTTATAGCAATACAAGCCTACCTCAAGAAACAAGAGAAATTTCAAATAAACAATCTAACCTTACACCTAAAGGAACTAGAGAAAGAAGAACAAACAAAACCCAAAGTTAGCAGAAGAAAAGAAATCATAAAAATCAGAACAGAAATAAATGAAACAGAAACAAAGAAAACAATAGCAAAGGTCAATAAAACTGAAAGCTGGTTCTTTGAGAAGATTAACAAAATTGATAAACCATTAGCCAGACTCATCAAGAAAAAGAGGGAGAGGACTCAAATCAATAAAATTAGAAATGAAAAAGGAGAAGTTACAACAGACACTGCAGAAATACAAAGCATACTAAGAGACTACTACAAGCAACTCTATGCCAATAAAATGGACAACCTGGAAGAAATGGACAAATTCCTAGAAAGGTATAACCTTCCAAGACTGAAACAGGAAGAAATAGAAAATATGAACAGACGAATCACAAGTAATGAAATTGAAACTGTGGTTAAAAATCTTCCAACAAGGGCTTCCCTGGTGGCGCAGTGGTTGAGAGTCTGCCTGCCGTTGCAGGGGACACGGGTTCGTGCCCCGGTCTGGGAAGATCCCACATGCTGCGGAGCGGCTGGGCCCGTGAGCCATGGCCACTGAGCCTGCGCATCTGGAGCCTGTGCTCCGCAACGGGAGAGGCCACAACAGTGAGAGGCCCGCGTACCGCAAAAAAAAAAAAAATCTTTCAACAAACAAAAGTCCAGGACCAGATGGCTTCACAGGTGAATTCTATCAAACATTTAGAGAAGAGCTAACACCCATCCTTCTCAAACTCTTTCAAAAAATTGCAGAGGAAGGAACACTCCCAAACTCATTCTATGAGGCCACCATCACCCTGATACCAAAACCAGACAAAGATACTACAGAAAAAGAAAATTAGAGACCAATATCACTGATGAATATAGATGCAAAATCCTCAACAAAATACTAGCAAACAGAATCCAACAACACATTAAAAGGATCATACACCATGATCAAATGGGATTTATCCCAGTGATGCAATGATTCTTCAATATACGCAAATCAATCAATGTGATACACCATATTAACAAACTGAAGAATAAAAACCATATAATCATCTCAATAGATGCAGAAAAAGCTTTTGACAAAATTCAACACCGATTTATAATAAAAACTCTCCAGAAAGTGGGCATAGAGGGAACCTACCTCAACATAATAAAGGCCATATATGACAAACCCACAGCAAACATCATTCTCAAAGGTGAAAAACTGAAAGCATTTCCTCTAAGAGCAGGAACAAGACAAGGTTTTCTACTCTCACCACCATTATTCAACATAGTTTTGGAAGTCCTAACTATGGCAATCAGAGAAGAAAAAGAAATAAAAGGAATACAAATTGGAAAAGCAGAAGTAAAGCTGTCACTGTTTGCAGATGACATGATACTATACACAGAGAATCCTAAAGATGTCACCAGAAAACTACTAGAGCTAATCAATGAATTTGGTAAAGCTGCAGGATAGAAAATTAATGCACAGAAATCTCTTGCATTCCTATACAATAATGATGAAAAATCTGAAAGAGAAATTAAGGAAACACTCCCATTTATCACTGCAACAAAAAGAATAAAATACCTAGGAATAAACCTACCTAGGGAGACAAAAGACCTGTATGCAGAAAACTATAAGACACTGATGAAAGAAATTAAAGATGATACAAACAGATGGAGAGATATACCATGTTCTTGGATTGAAGACTCAATATTGTGAAAATGACTATATTACCCAAAGCAATCTACAGATCCAATGCAATCCCTATCAAATTACCAGTGGCTTTTTTTACAGAACTAGAACAAAAAATCATGAAATTTGTATGGGGACACAAAAGACCACGAATAGCCAAAACAGTCTTGAGGGAAAAAAACGGAGATGGAGGAATCAGCCTCCCTGACTTCAGACTATACTACAAAGTTACAGTAATCAAGACAATATGGTACTGGCACAAAAACAGAGATATAGATCAATGGAACAGGATAGAAAGCCCAGAGATAAACCCACACACCTATGGTCAACTAATCTATGACAAACGAGGCAAGGATATACAATGGAGAAAAGGCAGTCTCTTCAATAAGTGGTGCTGGGAAACCTGGACAGCTACATGGGAAAGAATGAAATTAGAACACTCCCTAACACCATACACAAAAATAAAGTTAAAATGGATTAGAGACCTAAATGTAATACCGGACACTATAAAACTCTTAGAGGAAAACATAGGAAGAGCACACTTTGACATAAATCACAGCAAGATCTTTTTTGATCCACCTCCTAGAGTAATGGAAATAAAAACAAAAATAAACAAATGGGACCTAATGAAACTTAAAACTTTTGCAAAGCAAAGGAAACTACAAACAAGACGAAAAGACAACCCTCAGAATGGGAGAAAATATTTGCAAACGAATCAATGGACAAAGGATTAACCTCCAAAATATATAAACAGCTCATGCAGCTCAATATTAAAAAAACAAACAACCCAATCCAAAAATGGGCAGAAGACCTAAATAGACATTTCTTTAAAGAAGACATACAGATGGCCAAGATGCACATGAAAAGATGCTCAACATCACTAATTATTAGAGAAATGCAAATCAAAACTACAATGAGGGGCTTCCCTGGTGGCACAGTGGTTGTGAGTCCACCTGCTGATGCAGGGGACGCGGGTTCATGCCCCAGTCCGGGAAGATCCCACATGCTGCGGAGCAGCTGGGCCCGTGAGCCATGGCTGCTGGGCCTGTGCGTCCGGAGCCTGTGCTCTGCAATGGGAGAGGCCACAATGGTGAGAGGCCCGCATACCGCAAAAAAAAAAAACTACAATGAAGTATCACCTCACACCAGTTAGAATGGGCATCATCAGAAAATCTACAAACAGCAAATGCTTGAGAGGGTGTGGAGAAAAGGGAACCCTCTTGCCCTGTTGGTGGGAATGTAAATTGAGACAGCCACTATGGAGAACAGTATGTAGGTTCTGTAAAAAACTAAAAATAGAATTACCATATGATCCAGCCATCCCACTACTGGGCATATACGCAGAGAAAACCATAATTCAAAAAGACACATGCACCCCAATGTTCATTGCAGCGCTATTTACAACAGCCAGGTTATGGAAGCAACATAAATGCCCATCGACAGATGAATGGATAAAGAAGAAGTGGTACATATATACAATGGAATATTACTCAGCCATAAAAAGGAATAAAATTGGGTCATTTGTTGAGATGTGGATGGGTCTAGAGACTGTCATATAGAGTGAGTAAGTCAGAAAGAGAAAAACAAATATCGTATATTAATGCATATATGTGGAGCCTAGAAAAATGGTACAGATGAACTGGTTTGCAGGGCAGAAATTGAGACACAGTTGTAGAGAACAAATGGATGGACATCAAGCGGGACAAGCGGCGGGGACAGGGGTGGTGGTGGTGTGATGAATTGGGTGATTGGGATTGACATGTATACACTGATGTGTATAAAATTGATGACTAATGAGAACCTGCTGTATAAAAAAATAAATAAAATAAAATTCAAAAAAAAAGAAAAGAAGATGAGATATAAAAGGAAGTGCTACTACTTTCTAAATATGATATTACACTAATATGTATAAAATCGATAACTAGTAAGAACCTTCTATATAAAAAATAAATAAAATAAAATTTAAAACAAAAAATACTAGATGCCTAATTAAATTTGACAGGGGACGTGTTAACCTTTACCTGTGTGTGTGTTTGCACATCAAACTCTTGAGCAGTATCTCCAGTGCCTGCCATTCAAATGCTACTCTCAACATGGACTCACCTGTAGGGGAACTGGGTCCAAAAGGGCACAATCCAGAAAAAGCAAGGAGGGTCTAGTACAGTTAAGTACAACAAAAATGGAAGCTTTGGGGGCTGCTTTCTCAAGCTGATAGGTTTATTGGTGTGTCCTTGCTAGTTTAAAGGAAAAGGGCCAAGATGGATGAATTCCTCTTCTGGTTTGGATCTTAATGAAATACTAACGTGGGAGTAGTTAGGAGAGCCAGTCCTGGTTTTGGTCCAACTCCTCTTATTTTTTCATACTGGTCTATATCATTTGGTCCTCCATCTCCATCTCCTGGCGGGTCCAGGCAGGACTATCCACCCCCAAAGCTGAGAATGGAGAGCACAGAGATTTCGTTTTTTCTACTTCATTCATTTATTCAATAAATAGATATTGGAAACTTGCAATGTGCCAGGCACTAGTCTCAGAACACGGTTGGTAAACAGGAATAAAGAGTTTCTCTCTTCAAGGAGAATGTTATTTAGGTTATAGTACAGTTATGAGGAAATAATTACAACAGTCAATGTTGTGGGTTGAATTGTGTCCCCTCCCAAATTCATATGTTGAAGCCCTAAGCCCCAGTACCTCTGAATTGACAGTATTTACAGACAGGACCTTTAAAGAGTCAATTAGGGACTTCCCTGGTGGTGCAGTGGTTAAGAATACGCCTGCCAATGCAGGGCACAAGGGTTTGAGTCCTGGTCCGGGAAGATCCCGTGTACTGTGGAGCAGCTAAGCCCATGCGCCACAACTACTGAGCCTGTGAGCCACAACTACGGAGTCTGCGTGCCACAACTACTGAAGCCCACGTGCCTACAGCCCGTGCTCTGCAACAAGAGAAGCCACTGCAATGAGAAGCCCACACACCACAACAAAGAGTAGCTCCAGCTCACTGCAGCTAGAGAAAGCCTGCGCGCAGCAATGAAGACCCAATGCAGCCAAAAATAAATAAATAAATTTATTTAAAACAAAAGAGTTGATTAAGTTAAAGCAAGGCCATGAGAGTGGGCCATAATCTAATTTGAATGGTGTCCTCATAAGAAGAAGGAATTCTGACACAGAGAGAGACACGTGGAGGGGTCACCGCTCCTTCAACCCTTGGGTCCCCTTCTGATGCCTTCCTCTGGCCAGACCCCAACTGAGGGCAAGGGGGCCCACTGATAGAGTCCATACAGGTTGGCCTCCCAGGGCACTAGGTAGGATAGAGATGGTGAAGGTGGATTTTGAGGCGCACACACACAAAAAATTCAGGACGGGTATCCAACCAGTTTGATGGAGGATCCCAAATGTCAGTAACCCTGCACAGTACCTGGCATACATCACAGGGCATTCAGTAAATACTTGTAGAGTGGATAAATTGGGCAAGTAATGATCATATCATGAATGGCCTTGAACTCTATAAAAAGAAACTTCTGCAAGTTTTCAACCTTTAAAAAAATATATAGAATAGGAACCTGTCTTGAAAGTAAAATTGTATGAAGAACCTAAAAATGAAGTCTACAACCAGATAAAAGTGGAATTGCTTAGTCTGGGTTGGGGAGTCTGGTGCCCTGCTCACTTGGCCTCTCTGTTGCCTCCAGCTTCCCCCATTCTCTGCGCCCCCACCATGGCTTCTGCTAAGCTACCACTGAGGAGGCTGAGAGAAACCTAGCTTGAAAACCACTCTTGCAAGGCCATGCGGATGCCTCCCAAAGTAGTTACAACAGCAGCGTTACTCTGAGTAACGGGACTCCCTGACCAACTACTTTTAGTGAACATTCTTCCTGACCCTTCCTGTACTTCTTCTTCCCCAATCCTGCAGGGTGGCTCTGTGGCCAGGGCCATTTTGGAGAGCAAAAAGTATGAGGTGAGAGCACTGGCCAGGGATGTGACTCAACCAAATGGGCAGGTGCTCCGGGACCTTGGGGCCGAGGTGGTAAAAGGCGACCTGAATGACAAAGCATCAGTGGAGACCTTGAAAGGAGCCTTCATGGTGACCAACTTCTGGGACTATTTCAGCAAAGAGAAAGAAGTGGGAACCACCTTTGAGCCTTTTCTTTTTCTCCTCCCTGGCTACTCTGCCCTCCCTGGAAGGTGGTAGGCCTTCAGCCTGGACAAAAATGTAAGCCTCATCCCAGAACATCTCTCTGGCATTTATGAAATATATGTACTTCAGGTACTTGTTAGAGGTGGATTGTTAGGTGATTGTAAAGTCAGTGTTATGTGACACCTGTCCAAATGTGACCTTGGGGATCTGACAGTGACCGTGTGGTGGAGCCAGCCATTAGAGCCTCTGATTCTCACCATTTGTTTGTAGATGGCACATGAGGGGTGGCAGCAAGAACACTCCACAGATTAAGGTTACTCTGAGAGTGAGATGGGAAGAACAAAAGTGTAATGAATATGTTCACTTCTGGCAGAGAATTGGGGATGAATTAGTAATGGGTACATAGGAAAAGAAGTAAGCAAACAAGCAAATAAGCCCACGGTGATTAACTCCAGGGAAAATGAACATTTGTAGAAAAAGTAAATGTAACCATAGAATATCACATGGCTCAGCTTCAGCTGTGTAAGCACTGATGAATGATGTAGTCCCAAATTGTGATATGCTGAGGATGAAAAAAGGGGAATCATGTTTGTGTATGTGTGTGATGGTCATGGTGGGCTGTGTGTGTGTGTGTGTGTGTGTGTGTGTGTGTGTGTGAGAGAGAGAGAGAGAGAGAGAAACTGAGAGAGAGAGAGCTGAAGATGAGGACTCATCTGTCATAGTAGAAATTTGGTAGACGATATCTTAAACTGAGAAAAATCAAGAATTAGCAGTATAAACATATTATTTAGAAATAAAGAAGCAGCTGAAAGAGATGAAAATGGTATTTCTGGAGAGCAGCTATCAGCATGAAGGTGCAGGGAACTTCTTTGTCATTATGAGATCTACTTTCTCCCCCAAGACAGTACTATTTGAAAATTATACATACGTATAAACTAGAAAAATATGAAGATTAGATTTTAAAAATGTAATGGATGGGTTCAGACTCTTTCAGAAATGGTACCATTCAAAAAGTTAAGAGCAGGATGGAACCATTTTTGGTTCCTTTGGCGTCCCATGACCAGTGTCCCTGCGGCAGCTTACTTTGAAAACTTTCTTGGCCCATGGAAGCCAGTGAAAGCCTCTGATGGAGTACTACACCCTGGTAAGTGGAAGGTTGCCGTGAAAGCTAACCAGACACCTGCTGTCCTCCCCTCATTCCTCTCTCCAGTGGATGCATGCCATCTGAGTGCCTACCATGTGCTCAGCCCCGTGTGAAGTGCTGAGAGGGACCCCACATTGCCCTAGACTTCCCAGAGAGCTGGATCTTGGGCTGGAAACACTAAGGATTACACTTGCAGTCTTATCATGCTGACACCCCTCATATAAGCAGTGAGCCATGTGGCCTCAAGTCTCCGTTTCCTCATGTCTAATGGGGAAGCTGGACGAGATGATTTCTCCTACTAGCTCATCTCTCTGCCCTTCTGCGGCAACAGGGAAAACATTCTCCTCTTGACTTGGGTCCCAGGGTCAGAAATCCCTAGAGGGACCCTGACTCCCGGGGATGGGTTTCCAGCCCTGCCTGCAGAGTCTGATTCCATAAGTCTGGGCTGGGGCCTGGAAGACTGTAGTTTTGACAAGGACTCCTGGTAATTCCAATGCTGGCACTCCCCTGCCCTTTGGGGACATTTTCTTTGCCCATAGTCCAAGGGTGGCTCTGTGGAGTGGAAGGAATATGGGAGAATCAGTGTCAGCAAGTCAGTCTTTCTTCCTTGGCTCATAATTAAGACTCATCAGGGGCATAACTAGTGGCAAAGTAGACCTGAGCTAGAACAAGGAGCACATGCCACACATCACAGACGACTTGGGTAACAGTTCAACAAGTGACAAGATAAATGTATAAAGGTGACATATCTCTTCACCCGCCCTTCTTCCTATGCCCTTACCAGGTTTCAGAAGCCAGCTCACCTGACGTTTCCGAGGTCGTGAACTAGGACATTGTAATCTATGGATTAGATTGGCCCTAGGTGAAGAGGTGATGCCTTAAACTTCTGGTGGTACCCAGACCCATTTGGGGTCTTCACATCTGTAAAACCCAGCCTCAGGTATCCCGGAGCCTCATCCCCTCCACCCCTACCCCCAGAGGAATAACTAACATTTACTAAACACTTACTGGGTGTTTGGTGTCTGTTTTACAGATGGGGAAACTGAGGCACAGATAGATTAACTTTGCCAAGGTCACTAATAAGGCAGAAACAGAACTTGAACTCAGGCAGTATGGCTCCAGAACCATATTCTTTTTATTTTTTATTTTAATTTTCTTGGCTGCGCTGCAAGGCATGCAGGATCTTAGTTCCCCGACCAGGGATGGAATCTGTGCCCCCCTGCAATGGAAGCACAGAGTCCTAACTACTGAACTGCCAAGGAATTCCAGAACCACATTCTTTACTGCTGTCCCTTAGCTGCTTTTAAACTCAGCCCAAGAATCTCAACCTTCAAATAAAAACAAACCTCAAAGTCAGAATAGACTTGACTCTGAGTGCCTCAAAAAACTCGGACTGCTTTTTTATAAATATAAATTACAATTATAATTTAAGCAGAGGAACGAGCAGACATTTTGCCTACCAAGAAATTCAGGCAGGAAGTTAATTTTGCTGCAAAAGACAAGCTACGATATTTAGTCCCTGGTTGCTAAGCCTGAAGTCACTTTTATACTGGACTGAAATTCAGAGACCTCGATTCTTGTCCTAGGTTGTTGTTTTCTAACTGGGAGGCACTGGGTGAGTCAATAGACTTAGATTCTTCAGTTCAAAAAATGAGAGTGCTGGAGCTAGATCATGTCCACATTGGGTTCCAGCCTCAGGAGTCTGGGAATCTATGAGAGGCTATATCACACTGCAGGAAGGGCACAGGCTTTGGAGTGACGGATGAGGGTTTGAACCCCCTTCTGCTGCTTACTGGCTGAGCAGCCTCAGGCAAGTACCTGATATTCCTATATTTCAAGGTTGTTTTGAGGATTAAACAAGCCAATATGTTTGCTCATTCATTCATTCAATATATATTTGAGGGCCTACTATGTGCCAGTCACTTACTGGGGAATCAGTAATAAACAGCTCAAAACGGACAAAGCTGAGCCCTCATTAAGCTCATATTCTGGTGGAGGAGTTAGATAATAAACATAATAGATGATAAGTAAAATATATTATATGTTAGAATGAGATAAATAAACATAATAGATAAGTAAAATATATGTTAGAAGGAGATAAATAAACATAATAGATAAGTAAAGTATATTATATGTTAGAAGGTGATAAGTGCAGTAAAAAAATAAGGCAGAGTAAGGTATTTGTGGAGTGCTAGCAGTAAGGGAGTTGTGTGTGAAATTTAAATAAGGTGATTGGTGGGCTTCTTTGAGAAGGTGACATCTGAGCAACGTCTGATGGAGGTAAGTAATGGGCTTTGTGAATATTCAGGGGAAGAGCTTTTCAGGAAGAGAGAACAGCCAGTGTGGCTGGAACAGAGCAAGTTGGGGGGTTGGGGAGAGGGTAGTAGGAGGTGAGGCCAGAGGTAATAGAAGGTCTGGTCCTGTAAGCCATTGGTTTTTCTTCTGAGAGACACAGAGAGCCATTGGAGGGCTCTGGGCAGACATGACATGAGCCAACTTTAGTTTTTACAGAATCACTCTGACTTTTGTGTTGAAAAGAGACTGTGGAAGGGCAAGAGTGGAAACAAGGAGCCCAAATTTGCAATAATCCAAGTCAGAGATGATGGTGGCTTAGACCAGGGTGATAGCAGTGAGGATGGTGAGAAGTGGTCAGATTCTGGACATACTATAAATAGGACTTCAAAAAAAAGGAAAGAATATGGGGTGGGAGAGACACCTCAAGGTTGACTTCAAGATTTTTGACTTGAGAAACTGGAATGATAGAGTTGCCATTAACTGAGATGGGGAAGTCCGTAGGGGGAGTGGGTTGTGCAGGAACTCATTTTGGAGCACTGTGAGTTTCAAATGTCTATTAAACAGTCAAGTAAGGATGTTGAGTAGGAAGTTGGACATATGAGTCAGGAGTTGAGCAGAGATGTCTGGGTTAGAGATAGCAGTCATACTTTTCACACAGGATATGCTTAGTAAATGGTCACTCTCTTTTTTTCTTTAAATCAACACCCAGGCATTACAGTATTTTTCTCCAGCAAACCTTATCACTGTGCATAGACGGCGGCTACTCAGTGTGCCCATCCCTCTTGTTTAAGTGGTGGGACCTACAAAGAATGTGACGTAATTAGCTATTTTTATCTTTTTTAAAACTAGCACTGCCCATGGGGGATGTACCAATGGATGGTATCTCTGTTGCTGATGTTGGAGAGGTCATCTGCAGCATTTTTAATTTGCCAGAGAAGTTTGTAGGCAAGACCGTGGGTCTCAGTGCAGAAGCACTAACAGTACAGCAATATGCTGATGCTTTGTCCAAGGGTTTGGGGAAAGAAGTCCGAGATGCAGAGGTGAGTTCTTAAGAGATATAAACGTGATCGCAAATGGTCACAGCCCACTAACTTACAAATTCTGGGAGACTTCCGACAGATTTGGGCAGGGTTGAGCTTAGGCTGTGGGAAACAATTGAAGAGGATTCCTGTTCCACGAATCTGTCTTCATCTGTTGGTGTATCTGAATTCCACCCTTATGACTTTATCGCTTTGGCTTCAGGTTAATCAGTTTATTAAAGTAAAATTCCTTTTGGGTGGAAAGAACTTAGACTCTGAAGACCGAGGTACAATGTTTCCGTATATGCTGTACCAACTCTCTCCTCCCAGGAGCTCATCACTGATCAGGCCGGTCTGCCAGAGCTGGTCTGCGTGGGGCATGGCACTTAGCCTCTCTGAGCTGCCGCTTCCTCATTCATAAAGTGGGATGAAAGCATCTACCTTGGGACGTTTTCCGAAAATTAGAGAGGATATATTTAAGGGGGTTAGCTTAGTGTCTGGCACGTAGCACGTATACCTCAAGGACCTATTATGTACCTGGTGCTATCTTTTAAAGCGTTTACAACAGAGTTGGGGTGAAAATGGTAATTTTCACATGAAGTCACAGTGATCAGTCCAAAGCAGAACACTGTGGGTGCTTAATTGTGTTACCCATACTCTCTGCGCTATAGGTGGTCAGAGAGGGTAGGAGAAGGCTTCATGGAAGAAGTAGCCTTGAGGTGGTCCTTGAGGGTGGGCAAGACTGTGTATGGGTGGAGGGAGCCATAGAGCTGGCCTGGCTAAATTCTAGAAACAACAGGAATGAACCAGAGGCAGTCTGGGGAAGTAAGCAAATCCTGGCTCTGCCCTTATCTATGTGGGGAATCTTGGCATTTACTTAACCTCTCCAGCCTCCCTTTATTCAGATGTTAAAAAGGTTATTATTGGACTTCCCTGGCAGTCCAGTGGTTAGGGGTCCTCGCTTCCACTGCAGGGGGCACAGGTTCGATCCCTGGTCGGGGAACTAAGGGCCCACAAGCCACGTGGTGTGGCCAAAAATTAAAAAAAAAAAAAAGGCTATTACACCTGCCATAGGCTTGTTGTGAGGATGCAACGAGACCCACATGGGAGGGACCTGGCCCTGGGTCTGGCACTTAGTAAGCCTGCAATAACCGATCAGGCTGCAATGGCCACAAGAGACCTTTTATAGAGAAGCGAGGGGAATCGATGATCCTGAGCACTGCCAGCCATTTCTCCAAGCAGGTGTTGATAAGAGGAAGGAGAGAGAACAGCGTTTCTGAGAAGGAAGTATGTGTTTGTGCCTGCCAGGCAGAGACACCTTCGCAGCTGAAAGGAAGACCCATACCTTCCCTCAAGCTAGCAGGCATTAACTAACACGGCTCTTTGCCTCTCTCTGCTGCTGTTGTCCCATCTGTGGAGGGGGAGGGTGGTTTGGATGACTACTAAGGCTCTACCCAGCACTAACATCTCTCCAGAGTAGAGACAGTCCCTTTTTCCTTACAGGGGTCCAGCCTGCTTTGGTAAATTAAGATTTATTGGAACACAGCAATATCTTTGTTTATGTATGTCTCTGGCTGGTTTCAGGATACAGTGGTAGAGATGAGTAGTTGTGACAGAGACCATATGGCCGGAAGCCCTAAAATATTTATATCTAGCTCTTCAAGAAAAAGGTTGTTGACCTTGCTCTAGAATGTTTCCTAGGGTTAGGGATAGAGGGTTGGTTTTTGTTTTCTTCTGCAACTCTTGGGCCCTGAGTCTTGAGGGGGTATCTATATTCTCAGTTCACCTCAGGGACGGGAGCTGTGAGGAGGCTGAGAGATCTTTTGTGGGGGAAAACTATTGTAGTTGTTAATCCAGCCATAAAACCACATCTGGGGAGCTCCTAAGAAGGCACCACCCACTCAAAAGATGGACTTGATGAGAAGGTCTGCAAAGTCTCTTATATCCGGGTGCAAATTTACTTTTCAGTGATTGACCCTTCTCCCAGTGCCTTTGAATTCGGGTCTTCTATTCATTTTTGTCTGTGGAGTCTGAACTCTGTAAAGTAGAAGGGGAGGAAGGTGAAGAGTGTGGGCATATGGTGTGTATGTGTTCATTCTCAGAGGACCGGGTAGACATTGTTTGGGAAGGCTCAGGTCTGTCCAAGAATCTCTCAGTCACATACCTGGTTTCTGACTGATTTTGGTACATCAAGCTATTTCACAATGCAGCAGAAACTTCTCTGGCACCCAAAGTTTTAGGGGATTGGAGGCTGGAAGTTCTACAGAATGGTTAATGCTGTTCTTAGTAACTAGTTTGACTTGAAGCCGCTGCCCACTGGTCTGGAGTGGGAAAATGCTTACAGGCTATGCTACTCTGGCGGAGGATGCATGTGGCCACAAGGTGGCGCCCCAGCCTTGGCAGTCTGACTTTTCCCCAGTCTGATCAGAAGAAGGCTGTTTGCCTAATTATTTCAGTGACTACTCCCCTCTCCCCCAGAACAAACTCCCACCGGGAACTCTGATCTGGCTGAAACTGCCTGTCTAGCCCCAAAAGGAACACGGTTCTCTCAGAAAGTGAGACACAACAGAACACATCTCTTTCCTTCAAAGATCTGCAGAAAAGGTTCCCTTATTTTACTGAGGGATATTAGTTACCAAAGTTACAGGATGAGAGAGTAACTCAAGGAGACAGACATTTTAGAAGTCACCTTCCATGCTTTTCTTATAGCCTTCTATTTCCAGACTCACTAAAACTTAAATTTTTTTTCTGATTTCAAAAATTACAAATGCTTATTGAAGAAAATACACAAAATTATAAAAAAGAATATAAAAATCATATTGTTTAATCTATCAGAGATAGTAACTGTTAAGATTTACACATTTTCTTCTAGTCTTTTTCCAGTATATATGTAATAAAATTAAAACAACACGATATGTACAATTTTGTAACCAGCTTTTTCACTTGACATTGTATTATGAGCATTTTTCTATTTTGTTAAACTTCTTCAAAAATATTAATTTTAGTAACTGCATAATATTTTTAGAGTAGATGTACCATAACTTATTTTACCATTCCTCTGTTTCTGGAGCTGCAGGTTGGTCTTGGTTTTTCATTATTATAAATAGCATATGACGATCATTGTTTTATATGACTTTGCGTCTGTCACATTTCTCTAAGGCCAGGTGGAATAGCGAGATTAGAGTTTATCTCTGGGGGCTAAAGAGAGATTATACTGGATCCAATAGTTAGAAATGGTCTTAGCAGGAATTCCCTGACTGTCCAGTGGTTAGGGCTCTGCGCTTCCACTGTGGGGGGCATGGGTTCGATCCCTTTGGGGAACTAAGATCCTGCATGCCACGTGATACAGCCAAAAAAAAAAAAAAAGAAATGGTCTTAGCTGATTGATTCAGGCAGCAGAACTATTGCTCTATTTAGTGTCAGAAGGGACTCAAGGGGTGGGTTTTGTGGAGGGTGATAGAAGGTGGGTGTGTGATGGGCAGCATTTGTTGTGTCCGGCCCTGGCCGAGGCTGGGATGGCTGAAGTCGAGATGCTCATTTCCAATCAAGGCAGGGAGTGGTGATGGAAGGGACATGGGTCAGGAGGGAAGGATGGAGAGCCCGGTGCTTTGATGCTGCATGCAGGGCCGGATGGGTAGAAGATCTCAGAGGGCTGCTGAGGGAATCCCAGGAGAAAATGTATATGAAAGCTGGTCAGATGAAGGGGCTACAGATCCATAATACCTTATCCCAAGTGCTTGGGGTCAGAAACAATTCCACTTTCAGAATCTTTCAGCTTTTAGATAGGTTATATCTATGTATATTATATAACATCAACATCAGGGGCTGGGGCAGGACCCTATAATCAAACACATCAATATCTCTGCAGACAAAGACATGACTATTTCCACTAAATGGGATAATTAAAGACCATAAATAACTTCCCATAAGTTCAGATCAGGTTTTGCCACCCAATCAGTTCAGGAAAGTCAGTATGTTGCCAAACTGCTTATGAAAAAGCTTCCGTGTTTCTTGGGACTTGGAGTTAGGCTAAAGAACTGTGCACCTGTATCATCATGAAAGTGAATAATTTCTTCTCAAACTGTTTTAAATGAGGGCAATGACATTTCCCGTTTTTTCTTTTCTTCTTTTTTATTTTACTTGTTCTTAAAAGATCACCCTGGAAGCTTACGAGAAGCTAGAATTTCCTGCAGCGAAGGAAATGGCCAAGATGTGTCATTTCTATCAAATGAAGCCAGACTGTGATAGCAAGCTCACCCACCGACTGAACCACAAAGTCAAAAGCTTCAGCCAGTTCATCTCAAAGAACCAGTCAGCCTTGAAGGGCATTTACGCTGTTCACACAGGCCCCTGAGCAAACAATGTCCTTCCTCCCAGATCTTGGTCCTCTTTATGGCACAACATCTATGTTTACAGAACAGATAGGTTAGAATACAATGGTTTACACCCCCAAAGGCTTCCCTGGCGGGGAACACTGCAGAGCTGATCTGACATAGTAATTTGACCCACATATAACTTTCCAGCTACTTATAAGCATGGTACACCTGTTAGGTTAAATGAGAAGCCCGCAGCCTGTCACCTTTTGTAGCTCTCTCCCCAACAGCCCATTGCCTCAGAAGGCTCTGGCTTGAGGAACTTGGAGCTTCTTCCCTAACATGAATCAGTGGGGATGGGGGCACTCAGCTTTCTCCTGCATAAGTGATCCTGAGGCCTGTCTCTGGAACTGCCCTAGGCAACTCCTAGGACTTGTTCAGATGCATTGTCACATTCTCAGTGAAGTTTTAAGTGATTTTAATTTCTTAAAATAAAAATCTTTGTAGAGTTTTCTGGGGAACATGGTGTTCAATGAACTGCACGAGTGTTGGAAACTGAAATTCAGTTTTGCTTCAAAGTTAGAAGCTCATTTCTGATTCATTCATTAAATCATCATTCAATTACTCATCTTTTCATTCACCTACCCCTCATTTATCCATTTCACAAACTTTCTTTTTAGCACCTCTGCTTCTGTGTGTTTTCTTATTGGCGTGGTCCACCCTCCAAAGGCCGCCATGGCTCCTTTTCACTTTGTGTTCGGCTTTGTGTCACGCCAGGGCAAGAGGGGCTATTGCGCTACTTAGCTACAAGTGAAGCCCAGAGGCTCTACCGTGGGTAAAGGCCAGGAGCTTGAGGCAGTGTCTGGGGAACGGTAGGGAAGTGGAAAGAGAAGGTGATGGAAGGGCTCCCATAGTATCTTTGTATATCTCTGGCTTAGCATTTTCTACCCCATACTGTAATTGCCTTGTTTACTTATTTTCCTCTTGGCTGTGAGAGACTTGCCCCCCTCTTTATCCCAGTGCCTGGCACATGATAGGTGATCAATAAATGTTGATTGACTAAATGAGTGAATAAAGTTATTGATCATACCGTTTCAAGAAGAGGGAAATAAACAGGTGCATGGGTTGGAGAGTGGTGAGGACCACCAACTGATACTGAAAGGGCAAGAGGCTGTCCACTTTCGGGCGAGGGGGTGAGTCCCTACTACTCTGGGGCAGGCAGCGGATGGGGCTGGCCGTGGCTGAGCAATGACAGGGTGGCAGAGCCTGTGTGAGAGGACACAGTGGCCTGGGACCTGGCTCAGAGGGGAGGCTCAGCAATGCCAAACATCAGCCTTTTTGTCTCTTAAGGTATCAAGTGGTATTTGTTGAATGAATGATGTTGAGGTGATTGCAGACAAATTTGGTCCTTGAGGGGAAATTACTGTCAGTTTGAGGACCACACTCCTTTCCGAAAGGCACTCTCCTCATCCCCCGACTCTATCTGGCTCAAGCTCTCAACCCTGGGAAACGGGTCTGGATAAATTTCTAAAACGGGAAAAGAAAAACAAAACCCTAAACTAAAAATAGGTGGTTTATTACTCTTCTGGGTGGGCCAGGCAGGAAGAATGGCTGCTGTTTCCTAAATAAACCTCAGCATCCCCTAATTGGGCCTGCCTGTAGGCCTGCGCATCCCCTGGCCCCCTTGTATGTTCACTGGGTGGCAGGTTGGTTCTTTCAGCCTTTGGGACAAGGCTGGGGTAGCCCTGGGACAGCCCCACTATTGTTCCTGGAAAGCACAAGAAACCCTTCCTGGGTTTAGAAGCGAACTTTAGAAGCAGCCGATCTGAAATGAGTGCATTTTAGGGGCCTAGTTTGCATCTCCATCTCACACAACCAATAAGGGGAAAAGAGCTGTTAAAGTTGGTCTAAAACATTTTAACATTTTTAAAGAAAAGACGGGGGACTCCACCACTGCCCTCTCTTTTCTCCCCCTACAATCTCCAGGCCTAGGGAGAGAAAAGCTTCCCTTCCGAGTTGCTCAGGGTAGAGACCTGGGGACCCACAAGAAGCACAGCAGGTGGAAATGGGCTGTGCGCCACAGGGAATGCAATCACCCTCTGTGGTCCAGGGAATGGGTTGGGTGGGGGTGAGGGTGGAGATGACAGAACAGAAGGGATGCAGAAGGAGGTATCTCTCTCTGATTCTAGAAATGTTCCTAGAAACGTTAGCTATGAAGTCAGAGGATGCTGAATTTGATTCCTGTCTGTGCCACTGACTAGTTGTGTGAATTTGGGCAAGTGTCTTGACTTCTCTGGATTTCAGTTTCCCCATCCTCGCAAGGTGTGCTGGGAGGGCTACAAGAGTAAAAGTGTAAAAAGCACTTTGGACAGTCTTTAGCAGATAAAAAGTACTCAGTAAACAGTAGCTATAATTATTATTGAGAATAACTCCTGCCTTCGCCTCCTTCGTATATCACCCTGAGTTCTGAGGTGCTCACAAGATGCTCTGGGTCTCCCCCTGACCTGCCACCCACCCGTGGCTTCCTGGACGGCAGGTTCATCTCGCCCTCTGCCAGGGGTCTGGTCCCTGCCATCTCCCTTTGCCCACCACTAGATGGCAGGACGAGCCTAGCATCTAGCATGAGAAAGGGTCGCTGCAACCTCATCCACCGGGATTTCTCCAGAGGCCTTTTTTTTTTTTTTTTTTTTTGAGGCAAGGAATAACAACTTTATTCAGAAAGCCGGCAGACCGAGAAGATGGCAGACTAAAGTCTCCAAAAAACCATCTTTCCAGGGGCCTTCTTTGGGAACAAGTCTCCAGGAGACAGTTATATGGTGCATATTACAGCCCTTCAGCCTTTCTCAGGATCTCTCAGTCACCCTCCACCGTCATTTCAACAAACAAGTGCTGGGCACCTTTCCTGAGCCTGGCATTGTGGGATTAAGGGCCTTCTCTGTGCCTGATGTGGGATTAACAAAAGGAAAGGAAGAGCCAACGTATTATCCAGAGGCTCCAGCACTGGGACCACAAAGGGTCCCCTCAGGCCGAGGGTGAGTTTTCTATGGAAAGGGGGCCCCAGGTCCCCAGCCCAGGAGCACAGAGCTCCGCTTCGGACTGGTAGCGAGCGGGCGGAGCCTGGGGACAGCGCTCCCGCCCCCGGCTTCTCCACCCGCCTCCTTTCTCCCGCCCAGGGGACACTTCAGACTCTGATGTCCCACCAAACTGCACAAAGAGCAGAGACAATTCCCCAAAAGGAATTCGGGGCCTGCTGGGCCAAACACTGTGCACTCTCCAAAGCAGCTGTTCCGTGGCAACCGAGCCAACTCCTGGACTCGTCGCAGAAGTGAACAGGAAGGCAAGAGCATAAACTTTAAAACACCCCAGAATATAAGTTAGAGTATTTCTGAAGGGCTACTCAGCTAACTGTTGCAAGAGGACTAAAAACGTGCACACCCTTTAACTTGGCAGTACTTCTAGGAAGCTATTTTAAGTAAATAAACACAAATATTGATAAAAATAAAATTTCCAGGATTTTATATGGAAGTGTTGCTACTCATGAGAGTAAAAAAATGGAAATAACCTAAATGTTCAGCATTAAAGGAATGGATAACTAAATTACTGAATCGTTTTAAAGTTCCCTTAAATTTTAAATTCTTTAAAACTAGAATTTGTAAGTAATTTTACTGAAAAAATCTTATTATGTTTCAAGTGAAAAATGTTGGATGTAAAATAACATTGTATCTAGGTTAATTAAAATTGTGTAAAGTACACAAGTACATAGGAAAATATTGAGAGGAAAACCACCAAGATGTTAAAAGTGGTTTTCATTGAATGGTGAGATTTTGGTTGGCTTCTACTTTCTCCTTTTATGTTTCCCCTTTCCTCCAGGTTTCCATAATAAAAATGTTAATTAGATATTGAAATTTTATGTAAAGAAATTACTTTTAAAGTTTAACAAATACCATAGATGATCTTAACTCTTCCTCATGTTTTGGCAACTATAATAATTGTTATTTACTATGTGCCAGCCACTATGCTAGGAGCTCTATGTACATACTTTCACTAAATCTTTGTACCAACACTCTAAACAAGATTATCTTCTTATTTGACAGATAAAGGAACATACTTCAGAGGGTTTAGGTAATTTGCCCAAAGTCACACTATTACTAGGTGGCAGAGTCAGGATTTAAATTCAAGTCTGTGTGTCTGCAAAGTCTGTGAGCTTTCCACCATATCAGAACTTTGATCAATGCAATTCTCAACTTATGAAAGGACTGGGTCATCAAATTCATTCAGAGTTCAGTTGTTTGGAATTTGGGACATATTTTTCTCTTAGAAACTCTGTAGAAATGCTAACCTGCAACACTGTGTAAAGATCAACCCTCCAACACTGGTGAAACTACATCTGCTCATATGCTGTGAAGACACAACTTTCAATAAGGTGATTCTTGCTAACCCTTTCTCCCAGGTGTACACCCGAGAGAATATCGAAACTAATATCAGAGTGAGGATAAGGCAGTACTTGGGGAAGTCATGAAAAGGGTATCTCAAAAGTGGGCTTCCCTGGTGGCGCAGTGGTTGAGAGTTCGCCTGCCGATGCAGGGGACACGGGTTCGTGCCCCGGTCCGGGAAGATCCCACGTGCCGCGGAGCGGCTGGGCCTGTGAGCCATGGCCGCTGAGCCTGCGCGTCCGGAGCCTGTGCTCCGCAACGGGAGAGGCCACAACAGTGAGAGGCCCGCGTACCACAAAAAAAAAAAAAAAAAAAAAAAAAAAAAGTGTATGTGTGTAGGGGATTCCCTGGCAGTCCAGTGGTTAGGACTCTGTGCTTCCACTGCAGGGGCACAGATTTGATCCCCGGTCAGGGAACTATATGATCCTGCATGGCACACGGCGTGTCCAAAAAAAAAAAAAGTGTATGTGTGCAGAAAGAGAAAGCAGAGTCAAGGTATGACCTGGGGTACAGGCAAAAGCCATGAGGTCTGAATGGCTGACTGTGTGAAGGCATCCAGGATAGGTTTGGTGGGCTTGAGTATGGAAGCCCAGCATGGAAACCTAGGGAGCCCCCAGGAGGTCTTGTGGGCATCAAATCCAAATGTTTCCAAGAGCCAGTCAGGTAAATTTATGAAGCAGCCGGATGTACCACAATACGAGATGGTGGAAACCATGGCAGTGAGAGCCTGCATGACTCAACTACAGGCATTAAGAATAGAATTCAGCAGAAACACAGTGCCACCGAACATCAGTTGCCTCAGCTGTTCCTAACATGATGGTTTTCTGACTTTAGGGTTTAACAGCTGAATCTTCCCATTTTGTGGAAGGAGAGGTACCAGGTGAGGCTGTAAGGACAGCAGGTAGAGGGCTTGATCATGAGAGGAAGGGGCAAGAACAAGACTCCGAAGTCCCCTGCTTTGGCAATGGGGAAAATGTCAGGCGAGGGCTGCGGGGGTCAGGGAGCTTCTTGGCAGCAGCTGGTCCTATTTGTGTGTCATTACAAATGAATCATTCCCTTATTGCTTCCAGCAAAAGTTTGGCCGTGGGGGAAGAGAAAGAAGAAAGGAATCAACGTTTGTTGAGAGCCACACTGTTTCATAATCATCATCTCATTTAAGCCTTATTATCTCCCTGAAAAGTTGGTGTACGTGGCAAAGACTTGCTAGATGTTTATCAAACCTGTCTCCTCATCTTCCTGGGCACAAGTGTTCTTTGTAATTCATTGCAGCCATGTGATATAGACTGTGATATAGACACTAGCCCGTGAGTGGAAGTGATGTGGGACATTTCTAGGCCCAGCAGAAAACTCTTCCACTTGCCACTGTCCTACATCATCTCCCTCCTACCTTTGGACTGACATCTACAAGCCTGGTGACCTTGAAAGCCATGTTTAGAAAATGGTGAAATCGGACAAAGAAAGAACCCAGTCACCTATCTCCCCTCTTAGAGGAGAGCAGCCCACAGATCAAGGAACATCTGTTCTAGACTTTAGGCGCATCAGAAATAAACTTCCATAACGTTAGAGCCAATTAACTCTGTGTGTGTGTTTATCACAGCTGCTAGCATTGCTTTAACCAATATGGCATTTTTAATGCCCGTTTTATAGAGAAGGAAACCTAAGCTCAGAGGAGTAATTTGCCCAAGGTCACACAACTGAAAATGAAAGAAATTGAACCCAGGTTTATCCAGTTCCCAAGCCCAGGCTCTTTTTATAACAACATATTGCTTCCAAGGGAACCAATAAACAGTGTAGTCCTAATTTGTGATTTCATATCTTATTTTAACCAGGCCGCCCACCCCCAAATCTGATGGGTGCCTCCAAAATGAAAGCAAGTGGGATGAAAGAGAGTAATGAATGACTCACCAGAATCTTGTTCTAACATCAAGTTGCAGGCAGGGGAAAGGCACAGGCAGCTCCCAGGTCTTTCTCCCGAGAGCCAGGTGGGGCTGCTGGCAGAGCAGCGTGGGGCCTGACAATTCTGGGGAAGTTTTTCCATTCCCAGTAGCACTCTTGCTTGGTCCCCTTGTTCATTAACATCTGTGTCCCTCCAATTTGGGCCCTGGCTTGAACTCTGTGAACTGCTCAAAGAGGCTCTTGCTACCTCTTTGTTCAAACAGACAATGGTTGCAGTGACAAAGAGGAAAATCAGATGCAGGTGAAAGTTTATTTTTAACATTTCCAAGGCCAAATGGGGATTTAACATGAAAATCAGAGCCCTCACTTCCGCCAGCTCTCTCCCAAAGTGGCTTGGGTGCTTTTGGCTGGCTGGGACTCCAACATGCTTGGATATTTTCCAAGCAAGTGCACCATTGATGAGGTAGACAGTTCAGTCTTTTCTGGGGCCTTCGTTTGACCAGAAATAGACATTTGTTTGGAGATGGTGTTCAACTTGGGCTGACAGAATGTGATAAGCCTAGGAAGGAAGGCATGCTGCTCTGGCCACCCAAATATGTGAGGTTTCTTTACATTTTAGTCAAGTCAGGCTGAAGCCTGAAAAAATGTGTAATAAAGTGAAAATTCTTGGAAATCCCTAGGTGTAAAGCTCCCTTGGGGACTTCCCTGGTGGCGCAGTGGTTAAGAATCCGCCTGCCAATGCAGGGGACACGGGTTCGAGCCCTGGTCCTGGTCCCACATGCCGCGGAGCAACTAAGCCCGTGCACCACAACTACTGAGCCTGTGCTCTAGAGCTCACGAGCCACAACTACTGAAGCCCGTGAGCCACAACTACTGAGCCCGCAAGCCACAACTACTGAAGCCTGCACTCCTAGAGCCTGTGCTCCGCAACAAGAGAAGCCACTGCAATGAGAAGCCCGCGCACCACAATGAAGAGTAGCCCCCACTCGCCGCAACTAGAGAAAGCCCACGTGCAGCAACAGAGACCCAATGCAGCCATAAACAAATAAATATATTGAAAAAAAAAGTCAGACCTTTGCCCTTCAGTGCCCCTCAAGAATGAGGAGCAGTAGCAAGGAAAGGGGGGATTTTATTGCCAGAGCTTCTCCAGGTCTTTGCTCAAAAAAAAAAAAAAAAAAAGAAAAGCTCCTTTGGGAGTGGGCCCCTAGTTCATCCCTCCTCTGTGGATCCCCTAGAGGCCTGCAGATAACAGAGGCTGGGAGGTTCCTGTGAGAAACATCGAGGACCACCAGGAGTAGGTCTTCAGGGAGCACCTACATGGAGCAAAGTACTTGACTATGTTACCTCCTCATCATATCATCTTGGGAGGTTAGAGTCATTATCAGCTGTGGGGGGTTTTTTTGGGTTTTTTTTGGCGGTACGTGGGCCTTTCGCTGTTGTGGCCTCTCCCGTTGCGGAGCACAGGCTCCGGACGTGCAGGCTCAGCGGCCATGGCTCGCGGGCCCAGCCGCTCCGCGGCATGTAGGATCTTCCCGGACCAGGGCACGAACCTGTGTCCCCTGCATTGGCAGGCGGACTCTCAACCACTGTGCCACCAGGGAAGCCCTATCAGCTGTATTTGATCAATGAGGGGACCAGCTCTGTGAGGTAATGAGTCGGCCAGTAGTTACAGAGCACACCCAAGATTATTTGACTCCGGACTCACTCACCTTTGGTCAATTAATCTACAAGGAAGGAGGCAAGAACATACAATGACTGAAAAGACAGTCTCTTCAGCAAGTGGTGTTGGGAAAGCTGGACAGCTATGTGTAAATCAATGAAATTAGAACACACCCTCATACGATCTACAGAAATACACTTAAGATGGTTTAAAGACCGAAATACAAGACATGACACCATAAAACTCCTAGGAGAGAATATAGGTAAAACATTCTCTGACATAAATCTTAGCAATATTTTCTTAGATGGGTCTCCCAAGGCAAAAGAAATAAAAGTAAAAATAAACAAATAGGACCTCCTCAAACGTAAAAGCTTTTGCATGGCAAAGGAAATCATTAATAAAACGAAAAGACAATGTACAGAATGGGAGAAAATATTTGCAAATTATGCAACCAACAAGGGGTTAATATCCAAAATATACAAATAGCTCATACACCTCAATATCAAAAAAAAAAAAAACAAACCAAACAACCCAATCAAAAAATGGGCAGAAGACCTAAATAGACATTTCTCCAAAGAAGACATACAGATGGCCAAGAGGCACATGAAAAGCTGCTCAACATCACTAATTATTAGAGAAATGCAAATCAAAACTACAATGAGCTATCACCTCACACCAATCAGAATGGCTATCATCAAAAAGTGTACAAATAATAAATGCTAGAGAGAGTGTGGAGGAAAGGGAACCCTCCTACACTACTGGTGGGAATGTAAATTAGTGCAGCCACTGTGGAGAACAGTGTGGAGGTTCCTTAAAAAAATAAAAAAAGAATTAACATATGATCCAGTAATCCCACTCCTGGGTATATAGCCAGGAAAAATGAAAACACTAATTCAAAAAGATACATGCATCCCCATGTTCATAACAGCACTATTTACAATAGCCAAGACATGAAAACAACCCAAGTGCACATCAACAGCTGATTGGCTTAAGAAGATATGGCATATGTATACAATGGAATATTACTCAGCCATTAAAAAAAGAATGAAATATTTCCATTTGCAGCAACATGGATAGACTTAGAGGATATCACACTAAGTGAAGTAAGTCAGACAGAGAAAGACAAATATTATTTGATATCACTCATGTGGAATCTAAAAAATAATACAAATGAATCTATACACAAAACAGAAACAGACTCACAGCCATAGGAAAAAAACTTATGGTTACCAAAGGGGAAACAGAGGGAGTGGAGGGATAAATTAGGAGTATGGGATTAATATGTACAAACTACTATGCATAAAATAGGTACGTGACAAGAATTTATTGTATAGCACAGGGAACTATAATCAATATATTATAATAACCTATAATGGAAAGTAATCTGAAAAAAATTATTATAACTGAATCTCTTTGCTGTACACCTGAAACTAACACAATATTGTAAATCAACTACACTTCAATAAAAAAAAGATTATTTGACTCCAAAGTAGATTTTCCCCATTGTCCCATAGTGAGACGAGCATTAGTTTTCTTTTCCCTGATTATCTACTTACGAGGGGGAGGCAGAAACATGCAGAAATGGCTCTGTGCTTTCACTCTCTTGAGCCCCAGCAGCTGCAGTTTTCCTGCAGAAGTGAAGAAATGAGAAGTTGTGGGTTCGCAGTAGCCATGACTGTAATAAAATGTTTCAAGAAAACAAAACAAAAATGAAATGGTTGTTCTTTTTGTGCTTCACTTTAAGCTAAGTTGGCTTTCTGATATGAAATGGCCTTCCTTTCTGATGTCATTCTTCCATTGGCAGGTCTTGGGCAAAGTACGGATTGAGGAAGAAAGGAAGAGGGGAGTAAGTGCTCCCCAAGAGCTAAGAGCTGCCTTTCTGTTCTTAGGACACTTGGCGAATGTGCCGTCTTCTTGCTTGTATTTTGTTTATGTTTTCCTTTGTGAAGCAGGGAAAAGGTGGAATGACCACCCAAGGGAAGGGAAGAGCAAGGATGGGCAGTGTGAGGAGGTAGGGTGGAGGTCAATGTCGGAGCAGGGCCACGGGTTGGCTGGAAAGCCAGCTCCATCAGGTGGATGGGGTGCCTGAGGCGAAACTGACAGGCTGGGAATGACGTTACATCCAAGCGCCTTATTGCCATCTACCTGTTTCCTCTCTGCTCTAAGCCTCCTCTGACTGTCCATCCCGCCTGCCTCCTGGTGCTCTCTCCTTTCCCAGGGAAGAGGCACTCATTGAGGGTTACCAAACGGGTTCTTCCCAAATTCCCATCTCCAGCCAGTCCCTCTCACAATAGTACTGTATTACTCCATTTTCCTCACCAGCAACTTTTTCTTTTTTTTTTTTTTTTTGGCTGCCTCGGGTCTTTGTTGCTGCGTGCGGGCTTTCTCTAGTTGCAGCGAGCGGGGGCTACTCTTCATTGTGGTGTGCGGGCTTCTCATTGCGGTGGCTTCTCTTGTTGCAGAGCATGGGCTCTAGGCACGCGGGCTTCAGTAGTTGTGGCTCGAGGGCTCTAGAGCGCAGGCTCAGTAGTTGTGGCACAGGGGCTTAGCTGCTCCGTGGCATTTGGGATCTTCCCGGACCAGGGCTCGAACCGGCGTCTCCTGCATTGGCAGGTGGATTCTTAACCGCTGCACCACCAGGGAAATCCTCACCAGCAACTTTTATGAAGTTCAGCAAGGGCAAAGTCACTGCCAAATCTTCTCTTACAAGCCAGTTTCTCCTTTCTTTCTTCCCATTTCTAAAGGGCTGTTGCCAGTGTCCGGGAGTCCAGGATTGGGGTCAATATTGACCCTTCCTTTCCCATAAACTCCCATAGTCTGTCATTCACAAAGTCCTATCTGTCCTTTTTCCCACTTGCCTCTTGCATTTCTTACTCCCTCTGCCTCTATCCTAAGACAGCATCTTGCATCTGACTCTTGCATCTGCCATTGGCTGGTCTCCCCTAGACTCTTTCCTCTTCAAACTATCATCCCACATTCATTTATTATTCACTCATCAGAAAAGTATTTATTGAGCACCCACTAAGTGCCAGACAATGTATTGGACACAAGATCTACCAGTGAGTAAGACAGGTGTGGTCCCTTTGGAGAGGCAAGTAATTGTCAGGCAATTACAGTGCCTTGGGGTGAGTGTGGTGATGGACAGGTTGCTAGAGAAGTCCTCAGAGGGGCTCCTAGTCCAGATGGGGAAAGGTGTCAGGGAGGCCTGCGCACTCCTGCCAGACTCATCCTCCTAAAACAACACTTTTTACCCTGTTTTAACTACAATTGGCCTCCTATTACTTTTGCTCCTTCAGGAGCATTTTGCATTGGGCTGAATATGTCCCCCCCAAATTCATATGTGGAAACCCTAACCCTCAATGTGATATTATTAGGAGGTGGGGCCTTTGGGAGGTGATTAGGTCATGAGGGTGGAGCCCTCAGGAATGGGATTATTGCCTTTGTAAAAGAGACCCCAGAAAGCTCTCTTGCCCTATTTCTGTTATGTGAGGACACAACGAGAAGACAGCAGTCTGCAACCCAGAAGAGGGCTCTCACCAAAGCCTGACCCTGCTGGCACCCTGATCTCAGACTTCTAGCCTCCGGAACTGTGAGAAATAAATTTCTGTTGTTTATAAGCCATCCAGCCTACAGTACTTTGTTGTAGCAGCCTGAAAAAACAAGGTTCAAACTCTGCACCTTGAGATCCTAAGCCCTCCCTCTTCAGCCCAGCCTTATCCCCAGAACTCTCTGATGGCAGAAGTAGTAACGGTAGCAATCATTAGCACAATAGCAAAACTTCATTATGATTCTATATGCCTCAGGCCCTCTTCTGAGTGCTTCTCCCGTGTCCACTTTCACAGCGTTTTCCATGAGGTAGGCGCTATTACTATCACCACTTACAGATAAGGAAACTGAGGCATGGGTGGCCTAAATGGCAGAATCTGGGTTCAAATCCCAGTGGTGTGGCTCCAGGCCTGACACATGACCACAACACCACTGCGTGTCAGTGTAACTCTGTGGATCTTGGACTTTCTACCTCACGCCCTAAATTCTCCCTTGGGGCTTCCCCCCCCACCCCGGTCCTCTCTCTCCTGGGAATGCCCTTCTCTTTCTTAGCAAACCCCTTATCTTTTACAGAGCCTCCCTCTATGGAAAAAGAGCTGAGTCTCTACTCAGTTCTGTGTTCAAGTCCCAGCTCCCAGCTGTGAACCCCCTTCTTCTCCCTGACACTTGGTTCCCTCTTCTCTACAATGGGAATATTACTGTCCTTCTCCCAGGGCCTTTCTGAATATGACGTGAGAACACTGTATGTGAGTGTGCTTTGCAAACTCTAGAATCCTATGCAAATGTAAAGGAACTGACATCATTTTTCCTCGTGTTTCCCAAAGTAAGAATATTTCTATACAGGCTGCACTTCATTATAACAACATTTGCTTTTATATCCCCTTGGGCACATGACTTCATCTTTCTAAACCTCAGCTCTCTCATCTGTGAATGGGCACAATACCATCAGCCTTATTGGACGACTGTGGGGATTAAATGCAATAGTGCTTTAAAAGGATTAGACACACAAGAATGTGCATTGCCTGTCTCCCAAACCTTGACTTTTCTCCAGCTGCTGGGGCTAAATGGTTTTTGTCTCTCACTAGAAGAAGGCCGTCCAAAATCGTGCCTTCTCTCTCCCTCTACTTTTTAATAAATGAAAGGCAGCTGTCTTCTTGGAGCTTCGGATTTAATCAGCATCAACAGTGGAATATTTATTTACCAAAGAAAAATACTTTTCATGCTCCTTTTGACCATGTCGCCCACATGCACCGCCACCAGCTGCCCAAAGCCCGTTCTGAAGCAGCAGAGCGTTTTGCGAGCACAGCAGTGCTCTGTGACCCTCCGAGTGCTTGTTCAGCTGAAATTACTTGTGCCTGGCACAGACCTTCTCTTTTGATTTTGGCAGAACTTCAGGGAGAGAAAAAGCTGGGTTAGTGTTAGGGCTGGGTTTAGAATTTGAGACTCAACAGATATACTGTTAACACTTCTCCTCTTTGCTAACTTTACGAAGTTCGAGAAAAGCTTTCTGGGGAAAGACACAAGTTTATTTGCCAAAAGCTGAGATGGGCCAAGGAAGATGTAGTCAGCATTTGGAATCTCATTGCCTTAGAATCTAACAGCCAAGGAGGGAAGAAGGATGCTGGGAAGCTGGGAGTGGGGGTCTGAGGGGGTAGGTGTGTAGAAAGGATTTGGAAGGATTCAGGATGCTGAACGGGCCTGGCTCCTTGTGATTCCACCCCCATGACATCTCTTAAACCATCCCTTCCTCTCCTTCTCTAGCACAGCCCCTGTCCTCGTCCTCGTCATCCTTACCAACAACAGCGATACTTTCTAATATGCCTCCTTGTCCCTCTTGTTCACTCTAAACACAGCTGCCAGTTTCTAGTCCTCTGCTTAAAAACAGTCAAGACCCCCCAGTGCTTATCAAACAAAAGCCTCACCTTTAGGTGAGTGCTCAAGGCCCCCCTCCTTCCCCCAAGCAGGCCCCAAACCACCCCCTGTCCTCATCTCATCCCTCATCCTCCACGGAGCCTCTACCTACACCAGCCAGGTACATATGTGCTATCCCACCGACTTGCCAGTACCGTACCTTCCAGCCTTCCAGCCTTCCAGCCTTTTGCCTGGGCTGGCGCCTCTGCCTGGATGGCTCTACCCTAGTTCCCACCTTTGCCTGGATTCCCCCCTCAGCCTCCAGGACCCAGTTCAAAGACGCCTCCTTCTGCAAAGCCTTTCTCAGCTCCTCCAGGCAGAGCTGACGTCACCTCATCTCTGCTGTGTACTGCAGACCTGTGTACTGCTCTTGTTCGTGTGTGCCACTAGGTGACCTTGGGACTGGACTAAGCCTTGTTTATGTCTCCCACACCCCCACCTAGTGCCTTGTTCAGCGTATGCTACTTTATTTGAATTTTTGAAAGCTGATGGGACAAACTCCCATGATGCCAGGGAGGAGCCAGAGCAGTAGACTGAGTTTTTGGCTGTGTCAGGCTCACATCGCCAGAGCAGTGCCGTTTACTGGGTAAATGCCTTCTCGTTTACCCTGGGTTAGTGCTCACTGAGAATGTGTCTGTCTCTAAGACAGTGTCCCAGCTGGCAGGTACTCCAGCCCAGTTAAGCTCCTGGAACTGATCCCCATTATGTTGCAAACCCTGTGTTGGACTCAGGGCACACGCACATGACTGTGACTCTGTCCCTGCCATGGGGGTCCTCAGGGATAGTGGGGGAGAGACACACACATAATTTCAAGACCAGGCAGAAGCTTGATGGGGCGCTCAGTCAAGCCTTAGAGCATCAGGATAGGCTTCTTAAAGGAGGTGATACCTGGACTGAACATTAAAGAATGTATAGGAGTTAGGCAAAGACTGTGAGTCTAAATAACACAGCCTCAAGCTACCATGAGCATTCAGGACTACAGATTACTGGTAGGGTGGGGAAAGGGGTCAGATGAAGAGAGAGAGAGAGATTGACAGAGAAGATGAAGGCATTTGAGCTGGACTTTGAAAGATGAGAGTTTTGGATGCATAGAGATCTGAATAGGATAGAGGTTGGAGGACAATCTGGGCAGAGGAACAGCATGAGGAAAGGCATGGAACAGTGATGCAACTTGCTTTAAGTGGTCAACTCCAAGAAGGTTATCACTGGAAAAGATGAAAGCTCTAATTCGAAAAGATACATGCACCCCAATGTTCATAGCAGCACTATGAACACTATTGTAATAGCCAAAACATGGAAGCAACCTAAGTGTCCATTGACAGATGAGTGGATAAAGAAGATGTGGTGTATATATATATATATATATATATACAATGGAATATTACTCAGCCATAAAAAGAATGAAATAATGCCAACATGGATGGACCTAGAGATTATCATACTAACTGAAGTAAGTCAGACAAAGACAAATATTACATGATATCACTTATATGTGGAATCTAAAAAATAGTACAAATGAACTGATTTACAAAACAGAAACAGTCTCACAGACATAGAGAACAAATTTATGCTTACCAAAGCGGGGGGGAGGGGATAATTAGGAGTATGAGATTAACAGATGCACGCTACCATATATAAAATAAACAACAAGGATTTACTGTTACAGCACAGGGAACTATATTCAATATCTTACAATGAACTAATTATAAGAAAAGAATTGAAAAAAAAGAATATACGTGTATAAACAAATCACTTTGCTGTGTACCTGAAACTAACACAATACTGTAAATCAATTATACTTTAATGAAAAAAAGAAAAGTGTCACTAGAGTATGGACCATGGGGTCATAGGGAGAGATGGGGCTGAAGAGAGAAAAAGGTCCAGGTCACAGAGGGTCTAAATGGTGAGACTTGTATATTCTGATCATCTCCTGCTAACAGTGGGATCTGCAGAAGTGGGACACAGGGGCCCTGGGGTTCAATCAGCTGTAATACCAACCAGCAAAAGTGCCGCAGGTTCATCACTTCTGTTCTCATCTTCTCAATTACCATATTGGTATGATCAAGGTGACCCATCTCCTACCAGCAAAGGCAGGAATTAAAGCAACCCAGGGCCCCACAGTGCTAAGATGCTGAGGACAAAGCTTGCTGTTCTGCTCTCTCAAGAATAGTCACCTAAACGTCCCTCCCCAAAAGAAGAGGCTGAGCTCTTCCTTCCAGGCTAGTGTGTTTTTAGAAAGTTAAGTTCTTCGGGTGTTGTGCATTTCAGATGGGTCATGGAGATGTTGGAAATTGAGAGGCTCTTAGCCTCTTGCAAACAGGCTGGGAGTCTTCGGTCAGAGCCCAAAGGAGAGGGCTGTGAGATTGTTCATTGACATCCAAGAGAGATCAAGCTTGTTCCAATAATTCTCTCTGCTCTTAGCTCCAGGCTCTGCCAGAACGCAGGTCTGTTGGAAAGTGGGAATCCTGACAGGTTCTGGGAAACAACAGGAGTCTGGCTTAAATGGAAGAAACTACCTTTTTTTTAGGTGCATGGCAGTCCTGGGGTCCTTGAGCTCAGGTTCAACATTCGGCCCTCATGCAAAATATATAAGCAGCGCCTCTTGCTTAGCTGCAAAATAAACAGCTCTTGTGTAAAGCTCTGCATTTCAGGGTCTACTTTGGGTGGGAGTGGAGCGATGAGATGGGTGAAACTGGCCTCTACTGTTCCAACTGGAGCCTCCAAGTTGACCACGCAGTCATAACCCACACTGTAGCTTCCCTTGTGACTAAAACCTGTGCGTCTCTGTTGATGACTCAGGAAGGGTCCTAGCCTTGCACTAGTACCTGCCCAGGGAAGGGAAAAAGGCTCTTCTAGTTACTCTGAGCCCTGGGATTCTATTAGAAATGTCTTGTGAAGGCAGCCTCAAGCCCATCCAAGAAACTGTCCTTCAGTACCTGCTGTGTGTCTCGCACTAATACGGCTGCCAGGAACACAACTGCAGATAAGATCCAGTCTCTGCTCTCACACGATCTAATTGCAGCTGGAGGAGTGGGGAAGAGGATTTATCAGTTAGGACACTTTTGTTTGTAAGTGATGAAAATGCTGCTTCCATCTGACTTAAGCAAAGAGAAAGAGTAGGCACAACAGGGGTGAGGGGCTCAGGGTCCAGTTTTTCTCTTTCTGGGTTGACTCCCTTCTCAGACAGGCTTTACCCTTATGGTTGCAAGATGTTTCCTAGCAGCTACTGGAGCTACCTATCTGGCTCATGTCTAATGGAAAATAGGGGAAAATTTCCTTACCAGGATTCCTAGCAAAAGCCTCATAATGCATCACTGGCTATAAACAGGAAACATGCCCATTTCTCTACCCATTGAAGGTCAGGGAGAAGAGATGGTGTGCTGATTCTGTCTAGGTTACATGCTCCATCTTTGAGCCAAAGGTAGGACCCCAGCTAAAGCCATAGGCTTGCAAGTTGGAGAGGGGAATAGGGCTATGGTTACCTAGAGGGTGAATGGAAACTGGTGACAAAAAATGAGATACTCCAAGGTAGACTTAGATAATAGTTAGTGATCTGATTGGAATGAACAGCAACCCAAGGCAAATAAAGCAAAAAACAAAACCAAAAACAAACCTAATAATAAGTGGAAGTGTACTGGGGTAGGGGTCACAGGATCAAAGGAAGAGTTGAACAGTAAATTTTCTAGAAGGAGAGCTCCTGGGTTCTGTGGAGATCTTTGTGAATGACTCCATGACATAGCTTGAGGCTGTGCTGGCTGTACTCACTGCTTTTGCCTGTCTAACTTTACATTACACTCTTTAATCTTCTACCCCCATGATTAGTCTATGCCAATGATAATATCCAAGTAGTAAGAGCAGAGTGATGGAAAAAACCCATGTTTTGGTGAAATTGTTCTGTGACTGGATCAGCCAGTCCTAGAGCCCACCTTATATTAGGTTATATGAGACAATTAATTTTCTTAATTTTGATATTTATTTTGTTCATGGTTTGAGTTCAATGTCTACCACTTTCAGCTAAAAGTGTCCAAATTAGTATAGGCTCAGACAAACACCTTTGGGACTCTGTATTTCATCTGGGTTTCTTTCCAATGCTGGCTATACCCCACTGTAGGAAGGCTCCACACATACATCTAAATGGTTCTATGTTTGAAAAATCATGGTGGAGGGTTCTGATTGGTCTGGCATGAGCAGCTGGTTTGCCCTTTGGACCAATTCTGTTCCCAGGGGCATGATATAGTCTGAAGGGCACAGCTTGTGTGAATTGTCTCTAGTCTTGGATTAATCAGTCTGGGGTAGGGGTTGAGTTAAGAATAGAATAGGCAATGCTCCTGGGGGGTGGGGATGCTATTACATCTGCATCTACTCCTACAAGGTTTCTCAAAGTGTGGTCCCCAGACTAGCAGTATGCACATCCCAGGGAAATTGTCAGAAATGCAAAGTCTTAGACTTCACACAGATCTCCTGAATCAGAAACTCTGGGGGTGAGGCCCAGCAATGACCAGCAGGTGTTTTGATGCACATACAAGTTTGAGAACTACTGGGCCACAATCACACAACGACTAAAACCAAACACCATGGTGGTTCAAAGAAGAAACAATAATGTTTGATCAGAAGATGAGGAAAGCCTTAAGAAAAGAGGAGGTCTTTGAGATGAATCTTGAAGATTGGTTAGATTGGTTGAAATGAATATAAGTTCACAAATCATACTGTAATTACAATAAAGAATTTAAAAAATCCTTCACCCAAACAAATCAACTGTTTGCTTTTACCTATGGTCTTTTTCATTCTTGGTTCATGAGAAAGCATACATATTCTTTTTTTTGTACTAACACAAAAATTTTCTATTTTGCTTTTCTCACTTAGCAGTTTTATTCCTAGTACACTATGGTTTCTATTATATAAACATTTTGACCATTTACAATAGCTTTGAGGAAATGCATTTAAAAAAACGTTAGAAGTCATCCATGGATTCACCACCCTAACCCAATCATTATGATCATTTTCTTCTAGTATATTTTCCTGTGGAAATTATTTACATAATTGGGATAATAGCAGATATATTTTATACATATATACTTTACATTATAGCGCAAGCATTCATCTTCATTACTGAACAGATTCATATGTACAAGAGGTCAACAAAGAAATTTATCATAACTTATTTAACTAATCTCCTGTTATTAGACATTTTGGTTCTTTCCAGTTTCTGCTGTGGTAAACATCTCTGCGTATGAAGCGCTTTCTCCCATATTTTGAGTTATTTCCTTGGAATAGATTTCCAGAAGTGGAATTACAGGACCACAGGATACAAACTCTTTTATGGTTCTTGATGCATTTTGCCAAATTTCTTTTAAAAGGTTTGTACCAATTTATACTGCCCCCAGTAATGTGTAAGAGTGCCAGTTTTCCCACATCCTTGGCAGCTTTGGGCATTTTAATTAAAAAAATTTTTTTTTGCCAGTTTAATAGGGGAAGAATTTTACATTGTTTTAATTTGCATTTTTTTAAACTTTACCTAACATTACTTAATAAATGTTTCCCATGTTGCTTCAACGTTCTTAATAAGCTCTTTTATGGTCGCAAAGCCTTTTTATGGTTGAGATTTGATTACTGAATATAAGTGTAGGGCATTTCAGTTTAGTGACCACCAGGAGCCATAGCAGAGGGTCAGGAAATCTCCCACACACGCTGTCAGGAGCTGAACTCATTGTTTTCAACACCCTCCTCCTTCTGGGCTTCCCATCTTAGTGAATAGCACCACCAGCCATCAGGTCATTCAAGCCAAAGCCTGAGTGTCATTTTTGACTTCTCTCTGTGCTACAGAACCAAACTTGGGTCTGCTCGCCCGTGCGCAGTAAAGCCGATCTACTGACCCCGGGTTGTGGTAAAGGAAAGTGCAGCGTTTATTGCAGGGCACCAAGCAAGGAGTCCAGGGCAGCTAGTGCTCAAAACGCTCAAACTCTCTGAAGGGTTTTAGCAAAGCATGTTTAAAGGCAAGATGAGGGAGGGAAGTCCCAGGGTATGTGATCAGCTTGTGCACAATTCTCTGATTGGTAACAGGGCGGTGTCACAGGGGTTAACATTATCAATCCTCAGGTTCCCATAGGCCTGGGAGCTAAGTGTTCATGGTCATCAAGTAGTTTACGTCTTCCTTTTGGTGGGAGTTTTCGCAGCTGTAAAACAACTCAGGAAATGTGTATCAGATACTATTATTTAGGTACTTCAGAGAAGAGCTAAAGAAGACAATCTGGGGAGGGATCTGCCCTGGGAAGGCCCCATGGCGTCCTGCTCAGTTACACCTGCCCTTCATCACCTACATTCAATCAATAACCAAGTCCCCAAATTGCTCTTGAAACCCTACTGCCATTACCTGAGTTCAGGTCATACCAACTCTTCCCGAAACGACTGCAGAAGCCTTCTAATCGGTTTCGTTTCCCTCTAAACCATGCTCCACACTGCAGGCAAAACTATCTTTCTTATACCCAAATATGACTCGAGTGTGTTAGCTTCCCATTACTTTTGTGATGAAATCCCCAGATTCCTTAGTCCATTTTGGAAGCCTGCCATGACCTGAACCCTGCCCTACTCTGTCCCAGGTGGTGCAATCAGAAGGTTGTGTACTTGTCTTTCCCCCTGATGTGTACAGAGACCATGACTCAGACCTTTGAGGACCATAACCACATTCTCAAAGTGGCTGACTGGAGCTGGGATTAAAAGATGGGGAGCAGTACCTGGTTCACATAAGCAGCCTTACTGACATGCCCTGTATCCGGCAACACTTGGATGGTGATTTACTCTGGAGCTCCTCAAAGTAGCTCCAAGACGTGTCCATGAAATATTTGTTACTGGCTCATGATGGGGTGAGTACAGGAATAGAAAGTAGGCATTTAGAAACTGTTATAGAAATTTGATAGACTGATTTTATGTTTAGCATCTAATAATAAAAAAGTTTGTATTTTGTGAGTCAAAAATTTCTCTTGTCTATTAATTGAATTTTATTGTATTTTAAAATTACTGGTCTACAATGTGCTGAATTGGAAATTTAAAAATAAAAGCCCTTTGACCACAGGTAGTGTGACTCGAATTCTCTTGGAAAAGTTCAGTCTGAAACAATCTTCCCATGAGTTTGTAAATGCGTTTTCTGGAGTAAAGAGATACTTGAATGCCCAGCTGGGAAGAGTGTGTTTCAAAGATTGAAGAAAGTTACAAAGAGAAAGAAATCACAACTTTATATCTTAACTTCATTATTTTTGTAGAGAAACTGGTTAAAATAGAAAGTTCTGGCTTCTACCATCAAGTCAAGATATAACAGTCCTGGATATACTGAACAGGATGGTAACTTGGAACACTTAAGAGGGGGAATTGGTTTCAAGCAATTCCTCATTTTCCTGGTCTGTAAGATGAGGGGGTGGGATGAAAAAAACTTCCAATATTTTTTTCAGCTCTAAGACCATGTGCTTTCACAATTCTATGCTTGACTATTGAGTTTAAAACTTTGCTAATAAAGGTAACTGCTGGCATGTGACATGGAGTAATAAGAAGGCTTGAAAAAAGAAGCAGATGGGTAATTATTATTCAATCATCATTGTACTTTGTTCAAATTCAACTACTTTTTTTAAAATTTTATTTTTTTATTTTTGCAGTACGCGGGCCTCTCACTGTTGTGGCCTCTCCCGTTGCGGAGCACAGGCTCCGGACGCGCAGGCTCAGCGGCCACGGCTCACAGGCCCAGCCGCTCCACGGCATGTGGGATCTTCCCGGACCGGGGCACGAACCCGTGTCCCCTGCATCGGCAGGCAGACTCTCAACCACTGCGCCACCAGGGAAGCCCTCAACAACTTTTTAATGGAAGAAACTGCCAAACCATGAATCATTTAACAGAGACCTGGGTTCTCTACCACTAACTAGCTGTGTGACTGAGGACAGGTGGCTTCACTTATTTGTGCCCTCTGCTTTGTAACGAGGAGACTGGACTGTTGCCAGCACCCCTAAAGTGTTAAGCGGCCCCCCAAGGGTACAGGGGAGAAGGGTAGGGAATAAAAGTAACCAAGCAGGTTGGCTCTTTCTTGGGGTTTTCCCCACCCTCAGCCAGAACAGCCCCTGTTTTAGAGATCAGGTCTTTGTGTAAGACTTTGTTAGAAAAAATACTTCATTACTATAAAAAGTTTGGAAAAACAATCAGGCTATACGACTGTTAGTGTCCCTTTTAGCTTTATGTCTACCTAAAAGCATTGTACCATTTTGTGGCCGATGCCTGACTTGCAGTCATGATATCTAAATGGAGGGATTGAAAAATGAAATGCACAGGAGACGGGTAAGCTATGTAAATGAAAGAAGGAGGCTGGGTGTCAGCCCAATAGGGAGCTGTGGGGACTATGGTGCACTAGAAAGTGCCTTGTCTGAAGGGAACCTCGGAGATTCAGCTCCTTCCCATTGTTGCCTGTGGGGATGTGGGCACCTCTCTAGGGCCTATGCATCCAATATGTATTCTGGGACCCGAATGTGACTCATCCGCCTCCAAACTGTGGCTCACCTGAATTTCCTAGACTTCTTTTTATGCTAAAGAGTGGCACACATGAACTGTCAGTCTGGTAGGCCTAATCATCTTCCCAATTGTTTGGCACCGTATTTGGCACATGGTAACCAGACTACAGATGTTAGCTATCATTATTATCAACATCATCATTATTACTTAATAATGATGTGGCAGACTTGGATCTGTTAGTAATTGCAATTGAATTCTAACATAATTATACAATTTTGTGCTATTCAAGTTTAATTCCTTTAAAAGCCATATCATAAAACTGGAGCATTTTGGAGAATTACTGACAAGAGGAAAAAGGAAATAAATGATGCCTCTCTATGAACTTGAGTCATGTCCAAGGTCTGTCCTACAGTACTCTGCCAAGCTTGGCCCTTCAGCCTCATCAAGGCTCACAGTGAAGTGTGTTGGCGTCCAGCACTACTGCACACTTAGATGTACGTGCTCTGTGTGTGTCTTAAAGTCAGGCCTATTCCAGTGATGATACAACTACAGTCACACTCAGATAGGTGCCCAGATCGCTGACGTCTTTCTCAGTCGCATGATCACTGTAGCTTTAAAGATGTTATCATCTCTACAGAAATAGGCCCCTTCCCTACTTTTTTTTTTTTTTTTTTTTACGGTACGTGGGCCTCTCACTGCTGGGGCCCCTCCCGTTGCGGAGCACAGGTTGCGGACGCGCAGGCTCAGCGGCCATGGCTCACGGGCCCAGCCGCTCCGCGGCATGTGGGATCTTCCCGGACCGGGGCACGAACCCGTGTCCCCTGCATCGGCAGGCGGACTCTCAACCACTGCGCCACCAGGGAAGCCCCCCTTCCCTACTTTTTAATCAGAAATGTCTTGGCTTGTTTATCAACTTATTTTTCCAGACAAGCTTGCTTGCTCATATGGGACGTAAATGTCTAGAGCCTGATTTCAGATAGCACAGTGAAACCCCGCCCAGGAAATTGGGGTTCTGTCATTAAAAAAAAAAAAGTTGTAAAACAAAATATAAAAGAAAAAAATTTTAAATGCTCAGTTCCACCAGTCTAACAAAATGATTGTCGTTTCTCTGCCTTCTCTCTCATACACGTGTGTACATTGTTAAGTAAATTAGACAATCATGACTTTATTGAATTTGTTGGTGGCTGGTGAAGGGGTAGGTGGTTACAAAAACGACTAGGATATAGTTTTTACCCTCAAAGGGAGGGAGACAGAGAGGTAAAAAAGAATCTTAAAATGGAACAAAGCAAGCAGGGGATGACAAGAGTGAGAGGTGGCTAAGGAAGAAAGAAGCATAAAAGGGAAGGGCTCATTAACTCTAACTATGGGGTAATCTATCTGAAAGTTTCCTCAACCATTTTGAAACCTGTTTTAGCTGAGGGTTTTTGATGCTGGAGTCTAGCTGGATCTGGAGGCTGGAGTTATATTTATTATTATATACAGTGTTGTGTTTTCCTTTTATTAAATTTTATATCAAGAAGTAAACCATTGCTCATGTTACTACAGAGCCTTTATCATTATTTTGTGTACTCTACTAAAACAGTCCCCTTACATTAGGTATGTATGTTATAACCAGTTTATCCCTAAGGTAAATAACAGGGACAATAATATGTAATAACGCTACAAGTAACAGTGACAAACATCTTTATACATACAGTTTTTTCCTTCATTACAATTATTTTCTTAGGATAAATTCTGTGGAATTGAGAGCCTTGGTTTTAAAAATATAGTTATTATTTTGACTTGTGTCATATTGCCCAACTGTCTTCCAAGAGGTTTGTATACATTTGCATTGCTACTGGATTAAATGAAGTTTCAATCTTTCTGTAGACTTCTGAGAATTGGACTTTATACATTTTTGTTTTAGTTTTTGTGTCTCTGAAGACTAATAAAATAGAGGATCTTTTCAAACTGCTTGTTCATTACTTTTGTTGTTATTGTTGTGTTAATTGCCTATTTTTGTCCGTTCCCATTTGTCTAATGCGGTTGAGGTGATGTTCTTATATATATTTTACCCACTTTTATATAGTATAAAAAATAGCCCTTTGATAATCACTTTTACAAACAGCTATACTGGCCAGGTGTTTTCCTTTTTAAATCTTAGTTTAACTGAGTGTGTGCCAAATTCACCCTGAGCTTCTGTGTACTTTCTTTCTATCTCATTCTGGTACCTACCAGGTTGCACTGCAATTACTGGTTTACATGTCTCTCTCTCCTATTAAACTGCGAGCTCCTTTCTATATGCCCAACACCTTAGATAGAATCTGTTACATAATATTTGCTCAAAATTGCTTGTTGAGGTTTGGAAGAAAAAGAATGTTTGAGTGAAAGAATTGAGGGAATGCTCCATAGCCCTTTTGAATTTCTAGAACCAGAGGGAGTCCCGACTTTTCCTCCTTCAGTCAGGAAGGCAGAAGGCAAACCTCTGGCTGACCCTTGGGGAGGCCTATCTGTGGGAGCGTGGGTCTCCCTCTCTCCCCTGGGGCCTCACCCAAGACTCAGGTCCTATGTGGAGAGTCCCTGGGGGTCTGGTTGGGGAGATGATTTCCTTTGGCGCCACTTTCTGGGCAAAAAGTTCCAGTGTTTGGATTTTATTAGCCAATAAAATTAAAGGAAAAATGCTGGGAAAAAAAAATCACAGCGCACTGTTGTTACTCTTGTGAATGAATCACATAACTTGCAGCTCCACTATTAATGTCTAAATGGATTTTCTGTGCTCCAAGCCAAAACATGTTTCATAAAGTTACCCAGAGGTGGATGGTATCCCAGTTAATAAAAACAGTTGTGGGTGAAGGGTGCATGGTCTGACGGAAGGGGAGGTGATTGATGCTAGGTTGCTGGGATTTAACCGTGATTTTATTTATTTTTAAAGAAAAATAAAACATTTTATTAAATAGTTGAACTTCAGTGTTATTACCAAACCCTAACTCAAAACAGGGAATTTATTGAGTGTTTGGAGATACAAATATGCAGATGGAATTTTATGAGGTGTCTTGAATAATTTTCCACATTGTATTATCAACCAGTTTAATCCAATCCTAGTTTGTGTCTAGTCAGGGTAGGGATATTTCTTTTTAATTTACATTTATTTGTCGGAGTAATATCCCTCCCAGAATTCAGGCACAGTCCTAGAAGTTTAGTCGATACTTGAAAACAAAAATAAACAGCTCTACAGATTCTGACAGCTGTAGATACCTTAGCTCAAAGAATTATTTCTGTGATCCTCTCCCTCCACAATATTTTGTGATGATATATTTCAGAGTTTAATTTCTTTAGAGCCTCCATCATAGTCAGCCAGAGAAGAAAAGAAAGAATGCAAGTCACTGTACTGAAAGCTTAAAAAACCCAGGACTTTGATCTGAAAAAGCTAACTTTTCATTCCAAGAAGTCTTCCCCATCCCAACAGATCTCATTAGCGGTGATCGGTGGCTGGTGGCTGGTGGCTGGTGGCTGGATATCACCTGAAATTGCAACCACCTCTTCCAACAAGGCTATTTGTAACAACGGCTAGGAAATACGTGGCATGGGTCACAGACTGCTTGGCCAAAGTAGTTAGATCCTATATGTAACAAATATCGTTTTCCTTTTCTCACAAGTGTAGCACAGATACAATGTAGAAAAGTGATAAAATATGAAAAATAAATTTGATGTATATGTGGAAACATACCAAATGTTAACAGTGGGTTACTTCTGGGTCATGGAATTAGGAGTGATTTATTTATTGTTTGCTTGGTTGTATTTTATTTTTGCTGCAATAAGCCTGCACTTTTTAATAGCAGGAAAAAAGGAGCTTCTTTTCCCTTTATTATTTTTTTAATTTTGGAAAATTTTAAACAAATATAAAAATAGCAAGACTAGATTAGTATACCTAGGCCATCACCTAGACTTGTGCACTGGGTTTCAGGCTTGCTTGGGACGCGTGAGCCCCTTTTTCCCTTCCTCTTTCTCCTTTTAGACTGGGAATATCCATCCCATGCCTGACCCACCGTTGTATTTTGGAAGGACATAACTTGTTTTCTGGTTTCACAAGTCCACAGATAGAGAGGAATTTTGTTCCAGGAGGTACCATATTCCAAGTCTCACCCATAAGTGATTTAGATGATGAAATTTTTGACTTTTTGAATTGATGATATTTAGATGAGATATTGGACTTAGATGCTGGAATGACTTATAACTTTTGGGGATGTTGGGATCAGGTGAATATATTTTGTACATGGGACAGATGTGAATTTGGAGAGGCCAGAGGGCAGACTATATTGGATTGGCTAACGTCTGCCGAAATTCATGTCTTTCCTAGAACCTCAGAATTTGACCTTATTTGGAAATAGGGTTGTTGCAGATGTAGTTAAGATATAAGTTAAGGGACTTCCCTGGTGGCGCAGTGGTTAAGAATCCTCCTGCCAAGGGAACACTCTTGCACTGTTGGTGAGAATGTAAATTGATACAGCCACTATGGAGAACAGTATGGAGGTTCCTTAAAAAACTACAAATAGAACTACCATACGACCCAGCAATCCCACTACTGGGCATATACCCTGAGAAAACCATAATTCAAAAAGAGTCATGTACCAGAATGTTCATTGCAGCTCTATTTACAATAGCCAGGACATGGAAGCAACCTAAGTGTCCATCAACAGATGAATGGATAAAGAAGATGTGGCACATATATGCAATGGAATATTACTCAGCCATAAAAAGAAATGAAATCGAGTTATTTGTAGTGAGGTGGATGGACCTAGAGTCTGTCATACAGAGTGAAGTAAGTCAGAAGGAGAAAAACAAGTACCGTATGCTAACACATATATATGGAATCTAAGGGAAAAAAATGTCATGAAGAACATAGGGGTAAGACAGGAATAAAGACACAGACCTACTAGAGAATGGACTTGAGGATATGGGGAGGGGGAAGGGTAAGCTGTGACAAAGTGAGAGAGTGGCATGGACATATATACATTACCAAACGTAAAATAGATAGCTAGTGGGAAGCAGCCGCATAGCACAGGGAGATCAGCTAGGTGATCCCACCTAGAGGGCTGGGATAGGGAGGGTGGGAGGGAGATGCAAGAGAGAGAGGATATGGGGATATATGTATGCATATAGCTGATTCATTTTGTTATAAAGCAGAAAATAACACACCATTGTAAAGCAATTATACTCCAATAAAGATGTTAAAAAAAAAAAAAAAAGAATCCGCCTGCCAATGCAGGCGACACGGGTTTCAGCCCTGGTCCGGAAAGATCCCACATGCCACAGAGCAACTAAGCCCGTGAGCCACAACTACTGAGCCTGCGCTCTAGAGCCCGAGTGCCACAACTACTGAAGCCTAGAGTTCACACTCCACAACAAATAGAAGCCACTGCAATGAGAAGCCCGCGCTCCACAACAAAGAGTAGCCCCCGCTCGCTGCAACTAGAGAAAGCCTGCGTGCAGCAACGAAAGACCCAACGCAGCCAAATAAATAAATAAATACATTTATTTAAAAAAAAAAAAAGATGTAAGTTAAGCTAAGCTCATGTAGGAGTAGAGTGGGCCCATAATCCAATATGACTGGTGTCCTTATAAGAGAAGATACAGAGAGAGACACACACAAGGAAAAGGTCATGTGACAAAGGAGGCAGAGATTGGAGGTATGCGTCTAGAAGCCGAAAACCACCAAAGAGGAGACACCAGAGGCAAAGAGAAAAGGCATGGAATGGGTTCTCCCCTCCAGCCTTTAAAGACAGCATGGCCCTGCCCATGCCTTGACTTCACACTTCCAGCATTCAGAACTGTGAGTCAATAAATTTCTGTTGTTTTAAGCTATGCAATTTGTGGTACTTTGTTACAGCAGCTCCAATAAACGAATACAACTTGGATATGTGCTACTGTATTGGTATATTATGCACATTATAAAACATATATAGAAATAGATACTGAAAATGGGTAAAAATGAAAAAAACTAATATTTGAAAACAATTTTACCTTGTTTCCTGCATGCAAAACGTTTGAGAGCAATAAGACTGAATATTTGCTGTTTTAAAATTAACTTGTTTTGGAATATGTTTACATTTTCAGAAAAATTGCAAAGATAGTACAGCGAGCTCTCCAGAGCCCCTCCTGGTGTGGACCGGGTGGGTGGGAGAGCACAGTGCCCCCAGGTCAACAGGCAGCTTGACACCCCCGAGCACTGACCTTGGAGTAGGAGACCAACGTGAATGTCTAACGCAGCTGCCCACTGTCTTCCTACCTCTGTTTCCTCATCTGAAAACAGGGATGATAATACCTCCCTCATAGAGTCGTTGTGCAGATGAAGTAAATCCTGGCTTATCCGGTGCTAAACGACCCTGGAGAAGACATCTGACTCTTTAAGGCACAGTTTCCTCCTCTGTAAAATGGGGAGAGCCACACCTTCCCTATAAGTTTTTAAGGGCGTGCGAAGTTGTTTAACTCTAGGCCACCGGGTCTTCCCGTTCTTTATCCCTCAGACATGTTTTCTAGGCTTTTCCTTAAACAGAGTACTTGGTTGCGGTGGCAAAAATGCCAAAAGGCAGATCAAATATCTATATGGTATGTTAGGATGCACCAGGAAAACTTGCTGTGAGACATACAGCTTGTGGCACTAACAGTATTGACATGTGTGCATGTCGGGGCGGGGGCGGGGGTGGGAGAGGGAGAATGGCGCCCCCTTAAGGACCTTCCAGTCTTGATATTCTTCGTACCTACCAAGATAAGCCAAATCCAGGCTTGATGCTTTTATGCTGGGAGTAGTCCTCAGCTCTGTCTGGAAAATTCCAGGAGGAGGCTTCTTCAGTATATATGTCTGAGAAGAGCTGATTTGTTCTAAAACGAGCAAATGCGTGGGCTGCTACGCACCACTGCTCCTCGGCTCCGCCCCGCCCCCACTTCTGCCAGCGCCAGTCTTGCTTTCAGCTGAGGAACCTCTGCCACCCCCGCTCCTTCCCCCCCCCCCGCCCCGGACTCCCTCAGGGGGAGGGGACACTCCCAGGGTCTGGACTTCAGCCCTTTTCTCCTCCTTCTTCCATGACGACTAAGATCACAGAACACTCATTTTAGAGCAGGTTGTTCTTAGATCGTTTAGTCAACGTTTCTCAATCCTGGTTATACTTTGGAGTCTCTTGGTGGAGCTTTTAAAGCATACACACTCCTGGGTCCCACCGTCGGAGATGCTGGGGAGAAGCCAAGGCATTGGCATTAAAAAAAAAAACTCCCCAGGTGATTCTAAAGTCCAGCCAGGATTGAGGACCAGCCCAGGGTTTCAGGCCACCTCTTGCTGAAGGCAGGGGTCTTGTCTCTCTTGTTTACCACTGTATCCCCTAGCAACACAAATATTTGTTGAACGAATGATCAAACTTACTCCTTGGAGCCGTGGGCAGTCCCTTGGATGCCATGGCCGGTTGGGGAGATGAGGGCCAATTTACTGGGCTCCAGGCCCTCATTTTTATCTGTTAATTATTAAATATATAATTCCAGGTAGGATATGGAAACTTGTCATTTACTATTAAGTCTGGTTGTTGTAGACAAAAAAAACTGGAAAATTTCTCCTGATGCAGCAAGATGGCCTAAGAACAAGCGTTCTCATGATAAAACTCCAACACATGTTGATTAATAAGTATAATTTAAGTTTAAGAATAATTTAATTATACATTTATGGAGTTCAATACAACACTATAGCCATTTTTCCTACTAGACTTTATTTTTTAGAATAGTTTTAGATTTACATGAAAGTTGTTAAGACAGTACAGAGTTCCCACATACCTTGTACCCAGTTTTCCCCTACTATTAATTTTTTACATGAGTAAGGTATATTTATTATAATTAATGAACCAGTATTGATACATTATCATTAACTAAAGTTCATATTTTATTCAGATTTCCTTAGTTTTTACCTAATGTCCTTTTTCTGTTTCAGGATCCCATCCATGACACACTACATTAGTTGTCATGTAGCCTTAACACCCTTCAATGTTGTGATATTTTCTCAAATTTTCCTTCTTTTGAAGGCTTTGACCAGTTTTGAGGAGTACGGCTCAGATTTTTATAGGATTCCCCTCTATTGGAATTTGTCTGTTTTCTCATGTTTAGGTTGGGGTTATGAGTCTGGGGGAGGAAAGCCACAGAGGTAAAGTGTCATTCTCATCACATCATATCAAGGGTATGTACTATCAACATGACTTATCACTGTTAATGTTGACCGAGATCAACTGGCTGAAGTAGTGTTTGTTACATTCCTCCACTGTATGGTTACTCTTTCCATCCCTGCCCTTTTCCTACTGTATTCTTTGGAAAGGAATTGCTATGTGCAGCCCACCCTTAAGGGATGGGTAGTTAGGTAACCTTGCTTGAGAGAGTGTTATCTACATAAACTATTTGGAATTCTTCTACTTGGAAGATTTCTCTCTCTCTTCTTTGTTCTTTCTTTCCTTCCTCCCTTCCTCCCTTTCTTTCTTCCTCTCTCCCTCCCTCCCTCCCTCCCTTCCTTCCTTTCTACTTATTCAATCATTTATTTATATCAATATGGACTCTGGATATATATTTTATACCTTAGGTTATAATCCAACACTTCTTTATTTATTTTTTTTACTCAAATTGTTCCAGCTTTGGCCATTGGGAGCTTTTCCTGTCGGCTCTGATAGATGACCATCTTTTTTTTTAGTACTTCTTTACTCTCTGGCATAACAACATGCTACAGGCTCATCATGCATGTTTCCTGCCAGATTGTAGCCATTTAAAGTGTATTTGAATTGTTCTTGTGTACTCCTTAATTTCGGGTTAATGTATATTTTTCTCAGAATAATTAAAAACTTTAAAAAGTATTACAGGGGAAAAAAAAAAAAGTATTACAGGGAGATTGGTTCAAGATTGCGGAGTAGAAGGATGTGTGTTCACTCCCTCTTGTGAGAGCACCGAAATCACAACTAAGTGCCGAACAATCATTGACAGGAAGCCACTGGAACTCACCAAAAAAGATACCCCACATCCAAAGACAAAGGAGAAGCTGCAAAGAGACAGTTGGAGGGGCACAATCACAATAAAATCAAATCTCATAACTGCTGGGTGGGTGACTCACAAACTAGAGAAAATTACCACAGAAGCCCACCCACTGGAGTGAAGGTTCTGAGCCCCACGTCAGACTTCCCAACCTGGGGGGTCTGGCAATGGGAGGAAGAATTCCTAGAGAATCAGACTTTGAAGGCTAGTTGGGATTTGATTGCAGGACTTCGACAGGACTGGGGGAAACAGAGACTCCACTCTTGGAGGGCACACGCAAAGTAGTGTGCACATCGGGACACAGGGGAAGGAGCAGTGACCCCATAGGAGACTGAACCAGACCTAACTGCTAGTGTTGAAGGATCTCCTGCAGAGGCGGGGGGTGGCTTTGGCTCACCATGGGGACAAGGACACTGGCAGCAGAGATTCTGGGAAGTACTGCTTGGCATGAGCCCTCCCAGAGTCTGCCATTAGCCTCACCAAAGAGCTGGGTAGGCTCCAGTGTTGGGTTGCCTCAGGCCAAACAACCAACAGGGAGGGAACCCAGCCCCACCCATCAGGAGACAAGCAGATTAAAGTTTTACTGAGCTCTGCCCACCAGAGCAACACCCAGCTCTACCCACCACCAGTCCCTCCCATCAGGAAGCTTGCACAAGCCTCTTAGATAGCCTCATCCACAAGAGGGCAGACAGCAGAAGCAAGAAGAACTACAGTTCTGCAGCCTGTGGAAGGAAAACCACATTCACAGAACGATAGACAAAATGATAGACAAAATGAAAAGGCAGAGGACTTTGTACCAGATGAAGGAACAAGATTAAACCCCAGAAAAACAACTAAAGGAAGTGGAGATAGGCAACCTTCCAGAAAAATAATTCAGAATAATAATAGTGAAGATGATTCAGGACCTCAGAAAAAGAATGGAGGCAAAGATCGAGAAGATGCAAGAAATGTTTAACAAAGGCCTAGAAGAATTAAGGAACAAACACCTAGAAGAATTAAAGAACAAACAAACAGAGATGAACAATACAATAAATGAAATGAAAAATACACTAGAAGGAATCAATAGCAGAATAACTGAGGGAGAAGAACGGATAAGTGACCTGGAAGACAGAATGGTGGAATTCACTGCCACAGAACAGAATAAAGAAAAAAGAATGAAAAGAAATGAAGACAGCCTAAGAGACCTCTGGGACAACATTAAATGCAACAATATTCGCATTATAGGGGTCCCAGAAGGAAAAGAGAGAGAGAAAGGACCCAAGAAAATATTTGAAGAGATTATAGTCGAAAACTTCCCTAACATGGGAAAGGAAATAGCCACCCAAGTCCAGGAAGCACAGAGAGTCCCAGGCAGGATAAACCCAAGGAGAAACATGCCAAGACATATAGTAATCAAATTGACAAAAATTAAAGACAAAGAAAAATTATTGAAAGCAGCAAGGGAAAAATGACAAAAAACATACAAGGCAACTCCCATAAGGTTAAGAGCTGATTTCTCAGCAGAAACTCTACAAGTCAGAAGGGAGTGGCATGATATATTTAAAGTGATGAAAGGGAAGAACCTACAACCAAGATGACTCTACCCGGCAAGGATCTCATTCAGATTCGATGGAGAAATCAAAAGGTTTACAGACAGGCAAAAGCTAAGAGAATTCAGCACTACCAAACCACCTCTACAACAAATGCTAAAGGAACTTCTCTAAGTGGGAGACACAAGAGAAGAAAAGGACCTACAAAAAACAAATCCATAACAATTAAGAAAATGGTAATAGGAACATATATATCGATAATTACCTTAAACGTGAATGGATTAAATGCTCCACCCAGAAGACACAGGCTCACTGAATGGATACAAAAACAAGACCCATATATATGCTGTCTACAAGAGACCCACTTCAGACCTAGGGACACATACAGACTGAAAGTGAAGGGATGGAAAAAGATATTCCATGCAAATGGAAATCAAAAGAAAGCTGGAGTAGCAATACTCATATGAGATAAGATAGACTTTAAAATAAAGAATGTTACAAGAGACAAGGAAGGACACTATATAATGATCAAAGGATCAATCCAAGAAGAAGATATAACAATTATAAATATATATGCACCCAACTTAGGAGCACCTCAATACATAAGGCAACTGCTAACAGCTATAAAAGAGGAAATTGATGGTAACACAATAATAATGGGGTACTTTAACACCTCACTTACACCAATGGACAGATCATCCAGACAGAAAATTAATAAGGAAACACAAGCTTTAAATGACACAGTAGACCAGATAGATTTTATTGATATTTATAGGACATTCCATCCAAAAACACTTTCTTCTCAAGTGCACATGGAACATTCTCCAGAATAGATCACATCTTGGGTCACAAATGAAGCCTCAGTAAATTTAAGAAAATTGAAATCATATCAAGCATCTTTTCTGACCACAATGCTATGAGATTAGAAATGAATTACAGGAGAAAAAAAGTAAAAAACACAAACACATGGAGGCTAAACAATATGCTACTAAATAACCAAGATATCACTGAAGAAATCAAAGAGGAAATCAAAAAAAAACCTAGGGACAAATGACAATGAAAACACAACGACCCAAAATCTATGGGAGGCAGCAAAAACTGTTCTAAGAGGGAAGTTTATAGCAATACAATCCTACCGCAAGAAACAAGAAAAATCTCAAATAAACAATCTAACCTTACACCTAAAGGAACTAGAGAAAGAAGAACAAACAAAACCCAAAGTTAGTAGAAGGAAAGAAATAATAAAATCAGAGCAGAAATAAATGAAATAGAAACAAAGAAAACAATAGCAAAGATGAATAAAGCTAAAAGCTGGTTCTCTGAGAAGGTAAACAAAATTGATCAACCTTTAGCCAGACTCATCAAGAAAAAGAGGGAGAGGACTCAAATCAATAAAATTAGAAATGAAAAAGGAGAAGTTACAACAGACACTGCAGAAACACAAAGCATCCTAAGAGACTACTACAAGCAACTCTATGCCAATAAAATGGACAACCTGGAAGAAATGGACAAATTCCTAGAAAGGTATAGCTTTCCAAGACTGAACCAGGAAGAAATAGAAAATATGAACAGACCAATCACAAGTAATGAAATTGAAACTGTGATTAAAAATCTTCCAACAAACAAAAGTCCAGGACCAGATGGCTTCACAGGTGAATTCTATGAAACATTTAGAGAAGAGCTAATACCCATCCTTCTCAAACGCTTCCAAAAAATCTCAGAAGAAGGAACACTCCCAAACTCATTCTATGAGGCCACCATCACCCTGATACCAAAACCAGACAAAGGTACTACAGAAAAAGAAAATTACAGACCAATATCACTGATGAATATAGATGCAAAAATCCTCAACAAAATACTAGCAAACAGAATCCAACAACACATTAAAAGGATCATACACCATGATCAAATGGGATTTATCCCAGTGATGCAATGACTCTTCAATATACGCAAATCAATAAATGTGATACACCATAGTAACAAATTGAAGAATAAAAACCATATGATCATCTTAATAGGTGCAGAAAAAGCTTTTGACAAAATTCAATGCCCATTTATGGTAAAAACTCTCCAGAAAGTGGGCATAGAGGGAACCTACCTCAACATAATAAAGGCCATACATGACAAACCCACAGCAAACATCATTCTCAATGGTGAAAAACTGAAAGCATTTCCTCTAAGATCAGGAACAAGATAAGGATGTCCACTCTCACCACTATTATTCAACACAGTTTTGGAAGTCCTAGCCACAGCAATCAGAGAAGAAAAAGAAATAAAAGGAATACAAATAAAAAAAGAAGAAGTAAAGCTGTCACTCTTTGCAGATGACATACTATACATAGACAGTCCTAAAGATGCCACCAGAAAACTACTAGAGCTAATCAATGAATCTGGTAAAGTGCAGGATACAAAATTAATGCACCGAAGTCTCTTGCATTCCTATACACTAACAACAAAAGATCAGCAAGAGAAATTAAGGAAACAGTCCCATTTACCACTGCAACAGAAAGAATAAAATACCTAGGAATAAACCTACCTAGGAGGTAAAAGACCTGTACTCAGAAAACTATAAGACACTGATGAAAGAAATCAAAGATGACACAAACAGATGGAGAGATATACCATGTTCTTGGATTGGAAGACTCAATATTGTGAAAATGACCATACTACCCAAAGCAATCTACAGATTCAATGCAATCCCTATCAAATTACCAGTGGCTTTTTTTTTACAGAACTAGAACAAAAAATCATAAAATTTGTATGGAGACACAAAAGACCCCGAATAGCCAAAACAGTCTTGAGGGAAAAAAAACAGAGCTGGAGGAATAAGCCTCCCTGACTTCAGACTATACTACAAAGCTACAGTAATCAAGACAATATGGTACTGGCACAAAAACAGAAATATATATCAATGGAACAGGATAGAAAGCCCAGAGATAAACCCACACACCTATGGTCAACTAATCTATGACAAAGGATGCAAGGATATACAATGGAGAAAAGACAGCCTCTTCAATAAGTGGTGCTGGGAAAACTGGACAGCTACATGGAAAAGAATGAAATTAGAACACTCCCTAACACCATACACAGAAATAAACTCAAAATGGATTAAAGACCTAAATTTAAGACTGGACACTATAAAACTCTTAGAGGAAAACATAGGAAGAACGCTCTTTGACCTAAATCACAGCAAGATCTTTTTTGGTCCACCTCCTACAGTAATGGAAATAAAAACAAAAATAAACAAATGGGACCTAATGAAACTTAAAAGCTTTTGCACAGCAGGAAACTACAAACAAGCCGAAAAGACAACCCTCGGAATGGGAGAAAATATTTGCAAACGAATCAGTGGACAAAGGATTAATCTCCAAAATATATTAACGGCTCATGCAGCTCAATATCAAAGAAACAAACAACCCAATCCAAAAATGGGCAGAAGACCTAAATAGACATTTCTCCAAAGAAGATATACAGATGGCCAAGATGCATATGAAAAGCTGCTCAACATCACTAATTATTAGAGAAATGCAAATCAAAACTACGAGGTATCACCTCACACAAGTTAGAATGGGCATCATCAGAAAATCTACAAACAACAAATGCTGGAGAGGGTGTGGAGAAAAGGGAACCCTCTTGCACTGTTGGTGGGAATGTAAATTGATACAGTCACTATGGAGAACACTATGGAGGTTCCTTAAAAGACTAAAAATAGAATTACCATATGACCCTGCAATCCCACTACTGGGCATATACCCAGAGAAAACCATAATTCAAAAAGACACATGCACCCCAATGTTCATTGCAGCATTATTTACAATAGCCAGGTCATGGAAGCAACCTAAATGCCCATCAACAGAATGGATAAAGAACATGTGGTACATATACACAATGGAATATTGCTCAGCCATAAGAAGGAACGAAATTGGGTCATTTGTAGAGACGTGGATGGATCTAGAGACTGTCATATAGAGTGAAGTAAGTCAGAAAGAGAAAAACAAATATCGTATATTAACTCATATATGTGGAACCTAGAAAAATGGTACAAATGAACTGCTTTGCAAGGCAGAAATAGAGACACAGACGTAGAGAACAAACGTATGGACAGCAAGGGGCGAAAGCGGCAGGGCTGGTGGTGGGAGGAATTGGGAGATTGGGATTGACATATATACACTAATATGTATAAAATAGATAAATAATAAGAACCTGCTGTATAAAAAATAAATAACATAAAATTCAAAGTTTAAAAAAAAGTATTACAGAGGTGTGTGAGGCAGTTACAGATTTTGTGATGTTGGTCAGATTTTAAAATTTGTAACTTGTGATTTCTTTCCTTGGTTTATATAAATATAATTTTTATACCTAATTTGATATTCATAATTTTGCATATTTTTCTTTTTAAACATTCCCCTAATTATAAAAATTTTAGACCCTGGTGAGCCCACAGTGCCCCTTGGCTGCATAAGTGAGCCAAGACACTTAGGAATGAAGTCTAGGTCTTCAACAGTCAGGGTCAAGAAAAAGAATGCCGAAATATGTACATGGGAAAAGCTGGCCATCCCATGGGCCAGGACAGCTGAGCCTTCCCTTAAACAGGTTGCTGACCACAGGCCTTTGTTAAGATAAGATCCCTGCTTTGCCAATAATGTAACTTCAGTTGTTGTATTTGTTATTTTATTAAGCACATGGTACTAGTGATTCATTCAATAAACATTCAGTGACAACACTGCCTATGTGTTAGGCATCTTGCTGGGCATAGCTGGAAATAATAAGTAAGACAAAGTCTTCAACTCCAAGGAACCTACACTGCAGAGAAAGTGATGAGATAGGGAGGTACACGGATGATTACCAATGGAATGCAACAGGAGCTCTAGGGCCATAAAGTTCTTCAGGAGAGACTTATTCTTTCTTGAGGGGTCAGGGAAGGCTTCATAGAGAAAGGGATATTTGGATTGGGTCTTGAAATATGAGTAGAAGTATGCCAGGCAGAGAAAGGGTCATTTCTGGTAAGGGAGTAGGGTGGCTGTATTAGTAAGACAGGATTGTGAAAGGGCCTGCCAGGGACATCAGGACATCTAGGGGATTCAATGAGGCCAAAAATGTAATTGTGATTCTTTCAGTATCCTTTCCTAGAGTAACAGTTCCTGTGCCAGATTCATCTTTGTAACTCTAGCACCTTGACAGTTTACAGTGAATAGTAGGTGCTCAAGAACAGTTGTTCAATGAATAAAAGAAAACATGCAACACTTGTTCTAAATTGACTTCTTCAATGAATGTGAATATTTGGCTATAAAATTGTCCAGTATAGCATCATATATAATAATAAAAATCTCAAAAGAATCTAAATTTCCAGGCAAAGTGGATTGGTTAGACAAAGTGTGGTATATTCATTAATACAATAGAATTCAAAGTAGCTAATAATAACAATAAAGTTATATTTGGTAATATGAAACAGTAGTTATAGTATATTATTGAGGGGGAAGAGGAGATTACAAAACAAAATAAACAACATGAGCCCAGTTTTGTAAATTATGTGTGTGTGTGTGTGTGTGTGTCTGTGTGTGTGTACACATGCATTCATGAATGTCTATATATGAAAAATTTGGAAGGATTTTTATAAATAAATTACAGATTATTTCAATTTTCTCCTTTCCCCCCCTAATTTCTCTATAATGCATATACATTAAACATGTAAAAAGAAAAATGTTTTTCGAAGACTCACATTTTGGCAAAACATGTTTATTTGAAAAAACATAAAATAGTAACTGAAAGAGTTCCTTATTAAAATGCTGATACTGGGCTTCTCTGGTGGCACAGTGGTTGAGAGTCCGCCTGCCGATGCAGGGGATACGGGTTTGTGCCCCTGTCCGGGAAGATCCCACATGCCGCGGAGCGGCTGGGCCCGTGAGCCATGGCCGCTGAGCCTGCGCGTCTGGAGCCTGTGCTCCGCAACGGGAGAGGCCACAACAGTGAGAGGCCCACGTACAGCAAAAAAAAAAAAAAAAAAAAAATGCTGATACTTGTGCAGGCATGGGTGTATGCATGTGTATACAGTATAGCTATATTAATATTTTAAAACCTTGTTGCCTCACATTGAATAGTCTTTTCCTACGCATCGTCTCATTTAATTTTCACTACATGCCTGGGTTAGAGGCCAGGATGGCATTATTGTGGGTGAGAAGGAGTAAGTGTTGGTAACCGATGTTCACAGCCTCAGTCTTACCTCTGTGCACACAGCTGGTAACTGGTTGAGCTGGAACACATCCATAAGCCTCTTGACTCCAGGGGCCAGAGCATTTTTCTTTATTATTCTAGAGATTATCCTGGGAGAGGCAAAAAATAGCCATATTAGTAAACCAGGGCTTTTTCCTGACGTCATAGCCCTTAAAAATCATGCTGTAGAATATTTGATGATATGCAAACATTTCCATAAAAATTCTTAAGTGAAAAAAGCAAATTACAAAAGTATGATTCCATTTTAGTAAAAAACTGTTTGCATAAACACATGAAAAAACTTGAACTAGGATATATTGTCAAGTGCAAAATGCTAGATGCAGTGCATGTAATATGCTGCCTTTTACAGTAAGAAAGGTGTAAAATAAGAATTTATGCTTGTATTTGTATCTTCATTGAGGAACAACAGAAGGATACACAAACGACCAAAGGTGTTCACCTAAGAGGGTGGGAGTGGGAGAGAAACATGATAGAGGGAGGAGGGGTGGAGACAACACTTCTTAAGGAATATCTTTTTAATACCACTTTGATTTTGAACTATTCAAAAACCTAAAATTTTAAAAATCTAGTAAACATACCAAAATGCATATTTTTGGGTGGTGGAGAAACATGTAATGTTTATTTTCTTCTCTTGGTACATCTGTATTTTCTCAGTGTTTTACAAGTGTAAGAAAAGGAGTTATTTTAAAACCATTTCTTCTAAACTTATTAAAGTCTTTGTACCCTTGGTTGAAAAGAGGACTTGAACGAGATTTCTAAAGGAAATCTTTTTGGGAAAAGGGCATTCTGTAGTATACTGTAAATGTGAATTCTTTTTTCACCTGGAACTCTTTATTACTTTAGTCGGCCAAGATACATTCTGGACCTGGTTTCCATTGTAAGAAAAGCAGTAGTCCCCAGAACTCCTCCTAGAATTGCATTCAAAACATGGCTCCAGCTGAAAGATGAAATGCAGATTTCCCACTGAAGGCCTGTCCTCCCCACCCTCCACCCCTGCATGTTGATTCAGGTAATGCTTTAAAAAAAAATCCCTTACCACTTATTCTCAGGGAAATGCAAGAAGTCTAATCCAAAGATATTCCCTGAGCTGTTAGCATTTTGATTGATTGTGAATTTAATATATTTTTAACTCAATTCAAGTGCTTTTCTCTCAGGAGATTGCTCCTCTGTTTCTGGTCTGTGTTGCCTGAGTTGTAGGCAGTGATGTCTGGCTGGGTGTTTGTGGACACATTTTCTGGGCAAGACTATTTGAGAAATACTGACATTTCCCCTAGCTTTCTCCTTAGGCATCAACCCAGTTTGTCTCCGCATCCCTGTTGGGGCTCCAGGCTCTTTCCTGGAAGATAAGAATCTGCTTTCGTCTTCACAGTCTCTCTCAGATTTTTTTCTTTCTCTCTTTCTCCAGACTTGTCTCTATTCCACAGCCTGGGTCTTTGCCCAGCCAGCTTCCGAACCATGCTGTCTTCCTAAGCACAGAGGCCTCTGCTTCAAATTTGGAGGGACCTCAGAGACCTTTTTAGTTTGCAAATCAGGAATTTCCTCTACCACATCTTTGCTGGAGAGTCCTCCAATGTCTCCTTAAACACCCCTAGTGACAGAGCTGACTACCTTTCAAATCAGCTGTGCATCCCTTCGCTGGTGTCAGAAAGCTGTTTTGTAAGGAAGCTGAGAGCAAGCCTGTGGTCCTCTTGTTTGTTCTTTAGTTGATTTCTGATCTGGTCTGAGAGAAGGAGGATGGAGAAGAGAGGTTGTTGCCCAGCCTGACCAAAGGGAGCGGGTCCAAGACTGGCACTTGTCCACAAGGCAATGGGGAGCAGTGGGGAGTGGACCTGAAAAGAGCTCTGAATTTGGCCTCAGGAGACAAGGCTTTGTCCCAGCTCCATCTTTCAATTACTGACCTAGTTATCTCAGGCAAATCATTTGTATTCTGAATCTATTTTCTCTCATTTATAAAAGTGGAGTTGTAGAAATAATGATGTCAAGAGGTTAATGGGAGGATTGAATGAAATCATGCCGGTGAAAATGCTTTGTACCTGAAAAGAGTTTTACAAACAAGAGCACAGTTACCATCTAAGATGCTAGATGCCTAGCTTAGTGAATCTGTGAACCAGCCCAGCCCAAGGAGGTTACAAAGTGGAGAGTTTTGGGATTTACTCTGCCTATACCTGTGTGTCATTGGCAGAATCAGCTCATGGCCACTGTTGGCCTTCTCTGAGGGGCCAAGCACATGTGATGACAGAATTTGGGCAAGTCAAAGACTGAAGGATGTGAATTTCCATCAGGTATAAAATGCTCATTTTCAAGATGAATGAGAAGGATTGGTGACTTGCCCAGTCACATAGCTCAGTAATTATGGGCTGGACCTTGATCCCAGAAGTCAGATTTCTAGGCACAGCTCCTGGAAGTTTTCCTGACAGAAGGGCATTTGGTGTTTTGGACAGTGATCTTTTCATTGTTCAGGTCTTCCTGGCCACTGTAGCAAGTTTAACATCTGTTCCCCATCCATTAAATGGCAGTAGCATCCCCTTGTCTTATGACAATCAAAAAGGCTCCTACACATCTGCTATGGCTTCAAGGGGACAGTACCTCCCCTGGTTGACAACTTCAGTGATAGGTCCTATAAAACATTGAATTGGGGGTTAGAAAATGATGTTTGACATTAACTAACTCTGTAATCTAAAGAACTTCATGTCTCCAAGCCTTAGTTTCCTCATCTAAGAAATGAGGGAGTAGGCCTAGAGGCCCTCTGGAGTCTCCTGCATGCCTCTGTGCTCCCGGCCTCCCCTTAGCCTGCCTGCACCTGAAATGCCTCCATCAGTGAGCCTTGGTGGTTAGGTCTTAGCAGCATGAGTGATTTGTGTTTGTATTTATATAAACCGTTCTGCATTCTACATGTATTCTACACGTATGGAATGTGTATTATTTTCACAGTCACAGTCATTTCCTCATTCTCTCTATTCTCTTTCATTTTTTCTTTCTCACCCTCTTGCTCTCTTTCCCCCATTCTTCATGCTGTCCCCTCCACCGACATCTTCCCATTGGTATTTAAGTATGCTCAAGTTTCTGTCATTCGAAAAACCAAAAAAAAAAAAAAACCCCCCAAAAACCCCAACCTTTGACCAACTTCTCTCTCTTTCCTCATCACAATCAAAGCTGTTTAAGAATTACAAAAATAGTACAAAGGATTCCCACATACTCTTCACCCAGATTTCCCAAATGTTTGCATTTTATATTTGCTTCCTCTCTCTAATTTAATATAAATGCATACACATGTTTATATTTTATTTTTCCCTTTCTTTCATTATGTCTTTGATTTCTTCTTATTTCCACTATTTTGCCAATGTGTTTTCTAACACATGGATTTATTCTTATATATATTTTCTTGAACTGTTGCACATAGGATGCTCCTTTACCCTTAAATACTTAATTTTCTATAAATATAAGTACAATTATCAAAATAAGAAAATTAATATTAACATATTATTTAATCTGCAGACCTTATTCAGATTTACCCACTGTCCCAATAATGTCCTTTATAGCAAAGGAAAATTCTGGATCATGCTTTGCATTCATCTGTCATGCTTCTTTAGAAGTTTTTTTGTTTAAATCGAACAGTTCCTCAGTTTTTTCTTTGTGTTTCATGACACTGACATTTTAAAAACTGTAGTGGCCAGGGGTTTTTGTTTGTTTGTTTGTTTTTGGTTTGTTTGTTTTTGTAGAAAATCCCTCAGTTTAAGTTTGTCTGACATTTCCTTATGATTTGAATAAGGTTATACTTCTCTGGGAGGAATACCACAAAAGTGATGCTGTGTTTTCTCAGTGCATCAGACCAAGAGGCACAGGATGTTGATTTGTCCTATTATCGGTGATATCAATGTTCATCACTTGGTGGTGTTAACAGGTTTTTCCACTATAAAGTTTCTACTTTTTCCATTGTAATTAGTCAGTATCTTTGGGGAGATACCCTGAGACTTTGCAAATATCCTGTTAGCCCTCAAACTTTTCACATACTAATTTTAGCACCCACTGATGATTCTTAGCTTGAATTAATTATATTACCATAATGGTTGCCAAATGATTTTCTAATTCCTTCATTCTTTCTACATTTATTAGTGATTTAAATGCATGCTCTTTTACTTTTGTCAAATACCTTTTCAGTGTCTATCATATTATTTTTCCTCTTAGGTCTATTAATATAAATTATACTGATAGATTTGCTAGTATTGAACCATTCATGCATTCACAGAGTAAAACTCACATAGGCTTTATTATTATTTTTTAAATCAATTAATTAATTAATTTTTGGCTGCATTGGGTCTTCGTTGCTGCACGTGGGCTCTCTCTAGCTGTGGCGAGCGGGGGCTACTCTTCATTGCGGTGCGCAGGCTTCTCATTGTGGTGGCTTCTCTTGTTGTGGAGCACGGGCTCTAGACACATGGGCTTCAGTAGCTGCGGTATATGAGCTCAGCAGTTGTGGCACACAGGCTCTAGAGCACAGGTTCAGTAGTTGTGGTGCACAGGCTTAGCTGCTCTGTGGCGGCATGTGGGATCTTCCCGGACCAGGGCTCGAACCCGTGTCCCCTGCATTGGCAGGCAGATTCTTAACCACTGTGCCACCAGGGAAGTCCCATGCTCTATTATTATTTTTTAAAACTGCTGCTGGGGGCTTCCCTGGTGGCACAGTGGTTGAGAATCTGCCTGCCAATGCAGGGGACACGGGTTCGAGCCCTGTCTGGGAAGATCCCACATGCCGCGGAGCAGCTGGACCCGTGAGCCACAACTACTGAGCCTGCACGTCTGGAGCCTGTGCGTCTGGAGCCTGTGCTCCGCAACAAGAGAGTCCGCGACAGTGAGAGGCCTGCGCACCGTGATGAAGAGTGGCCGCAACTAGAGAAAGCCCTCGCACAGAAACGAAGACCCAATACAGCCCAAAATAATAAATTAATTAATTAAAAAATTAAAAAAAACTGCTGCTGGGTCTATTTGTTAATATTTTATTTATGATTTTTGCACCCATATTTATAAATTAGATTTATTTATATCTTTTGTGTATTCAGTTTGTTATTTATGTGTATCGATATTATATTGTTATTATGAAAAACATTTACAAGGTTTCTTTTTTTTTTTCCTAAGCTGTGGAACAGTTTAAATAACATTGGCATTATCAACTCGAACGGCTGGTAAAAATTCCCTGTGAAATTCTGTGAGTGTGCTGCTTTTTGAGGGAGTAGCTCTCTGATAAATTTCTCACCTCCTTTTCTGGAAATTGGTCTATTTTTATCTTATATCTGTTCTGGGGTTGATTTTAGAGAATTGTATTCTCCTAGAAATGTATTCATTTCATTCAGGTTTCCAAAGTTATCTGCATAGAATTAACAAATTAGTTTCATGATTTTTAAATTTTCTCTAATGCTTGGTTGATTTCTCCCTTGCCATTTCTTATTTTGTGAAGTTTCACTTTCTCATTGTATCAGTTTTGTTGTTGTTATTGTTGTTTTTCTGCTGTAACAAATTACCACAAACATAGTGGCTTATTATCTTATATTTCAGTAGGTCAGAAGTCCAACTTGGGTGTCATCAGGCTAAAAATCAGGATGTCCACAGGGCTGTGTTCCTTTCTGGAGGCTCTAGGAGAGAAGCAGATTCTTTGCCTTTTCCAGTTTCTAGTGGCTGCCTGCATTCCTTGGCTTATGGTCTCCTCTTTCCATCTTCAAGCCAGTAATGGCAGGACAAAGTCTCACATGTCTCTCTGACCCATCACCCATTGTTACCTCTCTCTCTGGCCTCAACCAGAAAAGGTTCTCTGATTTTAAGGACTCATGGGTTAGGTTGAATCCACCTGGATAACGCAGGAAACTCCCCCCATCCTCATGTCCTTCACCCCAATCACATCTGCAAAGTTCCTTTTGCCATGGAAGGTAACATATTCACAGGTTCTAGGGATTAGAGTGTGGACATCTTCGGGAGGTCATTCTATGTGCCATACACTTTTTTTTCTTGATAAGATTGGTTAAATTTTAAGCTACTTTATTATTTTTTTCTTTTATTCATTTCATCTTGATTTATTCTTATTTCTACTATTTTCAGTTTCCTAACACATTGGTTTATTCTTTTTCTTTCTACTTTTCTATTCTTTATTTTGTTGTTCTTTTTATAATTTTGGAGTCATATGCTTAAATTAATTTCTCTTCTATCTTCTCTATCAGTACAAATAAAGGTATGGAATCTCTGCACATTGCTTTAACTCTAGGTTCTGATATGTTGTTTTCATTATTATTGTTTCTAGATAGATTACACACTTAGTTGTTATTCTCCCTTAAGCCTAAGAAATGTTTAAGACAGAATTTTAACATTCTTTTTATTTTCTGAAGGTGGAAGTGTCTTTTTATTTTCTGACTTTCTTATTGTTACTGGTTTTATTATACATTGATCTGAGAGTGCTTTCTTACAGCCTAACACTTAGTTGAGTTTTGTGAATGTTTCATGGGCCCTTGCGGGGGCTGGAGAAAGTATTCTTTTCTTTCAGGGTACAGAGTTGAAATTTTATCTATCAGACTTCCTTACTAATAATTATGTATATATATGATCTTATCTATCATTGTTTATCCACTTGACCTGTCATCACTGAGAGAGGTAAATTTTCCTACTAATGTGTTTGTGTCTATTTCTTCTTGTATCTTTTATAATTTATGGTATGTAATGGTTGTTATATTACTTGGTGTATAGATTTTCATAACTATTATATCTTCATCGTGGATCTTTCTTATCTCATTCAGTATGATATTTTTGATGTACAAAAGCTTTTAAGGTTTTACGTGGTCAAATTTTATCAATATTATCCACTATGGTTTCTGTGTTTTGGGTCATGCTTAAATAGGCTATCTTTACTCTCAGCTTTTAAAATTATTTAGTCATGCTTTCTTCCAGTAGTTTTGTGGTTTTGTTTTTTACATAAAAATTTTTTAAAATCATCTGGAATTTATTTTGATGTAAAGAGTAAGTAGGTGCCTCCCTTCACTCCCCAACCTTAGTCTTTTCAGATGGCTTATCAGATGTCTAAGCATCTTTACTGAATAATCAGTTTATAGGAAACATCTGTTTTATCTGCCTCCTGCCCAGAGTCCTTTGACTCTTCTTTTAATACCAGGCCCTCGATTTTCCTCGGGGAACCACCTTTCAGTCCATACGGTTTGTTTGGAACTGACCCTAGCTCCTGCTCCAGGGTTGGGAATATAAATCAACCTTGGTATCATTTCCCTGGCCATGGTTAGTGGTTCAGGGCTGGGGCATGACCCAAGCTAAGACGATCAGGGTCAAGATGACTCAGCATTAAGACTCTTGTTGGTATTATTTCAGAAGAGATAGTCTTTTACCATTGGACTTGAAGCTGTAAAAGTGTAAGCCTGGGCTTTCAGGGACTACCACCATGTGTAGTCCAAGAATGAAACTAACCCGATGAAAAGCAGAGTGTGTGTGATGGAGACTAGGTACTGATGAAATTGTCTGAGCCTCTGGATCCTACTGTGTCTTACCCCTGGACTTGTCAGTGATCTGAGCCAATTTACACATATACAGCTGGAGTTTTCACTTGCTAACAGAAGACCCTCTAAATGAAAAAAAAATCCGCTAACTTGAAATAATGTTTTTTATCATATATAAAATTCTGATATGAGCATATCCCTCTAATCTGTTCCATTTATCTGTTCTAAGGTTCATAAATTAGAGGAAATTTGTTTTCAGATAACTGTTGTTTAGTTAGCTCAATGTTTAAAAACATTTTGAATTTGAATGTTGCTGTGAGTGTTGGCTGGTAACTGTTTTTGGCTACCCCCTTCTTCAGAGAATCATTCTTGACCAAATAGGAGGCCTCCCACCATGGAGGCTATGCCCCCTGTCCACCCCAGATGCTGCTAATGACTGACTGGTGGGCGTGGCATAAAAAAAGGCCAATTCTCTTTTCTCAAAGTGAGACTGTGTTCTAGAGCATTCTTGCTTAGCTTTCTCCCTTGCCCTTTCCTACTGCCTTTACTCCTCCTCTCCTGAGAATACTTCCCAATAAGTCACTTGTGCAGAATCCCAATCTCAGGCTCTACTTCTGGGGGACCTGACCTAAGAAAGAGGGAATTCTTTTCAGCTATCGTCAACACTCATTCCTATTCTCAACACTCACTAACTGGAAGGAGTAGCCTCTGTAACAACTGAAGCAATGCAGATTAAGGATGCTAATTTTTAAAAATGTATCTGCAAAGTTTTCTGGATCTACTCATCTTTCAAGGCATACCAGAAAATCAACATTGGACAATGGCCAATGGGTATATTTATTTATTCAGGCAAGATTTTCAGAGGATGATAAAACAATTAGGTGAAATTTAGTTGAGGAACGGGCTGCTTATTAATTATGAGTAGGGAAAAAGTACTTTTTGGCATCTCTGAGTTAACCAAGTGACTGAACTCAGCATCAGTTACATCAGGGCAAATTGACATCACGTGCCTCTTGAGGTGATGTGCTAGGAAGCACACAATAACACATTAAGTAGCAGTCCTGTCAAAAATGTTTAACCTGAACGCAATCATGAGAAATCATCAAATTCAGCTTGTGAGACTTTCTGCTAGACAATAGGCTCAGAGAATGTCCTTTCACTCAAGAGCTTGCACTTTTCACTTTTCATTGAAAAGTACATACATAGGTAGGAGGATAGATGAACTTAAATATTCACATGTGTTCATTATATGATTCTTACAGCTTTTCATAGACTTGAAATAAAAAAACAAATTTGCAAAGGAAATAAAGTACCTTTCATATAAGCACACAAAAATGTATTCTATATAAAAATCTCACGTGCTTGCAAATTTGGTGTGCATCATTTGATTAAATAGTTAAAACCTATTTTGTCAAATCATATTGTGAAATGTGCATTACGATTATAGTCAATACTCATTTTATTTCAGCTTATAATAAGATTTTCCAGCTCCTATTAACAAAAAGTAAAGTTATATGCTAGCTGCCAGACTAGTTAGTTTTGCAACATATATACCTTTCTTTTTAATTAAATACATGGGAAATTTAATCATAATGTCTAATGAAATAAATGGAGCTATTTTGGCTTTTTAATGCATTATTTTATTGCATTATCCCCAAAAGCTTTCCACTAGAGTGGAATATTTTTTGGCTTTTTAATGCGTTATTTTATTGCATTATCCCCAAAAGCTTTCCACTAGAATATTCCACAATATTCACACGAACACACATTTACTGAAGTGTGAAGTACACATTACTTGCCTTCAGTAATAGTCATCCCGTTAATAATAATTGATAACTTTAACCACATATCACACTGGGTAATTAGAAGATAATGAATACTACCATTATCATCTTGTTTTGATAACTCCAATATGATTAATTATATTCGCTCTGCATCAGTTTGATTTTGACCTGACTGCTTTTAGTAATCTTTCTTACATTATGTGCTACAAAATATATTATTCCAAGCTTTCATATTGTTTTTTAAATTTTTCCTAACACATTTATTTGATTTGAAAAATGACATCAGACTCTGACAAAAAGTAGTACATAGTCAGGTTTGGCTGATAGGTTTGAACATGAGGCCCAGCTTTGCCAGAGGTGCCCTAGTAAACATTTTTCAGAATGTTTAGTACTGAATGATCTAAATGGAACCTCTGAAGTTTTGATAAAATAGAGGTAAAGCATGCGATAAAACAAAAGCATTTAAACTAAAAATATTGAGTAATATGGCAGAGTATGAAGTGGCACCCATGAACCCTGTTTCCTAGGATTCCTGCCTGTGTGTCATCCTCCCCCCGCCCTCCCTTGAGTGGGTGTGGGACCTTGGGATTGCTTCTGACCAAGAGAATACAGCAAAGATGATGGGACTGAGTGATTGTGTTAATGTGATTTTGTTAGATGAGGTTGTAGCACCAGTTTTGTTAGGAGAGACTCTTTTCCTTGTGTTGAAGAAGCAAGTGGCCATGCTGGGAAGACCCGTGTGGCAAGGAGCTGAGGGTGGCCCCTAGCTGGCAGACAGCAAAGAACTAAATGCTGCCAACAACCACGTGAATTTAGAAGTGGATCCTGTCCCCGTTGTGCCTCAGATGAGACTGCTGTCCCAGCTGACACCTTGACTGCAGCCGTGGGAGACCCTGAAGTAGAAGAGCCAGTTAAGTCATGCCTGGACTCCTGACCCGCAGAAATTGGGAGAAAATAAATGTGTGCTGTTTTAAGCCACTGTGTTTGTGGTAACAGTGTTGTGCCCTAACAGATACCTAAAACAAACGGCAAAGATATGTTGAAATCCACATTTCAATATTTAAACTTTTGGAAACTATCAGTTTCCTATAAGTACTATAAGTACAAGTCCAGGTGAAAGAATTACAGACATAATGGGCAGCAGTGATTCTCAAACTTGAGCATGCATCAGAAACACCTGGAGGTCTTGCTGGTAAAACACAGACCACTGGTCCCACCCCGGGAGTTTCTGTTTCAGCAGGCCTGGGGTGGGACCTGAAACTTTGCATTTCTAACAAGTTGCCAGATGATGCTAATGCGGCTTGTCTGAAATCCACACTTTGAAAACCACTGATGTAGACGCATTTGGTAGCTAAGTCTTGGTAAGACTTTTTTGGTATACTCATCAGAAATTGAGAAAATGATTAGATTCTAGTAACTGGTAACTTTTACTTTTGTAAGTTAAATGGTTGTCAATAGACCTAAGGAGCTGTTAGTTGATAGATCATTTAAAATAATTTCTGATGAAAGATCAGTATGTGATCAGTATGTGAATTTTGGCATATAACTTGGAAAGACTTCCAAGAATGGAATGGCATTTCTATTAAAAAACACATACACACAACTCCTTCCAACTCCTTCCATTCCTAAGTACTTGTTTAAGTGAACAAGGTATATTGGTTGGGGTAGGTTAAACTGCTGTTACAAATGGACTCAAACATGGTTCAAACATCACCCATGTTATTTCTTAATTGGCAGGCGTTCTGCATGTGGTGAATCAGAGACCCTGGCTTCTCCAACTGGAGGAGAGCATGGAGGAAGTACACATGCTTTCTTAATAGCCCTAGCCCAGAAATAGCACACGTTATTGTCCCTCAGTGAGAACAAAGTGACATGACCACTGTAACTATCTGGGTCCAGTCAGGAGAGAAACCATGAAGTAATCTGAATAGGAAGATTGGAATAACAAGAGATTGGCAGTTCAGAAGTAAAGAAATAGCAGATAAAGAACAGATACTACTCACAGAGCTGAGATAGGGTGCCCATGGAAGCGTCCCTCCTTCTCCACCCTCAGGGCTGAGTCACCCTTGTTGGAGAGGTGTATTTGAGGGCCCTCAAAATCACACTCAGGTTCAATGATTTGTGAGAAGGACTCAAAGAACTCAGAAAACCTGTTGTACTCAGGGTTATGGTTTATGAGAGTGAAAGTATATAGATTAAAATCAGCAAGGAAAAAGGCACTAGGGCAGAGTCCAGGGGAGACCCGATACAAGCTTCCACTTGTCCTCTCCCAGTGGAGTCATATGGACAGCATTTAATTCTCCCAGCAACGATGTGTGAAAACATTTATAAAGTACTGCCAATGAGGGAACCTCACCTGAGCCTTGTTGTCCAAGGCTTACTGCCCACATGTGTGGCCTTACTCAGTCTCCAGCCCTTCAAGAGGTCAGTTGATACTGTGAGGTCCAAGGCCTCCCCTCACTCTCCACATAAATCACATCGTTAGCATAGACTGCCAGCATGGCCCAAGGTCCTAGTTAAATGACGTTACCCTTCTCAAGCAGAATATTCCAAGGACTTAGAGGTTAATTCCCAGGAGCCAGGCAAAGGCCAAGCTTTTTTTTGGAATGTGCAGGATTTGGACAATGTAAAACTGCAGTAGACGTCATGGCTGTGGCTCATTGAAAGGCAGAGGAATGTCTGGCTGGTGGAACTTGATGGAAATCCACCCTTTTGGATGCCAGAGAAAGGTGCTCAAGGCACTTTGCTACAAAACTGCCTGGGAGGGTATGATGCCAGGGGAGCTGTTCATTGCTGGGTGCTGCTGGCTACTGTGCACTGAAGGAGCCCTCACAGGCACTGGAGAAGCTATGAGCATGGCAGGGGGCAGAGGCACTCTGCTACCAAATCACCCAAGATAAGTGGTGCCAGAGAAAACTGCTGGAAGCTGACTGCTGTGCGCTGCAGTAGCTGGACACTGGAGAAGCTGTGGTCACATCAGCAGTCTGCACACAGGATCTAGGAAGTAAACCCTCTTCTTTAATGTGACACCAGTGCCCTCTACTGACAAAGCTTCAGTGCCATCTAGCAAAGGAAAGATGTTTAAAGGGCCCAGATCCATGTCACAGAGCAAACAAAAAGGACGAATTTGAGCTGAAAGGCAATAAATTGACAACCGGCACCGCCAACTACAAGGGATGCTGGGGAATGTAGTCCAGCCAGATATCTGGCTGCAATCTTATTACCAAGAGAGAAGAAGAAAAATGACTTTGGTGGGCAGCTAGCACTCTGTCACATGATATTTCTTAGCACTTACTTGAAATTAAAAATCAGGAATAGAATTGATGCTAAACCCTATCTCATTCTTGCAATGAACAAATGGAAAAAACAACACTCCCATTCTGATGAGATCATTGAGAGATTTATTTCTGATAAATTTTTACTTTTTCTGTTTCATAATTATACATCAGATTTGGCTATATATTTATGTTGTCTTGATCAATTATGAACTAATAGTTATAATAATCACTCAATACAGAATAATATTTAACTTGTAAAGCCTTATCATCAAAGGAAATTATTTAAAATAATTTGTTGTGTACAAGTATGATAAGTAAGATATAAAAGCAGGATAAAGACTTCCAAGCATAAAAATATATTGGGATAAAATTTGGGGGGTGGGAACACATGGAAATATGGATTCAAGAATAAAAAGGAATGACAAAATTCTGTTAAGGAAGAGATTCTGTATTTTGGTGATAGTTAATGGTGATAATTTAGTGATGGTGGTAATTTCATTGCTGGTGTATATAGAATCCGTTGTTAAATTGGAATAATTATAGTTTAAAATGTCATAATTTGCAATATATTGGAAATTATATACTTTTCAACTTTTAACAATGTGATGAAAAATATTAAATGTTAACTTAAAATAGTGCTAAAGGGTGCCTTGTTTTTCAAAATTCTTTTAGAGGGTATGTAAGCAAAAAATGTGAAAACTACTGATCTAATTCATTCACCTTGGTACATGGTATGTAACAGGTGCTCAATAAATAACATTTGAATAAAGAAAGATAAGACGGGAATGGTAGATAGATGTGTAAATGTAAATAATGCCCAGTGTAGACAGAGGTTATAAGAACCAGGTAGTCCCCTACTGATACAGGTACAAATTAATACAATCTTTTTGGTGGGTCTTTTGCAGTTTACATAAATAATCTTAAAATGTGCCTACACTTTGCCCAAACAATCTATCTTCTAGGAATTTATCCTGAAAGTCATATATGAATAAAGATGCATATTACTGTATTTACTTGTTCAATAGATATTTTACAATCATCTACTCTGTGTTGGAGAGAAAGCAGTAGCAAAATAGATATGGTCCTGCCTTCATGGAATTTATAGTCTATTGGGGAAAACAATCAACTAATCTTTCAAATAACTGAATAATTCAGAATTATGAGACGTGCTATGAAAAAAAGATAGTGAGTGCTGAAAGAGTATACAATGGCAGAAAAGAACATATCTAGGAAGGTCAGGCAATTAAAATTATTCACTTAGGACTTCCCTGGTGGCACAGTGGTTAAGAATCTGCCTGCCAATGAAGGGGACACAGGTTCGAGCCCTGGTCCAGGAAGATCCCACCTGTCGCAGAGCAACTAAGCCCGTGCACCATGACTACTGAGCCTGCACTTTAGAGTCCACAAACCACAACTACTGAGCCCACCTGCCACAACTACTGAAGCCCGTGCACCGCAAGGAAGAGTGCGCAGGCTCGCCACAACTAGAGAAAGCCTGCGTGCAGCAAGGAAGACCCAATGCAACCAAAAATAAAAAATAGTAAATTAATTTAAAAAAATTATTCACTTATTTGCTGGATTAGTAGATTGTCTTCACCTGCGGAGACCTCGGAATTGGGATTAAAGTATGTGTGGAGGTTGAGCTGGTTGGAGGTTAGGGATGGACTTGGAGGCAGTGTAACATTTCAGGTCCAGGGAACAGTTTGTCTCAGGGTGGGAGCAACGTACAGTTGAGACACCAGAAGAAGGCTAGGGGCACTGGAACAAATAAGGGAGAGAATTGTGCAGGGTGAAACTGAAGAGATAGGCAAGGACTTGCCTTGTAAGGCCAAGTTAAGGATTTTGGTTTTATCCCAAGAAATGACTATATGTATTTTTTGGAGGAATAACTAATGTAAAATAAAATGCCTACCCAACCCTTGCTACCACTTTCTGATCTTTATCACCATAGTTCATTCTTCTTTTTATTGATGAGTAGTGTTCTGTTCTATGGTTACCACACCTTGTTTATCTGATCTCCTGTTGATGGACATCTGGGTTGTTTTGGTGGCTAGTGTGAATAAAGCTTATATAAATGTTCTTGCAGAGGTCTTTTTGTGAACACATGTTTATCTCTCTCATGCATAAATACTTAAAATTGAAATTGCTGGATCATAGAGTATATGTATGTACTTTGATAAGAAATTGCCAGACACTGGAGCACTGCCACACTGTGTCACGCCATGTGGCTTTCGAGGAGCCACTAAAACTTTCTGTACCTAGACCTCCCCATCTGTAGAATGGGGTCAATACCACCTACCTCACAGGGCTGTTGTGAAGACTTAGAAGAACAATGTCAAATGGTTTTAATACTTTGGCGAGGGAGACGGCATAGATGAACCCACTACTTCATGAGTTACACAAAAATGGACATTTGGTTCACTGTACCAGATACCGGAAATGTGTGTTCAGAAAAGCATTTTAAAAACTCAAAATATTACTTATTTCTAGAAAAAAGAGAAATTGTCAAACAGTTTTCCAGAGTGGTTGTACTGTTTTATAGTCCCACAAGCATTGCATCCTTGCCAACATTTGGTGTTGTTAGTCTTTTTAAATTTTAGGTGTTCCGGTGGGTATCATTAAAGTCTCAAGAAGGGGAATGACTTCGGCTTAAAAAAGAATCACTCTGACTACAATGTGGAGAAGGGGTTGGAGTGGGATAAGAGTGGACGTGGTGAGACCTGTTAGGTGGTGATTGCAACAGCCCAGGTGAGAGATGATGGCGAATTGGTTATGGCAGTGATGACAGAGATGGGTCTGAGAAATATTTAGATGGTAAAATTAATAGGAGTTGGCTGCTAATTAGAAGCACTAGGAAAAGCCCAAATTGTTATTTTTTGTTTATTTGATTTTGGGGGACGAAGATCACTTGGTTTGGTTTTGGATATATATTTGTGGTGCCTTAATCTCCAGTAAAGGGGACTGCTTAAATATGTCATATTACATACGTACTTTGGGATAGCATGCAGGCAGGTATTGTAGGAGAATATTTCATGATATGGAAAGATATTCAAAATATGTTGTTAAAAAATAAATTTCAAAACTACGTACAATATATAGTATAACCACATTTTCCATTTGAATAACAGTACAGAGAAAAGACATCTGAAATGAAGTAAAGTGTTAACTGTGATCTCCATGTTGAGTTTTCAGAGTAGTTTTAAATTTGGGCTATGTCTTTTTCTGTTTTTCTACAAAGAACATATGCTAATTGTGTAATATGAAAAAAAGTTATTTAAAAAACACTTAACATTTCAAAAAAAGAAGTTTAAGAGCACAAAACAAGAAGAGAATCTCATAGGGATGGGAAAGGTGTTGGTAACAGCATCCTCACCTCTTCTTTATCCTCAAATGGCTCACCCTATACCTTCTGGGCGGGATACCTGGCCGGGATTCCTAAGCCTCTCTCAGATTTTGAGAATCTGAGAATGGAAGGGCTTAGTGAGGGAGACTGGGCTGAACTCAAATCCAGGATTTTGGAATCCATGGAGCTTTCTCTGATCCCTGTCCCCAGCTGAGAGTAAACGCAAACCTCCTTTGGATTCCAGTAGTATCAATCAGTTCTATCTATTATCTCTCTCACTCCATGGAAATGGCTTGTGCGAGTTACCCGTGACCTCCACTGTTGCCAACTCAGTGCCCATCCTCACCCTACTTGACACATCAGAAGCATCTGTTGATCCGTCTCCTGGAAATATCCTCCTGGTTACCCCTACTTCACCAGACACTCTTTTGCAGTCTCCTCTGTTCTTCATCTCCCCAACCTCTTAATCTTGGAGCGTCTCAGGGCTTTCTTTTTTCTCCCTAGACCTATTCCCTTAGTGATCTCATCCAGTCTCAGCTTTAAATACTCTCTTACATACTGATGACTCCTAATTTCTCTCTCCAGCCTGGATCTCTCCCCTAAACTCCAGACTTGTATATCCAAGTCGACATTACCATTTGGATTTCTAACAGGCATCTCAAAGTTATTTTGTCTAAAACACAGTGCCTCTTCTTCCCCTACTCCCACCTTCCATTTGTCTTCCTCAGGCTTTTCTATCTCAGTAAATGGCAACCTCACGCTTCCCTGTACTCAGGCCAAAAACCTTGGCATCGGAACTGACTCCTTTCTTCCTCTCACTCTACAGTCCAAAACCTATTGGCTCTACCTAAAAATATATCCAGAATATGACCTCCTCATGCCCTGGTCCAGACTACCATCTCGCCCCACCTGGATTACTGCAATAGCCTACTCCTCGGTCTTGCTTCCTTCCTTACTCCCCTGCAATTGATTTCAACTCAGCAGCCAGTGATCCTTTAAAATATAAATCAGATTATGTCACTTCTCTGCTCAAGACCTCTAACAGCTAAACACTGACAGAGTAAATGCCAGAGTCCTTAAAAACCCTGCAGGGCCCTAGATGATACGTCCCCAGTTACTTTTCTGACTTTCTCTCTTACTGTGCCCTGTCTCACTCCCTCTGACCCATTGTCACAGGCCTTGCTATTCCATAAATAGTCCAAGCATGTTCAAAGTCTCACGGCCTTGCTCTTCCCTCTGGCTACATGTTTTTCCTTCAGATAACCATCTGGCTACTTCTGTATTTATTGTCAAGTCTTTGCTCAACTGTGAGGTCTTCCCTGACCTTCCTATTTAAAATTGCAACCCCCATCCCCATCACTCAGCATATCCCTTCCCTGCTTAATTTTTCTCCATGGTACTTAACATCATCTAATGAATACTATCATTTATTTGTTTCATTTGTTTTTTTGCTCCCTTCCCCAGATGTAAGATCCTCAGCAAAGATTTATATCTATTTTTTCCCCTCCACTGATCCTAGAGCAGTACCTGGCATAGAAAAGGCACTATTCATTGGGTGAGTAATACTCAGTATGCTATAACTTGTATTCTAGTTTCATGCAGACAAATGTTTCTCCCACTAGCCTGTGAGCTAAGGGGATGGTGGGTTTCACTGCGAGGTCCCTCTCCCCACCCGCTGCGGAAACATCTATCATGGTGTCTCACAAACAACAGATGTTTGATATATGTTTGTTAATGGAATGATGGAAGCAAAGAATCACCCACCTTAAGTATGGAGGCAAAGAAGCCAGGTCACGCAGGAGAGCCCTGCTAGTGTTAAAGGTGGGCGTAGCGAACACCATGATGTCTATTCCAGGTCTCCTGCCAGCAGTGCCCAGCACACTGATAGCTGCTCTTCTTTTCTTCCTGGTAGGAAGTACATTGGAGTGTTAGCCTCCCTGGGGTTGATCCTCAACCAGTAGGGGAATGAATTGGTAGATAAATGCCCCAGCCTCCTTGGCCTCTGGTCAATGTGGTCAGACTAAGACAATGCCAGTAGTGTTGAAGTAGGAGCTGGAGAGTAGAGCATTTAAACATTTACAAGGTCAAGAACGGGGATTTATTTGAAAATGCCATCCTAAACCTCTATTTTCAGTATCCAGCAGTGTCTGGCATCTAGTAGGTGCTCTGTGGATGCTTAGGGAATCAACAAACATGCCTTTAATGGTGGGACTGAGCAATCTTCAGAGCTTGCTCAAAGGTGAGAATGATGTTAACTGTTAAATCTGCCTACACACTCACACACACACACACGCGTGCACACACACACACACACACACACACCCTTTGAATTTCCAAGGAACTCCTTTCTCCTTTACTTCCTAAGAGATTTGGGAAGTAACAATTCATCAGTGCCCTCACTGATGTAGGAGGTTAGGCCAGGATGGCCCTCTGAGATCATCTAGTCAAATCCAATCAATCCCTGAACTGGGGCCAGAGCCCCAATGTTCCACCTCCCAGTGTCCAGTCCTCTTTCCACAGTAGCCACTGAGAACATTCCAAAAAAGTAATTTTGGAGGCTAACAGCCGTGAATATTTTCAGATTCAATTTCAGCAAAGTGTTACCATTTAAGAAAGTCTGCCAAAAAGATAATGCAGATGAAAATGTACTGTGTAAACTGTGAAGTGCTATCCAAACGTTAGCTATCTGAGGTCCACTGCCAAGGTCAACAAGGCCTGGGTGTAGAGCCAGCTCTTAAATTGGAGGAGCTAAGTAAAGGCTGGTCATTCAAGGGGCCCCTTCCGAATGGGACACTGGTGTCTTTGCTGGGATCAGAAGGACACAGTGGCTTGTCTGTGTGCCTCTTTCACCCCCATCCCGCTAAGTACAATACACTTGTGCTGAATAAGATCAATGCTTACATTGTATATGCGATAAAACTGATGATTTTCCAGCTTCTTTTCCTTTTGCTTGTGTTTTAGAAGCCACACACTAAGCCCCAGCCACCTGTACCACCGGGCAACGGACTGTCTCTCCAAGGTTTCCAACTGTCTGGGTACGTGAGTGTTTTTCTCCCACATTAGTTTACATTTGTCCCAGCTGCACTACAATTTAGATTCTGCACATACTCTGGCTCTCAAAACCGCATTCTTTTGCCCTCACACTACTTCTTTGTCATCTAACAACTGAAAAAGCATTGTTTCCTTGACTTGGCTCGAGAAAGGGGACCTCGATGAAGAGTAAACTTCACATTTTCTGGGCTTTCTTATCCTAGTGCCCAACAGGAGAAGGGAGGCCCAGTGTTTGGTGACCTCCTGCATTAGGTTAACGATCTGGATATGGGCCCAGGGGGATAATGAGCCCATGAATAATAGGGAGCTGATTGTCCAAGTCTTATCATGGTGAAGCTGAGTGGCAGAGCTTGCTTTGTCCTGGCTCCCCTGCCTTCTCCCCAAGCATCTCTTAATCTGTCGAAGCCAATGGGTTTATGTGGCAGACATTCATTCCTCACAAGCTTCGATTCAAGCGGCTGTGCACCAATTCAGGCTCAGATGTTTCTACACTTAGGGCTTGTAAAACAGTGAAAGAAATATAGCAGATAAATTCACAGAAAGCCTTCTGTTATAGGCTTGAAAAAAAGATCTACTCATTTCTCTACTGTAACAGGAGTCTTGAAAAGCCCAAATTAAGGTGCAGAAGAAGGGTGAAATGAGAACACTAAAAGGCCTAATACTGCAGAGAGCCCCGCAAACTTTTCCCAAGTGATATATATATTCCCGAAATCATGAGTTAAATTCATTTCACCTGCATTCTCTAATCAACGTTGTTTTAAGACCTGCCATGTCCTCCAAGGAGCACGTGGCCTAAACAATGTTTGCCTGAGATATTCTCGGGAACTTGGAGTCAGCTGTGTGTATCTAGTTGGAGCTGGGCAGGTTAAGACTGGACAGGAGCACGGACCCTCCAACTGGGCATGGGCGGTGTCCGCTGGGTGACCTTTCGACACAGAGGGCTGAAAACTCCACCCTCAGGATGTGCAGAGGCCTATAATATACTATTGCAGAACCTCGATTCCCTGACCTTTTTCCAATCACCTTTCCCCGTGCTCCCCACGCCTCAGTCGGCCCTGACGCTTGATTCCTAAACCTATAAATACCCCCGCCCCTTGCCTTGTAGGAGGCAGTTTTCAGGCTTCATTTCTTGTTTCCTCTCTTCGCTGCTTTCCCATTAAGCCCTCTTTCTGCTGCAAACGTCGGTGTCTCAGCATTTTGGCTTGCTGAGCAATAGAATGAAACTGGTTCGGTAACATGGTTCAAACTCAGAAGAAAGGTTTTTACTGCTCTATGGCTGGAATAAACAAACAGCCATAGGCCTTCCTAAGTTGTTGTTTTTGAGGGAACTATTAGTAAAATTTCTACTCCTTAAGGTCAAACCTTTTGGGGGGGAAACTAGGGAATGGGTGGTCTTAACTTCTGTCTGGTTTTCCAGGAATCCATCTAAGGGGCTGAGCTGGATGTATCTTGGAACTCAAAGTCCTAGCCTAGTTAGTGATCTTTTCATGCAACCCAGGGCCCAAGCATGAGCTATGCTTTAAAAAAAGGAGACTAAGGGCTTCCCTGGTGGTGCAGTGGTTGACAGTCTGCCTGCCGATGCAGGGGACACAGGTTCGTGCCCTGGTCCGGGAAGATACCACTTGCCTCGGAGCGGCTGGGCCCGTGAGCCGTGGCCGCTGAGCCTGCACGTCCGGAGCCTGTGCTCCGCAAGGGGAGAGGCCACAACAGTGAGAGGCCCGCGTACCCAAAAAAAAAAAAAAAAAAAAAAATGGACTGGAAGTTGGCAAGTAGGTGGGTTCAAGGAGAGGGGGTGGTGTCTGCTCACCATTGGCCGCGAAACCCGCTCTGCTTTCTACTCTCCTACTCTCTTGGGTCAAATGTTTGGTCAGAGCTTAAGAGATGAGGCGATGGGGCAGTTGTACACAAACTATCAACTTTCACAGTCCTAAGGTTAAACAGCTGAGAGGGGGAAAGAAAGATGCCAGGTGGCTTCTGCTTGCTTCAAGATTAGACCACTGAGGGCAAGAAAGAGACGGGTTTCAGGCACTTGGTAAACTGAAAGCAAACTTCTTTATTGTACACAGTACAGAATATAACGCAGCTTGGCAGGATGCAAACGGCCCTGCGCAGGGGAAAGTATTTCAAATCAACTGGCAGGTTAAAGCCTTTCTGCACTGTAGACTTTCCACACTCTGGAAAGAAGCAAAAACAAGAACAAAGAAACAAAACCATCAGGGAGGTGCATGAATCCGATGGGAAAGCGACGGTGATGCTGCCATCCTGTGTCCCGAGACAGCACAGGCCACGTGGCTACAGCAGGGGAGAGGAGCTCAGGCTACAGAGGATTCTTTTCAGTACTTGCTAAGACAGCATAAATCCATCAAAAAAAAAAAAAAAAAAAAACCCAACAAAACCCAAACCCGGATAAGTAAAGAAAGGAAAAAACAAATCCTATACAGCATTTACAACAAATTAACCTCTAGCCAGCTGGGGGTAAAATATGCATCTATGTATAGACTATGTGTAGGTTAGAAAGCTATAAATACCGGTTTGGAAAGTCCTTTGATTAGAATACAATGCTAATTAAGGCCCAAGCTACAGGTTCAATACCTTTGTGGGCTAATTAGCTTCCAAGAGAGGAAAATCTTGTCTTTCCATAGCTATAAAATGCACCCCTTATCTCTGTGACCCTCTTCACAAATGTGCTCCTGGTCACCAGGGGGACTGTTTGAGACTACAGAGCGGGTCCATCAATAGAAAAACAACTCAAAGCACTGTCCTTCGCATATGAAGAGTAGCATAGTCATTCTTTGTGTGCTAGGTGTCAGGGGAAGCACAGAATCCTATCAGCAGGCAGCAAGGTGCTACCACTTTCTAATTCTTTTTCCACTACTTTGAGCTTAACTTTCATATAGCTTTAGCTGGGTTATTTAAAACTTTCCCAATATAATACAGCAATCGGAGAAAACCTTTTTTAAAGTGGCAGGAAACTAAGATGCTAGTACTGCTTTACCTGTCAGTGTCGCACGTAAGTCTCAAACCCTATTGAGTCATATGCAGGGTTTAAAGTCCAAAAATTAAAGAAAAAGGAAAACAAAACAAACTGAAATGGAAATTGTCATCAGTCATGCCCAGGGAAGAATCCCTACCTAGGGTTTTCACCAGGTGACCAGGTTTCAAATGGACATGACATGTATTATGTACATATGCTTTCCAGAGAGGGCATGTGAGGGAACATGGGGGACTATACACATAGAATCTAAACGGTGTGTCCAGGCTGCCCTGCACACCTCAAAAATGTACAACTCAGGTGCAAATGTTCCATCAGGCTGTCTGGTGCAGAAAGCACAAAGCAGGCAATAAAAGAGGGCTTGTACTCGGCTAAGGGGACGCCCCCCAGCAAAGCCCCTTTCAAGCTGCAGCGTCTTCATAAGTTGGCACTGCCCTGTTTAAAGGGCGCAGTGCAGTTACCAAAAGGTTTGTTTTTTTTTTGCTTTAAATACCAAAACTACAAAAATCAGTTTATAAACTGTTTTTCCAAAACAACCACCAAAACAAAACAATCCCCCGAATCAAAGCAAAACAAAATACTGTCAAAAGTGTTAATCACCCTTCTCCTAAAATTAAAGCCATCCACACACACAGCCATGTGACTGGGAAGAGAAAGGGGGCCTGCTCTACTTGGTGACCACATGGCCAGAAGGTTCCCAAGGGTAGCAATGGTTTATTATTTGAGAACCATGGAGTGGGTAACAGCTGTTCATCCTTTTTCCCCTTCTTTCCAGACCAAGAGGAAACATTTCAGATTAAGCTGGAAGAGCTCTCTGAGTTTTAAGATATATTTGTAACCCTTCATGGTTTGAGCCTCCCCAACTTTGCCTACCTCCTCTTCTATGGGTTTGTGACATCTTTTTCAATAAATTGTGCAAATCAGAGCCCTTCTACGTAAAGGCATTTAGTAGTCCATGATCAATGCAGATTGTCACACACTCTGTCCTGGTTTGTGGGTACTAACCTGAACAAGGTATTGCTTTGCATATATTGTCCATGGGAAGGAGGCTCCATTTCAATTGCTTTCCCAGAAACCTTGTCAGGTTCAGAGCTGAGGCACCAGCCTTTTGGTGGTTTTCTGCCCCTCCCTGTTCCCACTCCCCCGCCAAGGTATCTGTCTTTAAGGGTGCCGATCCAGAGACAGCTTGGGTTCTCCAGATAATACTCAAAGGGCAAGCTTTGGGAACAGCCAGAAACACAAACAAAACCACTGCCCTCGTTTGCCTGAATGGGAACTGCTAGCTCTAGGGTTTGGCCGCTCAGCCGCTCGGAAACTTAGTAAGCAAAGCCTTCGGCATAGGGGAGGCTGCTGCAGCGGTCCACATCCAGGAGGTAAGCAGGGTTGTCTTCAAAGTGGGTCAGTGGCAGGGTGTCCTCCTCGCTGAGGTGGCACTCAGACTCCGCTTTCAGGAACGGACGTTGGTTGTCGGGGAAGGCCATGGAGAAAAGGGCATCGGGGTCGCAGACAAACTTGTAGACGTATCGTTCCCCAGCCACCTGAAGAGAGAAAACACACCTTATGAGGCCCAGCTGGAACAGGGCATGGGCCGGGGCCAGGGCACCAAGGGAAGAATGAGATATTTGTAAGTCACCAAGCTCTCAGGGAGCCAGGGACCAAGAGGCTCATTGGTAGCTGATTATCCAAATCATTCAGATTTATTTTGATAAACTGTGGGAACCTGTTACCTGCCAAGTGTTTTGTTGACACCACAGCTTAGCAGTTGAAAAGAATATCTGAATTTCAAACTCATATTAGGTTCTTTTAAAAGAAAATCCTCACTGTGTTATACTCACAGCCTAGAAACAATGGTTATGCTGAGGTTGGTGCCTGATATTACAAGAAGATATAAGGACTGAAAGACGCAGGAGTCAGACCATGTGTTCAGTTCCCTCCAAAGTTTACGGTCTTCCCAGGACAGCTTTGCTCTGAAGGGCTAGGAATTCAGAGAGCTGTGTGGGAATTTTAAGTTTGTTCCAAAACCAAACAGAACTGTGTTTTGGCTTACCTGCAGTTTTACATTACTCATTCCATGGTTCTGCTACACTGAAGGAACTGATGACTACCTTTATACGAATTTTATGCATTATAATATTACAAGAACCAAATGGTCTTGATTAAGGGTGGCAGATGTATACAATCAATCATCCCTATTTGGGTTGTTAAATCTCTCCTTCCCCGGCCCAAGAGTCAGCTCATGTATGTGGAAGAGGGAAGTAGGAGGACATAGTGGCAATGATACCGGCTCATAAGCCAGGAGTGGATGGCTCCCAGCCTTGGCTCAGTCGCTAACAAGTCTCAACCTCTCAACCTCAATCTTCCCTTTCAAAAACCGAGGGTATGGGACTACTGCTTTTCTAAGTCCCTCCCCAGACGGGCATGCTACCACTTCTCTTTTATTTAGTTCTCATTTACTCACGGGTCATGTAATAAATATAACAATGATCTCTTACACTGGACAGCACATTACTATTTCTAGAATGTTTTCACATATATTACCCTTTGAGATTAGATTAGGGACTATTATCTACATTTTTACTGGAAACAGGCTTTGGAAGGTTGACTTAAAGCATAAATGCAGTGCTGGATCTGAGCCCCCCAAGTCTCATTCCTGTGCCTTCCTGTACTTTTTGCCTGTTTTATTCTCAGAAAATTCTCTCCTACTTCCTTAGAAAACCTAGGAACAAGTTCATAGGGACAACTCGTTGCCCTTAGTTCAAGTTAACTGTGTCTTGATTACATTCCCTCAGACTGGATCTGGAGTTGGGAACAGCAAAGGAGTAATGGCCCTCCTTCCTGAGTTTAGGATTCTACCCGATAATGTTAAAACTAAAAGGGGAGAGAGTGTGTGTGAAGTTTGAGGGGGAAAAGGCAGTGACTGATAATGGGTTCAGAGTTTCTTTTTAAGGTGATAAAATGTTCTAAAACTGATGGTGGTGACGGCTGCACTACTCTGTGCACATATTAAAACCCCACTGAATTTAACCCTTTTAAAAAAGGGGGGAAGTTGGGTGGGGTGACCACCCATCCTAGAGTATCTATTCACTCTGTGACAAGCACTGAAGTCAAACCCTCATTCCTGCCCCAAAGGAGCTGATACTCCTGTAGCAGATACTGACAAGCCGGGGAGTAACTTACAATACAGACAGTAGGGGAAGTGATGGAGATGAGCCCAGGTGCTCTCAGAAGCAGAAGAGGGACCATGTAACTCAGGCTGAGAACTTCAGATTCTTGGAGTAAAGAGGTGATTTACTGAGAAAACAAGTAGGGGCTGGCCAGGCAATGAAGGCGTTAGGAGTGTTCTGAAGTAGGACGGTAGTTTAATAGGTAGTTTTTCATTTTATAGTGTGCTTGATAACTTACATGAATGTGATATGTATTGTTCGGTAAACAAATATATTAAGAGAAAGATGGCTATGCTAGTGAAAGCAGCCAAGTACAAGTGAGGAAATGAGGGTTTAATGGTGCCTTGAGCCTGTATGAAGCATTAAAAAGTCTGGATCTTATCCAGAAGACCATCCATGAAAAGCTGTTTTAATAATTTTTAAGGACATGAGAGGAATATGGGGTCATATTACCACCTGCCTCTGAGAAAGATAAGCCTGGCTTCAGCGTAGACAAGTTCTCAGCAGCAATGACCACATACTTCTGAGTGCATCTTGGCATCTATCATGTAGACTGCTTAAATGTGTAAATGCTAGAATCTGGGCAACAGTACAGTATAAAATCTGATGGCTAAGAAAAACCAATCAAAGATTTTCCATTCTCATCTTCTGCCTATCCACAGGATTTTAAGATTGTGGCTCTTCACCACCTATCGCAATAAGGATTTTGTATTGGCTTTCTCAAAATTACACTTCATCCTTTTTTCTGCTACCGGCTACCTGGTGATTCTGCCATTTTGCAAACCTTGGGTTTTTAACTTGAGTTCCAGTTTCTAAGGTTCTAAAAGAGAAATAAGATTTTTTTTTACTGCCCTAACACTTTTGGGAGTATTAAACCAACATAGTTGGAGGTCTCGGTGTTTCAACTAAAGACTTCGCCTAAGCTCTCATGGGAGGGGAGACCTTCAAGTCGATTCCCTCACTTGCTCCTTTATGGATATAATAGTTGGCCTAAATGTCTGGATGTTTTCGTAAGTAGAGACAGTTTAAAGCAGAGGAGCCTAATTTTCCTACAGTGTCTTCCATATACAACCTTTGGCTTTCACGTACCCAACAGCATTAAAGGTGCTCCTTATTATCTCATTTAACTTAAGTTTTTCCAAGATGTTTTTCCTATCACAGAATTACTTACGAGGCTAACATGTCCTCCCAGTCATCACATACAGTTTTATTTCAGAAGCCCTTGACATTTTCTTTGAGAGTGGTCAGAGTGGTCTAAGCGTCTCTAGTAATCGCTCACCTTCTGCATGATGCCCTTTTCATAGTAATAGCGTAGAGATCGGCTGAGCTTGTCGTAGTTCATGGCTGGCCGGTTCTTCTGAATGCCCCAACGCCGAGCGACCTGAAGAGACAGGAAAGCAATGGAAACTCATTCCCTGGGCTTAGTGGTTTTCTCCCAATCCCAGGAGAGCCAGTTCTAGAATCTGACTGCTTTGGTCAGTGACCCATTTCTCTGACCTGGAAGGAAAAGCACTGAATTCCCTCAAGACCAAACATTTAGCAAAGGTGATGATTCAGTCAAATGCTAAGAGGTGAGACCTAGAGGTGGAAAAATCCTAGCACTTTAAGATTGCAGAGGGCTCGGCTAGCGTCCCAGAGGAAGCAGGCTCTCTACTGTTTCTCCACATATGAATTATCGACCAATACCCATAGACCATTAGCATGTTGCCATTAAGTGCTATGGTTTCTGTAGCAGTCAATAAGGAATAATTAGAATGGTCATTCCTGAAACATTAGAAACACACTGGTGAGTTGCTAATGGGCCAGCAGAGCAAAAGTTCAATTCTAATAAGATTGGAGAGGGGCTGGTAGATGTTTACTTATAGCAGCTCATGGAGTAAAGGGGAATCGGATCATTTCAGCCTGCTGCCATCCAATCCCCTGCTCCCAGCAGACTTGCAGAATGGACATTAAAACATGTAGCACCATTATCCACTTAATGAAAAATTAACAGGGCTTCCCAAACAGTTCTGAAGTGCATTATATCCAACTTGGTCCAACTCTGAGGTGCAGTGATGGGGAGGGTGTAAATGGAGGTTTGGGCAAAGAGACCTTATAGCAAGAAAACTTCCTAGTGGAGTTCAGCAGGACAGCCAAGCAATTTCTGTTCTCAATTATCTCAACATCCCAAATCCTACTTATCAGGATGACTGTCGAGGTAAGAGAAGAATAACCTTGGAAACATGAGGTCTTTAAATGTATGCAAACCAGGGATCATGTTTTGAACATTTTGGGTCAGTTTTAGAAACTTAAAAAACCAAAATAACTACATTCCTTTTTATTAAAAAAAAAAAAAGATGACAAACATGGAATGAGAAGTAGGGAGCCTGCAAGTGGAAAAGGTGGATCATAAAACCACATTTCACTTGAAGTATTCTTTAAAAGTATTTGGGGCAGAATGAAAACAACATCTTCTGAATTCAGGATTCTAAGATGACCTTTAATAAATACCAAAAATAATCTGGTAAGTAGGGAAGAATGCATCTGTCCTAATTATATTGCAGTAATTCAATAGCCACGATTCCACTCTGCCTTGCAAGACACTGTGTGAAAGTTAAATTTCCATTCGTTTGCTTTGCACCCCACGGCACACACGATTATCCCTGGCTCTCCCCCTTTCTCCACATTGCACCCGTTCAACTCTTTGACATGGCCCAAAAGACAAAATGAAACAAAAATACATCCCCTGGTTAAAGAAGACAAACACTTTATTTTACTCTTATTATTTTTGGCTGCACCAAGCAGCATGCAGGATCTTAGTTCCCCGACCAGGGATCAAATGGTGTCCCCTGCAGTGGAAGCGTGGAGTCTTAACTACTGGACCGCCAGGGAAGTCCCAAGAAGATAAAACCAATTTTTAATCAATTTCTATTTTTAACCAGTTTTTAACCAATTTCAATTTTTAACCAACTTCTTTTTTTAACCAATTTCTATTTTTAAACCAACAGAAATAGGGGTAAGAAAGAACCTAAGTCAATACGTGTCCTTTTACCTGTTCAGAAGAAATGACACCATGAAACTGTACTTGAACTGCTGTCAGACACAAGTGATGCAGGGACCCTTAAAAGAAGCCCAGCCTCATCATTTTACTATAGTCAGTGGTGGAAAACAATTCGTGAATATTTTTCAACTTCAGCCGTGACCTCTCTTTGCTGTCGCGTGCATATGCAGTAGCTTGCTGGAGAGAGGTTTTATATATGCACAGACTTCAAAGCAGCTCTGGTAGCCATAGTTACTGACTCATCCTCTTGGGCCAGGGCCCTCTGATTCAGTAGCCCTCACCAGGGCTGCTCCTTCTGCAGTAATCATGATGCAGCACAACTGCAGAGCAGCTGGGAATTAGGGCTGTCCCATTTCTGGGGGGAGGGGAGCAGGCAATAGCTTGCTACCAGCTCCTCCTTTCTTTCGTCTTTCACATTCGTTACTTTGATAGCATGCATCTTGAGGACGGAGGCCGAAGGAGTTTTAAAAACAAACAAACAAGAAAACCTCACGTCTCTTCCTCCCTTTTTAAGAGAGAGCAGCCGCAGCGCAGGGAGCGGCTCTTTCTAGCAGCCCGTCCTTTTAAACCTCCCCACGGCATCAGTTATCCGCCACATGTTCAACAAACAACCCTACCCCCCAAAATATTCATTAATGCAGATTCACAGTTAAAATGGCTCCAGATTAAAGCCGAGTCAGTCATAATTGAGAGGGTGCTAAGCTGGATGACAATCAAAAGACATTTGATTAGGAGGCCTGCCAAAAGCAGTTCCAAAACCACAATTTCCATGCACAGTGTAATGGATATTATGGATAATTACCCAGAGTGCACTACTCAGCCACACAGCTGCCTACAATTACGGCCCAAACAGCTTCCTCCTCCGCTTCACCCTTCAAGCTTCCCCCATGACAACTTCTTACAGCTTTTTCGAGGAGTTGGTATCTTCCTGACAGTAACAAGAGTAGGGCCCTCCGAGTTATACAAGGATTAGAGAGCGAAAAAATTCAAATGCTGCATGTCCCGAGGCCAGAGTGCACACGTGGAACAGAGCTGATCCTGGGTTAAGAGAATGGAATATTCGGAGTTCATGGAATGCTCGGGGATTTCAAGGTGCGGCGGAAAGAAGTACTTCCTGAAGAAACAAAGCTGTCCAACCAGCTGAGGGAGGCTCCAGGCCACCACAGGCCTCCCCTGCGACTTGGCTGCTTGGCATTTCTGTGAGCATTCTGGCTTAGTATTAGCTTCGTTATTAAGAAAGCCGGGGCCCTTGGCCATCTGTTCATCATTTTCTTTACCACTGGTAGGAGAGCAGCAGATTCAATAACAGCTTTACAAAGGGTCATAACCAGGTTTACCTGCAGCTATACAGCCTGTGCTTAGGCCAGAGGCAGTGGCAATAAAGTAATAAAAGCTCCTGTCTGCAATGAGATAAATCAATAAGGGCTGCCCACATGACAGACTGACTTTCGAAAAGCCTTAGTGAGTCTGGGCGACATGCTTTCCTCAAGCCTCACATAAACCAGGCCACGTTATGAGGAAAAGAATGCAGGGCGGATGCTCTCCAGTGTGGCTGGAAGCCACAAACACAGCTCCACTTCTAAACACGACTTAGCCAAAAAGACACCCTTAGGAAAACACGGCAGTACCAAACTCTGGCTTTGAAGGTAGACTGACTCTTAACAGAAACCGTTTACAATATGAGGTGTTGACATATTTCTATTTTTTTGTGAATGATGCAAGATCGGGAACACCATACATGTACCTTCTCTAACTGCCTTTAATGAAGCCTGCCTTCCTCTCCTCTCAGTCAGGATTCTCCTTAAGTCTCCAATCCACACATTCTCCTTTGCTCATCTTAACTTTCAGGCTCCTTTCTTCTTCCAAATCTCCTGCTGTTAACCCCCATACCCACCTGTCCCCCTGGTGTGCTAAAGTGAGCCCTGGAATTGATGGAAAAACATCTACAACTGCAGTCCCTGTTCAAACTCCTTCCGAGAGCATTGGTCCCATTCCAATCACACCCAACCCAAAGATACATTTTGCTCTGCTGGTTTAATATGTAACACCTAAGTATATGCTACCAAAAGAAGCATATGTCGTATTTTCAGGGAAGTTATTTCTTTTCTATTTATAATCTCTCTAGATTCTAAATCAAATAGAAATCAAATCAACCCCTTTGGGAATTCCCTGGCGGTCCAGGGGTTAGGATTCCGAGCTCTCACTGCTGAGGGAACTACGATCCCGTAAGCCGTGTGGCGTGGCCATAAAACCAAAACAAACAAACATGAAACAACCCCTTTTGAAATATGCCAAACTCAGAGCCTGATTTAATTTACTTTGCAATATTCAGGAAAGGAGGAGTTCCATGATGTTCTCCCCTTTTGAAGAAATGGCATTGGTTCTGTCCATTGGCCTTTCTGTCAAGAGTCTGGGCAAACAGACAGTAACAATGTTTCTTCTTTCTATTAACAAAATAATGAAAGTTTGTGTCCTCTCTCAACCACTGTGATATTACATTTTAAAAAAAAATCTAACTTCCTAAGATTGACCCATCTCTGATAATTTTATTTCTCTAGGTTAGAGCCATTTGAAATACACAGTGGGGTAGTTGCAACCTATAATATATTACCAATATGTCTTAAAATCTGTTCATGTAACCTCTGGTATAGGCTATGACATATGAGGGTTGACACCAAAACAAGTTGGTATCACTGAAAGAACACTTGAAAAAGACTTTCCAACAGAGAGAGCAGACCCTATTAGAATGTAAGTCTTCATGGCCTCCCTCCCCAGAGTTTGCAGAAGTGTTACTAATACATTTTATATATTCTGCAGTGGAGAACTCTGCCTGTCTGTGAATTGTAAGTTGTCCTATTCATAGAAAAGGCACTGCCAAGCCCATTGGCCAGGCTAGAATCTGAACGAGAAGGAAGAGCGTATTTAACACCGTAAAAAGGCTCAATGGAGAACAGGAACAAACATCAACAAATCAAATCACCTGATCCCAGCTTCCAGCGCTTACCTCCTCCGGTTCTATCAGCTTGAACTCCATGCCTCGGCCTGTCCAGGCAATGAAGTGGGCATTGGCTGGGTCGTCAAGAAGGGTAACCAGGAACTGCCACAGCTGAAGGGAACCTCGCCTCTGGTAAGGAGGCCCCTCCCGATACATGGTGGGCTCTTGTTTGACTTTGCCTGTTTGAGACAAAGACACATATGTGGTACTTTAGTCTCAAGTTTCTCAGCTGATTTGGGCAAACACTAATTTAGCATCAAGACTGATGAACATACTCTGACATCTTGAACCTTCCAGCTTCCCAACAAACTGGATGTGGCTACTTACCTTCCAGTCTCTCAGGAACAACACAGGTGTCGTCAAAGTACAACCGGGGATCCTTCTCATATGAAAAACCTGAAGAAGAATTTAGAAAGAACATGTTGCTTAACAAATAGTGTTCTCTGAAAACTCTGGATTTAAGGACTAAAATAGGATTCTACCATTTCAGGTCCTCAGCCTGATGAACTGCTCTATCTATGCCAGACTGAATTTTGGAGGGAACTTCAACTTCACCAGGACTTAGGCGTTCTGTTCTGATGCAATCACCTGCGCTTCAGTCAGAGGAGCATCAGTTCCTGCTATCAGAGCTGAGACTGCAGGGAGGCACTGAGTCACCTGTACGTTCCTTTGCATCTTGCTTACAAGGTCTGCATGGATCAGTGTGTCCGTGACTAAGCCTTTGTATCTGAAAAGACATCTCATCTATTTCAGTTGGCCTTACCGGGTGGATTTGGTTGATCTATACGTGGTCTAGCCGTTTTCCTTTTAGCAAATATTAATTTCAACCTTTCTTACTGCTTGTCTAGGCTGCCCACACATCTCACTCAGTCATGAAAAAGCTTGGAGGGTAGAGAACAATGCCAAATGAGTAAAGGCTTGGGCCTGTGGAGGACTGTGACAAGCAATAATTTCAAAAAGTTGGAGGTATTATCACCTCCAGACACTGTGGAAGGAATCTGAAGAGACTTTCTGTCAATAAAACTTATTCACTGTATAGACAAGAAAACAAAGGGGAACTGACTGGTCCAACAACACATGTAAGTGGAAATGAAAGGAAGGCAGGGCAAAAAGTGGAAGGTGTCAAGAAGAAGGATGGCCTGGCATCCTAAACCCACCAACCCTTCATATGCATTCAACGCTGACCACCAGGTCGCCAGGCACCCTGACAAGGCCAGCGGCTCAAGCCAAAGCCAGTTAGTAGACAGGCGTGATGGGACCACACCCTTGGCTGCGGTCCAGCCTGTTCCAGGGGGCGAGTGCTCCAGCGTACTCTCCTCTACCCGCACACTTCTCAAGAGGAAGCAGCAGGAGCTCCTGTCTGCTCAGTGGTACTCCCTGTGCTTGGTTCTCTGATCAGTTCGTCTGGTGTGCGGTCCAGGCGTATGAGTATCAGGTACGTGGTAGGGGGAGGGCAGAGGAGGTTGCTCTGCAGTGAAGGGCTAGCATTAGATTTTGAGAGGGATTTGCTCTGACTTAAAATCCCTGGGTAAAGGTGCCAAGAAAGAATCTGTTCTTTTTCTTCACAATCAGCCCGGGTGAAGTTCTCCTTGGCAGGATCAGCACAATTTTAAAGAGGCCTGGGGTTGGGAAAACACTGCCCAACCAGGAGGAAACAGACTGTTTTAAGGTTCTGTATTATTCATTTTTGTTTCCTCAGCCCCAAGCATTATTTCTCTGCTTAACTACAAAGGAAGTATATTTTATTTAGTATTTAATCCAATAAATATTTATGCCAGGCACCGTGCTAGAAGGGGGTAGATAGAAGAATACAGACTCCGTGCTTGCTCTCGTGGAGCTTGCGTCCCAACTGGTGGGGACAGACAACAAAGTAGGGAAAAAAGAGACATGGTGTACTGTGGAAAGTGTGGGCCCTGGAGCCAGACTGATAGACCTAGGTTAACTGTGTGACCTTGAACAAGTTAATTAATTGCTCTCAAGTTAATTTCCTCATCTGAAGACTGGGGAAGATAATAATTCCCACCTTATAGGCTTGTGAGAATTTAATGAGTTGATACATATTCTGTTCCATTGACTGATTTATCTTTACAATAGAGAGCTAAGAATAGCTCCTGGTACATAAATGTGCAATACATGATAATTATAAGAAATTAAGACAGTAAGTACTTGTACATTGTGATAAGTGCTATTAAAAGATTAACTGGATAATGTGAGAGCTTTTTCTTATATTCTGTCATGGATTCTAAATTCCTTTAGTAAAAGGACATATCCTGAATATCTTAGCCTCCTTATAGCACCTGGTACGTAAGTGCTCAATAAATATTTGAATAAATATGAGGGAATCTATAGTTTCCATTAAAAGCTTTAAGAATGCAATACTAACTTTTAAGTTAGGGATTCAGGGACTCCTATAATTTATTTTCCAAGTTGGTACTAGGAAACTGACTTATGACAAACTATTATACTTTATATTAACAAGAATTACATAATCCATCATGCTTCATGCTTTTTGCCTTGGCTACCAGGAAGCTATGTATTTTTTGACTTTCCACATGGATTTTGCTATTCCAGTGATGTTTTAACAGCCTTATTATAAAGTCATTATAAATAAACTACAAAGTTTACACACCTGTCAAAATTGCCATTTTATTTTTAGAGCTTTTCTTCCTCTAAGGTAAAGAAAATACATTCACAGTTCACAGTATATAGGGAAAAAATGTAAATCCAGATTAAATTCTAGGTTTGGTTTTTCAAACTAATCAGATGAAGCCCTGCCCATGAGTATCGTTTTGGTGTACTTTGTGGTTTCTAGTCATTGCCACATGTGGTTCTCTAAAACATCTGGAAGATGCTGTTGGTTTAAGTGAAATTTAAGTCAGTTGAATTTGCACAGCAGTTACATCAGTTGTGGCCACAACCATCTAATGACTCAAATAAAGGTGGCAGGAAGGAAGAACCTGTTTGAGGGACAAAGTGGAAATGAAAGATTCAAAACAGTATGCAAAGATTCCAGGTGAACGCTAAGGCAGGATGGCTGTCTTAGTAATCACAGATGCCAATCAGAAACACTTGTCTCACTATTTCACGGGCATGTGTGGTCAAGCCCGTATAAGGAGGAGAGAAAAACCATGTCAGGGTAATTGAGAGCAATTAAGAATGCAGATCTCTTTGAAACTAATTTCTTCAATGTGTATGGGGTCAGGGAAGAAGTGGGGGAAAAACACAAGCTCGCAGATATTCTGTGTGTAGTAAGCAGCCCGATGCCTTACTAAAAATATTTCCTTTAAGAGCATGCTCCTTTCTAAATGTTGTAATCATGCAAAGTGTTTTCCTCCCTCTCTTCCCTCACTCCCTTCTAGTTTGCCTGCTGCAGACATCAACTGCTGCTATAGAAACATTCGGGAACCTGGAAGAGAGCCCCACACAGCTGTGCCGATCACGGCCAGAGGTCCAGTAGACTGCCCTTCCTTCCCAGGGCTGGACACTCGGAATATCCCCGGGTGCCCGTGGCAGCCACACTGGGTCTCCCCTCTAACCAAGTCAGTGGGAGGCAGCCACCCATAGAGACCACTCTTGTGAACCAATCACTCACAATAACCAGCCAATGCTTCACAGTGCTATCTTACCGGCTCTTTCAACCTTTCTCTAAAACTCTAGAACAGTAGTTGTCACCCTGGGACACATGAGAATCACCCGGGAAGCTTTACAAACTACTAACGCCTGAGTCCTACCTGAGAATTTCTGATTTAATTGCTCTGGGTGAAGCCTGGACACCAGAAGTTTTAACAGTTCCCCAGGGGATTCTAATGTGCAGCCAAAGCTGAGCCTCATGACTGCAGTCCTAGTTCTCAGGTCAGTGTGCGTCACAACTGCCTGGAGGGCTTGTTGGAACACAGTGCTGGGCCCCTCCCCTGGAGACTCTGATTCAGCAGGTGGGCCCTGAGAATCTGCTCTTCTAACAAGTCCCAGGTGAACCTGACTGATGCTGTAGGTTTGGGGAATCACACTGCTCTAGGTATTTATGGAGAGCTATATAGGACAGAAAACAGGACATACTTCTGGGGAACGTGTTCTAAGAAAGAAATCCTTCCCTGTTTCAGCGTTCAGAAGAGAACTCTTGAAGGTACCATCTCAAGTCGTGACATAGTTCCTAAGTGCCAGTTTAGGTGATAGTGTTATCTACAGCTATGTATACATAACCTCCTTGTATGGAAGGGTGGAAACCAGACGGTTCGTGTTTTTCCTCTTAAAAGTTACGGTCATTACTATGGAAAAGGATGGCAGCCCTCAAAGGTCAAGAGCATGCCTCAAACCCTGTGTGCGAGATAGCTGGGGATCACGATAAGTGAACTCTCGTGTTCACAAGCTAAGGAAGGTTTAAACTACGATCTCACATCTTAGCCCGGAAACTGTGCAACTTTAAGCTTCCTTGAATATTATTATTTTTTAAAGAGCTACTTACCTTCATGGCTACTGGAGAAGTAGCCCCCTCTCATGTAGGACGACTGGCAGTTAGGCACTTCTGAAAGAGAACAGACACACACACTCCTGTCAGTCTCTGCAGCTGAATCAGCACATCGGTCTAACTGCAGCACTGCAGGAAAGCCCCTAAACCTTCTCCTGCTCCAAGGTCATGTCTTTTTGGCCTTGTCTTGGAAAAGGGGTACCACTCTAGTAAGCAGCGTGGGAAACACTATGTCCCACCATCTGAATGGAGGACTCGACTCACAATCAAGAGAACTGGGAGGAAAAAATACTCTCATAACTTGCTCATTTTAGAAACTAGTTAACGTCAAACCTCGTGAGAGAGTTAATGACAGAAGAAGAAAATGGCTTTCAAAAGGCCAACGTGGCCTTCTGCCTGTCCTGACTCAGGGGCTTTGGGCTTTGGAGGGGCAGGAAGGTCACTTTAGAGCTTTCCCAGTTTGCTCTCCTTTACTGCTGATGGTCATATCCATTTCTGCTCCAAGAAGTGAGGGTATTTTTAGGTCAAAGAGATGAGGGGATGGGAAGTGATGAAGCTAGGACAAGAATGGGCAGGAGTGAGGAACTGCAGCTTGGCAAGCACATTTCTCCCACGTTATTACTGTTAGAATGGAACCCATGCTGAAGCGATCTCTTCTTCAGACACCATGTTATCAAGGTGTCCATCGAGACAAAAGACAGTGAGCTGAGCTGTGCCCATGTGGGATGAGGCTTCACCCTGGGAACACCTCTCAGATCAAAGCATTGTAGATACGGTAACATCTGCTGGGTGTCTTGCTTTAAGGGAGTGGGATGGGGTGAAAGACTCATAGGACTGATTAAAATGTCAGTCCCAAAGGGAAAATGCTGCTGGTCATGCCCACTCCTGAGAAAAATACATCAGAGCCTTCAGGAGGAATGCGAGTGGACATTTTATAAGCTATCGATACCTATACTTGGTAATTTTTCCATCATAAAGCAACAGATGTCTCCCTTCTGCCTACCTCCCCAGCCTTTCCCATAACCAATTTCTGCCTGAATTGAGCAATCTATGTATTATCTCAGAAGGCCGAGAGAAAATCCTATATCCTATTCCATTTGCAAAAGCCACTGAGTACATACTGCCCCACCCCCTCCCCAGGATCTTCAAGGAAAGCACGCACAGGAAAGGTTGATAACTGACCCACCACCCTCAAATTCCTTTAGCACCAACTGCAAAAAAAAAGGAGCAAAAAAGGGTCATTTTTTTAAATACGGGTAAATGAAGAAGAGGAAAGAGTTTCTAAATGTGCAAGCTGCAAAATTCCCACTCTCCTTTCCCATAATGATCTCATTTAATAAGCCTGGCCTACAAGATATGCAGTCAGTGAATGAGTGTTCGGGTGAGGGTGGAGAGGACTCCCAAGCCCAGCTTAAACTTCTTTACGTTTAAGTTTCTAGATAAGAGGTAACCCAAAAGCAAACCATACGTGTGCTAACATGTTATACCTCTCCCTGTGTACACTGGCAACAGCTGAAGGACACAGGAATTTTCCCAGATGAAAGTACTGCAACAGAGCAGCGACCCCTATGAAGCAACTAACAGGACAAACTTTTCCATGGCGTACCCAGCACCCTACACAGCCATGACAGACCAGGCGATTTCTCAGAACACCACTCATTTCAAGAATAGAAAGAATCCCATCCTACATGTGGACTCTCTTATATTTGTATTGGGAGTTTAATGGGTCACTGTATTCAAAAAGAAAGCCACAAAACTAGAGGCAGGCCTAAAATGCAGAAATAATATCCCCCGTGTCCAGTGACTTGAAAGATGACCGGTCTTAAGAAAGGACATCACCAAGACTGGATGGCGGCAATCTTCAGGCTTGGACTCAGATGTGCTGTGCACCACTTCTGAATGCCTACTGCTCTTCCTACCATTTGCATGGCTTTTCTGTTTTGTTTTGTATTCAGTTATGCATAGACATGTTTGCTTTACTAGCTCCTAAGTTCTTTGAGGGCAAATTTTAAAAAACTACTCCCCAAAGCCCTGCACATAGAAGAGACAGTAACAACCTGACAGATGAATGAGAGACTGAAGAAAGGAACGGCATGATTTTATGCTTACCTGAATCAACGCAGTAATCCCGGGGCTCCTGCTTGATTCCCATTGGTGACTGGAATCCATGTGCTGGGGGGCCCGGCATGCCTGGGACCCCATGTTCATAGAGTGGGTCATGGTATTCTTGTTTGAATCCCTGAGGGGGTGGGGGGGGTGCAGGGACGATAGGTTCTGACATTTGCCGGTGGTAATTGGGGCGATTATCTCCAGGAACTCCTGACTGAGGAGGGAAGGGGTGGCAGGGTTCAGACAGTTGTCTCTGAAATCTGCAAAAAGAAAGTAGTAGTTACATTGTTAAGTAAGAACAAGATGAATACCTACCGTGATATAGCACTGAGGATTAGAAGTCCAGATTAATGGAATTATTTGCAAAGTACTTATTAATGCTTACTTCTGGACATCTTACCCTCTTCCCAAAATTATATCACACATTTCAAACCTCCTGAGTCAGGGACTGGCCAAAAAAATAAATAAATAAAACAGTGAATGACATGGGAGCATCTTATTTTCCATGAATTTTTATTTCATGCACAGTCTATGTGTATAGTTGGGCCAGATTACGTATCTGAATATATAAAACCAATTATTTGCAAATATCACTAACATGTTATGTTTGTTCACTGGTTCATTCATTTTCTAACCTGTAGACAGAATTAATTTTTAAAGACAGAGGAGTATTTAACCAGAAGTTAAACAGTTAGAAAACATAGTTTTAAAAAAAAAGCCTATATGTAATAGCAATCAAAGCCACAAAATCCCTAGGAAAAATCAGGAAATGTGTAGGCTATACAAGAATAAAATCTTAAAACTATTTTCTAAGCAACGATCTAATGAAAGAAAATATTTAGAACCTGGAAGGTGTTCACTCACTGAAAATTATTCTGTAAAAGCAATTCCTTCCTAACCAACTTGACAAAATGATTCTAAACTTTAAAAGATTAAGAAAGAATGATCTATTAGACTGACAAATATTATAAAGCCACAATAACAGGAATACAAAGAATGAAAGATAGGCATGTCAAAGGAATCCAACGAGAAGTCACAAACTGTCAAGCATATTCCAGAATATGCTACGTGTTAAGGTTAGCATTTCAAATGAGAGGGGAAAAAGATCCCTGTTTTATACCACATGCCAAAATTTTTATATAAAGATTTCAATGTGAAACCACGATAGTAAATATATGTGAAAACATATCTTGGAGTGAGGAAAAATCTGTCAATACATCATACCAACAGCAGATATCATGAAGATAAATATGGATATATCTCCTTGTATAAATTTCTGTAAGTCAATAAACACAAGAAACCTAAAGAAAAATGATAAACTGGGGGGAAAAATCTATAATAGTCAGAAAATACCAGAAACAAGGCCCCAAATTAAACAAACTGAGGAAAAATCTCTAACAGATACAGTAATGTTAATACTGTTGATATAAAGGGCTTTTAAAAAATCAATAAATGATGGACACGCCAACAGAAAAAATGGGTAAAGAACATAAACGGGGAAATCACTAAAGAAGGGATGTAAATGGTCATAGACCAAAAGTTTCACTTCATTAGTAATCAAAAAAGTAAGTTTTAAAAGTCAACAATGTAACCCTTAATATTAAGGTCTTACTCTCTACTTTTAGTTTGATCCTATTAATAGTTTTAATCAAATAATTTGAATTTGATCAGAATCAATCTGTGACAACAGGTGGCCAATAGATTTCTAGAACATCAAGACTTAAAATCTTAAACTGAAGAGATTTGTGTGCAGATAAAACACTGTTTAGATCAGGGTATAGCATGGCTCACTCTGTGAGTCTTTACTATCTTACTAAAAGCAGCACCACAAGACCATTTTATAACATGAAGATCACCAAACTATTTTATATATATCTATCCTTTTCTCCCAGACACCAAAAGCATCAGAATCTGCCTGGCCAATTATTTAAACGAGTTTTATGAACTCTGTAAGGTTCAGTGGGCACTGAATGCATTACAGTGGATTGTCACCAGGAGTGCAATTTTCAAGGTTGCTGTTATTTAAGGAAACCCTTCTGTGGTCTTTGAAGTGTAAATTTGAAACTTGGGTTTAGGCTTGACATTTAGAATACAGGCACCAGAAGCATGCTGCACCTGATTTTTTTTTTAACGCAAATTCTGAAGAAGTGGGCAGAAAAGAAAGTGAAGATACTCTTTAGGGCTTTTTAAAATAAAGTACCCAAAGTTTATGCTAGCAGGAACAGTAACGAGGGCACCCACTTTCCATGTTCTCTCCCTTCCCCGCTTTGCAACCTTCCTAGCACCTTCCAAAGTAACGTCCACAAATCACTTCCTTGATGGCTCTGAGACGGCACCAAACTGCTCAGTTCTTTAACCGGAGCCTGTGCAGCTGGCAGGCCCAATCACTGCACTTCCGCTCAGCGCTCATCTTCTCACTTTCCAGAATGAAACTCTAGAGTTGGCCTGCTATGGTCCCCTCAGGAAAAGGTACTTCCAGGTGGGCACCAGCCAGCAACCCTCATCCCCTCCCCCCAGCATAACTTTAAGGATGCATGAAGCTTACAGGCCTGGGATCTGCAGAACAGATTCTATAACTGGGATTGTTTTGTCCTAGTTTGTTTTGAGGGAGCGGGAGTGGCAAAGGGGAGCTTAAGGGTAGGTCACAAAACCAACATATTTGGAAGAAAGATTCTCTCAGAGCTTGCTGCCGATAATGGCTTTTATTTGCAGAGATTAGTAAAGTAATTCAGTTCTTGTCCTCAAATACATTCTGTGAACTTTACTCACTGACCTTCATTTGAACCCCCTTCCCCTTTCTGCAATCCTTCTGAAGTATCTAAGAATGTGTTGTATACATAGCACAGCTATGACAGAGATGCCTCTTGTTTACTGAGGCAGGCAATCATTTTCAATGGAGGGGTGGCTTGGCTCCTAACAGACTTCTTTCTTCCTCCTGATAACCACTCCCCCCTTCCACCACCCCCTCACCCCGTGATCCCAACAGATTTCAGACCATAGTGAGCTCACAGTTGGTGAGCAAAAGGAGACTTCTGACTACTGAGCAAGCCTAAATTCAATAGGTTACAGATTAAGGCTTTTTTCAGTGCCAGTTTATTTAAAGAATCAGTTATTTATTTATTTGTCAGATTTATATAGCGCCTTTCCTCCCAAGAGCTCACCCACGCTACCAACATTTGGTTTACATTATGAAAACCGTTAGATGCTTTTTCTGCATTTCCTTTTCGGTTTCTGCTGCCAACACATAGAGTAAACACAATCCTTAGAGAAAAAAGGAGAAAAGTGTGGATTCAACGAAGGCTACACAGTGGCTGGCTATGGGTGCCAGGTGAAGTAGAGTGACAGTTCAGAGGCTAGCCGAGAGATGATACAGAAAATTGGCTAAGAAACCACCAGCACGTACTTAATATTTCCGTTAAAGCTAAGAGAAGATAGAAAATAGAGAAGCAGCATAGCTGGGTAAGAGGCTCTGACTGCGAAGTCAGAACACATTGGGTTGAAATCCAATCTCTACCCCTTACTAGCTGTGTGACCTTGGGTTAGTTATGTAAATGCTCTGAGCCTCAGTTTGCTCATCAGGAAAATAAGGACAGTCGGGTTACTTGTCCCAAAGATCTGTCGTAAAGATTACATAAGATACTGTGTGAGACAGGGCCCAGCACGCTGCCGAGTTCTTGATCTTATGTTACCTTCAAACGTCACCATCAACTCCCCATGCCACCTTGACCCCCACAGTAAGCTAAATTCAGAAGGTATGCAAATGTAAGGGAAGATCTTAAGGAACTGGGAGAAGACTTTCCTCCACACAAAATAAGAGTCTCCTAGCTGCCTACTCACTCTCCTGTCTCAGAAAGAGAATAAAAGAGACTTTTATTCCGGGTGGTAACGTACCACCTAACTTCACATAATATTGATTTTCCTGACATATACCAAGAGCCAGGTACTGCTGCAAAACAAAACCCACACATTGTCCCTAAAAAGCCCACCAAAGAACTCTGACACAGCTCTCAGGACTCTGTGAGGCCTGTTGGCACTGCTTAAACTCAAATTGGCCTAAACTCAAATTGGCCTATCTAAACTACGGTAAAACATAAAGAGATGACGAACAAAATATGTCCTTTAAAGGCCTAGATATTTGTCTGATTTCTCAAGATCTAACATGGAAGAAAAAAGGTGATGTAAATACAAGATGTTACCAGGAGATTAGATGGTGAAAGTATTAGTTTTACGTGTACAACATTAGTAAGTCTAATGATGAAAAGATTTAGGGATACAGGGAGGTTTACATTTTTTAAAACTTAATATTAAACAGTGAACCAACTAAAGTTTACGTTGTAGTATCTACATCATTTAAGGAAGATTCCTTTAGGATAGTTTTCTTTATGGAACAATAAAAGTGATTTTTTTTTTTTTCTTTTGCGATACGTGGGCCTCTCACCGTTGTGGCCTCTCCTGTTGCGGAGCACAGGCTCTGGACGCGCAGACTCAGCGGCCGTGGCTCACAGGCCCAGCCACTCCGCGGCATGTGGGATCTTCCCGGACTGGGGCACGAACCCATGTCCCCTGCATCGGCAGGCGGACTCTCAACCACTACGCCACCAGGGAAGCCCCATAAAAGTGATTTTTGAAATAAAACTTGTCATGGAAACATTTATTGAGTACTTTCCCTGTGCCAATGTGACTTCATCTAATTCACCCAATGATCTAGTATTCTCCCATTTTCAGATGAAGAAACCAAAGCTTAGAAAAGTTAAATGCCTGCCTGAGGTCACACAGATAGGAGAGACGTTAAGTGAGAGAGCAGTGTATTCCAAAATTCTTAGATAGGAAGTAGCAGAGCTGGGATTCAATCTTAAGCTGTTATTCTGTTCAACTCCAGAGCCATTGGCCTATACTATTTGTACAATTGTTTCTATAATTGTTTTAAAATACCCTCTTTCTGACATTTAAATAACAGTCATGTAGTCCAGGCAGCTAGAAAACTCCCATATGTTTGGAAATCAAGAAATATATATTTTAAGAACTCCAGGATTGAAGAAATAATAGAAAACACTTGGAACTGAATTTTTTAAATGCCACAAATCAGACCCTGTGGGATACAGCTAAAGCAGGACTTGGGAAGGGAGATCAAATAATTGATTGTCCCAACCATGATATTTTGAGGAGTGAAAAGGGAAGCTATTAGCAATTACTTTCATAAACCATAAGTGACCCAGGAAAAACTGAATGTATGGTCACCCCAGCCTTAGGAGAACCTTTATTTGGTTATATGGTTATAGTATAAAGAAAGCTAAAAAAATTAATGAGCAAATCATCCAACCAAAGAAGTTGGAAAAAACAGAATAAGCAAAGAAAATAGAGTAAAACATTTTAGTAGGAGCACAAATCAATGAAATAGAAAACATCCAATAGAAAGAATGAGCAAAGCCAGAGTTGATTTGTTGAAAAGATGAGTGATATAATCTGCTAAGACTAAGAAGGTCTAGATAAATAGCATCAAAAATGAAAAATGGATAAACAGATGCTATAGAGGTTGTTAAAAGAACATTACGAACAGCTTTATGCCAATTAATTTTAAAACTCATAAAACGGAAAAATTCCTAGAAAAATAATTTATTAAATTCACTCAATTAAATAGGAATCCCCAGAGCAAGACCATAAAAGGTGAAGACACTGAAACAACCAGTAATTAAAAAATCTTCCCACAAAGAAAACATCAGGCCCAAATGATTTTACTGGTAAATTCTTCCAAAAATTCAAGGAATGAAAACCCCCAAATTCACACGAGCTATTCTGGAATATGTAGAAAGGAGAATACCCTCTACTCATTTGGTGAGTATAACCTCAATGCTAAAACCCAACAAGGACAATGTAAGAAAGAGAAAGTATACATTATTCTCAATCATAAATACAAATGCAGAAGTCCTAAATATATACTGGAAAACCTAGCCCAGCAATGTATAAATGATAATACATAACAAATAATTTTGCCTTATCACAAGTATATGAGGTTGGCTTCACATAACTCAATGTAATTCATAACATTGAAAAATTAAAGGAGAAAATTTGTTTGATCCTCTCAATAGAGGCAGAAAAAGTGTTTGATAAGACTCAGTATGTAGTCATATTAAAAAATGTCAGTACAGGGGCTTCCCTGGTGGCGCAGTGGTTGAGAGTCCGCCTGCTGATGCAGGGGACACGGGTTCGTGCCCCGGTCTGGAAAGATCCCACATGCCGCGGAGTGGCTGGGCCCGTGAGCCACGGCCGCTGAGCCTGCGCGTCCGGAGCCTGTGCTCCCCAACAGGAGAGGCCACAACAGTGAGATGCCCGCGTACAGCAAAAAAAAAAAAAAAAAAAACCACTCAAGAAAACAGGATTTGAAAGATGTTTCCCTAGCATTAAAAAAAAAGGGCTTCCCTGGTGGTGCAGTGTTTGAGAGTCCACCTGCCGATGCAGGGGACACGGGTTCGTGCCCCGGTCCGGGAAGGTCCCACATGCCACGGAGCGGCTGGGCCCGTGAGCCATGGCCGCTGAGCCTGCGCGTCCGGAGCCTGTGCTCCGCAACGGGAGAGGCCACAACGGTGAGAGGCCAAGTCAGTACACTAGGGAAAGAAGGAAATTTCCTTTAGCTTGATAAAAGGTAAAAAAGAAAAAACAAAACCAAGAGCAACCCCCCACCCCCCAAAAAATCCTATAGTAAACATGGGGAAATGTAGAAAACAAGCCCTTTTAAGATTCAGAACCAAAAAAATCACCCCCTACTGGAACCATTAGAAGTACATTATTCAGTCCGTCAAAGAAGGTTCCATTAAGCATCTATGAAACTCAGTTTTGGATCCTAAAGTGAATTTGCGCTGCCACACATAACACGCTGTTAACAGGAGTGCGTGGAGAGGCATGCGTCAGCCAGGCTACAAGTGTGACTCACTGTCAAGTTCTTCCCTCTCTAAAAACTACGAAATATGAAGGACAAAAATGAACAGCAATTTATTAGGGATGGACTTAAAGAGAGCAAGTGGAAGCAAGAGAAAAACTTGCATATATTACATCTCTTAATCTAGCATCTTTAGGGAATAGTTTTCTATTAAATCACAATTCTAGAAAATGTAGGCTCATCCTTTAAGCTCTGAAGTTTCGATCATAACCACTGAGGGAACCTTCTCAACCAGGCCACTCACTCCTTTAGATTGTGTGGCACACAACAGACCCTTTCTTGATGACTCTGGGGACTCGGTTCTGACTATCGATTTCAGTGTGATAGCCTATTGCGATACTGATGCCCTTAGGAAGCATCAAGAAGCAAAGGATTTTTCCACCATCAGGGGTATCTCCTTAAATTTGGTCTTTTCTTGATGCCACGTAAGTGCGACAGCAGCGTATTCCAAAATTCTTAGATGATGCTTTTCTTAGTGGAGCCTCTTCAGTTGAATTGTGGGGACTCAACTTGAGATGGAATGACAAATGGAATAGTAAAGATGAAAACATATCTGGCCAGGACTATGGGCATATCATAGGAATATTTTCTAAGTTCCTCCACCCAGCACATGTGAACCTCGTAAACAGCACAGTGAAAACTCCTGTGAGAGTGGAAAAGCTGCATGAGAAGCACTTCTCCTCTTCAAGGAGCAGCTGCTCTTCAAGGATAAATGGAACATGTCTGAACATGCCAAATTACATGTTTGTTTTTTTTTCTCCTCCTTGAGGGGAGGAAATAACGAACATAAATCACGGCTTTCCAACACAGTATTTATCTTCTAAAAACGAATTTTGAGTTGTAAAGAATTATATACTAAGATTATACAAAACATTAAGAATGTACTCTTGATTGGATTATATTTTACTTGTTTAAAGTATAATCTTAGCAAACAATCGCTATCAATAAACATTGAAGACAAGATACTGAGCTAAATGTGGTCTAAAGAAAGGGGTCTAAGTCATGATTTTTAAACCTGAAAGAGTTTGCTCCATTCAACTGAAGAAATAAGGCACTCTGTGAGCAAAACAGAAAAATATAGGTGTTACAATGTGGGCTTAGATAACTGATGTGGGAATTAAGTAGGATTTTGTAGTTTAAGAGATGGATAAAGTTCTGGTAGTTTAGGAGATAAAGTGATGGATAAAATTCAAGGTCGAAATGGATTTCTCAAGGTACCTTACTCAGCTTTCAGTAGATTGTTAGCAACCTCCCTCCTGCAAGCATAACCAAAATGGTGTACTTATATGTTAATGCTTTGGCTTCCAAATGTAGGACCCTGTATTTGGCTATGTGACCTTTAGGAAGTCCTTTAGATGCTCTGAGGTCTGATTTTTTTTCCTTATCTGTAAAACGGGTTTTTTTTTTTTTTTTTAACTCTGCCTTGGTTACAGAGCTGTTAAAAAAAAAAAAAGCTCAAATAAGACTATATTTCCTTCTATCCTGCAAAATATCACATTTTTGTTATGGGGTCAGTTTTGAAGCAATATTCCCTCTAATTTAAATTAAAAGTCAGCAAAGAACAAGCTACAGTTACAAACTAATCTGCCCCACTTTCAGGCAGGCATAAGTTATTGAATATGTAATTATTAAGCTTGTAATCATACATGACTACAACTCCTATTACTTTTACAAAATCAGACTAGGGATTTTAGTTTGTCTCATTTTCTGCACGGTATCCAGTATCTACAAGCAAAATCAATTGTCATGTTTTTGATGTATTCTGCATCACACAGATATCAAATCTCATTAATAACAGACAAGGGCAATAAGAACAAAATTCACAGTATTGGGTACTTGCTGCTTAAAAAGAAAAAAAGATGGGTTGGAGTAGGTGTCAGGGTAGAAGAGAGGGTGGCACCATGATGTCCCAAAGTGTGACAATAATATTTCCAGGTCCTGCCCTAGAACCACAACTCCATCTCTGGGGTAGAGCAAGAAATCTGCATTATTAATAGCCCCCCATGGGGACTCCTGTACCCTCAGCTTGGAGACTATAGTGGTCTGGGGTAGAAGCCTAAGCACCCAGTCTTGCTTGTATTTCACCTCTCCAGGCACCTGCCCTTCACCCCAATTCTCTCAAGGATCTCTATCACTCCCGTATGTGTGAGGTCTTTTTATTTCAGACCCACCATTCCTAAAGGCAGAGGGTAAGGTGAAGTGAGTGCAAGGTGGACAAGCAGATTTCAGGGAGGAATCACCCCCCAAAAGAAATACCTACTTTCTGGCTCCTGCCTTCGGACACCTAAGGACAGACACTCAAATCTCAGGGATCAAATGTCCTCCTTTTGGGAGGAGGCAAACCTACTTCATCACTGAGACTAAGGCTCCCTGCCTGCCAGGGCTGCAAGGGGATGAATAACCACAGCAGAACTAGGGGATTTCTCCCCCAGTTTAGTTAGCTATTGACACCATCTATTTACACAGGCCCCTGGATAAGAAACAGAGATTGGGAGCAAACAGGAATAAAACAGACTCAACACGAAGTAATTTTCCTTTCTATCTGGTGTAATAAAGATAAAGTTTGCTAATTATTTCAAATACCAAACATATACCCCACCCCAGCCCTCCTCTTCAATTAATAATCCCTGCAGAAAATCAGAAAGATACTGTTTAAAAACATAAAACCAGAAAAATTATTGAAATAAAAATGGCATCCAGGCTCAAGTTCACAAGCTTGCAGGCTTAAGGGTGATTCTGCCCACAGAGAGGTTTTGTTTAGTCTGCAAAGTGTTACTGCTGTTTTAAATTTGAGTTAGTTGCCAGCTTAAAACTAAACAAAACAAAACAAAAAAACCTCAAACAAACCTAGAATTTCTACATAAAAATCCAAATTTTGAAAAACTATAAGACTATTAATACAAGGCAAGAACTAGCAAAAGCTTCGTGGTAGCTGCCTCCTTCAGATGAGCTCCCTGTGGAAACCAAGGCCCACCACTGAGCCAGCCCCCAGTCAACACTCTCCCCTCAGGCCCCGTATATCACTGGTGTTTGTGGCCCCCTGGCTTCAGCAGGTGAATAAACACTAACCAGACAAGTTATATAGCTCTTTATGGTGACTTTCACAGCAAAGGGGGAAGGGAATTGGAACCAGACAAGAGTGCTGACTTTTCTGCATTTCACCTAGAAATAAAGAAAGTGACCTCCAATTAAATACCGGCAGGCATCTGGGTTGGACCAGGCCGGGGGAAGAAACACTCATACGTCCTTCCTCTCCTGTCCTCCTCCCCCACACCCACCTATGCAGAGCAAGAAAGACAGAAAGGACAAACAATGGTCACCACCTGGCAGCCCTTGGTAACCACAGACAACTACCCGTTATGTTATCTCCTCATCCCAGAGGGACTTGAAATAAAAAAAAGACAGGTCCGCAGTATATCCTGTATAAAGGAAGGTGACAAGCATCCAAAGTTCTAGAATACTGCAGGTAATGGACTTTGAAGGCTGGGACCTAAGAGGTTAAGTTTGGTGTTTGCAGAGTAGATTCCTTTTACATCTTAGTTTTTCTGAGAATGAATGACTTCGGACAAGTTATTCCTGATGCCTCTATTTCCTTATTCAGAATGTAGAACTACCTCGAGTGAAGTCAAGATCTCTATCTCAAAAGTGAAAAACTCTAAATAAGGTCCTTGGGTAATCCCCTACTGTAAAAATGTGTTAAAGATCAAATGAGTAATAATACCTCCTATAACTCAGCAATCTTCCCTAATATGTAAGTAAAATGGTAATAAAATATTTATGGGTAGCATAAACCAAAGTGCAGTTCTAGCAGGCAGCATCCAACGAGGAGCCATGGTCAATGGACTGTGCATCCTGAGCAGGCCCCTCTTCCTCTGCCTCTGCAACGGGGAGAGTACCAGCTACCTCTCCCCTACCTACTTCACAGGATGTTGTAATGTCTATAACCCATGTGCAGTACCTCAGGTACAGGGTGATATACAAACAGGTCCTATTCATATTATTAGTAGTCTAACATCACAAGATGCCTCAATGGAATGAGATCTTCATAGGTACCTGGTAAATATGACTGCTTCCCCGCTCCCTGGGAGGTAAAGGGGAGGGGGAAGGAGGCAGTAAAGGAAGCCCAGATATGCACCCACCTCTGTTCTGATGGATACTGGTTTTCAGGCATCATCTTTGGCATCTGCAGGGGCTGATGTGGCGGCCGGGGGACCGCAAAGGTTTGCTGCTGTGGTCCAGGTTCTGGAAGTGAATGAGGGCTGGGGGTGGGGCCCACACCTGGTACTGGGCCAGCTGCAGGGGCATGTGCCGAGGTGGGCAGAGTTGCCTGAGGTGGGGGAAATAGGGAATTCTGATGGGTAGGCGACAGGGGGGTGGTAGGAGGGGTTAATGGCTTGAACCCAGAGGGAGGCTTCCTATCATAGGCACTGTAAACAGAAAAAGAGAAGGAACCATTTAGCTGCAATGAAGCCATTAGCATGGTCACCAGGTCCAGCTTGCAGCCCACGGTTGCCAGGAAATGACAGCATTAACATAGTTAAATTGCTGGCAGCCCGAGGGAATATTTGTACCTCTGCAAAGTGACAAACACACTGCGTCACAGGGACTTGTTTAACACTTCTAGTGATTCTTCTCAAAGATAATTTTAGCCTCTGCTTCCGGTTTCCTTTTTCCCCTTTTCTAAAAGAACTCTCCATGTATGCGTGGGCAGGGGTGGATAGATGAGGGGAGAAAGTATGCCTTGGGAGGAGTTTTCTGGCCCCCTCTCCAAGAATTCCAGGGTTCCCAGGAATTAGAATCTTTATTGAAGATAAATTTCTGCTGTAACATCACTTAACAACTCTTCTCCTCCCCCTTTCAGGCAGGCCTGTGTTTATCTTCCAGAGCAAAGAATGATTTAAAATTAAAGCTTCATTCCTGGGGCCTGGATATTCTTAAGTAAAGGGCACAAGCATGGGGACTTTTTCATATATTCTGATTTGAAGATTACTTCTTTGGTGCTTAAAGTTCACATTAACATATGATAGACATGAAGAAGCATATATTCCCTCCCTCGAAGCCACAGATCAAATATCCCAGCATTCAAGGTTCTTTCCCTTAGGAGGGCTCGGTACCCCATGAACTCAGTCCCCCCCGGAGAGCCGATTTAACAGTTTTGCATTTTACGTGCAGACAAAGCCGCGTTTGGACTGGCTACACCTAGAGGATCATTACATTGCCACGAAAGATGGGGTGCGCTACACTGAGCATCTGCTGAGTAATACTGTAAGCAATCAGCGTGCCGGCCACTTCCTGGCCAGCCTTCCTCTGGCTCCACTTACCAATAGTTGTAGAGGCACTTTTCTCCATAATTAGCACCGAGAGCCTGTTCATGGCTACAGGACGACAGCTCAGAGGAGGGGCTGTGCAGCTCCCGTTTGATCTTGGTTGGAGGTGGGGCATGAAGCACCACTAAAATCAGAAGAGGGATGAGGGAGGAACAGAGGACAGCTGATTAACAGGGAGCACAATGCTTCCTTCTGCAAACCCTATACTAGCTGATTGTTCTTGGAACTCGTGTCAAATCACATGCCAGAGAAAGCCCAACCCTTAACACAGAGCCTACCATCTAAAACCAATGAAACGTTCTTTAAAGTCAGAAATCATCATCTGACACTTTACATTAGCCAAGTCTGTTTTCACCAAACTTCTTTGGTGTTGGGTCTGCTTCCTAGCAGCTCTGAGGCCCTTAAAGAACCTGTAGGTGATGGTTCTTCAAGAAAAATGCAGGTGTGATAGAACACCAAGGATTGCAGATAAGAACAATTTTGTTTCTGAAAAGGACAAAACAACACCAAAAAGATACTGGTAGACATTACACGTTAGCTTATCAAAGGCTTAAAATTCCTGTGGCAAAATACAGAGGCATATATACAAATTAAATATATGACTTTAAAAAAAACACGTGATTTTTCAAAGTCCTTCCTCAAGCAACTAAATATTAGCTCTGAGTAAGAAATACGCAACTTTAGGGGCATTTCAAAATTTTTAAAAGCAAAGGAATACAACGATGGACCAAACCACGACCGAGGAGAGGTTAACTGCATTCTTCTCCAGGAGGAGGCCTGGAAACCTCTGTGCTCGTGTCGGCTCCATGCGTCTCCTAGTACCCGGCCACGAAGGGCAGGCTCTCATAACCAATCCTTTCACAGATGGTGCCAATTACTTTTCCTAAATTGATAGCATACAGAGCTGTTGCTTTATGTTTAGAAGTCGACTGCACATTCCATACGTGATTCTGAGAGGGCAGAGGAGTTAAGAGTTTTTCAAACCAAGGTGACTTACATGCAGTGGCAAAACCCAACCAGTTTTGTCTTTTCTGCCGTATCTACGAGCTAACTCATTTTAGACAGCGCGTTTTACCCAAAGTAGAAGGGCAAACTCTAAAGATGCTGCATCGTAAGGGTTGTCTTCTAGCTACGGGCTAGCATTGCTACTCTCTGTCCAGCATCTGGGAAGGAGAGGGAGGGGAACGAGTTAAGCTTTCCTGCCAGCTGTTCTCCACTGGATCCAAATTCTCATTAAATAGCTAACAGAGCTTAGTGCTCTGGTGACCCACTAAAGTTTTCCGTTCCATTCAATCTTTACTTCTAAGCCATCTTCCAGGAGATTGGTTTTCTTAGTGATTCTATTAGGGAGAATTAGCTAAAGGATCATCCCCTTCCTGTCTGGTAAGACTGAACAATCTTCCCACCAACTGGTTTCTCAGGTGCCTCCTCCAACCCCTGAATTCTGGACTCAGAAGTGAACAAATGAGACTGAGGACTAGATCACAGATGACAAGTTTATAAAGCAAAGTCCTGCCAGGGACTGACTGGCAAGGGCAGGTTTTCATTATTCCTTTCCTACATAATGCCAACTGCTTTTCCCGAACATGCAAAGTAAGCTCAGAACTGGCAGATTATATTTAGAAGTCATTAGAGTCTCTCTTGTGATTTTTTGATGGTGACATCATGGCAGCCAACCCTCAATTGCTATCAAATGTTTTCAGACATTCAGACACAGAAAATGGCTAAGCTTGTTGTTGTTAGAATGTTGTTAGTAAACGAGAAGGGAAGATCGACGATTTGACACAGAAAACCATTTCTCCAACGCAGTGGATGCTCTGGTGGTTCACGGCACTGCCCCCGTGTCATTGCTTCTCCTCTTACCAGTCTTCTGCCATAAAAGTTTTGGCAAGGTAATGAGGGAAGGTGATGATGCCCCAGCGTAAACAGAAGTTACATGTCCTGGAAAGTACTTTTCTGACTTTATCTAAAGAAAATCATTTATAATCACTGTTTTACCGAAGTTTGGAGAGTAAACAAGTTATGGCATGATTCAATTTTCTCACTTCAGGTTTTAGAAATGTTTTGACATTTTCACAATATTGTTATAAAAGTTACCAGCTCTGCTGACAGGACTAACACCAGAGGTAAACCAAAGCTTCCCAGAAAGCAAACTTTCATAATGTCTTCAGGAATAGTATATACCCATTTGGAAAGAGAATCTAAGCTTTTGGCTAACTGGATGTCCTGATTCCCTCAAACCTACACAGTATCTTAGTGCGTACTACACCGTTTTGGCTTTTGATCGTATGGTATCTTCCACCACACCAAACTGTCCTATACCTGGAATCTTATGTTCTCTAACCAAAGGAGGAGCTCAAGAAATAGCTGATGAGTGCTACAGTCTGAATGTTTGCGACCCCCAAGATTCATATGTTGAAATCCTAATGCCCTATGTGATATTAGGGGGAGGGGCTTTGGGGAGGTGAGTAGGTCACAAGGGCACAGCTATCTGAGGACACAAGTCTGTGACCTGGAGGGGAGCCCTCACCCAACCATGCTGGCATCATGATCTCAAACTTCCAGCCTCCAGAACAGTGAGAAATAAATTTCTGTTGTTTGTTAGCTCCCCAGTCTGTGGTACTATAGCAGCCTGAATCAACTACAATAATAAGTGATTGAATGGGTTATATTTCCAATTAATTCTTAACCTTGAAGGCAGGGACCACACTTACCCTTCAAGGCTAGACACGATGTTAGTCATAAATATTCTTTCCCTCAGGAATCGACCATTCGAAGGAGGGAGAGGAGAGTGGTACAGAGCAGGAGCGAGAATTGGAAGTTTCACAGATCACTGACAGGAAAGCCAGTAGGGGCCCTGTGAGGGGTTATGACGAAGGCTTGGTCTCCAAAGGGACTGCTGGGCCAGAGGATGTATGAAGGTGCCTGACGGTGGTATGCACTAGTCAGAGCTAGTCGTGTATTTTAAGCAGGAACTTAAAAGTCCAAGGAATGCTCCTTGCTTTCAGCCTGTTCCCTCTTTGTAAAATGAGATATGTGATGCTGCCTTCAGAAATAAAGAAAATGGCATAGCACCTTGCAGATGGTGCTATGATGTTGTGTAATTATACACTGTGCTTTCAAAAACAGAGTATTTACCTTCGCATGGGCAACTTACTAAAGGATGACAGAGACTGAGGACTATAAAGCACGGCAATGAATTGCAATTAAAAGAGGAGCATAGATCTTCCCTGGTGGCGCAATGGTTGAGAGTCCGCCTGCCGATGCAGGGTACACGGGTTCGTGCCCCGGTCCGGGAAGATCCCACATGCCGTGGAGCGGCTGGGCCCGTGGGCCATGGCCGCTGAGCCTGCGCGTCCGGAGCCTGTGCTCCGCAACGGGAGAAGCCACAGCAGTGAGAGGCCCGCCTACCGAAAAAAAACAAAAAAAAAAGAAAAGAGGGCTTCCCTGGTGGCGCAGTGGTTGAGAGTCCGCCTGCCAATGCAGCGGACATGGGTTCGTGCCCCGGTCAGGGAGGATCCCACATGCCGCAGAGCGGCTGGGCCCATGAGCCACGGCCGCTGAGCCTGTGCGTCCGGAGCCTGTGCTCCGCAACGGGAGAGGCCACAACAGTGAGAGGCCCGCATACCGCAAAAAAACACAAACACACACACACACACACACACAAAAACAAAAACAAAGAGGAGCATGAACTCCTTAGGAAGTTTGAAAAGAGATGCTACTTGACTATTTGAGTTGCTAAACATTTTCTACAGTTAGAAAATTTGAGTTTAAGCTCAGTTATAGAAGATGGGCTCATAAAGCCAACACTGCCCTGAGAACAATTCCTGGCAAACGTGGGCCGCCTTCCTTGTTGTAAAAATTTCTTTCATTCATTCATCCAATCATTCATTCATTGAACATCTTCCATGGGTCAGGCATCCTGAAGGTGTTGGGGATATGACAGTAAACAAAACAGACATGGCAGTCCTTTCTTCAGGGCATGCATAATTTAGTGAGAGGTCTGACTTTCAGCATCTTCCCACAGGTGTAATTAGAGTTGGACTGGGGCCTCACAATCCACTTAATTCAGGCCCTTACATTTATAGATAAGGACCCTGAGGCCCAGAGGAGTTAAAGGAATTGCTCAAGGTCTTGGAGCTTCTGATATTGGAGGGGAAAGGAGGCAAGAGCCCCCCCACTGTCATTTCAGTGATCTACCACATTGACAGCAATGGGAGATACTGCACTCACCCACTTTGTACATCAAAAATAGAGGACATAGACTTTGTTTTCAATGAAAACAACAAAAATACCACATTACATCTGGTTGAGAGAAAGTGCTCTAGAACAAAGGAACAATGGATAAGCACTAACACCTCTGGAAAAGAACCAGGTAGACCAAGAGAGAGGCAGCCAGACAGATCCCTTATCATTGGCTTTGGCCAGTTTGTTTATATACATTATTTTATTCAATCTTCCCAACCCAGTGAGAAAGCTACTTTCACTGTCTCCATTTTAGAGATGAGAAGATCAAGAATCAAAAGCTAAGTAATCCGCCACAGTCTCATAGCTGTAAGTGATCAGGATACTGTCCCAAACAGTTGTTAGTCATTCCATCACATTGCTTCCCAGAGGGAATCTGAGAGAAAAAGATTACATCAAAAAGGGATTAAAAGAAATACAGAAAGAGGTCGAGAAAGAAGACAACACCAGAGAAGAAGATGAAGGAATACTATTCGCCAATTATCAGGGTCTGTGTCCTCATGTTTACTCTGCACTCGCCAGCTGGAGGCACACCTGATACACCTGAATCCACTCAAGGGCTTACACCTTCCCCATCTCTAGGCCACCAAAATACCCAGGATCCCTGCCTCACTCCTACTGGCAACTGGCATCTCTTGACTCCAGTGGCCTCTACTTCTTACAGTCCTTGCCTCCCAACCTAGTATTCCATCTAGAAGATCTCATTCTCCCTTCTATATCCTGCTGATCAAAATCTTCTCATTCAGATAGCTGCAGGCACTTTGGAAAGCCTGGCATCTTCTACAGCCAGTCACTGATCAGCCAGATGCCACACTGTTGCCATGGATACCATCTCGCACCCCAAATGCCCCACCCCTCCTGAAACTGCTTCTTGACATTCCCTCTTAATGCCACCTCTGAGGCAAGAACACTTTGAGTGAGCTGTCTGGACCCCTATTTGACTATAAGAACTTTGTTAAGGATCCATGCACAAATATATGAGAGTCTCTGCTTGTCAGGGGTAGGAGAGACAAGGTGGCTGGCTGACAAGATCTAAGTCCATATCTGTGGGCATGCATTACAAAGTACAATGTGCTGCTTTGTAGACCATCATGATACCATCTAAAATTTAGATACGATGTTCACAGATCAACCAACTTAACTTCACAGTTGCTTTTCTTAATAGGGAACTCCTTGGAATATTTTTCTATCTGACACAGTGATCAAAAATCAAGCCTGATCCTAGCCAGTGCAGTAAGTTAAGAAAAATGAATAAAAGGCAAAAAGATTAGAAAGAAAAATATAACTCTCATTATTCACAGCTGGCCTGGTTGGGTACACAGAAAATGTTAAAGAATCCACAAAGTATAATAATCAATAAGCTAATTTACCAAGATCATTGGCTATAAGGCCAATACATAAAAAGAACGATTTATATACACAGTAACTAAAACAATGTGACATTCAAAAAATACATTTACAACAGCAACAGATAACATCAAATACCTAGGAACACACCTAATAAAAGACATGCAAGATATCTAAACTGAAAACTATAAAACCCTGAGGAAAATCAAAGAACTCTCAATAAATGAAGAATATATTATGTTCATAGGTTGGAAGGTTGATACTGCAAAGATATCAGTTCTTCACAAATTTATGTATAGGCTCAATGTAATCTCAAACAAAATTTCAATACTACACAGAAATAAGAATGAAGAAATTACAATCACACTTAACAACACGGGCTCATAAATAAAAGCCAGACACTACAAAAAAAGCCAGACACTGCATGAGCCCATTTACAATAACATTCAAAAGGAAACAAAATTACTCTACAGTGTTTAAAGTCAGGATGGAGGTTACTCCTGAGTCTGGGGGTGGTGCCTGTTCAGGGAGCACATGGAGTCTCCTTGTATTTTGATAAGTTCTAGGTCTTGATCTAAAGGCTTATACAGTATGAAAATTTATCAAGCTGTACTCTTATGATTGCTATGTGTTATTTCAATTGTTCCTATTTAAAAAAAAAACACAGCCCTGTCCTGGTCAAATAGCATCACTGAGTTAATACTAAGATTTCTCAAACTTTAGAAAATCTTCCTTCTGTGATGGTGTAGAAACAGTCTTTCAAAGACATAACCCAACTGTTTCAAAATAGAAAAAAAATATAGACAAACTAGTCCATTCAAGAGAAATAATAATTCCCTCTGCTGACAAAATCTGTTTCCTGCCCACAAGTACAGGCCTGTGGATTCTGTCCAAGGCAGCTACCCCATGCCAGTGCTGGCAGTGAACTTCACTATTACAGCACAGAGGATCAAAACAAAGGAAAACACTTTTGTTGAATGTTATGATGCACGACAGTTTGAGTCAAAAGGAATTTTTTTCAGAAAGACAAAAAACACCTTGTCTAATAATAAGCCTTTCCTTTGGTGTTTCGTGATCATCAAAATTTCAATTCGCCACAGCCTTTGTTGTGAATACATACAGCATTTATGTAGTCGTTGAGTGTTAAAGAAATTGCCAATCAGTTATACTGCGGTCTGCGCGGGAGAGAGACTAAGACCATCCTACTTCTCCTGCATCACACACAGGCTCTGCCTGCTTTCTGTTGGGTGCCGCCGTTCTGATTTTGTTTTGGGGTTTTCCTCTCCACCTTCTTCAGTTTCATTACTTGCATCTGGAACAGACTCATCTTTCCCAAATCAGCTGTGCAAGCATGACCTCAGGATAGGACCTTATTTGGTCACGATTGACAGGCACGATCTTCTTACCATACATGGAAGGTTGACCAGAACACCAACACCTGCCTCCAAATGGCATGTCCATGAGACTATGTCCCACGTGCCAGCCCGTGTCTCCAGAGCCTCTCACAGCACTCGTGAACAAATGTGGTGTGGATGTACACAGTCATGGCTGAGAGACTTCTCAGGATTCCAGAGCCATAATCCTAAAGGGAAGGTCCATTCCTAAGCTTACTACTCCCTGTGCCACCAGCTTTGGGTCACTGTTCCTGTCTTAGGCCACTACCATCCTGCTTCATTTCCCTCCATAGTATGGAATACATACTGTTTAGTTCAAGAATGATGGTGGTGGGGTTTCCCTGGTGGCGCAGTGGTTGAGAGTCCGCCTGCCGATGCAGGGGACGCGGGTTCGTGCCCCGGTCTGGGAAGATCCCACATGCCGCGGAGTGGCTGGGGCCGTGAGCCATGGCCACTGAGCCTGCGCGTCTGGAGCCTGCGCGTGCTCCGCAACGGGAGAGGCCACGGCAGTGAGAGGCCCGCGTACCGCAAAAAAAAAAAAAAAGAATGATGGTGGAGGGAAGCCCGAGACACCTGCCTGTACTGCTCTTTGGCTGTGGCTGTCAGTAGAACTCAAGGAAAGAGGGCAGAGGGACATATGAACTTAAAAATGACACTGGCAAAACAGAAATGCAAAAGCCGTCTGGAAGGAGCAGGTGTGGCCTCTTCTCCCCTGATGACTCTTACCTTGTCAGGGTACCCAGTTGGCAAAGACCAGAGGGCTTTAAGTCACCAGGTGCAGTGTCCCTTGAGTTCTGTGCACAACAAAACCAAAAGGCTTACTTTCCAACATACTGCTACCTTTCCTTAGTGCTGGCCTGTTTTGGACAAATTCTGAGACAAAGCATAGATAGCTAGTGAGTAAGAAAAAAGGGGTAGGCAGGCTGAGGCTTACTTTAAGTTCTACCATACTACTAAAAGGGGTCAGAAATATGTCTTTATTTTAGGCCTGAGTAGATGAGAAATTCATTTCAAGCATAAAATATATTCCTAATCTCAATGTTCTTTGCAATTGCTATAGCAAATGACAAGGACAGGAGATAATACCCTGTTCTGGGAACCAAAGAGGTTTAAGGGAGATGAGATAAGTGGACGGGTTCTGGCACATAAAAAAAGTATCTGGAAAAGGAGATGCCTTTTAGATTTCTAAACCAAATAAGAGACATGCTCAAACCCGTTTGAATGGATGGTTAACATTGATTCTGCCTGGAGACAGTTTCCAAAAATAAAAATTTGAAATGTTATCAAATTTAGTTAAGGGGCACAAGTACTAAAAGCAGACTTGGTGGAGATATGGGGGACTGTGCCATTTTCTTTAATATCTGATACAGCTAACCTTTGTAAACATAAATTCAAAAATTGAATACAGCAAAAAATCATCCATAAATAGTAAAATCAACTATTTAGTAAGCTTTGCTAAAAAATTGTAATGAATCCCTCAAAAGCCCTCTCCTTTTGAGGGATTCATTTACTTAGTTATATGCATGTTTAGTTCTCTCCAGGAACTAAACATGCATGTAACTAAGTAAACATGCACAGTCTCTCTCCATCTGACTCACTCTGTTCTTTTACCAGTGTTTAGAGGTCAACATTATAACATGGATATGAGAGGTGAGTAAACCCAAAACATAGGGAATTTCCAGGCCTAAGGTCAGCATTTCTGTATGTTGTTTGCATTTCTACATATCCTTTAAAAAGGTACCCTAAAAAAGTCAACAACTACAAAACAACTGGCCAGGACCCTTCAAAAGAAGTCAGTTTTTATTTTTTTAATCTGTATTGGAGTATAATTGCTTCACAGTACTGTGTTAGTTTCTGTTGCACAACAAAGCGAATCAGGCATAGGCATACACGTCCCCATATCCCCTTCCTCTTGAGCCTCCCCTCCCATCCTCCCTATCCTACCCGCCTCTAGGTCATCACAAAGCACGGAGCTATGCTGTGCTATGCTGCTGCTTCCCACCAGCCAACTATTTTACATTCAGTAGTGTATATATGTATATATGTCGATGCTACTCTCACTTCGCCCCAGCTTTGCCCTCCCACCCCATGTCCTCAAGTCCATTTTCTATGTCTACCTCTTTATTCCTGCCCTGCAACTAGGTTCATCAGTACCGTTTTTTTTTTTTTTTCGGTACGCGGGCCTCTCACTGTTGTGGCCTCTCCCATTGCGGAACACAGGCTTCGGACGCGCAGGCTCAGTGGCCATGGCTCACGGGCCTAGCCGCTCCGTGGCATGTGGGCTCTTCCCGGACCGGGGCACGAACCCGTGTCCCCTGCATCGGCAGGCGGACTCTCAACCACTGCGCCACCAGGGAAGCCCAGTACCGTTTTTTTTTTTTCTTTCTTAGATTCCATATATATGCGTTAGCATACGGTATTTGTTTTTCTCTTTCTGACTTACTTCACTCTGTATAACAGACTCTAGGTCCATCCACCTCATTACAAATAACTCAATTTCATTTCTTAAAAAAGGTCAGTGTTATTGGGGGGAGGCGGCAAGGTAGGCAGATTGTTATAGATTGAAGATAAAAGAAGCATAACAATAAACATAATGTATGATTCTTAATCAAATCCTATATCAATAACAATGTCAATATCAGTTATAAAAGACAGCTGGGGAATATTACTGAATAAGTTAATTTTCTTGACTATGTAGAAGAATGTCCTTCGGAGATGCACGCTAAAGTATCTGGGGGTGAAATGTCGTAATGCCTGCAACTTACTTTCCAATAACTTGGAAAAAAAAAATCTATACACAGAGAAATGAAGTAAATGTAGCAATATGTTTTAAAAATAAATCGATAAAGCAGCTATTATATCTCATCTCCTCCAAGATACTTGGAGAAAAAAATTATCTTATGGTTGACTAACAGGTCAGTAGACGTGCTAAGAACTTTAAAACCATGCATTACCACACGACGGAAGTCACCCCCTGGCCTATTACCAAACTGGAAGGAGACTGCCCTGTTTATACCGTACCTTTACCATGTTTGGATAATACAGCCCTGGGAATCTAAAATTACACAAGGACAAATGTTGTCATACTCTTAACATCTAAGCCAGTGATTCTCAAATACGTTTTTGGCCCTGGCCCACCTAGAAAGGAGAAGGGAACACCCAAGAGAGGGCAAAATGAAAACTGCCCCTGCTATCACCATGACTACTGCCCAGTGCCACCTCTACTATGGCCTGGGTAAAAAGACAGCAATTACACAAGTACAAAATATTAACAAAAGTAAAATTGATCAGTAGTTCCATATACATATTAATACACATATAACAGGAACTAAAACAGAAGCTCAACTCAAGATCACAAAGCATTTTTGGAAAAAAAAAATGGAGAATGTCCACTCCTTGTGAATGTATATGCACAACACATTCAGAACGCTACCGGAACAGACGAACAACTCATTAGATTTCATCCCGAGTCCTCAGAAGGGCACAATGCAGCCATCAGCAAGCTGTGAAGGCTGGCAGAATTAAAAGGAATTAAAGTTCTCTTCCTCGAAGTTCTCCTTCCTTCTTCCCTCCAAGTAGCTGGTTTGGCTCCTTCTGCCCATAAAGCCTGAGCAGGGCCAGGGCCAGGAGAGGAAGCTTGAAATGGGTTGCCTGGACTTCTGGTGCCCTGAGCCTTGGGGAAAAAGGCACAAGAGTTTCTGGGAGCTACAACTGGTCCAACCTAGCTTATTAGGCTAAGAGATCAGAAAGGAGTGTGGAGCTGGAGACCTAAATTGTGTTCAAGTCTGTTGGCTTGGAGAATCCCCTGTGCATTTACGTTTTGGGAATCAAGAATGGCAGCAGGACTCTGGTACGGAAACAGGCTTTCCACATAACTCATGGGAAATATGATAAACATCTGGTACAGCCAACATCTGGGTGAGCATACCACATACAGGGGCTGAGATTTCAGGGCAGGTTCATTCTGAATCTCAAATGGCAAGAATAGCTGCATTTGTCCTGGGCAAAGTCCTACGTGGAGAAAGCAAGGCTTCTGTTCTGGGATAGAATCTGGTATCAGTAGGTATAGGGAAAGATCTCTTCACAATCGTCACAGTGGCAGTATTCAAGATTTTATTTATTTAAAGTAACTTCTGTTTTCATCACACTAATAAATTCACATAGTTTAAGAAATCAAATAGAATTACAAGGTTTATGATGATGAGTAACAGGGATAGTATTCAGGGTTTTAGATTGGAGATTAATCATGGTGGTGGGGGGATATGTTGATTTTTCCAGCTTATTCTTTCCTTACTTGTCCTGTTTCTCAGTAAGGACCAAAGGACTGACTATCACCCTGGTGATATATTTCAGGGCCCCAGGACATAAGATCAACCAGGAAGTAGCAGAATTCATCAATTAACAATTAAAGAAGTCTTCCCTATATGGATGGCCAATATCATCTTCTGTACAATAAATAACATAGGAGCCAAATTAGGAACTGATAAAACTAGTTCCTGGAACATCTGGCTCCAGGAATCAGATTTCTCCCAAGCAGTGGGAAAAACCTACAGTCAGCAGAAGAGAGGCTTCAGGAATTGGTGTGTGGACAAAAAAACCCACTCTGTTTTTCATGATTTAGAGCTAGAAACCTGGGGTAACATAATCAGCTCAAGAAAAAAGCCTTTGAACTTATCATGACATGGACTATGGGAAAAGACCGTCAGATCCAACAAATAGGGTTATAATTACATTGGTATTGGAACAGGACCAGCCCAAGAGCGAGATTCAAATCTTGATGACCCTGCATGAAGATGGCTGGGTAATACCAGAGTGAAATAATAACCTACAAAACTAGAGCCAGGTCTTGCTACAGTGGGAAAAGAGGCGAGGGAAGAAAACACCTTTCTTACTCATAAGAGTAAATGAGGTTATATCAAGTATTTGGAATTCTACAGCTGGAAACTTTGGGGGATGCAAGCCCAGGAATATTTTTTGGCGAGTTCCTATAAAAAATGATAGGCACTTACCTGAAAGATGGTGTGGATTGGGAGATTGGGAGTGACATGTACACACTGCTATATTTAAAATGGATAACCAATAAGGACCTACTATATAGCACAGGGAACTCTGCTCAATACTCTGTAACAGCCTAAATGGGAAAAGAATTTGAAAAAGAATAGATGCATGTATATGTACAACTGAATCACTCTGCTGTATACCTGAAACTAATACAACACTGTTAATCAACTATGCTCCAATACAAAATAAAAAATTTTTAAAAAGGTGGTATGGAGACTGTCTCCAGAGAGACCCCCCTCAATGCACAAATGGAGTGGCAGACAAACAGGGTTAGCAGGGACATGAGAAGATCACTTCAGGATTCTGAAAATGGAAACCAAGAGGTCTTGAATACAAGAGTTTAGAAATTAAAGGGAGGAAAAGGAGCTTAAAAAAAAACTGGCCCAACTTTGAAAATGTATAAATAGCATTAGTAGAGAGTGGTATCTGAAACTTCTGAGAGGTCACCTGCAAAGGCAGTGGAATTTCTCCCAGGAGACAGGAATTAGAGTTATTGATAGAATGTCTCCCACCTGGGTTGTAAATTAGTCAACAGAATTGATACCATGAAGAAGTTAAAACCATGAGGCCATGCTCTGTAGGCCTCTCTTCCATTTTGTTTACCTAGGATGACCCTAAATCTCTGTTATGGACTCGAGCTCACAAGAGCAACATGGGTCTAGGTTGTGCCCCAGATCAAGTATTGGGCTTGTAGAATGCTGCTTTCTCAGGGGGGAAAGGCTGGCTGTATGTGAGATTGGTGCTTCGATGACAAGAAGCTGCAGTGTTCACACTGGCTCTGGAAAGTGAAATGTTGCTAAATTTTGTTTGGATGGGCCTGGTGTTATGGTATTTTATGCTCTTACTGCTCCCTGGAATGTGGAATATATGACACAAGATAGATTCAACAATGGAGAAATCCAGTTCCGAAGAAGCCAAAGCTCCAGCTTAAGGGGCCCCGAGGTTGTAGCTTCCTTTAGACCCCCAAACAAAGCCCTTCTGGCTCGGGTAAAAGCAGGAAGAGATGAAAATGGTGGTTTTATACTTAAAAAGGGATTTACATTTCTCTGTGGAAAAGAGGGACTGACTGGACAAGGGGGTTATACTTTATAGGAAAGGGCTTTATTGGGGGCATTCTTACACTGCTGGGGTCTTATATGAACTAGAATGTTCATATTATCTAGTAACGTCATAGAATGGGGAGGGGAGGTGGGTGATTTGGAGGTTTGCTTCTGCTAGGCCCAGCTCCATGGTCTCATCCCACAGAAAGTTTCCTCCCTCCCCTGCCCCCTCTTCCACTGCCTCTTCCAGCAATGGCAGCCACTGGTGGCACAACCAGGACACGGTATCTCAAAATCAAATCACCAGCTGAAATACTATTGGGCAGAAGATGAAAAACTAAATTTTGCCCATGGAAGTCAGTTTGGCAGGTCACTGTATAATGTACACTTGCAACCCAAAAGGTAGAACAGTACCACCCAGGCTGACCACTCAAAATGTGGGCAGCACTCTAGCCTCCAGGGGGTGCTCCAGGCTTCCCCTACCTCTTTACTCTGCCTCCGGAGAGGAGAAAACGTGACCCGGGACAAGGGTGATGCCCAGGTCCTAAAGCGCAGACAGAGCGAGGATAGCTTTGGCTAGGAAGAGAAGTGGTCCTCAAGGCCATCTATTTGCCTCTTCTGCAACAAGGGGCTGGAAAGGCTGGGCAGGTGCTGGGAAGAGGTCAGGGTAATGGGCCTATACACAGGGAGGGCTTAGGGGCCAAAGAGTCCTCAAGGGGGACCTATGGCCCAGTGGCAAGTTTGCCAGGGTAAAGAGGTTGGCTGGTCATGTCCTTGGTCATCAACTAGGAAGAGCAGTTGCTAAATGAAATTTATTGGACATTGGCCTTATCCTTTCTTCACCTCTACCAGTACTAACAATAATGACAGGCGATTTTTTTAAGGGCCTCTATTCTAAGTCTGGCTAAAATAGAAGGAAAAAGATTCTTTGTATTAATGCTTTCTTTCTCCTCCCGAAAGAAGTGGTCATGTTAGTAAGAGGAACCCACCTTGGCTGAATGTACTAAATCGGGAATGTCCTGACTCAGAGGGGAACTGCAGGTCAGAAAGAGGGCCTATCACGGAACAGCTGCCTCTCATTGAAACTGCATCCTTCAAACAGTCATTTCTAAATAGAAAACTGGTTTCTCAAATAAGGAAGATAATTTAATGCCAATGGTAGTAGAGAGGTTTTGGGGTGTTTATTTTGACCCAGATGAACTAGTTTCAGATTTACTTCAAGTTCACACTCTTTCCACACTTTAGTATTATTCTTGAAACAGCTTGGATTTGTGCAGTTCATTTTCTTTCAGGGACTCATTCATCCTAACAATTTAGGATTGTTATTTTAGAATTCCAAAAATGGAAACCCAGAGGCCTTGAATATAAGAGTTAGAAATGAAAGGGAGAAAAAGGAGCTTAGAAAAGATCTGGCCCAACTCTGACTGAGGTAGGGCTTGTGTATTATAATACGGGGCTCTGCCATGAAAATATTTTATACAGAACGAATATTTCTAATTGCATCAGTGTCACATCCCAAAACTCTAGGCCACAGAGAAACTAATATGATAGACAACTTATTTGCTTAACTTTTACCATTGAGAGAGAGGCCTAAATAGAGCCCTGTTCTCCCAACTCGGGTTCGGTTAGAGGTGAAAGGCTGGCTCCCCCCACTGTGGGCTTTCCGTCAGCCACAGCAAATTCTACCACGAAGGGCTGCTCACAGCAGAACACACCATCAGGAAAGGGGGAAACAGCGCATTCCTCCTGAATGGAAAAAAATGCAAGACCGAACCTTACACCCCTTCTATAATTTATTCCCAGTTTATTTGATTTTCATCTAAACTGGCATTAAAGCATCAACAATATTTGAAGTGGGATTTAATCACGGTGGAAAATTTTACCTTCAAGTTTAAAGTTCATCTTAAAAGTCTGACGGGAGAAAACTCAAACCCTAGAGAAATAGGCTTCTCATAGGAGAGAACCATTCCCTTCTATTTATAACCCCAACACTCCTAAGAGCAGAAACGCACCAAGTGTGTCAAGGGTACCTAAACTGTGACTTGTCCCCTCACACATACAGTTTTACTGGGGAACAGCATTAGCCACACAAAGTCTAGATGCAGCCTGGGAAGACCTGGCTAGTGTGTGTGTTTAAGAGAGGAATCAGAAAATGAGAAATAGCCCTAGCTAGTATTTTTCTATCTATCACTAAGGTCATCCCAGGGGCTTTCAGAACTCATGTTACAAACTTACTTCCCTGCAGGCTGGAGGCTGGCGTTGGGGCCTGCTGAGGAACAGGGCGGGGAAGGAACAGAACAGAGAGCCGTGGTGTGCAAAACACACTCCCCAAGTGTCGGCTGCGCACAGAGCACCATGCTACTGCTCAGGCAGACGTGAAGAAACACATGACAGGGGTTCTCTGCTTTTGGACACACTTAGAGCCTAAGAGAAACTGTTTGCTTCTTGTTTCGACAGGAATGGAAATTGGAAAGCAGGGACCTTGTTTAATATGTCAAAATACAGAATACATTAAAGCCCTACGCTGCTGTTTTCTCTTTATTCCCCAAGAAATAAGATCCCAGGCTGGTGGGGAAGGAAAGGAAAGAGAACGAAGCTGAGGAGAAGCAGAAATGTTCTGACTCTGCTGAGGTACCCTCAGCACAGTGACATTATCCCTACTGAATTATTCTCTATTAAAATTCAGATTAGGAAACTTGGGGTAGGACTTCCAGGATCTGATCTTTACTGTGGGCAGCCAAGTAAAAGAGACATCCCCCCTCTTCTATTCTACCTTTTCTATGGGAAAAGTATAAAAGACCCTCCTAAGTGCCCTTTCAGGCAATTACAAAGCATTTCCAGGCACTCAGCTGAGAAGTGTTTATGTAAGCTAAGTCCTCCTCAGCCCCTCTGGAGAAGCACAAGTACCAGCATCCTCTTACACAGCCCATATCTAGGGTTACCTCCTGAGAGGTTTCAAACTCTCTCACAAAAGGACAATCTGCCCAGGCCTGTTCTTTTTTTAATAGGGAAGAGAAGACACTCTTGCAAGACCAATTTACAGCAAGGGAAACATTACAGGAAAAAAAAAAATCTTTACAGCAAAAGCACAAATGCAAACAGCCTTGTTAGGTGGTGAGGAGAAGAACTCTTAATTTAAAACCCTGAGGAAATGGCACCGGATCACTACTATTAAGTTTTGTTTTTTTAACGGATTGTCCTTTTTATGCTTATCATACAGCCCTGGTCTAGCCCACACAGCCCTTTGAGGTAGGGGAGGGGGGGGTATGTCTGTGAGCTGTTAGCCAAGAGGCTGGAAGATGTTTAGGTTGGGCGATACTGAGGCAAGTGTACCCCTAGAACCTGGCCAAGTTTGGGGGTGAGGAGGCCACTCTGGTGTTGGGGTTCCTCAGAGGCTGGGTTCTTTCTGGTACTTCCTGGGATGTTGAGGAGGAAAGGCATTTGATGAGTACCCCATGGGAGGGTTGCTGCCATAGTGAGGCTCTCCCATAGCTGAGGACCAGTCTGGGAAGGGTCATTTTAAAATGACAGGTATCTGACCACAGTGGGAAATTAAACGGGAGAGAGAAAGCCAAGGAGTCGAGAAATTACAGCTAGGTCCCTCCCATGTTAAAATGTTAAGTAGAAGTGCTATAGCAGAAAAACACCCGTTCTTCAGGCCTGGAGTAAAGACTGGAGTAGAAGAGCAGGCAGGACTCTTCAGTGGGGAGATAAGGCCACAGCCCCACGGGAACCAAGAGATAAAAGGGTAATATCCTCAGATCAAGTCTCAACACCTCTCTCTCCAGGGAAGCTAAACCACCCTCTCCTATTATCACTCCCTTTAGACAGCTACAGTCTAAAATGGGAGACAAAGAAAGGGGGGGGGGCGGGCCCATGGGTCAGTAGCAGCCCTTTGCCTAAGCCCAGGCCCCCAGTCTGGCAGTTGGAGGGTTAAAGTCAGTACTTAAAAGAAAACTCAAACCCCATTAAGCCCAGGCTCGGAGAACAGGGAGCAACAGGGAAGCCAAAGGAAACTAATTTTGGAGGTTCTCCAAACTGCCAATCACCAGCATATTTCTAACAGTCCCAGTGTTGTTTGAGTTGGTTGTTTTTCCACAGCCTGCACAATGGGGTCTGGTTATTCATTGAAAAAGTCTGTAAGGGAGCCCGGCCCTCCATTCACAACCAATTTGGAATGCTCCATTCAGGCCGGGGTGGGGGTGGGGGGGACTCAGCCGCTCAGCTCGCTGGGGCCGACGGAGCAGAGACCAGCTGTCGCCGCAGGGACGCTTGCTCGCCCAGCGCGCTGTGTTTATGTAAGAAATTCAGACCCTGCAGGCGTGCTCTGCACTCCCTAAGATTCAGATGGCCAAGACGCTGGCTGAAATCCGCAAGGGTGTGCAAGTCGGCTCCAAGTGAGGTCGGCAAGTGCCCTCTGGCAAAAGAAATCTGTCTTGTGCGGCCCACTTCAGACTCTGACTGTAGCTACCAGCTGAGAGAAACAGACTTCAGCGGTATTTCTCCTGCCCTCAGGGACGAACTGGTTTGCATTAGAGGACAGCTCCCTATGGAAGCCAGCCTTTCCAGACTCCTTGCTTTTCCATTCATTGCCAATAGCTGTATCGGGAGCCACCTGGCTTCCTCCCCAAGGGAGTGGGTCTCTGGAGACACTCACTACTAGATTCTGGCTGCAGAGGGGGAGGGGTCTAGCTACCTATTATGAACAGTTTCACAGTTCCTTTTCCTGGCTTTGCATCCGGCCTGAAAAGTTTATAATACCCACCGGGCATGCTCAGGAGACATCAAAAGAGAAGGGCAGAAGATCTGGGGGCGGGGGGTGGGAGTGAAATCTACTCCAAGGACAACGCAAAGTACAAGGCTAAAAACTGGTTGGGTTTCTATTCTTCTCAGGCCTTCAATATCACCCTAAGGGAGATCTTATGAAGCCAGTGTGACAACTAGACTTTATTTCAAGGAAGAATATACTACTTTAGGAAAGATAAATTTTAGCACATGGGTTTTCCTTCTTTTTCGAAACATATTGGACTATTTTCAAATGTCTTATGTGGACTTCTTCTCACTGCCTGCCCCATTCCCACAGCCAGTGAACTCAGATAGTGACACCAGAAGCACTTCTCTGCATCTTTCTAACTACAGACTCTCCATTCAATGCCTGGAGTGCTCTGCAGATCGGACTCAAACTCCTGGCCTTTTAACAGCTAGACCTTATCCTGCTCCCTGGAATCTTCACCCTTGGCTGCAACTTTCCTCTAGATGTTTCTTTCTGTTAGGCAGGGGAGCCTCCTTCATGAGGCGGCTCTAACATCTGAGTTGCTAACATCTGTCATTTACCTGCCAAGCCCAAAGGTGTACTTACCTTGTGATTACACACACACACACACACACACACACACACACACACACACACACCCCTGTGCGGGCATCCACCCACTGACACACTCGGGGCTTAGTGTCTTGTCTCTCCTTTATTTTAAGCTGAGCCTCTTAGAGGGATGGGACAATGATAGAAACTGACGACCAAAGCCTCTGTTAAATGAGCTTGATGAGTTCACAAAATGAATTTTTAAAAAAGAAACCTAATCCGGTACTGGCATCAACATGCCTGGCACTTGTCCAAGAGCTGGGAGCTGCAACATGACAAGACTCTGAGCTCCCTGGATTCCAAGCGGAGAAGCACTGTGTGCCAGGGCACAGATGGGGCCCAAGCTGCCTCAAGGGCAGCCATGTGCCCGAGAGGGGGCTGTCAGCCTCTGGGCCCGGATGTGCTTTACCACCATGAAAACTGCAGAAACACGTGGAGGGAAGAGTCTCTGGGTAGAGAATTACACACCCCACCTACCCCACCAGGTAACATTTTTTTCTAGGATTGAAATTAAAACAATGATACTACTAGATGGTTGAAATGGCAGACAGTACAAATCCTCAGCTTCACCAGTCTACCCATGTCTTCATCTTATAAAGCCGAAGAACGCTGAAAAACAGGGGATAGACTAATTTCTTGACTGACGCCGGGATTTTGTTACCTCTGGCATCTACAGAAGTGATCTGCCCGGCAGACGCAGATGTAATTCCCCATTCCAAGTCTATTGCGCCAAACACAAATGATTGGAAAGGATACTGGGTTTTATTAGAGGACTGAGAGCAGAGAGACATAGAAGAGGAAGAGAAAAAAAATCTATTGTTTTTAATAAGCCTAACTGAATTAAAGTCAGATGAAAAGAGATTTCGTGTAAACATATGGCTCTGTTTGATAAGTGGGAACACTAGGTCTTGGGTCCTTACGAGTCCAGCATCTTAGGGATCTTGGAGGCTATCAAAACAGGAAGGATTTCAAATCATTTAGTCCCTTCTCAGTGGTAAGGTGGTGAGTGGGATAGATAACAAAGACTTTGAAAAGTTTGTAAAACTTGGAGTCAAATAACCTCCAGTTTTCATCCTCTTGCTTTAGCACGCTTGTTTCTTCTCCCTACCTTCAGAGCTACCGGCTCTGGATAAGGATAAAATGATAGTCTTGATTCCCTCAAGCCTCTTATTTTTAAAGTGCCTACTGTTTTCTCTCCTACCTTTTATAACAAAAAGACTTTAGGATGCTCCTTTCATGTAGAAATGGCCCAAGGACACAGAGCAAGTAAATGTACAGTTTTGCTACATCATGTCTGGGGCCAAAATCATGTGCCCTCTCCCAAAGGAAGGCACTCCCTCTACCATATCAACCTCCTATGCAGTAAACAAACAAACAAAACAGATGAATAATATCGTATAGAAACAGGATTAAGATCAATGTATTTTAGGCTCAAGGGCTGCCATAACAGTTAATCCTATTTCCCCAGTCATCTATTGCAATGTATTTATGAAATGTCGATTTTTATCAGTTAATTAGCCAGTCCTTAGGAAATTACCCTTACTTCCTCCAGTCGGTCCATTCTTTTTGAAGCACAGATCTAAAAAGAACACTTCCAGGGGAAAATAAGGTCATTCAGATTTTAAAACAATTCTTCAAATTATATTTGGTACAGAGACCATCTTTTAAAATAAGATTTTACCACACCTTCTCCCCAGCATAAAATAGTTTAGTTATTCAAAATGCCGACACATAAAACAGTCACAATTCAAACAAATGAGTGAGATTTTTAAAAATCAGAACTGAAATCTGCATTAAAAAAAAAACCCATTTATATATGCTAAAATCTAGTAATTACCCTAAGGTGCCCAACCAGTCAGCTCAGAAAAATGAATGTCGACTACCCACCCCTACCCCAAATCTAAGCACTCTGAGTTCCATCCTTATCCATGGTTTTGATTTGCAGCTAATTCTGTGAAAACGCGTAGTAAAAATGTGTAGTACACACCTATCTACTGGCCCAGATTCTGTGGTTTGGCAGTTCTGTGTGTTAAGGCACAGGTAGCTACACACACATTCATAATATACAGGATATATATTCATAGTTTTATCTGTATACACACTAATGTCTTCTAGGAAACATGTCTGTTTCATAATTTTTCTGTTTTATAATTTCTCTTTCTTCCAAATCCTACATGAAAAAACTCAAAGCACCAAGATATTGAATTGGTTTCTTGGGATTGTAGAATGAAGAGAACTGTGGGTTAGACTGGGCAGCCAGCACTCTCCCAGGCCTTCTTGAGGGCCAGCTCCAGGTATCTGAAATAATGAGGGAGAGCCCTGAGCAGCCCTGGGCGTTGACAGTGCTCCCTGGCTCTGCAGCTTTGTGAGAGCTTCTTCAAGGATATGATTTTATACATTCCCCCCCCTCATTTCACTTAACCCCTCCCACTTGCCCCCCATCACTAGTCAGTCTCCCCAGCTCTCTGGACCTTGTCATAAGTAAAGTGAAAGGGTTAGGCAAGACCATCTCTACAAGGGACCTCTAGCTCAAACAATCTGGGATCTTCAGGATTATTCATCAGGATCAAGGGACAATGGATGGCATTGGCAGAACCCCTATGTCTATAGGTTAAACCTTCTATTCCCTTGAATGTGACCTTTAGGAGTTTCCAGGTGGGGGATACTTTACTAATGTCTGAATTTGTGACATAAGGGGAAATCTATACAACCAGAAGTAGGCTGGGCATTTCTATGAGACTTATAAGAACAGTGGTTTCATTTATTTAAATCACACTTATAGATGGATGCCTATGGATAGGAACCCAAATCTAGAAAATTTACAAAATATAATCTCTTCAGAAGTTGAGCTTACAGTGGTGTTTATCAAAAAAAGGTAAGCCATAATCTTCAAACCTGACGTTCTAAAATAAAACGTTGCCCACATTACTTGGTATTTCTTTTTCTCTCTCTCTCACACACAAAAACTCTCACACATACAAGATGGAAAATTAAATCATCAGCAACAGGAAAGGTAGACTACTACTTGTGGTAGGCCACAGAAGAATATTTGAAGACACAAACGTTCCTGCTACCCTAGGGAAGAGGTTTGCTTTACCTAGCAAGTGTGAGTTTGGTTTATAGTTCATTGATCAGGTGATTCAAACCAGTTCATAAGATTTCATTAAATTTAAATGAGCTTCCCCCCCTCCCCTGGAACAATCATGGGCTCTTCCAGAAGGTGACTGGAGTGGAAGCTGATCCTCAGCAGGAGGTTGTGAGATGCACTCAGAGTCTGCCCAGCCCTGGGCTCTGCCAGCTCCCATGAGTCCACACTGCCTGTCTCAACTGCAGTCAAAGCAGTTACACATGTAACAGCAAGGATAAATGGCTCAAGGATACACCTCCCCGCATTTGTGTTCCTTCCTAACCTCTATTTGAATCTATCCTTCTTGAAGCTCCACCTCCAGAAATAAGAGTCAGAGAGGGGAAAAGAATTATTAAGAGACTTTTTGAGGCTACTCAACCATCTGCTTTATCCTTAAAAGACAGAAAAGCTCAACCTTAAGAAGTTAAAGCAAAAAGCAAACAAAGTAAGAAACACATCACACTTGGTAAAGCAGAAACATCTCCCAAAGCAGCTCCATTTTAGGTATGGCACTTTAATTAAAGAAGGTAGCACATTCTATTTGCTGAGCAGGAATTACTTCTAAGGAGCCAAAACACATTGATTGATTCCTTCACTTTAGCTTCTTCCTGCAGATAAATATCTCTCCAAATATAAATCCTGTTTGCTGACATCTTTCTCTAAAGAATATACCTTTGATTCAGCACATGAAATCAACCTGAATGCAGTCATCTCACCTTCCTTTTTTAACTCTTTTGGATTACAGAGAAACAAGTGTCATAAAAGCATTACCTCTGCCAAGAAAGCCACCTCCCAGACTGCAGTTTATGCTGCTCTGAGCAAGAACTGGAAAGGCTGGGCCAAACTGTCAGCACGGAGCAAAGCAGGATTACAAATCCTGTCTTTTATCTTGCAAACACACACACACACACACAAAATTTAGGTTATCTTTATTTAGCTTTTTAGCGGCAAGCTTCCCAATCACTTGAAAGCAATCAGAGGGCAATAATTAACACGCATTTACTCTCCTATAGAAAACATTCACAGCAAGCTGTGACAAAGCTAAGGTAACCATGCATCTGTGGGTTACAGTTTGTTCCCTTTCAAAGTTTCCCAGCACTGTACCTTGAATACTGAGGCCTATCATTAAAGATTAGCTGGTACCTCTGGTCTTTCATTTATTGATTTAGAACACCCAACTTGTACTTACACCAAAAGATATGCTCTCTCCCAGTGGCATTTTACACACCACACACACACACACACACACACACACACACACGAGATAAAACAAAGCTGGGAAGAATGTGTTGGTGCAAAATGAGAAATCGAATCCTTGCCTGGCTCAGGTGCTTGCCATTATAAACTATGACTAAGACACGAATTTCTCTATGATGCAACTCTCAAGAGAGGCAGCATTTTTCTCCAGGCCTCTCTTAAACCTGCTCATTCGCCAGTAACTAATGCTCTCTAGAGCTGCCCTGTGCTGCTCAAATTTCATCAGCCAGCTTTGTCCTTGATAGCTCTTCCTGGACCATAAAATCTCCCAGACCTGTTGAGGACAGCCCCAAAAGATCAGTGTAATGCGAACTGTGCCTGTGCCAGCACCGAGAGCCGCCTTTTGAGCTCCCACTGCATTTGTTATCTCAGTGATATGAGCACTTAAAGACCATTTTAAGAAAGTTTTTACTCTTCTCTGAATGATAAAGTCCTGACAACTACATGAAAAATAAGTGCAAATCAGGTCACTCTGTGACCACCTTTTGTCAACTTTGAACTAGAAACAAAATTGACAACATGTTTGGTGAAGCAACAATTAACTGGAATCTTCCATTAACTATTTTCTGCACCTTTAAAAGAAAAAAAAAGTCAGGCTCATGATTTGCATCAAGGATTTAATTTATAAAACAAACCCCAAAAAACCACTGTAAAAGGATGACTGATTTATGGATGCTTGGTCCAACAACTTATATATTTCAATTAATTTATCATTTGGATCTTGAAGCCTTGCAAAATTCTTAGGCAAAAAGACATTTTAAGATAAAATCATGTTCAGTAAATCTCACCTGCAATACAGTAAAAGCACTTTAGAAATAATTTCCATAAGGAATGAAACAAATTCGGAGGGGGATTAACTTTGAATTATTAAAAGAAACCAAACACATTCCACTGTCCAAATATGCTGGCTACAACTGGAAAGAGTATTCTAGACTTGGCTGATCCAAGACCAAACAATTTCAGAACACATGTGCCACCACCAGAAAGGTACTTACAGTTATCAGACTGAAAATCTGGGACAAACTGTTCGTCATCAGGAACTTGTGCTGGAAAAGAGATTTTTATTTTAGACCTTTAAGTTTTATTAAAAAGCACAATAAAATGTTTTATGTGGAAAATAGGACAGCCAAGAAACTTGCCTTCAGCTAACCAAGCCTCTTGAAGTTGACTGAGATCCTGAAACAACTCTGGAATTGAAAACAGAAGACACCAGAATGAGGAGAATTCTTCTGCTAGGGAGAAGAGGGAAGAGCTGGCTGCATGCAGCTTTTGCAGGGAGCCATGTGAACAAGCCACAACAGAGGGGAAAGCTTCACTACCTTCAGAATCATGAGCCAGATCTGTGTCCAAAAACTTCCTCTTTCTGTCAATCACAGGCCGCCCTCTACTCTCCTCTGACCGAGATTTCTGAAAGAGGCCAACAGACAGTGAAGACTCAAGTGTAATAAAGGGGTCCAAAGGGGGTTGTGCCATAAACCAATAAGGAGAAGACTCATGTTCGAAGAGGGAAGACAAAACAAACCAAAAGCCACATAAACTTACCCCTGGGACCATAAAAGGGACTTGTTGATCATAAAAACCATCCATGGTGCTTCCAATGTCTCTAATGTCACTTTGGAAGGTCTCAGCATTGAGTAATTTCTGGGGGGAAAGGGGTCCTCCTGTAATACGAATTTGGGAGATTTTAACCGAGAGGGGGGAAGAAAGAGAAATGAAGTAATTTTATATTGCTTGTCCTTTTAGGGCCTGTGCAAAATCACTACCTTTCTCTGAGGTAATTAAAGCCCACTTCAAGGTGTAAGCTTTACAGACTAACGCTGGGCTTGATTAAGGGCATCAAAGATTCATGGTGTACTTAGTGCCAAATCCATTCACCTAGTCAGTCTTTTAATCTTTTTCTCTCTCTTTTTATTTAATCATTAAAATTATAGGTTTACTACTACCTGTCCCCTACCAAAAAAAAAAAAAAGACCGTATTTTCATTAAAAAGGGCGATTTCAAGATTCTTTCCATAAGAATATTCCCCAGGGCGTTTGTAGTGTTAGGGTTTTTTTTTTTTTTAGACATAATTTAATTTTTGACAGTACAGTGACAGGAAGGAGAAAAACTGGGTTTAAGCATTCCAAATTATTTGCAATTAAGAATCTGACATATATACTGTTTCTAAAAGTATTTTGTAGGTCAGTGGTAAAACACTAAAAATAGTTCCAGGAATACAACGATCAGTGGTATACCTAACTTCACACACAGCTTTTTATTAAAACTTAAACCTTCTGTCCAAACAGCTGGAGTGTCTGTAAATGTCACTGACTCCGTGGCAACTTACAGAGATGTCTGTGATATCTCCAACTTCTTAAAGAATAAAGTAGCTATGAAAAGTAACGCATAAAGTTAACTAAATTCCACTGCACATATTTTAAATGCATCTCTACCACAGATCTTTAAAAAGCATTAAAAGCAAAAGATCCATGGAAAGAAAAATGAGTTTATTATAATGAAATCATTTTTTCTCAAATATGACCAAAAAATAAAATTAAACTTGTTTCAGCACTGTCAAGTGTTGGGGCTGGGAAGGGAGGCTGGGGGTCAGAATGGAGAGGAGGAACTTTTTCTAATTTGAGAGGCATAAACTAACAATTTTAGGAAAGTGCCATTTTCCCGAACACTGTTTTATTCTTCAAACAAAAACGCAGTTAAGTCAACAAAATGGGGGAAACACTCATTTCACTCATCCCAGCTCTAAGCAATGCGAAACACTTCAGGATAAATCTTTTCTTTAACTTGTATACAAATTTTAGATAGGGAACTTTTTCTCAGTGGGCAATTCCATCCAATTTGTTTTGCACACTGTGTGAAACATATCCAATTTTTGTAAGTTAGCAGGATACGAGGAAACCCTTCACGGCCAGCCTCCTCTCATCACTTTGGTCCAAGTAATAAGATATTTTCCAAGTCAAAGAGAAAGAGGGAGAGGGACAAAACTGCACACTTCATAACTTCCTAGAAAAACACTTCGGCTAGCCTGCCTGCGTGCCTTCCAAACAGCGCTAAAACGTTCAGAATAAAGCTTCTTTCCCAAATGTCACCAAACGGTAAACAAAATCTGAGGCGCATCAGCAGTGAGCCGAGGGGCAAGAAAATGAGTTCTCTGCAGCCTTCAAAAATCTGTCAGATAAAATAAATCGTGGCCTTAGAAATTCTGTAAATGTCTATTGGGAGACGGGGACAACGGGTAGGAGATCGGAGAGGGAGATATTTTCAGAGTCTCACGATGAAATACGTTGCAAAAATACTTCACCATGAAGAGCAAAAATACCTTTAAAAAAATTAAATGAAAGAAAGGAGCGAACCCAAAAGAGGGATCAAGGATCTTTAACGCAGCTCTCACAGTTCAAGGGCTAGAAAAATCGTGTTCAAAGTGTAATTTTTTTTAAAGCCTGAAGGGAAGGCTCGAGTTCATCCAGGAGTTTAAACCACTTCCTTTGTGCCCCCCCCCCTTCCCGGGGCCCCCAGGAAAAACTTTAACACAGTGCAGCGGCGCGATCGAGGCCCCTCCCCCGCGGCGCGCAGCGGGCCCGGTTTTATGAATGAGAGAGAGCCGCGGCCGCCACATCAGGTAAAGGCTGTAACTGGATCCCTCTCACTGGGCCCCATTCACAAAACAAGACACACTTCCACCCAATTCCCAGCCTTCTCCATTCAAGAAAACTCCTTCAGATGCGCCCCCGCCCCCACTCCCAAAGCTCGCCCAGCCTCCGACGCAGGCCCCTCACCCCAGCGTCCTAGGAAGAAAGCTCAATGCTTCATTCACAAAAAGGGAAAGAAAAAAAAGCCGCAGGGAGCGTCGAGCCAACGAAAGAAACCCACTTCATTCATAAAGTCACCCACATTCATAAAAACGAGCTGCGGCGCCAGGCGCTACCAACCGCCTCCAATCGGTCCCCCCCCCAAAAAAAACACCCTTCCAAACATCTCTCTTTGGCACCCCTCCACAATCAGGATTTCGGCTCCCCCAGAGGTCCCCTCCCCTCTGAAAATGCGGTCAGATCCCAAATCCAGCGCGAGGCTCCAGCATCTCTCCATCCCCCGCCCTCCGCACCCATTTTTTTTCTTTTCCACCATCCCCAGGCCGCGGTTCTGATGCTCTCCTATTTCTCGAGAATCGCCATGCAGCCTGACGCCCTCAGTCTGCTGGCGGTGGGAGTGGGGGGATTGGGTGTCCGCTTTCCACATCCTGAAACTTGCAAGGCCTTCATAAGTTCCTGGCCGACCCCCAACCCCGGTGGCTGCACATGCCTATGTCACTTAACCCCTCCAGGTGCTGGGGTGGGGGTGCATCACTCTCAAACATTCCCCCTACGCTGCTTCAGCCCCCTCCTCCCCCCTGCAAAGATCTGCCGAGTGCCTCTTCTCGCGAACCTCCAAGTCCCCTCGGGGCTCTCAGGTCTCCAGAGACTAAAGCCCGCAACTCCCCGCCCCTCCATCTCCACCCGGGAGCCTCCGCACCTCGCGCTCCCGCTCGCCTCCCCCGCGACGTGCGGAAACCCGCTCTCCGCTAGCTCCGGAACCGTTAGCCGCCCCCGCCCGACGCCTCCCAGGAACCGAACCGGACCTGGCCGCGGGAGGAGGGGGTGGTCAGCCTCGGGAGGGAAGGGGACCCAACCCCAATGGAAAGTGCACCCAGACTCTGAGGATTCTGAATCAGCCAGTGAACTCTCGCCGGCTGGGCCCTTCCTGGACACCTCCTCCTAAGCCCCCTTGTCTCCTCGACGCCCCCTCACCTGAGGCAGCGGCTCTCCTCCCCTTGCAGCGGCCCCGGGGCGCAGGCGCGCTCACGCACGCGCGCACCGGGCCTGGGCGCCTAGGCTAATGGCTGGGCCGAACCGCTACGGGGACGTTGAACCGCTCCGCGCACCAGCCGCTGGACTCTGCGCCGCAGCTGCCAACCAGGCTGGAGCGCTGGCCCGGCCCCCAGCGTCCTGCCGCTCCGCCCTCTGCTATTGGCCCGCGGCTATAGCCCAGTAGCATTCCCATTGGCCCGAGGCCTCTCCAGCGGCTGTCCATCACCTCTTGTTTACCCTGTCTGCGGGCAAATCCAGCCAAGCCGCCCCATCAACTCCGGTCCCCATTGGTCAACAGAGCGTCCTTCCCCACCTCTCAGGGGTCTGTTTTACATAATTTATGCACCGGGGGCCATTGGCCAATCAGCACAGGCTTGTTTATATAATGAATGTAAGGACGTTTTTCATTCATAAAAAACGCGACCTGAGGGGGAAGCTTAGCTGAGTCAGTGAAGAACTTAAAGGGGCCGAGGGCCTCGAGGAGCCGCAGTTCCTTCCTTCCCTGCAGCTCTCCCAACTTTTTACCGAGGCTTGGCTCTTTTCCCTTCCCCATTCACCCCTACTTCTCTCCCCGCCCCCCCGCCCCAGCAACACCACTGCCAGGACTGGGCCGCTGGGCGCCAGTCGTTTGCAGCTGCAGCACCAAGCGAATTTATCATTTTAGAATTCGGGCGACAGGAATCCGTCATTCCACCCGGAGAGAAACTCGCTGACCGACCTGGGCGTTCGGCCCATAGAAACACAGAAAACGGAAACCAAGAGCTCTAATCTTAGTTACCTTTAAGAGAGGCCTTAATTTCCTTTAACTAGGTTTCCAGTGGGGGAAGAATTAGCAGCATCTCCCTTTAAAATCTGAGCTCTCAAACAGATTTTAGTTACTATTTTATACTGGCCGGCCAAGGCCCAACCAAATCCCGTTTTCTCCCCACGTCTAATTGCGGTTTATAACCGCCAGAGTGGGTTTTGGATCCGAGATGAGGGAGGGTCGGCGCTCAAAGAAATCCTCTCCGAGGACTGCACCAACCAGTCCGCAGACCTAGAAATAGAAACATAAAGCCCTCCGAAACGGGCTTGCAGAGTTAGATCGCCTGCCTCCCTCCCGGGGCTGCTGTTTTCCATTTAAGTGTTGAATGCAAGATGGTGTGTTTGCGAATTAGATCCCGTGCAGCTGGGAACGACGAGAAGCTACTCCGCTTGCCAAACGACCGGGCACTAACTGCAATTGCTGAGATTCTTAACAGGGTGTTCCAGGAAACAAATAAGCAGTCCTCTCCCCTCTCCGCCCCCTCTGCCCCCTCCTGCAAGGCCGTGGGGCAGCTCTGTGCTCTCCCCCGGGATGCTGGGGCTTGTGAGCGAGCTCTTCTGTTCTCGTTCTGTTCGTGTGCCCTGCCGTTCACCCCCGTGTGCCGGCGGTGGGGAAGAAAGACGCCAAGTATCAGGGGAGTGCGCCTAGAAAAGGGAGCCCCGGGCAACTCTGGGGCTGCCTCACACCGCCACCATGGGGAATGCAGTGTGGCTTTCTGGGAAAAAAAATTTAAGTAAAAATTTGCCCACTTTCTTTTCTGCTTCCACTTACGGGTTCTTGGTCTGTCGTTTATAGCCAAGAAATGTTGGAATTCACCAAAGGAAACCGGGAGTTTGGAGGCCCAGTGCTGACCACGCATGAGACTTTGCAAGAGAGTGGGGTGGGCATGAGCGGGTGGGTGGGAAAGCGCTGTGAACTTTTAACAAGCAGTTCCATGATATTTAATTTCCTAGGAGAGCAATTTGCTACCTACCCCAGCTCCAGTGGAGTTTTCCCTTAGTGCCTCTCCAGGTAGTGCCATTTCTGTTTGGCGGCTAGAGTACAGCCCTAGCCCAGTTGTGCTCCCAGTGTGTTGCTGAGGGCTGTCTCCCTGGCTAGACTCAGGGCCCAGATTAGCTCCCCAGTCCTCCTCCTCCTCCCCAGCTTGTCTGCCCCCATCCTGCCCCACCTCATCCCATCTCATCCTGCTCTCTGATCTAGTTTCTCCAGAAGAGGTTTTGAATTCCTCTTCGCTTCAATCTGTCTTCAGGCCTCAGCCTGGTAGGCCTGCAGCCCATGGGGCCACATAAACCCTGGTGCATCATCACACTGGCTATAGGGAAACAGTGCAGGACGCTTCACAGCGACTTCCTCCATGGGGTTGAACTTGAGGCCTGGAGCGTGACTTGGATGACCTTTGCCTTGAGCGAAGGCTCTCCATCCCACCTTGGGAAGAAAAGCTGATATTTCTGGATTAAGTAGTAATAAATAGCAGCTTAGTTGGGGGGAGGGGAGGAGTTGAGGGAGGGGTTTTTATGAGAAGATTGTCACAGACACCAGATCATAGAGGGATTTACATCAGAGTAAAGCTCTTGCCAATTAATTATTTAGCCATTCGGTAAACATTTATTTTGTGCTCAATACTCGGCCAAACGCTGTGCTCAGCAAAAATGTTACAGAGATGAGTAAGATCCAGTCTTTGTCTTGGAGGAGCCCACCATCTATTGTATCATTTCAACGGCTGAAGTTTACTTAATGTATAACCTGTTCATGCCAGGTACAATTCTCTACAGATTATCTCATCTAGTCCTCATAAGAAGAGAACTGAAGTGGTCTCTACTGTTAATATCTGCACTTTATAGACAAGAAACAGAGGCACAGAGAGATTAAGTAACTTGCCAATAGTTGCACAGCTTGTAGGTTTCTGAACCTGGATAAGCACTAAGGCAGGCAGGCTCCAGAAGCCCATAAGTGGCTGACTTAGCAAGTGCCTTTGTTGCTCAGGAAACCACCAGGGAATATCATTTGAACCCCAAATGGTAGAGGGCAGAACTGGTTGAAGTCACAGGGAGACAGATTTTTAGCTCAGTATCGGGTTCGGAAGAACTTTGGAATGTTTGGAGTGGCCCCAAAAGGAATACTGCTGCTGGTAATGAGCCTCCTGTCACAAGAGGCATTTATGCAGAAAGATTTAGTGCAGAGATACTACTGCACTGGGTGGCGTAGATGAACTCAGAGGATTGCTCCAGCTCTGAGAATATGACTCGTGTTGGACAGGGGTTCAGGCCCTGGGCCCAGGCACCTTGCCTCTGCTGTGAAATGTGAGGGTGTAACTCATGATGAACTACCTTGCCAGACTGATGCCTGGGCCCAGAGTTTGTTCCTTACTGTTAAGTGTTTATGATGTTTTTTTTTTCTACACCTCTTCCTTCTTTTCTTCTGCTTCTCCTTCTTAGTGACTTACCTCCCCCGCTCCCGTCCCCATCCCACTCCCCGTCTTCTTGAATTATCTTTGCCTTTAAAAAGAGTTAAGGGTCGGTATTTAGAAGTTCTTTGTTTAGTACACGGAGTCTTTCCTCCTAAGAACATTACTTCCATTGGAGGATTTGTCCAGCCTCTGTTCTGATGTACCATTCCCTCTCCTTCAGGAGAGAAACGGGACTGGAAAAGATAACAAAAAGAGAGACCAGCCCTCTGGAACATTCATCTCGTGTCAATCTAGCCTTTGTTCTCTGGCAACAGCAAAACTCAATCACAGTAGGATAACTAGCCCCTTGTTCTTCGATTTGCAATGTGTTTTCAGAGGAATAACACAGAAGGATAGAAAAACAAGTCCCTTGCCCCCAACCTGAAAGCTTCTGTTTCCCTTTAGAGGACTGCTTTTAAAGTCTTCCCCTAAAACCCCAAAAGCGAGTTAAAGTATAACACAGGTAACCCTGCCTCGAGCTATCACCAAGATGGCAGTGGGAAATGTGGCAGCATGGTGATCTTGGTCTCTCTCACAGTGGGACAGTGCCTCCCCTTCCTCTGATCGAAATGCTGCAGGGAGTGTGGCCCTGTCTGGAGGTGAGGGTGTGGGCTACATGACCCTGGCGGGGGTGGTCCTTTCCCATTCTTGTATAATACAGGGGAAGGGACTCGAGGACTGCGTCAAAAAGGTGCAGCAGCGTTTTTCTTGTCTTCAAGGGATAAAGGATTCTATCTGGTTGGCACACCTTCCTTTGTAAAATTCAGATATAAATACCCTAAAAACTGAGGCAAGAAAAGAAAATCTTTTCGATTCAACGTCTCTTTAAACGAATAGTGCCATATTGTCTTCAGGGTTCTTTGTAGTCAGGGAATAATAATAGCTGACATTTACTGAGTGCTTAATATGAGCCAGACGCTTTTCCAAACACTTCACATGTATTAGCACGTTTAGTCCCAACAACAGCCCTCTGAGGGAGGTACTATTATTATCACCTACACTTTTCACAGATGAGGAAGGTTAGGTGCAGGGAGGTTACATAAATCGCTACATGGCTAGCACACAGTCAGAGGGAGACTGTACCCCCGGGACCCCCTCCAGAGTCCTGCCAGTAACCACTCTGCTGGGCTGTCTCAGCTCCCGAGAAGGTGTGTGTTCTTAGTGACAGTAGCTGACACCAAAAAATCATGTTACTGCACCAGGCCATTTAGGGGCTTTGCCTATACTAACCCCCTTGATTCTCCTAACAACCCTGTGATGTAGATACCATTATTATCCCTATTTCATGCATGATGAAACTGAGGCACAGAGAAGTTAAGTAACTTGCTGAAGATCGCATAGCCAGTAAGAGTTGGAGTCAGGAGTCAGGAGCCCATCGCAGATCTTGTACAGAGTCCTTGCTCCGAAACACTTTACTGTGAGGTCTTAGCTCCAGCCATCTTCCAACTCTGTCAGTTTCCCTCATCTTGCCTTTGGGGCTCTGGCTGCTTCCTTGCCATTCCCCTGAGAGTCACTGCGCTTCCTTGGGAACGTGCTCCAGCAAATCCAGGCAGATTTCTGAATTATTATCTTGGGCCAGCTCGAATTTATCTTCATTAGAGCCATGTCAGAAAGAGACTAGAAATTACCTGTACTGAGCATCCTCTAGATGCCAGGCTCTGTGCCAAGACACTGCACATACATTGTCATTTAGTGCTCCCATTCCTTCTTGGAGGTGGTGATAATACCCAGTTTGCAGATGTGAAAACAGAGGGTCAAAGTGAGATTTTAAAAACCACGTCCGAGGCTTCACAGTCAGGAAGGAACAAGCCAAGCCTCTGATCCAATAGGTTGACCCCGTGACCCACTGGCCTAGTGGGGCCTCATTCTTTCCCGGCTCATTTCCTGAGCTTGAGGACACCCTCTCTCCTACCTCTTTCTCCTAATTCTCAATTCTTAGATTTTATAAAACATCAACTATCAAGAAAACTTGGGGGTACATGTTATATTTAGATTCCTGACTGCTGAGGAATTTCTTCCTTAAGCCCCAACCCTTAACCAGAACCGTAGGGTGAAAATCTTTGGAAACTTCCCATGGCTTCTTATTGCCTTCAGAAAGGAGTCCAGCTCCAGAACAGGATCTTTACTGCTCCCTGGTGACTCTGCAGCCTCTCCCGAGCCTTCTAGACCTTGGGTCCGGCCATGCAGAACAGAGCTGCCTGTTCCTTGAGCACATCACCCATCAGCATCCTGCTCTACCTCTGAGGCCAGTGAAGGGTCCCTGCATGAAAGAGCCTCAGGTGCTGGGCTTCTGGGGGATCCCATGTCTGATCTCTAGAGTCTTCCTGCTCCTTTTCCATAGCAGGTTGTCAAGCGGAACTTCTCAATACATTAAGAACACGCTTTTCCAGCAGCCCCTCATGTTCGCTGGGATTTTGTGCCTCCGATGTACCACGTGCTTGGAAATCAACGAACCAAGGGAGTTTGAAACGGGCGTCCACGGGTTCTGAGTGGGAGCTAAAGGGCCCCCTCCGATGAGGAAGTGGATGAACTTGAATGTGTAGACTTGACAAAATCTATTTTGACCTTTCCGAGTCCTCTTTTTTGCTTCCTTCTGTGCCGTTAGTGGACAGTTTCCTATGGCCAGGGGTTAACCCTTGCTTGGATGTGCTCAGATTTGAGCCCCTGAAATCTGAGTAGCAGGGTAACCTAGAACTTGCCCTCCTCCAGCTGTGAAAGGCTTGTGGCGTTGCCCTACCATCCTACTGGGCGAGCAGGCTGAGGGGATGGTGGGGCTGGGAGGTGCATTCTCTCACGGGCCCGCTTCACGGTGGCAGCTGGAGAGCGGGTGGTGGCTCTTTCGGCTATTGGCTTGGTTTGTGAGTGCCCACCCCGGCTCGGGCTCTGTCAGGCCTGTGAAGGGGGGCTGTATTTATTTGGAGTTGGACAAAGGGAAGATCAACTCTGACCAACTGGTAATAGAGCCCTCAGGTGAAATGCTCCACCCGTGTGGATTCTATCACAAGGCTTCAGATGGGGCGTCCAGCCCGCCCGTTCACCCTGCGGCAGTCTTCCCGCCTATTGCCACCTGAAGCCAAACAATCAGCATGTTTAAAACAAGGAGGTGGCTTCTGCCGACCTTTCCCCACCTAGATTCTTGGGAATCGTCTGTCTCTGGCCCCCAACCTCTGGGACGTAGGGCAGCTTCCATTTAAACCAGAGCCCACCTGAAAACCTCTCCGCACCCCTGTTCCTCTCCCTTTTTTGCCTTCTCGCCCATGAAAAAGCCAAACTACTTGGCCGGAAAGGTAGACTTTGAGCACAGCATCTCGTCCCAGGAAAGCTCTGGCTGCTGGGCAGCACAGAGGTGCCGGGTGCTCTGCAATCAGGCTCTGCCTCTGGCGGGACGCAGGTGCTCGTAAAACCATCAGGGACCGTGGTTTAGAGGCCATCTCCCGCTGCAGGGCCATCGCTGGGTATCTAGGAGGCTAGAAGTTCGGCATCTGACTCTTAAGAGGGATTATCTGCTTGATGTAAGCGAATGCTCAGGCATCTCATTTGTGGCTTATTTCGCGTGTTTGTTTACTTTTTACTGAAGTATAACATACATACAGGAAAGTAAACAAATCCTAAGTGTGGAGCTTGATGAATTCTCACAAAGCAAGCCCCTCTGTGCATCTAGCATCCAGATTACAGAACATGTTCAGCTCACGCCCTCAAAGGACCCCTCACCCCCTCCTCTAGTCTAGTGACTGCCCCTCCCCCTGCTCTACAAGGGCAGTCACCATCTGGGCTTCCAGCATCGCAGATCAATTTTGCCTGGTTTTGTATATTACACAGATGGAAGCATACAGTACATACTCTTTTGTAACTGGCTTCTTCAACATTATGTTTGGAAGACTCATCCATTTTGTAGTGTGTACTTGTGTTTTGTTTATTCTCTTCGCTGTACAGTGTCCCACTGTATGAATATATTACAACTGATTTTTCCATTTAATTGTTAATGGACATTTGGGCAGTTTCCAGTTTTTTGCTATTATTAATGACGTTGCTTTGAACACTCTAGTGAGACTCTAGGATATGTTCTTTGGTAAATTGCAACCTGATTTTCATTGTTCATTTAAGGTATAGTCACAGAATTCATTTTCTTGTCTTATTTCTTTGAAAAGTGGCAGAGACTCATGACAAAAATCTCAAGATCACAGAAAGGTACAGAATGGAAAATAAACACCCCATATCACCTCCTATCCCTACCCATTCTTCAGAATCATGCACTATTAACAGTTTCTCAATATGTTCTACTGCCTAGACAATCATATCTAAGTATATGCATTATAGCCTTTAAAAAAACACAAATTGGACTTTACCACACTGTTTTTCTGCCCCCTGCCCTTGCTCCCGCCACCCATAGCACTGTAGAGGCCAGGTAATAAGTGGATGAGAGTGTTTGGCCATGAAAGGCAAACGGCCCTTCCCACCTGTTAGACTAGGCTGGGCTATAACTTTTAATAGGCCCTTACCTCATTAAGGTAAGACGCACGGGAGTTTACACAGCCGTAAATTTCATTTCCACGTCCAAAAACATTTGTTGAGTGGCCGGTGTCCTCGGCGTGGGGCTTGTCCGAGAAGAGCTCCCAGTCTGGTGGGAGGTGGGTGAAAGGCACAGGAACAAATAGCTATTATACAATGTTTACAGGTGTCGTAACCGAGGCCTGTAAATGGGTTCTGGGAGTACAAACGAAGGAGCAGTGAGTACATCCTGTTCAGGTCAAGGAAGGCACCAAAGAGGCTTGACATTTGGGCCAACCCTTGAGTGATTAATTACTAGGATTTGCTGGGCAGAGTGAGGAGGGAAGGGCCTTCCAGGCAGAGAGAACAGTGTTCACACACACCGAGGCCTTGCGGTCCCTGGAGGGTCCGGCCGGAAGGAGATGTGACTGAGAGGGGGCTAGAATGGATACTTGGGGACAGGGTGTCAGGCGTCTTATATAGTCATTCGAGGGGCGATCATTCACACTTTAGAATCATGGGATACACCTCATAGATGCTTACAGATATCAACCAAGAGGCACACGAAGACTGCTTCCAACATCATACCTCTGTATTGCCCTCCATTACAGCATATATCACATTGTTCATGTGTCGAGTCACCCATGGGACAAATTCCTCTAATAGGGACCCTTTGGATGCCTGTCTGAATTACCCAGCCCCAAACATAGCACCTCGCACTTAGCAAGAGGTCACCAAAGGATGAATGAACATGTGAGTGTGCAAGTGATTTCTACTGAACAGCAAACCCTCTGCTCGAGAAAGGGGGTGGCTGGGTTACCCTCTCTTGGTGGATTTGTTTTTATGCATGGCCTGCTTCGGCCTGCCCACCTGGTAGGCGAGGACTGAGAAGCATGTGACCTGGGCTCTGCCTAGCTCAGGTTGTGGGCTGAGAGAGGTGTTGCATTTTCTTAGCAGCAACACCTGGGCCCTGGGACACTGCCTTTCATTTCAGCCAGATCTGGGGTGGCATGGAACTTGGTGAGACCCTACAGCCTCATCACGGCCCTTCGCAACCCAGAGCAATTCATACTGCACCAGAACACCCCAATCTCCCATTTGCATTTTGGAAATCCAGGCCTTGTTCAGAAGGAGGGGATCAGCCTCCTCATTGACTTGTTCAACCCACATCCTCCCCGACAGGTGCCCCCTTGCCCATTGGGCTGGCAATCTTGAACAGCTTTCTGTTTCTCCTTGGGCCTGCCTGCTCCTCCTAAGTGTGGCCAGTTTTCTGGGATAGACTCCAGGGCACCTAGACCATATCCTTCAGGCAGGCAAGAAAGATCAACATTTCAGTCTGACCACTGAGGAATTTTCTTCATCAGGTAGCATCCTGGTTGGGAGAATTTCATGTGCCCTTTGACTTGAACTACCTTTGAAATCTTTCCTCACTCTTTTTTTTTTTTTTTTTTTTTTTTTGCGCTATGCGGGCCTCTCACTGTTGTGGCCTCTCCCGTTGCAGAGCACAGGCTCCGGACGCGCAGGCTCAGCGGCCATGGCTCACAGGCCCAGCCGTTCCGCGGTATGTGGTATCTTCCCGGACCGGGGCATGAACCTGTGTCCCCTGCATCGGCAGGCAGACTCTCAACCACTGCGCCACCAGGGAAGCCCCTTTCCTCACTCTTCTTGCTCCTTTCTCCATAACCTAATTGCTTCAGATATTTATCTGGGTTTCAGCTGGACCTTCCCACCTAGGAATGTTCATCTTGAACCAAGAAACTGACCTCAGGGTTTGTCCTGACAAGGTTGTCTCAGCCACAATAGAATATAAAAGCTAAATATGGTCTTCCTCTTCCTCCCTATATGTTAAACTGCCTTCAATGACAAGATGTACTTTCTCATTACGGGATCCATGTTTTATCCTTTCCAACCCACGCATCCTGACTGGAATGCAGGCAGCATTCATTTACAACTATGTGTACACCTTGCAAATGTAAATGGTAACGAGGTAATCCATATGGTAATATGGTAATAGCTCTATAGCCTCCCTTCTGGAACCAGTTCTTGATTTATTCAAAGATCTTCAGTGGGTTAAACTACCTCCCTCTGCTTCCCGGATTCACAGCCTTCTCTTGCAGTTACTAAGTTATATCTGCACTCCTTGTGTGGTGAATCAAGGTTGAACATGAAGCCAAACGCCCACTTCTTAGCTCACCTCCATCACTACTAACCGACACAGGCTGGGATCTGGGACCCTCTGCTGCAGTGCTTGCACCTGGACAAATGTCTCCTCGAGGAACAAAATACAAAGAAACCATAAGGGACTAAAGATAACAGCGTGCACGCGCAGTTGGGGCAAATTCTTGACACAAGATACAAAAAGACCAAAAAGACCCCAACTGCCGCTTCTGTAGATCTGGAAGCAAAAACAGGGTGTGAGGAGCAAAAGCAGCATACTGTGCATGCCCCCTGCACTCAACACCACCAAAGGGGTGGGCAGATCACCTAAGCCCCCCCTCTGGCCCGACCCCTGGGCCCACCCCTACCCTCGCCCCATATAAGGGACCAGCTCGCCAACCCCCTTGGGGAGTGAGCAAGGGAACAGATTACTTGTTTTTGCTTCCCTCTGCTGCAGCAGGGACCCCAATAGAGCCTTGCCGGAATTTCTTGTCCGGACTCTAGTCGATTTCTCTTGCTTGTGGAAGGCCAAGAACCCTGGCCGGTATCATAACTACATGACTGTTGGCAGACCATTTCACTTCTCTGCACATCAGTCTCCTACTCGAAAAATGGGAATCACAACTCCTGCCTCACAGAGCTGTTGGATTGTTCAGTGACAGCCTGAGTGACGATATCCAGTGCCTAGTAGGTGTGGGCAGTGAACCTGGATTTCCCTTATGGCGCTGCCACTTGCTCAGTGGGTGAATTTGGGCATATTCAGTCTCTCTGAGACTCAGTCTTATTATTTGTAGAATAGAGATGATAATGCAAACCTTAAGGTTTCCGAGGAGGAATAAATACAATATTCAAAAAGCACATAACGGAATGTCTGGCATAGAGTAAAAACGTAATACATCTTCTCCCTCCCCTCTTCTCTGTATGACTGCAGCCACTAGGTGCTAACCTTTCATGACCCCTACTGATTCTTTCAGTATCCGCCCCCACCAACCCTGGTAAATTAAAGAGTTCCCAACATTTTACTTCTCAATGTATTATTTCCTCCTTTGTAGATTTCACTTAGTGCTTTCTTCTTAACTACTTTTCTCTGATGTCTAGTGTTTCTTCTTCATTGATTTCTGGAGGAACTAAAGGAGCCGGGTTGTATCGCGGGACAGAGGGCAGAAAGCCTTCATGAAGGCTGTGCTGTTTGAATGGGACCTTGCGGAATGCAGAGGGGTTTAGAGATCATAGGCAGAACAGGGTGATAAAGGCACAAATGTGCCTGAGTGTGTGATATGTTGGCGGAAAACGGGTGTCATGTGTCTGAAGCAATGGTTTGTAAAGTCACCCAGGTGTCCTGGCTCATAGCAATCATAATTTTCTTAGCAGACCATGAAGTTTTTTTTTTTTTTTTTAAAGACTACCACACCTAGAAAAATGGTACAGATGAACCGGTTTGCAGGGCAGAAACTGAGACACAGATGTAGAGAACAAACGTACGGACACCAAAGGGGGAAAACGGTGGGGGCAGGGGTGGTGGTGGTGTGATGAATTGGGTGATTGGGATTGACATGTATACACTGATGTGTATGAAATGGGTAACTAAGAAGAACCTGCTGTATAAAAAAATAAATAAAATTCAAAAAATAAAAAAAATAAAAAATCATTAAAAAGACTACCACAAAAGCATGTGGTATATAATTCTATCACATGAACCAATAACAATTTTATTAGTAGAAAATGGTAATTTATTTTACATATACATATAAAACCACAAGCATGAGCACATGTCTGTGAAATAAACAAGCTGTTGAAGACACGTGATGGGCTCTTCCTGAGGCTTTTCCATGAATTTTCACCAGGGACTTGTTTTTTTGCTTTGCCATCTGTAGGCTCTCACTAGCGCTAGGCAGAGCTGCTGGTGCCAAAGGTTTAACAAAAGTTGATGGGAGAAAACTTAATGTTGGGGAAAATTGTATCTTTGAGCACAATTTGGACAAGACTCCATTATTCCATTTTAGTAAAGGAACATTTCTTTCCATTGGATGGGACTTCTGAGGGCCACTGAAATGCAGCCTGCCATACTGGAGGGCTGGGCTGGATGCAGGGGTGGGTGGTAGGGAGGGTGGGGGAGATGGAGGGCAGAGGAGGGTGAGTTTGGAGGGAGTTGGGTAGGGACTGTGTGTTGGTGATCTGAGGAATCTGGATCTGATTCCTTGAGCAAGAGGGAGCCAAGGTAAGTAGTTCTGGAGTAGGGGAGGGGCAAGTGGAGAGGGGAAATCTGCAGAAGACAAATCAAATGGGTGAAGGGTGGCTTGAAGCGCATCAGAGCAGAGAGGTGAGAGGAAAATCATGCAGCTTTCAGATGAAGAGATAGGGGGATCGGAAAAGCATCTGTTAGATGCCTTCTTGTCCAGGGCCAGATCACTCCAAAGTGCAAATAAACAGGACGGAGTCCACAGGAAGGATGGGGAAGGCTGTCTATGGGCTGCTGGTGCTCTGAGTGCCTCAGAATGACTGGCATCAACCCAGCACACCCTTCTGCTACTGCTTTCTGCCTCTGCTGGCTGGCAGAGAGGAGGAAGAAAGGAGGTCTAAATCCCTTCAGTGAGTAAGTGATTAAGCACACGCCAGGTTGGGGAGGAGGCTTGTGTTTGCTCCTCCCCCTGCCTCCCTGCCCCCCCCACACCAGGGATTTCTCAGGGATTTCTTCCAGGGGCCCTTCATCAAGCCTGACCATGAATGGTAGAGGTCAATTCAAGCTGTTTTCCACCCAAGTCCACCGTTGACAAGTAACAGAATCCTGCACACTGTTACATTTGTTATTTTTAAAGACTTGGTACATTATTACTTGTTAAGGGAGTGGGGATCAGAAGTAGAATTTGTTCTTTTCAACAGGCAGTCATGCGTATCTATCATGATACTTAAACTTTTTTTAAATTTATGGCCTAACTCCAATCAGAGAAATTTTGGATATTTAATACTCGCTTTCTTAGTTTCCCTCAAATTGTTTTTAATTTTTTAAATGAGTTTTCTTAATTCACCCAAACTGGGAATTCCATCTTTGAAAAGTTTTTAAAACATTACAGATTATAAAATCATTATATACCCATTGTGTACAATTAGGAAAATACAAAAAACAATTAAAAATAAATGAACAGATACCCATAATTCTAGAAATGAATACTGTTGACATTTAAACATATTTTTTCCCTGTCTTTTTTTGGTGGGGGGGGCACTGTTTTTCATAATGGAGATCTTTTTTTAACATAACTTTGCATTTTACCTAGCATGATATCATAGACATGTCCCCCAGGGCATTAAACATTCTTCATAAATTCCATTTTTAAGTTTTGCCTAATGTACCTTCTTATGGCTGTAACATCATTTACTTGTTTCCCTGCTGTTGGATATTAGGCTGTTTCCAATTTTTTGAGGTTAGAAACAACACTACCATGAACATTGTGTGTGTGTGTGTGTGTGTGTGTGTGTGTGTGTGTGTGTGTGTGTATAGGTGTGACTCTTGGAAATCTGGCCATACTTTGTTGCCTATCTCAGATGAGGGTCAAAGGCTCCCTCCCATTGTGAATGACAGCTGTCAGGCAAAGGAAGGGCTGGGCCAGAGGCATCCATCTGGCTCCTGGGAGAGGCAATAAAACTCAGAGCACAGGGGTGTTATCAACATCAGGGAGGTCTTGCAGTTCCACTTGGTAATGGGGGAATCTAAAAGACAGTTTTCAAAGGAAACATAGAGGTTTTCAAAAAGTCATTTGAATTGATTGGGTTAATATTGCTTGGCTTTTAAATTACATGTGTTAAAAGATAGAGGATCTAATGAGTAGAGAGTAGCAGTTGCTTTGAATAAAAACTGGTAGGAATAGGCAGACATTGTCTTCTGTGCAGGCCGGTTCCCTTGGTGAAGTGGTCCCCGGGGAAGGAGCTTTGGGGTCAGCAAATCAGAATTCTGACTCGAGCTGAGCTATCTCAGGGCAAGTTGCTTGGCCTCTCTGAGCCTCAGATTCCTCACTTACAAACTGAGGTGGATGAGGACACCGTCATGGCTCACCTGCAGTTTGTTGAGAGGAACTGAACACCAAGTAAGGGGAAGGAAGTGGTAGCTGAGGCTGAGCCCTGAGGAGTTGCTAAGGCATGTTCTTGACCCAGAATTCTAAATAGATGTGCCTGTCCTCAGGACAGCCCAACCCAGAAGACTCACGCTTAACAGGATATGGAAATGAAGGGGGAGTCCTGGGTTATATTTTCAGAATCCACTGCAGGGATCTTAAGCGATCTCTCTTCAGGCGTTTAATAAATGGTTTAATTTGCACACACTGGGTTTCCATAACTGATAGTTCAACACTGTGCTTCCCACGCCCGCACCCCCCAGCCTGGTGGGGGACAGGGCTGGGCTAAGAGAACGCTGAAACATTGCATTCCTCCCTCAGACACTTTAAAACCCTGCAGTCAAAGCTGAGGCCTTATTCGGAAACAACTGTATCCGATGACAGCTTATTATGGAAGGTTCTGAACTTCTAAGAATTCCTTAGTAGGAAACAAACAAAATACAAAGATCTCTTCCGAATTTTCTGCCACTAGGAATTTTTATATTTCTGACTTCTCCAACCGTGCTGCATGTTTGCTAAAATGTAGGCACACAGATACAGGGCATGTGATGCTTGGGTGGGCGGAAGGCTAGCTTCAGTGGGCCAGGGAGCTGGAGAAAGTTTGGTTCAACTCCCACGCATTCCTGGGAGGTAGATTTCTCCATTAGCTCACCATGGACATCAAGTAAAGATTTCTGATGGGAGTGTGTTGGTGTGTTTTCAGATCCCAGGCACTTCTGAATCTGTAGAATGATAGGAAAGAAAATCTTGATCACCTGTCATGTATGGGATGCTGACAGGCCCCAGGAGGCTTTATTTAGAGATATTCCAGGGGGAACTTACCATCCTGGCTTCATCTGCTCTTCTTTCTCAGGAGGAAAGAGTTACGCTTTTCCTGCTCCCACCCTGGACATTTTATTTTCACAGTTCTCTGAAGTGCCCTCAGAGAGCTAAGCGTCAGGCTGAAGGCTCTGTGTATCTTTGCAACAGATTAGAACATATTCACATTTTATTTGTTCCCAGAGCAAATATTTCCCTTGGAATGAAATTGAAGCAGCGGAACAGGATCAGGCAGGACCGGCCACCAAAGACAGTCCCCCCAGCCCCCAGGGCCTACACAGTTGGTTCTCCCCTATTGGCTCACTTAGGCCATAGAGACCCATATTGATTCCTCGATTCATTCAGAAATAATCAGTGAGTCCCACCCATGAACCAAGCACTGTGCTGGTTACAGAAATAAAAAGAGAAACAGATTCTGTCCTCGAGGGCTCATGGTCAAGTAGAGGAGATAAGAGGTGTTTGTATATGAATGACTCTAATCTAGGTGAGAAAGATAAAAGTCTTCAGAACTCAGGAGATCAAATGCTCTGAGGTGGGTGATTATTCTGTGTGTATACGTGTAAGGGTGGGAGGACAAGCGGAAGGTTGTGATGTGTATGTGCCTGTGTGTGTGTGTGTGTGTGTGTGTGTGTGTGTGTGTGTGCGCATGTTAACGGGAGTAAGCCTATGTGTCCGTAGTAAGTGGTGGTAGTGAATGTGGGTGTGAGTGTGTGGTAGTGGAGGTGCTATGTATGCGTGTGTGCATGTGTGTGTGTTGATCATGCTGGTGGTAGAAATGAGGTAGGAAAGACTTTTAGGCAAAGTGGGGTGGGTAGAAAAAAGATGGGTGGGGTATATGTGTATGGTGAGGGGTGTGTGTGTGTGTGTGTGTGTGTGTGTGTGTGTGTGCGCACGCGCGCGCGCATGTGCGTGCATTGTCCTCGGTCGTGGTAGGGCTGAGAGAGGGAAGGTCTACTGGCAAGTGCAGACGGGGAGAAGGAGGAGGGCCCGGCAGGCAGAGGACGGAGCCACGGAGATGGGACAGCTCTGGGGGGGCATGTGCCAGGGGAGGGTGGGTGGTAGGAACTACGCTAGGAGGGAGGGTTTAGTTTTGATAAATGCTTTCTGATCAAGACAATGACCAGTTGGCACACACCAACTGTCCCTCGTCCTAAGGGCCTGCTAGGACCTTGGGTTAAAGGAGTCTTTTCCTTCCCTGAAGGTCAGACCCCAGCTAGAAGTCAGGCCTCCTGACTGAATCTCCGAGCGTTCACCGAGCCCCTTCTCAACCTGCACTGCTGCACCGCGGGTACTTTTTACGGTTTCCAGTCTCGCGAGACCTCAGGACAGCGAAGGTGGATTCTACTGGGCTCGGGGCAGAGGAGGGTTAAATGCTAGGACCCCGGAGGCAAAGGTTAGAAATCAGGCAGTGTGTAGCTACCTGCCAGCAGAGCAAGGGGATCTCTAGCACCCTCACAATTCACGGGCTGCCTGGGCTAGGATCTGCATTTTGTGGAGCTTTTTAAAGAACAAACAAGGAGGCAGATGGTAGGAGCTGGCTCCCTTTCTCAAATTTTGGTTTGCTTTTCATTACTTTCCCCTTTCTAGATAGGGTCAAAGCTGCTGCATGATTAAACCTTGGCCAGATAAGAATGTTTTATTTCCATTTAATTAGACAAGGAAAAGAAACTAACATTTATAGAAAGTCTAATATTTGCAAGATACATGTCCTCTTCATAGTTCTCTGAGAGGTAAATACCATCATCCTCATTTTAGAGATGAGAAAATTAAGGCTAAGAGAACTAAGGTAACTAGCGCAAAATCACTCTGATAACTTCTGTAGTGAGTTCCCCATCACTGGTCTCCTAGCTGAAGCTTGAACCTGTCTGTTTGGCATAAAAGACCACGCTCTTTTTATAACGCTTCCTGAAGTTTAGGTGGCAGCATGATATAGTGAGGTGATGGTGCATTTTGTCATCAGATGGACATGGTTTCAGACCCAAGCTCTTCCCTGTACTGATTGGGTATGTGAGCTTGTATTCCTTCCTTCCTTGGCAAATATTCAAGGGCCTGTTATATTCATGTTAAGCACTGAGCTGGGAACATATCAGTTAACTTCACAATCCCTGGCCTCTCAGAGCTCCAGTCTGATGGATAGTGCAGACCATGAAACAGGCAATTGCGATGTAGTTTGAGAAGTGCTGTGATGGGGAGGCACCAGATGCTATGGGAGCTTCTCTGTCCAACCTGGTAGCCACTGACCCCAGGCTAGTGCTGCCAATGTAAATTAAATACTGGATTTTGAAGACTTAGTATGAAAAAAATAATGTTAAGTAACTCATGAATAATTTTTATATTGAGTACAGGTTGAAATGATAATATTGGGCTGGCCAAAAAGTCCGTTCAGGTTTTTCTATACCATGAAAAACCCGAACAAACTTTTTGGCCAACCCAATATTTGGGATATGCTGAGCTAAGTAAAATATTTGATTAAAGTGAATTTCACCTGTTCCTCTTTACTCCTTTTACATGCCTATTAGGAAATTTAAACTTACAGATGTGGCTCACATTATATTTCGATTGAACGGCTCCAGTCTGGAAGAATAAAGACATGGGATGATATTTCCTTAGTGCAACGATCTAAGAACACTTATCACATGACTGCCCCAGGAAGGCACACAAGAGTTGCTTAACAAGTAGGAGTTTCTTTCCTCTTCCTCATCATCTAAGTGGCCACTGTGGAAAGGGCTGTTCATTGTGGGACCCTCAGTCCTCTGATGTGAAGAGGGTGTCAGGCGACAGCTCCAGAGCCTCTAGTTCAGCCCCCCCTTAGTCTTTGGGTCCTACTTCTTGAGAGGTAGCTGTTGTAATCCTTCTCTCCCCTCCCCCCAATAAAAACCAGGGCTGGCAATCAGATGAAATAAATGTTGCTTATTGCCATGACCCCAAGCCATCTTTGCTTTTCTTTGTTTTAGCAGGGGAAAGTCATGTGCAATATTTTGAGTCTGATGTTCAATATCTTCATTGAGTTGAAAGAAAAGAGGAACTGTTGGATTCATGATAAGGTCTTTTTTACCTATTAGATTCATAAAACTGGGAAAGGTCTTGGGAATTGACTAGTCTCACGGAGATGCTTCCTTCTCAGAAAGTGAGGCTTTGAGAGGCTAGGTGGCTGGCCTTGGGTAACAGAGCCAGCCAAGCTGGATGGGACCGGGAACCCACTCTCCCAATATCGCTGTTCAACATGCATCTGCCACCCCACATTACCCATTCTTCTCTGAGATGCTCCCTTCCAGCTCCTCCCTCCCAAAGGCGCTCCCTGTTGGGCACTTCGTCCTCTTCTGCTGCCTTCTCTCTCTGACTTGGTGTTTTCCCTTTAATGTCAGGGGTGGCAGAAATGGAAGTCAAAAGATGGAGATAGGATAAAGGATGGGAAGAAATTAACAGGACAAAGTGGAACAGAAAAAAAAAAAAAGAGATTTTGAATAGACATTAACAAATGAAGCCAGGGAGACTTTCTTGGCCTTCAAGTGAGAAGACAACATGGGTGTGTTTAGAGGAGCCTGGATTTGGCTTGAGCCTGGCCATATGGCTTTGAAAAAACCTGTTTCCTCATCTTTAATCAACTTCACTGGGCTGTAGTGAGGAGTAAAAGAGACCATGTTTGAAAGGACTTTGTGATCTGTGAAGCACCACACCCATGGTCGTTATTAGCACTCATTAGAGGATAGGAGATGTCTGCTGTGAGAGCAGGATGAATTAGCAGGGTGATACAGGTGCCAAAGAAAGCTACCCTGGCATCCAGAGCCAGGATGCGGCTCTGCACTTGTCCACCTGTTTCTGTGCTGTGTTCAGTTCTGGGAATCACAGTTTAAGAGGGACCTTGGCAAACTGTTGTCAGTCGCTCCACAGAAAGTTGCAAGAATAGCTTAGGGTCTGGGAGTCATGACATATAAGGGATGATTCAAGGATTTAGAGGATGTTTAGTCTGGAGGGAAAAAAAATAAAGAGTTAGGACAAGAGAGCTGTTTCCAAATATCTGAAAGCTGTCCTGGAGAAGAGAGGAGAGATTTGTTTTGTGTCGCTAGTGGCCAAGTCAGGGCCCAACGATGGGAGTGAATGGCCGGCGGATTTGGGTGCAAGAGGAGCCTATCTAAGTCTCAGAAAACTACTCCCGAATGGGCTTCCTGGGAAGGTGGTGGGCTGCCCATCAGCGGAAATCTTCAAGCAGAGGTGGGTGTGCACAGACAGATGCGGTGCTGGGGAATCTGGCTCTGTCTGGAGGAAGGGCTAAGTGCTCTCTGGGAGCCCTCCCATTCTGAAACCATGACCATGTCCTTCTGATCTCGCGGCTCTTTCTTTGCTGCTTCCATCACCACTTTTTGCTGCCTTTTGACTTTTTGTCCCCGCCCCCCCCGCCCCCCTGTGAATGGCTTTAGAGTTTTAGATCCAGAAATATTTCTGAATAATATGGGATAGTCTGGTTTAATGGAAAGTAGGAGGGAAGAACATCTAAAAACAAAGTCAGTTTTGTTACTTTTTTTTTTAAAAAAATTTATTTATTTATTTATTTTTGGCTGTGTTGGGTCTACGTTTCTGTGCGAGGGCTTTCTCCAGTTACGGCAAGCGGGGGCCACTCTTCATCGCGGTGCGCGGGCCTCTCACTATCGCGGCCTCTCCTGTTGCGGAGCACAGGCTCCGGACGCGCAGGCTCAGTAGTTGTGGGTCATGGGCCCAGTTGCTCCGCGGCATGTGGGATCTTCCCAGACCAGGGCTCGAACCCGTGTCTCCTACATTGACAGGCAGACTCTTAATCACTGCGCCACCAGGGAAGCCCCAGTTTTGTTACTTTTAAGGGCACACAGTAACCTGTTACGTGGGGGAAGGAGCAGGAACATGGTCCCCTGTGTTAGAAAATCTTGTAAATGTTAACAGCAAATGGCTCATTCTTCACGATTGTTTAAAACACAAACACAACTGCTTAAGGCCTTTGTTCTTGAATGCACCAGGATTTTCCTCGTTTACCCAATTCTTTTGTTAGCTACAGAGATTCAAGAAAACTCTCACTATAAGAATTCAGTATCATAAACAACTTTCCAGATTCATAATTTCAGTGTTTTGCTGATTTGGTAACATGAAATTCTGTCCAAGAGGGGTTTTCTTGAATTCTTGCCTCTAGAAAAGCCGTTTTCTTGAGGAAAATATTTTTCATGCATAGTTAGTGTTTCAGCTGGGAGGGTGATAGCTGAATCTCCCCAGCTGAGTGGGCAGCTAAGCTATTTCCAGCATTTCCTTCTGCCCCCAAGTAGCAATTATGCATCTGTCTCACAGTGGCCCTGCCTCAAACATCCTAACCAACATTTCAGAAACCTCCATCTAGACTCAGAGGCACAAAATAGAACTCGGTAGATCCAGGTGGAAGGGGGAGGGAATGGGTAGGAGTGAGTAACATTTTGCGTAGATTCCCTGAGGTTGGAGTCCATGCCCAGCCCCGGGGATGACAGCAGGGACATGGAGAAGACTGAGGGTTCCAGGTGTGAGTTCCAGGGCTTTCGTGGCAGGAAGAGCCTGGAGAGCAGACAGCAATGGCTCTTCAAACCCTGGGGAGTGGCCAGTCAGGCCAGGCTGGGCGGGGAGATGGGGGCTGAGAAGGCAGCAGGAGCCTGCGGTGAGCAGCTGACAAGCGTCCTCGGCTCCATCCTCGGGGGCTGCTGCCCCACGGCAGCGCCCAGTCCCCGAGGCTGCAGTGTTGGACCCGCACCTCCTTGCCCAGCCGCATCCAGGTGTGACCTTGGACCCTTGGCTCAGGACAGCCTCCACCTGGAGACCAGCTGAGGGACTTGTTCTTGGGGTCTGAGTTCTGGGGCGAGGGGCAGCCAGCTCTGATGTGGAGTCCACGGCCTCGCTTCCCCTTCGCCCTTTCGTTGCAGACCAGCTTCCTCGCCTGGTCTCTTCTGTCTAAGTGTGCTCTTCTGCAGGCTCCTCCCAGAGTGGTCCTGCCCTCTAGCAGGTGTGGTACAATGGTTCTCCAGCTTTCGGAGGCACAGGGATCTATCAACAGTTATAAATGTTATATTTATAACATTATAAATGTCAGGTCTCAGGGTCCTACTCTCAGAGATCGTGATTCAGGAGATCTGAGTCGGGTGCAGGAATCTGGACTCCCAAATGTTTCTGATGGTAAGCAGTCCATGGGCCACACTTGGAGAAACACTAGTTTAGAGGCAAGAACCTGAATCTGGGGGTATGAGAGAGACAGAACTAGGATACTTATCGTGCTACTTGTTGAGCAAGCGCATCCCTTTTTCTGCATCGTTTCCTAATCTATAAAATGCTAACCACTTTGTAAGGGACTCTTCAGATGTCAGTGACATTGTGTACCTAAAATGTTTAGCAGGTGCTTCTTTAACAGAATTTCTGGCTTCCTCTCCCCCTCCTTCAATCTCAGGAAAGTGGCAGTAGAGTTTCCCTTCTTCCCTGTCTTGGCATATCAGTGGTACCCGGCTCCCCCAGCAGCGGGCAACTGTGGAGAGGCTACAGAATAGTCTAGAGAAACATGCACAGCTCCAGTGCTCTTGGCTGACCAGACAATCCTCATTTCTCAAGCCATGGCATGAAAAACAACCCACCAGGAGGTCAGAGGCCAGCCATCTGCTACCATTTTTATTTGCAGTAAACCACAGAGTCAGACATACACACACACCGTACGTTACAGAACAAGTCCACAGCACTCTAGGCAGGCAGACAGGCAGGCTGGAGCAGGCACCCACCATTACAGAACAACATATCTAGGGGTGGGCGTGTGGGCAGTGGAGGTGGACGAGCCTGGAGGGAGGGATCTGGGCCCTGGCACTGTCTAGCTAGTTGCTGCCTCAGTCTCAGCTGGTAGAGTCTGCATTTAGGGGCTGCAGTTGAGGGGTGTTAGAACCTTTAGCTTCATTCAACCTGAGCCCAGAGTCACCCCAAACACGGAGGTTTGGCTAAGTTCCCTAAGAGGAAGCAGTGCTTTTCTGTTGGTGGAACTGAATTTTCTCCGAATACACTGGCAATTAGAAAGGGTAAAAGAGGTCTGATACACAGAAGGGAAAATGTTTACACTTCACCGATTGGGTATGTGTGTCTGTATTTGTGTGTGTGTGTGTGTGTAGATGTGTGTATAGGTGGAGGACTTATCAAAGAGTTTCCTTGTAGTGTTTTTTTTCCATGTTGGTCCCCCAAATCAGCTGATTTCTGAGCACTATCAATCCTCAAAAGGGAAGGAAAGTAGATTCTCGGCTGAGGGGCTAGGAGTAGCCCTCTGGGATCAGCAGGGCTGAAGGGAGCCTTGGGGCTGGTGGAAGACCCACGAGAACAAGGATGGCAGCGTTTACTCCAGGTGAAGGCAAGATTGGTGAAGTGGGAAGGTCTTCAGAGCCCCCCTTGTGTGATAGATGGAGAAAGAGAGGTCCCAGAATGCTACAGGACATGTCCAAGCCCACATGGCTGAGACAGGACTGCAGCCCCCTCCCCGTGTTGCTCTTGTTTTCCAGGCAGGGTTTCTTCCTTCAAACCACCATAGCTTCCTTCCTCAGCAGCCTCGATGGAACATTTGCCAGATTTTTCCAAGACAGAAGGGTCTTGTTTTCTGCAGGGAGAGAAAAGCATCCATCAGAACCTCCTTAATAGGTGGTGGCTTCTTGGAATTATGGCTACTTGCTAACAATAATCCTTCCTCTGAGGTCTCTACCGAGCATTGAGGATGACGGTACAGAGAGGCACACAAGGTGACTTCTTCCCATTCTACAGGAGAGGGCAGCTGTGCTGTACGCTGGGTCAGCAACCTGCTGTCGGATCCTCTTCTCTTTAGTTGGATCTCCTGCCTCTTGCCATCTGGAGAAGGAAAAAAAAAGATGCTGCAGGTTTTGAAATCTGCTTCCTTGTCGGGTGACCTGCCCATTAGAGCACATGGCCTCTATCAAGACCATAAGCTACCTTGGCAGGTTCAAATAGATCAAAAGGGGCACATTCTGGGGCACCAGGCCCTGTCCAAGCATTGACCTGGCCTGCTCCCTACCTAAGGGCCTGGGAAAATGGCTTTGGAGAGGAATTCTGTATATGGTGACATAGGAACCAAGGCTGAATGACCACCACCTATTATTCAACGACCATCAGCAGAGCACAGACATTATGCCACGCGGACTACCAACTTGGTGTGAAAGGTTGGACTCAATGACATCTAAGGAAGGGCTTTTCCAGCAAGAGGGGCCTATGATTCCACAGCTCCCTGTTCAATGGACTTTTCAGATCAATTGAGATAGTCTATCAAATTGTGACTCCAGAAGGGTTATGCTTGTGGGATTTTGCTTATTTGTTCTCTTTTTGTTGATTTTTATAGAATTCAAACCCTCTTAACTGCCATGGCCTCTTGTCCTTTCTTGTTCCTGATTCTGTTGTTTTTACACTGAAACTAATATACTTATGGTCTAGGATGTTGAACTATGTCATTTTGGGTTAAACGTCCCAACAGTTCTGTCCCCACAAAGGTGCTTTACAGCTGAGATGTGACTCAAAAAGTAAAGAGGAAAAGGAGTGTAGTATTGAACAGGGGGTAAGTGAGACATTGAGGACGAGAGAAGCTGAAATGCATCCTGAGACTGGGCTCTGAACTATGTCCTCTGATCTTTTAAGCACAGACTTGCCTGGAGATAACAAAGTGGGTAGATATCGCTTATGATCACTCTGACCCTCCGATTTCTTGTAGAAACACTCTAAAAATAGAATCACGGGGGGAAAAATGAAGAGAAACATCATGAGGATAAAAGGAAGAAGAAAAAGTAGAAGCAGCGGACCCTGGGGGTGGGTGGAGGTTGAGAAAACCAGAATGTGATGGGAAAAAGTGGAGAAAAATAAGAGAACTGCACTGAAGCATGTTAAGAGGTTAAGGTACCTGCTTAGCAAATAGACATTGTTTAATCACAAACTTCTTATTGATGAATACATGAATAGATGCATTAACCATCCTCTCTAGCCCCATTTTTAATTTTTTTTGTGATACGCAGGCCTCTCACTGTTGTGGCCTCTCCCGTTGCGGAGCACAGACTCCGGACGCGCAGGCTCAGCGGCCATGGCTCACGGGCCCAGCCGTTCTGCGGCATGTGGGATCTTCCCGGACCGGGGCACGAACCCGTGTCCCCTGCATCGGCAGGCGGACTCCCAACCACTGCGCCACCAGGGAAGCCCTCTAGCCCCATTTTACAGGTGGAAAACCTGAGATATAATTTGACTTGCCCAAGTCCCTGCTGCTAACTGGTGTCGGGGTAGGAAAGGGAGCCGGCCCACGAGAGGAGCAGTGCAGAGCTGAGCAGAGGTAGGAGAGCGCTCTTCCCTGCCTGAGGCTGCGTGGGGAGGAGTTGCCCTTGGGTCGTGGCCTGTGAAGCTCTGAAGGAGACAGGCGGAGGCCCCAGTCTTCTCTGGCTTTGCCTCCGGCTAACCGGGCCTGGAGGGCCTAGAGTAACTGAGGCAGCGGCGTGGAGCGCGTTACTGCCGGAGGCCCTCCCCGTCCCTTTCTTTTCCTTGAGGGCCACAGAAGAACCAAACCCTGACCTAAAATCTTCCCTCCTCCTCGTGGGAGCCATGTGAAACATCCACTGGATTTGGAGGTTGGGCTCCTGGCCCTCCCTTGCTTTCTCTGTCTCCTCTCGTGTCTCTGAGTCTCCAGAGTGCAGTTCCCAAAAGTTTCTCTCCTCCCTCAAGAAGATGGAGGCTGGGCAAAGATGGGAGTTCTTCCCAAGTCACGTGGAGGCACGAGCAATTTCCCGCAGACGGCTTGCCTCTGGGGACATCTGACAGATTTCCATAAATCCCCTTCTTTTCATCCCTTTGGGGGAAGACAGGAATTCCCATCTATTTTCTCTCCCTCTGCCCCAGACCCTGCTCACAAACATCTCAGAAGGAACACTTGAGCTGGCGTCCTTCAAGTCATCAAGAAGGCTTCTGTCCCGGGAGATCAGCTCGGTGCTTTGTGCCCACCTAGATGGGTGGGACAGGGAGGGTGGGACGGAGGGAGACGCAAGAGGGAAGAGATATGGGGATATATGTATAACGGATTCACTTTGTTATACAGCAGAAACTGTTATACAGTTTAAAGCAGTTATACTCCAATAATGTTAAAAAAAAAAAAAAAGCCTTCTGTCCTCCGATCCCATTTTATTTCTCTCTTTGCTCCTCTGTTGAGATCCCAAGCAGGATGGGCTTATCACGGGAAAGAGCTGAGGAAAGGGCAGCACCACCGGGAAAAGGACTCAACATATGCAAGTGAACTTTGTCTGTTACTCCCCCTCAGGAGACCGTGTCCATTTTGAGCACTGGGATACAGGAGGGGACCCTGTGCTTCCTCTTCCCTGCTACCAAATGACTCACGAACAGCAGTATAGACAGGCCTCTGGCTCCGAGCAGACAGAGAAAAGGCAAGTCATGTTACCCAGAGGAGGCAGCAGGGGTGTGCAGACCCGGCCCGCTGTCGTCTCCGGAAAGGCCTGTCAAGAGCTCTTCTCCAAGCCCCAGGGAGCTCATGTGTTTTCACACCCATCAGTGGGTCCTGGGCTTCAGGGTGCCGGGGGTTAGGCTGGAGGAAGGAGCTCAGAAGAGACTATGTTCTTCCAAAGTGTGGGTGCTCTGGGAAGAAAACATGTTCCCACTGGCAGGAGGATGAAAACAATCTTCATTCCCGTCTTAGTCAACACCGACTCTCACTCCTCATGGCAGCATTGTCAGGAAAGGAGAAGGTGGTACTTGGTCTTACGAGCCCCGTGGTGTTGGGAGATGGCGTGGTGGGCTGGGGTGTTTAATGAGTCAGAGGTCTGCAGCAGTGCACTGGGGGTAGAGATGAGAGAGCATTTCTTCCTGACGTTTAGGAAGTCGGATGGGTGCTCAGTTAGGTCCACCGGCCACAGGCTGGGAATCAGGCCTTGGGTGAATACCAGGCCTTTCTTCCCAGTTGTTGCTGCCACCTAGGCTGTTCTTAAATAATAACTCATTTCATTCATTGACTGAGATGGGCTGAATATTCTGAAACCTGCTGTCATTCATTTTACCGTCTTCCCTTTGGTTGGGCAGAGTCACTTTTGATAGCAAGCCAACCAACCACCTTGCCCACTATCTTGTCCAGAACGTCTGCAGTCAGCCTGCCCTGACCCCAGAAGCCGAGCACAGAGCACGTGGAACACTACCTGCTCCCCTTACACTTTGCCCATTGAAAATGATAGCTCGCCCTGCGAAGGGGGCCTCACAGATGGTCTCTCGGGGCTTGACACAGCTCCAGTTCAGTTGCCCCAGCGGAGGGGGAGGGCCTGTCTGTACACCTCAGCAGCTGTCCCCTCCCCCAGTCTAGCTTCCTTGTCCTCACGTGGTGGGGGCAATAATCAGAACTGGTTTTTAAACGAACCTGCAGATATGATGTTACTGTTTTATTTGTTCCAACTAGTACTGTGCCTAGTCTTCCTGTAACTCCTACTGTTTTTTTTTGTTTTTGTTTTTGTTTTTTTTTGCGGTACGCGGGCCTCTCACTGTTGTGACCTCTCCCGTTGCGGAGCACAGGCTCCGGACGCGCAGGCTCAGCGGCCATGGCTCACGGGCCCAGCCGCTCCGCGGCATGTGGGATCTTCCCGGACCGGGGCACGAACCCGCGTCCCCTGCATCGGCAGGCGGACTCTCAACCACTGCGCCCCCAGGGAAGCCCACTCCTACTGTTTTAAACAATATTTATTTCAAAAATAAGAACATGCATCCTTCAGGTACATTTCTAACTCCTCCAAGTGCTCTGAGTTTTCTCTCTGGCATCATCAGTGCTTATAACACTCCCTGATTTAGTGTCTTTTGAGAATGTAGTTAACGTGCTGTTTACCTTCCTCTTTCCAGATCAATCAGGAATGTTTTGAATACAGCTAAGATCTTCCTTGGGTTCCACCCAAAACTTTCTCCTATCAGTGACACAGCAATGTCCTGGTTAACATCTACTTGTGACAAGTGCATTCAGTCAGCTGAGAAATGACTGAGCTCAGATGCACAACACCCTGAAATCTTCCTTCAGCAACATGGATGATACACACAACGTTTAACACTTAAGAAGGGATCCCCCGTAATGATGTATATGTAATATTTTGGTGTGAGGTGTCATGACATCTATAATTTAAAGTATTCCAGTAGAAAAAAAGATGAAGCAAATATGGCAAAACGATAACAACTGTTGAATTTAAGTGATGGGTCTATGGGTTCTCATTATACTTATGGCTCTACTTTTCTGTATGTTTGAAAACTGTCATAATAGAAATTATTCCCAGATGGTCTAATTCCAGGAAGTATATGTAACTGGGGGTGGGAGCTCCAGGAGGCTGATGGGGTGGATGGGAGTGGGAATTGCTCAGTCCTCGTAAGTTTATGATCATTACCTTAATGCCTGGTGGTAGCACAGTGTGATGACAGCAAACCCCACACAGCAATTCAGTGACATCCTCTATCATTAACACCTTCCATGCACGGATGGTTCTCTAAGTTAAAAGCCAACCAACAAACCAAAAGTTCTCAATCTTTTCACCTCAAGGATGTTGGGGAGAGAGGAAATATCCACCAGGAAAATATATCTTTTCTTGAAGATCATGCCATTTTCTGGTAACCATTTGGTACCAGTTTTTGTTTTTGTTTTTTGTTTTTTTTTAAAGAAAAGGACAAGAAAAATAAAGTTCATTAATTACTTTGAAAGTACTGTTGTTTAGTCCCTCCACAGTAGACTTTCTGGAATCTTTCTCTGGATTTCCACTTATATTGTGACATTTATAAATTCTTTTTTTTTGGTATTATCTAACATAAAAAGAAATTACCATTTTTATTGCCCCTCACTTGTAATTCTTGCGAAGATTCCATTTTAAAAATAATTTTTTTTTGGAAGGGAAAAAGTTTTTTTGCATTATTCTAGAAGCAGTCTTTTTACTCCAAATTATGATTCACTCAACACATTTTTAAAAGGACACTTCAAGTCTCCATCCCACCTTTAGATATGAGGTACTAAATTCTGACGTTTGACTGCCCGGCCTCACTTCACTGGACCTTTGATGTGGTCTCTGTGTGTCCTTTAATACGATCTTTAATATTCTGTGAATACTCTGATCTGGCTGGACACCAAGGTGTTCACGTTGGTGCTCTGTTCTCTGATCGGTGTCTTAGGAGGCGGCCCCACTGTGCCTGGGAGAGAGGGCCTAAGAAGGGAGGTGGGCAAGGCGTATATGGACCTGCTGTCGCCCAGACCTGCTCTGGCCACTGTGCCACTGCGCCCAAGCTAATGCCGTTTCCCACTCCAGCTCTGTGGAAGGGGGAGGGGAGGGACTTGGATTTCGTTTTGAGAAGGAAGTAATCATGCACAGGGGTGGGGTGGGGGTGGGTGGGTGTAGTAAATCCCTGTCACTGTGCTTGAAGCTCAGTGGCCTCAGCCAGGGTACTGCTGGCACGAACGTGGGCTCTGAAAGGCAGTTCCTGACAGATCTGAATCCCAGATCTGCCCCATGAGATTTGCTCCGTTTCCTCACTTGTCCAATGGGGAACCGTATAACTCTGACTTCATAAGGTTCTGGTGAAGTTTAAAAGTGGTCATAAAAGCAATAGGCTTTGGACTGGACAATAAATGATAGCTGTTATTTAATAACAATTTCATCAATGCCTGGACATTTCCATTTTACCATGAACTCGACGTTAAGCGTTTTTAAGAAAAAAGGATTTCTCAGTCCTTTCTTCCGTTTTTGGACTGAGTGTTCAGGCTCATCTCCCTTGCCCAAATAAACCTGCTAGAAAACCCAGTTCTCGATCTCTTTTCATCTTTTGAGTCTGTATCTTATTATGCTGATCTCTTACTGTGTTGTAATTCCACTTCTGTGCTGTCTTTTTTTGTTTTGTCAGTTCTGACCTGACCTCTCAGAAGTAGACTGCAAATATTTCTGTCTTTTTGTCCAAGCTGAATTTCATATTTTCTGAATCATGAAGCTGCCCTCCATGTGACCTAGAAAGCCCTTTGATGATCCATATTTAGCTGTATCCATCACTCAACAGATGTCTGAGTAGTTAAAGGCCCTCATGAGCTCCCTCTACATCCTGTGGTTTCAAGTTTCTGAGTTGTTAGTTAAAAAGCTTTAATCCCTTCTACCCGCTTTCCCCTACCCATTCCAGGGTAGAAGGACAGATACCCATTTTAGCTATTCATTCATTCAACAAGTATTTACTCATTACCTGCTACATGCTTGATACTGGGTTAGATGTTATCCTCTTTGCTTCCAAATTGCATTTTCTAATTTGACCCATTTAGACCCAAGTTTTTTGATTATTCCTCTAGAATCTTCATTGAGCATCCAATTAAATGGTCTCCTCTACCTGTAGTGTTTCCTGACCCCTGGGAGACTCGGAGGCTTAATCGCAAACCCTGGTGCCTTGCTATAATGCACCTGCCATTGCGTCTACAGATTCCAAGATGACATAGGTTCAGCTTGGGATCCATCTCAGGGAGTTTAGTTAGCAGGTAAGGCTGCAGGGCTCTGCTGGTTGGCTTCCACCATGAACGTGAAGAATGAAGTGGTAGCAAGGGTGAAATGCCCTGCAAGTGAAGCAGCTAGTTTCCAAAAACCCCATGGTTTTCTGTGTCCCTGGTTTCCCACAGAGATGCTCAGGAGGAAGGATGCCTCTCTGCTTTTTGAGCTCTCTGGATCTTGCCATTAGATAGCATCTCTTGGCATCTGAAAGGCAGCCTGCCATTCTGTTCTCCCGTGGAACACAGATGGCCCAGCCCACGTCTATCACTAATGAGGATCACATGCAGAGCCTTCTTGCTGGAGGCTCCCTTCCACAACCCTAGCTCTCCTTCCCCGTGCAGGCCAGTCACTGCTGACCATGGCATTTAGGTCTGAGAAGCCTGCTTGCTGCTCTCCCACTCACAGAGTTGAATAGAAAAATCTATTAGGCGGGCCTTGGGAAACGATTCTCATTCAGCTAGAATTTGAAACATTGAGGATTAAGGGATGGCTGCCAGTTTGATTGCAAGGGTGAAGTTTTGGGTTCTAGCTGCCCATGGAGGCTGTTGAGTTTCCATATGAGCAAGCACTGGAAGTTCTTCAGTAGGAACATGAGTAGTACCTGTTGTCATTCTGAGCTTGTTAGTCCCATCCCCAATACAGAGGTTGACCAGGTAGGACATCAATTTTTCACTGCTGTGTAATCTCACCCAGGATGATGGTAGGGTTGGAAATAGTGAGATAAGAAGGTTAAAGGCATTAGAATATAGTAGAAAAAGCATAAATGTTGATGTAAGACAGACCCATGTCAAGTCTTTGCTCTACTAGTTGCTATCTGTTTGACCTTGGACAAGGTACTTCACCTTTCTATACACTAACTCCTTTTTCTGTGAAATAAGCAAAATGCCCAGATCATGAGGATTAAATGGGATAGCACATGAAAAGGCCTTGACACAGTGCCCTGTACTCAGCAAGCCATAAATGAGAATTCCCTTTCCTATTTTCTTTCTATAGTAGAAATTTAAAATATGTACTTGAGTATGGTGGAACGTTAAGGTGAGCTAAAAATGACGGCCCCATGTGAAATCCTACACAATTCTGTTCACCTGTTTTATGCAAAACTTGACGGGTATTTGAGATGTAGGATAGTTTCTTTTTCCTTGCTATTTATTGCAAGTCGGATGCAGGTCTGGTACTCGTGACTAGGAGAACAGTTCCAAACTGCTAATATGAACACCAACAGAAATGCAAAATCTCTTTTGGGCTTAACACTGTAACTCATTCCTTTAACTTTCAGAGCTGCCAAGGAAAGGTCACCACCACCACTAGCCGCCCTTGAGGGCGCCAATGATTCTGGTCAATCCCGCCATGTACAAGTGTGGTCTAACTGGTCAGTACCAGTTAGACCAGAAAGTACTTTTCTAGAACAAGGAGCAAAGTACTTTAGAAAACGACTTTATGAATATTATTTTCTGATCCAGAAATCTCTCTGGGAGTCACCTTTCACTCTTCCAGAAAACAATGGACACTGAGGTTTGCTGCTCAAAAGGAAGTACTAGACCTATTGGTTTAACACTGATGCCTACTAAAATAGTTTCAACAGCGTTTAAACAAGGTAGATCAGTCACCGCTTGTTCCTCCTCAACTAGGTCAAGGCTCTTCCTATAAGAGCAGGTGGCTGTTCACTCCCTCACAAGTGAGCTCTGTCCATATTCGGCCAGCTAGCTCCAAGAGTGGTTATTAAACTGAATAAACACCGATCCTTTCCACAACTGTGTTCTTTAGACCTGGTTCTGTCCTCTAGAGCTGCACAGATGAAATCTGGCCCCTGGCAGCTATCCTGTTTTCCCCTTAATTTTTCCCCAAACCCTTCTCCACTCAGGAAGCAAAGAGGCCAGATCCTTGATTCTTGCTTGAAGACACGTAGGGGGGAACCATAAAAGTAGTTAAACAATCACAGAAGAAACTAGAAAGAGTGTCTTAAGAAGAGAAGTTCCTTGTCCTAGAAAAGTACTTTATGGAATATTATTGCAGAGGATGGTTACTTCCATGTTCCCATCTCCACGGAGAACAAAAAGAAGAAACGGTGGGCTTAAGGCAATGTTTCTAATCTATGGACGTCAACAGACAAATCAAAGCCCACCATTTCTTCTAGAAGGGGATCTAGTACTTGACCACAGAACTCTTTTGTTCATGGAGCATTTTATGGATACTGGTATTGTGTGAAACACATTTTAGGAAATTATGGTTTCAGATATGCTGCAGAAACTTAAACTAGACTGAAATAACTTCCTGATTGATTATGGTCAGATCCTGGGACTGGTGGCCAAGGAACACTGAAGTTTCCTTCCTTGGAGGGTTGGTAGACTTCCTCTCTCCCCTTCTCTCTCCCTTTAATATCAGCATTAGACATCCATCTGCCTGGGAGCCTTGGGGTGTAGGTCGGTGACACAGGGAATCTGGGAGTCTAGATCCTCCCCATCCCCAGAATCTGTTTTTATGGATCTCAATCATGGTAGTGTTCCACGGAAGGTACAGCCTAGCTAGGACTGAGGGTTTTGGCTAAGAGGAGAGGGGGCTAGAGATGGGAAAAGTTGATGCAATTATTTTTGGCAGGAGTTGGAACCAAAGCAGCAGGAGAGAGTAAGTTTTAAGACTCTCTGGCAAAGTAACTTCCTAATCTGTCACTGGGTATGTGTAAAAAAGTGATTAGTGGGTCTCTATATTTATCATGATTACTCACAAATATGTAATTTACATAATATATACAGCACATTAAGTACTATGTCACCTTATATAATGTCCATATGTATAATGTATATGCATGTTATGTAACGCCAGTCTGGAGGTTCTTCCAGATTCTGCCAAGTATTTCCTAATTTATTTGGCAATTTTAACATATCTTTTCCATCTGTGGAAAGAACTCTCTTGAGAGGAGCTGGTCTCTGACCTGAAATATAATCATTCTACTAAGTCTGTCTCCATTCTCAACTCACTGGAGGAAACCTACAAAGACCAAGTCATAATGAGATGCAACGCCTAGCCCATTAGTCCAGGGACAACATAATGTATTGAAGACTTCCTGTTTCATTCTTTTTACTGCTAGAGGGGTAGAACTGTGGGGGCAGGTGAGAACATGTCTGGGGCACGGCCAGAATCAGAATGCGATGAGGAATGAGGGAGGATTCTCCCCTGCCTGCCTAACTTTGAGAAGTCACTAAATTATAGTAAGCCTTGCTTTCCTCATTATTTAGATGGGGCTAATAATATCCTCTCTGTCAACCTCAGGGGTTGCTGTGAGGAGCACTATGATGAGGTACTCCACAGTGAGAAACCACAGTCCCAGTAGTTAAGGGATGAGTTGCAAAGTCAGATTAAACACCACCACCAGACTTACTGAGGTTACAAAATTGAAAGTACAATTCCACCGATGTTTGCTATACTTTGTGGCTTTAAGGAGGACATGGGCCATGTCTCTCAAGCAACGTTGCCAGTCCTGTGCACCACAGTGGGCAGTCAGGGGCCAGTCTCCGACTTGTGAGTCTCTAAGAATCACTTTCACCTGTTGATAGTGCCATGTCTCAACAGCCTCAATCTTGGGGGGCTGAGGCTGAAACACATTCAAGAATTTCTGCAAATGTCTTAGAATCAGTGACCCCAAATTGAACCTGCCTTCATTTCAGAATCAAGTGGCTTCAAAGATAGTACCTGTTGTCATTCTGAGCTTGTTAGTCCCATCCCCAAGGAGCCCATCATTCAGGACATTCTTCAGGTGGCCTGCTTTCCCCTTGCCCAGCGGTCTGCACTGTTAGGTTGAACAGGATGGTTCTAGATCTCTGTCTTAGACGGTCCTAGATGACTGCTTCTTTCAGAGTTAGGATCAGTTTGTACACACAATCCTAATTTTCCCTTCCTTGCGCAAAGCTCCTGACCCAGTGTTAGGAGATCAGAGGGAGCTCAGTGGAGTGACGTCGAGTGGGTCCAGGTTTCCTTTTTGGAAATCTCAGAGAGGATGAAGGCTAAAGGAGCAAAGGTGCCGAGGTGAATGTTTCTTTTTACCAACAAAGTTCTCCACAGACTTGCCCTCGGGGAGGGCGGTGATGCTGTTGCCAGCTGAATGAAGCCCACTGAACTCTGCTGAGGCCCCTCTGGGCACTGGCTGGCAGCTCCCTGCTGAGGTGCCTCTGTCCTCCTTGTGCCTCTCCACTGAGGTCATCCGGGCAGCCAGAGGGGTTTCTAGATTAAGAGACTATGGTGACCGTGATGAGATGACATGTGGAGAGCTTAATTTGAAGATCTGTCCACTGCCTTCAACCCTGGACCAGCTTCTCACCAGGTCAGGCCAGAGAGAGTCTCTGGGAAGTACTGGGAGGTCTCATTCTCTCATGTGGGCTTGTCCCGTCCACACATGTGCCACACGTTCATTCCTCTCTGGCAACCTGGATCCAAATGGAATCGCTTCTCAGTGACCAGAAATGACCCTTTTCCAAGATGTGTAGGTTCTTTTCCCTGTTACATATCTTCTTAGTGGTACCTAGTCCCAAACCACATTAGCCAAGATACCATGGACAAGTCTCTTAACTTTTCCGAGACTCAGTTTCCTTATCTGACAAATGGGAGAGTAAATCCTGCCCAGCATAGCTTTCATGTTGTTTTGAGGATCCAGAATGGAAATTCTCAGTCTCTTTATGATAAGGAGATACTTTAATTTCCCTTAAATCTCATGATCACCACAGGGCAATGTGCCTGGACAATGAAATGGCAGAAACGGGGAGTCAGAGCCTTCTTTTTCTTTCCCACTTTCTGTTCTTGTACTGCATATTTTTTTCAATCCAGAAAAATCCACCAGTAAATAAATATTTGTATATATAAATATATATATGCTACATATAAGTACACACACTCAAGACCTTCAGTAGGGCCTTCAGGTCGTGCTCGGGGAGTGGTCGTCGCAGAGGCAGGAGGGAACTGCCTGACGCCTTGTCTCCTGGTCTCCTCAGCAAATGGCCCTTCCCTCCCATCTTCTTTGCCTTCAGGAATAGTCTGCCACCAGGGCTTGGAACTCAAACAGGAAACACGCTGTGGCTTGAAAAAGAAAGAAGCTGGGGGTGGTTTTTTTTTTTTTTCTTCCCTTTTTACACAATATTATGACACCAATTTGAAAAATAAATCTCAGTTTCTCTGCTTTCCCTCCCAGGTGTTCACAGAACTAAGAAAATAAATACCACATCTAAGGTGTGCTATGTAGGCAGCTCTGGGGGCTCTTGGAGCCGGCTCTAAACAAACACACAGCCAGCAGAAGGCTTCAGGAAAATCACCACTGCCCACTGAGGGTGCGCAGAACCAAGAAGGGAAACGCAGCTTTCCACAGCCTTTCTGCCTCCTCAGCAAGTTCCGGGAGAAGCTGTCACTCGAAGGACAACCAAGAAACCAGCGTGCGTATGCTGAGTCCTGCCAAGGGCTGCGATTTGAGAGTTGGAGGTGTTTTTGTCTCCTCACAGAGGGACCTTTGTGAGCGTCCCCTGGAACGCAGGCTCTTTCCCTTGGCCACATCCGATCTCCCCTTAGACAGGAAACCTGCAGCCTGCTCCTTGAGAGCGGCGAGGAAACTTGCAGGGGTGGTGGAAAGAAAGGGGGGGTTTCTCCTTCAGTCTCAGAAAGTCCCGCTCAAGGTCTTCTGGGAAAGTGGGAGTTGCTGCATGAGCCAGCTGCGCCCTGGAGGGCTCTAAGTCCATTCACAATGTCCTGCCGGCACTGGCTCTGTTGGAGTGTGTCCATAGTTGAAATAGAATGGATGTCAGGGTGAAGCCTTCTTGCTGAAGGGTGGCTTGGCTTCCACTGGTTGGAGAAGAGAGAGTGTGTGTGTGTGTGTGTGTGTGTGCGCGCGCATGTGTGTGGTGTGTACGTGTGTATGTGTGTGCTTCAGTTTCTTGTCTTCTCTCTTGGTTGAACTAGCATTGGGCATAGTGTCTAGTCTTTAGAACGGCTCTTCCTCCTCAGAGAAAAGAAGCTGCTCTTCTGGGGGGGCCCCATCATCATAGGCGCTTGGTTCTTGTGAGTAATTTTAATCTAAAAGCAAAGAGGCAGAAATGAATTAGTGGCCTGCAAATCCCAGAAGCCTATGGGAGAGTGATCTGCAGAGAGAGGAAGGGAGGCCAGCTTCGGGCTGGAAGGAGCCCCATGCAGAAGGACGACTGTCCTTGAACAGCTTCAGAATTGGCAACTGGACCCTGACTGGGCCTGGCGTTTGGCACTGCTGGAAGCAAGGGGCGGAAACGCTGGGGAGAGACAGGTGTGAGCTTCCCACGTGGCGATCAGCTGAGCTGATCACCTGTCTCATGTCCTTGCTATTCATAGTCTCTCAGAATGTCACAGCCAGAGGAGACCTCAGGGACCATCTCATTCAATCCCTCTGCAGGATAGATAAAGGAATGGAGATCTCAATGCTCTCTTGAGCCTTGGATTAGCCTAAGGTCGCACAGAGAAGGCCGGAACAGCTAGAGCCTAGTTCTTTGGATTCCCCGCCTCCACTGCTCCTGGCCATTCCTGCCTGGGCAGTGCAGAGATGTCAACCAGTAACTCCAAACTGACCTAGAGGCTTCAGTCTGACCTCCGACCCAAGCGCTACTCATGTGGAAAGTTTCCAAGGGAGTCTCTTAGGCGTTTCCTCTTTTCTTAGTCTTCTAGGGGAGACCCAAGTTTCTTTTAAAAGCTTTTATTTTTGTTTGAATTTTAGGTTTAATGAGTGCCTTCTGCAAACTTTAAGTCAATTGGAAGTGAAAGACACTGGTGAATTCTCATTTTTTTGTCTTTCTTCCCAACCTTACCCTCAGGGTATGGCTTCAAAATGCTTACTCCCTATTTGAATGTGGCCTGGTGACACTGATGCGTTGATAATCTGCATTGTCAGTCCAGCAACATTTAACAAGTAGGAAGATGATGTGGGAACAAGAGGCACTTAGGATTCAGAGACCTGGGTTTGGGTCCTAGGACTCCCCCTTCTTTGCTGTGAACCTTTGGACAAATCATTTAGCCTTCAGAAGCAGTGCTTGCGGAACCGTAAAATGAGGATAGTAGCATTTATTCTATTTTTCTCACAAAGTTGTTGTGAAGATCAAATGACAATCTGTCAGTGAAAGCCCAATGTAAACTGTAAAATGGAATGCACCAGTTAAATAACTTATCTTACACTGGAGGAGGAGAAAGATGCTTGTCAAAAGAAACACAATCTATGAGCCCGTTCTCTTGAGTTTTACCACCTATTGAAATGACAGTGTGACCCTAGAGAACAACAGAAGAACTCTTGAAGAGAGAGACCCATCAACAAGTTTAAATGTAGGATAAGCCAAGTGTTGTCAAAAAGAAGTTAGGTAAGGAATGAGAAGAACCTGAATGGAGCAATTGAGGAAGAATTTTAAGATCTGAAAGGAAGGGAAGAAAATGCGTTGGTGAAAGAGAAAGGGAAGGCACTAGGTTGAGGGGCTACATACCAGCTGGTTGAGTGTGGACCAAAGGATGAGAAATGAGGTCAGGAATACAGGTGGGACATTTGGTATAGGGTTTAAAGGGAAGGAGGCAGCAGAGATTGGGTTTAATATGAGGTAGTGGGGAACCATGATAACTTTTTAAGCTGGAGGATAACATGAAGAGAAGAGTTTGAAGGGAATTATTCAATAGCTCTTGTCAAGATGAGCTGGAGCTGGGAAGAGTCTGGCTAAGAGGGTTCTACTGCAAGCCAGGTTTAAATTTATAAGGCCCCAGGATATAGAAGGAAAAAGATGGGGGCAAAAGTCATTGTAGGGAATGAACATAACCTGGGGGAAGGAAGCTGAAAACGACTGTTAGGTTGGTTTCCATCAGCCTGAAAATCTAGGAAGGGAGAGAGTCCCTCTGTTTTGTGGTAGTCACCAGGGGAGCACACCGACGACACGTCAAGTACCGTTTTGTGTTATGTGCCTTATTATGGGCATTGTCTTTATCTCAGAATTCAGGGAAGTGAGGCACTTATCTGTGGTGTGCAATTTAGCCCCATCTGATGGTAGTGATTTGTGGCACATTTCCTGTGGTAAGCCTTGTCCCGCTCCGGAGCACAGGAGCCCCGAGGGGAAGAAGACATTCATCTTATTCACCTTGGTATCCCCTGAGCCAGCGCAGAGCCTGTACCTGCTATGAAGTACTGACTGGTTAGCACAGCCAAGAAGAACGGGGGAATGTTCTGGCAGTGGAGCTGGCCGTGCTTGGGACAGAGAGTGGCAGCTGTGGCACCGCTTACATTTCCCATTGATGGAGCCCATTATTTTAGACCGTGGAAGATCCTTGCTTCTCCTTTTTCTCCCGCTAGCTGACCAGTTTATTTGCTTGTTAGCACCTCCAGGGCAAAGGGGAGGAGGTGAAACTCAAATCCCTTTCATTTGGGTTTTCAGCAGTTTTGACAAAGGTCTTGATGGGGCAGGAGTTTGGAGATGCTGGGTAACGTGAGGTTTTGATGTGGTTTGTGGATTCTAGTTCTACAGATAACTGGGAGTTCACTGTATGTACATACACTGGGGGCAAGAAGTATGAGATCATGTCCTCAACTCGAGTCAAAGAAATGTCAGTATCTTACCCCCTCATTCCCAGATTAGGAGGAGCTAGTGGGCTAAATAGGTAAGATCCCATTTTAGGAGGTAGTTGGATGTGGTTAAATCTGCCTTTTCAACCCCTGACGGGAAGAGAGCATCCCACATTTCTGTAGTTAGAACCCAAACCTCTCTGGTCAGGCAATTAACTAAAGTCTGTATGACTGTCTTAAAAACCCTTCCTCACATTTATAACACCTGGCAAGCACTAGGGACAGCAGCCCCATGCCCTTAGTTTTCTGTTTTATTACAGAGAAAATTTGTTAACAGTTAAACATGTCACATTTTCCTTAGGAAGTCCTTGTTCATAGTGTAATAACAGTCACCCATTTTCCCCTTCCCTAGGTAAGTAACATTTAATTCTTTAATGGAATTGGAGATTTTTTGGTTTTGTTTTTGGAGTATACTTTGAGGTGAGAGGTTACTATACAGTTATCCTTTGGTATCCATAGGGAATTGGTTCCAGGACCCCTGGCAATACCAAAATCCACGGATGCTGGTTTTATACAAGTCTCTTGTGTAAGATGGTATAGTATTTGCATATAACCTATGCACATCCTGTATACTTTAATCATTTCTAGATTGCTTGTAATACCTAATGCAGCGTAAACGCTATGTAAATAGTTGTAAATATAATGTAAATGCTATGTAAATAGTTGCCAGCACACAGCAAATTCTAGTTTTGCTTTTTGGAACTTTCTGGAAGTTTTTTTCCTGAATATTTTCTATTCAAGGTTGGTTGAACCCAAGGATGCGAAGCCCATGGATGTGGATGGTCGGCTATATGATGGCACTTTCCCAAACACGCAATGTCTTGGATACCATATGTTAAACAGTCCATTACTTTCAAATTCGTTTATGATCTTTCTTCTCTCCTTCATTAGTTTTTATGTATACTAGGGTTTCTTAGGGCTCTCTTCTGTACTATTGATTTATCTATCCAATATTGCGTCAATTGCTGTGGCTTTATAACTATTTTAATATCTTGTGGGAAGTCCTTCTTCACAGCTCTTTTATAAAATGCCTTAGCTATTGCATTGTCTTGTCAAGTTTAAAAAACTGCATTAGAATTTTGTCTGGGGGGGGTCCCTATTTAGAAACATAGGATGTTTCTAAATTCAAATCTTTTAAAAAATATTACTTAAGTCTTGAAGTTTTCTTCATCTATTTTTCACAATTCAGTTTGGTATTTTGTTTTTGTCTGTTGCCATTATAATACTTAAAACTTTTTTCTGTTATATTCCTCTGATTGGTTATTGCTGGTATGTACAAAAGCTATTAACTTTTGTCTATCTTTCTGTACAGCTTCATTGAAATAATTTAACCTATGAGGTTTTCAGTTGATTTTATTAGCTTTCTATATACATAATTATATTATCTGCAAATAATGACAGTTTTGATTCTTTTCCAAATAGTTATATTTCTTTTCTGCTTCATGTGTTTTGCATTGGTTAGAACTTCCAAATAACATTAGCACACGTCTTATCCATGATTTTAATGAGAATTCTGCTAGCGTGTTACGTAAAATATTACTCATTGGTTTAAGATAGATATTTTTCGGGACCTCCCTCGTGGTCTGGTGGTTAGGACTCCATGCTTCCACTGCAAGGGGCACGGGTTCAATCCTCAGGGAACTAAGATCCTGCATGCTGTGTAGCACGGCCAAAAGAAAAAGGAGTTTTTTTTTCTTTTTTTTTCTTTTAAGGAAGTGCCTTTCTGGTCTGAGTTTTCATCTTTAAAAATCAGAAATGTTGAATGTAATTGAGTATTTTGGGGTCATCTATTCATATTATCATGTGATTTTTCTATCCAAACTTATGTAAGAAGACATCCTTGCATTCCTTTGATATATTCTTCTTGAGTGAATGATTCTTTTAATATATTGTTCAATTGTATCTGCCAATACTTTAATTTTTTTTTTTTTTTTTTTGCTGTACGCGGGCCTCTCACTGCTGTGGCCTCTCCCGTTGCGGAGCACAGGCTCCGGACGCGCAGGCTCCGCGGCCGCTCCGCGGCATGTGGGATCTTCCCAGACCAGGGCACGAACCCGTGTCCCCTGCATCGGCAGGCGGACCCTCAACCACTGCGCCACCAGGGAAGCCCTACCTATAATTTTTGTATCATGTTCATATTTGAGATTGGTCTGTAGTTTTCCAATTTTAAGCATAGTTTTTGTTAGGTTTTTGTATCTGTCTTAATTTTATCAAATGGATTGGGTAGCTTTCAATCTTTGTTCTATGGAACAGTTTACATAAATATTTATTCCCTAATAATATGGAAGAACTCACCAGTAAGATCATCTGTTTTAAGATCATTGTGGATGTAATTCTTTGAAAATATTTTTCATTTCATTAAGGTTACCTAGGATTTTTATAAGATGTTCAAGTTTATTAGAATCAAGATAAAACTATATATATGTCATATAATGTCTTATTAAATAAAACCATTACCATATTTATATTACATATGTATTAAATATTTTAATATCTCTAATCTGTTTTTCTTTTTCTCTTTTTAAAATTAGGTTTTCAAACATTTGACATGTTTAAAGAACTAGTTCTAGATTTTCCTGTTTTTTAATTGTTTAATTTCTAATTTTATCTTTATTTTCTTCCTTCTGCTTCTCCTAAGTTTGTTTTATTATTCTTTTAATTTGGGGATTATTCATTACATTTTTTTTCCTTTTCAAATAATGGAAGTATATGAGACTCTGAATTTACTTCCAAATACAGTTTAGGCTATATTCTGTAAGATTTGAATGCGAGCCTTCTCATTTTTATTATTTTTTAAATAGTCAATAATGTTAGCTTTGATCGCCTCTTAAATCTATTATTCTTTAGGAGAATTTAAAAATCTCTGAGTGATTGGATTTTATTTATTCATTTAATCTTCTATTATTAATTTCTAGTTTTATTGCTTTGTGGTCACATAAAACAACCGTTATAATTTCTGCTTCTGGATTTTATATATATGTTTTCTTTGTGAACTAGTTTATGATCTATTTTAGTAAATATCCTATGAATCCTTGAAGAAATGAGATATTTAATTATTTAAGGCACAGTTATTTCATCCAAGTTTAATTTTTAAATTGAGGTATAATTGACATATGACATTATTTTAGTTTCAGGTGTACGACTTAATGATTTGATATTTGTATATATTGTGAAATGATCACCACAGTAAGTCTAGTTAACATCTGTCACCATAGTTACAAAATGTTTTCTTGTGATGGGAACTTTTAAGAGTTACTCACTTAGCAGCTTTCAAATATACAATACAGTGTTATTAACTATAGTCACTCTGCTGTACATCACATCCCAGGACTTAACTTATTTTATAACCGGAAGTTTGTACCTTTTTACCCCCTTCACCCGTCTCACCCACCCTGCTCCCCCTACCCCCACCTCTGACAACCACCAATCTGTTCTCCATACTTATGAGCTTGTTTTTTTAAAATCCAAGTTTTATGTCATTTACTTTTTTTAGAGCTTGACCTCAAACTTTTTTTTTTTTTTTTTGCGGTACTGTTGTGGCCTCTCCCGTTGTGGCCTCTCCCATTGCGAAGCACAGGCTCTGGATGCGCAGGCTCAGTGCCCATCGCTCACGGGCCTAGCTGCTGCGCGGCTCCATGGCATGTGGGATCTTCCCGGACCGGGGCACGAACCCATGTCCCCTGCACTGTCAGGCAGACTCTCAACCACTGCGCCGCCAGGGAAGCCCAGAAACAAATATTTTAAAGCTTCTCAATACCTGTCTTTCTGTCAATTTTTTTTTTTTTTTTTTTTGTGGTATGTGGGCCTCTCACTGCTGTGGCCTCTCCTGCTGCGGAGCACAGGCTCCGGACGCGCAGGCCCAGCGGCCATGGCTCACGGGCCCAGCTGCTCCACGGCATGTGGGATCCTCCCGGACTAGGGCATGAACCCGTGTCCCCTGCATCGGCAGGCAGACTCTCAACCACTGTGCCACCAGGGAAGCCCTGTCAATTTTTTATATATGTATTTTTCTCAGAATATACATCTATACTGAGTTTCACAGTATATATTTTGATTCTGTTATTAAACAACTAAAATTTTATGACCATTATATCTCAAAATTGAGAGTACTTTATATTAAATAAAAAGTGACATTCTTTATTCCACTTTATGCTTTTGGCATGTTGGAAGGTTAGTTTGCCCCAAACTATCACTTCTTACTTTTAATTTCTCTATGCTTGTTAAGGATAAGATAAAAAGATATATATATGTCTTTCTGTTTTAGATGTATCTCTTTATAAGAAGTATATCATTGGATTTTATTTTTTAACCCAATATGAGAGTCTTATACTTTTAATAGGGGACTTTAGCACATTTATATTTTTTGTCATTATTGATATATTTAGTCTTAACCTCTTTTATCTTAATCAAAAAAATTTTCAATGTTTGCTTGTTATTCACTTTCTGTCTTGTGCTACACTGACAGGGTTCATTAACTTTAAATCCTCCCAGATTTGAAAGGTGTGCACCCTGTTTTTAGTGTCACTAGTAATTATCTAGTTATTAAAATTTTCTTCAGATTTACATCCTGTAATTATTAAAGTGAAGAGAGACAATGAAAAATTTAACATTTTTACTATTCTTTCAACAATGTCTCCCACGTGCTTTCAGCCTTGGTGAACATAACTTTAGGTTTGGGATCCAAGTTATGAATGTTTACATTACATATCTTCTCTTTCAAAGAATGATTTTTGCCATTTGCATTCAGTTGCATAACCATATTTAACAGTTTTTTTTTTTTACTTTATTCTAATTTAACTGATTTTAATTTTTACCAAAAGTTCTTTTGTTGCTGTGCTGTCCCATCATTAAGCCTTCAATTCGGAATCACTTCATAGTATGTGCCTTCAGGAAAATGATTCAAAAAGGGTGCTTTTGTTTTAACTCTTTCAAGTTTAAGAATGATTTTCTGTTACCTTCTGCTGCAGACCAAATTGTGTTCCCACCTCCACACCCCAAAATTCGTAGGTTGAAGCCCTAACCTCCAATGTGAGGGCATTTGGAAATATGGCCTTTAAGGAGGTAATTAAGGTTAAATGGAGTCATAAGGGTGGGGGCCTGAATCCAATAGGACCAGTGTCCATATAATAGGAAGAGACATCAGGAGTGAATGCACACAGTGAAAAGGCCATGTGAAGACAAGGTGAGAAGGCCATTGTCTGCAAGTCAGGAAGAAAGGCCTCACCAGAAAGCAACCCTGCCGACACCTTCATCTTGGACTTCCATCCTCCAGAACTATGAAAGACTATGTTGTTTAAGCCACTCAGTCTGTGGTATTTTGTTAGGGTAGCCTGAGCTGACTAACATACCTTCCACAGACTGAACACCATAAAAATCATTGGGTCACAGTTTTTTTTTTCATCGTGAGTTGTAATCTCTAAAAGGTGGCATGGAGAGAGAGTGGGGATAGGAGGAGTATCTGGCTATTTTAAAATCAGTGCTTGGATCTGGAGGAAAGCAGTCCAGTTTCCAGATACTACTGAGCTAGGTGGCCGAGGTTTGCTTTCTTCCAGCTTTTTGTTTCTTTCTTTTAGGAGACAGGAGGAGCTTGGATAGATGTTTCTTTTTTTTTGCGGTACGCGGGCCTCTCACTGTTGTGGCCTCTCCCGTTGCGGAGCACAGGCTCCGGACACGCAGGCTCAGCAGCCATGGCTCACGGGCCTAGCCGCTCCATGGCATGTGGGATCTTCCCGGACCGGGGCACAAACCCGTGTCCCCTGCATTGGCAGGCGGACTCTCAACCACTGCGCCACCAGGGAAGCCCATTGGATAGATGTTTCTTAATTCAGCTCCATCAAAATTATAAGTAGTACAAATTCCCTCCATCCTTCCCAACTCTAACAAGGTGGTAAGATATTAGGTTTTGCTGTAGTATGTTCTCATCCTTTTCTTAGACTTCATAGAAACCAAAAGATTGAGGTAAGATTTTGCAGAAAAACTCCTACTTTATATAACCTTTATAAAAGATGACATTTCTAAAGTCTCTGTCTCTAGGGACTAGTTTTACAATTTGTAGAAGTTATATGGAACAAAGAATTATAGAAATAAACCTACAATTCAGACCTAGTAACTGTCTTATGAAAACCTTTTTTCTAGAAGACAACTTGATGTTCTGAAGGGCTCCAAATAGCAGGTTATCGAGGTATCTGAATACTCCACTAGAGTGAGGAAGCTCAGAAACACAACTTCTGTCTTGAGATTTGCACCCTCACGATAGCATTGAGGATGTTACTAATGTAGTATCCCAGTGAACACCCTGGGCCCTGAACACCAGGACAGTGGTTTCTCTTTGCCATGGAGTTTCTAGCTGGGTTTCTGAGAACAAACTGCTAACAAAGGTATGGTAAATCAGGGACTGGGGTTGTTCCCTTGATTTTTGTTTGTTCAATCCTTTATCCATTGCTAAACAAATATTAATATTATTGTGCAACTATTACAAACAAACCAGGCACAGTGCTAGGTGCTGGGAAATATGGGTCACAGAAATGCCATAAACAAAATAGATAACCCGTGTGGTTACCCTTTCAGGGGAGTTTTCAGGTGGGTCCTCGGGGCTGCGGGTGCACCTGGGGTGCAGCGTGTCTATGCACTGTGGGAATTCTCCCCCAGGAGCCCCGGTGGTCACAGCAACTAGCTGGAAGTTTGGCGTAAGTGTGCACATTTGGCTGCCATATAAAGAAGCACCTTCTAGTGATTAGGCTTGTTCATCAGTGGAACAGTCTTCCTTTTGGGGTGGTAAGTTCCTTGCCACTGAGTGATTCAAGCTGAGGCTCTCAAGGACACTGTAGATGAAGCCTCAGAATTCACCATCTAGAACCATAAGCTCTTTGAAGACAGGTCTATGTCTCCTTTGGTTTTGGAACTGGTGTCTCCCAGTGTCTGACACATAGCACATATTCAATAAAAGCTTGGCAGGTAAATGAATGGATGGATGAATAAAGTGGAAGAGAAGCTGCACTAGATGATCTCCCAAAGCTCCTGTAACTCTGCGATTCAGAGTTTCATATTAAGTCAGTGCCCCAAAGGGGCCCAAAATAAAGCTTCTCACCCTCATCTCAAAGATTGGCAAAACTTACCGTGCAAGGTGGCTGCATCCAGGGCTCTCCGTCCACTTGCATTGGCAGCAGCTTGTTCGTCCTGGAGCCCCGAGAACAGAGAGCACAGTGAGCTTCTTGGAGTCTGAGGATGAGGGTTGCCCCCACCAGGGAAATAGAAGTGGGAAGACCTGACCTGCCCACCTAGGAGTGGTTCTGAAGACTCTCCTGGGGGGGTGGGGCTTGCTGAAAACAGATTTCTGAGCCCACGTCAGGGGTCCCGACTTGACAGGTGTGGGCCAGACCCAGAGGTCTGTGTTTTAATAAGCACTATGGATGATTCTGTTGCTTTGACCCCCAGACTCTACTTTGAGAAACATGGCCCTGGGTGAGCAGTGAAGTCCAGAGGAGTCTGGGAAACAGCAGCCAACAAGTATGGCAGCACCACAGCTGAGTGGACCCTTAGTCAAACGATCAGCCAGAGGGCCTGTCCATGGTGCCAAAACGCCACTATGAAATGGGAAAGGTTATGAAATGGGGAAAGGCCTGGTTTCAACGTTGAGTGAGCAGTTGCACCGTGTCAGTGAGGTAACGTCTCCCACTTAAACGAGGTACAGCTCAGGTCTGAGTGTGTCTTGCCTTGCCCCCAGTCCTAAAGCATCCCCTCTTTTATCTCCTGAACAACAACAGACGCTGCGGTTGCATGGACCGTGGACCTGGCTTAGCTGGGAAAGGGGGTCATTGGGAATGTGATCCCCATGGGTAGGCGGAGGAGAGAGGAGAAAGTGTTGCTTTCTTGCTTGGGTCAAGGCTTCTTTGGCATATGGATTATTAAAGGAGAGAGATGAAGGAGAAAAGGCAGGTCCTTTCGGAGGCCTCTGGTCTGGGCGAGCAGGGAACAGTTGCCACCCACTGGCCAGAAAGCCCTCACCTGGGTTTGGCATCTGCCCTGCTTCTGAAATTATAAAATGAGGGAGGCAGGCTGCGTTTCTTTTTTTTTTTTTTCAGGCTGTGTTTTGATGCAGATGATTCTCCGACTGACTCTGAGGATATTTAATAATAAGAACCAATAAACCTAATAATAAAACAAATAAGAGGAGAGAGAGAGTGGCATTTTGGTTTTGGGGAGTGAGGAGAGTTATCTGGGGAATGCCCAGGAGGCTAGGGCTTCTGACTCACCCCCTCTATTTCTATCTGGAAACAGAAATATCCTATCTCTTATACATGTTTTTTAAAAATTCTTCAGAGACCAAATTCTCTGGTCTACATATGTTATGGCTTAGATGTGCTAATGGACTGGACCTACTCAGTGTTAGAGTCATGGGGGAAGGACAGAGAAGGAACTACAGAGGTTAACCTGGAAAACAGGGGCCCCAGCACAACAGCCCAACGAAGAAGAGAAGCAAAGATTTGGGGAATAATTGAAAAGACAGAGGAGACACAGAGAGGGAATGAAGAAAGGGGGTTAGTGGGCTAGATCAGGGAACCAGCTCTGAGGACCTTTCTGAAGGATGCAGGGTGGCACCAAGAACAGCGTTTCTCTGAATGTGCTCTGAGGACCTTCACCCAAGAGGTTAAGGGATAAAAGGGTTCTGTGTTTAAATAACTTTGGGAAACCTGCATGTGGTGGTCCCCTCCAGGAGATCCCCAAGACACACGAATAGATTTGATCTATAGAAATTAAATGGGAAATGGAAGGGAATGAGGACTCCTGACATAATCAGGTGGACGAAAATCTGTGACGAGTTGCATTTATTAAACAGAAGCAGCCCAAATCAGAAGATCCCCTCCATCAGACCCCATCTATTCAGGAACCTGCAGTGGCTGACCTGTGTGATCCACACTCTAGAGAACTGTCATCCTCTTAGTCAGTTATGACGGGTTTGCTGAGGTTGATGGTTTAACTCTACAAAGGTATATGGGATTGCTAACTCTAATAAAAGTATTTCTAAGACCATTATCCAAGAAAGAGCAGAGTGGAGCACAGAGCCTGGTTTTTGTCAAAGTGTGCCCTCTGGCATGCATTGAACAGTTCAATTTGTAAAGATAAAGAAGGCAAGGAGTTGGATCTCTGGTTCTCTGGACCTCATAGTATGACAATCCTATTTAGAGAATCTCACCAATTCATTCTAAGAGAACAGCAAACTGGTTGTGGTGGGACCCTTTAGTTGATGTCCTGGATGTTTGCGTTATACCTGGTTGGGGAAGTGGTCTCCAAAGACATTCTTCATCAATGTTATCAAGCTTCTGCCCCACCCCACTCTCTCTGCACTGAAATCTAAAGATGGCTTCCTAGTTGTTATCTGTAAGAATATTCAGGGAGGTGGGGAGACTGGGGGGCTGCTGGGTGATGAGGAGCATACCTGATGGAGACAGAGGAGCACTGGGCCAGCCTCCTGCCTGCACTCTTCAGGCCAGTGTAGATCTGCCCCATTTCCATGGCTCCCTCTAGCCCCACCACTTCAAGAAGCTGGTCACTGAGGTCTGTAGAGTGAGACAAGCAAAAGCAGTGCACACACATCTCTCTGTTTCCCAGTCTGGTTTGGGCCAGAAGGTCTGGTCCCTAGATGGCCAACCCAGAACTCTCAATATCCCTTCATCTCCTACCAAACAGCATTTTCATCCTCATTCTAAATAGGGAATTTCCCCAGAAGTCAACAAATGTACTTTTCATAAACAGAAACCCAGTTCTAGTAAAAAAAAAAAGGTTTTGATTCAGAAGGTTAACGTGCATCCAATGAATAGGCTGACATATCCAGAAGCCTCTTCAAATGGAGCGTAACATAAAGGATGAACCAGCTATTTCTGAAATACAATCCCCCAGTGCAGCTAAAGACACATTGGCTTGGGATTAGGATAGGAAGGAATGCTGATGAAGGTCATTATCCAGAGCTGGATCAGGTTTCTCTTCCCTGAATGTCTGAATAACATTTTGGCCCTACTGACGATGACTGATGCTTAATTAACTTCAAATTTGGCCTGCGGTAAGCCAGTGGTGAGCCAACCTCCTTGGACATCCTTGGGGAAGTCAGTGACCTCTTTCAGGACACCAGGTGCCTCATCTGAGCCAAGGAAAAGAATATTTCACCTACACCAGATTATACTGGGTCCACAGTACAAAAAGAGGGATAGAAAATACGAGTCTCAGGCTCAGAGTCGCACAGGATCGATGGCTCCCCACAGTGGCAGTCGCTTCTGATTCAGCACCTAGAAGAGGTCCTTTTTTTCAAAGTTCCTGGGACTTGGATTGTGCCTGTCCAATTTCTGGGGAAAGCAACGGCAGCGTTAAGGTTTGATGGTGGGCCCAAAGACTCATTTTGACAACACAGAAGCAAATTTATTTAAAACAGAAGCAAATAAAAAGGCAGCTTCTTTAAAAGCTTCCATTCCTTCTTTGCCTGCTAAGGCAGGGGAAATTCTCTCACAGGTTGTGGCTAATCACTAACATCCTATTAATATTCATGAACTAGAAAATTGTTCTAGAAAATTGTTAATGTCTCTGCTTATTTGACAGATGGCTTCGGTCTTCTAAGGTGCCTCCTGATAAAGTACGATAGTGTTTATTAAGATTGGCAAGGAGATATTTGGGTTTGTCTTTACTTTTTTTTCACATACACACACTGTATTTTATTTTTACAAGAGATAAATAAACTGACACCAAGCATTGTGTCTTTACTTTTTTGTTAGACTGTTGTTTAAAAAACAGTCTCTTGACAGATATACTTCTTTTTTTTTTAACACCTTTATTGGAGTAGAATTGCTTTACAATGGTGTGTTAGTTTCTGCTGTATAACAAAGTGAATCAGCTGTACATAAACATAGATTCCCACATCTCCTCCCTCTTGACGGATATACTTCTAATGAAGACAGTTAAACTACTGGGCTGACCACAAATGTGTAAACGTCGCCGAAGTCTAACCTAACGGTCACTAATGGACATCAGCTGCCAGCAGATACAAACACTGCATTAGTCTCTCTACACCCATGGTTTTCCCCTCCACACCCATCGACACTCCCATTCTCCTATCTCTGGTACTCCTGTTTTCATAACTGTGAAAAGATACTGTCTCCTTAAACCCTCCATCTCATTTGGATTTGGAACAAGAAGCCATGAATAGGCAAAGTTTGTTTAGGAGAACGCTCCAGGCTCTCTTAAGGAGCTTAGATCCAGTAAACAACAAATGTCTAAACCTCTAGTCACTTAATTAGTTCCCTTCTTACTAAAGTGTGTTGAATAACCATTGGATAGTTTTAGCTTAATGTGTCATTTTACAGTGTCTGTGAAATCAGTATGGGTTGTGAATGAGAGAGAGAAGAAGAAGGAGGAGGAGAAGGAGGAGAAAAACGAGGAGGAGGGAGGAGGGAGGAGGGAGGGGAGGGAAAGGGAGGGAGGAGGGAGGGGAGGGAAAGGGAAGGAGGAGGGAGGGAGGGAAAGGGAGGGAGGAGGGAGGGGAGGGAAAGGGAGGGAGGAGGGAGGGGAGGGAAAGGGAGGGAGGAGGGAGGGGAGGGAAAGGGAGGGAGGAGGGAGGGGAGGAGGGAGGGAGCAAAAGGGAGGGAGGAAAGACGTGTAGGGTGTGTTTAGGGGTGAGGAGAGTGGGGGAGTCATACTGGGGTAGGAGAAAGTAGGAGAAAAGAGAGGTCGAACTTTTTAGAAGTTTCTCTGTTGGCAGAGAGACAGATGTCTTGTAAAATGTTGCTCTCTGTACCAGTCTTTGGTATCTGGCAGTGCTGTGATAGTTCAGTGTTTTCCCTCCTTGAAACATTCCCTGGTAACAAAATGTTCTAAGAAGCAGGGGCCTTAATAGACTCAAGTGTTTCAGCTTTTACAATGTCTTGGTCTTTTAACAAATTTTCCTGTTGAATGGCTTTAACAGCGAAAAGTTGTTATCACTTCCCACACATTACCTTGCAGCTATTACTTCCCACACATTACCTTGCTTCCTGGCTCTAGAAGAGACATAATGCAGGCTGATCTCATCAGTATGGGGGGTGGGTAGAGGCAGGGGTTTACACAAATGTGGGACTTGGGCGATAAGTGCAGAAGTGCAAGGGGAGGGGCCAGGATCTTCTATGTCTCACCGTTCGGCCTTTGAATTTGTACTCTGAATCTTCCCCGGTGTGAAGAGGCTAGGATGGCTCCTGCTTACCACTGAAGGAAGACTTGCTGGCTGTTCTGTTTCTCTACCATTGCCTAACTGATCTTTCAACTTCCTAAAATGCCTACCAGGAAGTTCTGCAGTAAAGAAATATATTCAACTTTGTTTCCCAAACTTATTGGACCATGAGACTCTTCTTTTGTGTGATACCTAGAAAACAGTTTTATAGGTAACCCTGGCAGTTTTCTTTGGAACACATTTTGGGAAATTCTGGCATCACTCAATTCCCTGTACTTCCTCTAGCACACAGATCCTTATGCAGAAACTAAATCTGGAGTTAAAATGAAACAGAACAGAGCACAGGTTGATGTGCAGGCACACAGAACATTTAACGTTCAGAACTTAGAATCCAGCATCAGGACACCTGATATACCACGTGTCTGCTTTACCTTAGGCACCAATGACTCAGAGTGTGGTTTGGCAATTCATATCATCTCCATATTGTCTCTACATTCTTCAATTTGTTTCTGTTTAAGATGGAATGTCCATGTATCTTAGCAAAACAGGAACTCATTAATCCACTCACTCAATCATTCAACAGTTACTGATGGCAACCAAGTGCCAGGCAGTGTGTTAAGAAGTGGGAATGCAAAATATTCAACTCTTGAAGGACTCTTGGCCAAGAGGGAGGAAAAGCGTTAGGTGTAGAAGATGTTGTCAGTGAACTATAGGAACAAGGAGGCCTGAGTAACTGATTATGACTGGGCAAGGTATGGAAGGAAGTGTCACAGACATTTAAGGAAGGTCTTGAAGGATGAATGCCAAGGTAATTTGCTGGGTTAAGAAGGAGAAAGAGGAAGGACATTCCAGGGACAGGGGTGATTGTGGGTAGGACTGGATAGTCACTGGATGCAAAAGGAAATTAATTTATCAATAAACTCACTTGGCAATGTCATTGGAAAATATAAAAAGTATCTCTCCCTAATGAGAATTACTATCTAGAGATTTTTTTTTTCATAGAACTATAAAAAGAGGGTCTCTGGGCTGGGCACCAACTTGTTGCAACCAGAGAGCTAGGTCTTTCAGCACTGCTCCTGGCAACAAAGTCTTGGGCAGTGCTCTGTGTGCAGCAAACACTTCCTCCAAGAAAGAAAAAAGAGGAAGAATGGGAACATGGGAACAGGAGAATGTGGAAGCAGAGGCGGAACAGCAAGGACAGCGATAGCAGTTCCAATCTGGTACACTTGATTCAGCCTCCAGTATGGGATTTTATAAATGCACATCTGCTCATGTCACCTCCACAGCAAAAACCCTTCAGTGGCACCAACCATGACACCAGGCACTGGGAAGGGAAGATGAAATGGGCACGCTTTCATACCTATGATCAGACTGTAAACTGGCAGAAAAGTTTTTAGAAGTTTGGTAATAAATGTCTAAAACTTTCACACGGTTGATTCATTTATTTCTTGATATTGATCACAAGAAACCACTGAAAAAATCTAAGTTCATACAAATATGAATATTGTGGCGTCATTTATTACAGTGAAACTTCCCCCTCCCCCATTTCTACCTATATGAGAATAAATTATATGGTATCAAACTATAGAATTTTACACTGCTATTAAAATGTTTACAGATTTCAAAAACATTAAATATGTATATGTTATAACTTCAAGTGCGAAGGCAGGATACAAACTTACTTGCATAGCATGTTCTCAACTATATAAGAACATGCATGGAAGAAAAGAACAAATTCCCCTAAAATCTTCAAGAGTTGTGAGTTCTGGGTAATTAGATTAAAAGTGATTATTATTCTCTACTTTATGTTTTTCTAAGTGTTTTGCATGTTCTATAAGTGTATATCACTGTTATAATTTAAAAGTCATTTTAAAAACCTATCAACTGCTGTTCATACTTGGAAAGATGTAAGTTCCCTGGCTTGATGATGCCCAAGACCCGCCCCCATCTGACAAGAGGCTGCCTCTACCATTATTTCCTGACATCGTAGGGCTAAGTTCCTGCTCCAGACATATACAACAACTTAGCTCCCCAATAAACCCTACTGTTTCTCTCTTTTATGCCTCTACCCATGCCGTACTCCTGCTTGAAATACTCTCTTCCACTTTTACTTGCTCATCAAAACCCAGCTCAAGCACTGTCAACTTCAAGAAGCCTCCCTGGACTTCCATGCCTGCAGTTTGATTTAGATATTCCTCCTCAAACTTTCCCAGGTAGACATATATGGTCAAAGAAAGAACAGGCTGGTTGATGTGTTGCTGTGGGCAAGAGATGGTTGCAGTAATTACTGTACCACAGGATCTAGGTTGAACAGGGAAGGAGCTGATGGACTAGGTGAAAAGGGAGAAGCCAAGTGAGAGACTTGATGAGTTCCAGGAGCAGGTGTTCTGAGACGGTGGGAGAAAGGTTTGGGAGGATGTGCTGTGAGTGGCGCTAGGATGACAAGTTCTACCTGCGGCCCCAGTGGTGGGCAGCTGAAGGAGAGGGTGGTGATAGGGATCAGAGTCGAGGAGAAGTGCGGCTAGGTCAGGGGTTCCTCAACTTTGCTGCGTGTTAGAATTACCTGGGGTGGGGGGGTAAAAATAATAATACCCAGGTTGCCCCCATACCAGTTAAATCAGAATGTGTGGGCCTCCTACGGTATAGCACAGGGAACTGTATTCAATATCTTGTAATAATCTATAATGGAAAAGAATCTGAAAAAAATATATATATGTATATATTACGTATAACAGAATCATTTTGCTGTACACCTGAAACACTGTAAATCAACAACACTTCAATTAAAGAAAAAAGAAAAAAGAATGCATAGGCCTGGGAGCTAGGCATCAATCAGTATTCGCCTAGCTGATTTAAAGATTCCCCAGGTGATTCCAAAATGCAGACAGTTTGGGAACTGCTGGGCTAGGTTATTGGGTAGATCATCCCCATAGGCCAGTGGTTCTCAGAGCGTGGCATCAGCATCACCTGGAAACTTGTTAGAAACGGAAATCCTCAGGCCTCACCCAGATCGACTGAATCAGAAACACAGGTGGTTGGGCCTGGCAGTCTGTGTTCTAACAAGCCCTCTGGAAGATTCTGAGGCACACTCAGAATCAAGTTGGAGAACTTGAGCCTTAGGCAATAAAACTGCCCAAAACATATGCAGGAGTTGGAGTGAAGAAGAATATAAACAAGTTACTTCCTGACTGCTTTGATCCAGAGCTTCTTCACTTGAAAAGGAGACGTTAGGAATAATAATACTGACCTCAAAGTGTGGTTATGCGATTAAATGGCAGAGGTGTATGTGAAAGTGTCTGGCACAGAGTGGGCTCCAAAAACATATTAGGTTTGCTTTCCTTTTCTGCCACATTCACCCTGGCAACTCCCAACAGTCTGTCTGTCTGTCTACCTTCTTAGAGCTGTGTACGAGAGTCCAGCCCATAATATTCAGGTTAAAACATCTTAAACAATCTTCAGTGTTCCTCGTGGTTTCACACAAAGGCCGTAAATCCAGGTGAGCTTTAGATGAAGTGGGCATCCTGCCCCAGCTGTTTTTCTTCCTTTAAACTCTTCCCTGACTCTGTTCCTTTTCCCACTTCTTTGAGCTCAGCCCCATTTTGCTTTTATTTCTTTAGACCTTCCCACAGTCTGGAGGAGGGGGTGGAGCTCAGCGCCAATAGGTAAAGGCTGGCAGGGCGCTCCTATTTAAGGGGCACATCTTCCCTGCTTAAACCCTCTGGAAGCCCGACAACATCTCAGTTCTTAGTGAGGCATCCAAGGTCATTCGCTATCTGGCCCTGTTCCCAGCACAGGTATCCCTCTGCCTGGGGAACTCCTGTTTACCCTCCCGGGACACTCCAGGCAGTGTGCTTTTTCCTTCTCCTCTGCTCAGTGGATCTCACCCAACGACAACTGTTTCTGGACGCATCACTCTCCCAACCCCACTGAGAGTTGAAGGCAGGGATGTGTTCTTGTTTTGTTTATCTTTGAATCCTTAGCAACTAGCCCAGCCCTTGGCATACAGAAGGCTCCTAATAAATGTTTGTTGAGTAAATTGAATAAGATACATGCTTTAGTGTCAAAGACCTTGACAGGTTTAGCCTGAAAGAGGAAAAATATAATGATTAATAATAATGATAACAACTTGCCTAGATTAAACTGGGTAACAGGTTTCCCATGAATTAACTCATTTAATCTGCATATAACAGATAATGATGACCCAGTCTGGTTTTCACCTCTCTTCTTTAATGCATAATTTTTATGTTCATACTCATCTTGGCTGCTGGTTCACATTAATGAACATTCAGTCCTTTAAGATATAAGGGATATGATGTGGGTTTCATGATTTGGGCTCCTCACTTGCGGTGCCCTGGAGAAGCGTGGGAGATCCTTAGCCTAGCTGCGTGCTTTGCTACCCTCAATCTCACTCCCACCCTGCTTCCCCTTCTATCTGCACTCCAGGGTTCAGGTATGAGGGCTGCAATGGGCTACCCCCGGAATCAAGCAACCCTCAGCGGAGGTGCTGAAACCCTATGTGACGGCACCAGAAGGCTTCTGAGCCATCCCATCCCAGCGGTGAGGAAGGCCACCGCATACCCTAGAGCAGCTGTGTGACGTAATAAACCCTGTGGGCTCTGCCCCTTTACCTGGGTTACAGCAGCACAGGTGGACTGAGGTGTTAGGTGTCTGTGCTTACTTTGGGCTAGAATCCTATCAGTTCAGCAGGTAACACCAGTCAGCTAATGCTGCTCTGAAGCTTTGACTGACAGGGGTATGTGTCTGATTAATTCGAAATGCAAAAATTTGTCACTACTTCATACGTGGCCTCTGACAGACAAATACGGCATCACAGGGATAAAGGAAAAAGCTCAGAAACTCTGCGCAAGTTCTTGAGTTTGGGGCTAACAGCTCAATGGCTGTGTCCATACAGGGCAGGGCATTTGTTTTCTCTGAGTCTGTTAGTTCGCTAGGGCTGCCATAACAAATCCCACAGGCTGGGTGGCTTAACCAACACCAATCTATTCCTTCACAGTTCTGGAGGCTGGAAGGCCAAGGTCAAGGTACATCTTGCACCTTTCAGGGTTGGCTTCTTCTGAAGCCCTTCTCCTGGGTTTGCAGATGGCCACCTTCACACAGCCCTTCCTCTGTGCACGCACATCTCCGGTGCCTCTCTCTGTGCCCAAATGTCCTCTTCCTGTAAGGACACCAATCAGATGGGAGTAGGGCCCACCCTAACTGCCTCATTTAAACTTAATCACCTCTCTACAGTCTGTCTCCAATTACAACCACATTCTGGGGTACTGGGGATGAGGGCTTCAAAATATGAACAAAATTCCCCCCCCCCCCCCACCAAACATCCCTGCCCATAAGAGGGACAATATGAAAACCTACATCATGGGTTATTTTGAGGACAAAAGAAACAAAGAATGTGAAGGTGCTCAGCAAACAGCAGTTAGGAACGTCCCTTATCACTGGGCTACTGAGAAGCCGGCATGCACGGGGAGGGGCTGTGGGACCTTCTTACTCGCCTCAGAAAGCAAGGATGCAACCCCGCTCTGCCCTGCTGCGGGCCAGGTTCGGCCCCCATGTTCTGGACGGGTGAGTGGTAGCTGGCAGACTCGGCCTGCCAAGCCAGTGGTAGGCGTCACCTTGGGCTACTCTCCTGCCTCCAGATTTCCATGGAGATAGCCCACGTGCCCTTGGCGGCTCAGGAACCCAGAGCCCAACAAAGCCGGGCACTGATCAGCCCACCTAAGCTTCCCACTGGGTCTGGTCTGGGCAGATGAAAGGCTGCTCCCAGCTAGAGAGCTTCAAAGCCCGCTTAGAAGCATGGCGGCCTGAAAACAGGCTGGGGGGTGGGGAGATGGAGATGGAGGGGGCTTTGGGGCTTCCTTGGACACAAAAAGGTGAATAAGGAAGGAAGGCTGTAACTTACCTGCCATGTTCCCACCTGGCCTTTTAAAGCACCAGGCCCTCAGGTATCCCAATCATAGCTTATTGGAAGGGTAATTTATGACCAGTGCTTTCCCTAGACATCCTAACTCAGACACAGCACAAAGTCAGAGGGCTCCTTGCCGGTAAACGGAGCAGGCAGGGGGCTCACTTCCTGGCGTTCTGTAAACCCAGCGTAAAGAGCGTGCTACTGCGAGCCAAGCTGTGAAGCACAGAGCACGGGCTTTGGACAGACTTAGGTCGGAGTCCCTACTGTTTGGCGCTCACTACTTCTATTACTGTGGGAGAAGTCGCTTAGCCTCTCCGAGTCTTTTATCAGGAAAATGTAGGTCTAGTAACCTCACTGGCAGGGTTGCTGATGAGGTTTAGAAGTGATGCCATCCAGAGCCTGCACAGAGAGCACACAGAAGGCCCTCAAGAAACAGTGGCTGTCATTGTGATTTTAGGTTTCTTTCGAAAGGGTGGTCCTCAGGAAATTGTCTTTGCTACATAGTAAGCGCGTGGCCTTCTGCAGATGGTAATCCGTGTAATCCAGAGAAGGTAGTCCAGGAGGAAGGAGAGGAGGGAGAGGAGAAGATGGGGGGGGGGAGGGTAGGAAAAGAAAGAGGAGAAGGACCCTGAAGAAAAGAGGAGCAGAGATTCCACGACCTTGAGATTTTAGGGTGACTGTCCCTCCTGGCAAGAGAAGAATCCCTATTTCAACTTTTTTCCTTTAAAACAGGGAGCTTTTACTTGGAAATGAGTTCTTTAGTTCCTTTCCTTTCCCTGCCTTTGTGTTCCTGTGTGTGTGTGTGTGTGTGTGTGTGTGTGAGAGAGAGAGAGAGAGAGAGAGAGAGAGAGAGAGAGAGAGAGAGAGATACAATCCCGCAACGGGCCTGGTGGCTTTCCCTTGTTCCTGGGCTGAGCAATGAGGATGCAGAGAAGGATCTGGAGACAGGCATGGCTTTGACACCCCTGGTCCAGCTGGGCACCCCTTCTGACGGGCGGTTGCTTTGTGTCCTCGTCACACTGGTTTGCAGGTATCTTCCACTCCCAGGGGTCTGTAAAGCCCCATCAGGGCATAAAAGTGGTCAGAGGGTACTGAGTGGCCTTGGACTCTGGGTGATCCAGATGGAAACGGAAAGGAAAAGCAGCCCAGAGCCACTGCTTTCTGAGGAGGAGAGGGGCTGCAGGGTGGAAGGGAGAGGAAATGTGTTGGCCCAGCGGGCAGGGGCCGGGGTTTCTGCCTCTGCTCTAGCTGTCTAGTTGTATGACCTTGGGCCAGTCACTTTCCTCCGCTGGGCCTATGTTTCCTTGATCGGGGGTGAGGGCATTCTATCCTTGAGTTTGGTTTGAGCTCTTCCAACAAAGGTGGAGGCTGGGTTTCCTGGCCGGCTGGGTCAAGAGTAGGTTGGCAGCAGGCCTTGCCGCTTCTCACACTGTGCAGAAGACAGAACGTTCTGTGCAGCCCTACACTGAGGCAAGAGGAAGGGTGAGTTTGGGCTCACAATGGCCATTGTGGCTGGTTCCTGAAAGCCTGCTTGTGCGGTGGGGCCTCTATTCTGTGTGGCTTTCTCTTCCCGGGTTTGGCAGGGCTCTGATGAAGGTTCGGTACATTGTCCCCTCCATGCCTAAGGGCCAGGGGCTTCAGAAGGGGAGGGGCAGCGTGCTGGTGGAGGTGTGTGGTGGGGAATTTCCCCAGAAGAAATGGTCTCCTGAAATGGCTCTGAAGGGAGGGTCTGACATCATCACCATGCCTCTAAGAAAGATCAAGAGTGAGAATATCGCATAAGGCTTGGGAGGCAGCGGAGCTACAGGAATCTTGACCTGGTGGTCCCAATGAGGACATGAAGAGAATGACTATTACTGGACACAGACTCCAGGCCAGGCCTAGAGTTCTGTCAGCTTTATTGTTTTTAATCTTTGTGGCAACTCTGTTGGATAGACACTATTATCCCAACATTAAAAAAAAAAAAATCTTGAGGCTCAGAGAGGTTGAGGAACTTGCCCAATGTCACAAAGCTGGCATATGGTAAAGCTGGAATTCAAAGCAAGGCCGGTCTGACCCCCCAAATAAGCTCTGAATAAAGGACTCAAAGCAGAGACCAAACATCTTGGCATGGTGGGACCTCTCAGTGCAGGGAAGGGGGCGTGGAGTGGGGTGAGCCTATCCTCAGCTCCTCGCAGGGGAGACTTCTTGTTAAATGGAATGCCGACTCTCTTGGCCTGAAGGTGAAATACTAGTTGGTTTATTATCTGGCATTACTTTGCCCACTGAGCTCAAGAAGCTTCAATTCCACATACAGTGTATATCATAGAATCAATCAGTTAGTGGTGAGATCTTCCAGTTCAGCTCAAGCCTGAGTCTCAGGCATGACACACATAAGGTACATTACAGAGAGCTACGCCCACCAAATGAATCACAGCTAGAGGGATGCACATATCCAGAAAGGCAAAGCAAAAAGATAGTTGTGACTTTCTGGTTGTTGAGTCAAGATCAACCAGAAATGGGGAGGTGGGGGAGGGTATTGTGTGAATGGAAAGAATGCCAGGTTTGGTATACTTGGACTTGGCTCTAGTCCCAGATCCACCAATTAGTGTGGCCTTGGACAGGTCAATTAACCTCCCTGGGCTTGTTTTTCTAATTATAAAGTGTCTCTCAGGGGTGCTGTAGGGGACTGAAACGAGATGATGAATGCAAAATATTTCTAGCATATGGTGCTAAATTCAAGTAGGTGCTTAACAAGTGTTGGACGAATTGTCCGGAAAATGGGAAGAGATGGGTGCTGGCTGCAGGCTGGAGGTGGAAAAGACACAGGGCCCTGCTTCAGGCATCCATTCTGCCAACAGTAGCCACTGGTAATGGGGAGGGCTTTGGGGTGGAGGTAGACAGGAGAGGGCTGAGCTTGTGGGCAGAAGAAGTCGGGACCCTGTTGGGTGGTTTGCGGGGAAGGAGGCATCATCCACACGGTAGTGTCCCCTTTGTCTGTCCCCCACTTCCTGTTGGCTTTTGTCCATTTTTCCTCTTGTGCCACTGACTGCTATTCAAGGCCTCAGAGTTGTAAGCCTGTGTTCTGCACCAGCCTCCTAACTGGCCTCCTTGCTGCCAGTTCCTTTCCTTTTCCTTGAATCCAGACTGCGTGCTGCTCTCTCATCCTATTGCTCTTGGCTTAAAACCCTGCATTATTAACCTTCCCATTATTCAAAGGATCATATACAAACTCCATGGCACATTACTCAAGGGTCTCTATGTTTCCAGTCTTCCCCTTTGCTATTTCTGTGTGCTAATGCTCTAGTCCATGTGCCTCTTCTCTCATTCTGTCCTTTCCAATCCTTTCCGGCTTCAAGTACTGGCACACACACATTCTATCTTGTTCGTTCATTCATTCATTCAGTCATACATCAAATATTTATTGATCACCTCCTAGGTGCCTGGCACAGTGCTGGGCAGCAGGGGGTTGAGTCCCTAAGGAAAGCCCCTCCTTTTCTTACTCCCCACACTCTAACCGTACTCTGTTTCTGCCACTCCGTGGTGCTTGCCTATCATGCCAGTGGTAACATGATTGTTCTACATATATTTCTTACATTCGACTGAGATCTGCTGGAGGTTGGAACCATGTCACACTGGTGCTTGCACCCTCTATAGCACCTGGAGCACTCGGTACTTGAAGGCAGGTTTGAATCAGCTCTACTCGGTATCCTCTGTATTCTTCGGCCAGTCACTTAACCCCATTAGCGTCAGCCATAAAATAGATTAAATAATTAAATAGGCAACAGCTTGGCCCATAAATAAGGGCTCAGTAAACAACAGCCCAATACATATTTATTGATTAATTAAGAAGATGAAGCACTTCTTGCACGACTTAAAAACAGATCAAGAAGCACAGGCTGTGCAGAGCGTGTGGCCAGGACGGAGTTTTGCTGTGGGCTGGGTCTTAGGAGGTGCCAGATATTAAAGTTGCTAGAGGGGAACAGGAGCTGGTGGTGGGTCAAGATGGGGCAAGCAGAAGAGGGAAAAACCTAAGATGTCTAGGCCTGCCAGACAGCCAGTCTAGAAGTTTCTTCTGCATGTGAAAAACGAAAGTTTCCTTGGTTCTTTGGTTCTATTTTGAGCAACAAACCTCCTAAGGCAGGAATTCAGTTGGAGTTTAACTGCAGCTTGAACCTGTATGAGCAAGTTTCCCTCTGCGGACGTGGAACAGCCTCCGGAGGCCCTATTCTGCCTCGCCCACCCCTCCCCATCTTGGCGGGGTGTGGGGGGGGCACTCAGCTAGAGGCAGAGTCCTCCTGATTCACAAGTCAGCTGGGGAAGAATGAAGGATCGCTTCACTTGAACTTCTAGTAAATGCGGGTTGGGTCAGGGACAGGCAGAAATGGGGAGGCTGGGGTGGGTGGTCTGGTGTGTATAGAAAGAATTCCATGTGTGAAATACTAGGACTTGGGCTCTAGTCCCAGGTCCTCCAGTTTGTGTGACCTTGGGCGGGTCAATTAATCTCCCTAGGCCTCATTTTTCTAATCTATAAAGTATCTTCTTGGCATCCTCGGGGGAGCAGCCAGGCCCACCAGTGCAGTGCTTTTCAAACTTGAGTAAGCATTCATCACCAGGGGATCTTGCTGACAGGCAGATTGGGCTTCAGGACGTTTGGCCTACATTCTGACACTCTCAGGTGATGCCCTTGCTGCTGGCTGTGGACCACGTGAGGTTCTAGTGCAGGGATGGGCAAACCACGGCTCGAGGGCCAAACCCAGCCTGCTGCTTGTTTGTGTAAATAAAGGGGGACTAGGACGCAGCCATGCCATTCGTTGAGTGTGGTCTACGGCCGCTTTCACGCTGAGGGGTTGGAGGTAAGCAGTTGTAGCCGAGACTGCATAGCCCACAAAGCCTAACTATTTTAAGAGTTACTATTATGTGGTCCTTTACAGGAAAAGCTTGCCAACCTCTGCTCTAGTGGACAGAGGGCTGGCCTGTGTGAACTAAAAGACCTGCATTTCAGTCGGGGTTTGGCCAAGGGCCAGCCACTTCACCTTGCTGGTTCCCCCTCTCCTTATCTTGAGGACGAAAGGATCTCTAAATTTCTAAGAGACCAGTGAGTCTGGGATTTCAATACTACATAGACCTGAGAATCAGGTTGTGTGGCCCTGATTTGGAAGCTGCAAAAACACACCTAGCCTAACCCGCAGAGTCCAGCAGGCAACCCTGACAGGTACGGAGAGACTGCGTGATGTAGAGGCAGCTGGGAACACATAGGGGCTCGGAGAAGGGACCAGTGAGGATGGAAGGCAGACCTCCTGGCCTCCTGTCCAGGCCGATGCTGGCACAGCAGCTCTGCAACATTGCTCACGAGCATCACACACACAAATTTCATCCCATCAAACACGGTTCCCTATCTTACTGCTCCAGGTGCCCCTGACCCTGGGTGCTTTTGGTCAACCAATATTAATAAGCTCTTTCAAGGTCTCAGAGGCCGTGCCAGGCACAGGGATGTAGAAGGAACTATGATATCTGGAGCCGAGGAGCTCACATTGGGTGGGAGAGACACCATGTGAGCAAATAATTACAGGAGAGTTCCATGAGCCGCTGTGACGGGAAATGCATCACTCTGGGTCTCTAGCTTGGGCAACAGGTGATGCCATCAACAAGGCAGGGAACGTGGGGATGGGCAATGGGCTTTAGGAGAAGGGGGAGGGTGTGTAAAGAGGGAGAAGAGAATGCCTCATCTGGGTTTGGGGCATGTTGATTCCAACGTGGGTGCTTGAGGGACTGAGTGACAAAGCTGTGATTTCCTGTGAAAAGCAGAGCAGAGTCTCTCTGTAGGCCTGCCACTGATGCAGAGGAATGACTGGTGTGTTGCCATGGTTACTTCCCAGCGCTGAGGGGCGTCCCAGCGCACACCCCCCAAGTGCCCACCAGGCTCTTTAGGGGTTGCTAACCTTGCTCCATCTCAGCCCCTAGGTGAGACCTTGGCCAGAGAGACCTCTGTGAAATGCACACTTTTTAGGAACATTTCTATTTTTCAACCCGAATGAGCCGTGAGTGGCTGGCAATTGCTCACTACGACTGTCTTTCTGGTCAGATCTCCACCAAATGGGAAAATTGGGAACATACAACTCTGGACAGCTCCTGAACCCAACCGGCCACTTTCTGTTATGGTTTCCTACAAGTGAGGAGAGAGCCCTGAGAAGCAATGAACTCATGTACCCATGATTATCCTATTGTCTCATCTGAGCTCTGGCTCACCACCTGGGAGGGTGGATCTCTGACAGCTGGATGGCGTCCCTTTATCTGGCTTTGGGATTCAGGGTAAGACCCATGCAATTAGTGAAGATCCACATGGGCACAGTGCACAGGCAGGTTGAACCACCTGTGCCCACAAAGTAGTGGTGTCAACTGACTCTGAAGTGGGAGGGTTTTCCTCTTCCCAGGTAAGATCCTGGCATCTGGGTGGCAGATTTGATGACTGTATGCTTTTGCCAGGAGGGTGCCTGTGTGAGTGCCTGCTAGTTGGTTTGAGTTCCAGGCTAGCGAGCCTATCTGTGAGCCACGCAGTGGCTGGCTGGCCTTGCTGGGGTGCTGAGTAGCCATGCGACTCTCCCTCTTAGCACTTATCACAGATCCTAACTACATGCCTATCTGTGGGATTGTTTTACTGAGGCCTGGTTCCCGCACTCCCTAATGGCTGCAGGCACTAGATCTGGTTTTGCTCATCAGTGTGCCCTGGTGCCTGGCATTTGGTCTGTGTTTCGAAGGTGTGTGTTGAATAAATGACAGAAAGCCTGTCACTGCTGCTGGGAAACTGACTCAAAATGTATATCCTACCAAAGGTCTCCCTGTTTTTGCTTACCAGGAATTGCAAAAATTATTCCCTAGTGTAAGTCTGGGGAGATCTTGCCCTCTCTGTTTAGAATCTTGTCTAGGACACCCTGGATGCAGCTCACACGGGGTTGACTAAGAAACCTCACTGAGGGTAAGGTAGCCAGCTCTGGGTGACACAGCCTCAAGGCTGCTGCTGGCTCAAGGCTGAAGGCTGGATGGGGGCATACACGAGCCTCAGAGAAGAGTCTGAGAACATGTGTAGGAAGTCTCCGCATTCACATCCAGGGTGGGGCCGGAGAGAAACAACGGCAGAGCTTCCAGGGCTTCGCTCCCTAGCCTCGGGGGGGACTGATCTAGCGTGTGCCATGCATGCCCTTGGTAATTCAAGGCTTGGCACCCTTACCCTCACCTGGCTTCGCCGGATAGCCACTCAGGTGGAACCTCCACATAGGCAGCAACAGCCAAACACGCTTAAGCACAGTGCCAACAAGTAACCCTAGAGTTGTTGGCTGTTAGAACCATAGGTAATTTAAAGATAATCCAGACCAAATTACTGAAGCAGAAGTAGAGAGAATGAAATTCTAAATTTGGCCCTTTTCTCACGTACTAAATACTCATCACCTTCCACTGATCACTTAACAATTTTTCTGATTACTATTGATCAAGCGCTCACCACGTTCCAGGCATTCTGCTAAGTGTTCTACATGGATGATCTCATTTAACTCTCAAAACAAGGTGACTATGCTGATGGAGAGAGATTATAATTGTTTCCATGTTGCAAGGGTTGAAATGGAGGCTTGGAAAAATTCAGTGATTCAACTAACATCACATGGCTGGTGGTGGGGAGGTCTGGGTCTTCTAGCTTCTAGTTCAATGGTCAGTCCCTTACTCTACAGCGACTCTCAGCTATAAGTCCTCCAGGCTACATCTGAATTACTTATTTGAAGACAGCCAGCACATCTTACTTATCAAATGAGTTTCTAATGGTTCCATGAAACTAAATTCTCAGTCTCACAAATATTGGCATCGAACTCTTTGTAAGACTATTATTTTTTTAAGATTTTTCCCTGAGGGTCTGCTCCTGTCCACCTCCAGAATCTACTGCCCACTGTGCTCACAGGCCAAAGGCAAGATTCCTTCCCCGCCCCCCCACCGCCCTCCGACAAACATTTCTGTAGAACAACCTGAGCCAGGTAGGATGTTAGGCTCTGAAGGGGACACAGAGATGAAGAACACATGCTCCCCATTTTCCAGGTACTGGCAGGAGAAAAATATGATGAGGATACATGTGCCTACGAGACAAGGCAACCCATAATCAGTGTACTGTCAAGACAGAAGCCCAAATTAAATGCTCTAGGAATTCGGAGGCCAGACTCACTTCCAGAGGTTGCACCATAGGCTCTAGGAAGGAGATGGCCCTTGAGGTAGGTCTTGTATGAGGAGCAGAATTTCAACCAAGTGTATATGGAGCCTTTCCTTGGACTGGAACATAAATGCTTCCTGTTTTCTGAGTGTCTGGCTTGTACAGAACACATAGTAGGACCTCAAATAAATTTTCTAGTTGGACACTAGCCACTTGGGGCTAGGCTAGGAATCAGGGACTTGGTTCTGATGCGACCACTGGACATAAATTGTATAAGTCCTATTGCTTCTCTGGGCCTCTGTTTTTCCCAACTATGAAATAGGGACATGGAGGGGAGTGGGTATAACCTTGCTCATGGGTTTCTGGTTAGGGTTAGGTTAAGTTAATATATGAAAAACTATCTGCAAGCCAAAATGAAATATAAATACCTGTCACTATTCTTACTGGTATTATAAAAACTAAAAAGAACCATTGCCCAGGTACCTCTCATTTATCCAATAACCTTTTTTGGACTAACTACACGGGGTCAGGCACTGGGGAAAAGATGAATACTATCCAGCCTCCATCCTTGGAATTTGAAAGGTCTAGGAAAGGAGGCAGAAGGTACAATTGATGGTATAGGTTTAATGTGCCAGGGCAAAGGCTGGGCTGGAGTTTGGTAGGATCTCTGCTCTTTCTTAGTGATAGTACAGATAGGTGGCAATGCTAAACCTGAGAACTTCAAAATCAGTCATTCAGCTGGTATGCCCCAACATAACATAGCCTTAAAGGTGAGGAGAAAATTTAAGCTTATACTATGTTCCAGGCACTCTGACATCCATCATCATGACAAGCTAGGTATTATGATGCCAATTTTACAGGTGAGGAAGCTGAGACTCAGAGAGGTTGGGTAACTTTCCAAGGTTTATAAGACTAGAAAGTGTAAAGCCTAAATTTAAACCCAGGTCATTCAACTGCAAGCTTGGTACTTTCCCCAAGACCACTTCTTGCTTTCTAATCAGCCAGTGGTTTCATAGAACTCATTCCATGCTAATCTTGATTGACCTTCTTTCTTGGCTTGCTTTTCCAAGGAGAAAGACTGACCTGTGATGAGATTTGACAGTAACATTTTCTGTTGTCATTTCCTTTAACACTTCCTATGATAAACCCCCTCCCTCTCACTATTCTCTTCTGACCTCTCCCTCACCTCCAACCCTAGTGAATCTGCCAAGGAATAACAAATCCCAACAAATAAAGAGCCTGCAGAGGAAGATCCCTACCTTCTCAGCCACTGGCCTATAAACCGAGACAAAACACACCGAAAGAAGGAAGAAACCTGCCATATAATTCTGTTCAAGGAGTCCACTAGACCCAAACCTGGCCGTGCCTTAATTCTGTGGAGCTGTAAGCAACCTACGCTCTACAGGAACCTGTAGGATTGTCAGATTTGCCTATTTTACACATAATGAAAACTGAAACCCAAGAAGTTGAAAGGACTTGCCCAACATCATACACTAGTGAGAGGCAAAGTCTGGACTGGAACCCAGGACTCTTGACTCCCAGGCCAATGCTTTGCCACTTTTTAAAATGGGTTGCCTCTTTAGCGTTTCCTCATTAACATCTCATCTTAAAGGAGATCATGGCCCTTTAAGAAAAAGCTTTCACTGTAGGTTCGTTCTCTGCAAAGCCCAGAAGCCAAGACTCCCTCCTCAGTCTCTGCTCTAATCAGCTCCTGTCCTCATCTAAAGAACAGGAAGTAGCTGCATTTTTAGCTCTGAAAGCATATTCTTGGGGTGGGAAAGGGGGATTTTGGGAAGAGAGTTCCTGTACATGAAGGTCATGAGCGATCAGCAGACACATTACTCTTGCTTGAAGAAGGGGAAGATATACGGTAAGACATACAAGGGAAGATGACGATTGTCCTTGAGCCCCAACCAGAAAACATCCTCAGCAAGAGCGGCCCCCAGCCCTTGCCTGAGGGGAGGGGGATTCTGCCCTGATTCTGCTCTGCCTGGATGCCAGAGTGGCGGCTGGGGTGGGAACACTGGGGTGGGAAAGTTTGCAGAAACTTTCTACAACTTCCAATGCTCCCCCACCCTCTGCTAGCACCCACAACTTCCCCTGCCAAGGGAGGAAGGAGGAACACATTATTGAGTTTAATAATTTATACAAATTGAAAAGTTTACTCTGAAATAAAGGGGACTTAAGAGGGAAGCAGAGAAAAAAAAAATTCCCAAGTCTTCTCTTAAAGGACACAGGTGTGCAGATGACCCCTCTTGATGACCTTGCTTCAGAATACGACAATCTGATTGTTTAACAGGTAGGTCTGAAATAAGGCAGTAACCATTCCCTCAATGGTTGGCCAAGTTTTGTCTCCTTCTACTGGTGGGATCACATCCAGCCTTAGGACTAACCACCTGGGACATCAAAGAACCCAGACCCAGATTCCTGGACACTTGTCTATGTTGGTGGTTCTCAAACCCGGCAGCCCATCCGATCGTCTGGGGAGCTCATTACAAATTTAGGTTCCCAGGAACCAACCCAGAGATTGATTATGGAGATATGGGCTGGGGCCCAGGACTTCATTTTCGATAGGCAGGTCTGGTTTAAAAATCAATGGTCTGGTCAATCCCATCCATTCAGTCATTAAAACTTTTATACCAGATGCTGGTTTTATGGCAAAGAAAACCAACGTCCCAAAAAGTAGGTTAGTGCCAGCACTTGGATTTGAATCCATTCTCCTGCTCCTCAGGTGGGGTCTTTGCCAAAGCCCTCACATACGGCTTCTCCCCACACCCCTACTCTGGCTCACCAGGCCACTGAGAATCCCTGCGGATCAGCGGGGCCGGCTCATCCGATCCACAGAAGAGGCAGAGCTGCCAGGAACTTTGATTGCGGCCCGTCTGGTTTGCTGGTGGCAGTGGCTGGTAAGGGGTAGGGCTGAAGGTAGTTTTAAGGGCACTCTCAGAAAGCTGTGTCCTGTATCCTGGCGGGTAGTTGATGGCCTCTAAGGCACACTATCCAGTTGTTCCAGGCAGGAAGAAGAGTCGGCTCATGGCCGGGTGGCAGAGGCAGAGGGAGTGAGGGGGCAGTAACAGAAGATGCAGTCCGGAGGTGACGAGAGGCCAAACACTCTAGGACCCTCTAGGCCACATGAAGAGCTTTAGCTTTCAGTCTGAGCCACTGCAGGATTCTGAGCAGGAGAGTGGCACGGACAGACATATTTTCCCAGGGGCATTCTGATGCAGTGGTGAGAAGTGACTGTAGAGGGTGGGGGAAGAAGCAGGGAATCCAGTTGGGAGGGTTTGCAGTAATCCAGGGGATAAGGCATGGTGCCTCAGACCAGGGTGGTAGGAATCTTAGATGTTTTTAAAGAGTAGAGCTAACAGATTTTTGGATGGGTTGGGTATGAGATATGAGATAAAAGGGAATCGAGGACGGTGCCAAGTGTTTTGGCTTAAGCAGCGGGCAGGTTTGAGTTATCATCAACTGAGATGGAGAAGGCTGTGGGTGGAGAAGGTTTGGGGGAGGGACGTCAGAGATCAGTTTTGGACTTGCTGAGTCACTGGCACTCACGTGGTATTTAAATAAAGTCTCACTACTCGATGAGATCATCAAAGAAGTGAGTACAGACAGAAAAGAGAAGAGGGCTGGGGACCCTCCCGTATAAAGAGGTTAGAGAGAAGCTGAGGACTCAGCAAAAGAGACTAAGAAGGAGTGACCAGTGGGAAACCAGGAAGGTGTGGAGTCCTGGAAGCTGAGTGGACAGTGTTTCCAGGAAGAAGGAGTGATCAGTTGGGTCAGATGCTGCTGACAGATGAAGCAAGATCAAGATTGAGAACTGACTATTGGATTTAGTTACTGAAGGACACTGGTAACCTTGACACAAACAGCCTTTGACCCTAACCTCATGGAGTCCCACAGTTTGACTACTGACTGTCATTTTGGGCTCCCTTATTGTAACTTTTCTCAATTAGGTTATTAAACATTGCAGCATCAGGGATGATGAGTCAGTGTATCTCCGAGTCCCTGTAAAGCTGTAGAAGCTTCTAGAGCCTGCTGTAGACCCTAATACAGTTTGCTGCCAGACCCGCCTGAACACCCCTCCCACTGACCTGGAGCAATTTTCCTCATGCTTGGCTTACCTTGAATGCAGAATTTCAGTTCCTTGGGGTCAGTGACGACCTTCCTGCTTTCCCGGATCACAGCCCGGTTCTTCTTGGTTTCTCCCCAGAGATTGGTGCCACCGTACATGCTGGGAATGTTGAGAATAGCAATGCCTTCAAGGAAGATGCCGCTCAGGTCCACCCCAACTCCGTCACACTGAGGGGCAGAGAGAGAATTTCATCCGTTAGTGTCCTCAGTATATCCCAACCCAAGGTGGCATGTATGTATGTATGTGTGTGTGTGTGTGTGTGTGTGTGTGTGTGCGCGCGCACGTGTGGTGTGGGCTCTCATGGAGAATGTGAAAGGCCGTCAGCCATCAGCCAGCCTCTGTCAGAAGCTGAATCTTGGGCAACACTGCTCAGGCCTAATGCTTTGGCTACTGCAGTGGGGTGAGGGAGGTCCAGTTCTGGGCAGCTCTGGGGAGACAGCACGAAGCTCCAGGAACCGTCTATAGATCTAGAAGGGCTTTAGGGATGGTTCAGAAGACAACTGCAAACTGTTCACCAGTCCAACATCATTATCATCAATCCTGCCCCTCCGTAACCACTGTGATCTGGTGGAGCATTGAGTCCAGAACCTAACACTGCATATTCTCAACAAATGACAGAAAAGTTTCATTTTACCTCTTCTTATTTTACCCCTCCTGTGAGAAGTATAAGACTTTAAGATTTGGATGGCTTTCAGAATTTTCCTGTCTCCTGTATCTCTATCGTAAGTGCAATTTTGGCATATGTGCTTGCTGATGTAGCAGAGTTTCTTTATCCAGTCTCTACCACCCACATCACCGCCAGGTACAAAAGGCCAGTAGGCTCCAATCTGCCTGTCTCACATATCTATAAAGTCAGCCTACTTTGGCATAATGCTTACCAACGCAGCAAAAAATAGATTAGCTCTGATCCTCGTTCCTCAGGATTGGAGGTAGTCTACTTCATTTACAGAAGAAAACATTACCCAGAGAGGTAAGCTAAGCTATCCAAGATTGCACAGTTGATAAATAACAGAGCAGGGGTTCAAAGCTGGGGAATCTGACTACAAAGCCCAAGCTCTTTGTCTTGCTTAATGTGAGGCAGGAAAAAAAATCAAAAGCATGCAACAAAAATCCACTATCTTTGAGGTTACCAACAAATCCAAACTTCCAGAGATTTCTTAACAGATGAGTCATAGAAAGGTAGGGCTTGTTGCCATTCATTTTGGCATACTTCCTGATTTCTTTGCAGCTCTCAATTTATCGTATCTTATCATCCCCATGACTTGTCTCCCCAGCTACAAAATGGTAGAGAGTGAGCTTCTTTGGTGACTGGGAATTCCTTTCTTTATTAGGAAGTTCTGATTATTTCAGAGGTCTTTTAATGTTGAACCTGATTCTCTTCCTTCCTGCTTCCACCCGTTGGTCTTATTCTCCCTTCTGAAGTCAGACAGAATGAACCTCCTTCTCCTCCATGGAAGTGCCCACTGGGTACACGATGATGTACATCCATCAGCAGCAGCAGCATCATGCATATGCATTAAACGTTGCCATTTGCCAGGTAGGCTTTTAGACACATCTCACTTATTACCTTCATGATAATCTTATAAGTTAGTTACTAGGATTACCCTCACTGTACTTTTGGGGAAACTGAGGCACAGAGGCAGTTAAGTTACTTGCCCAAAGTCACACAACTTACAAACGGAAGTACACAGGTTGACGGCAGGCTGTCGGAGTCTCAGTCTTACCCACTCCTTTCTCTCTCTTCCCTCTCACAGCACCATTTAGTTGTGCCTCAGGGTTGAGCACTGTCAAGTCTCTGGCTCCTCCTGTGGGACTTGCCCCGTTCTGTACACACTACGGTTTGTTACTGTCCTACTCCATAAGGTCCTGGCACTGAAAAGAACACCAATGGCAGAATCTGATGGCACAGGCGGCAATGTCACCAGCACTTCCTGGGGCTGGGATCCCCTAATATTATCACGCCCCAGAAATGAAATAATGTGGGGAGCCCAGGTAGAGGCTCAACATGTCCCCCATGATCATTATCCTTAGTGTTAAATATGATCAAGTTTGCACTAGCTCTTTTATGAGCAGCTACATGACGACTGAATCACTTCAGCTTGAGTGGGTGGTCATCTCAGGCACTCAGGCCCTCATCCCATCATCTACTTCTCAGCCCAGTCTTCCCCATCCTGAACTTGTGTAGGTATTTTTAAATAACTTAGACAGAGGGTTTTGCACTTAATTTCATCTGACGTTCAGCCCAAGCCCCCACCAGTCCATCTAGTTTATATTAAATCTTCATTCTGTGACCCTATGCAATAGCTCTCCTATTATTTGCAGATTAGGTCCATTAATACACATATATAAAGGGCAAAACAGGGAATAAGCCGTCTCCTTGGTCAGTTTAACACACCAGATATTGTGCATTAAATGGCCCTTGGGGTGTGGCTGCCTTATCAGGGCTGCACCCTCTGAACAGGACTGTCACCCAGCCCACTTTTCATTACAGTATGGAATCATGGAACTCAGAGATGAGAGGGACCCAAGAGAACATGTCCTGTCTTTCATCAGTGAGGCCCAGTGAGGTTAAAGATCTTGCCTGTGGTCATCCAACTTACTAATGGTGGAGTTAGACTAGTATCCAGGTGTTCAGACCTCAATTCTGTGCTCTTTCCACTAAAACATAAGACATTGTGCTGAGATCAAATAGCATTTTCTAAATAACCACCCTACAACCTCTATCAGAAAAGGAATAAAGAGAACTCACATTAAGCCACTAATATCTGTAAAGGGCAAGTACTTGGTTAATACTTTATTCCAGAATTTTGCCAGGGGTTGGGATGAAGTATATCAGTCTGTGGTTTCCAGAATGTATCCTTTACTAATTTTTAAAAACTGGGGCATTTGTGTGTTTGCCTCTCATTGGATGGAGCCCACTGTGTTTTCTGGATTTGTCAGAGTGGTCCCCGAATGCCATCTATAGGTTTGTCCAGCAACTTGGATTCAAGTGTGTATGTTTTCCAAGGCCAGTTAGTTCTCTATGGATCAGCTTTGGGCTCTGATATCTACCTTTATCATTTGTTCTTCCATTTTTGGTTAAGGCTACTCTCTCTCTGGAAAAAATTAAAAAAAAACTCTTTCGGAATGTCAAAGTCCTAAAGAGGTATGCTTTCCATGTTCTTTTTTTTTTTATGCGGTACGCAGGCCTCTCACTGTTGTGGTCTCTCCCGCTGCGGAGCACAGGCTCCGGACGCGCAGGCTCAGTGGCCATGGCTCATGGGCCCAGCCGCTCCGCGGCATGTGGGATCTTCCCGGACCGGGGCATGAACCCGTGTCCCCTGATTCGGCAGGCGGACTCTCAACCACCGCACCACCAGGGAAGCCCCACACATATTCTTATTTAGGGATTTATAAATGTCAGACTTATTCTCTGACTTATTCACTGGGTCAGACTTTTCTCCAAACTCTGAAATTAGCTTTGCTCAACCCTGTGCCCAGCATTGAGTTCTTGAACGCTTTTCACCTCCTAGACTACTCAGTCACTTTCTCTGTTGGTTGTAGTGACTTCCGCATGACCTCAATTTATTCATTGTTGGCCAAAACGCCCCCTCCCTTCTAGAAGTAATAATAATAATACTAGCAGCTATTTGACAAGAGCTTCCGTGTGCTGGTCCTTCCCTTACATTCTCTCTTGGGATGCTCACATGAACACCGTGAGGGAGGCACCATTGCTACCCCCAAGGGACAGGGTCTCAGAGGGGTTAGGGTGCTGGCTTAAGGCTACACAACTTCCCCTCTACAGGCTGGCAGAGCTCGGTTGCAAACCCAGGCAAGTCAGATGCCAGATTCTACTCTGGAGACGAAAGAGTCAGTGCAGCAAACTGGGACTTTTGCTGATGCTAGACTTGTCGCAAAATTAAACTTCCAGCTGTTGTTTGAATAATTGAAATCTCCCACTACTACTCTGTATTGTAGAGTACTTAGAGCAGTGCCTGGCACGTCAATGTTGGTATCAGTATTATATCTTGCTTCTGTGCCAGATTTGTGTTTAAAAAAAAAAAGTAAACCATTAGCACAGCACAGTCCTTGGCACACGGTATTCCATAAAGTCACCTTTCTTCCCTACTGCTGTTTTAAGTGTACTCTGTCCCCTCCATCTCTAGTCATAACAAGCTAGGAGTGTTAGTTATTAACTTGGTAAGCCGTTAACCTCTCTCTGGAAGAGCAAACAGTCCTCACTCTGCTTTATGATAGAAGGTCCCCTTCCCCCACTATCTCACTGAGTCATAGGTGGACTGGGGCGAGTAGAAGAGGTGGGGGGAGCCTGGGGACTGTTGGATGTAGCTGCTCCCCACCTTTGGAATGCACCTATTTGGAAATTGAGAGGCAGTGCCTTGTCTTGGAAGGAGCATGCCTGGGCTTGGAGACAAAGAGATATGGGTTTAAATCCTGGCTCTGTCACTTGCCAGCTGTGCGATCCTGTGTTGGTTCCTTAACCTCTTTGAGCTTTAATCTGTCATCCGTAAGATGGGGTGGGGATGGGGAAATAACATTTACTTCGAGGGTTTGACTGGTCTCTGGAAGACAGCAGCATTCCAAAACTGTCTGCATTGTTATTACAGTTCATAATAATATTACCTGTGCCATGAGGCATTTTTCAGCCTGAAATCATCCTCCCACTACCTGAGATCTTGCTGGAAGCATTTTAATGGCCCCTTGGCCCAGCTCATGCTAGTGGGAGCCTTGCCTGACCATACCTGCATGCCCATTCTCCACGCTTCTTGGCCTGGACACCACACACTGATTTCTTTCAGAACTCCAGGGCTGCTTAAGGCTCGGGAAAGGTAGAAAGTTGCCGTGCTAGATCTGGGAACGTGGAGCCCAGAGAAGTACACTGTAGGCTTAAATGGAACACCGGCCCCAGGGCCGCTCCCGGCGGGTTCCTGAGCTAAATCCTCCAATAGTTCCATGACGTCATAGGGCCCCCCTCCCCCTGCTGGGACCCGGGTGGGGGGCGCCTCCTGGGGAGAGCGCAAGGACGGCGGTCCCTGTGCTCACCGTTGGCCATCGCTAACCTAGGACCGGGCTGGCAGGCTCGCCCCTGAGCCGAGGCTGCGCTGCAGCGAAACCCAGGTATTTACAGCCGGGTATGGGTCGAAACAGAGAGCTGTTGTCCCGGCTGCCCGGCAGCAAGCTCGCACAAGCCCCAAGTTGTGCTCAGAGTGGGCGCGGGCTGCGAGGTGCCGGACGCGGGCCGCCCGGGTCCGAGGAAGCAGCGCTGCAGGCGCGGGGTGGGGTGGGGTGCATCCAGGCCAGCCCGGTTCCTGCCCGCCTGGAAGCCGTTCAGGAATCTGCCGGAGCCCAGGCCGGGAGCCGCCCGCGCCCGCCTGCTCCAGGCCTTGCTGCGCCGGCCGCAGCTGTCGGCAAGTTCAACAGTCGTCCCCACTTGCGACGACAGTACCCATAGTTCTAGTTCCTAAGCCAAGGGATGGTTGGTTTGGTGGAGGGCCGGTGGGTAGTCGTATTCATCCCATTCCCCCAACCCCCTCCCCCACCTCTCAGATCCTTAAAATCCCCATAATTTTGGGCAGAACTAGGACCCGCCAAGTTCTCCGTGCTCTCTGAGGGGCAGAGAGCCGAGGAGGTGAGAGAGGGCAGTGGTGCTTCCCTGCCCGGGCCTCGGGCTTTTCCGAGCCCCGGGTGCGTACCTGCCGGCCTCGGTGACCTGAAAAAGGCGGCGGATCTGAGTGAGGCCGCCTGCATTTCAGCCCGTCCGATCCTATTTAGGAAGGTCCTCAGAGAAGGAGATCCCATAATTTATTTGATGACCTGTTTCAGTTTTTAGCAACTAGGAAATTCTCCCGTCTTCTGACCTCGATTCACGGTGCCACGGATTACGCTGATTTTCTCCAGTTTAGAACGCAGTTTTGTTTCATACTCCTGCCATGGGGCAGTGTCTGCTCTCTGGAATGACCTCTTCCAGGCCAGATTATAAAGTGTAACCCAGGCTTTGATGCCTCTGGGGGCATTTGTCCCCTTTCAGCTTGAAATTTTCTTTCTTGGGTTCCCTGCCTCTGCATTATCTTGATTGTCTCTCCCATCTTTGGTGACTCCTTCCTGGACTTTCTTTTTAAAAATCTTTCTATTATGGATATTTTCAAATATGTAGGAAGATAAAATAATAAATCCCATGTACCCCAAATCTCAGCTTCAGCAATTAGCAATTCACAGCTAATCTTATTTCAACTCTACCCCAGTTCATTTGAACTATTTTATAGCAAATCTCTGATCTATCATTTCATCTATAAATACTTCTGTATGTATCTCTAAATGATAAGACTTTTTTTTTTTGATAAGACTCTTAAAAAAAGAATTATCTCAATTCACTTATCACTCTTAGAAAGTAACAATAATTCTTTAACATTGATAGCCAGTAATTGTTCAAATTTCCTCAACAGTCTCATTTGGAAAAAAAATTGTTTTGTCTGAAAGGTCTACAGAGTGAATTTGGTTGATACATCTTTTAGGTTTCTTCTGATCTATAAATTCCCTGTTCTTTTTTTTTTTTTTTCTTGCCGTATAATATTTTATTGAAGGAAATGGGTAATGGGTCATTTGTCCTGTACAGCAGAGCAAACTTTAATGTGCATACGAATCACTTCAGGATGATTAAAATGCAGATTCTGATTTGGGAGGTCTGAGGTGGGCTGAGACCGCATTTCTACATCCTCCCTGGTGATACTGAGGTTGCATGTATGACGGACCACACTTTGCATCTCTGAGGTGTTTCTAAAACATATTCCCAGCCTATCTGGAGACTTGATCAAATTCAGGGTTGACATTTTGGCAAGAATACTCTATCAGTGTATTTCCTATTGCATCTCATCAGGAGGCACATAGTTTAGTTGTCTCATTTTTTGGTGATGTTCAGGTTGGTTAGTGGGTTCAGGTGTCGTCAGCCTGACTCTTCCATTATAGAGTTCTTAATCAGTGGACGATGATCCTTGTCTGGACCCATTATTACAGTCCTTTAGTGGTAGGATACACTTGAGGACACCCTAGCACCCTTTCTGTGCTCTTCTTCCAAATTTCTACAAATGCCATTTTCTCTGTGCATTCTTCCTTTCCATTCTCCAAAAAGGATCTCTATCTCTCATCTCTGCATCTGTGTTCTCATGGAATCAAAGACCGAAGAGTCTTGAAAGATCATTCAGTCTAATTACCTCATTTTATAGATGAGAAAAATGGAGGTTAAGGAGGTGAAAGGAATGGTCCATTGTCACATAGCTAATCAGAGTCATCAGATCTGGAATTAGACCTTTGGTCATTTAGATTGGCCACCAAGAGGACATGAGTGATTTTGTAAAGAGGAATTTTGGCAGCTGGATGAGGGCCAAAGCACAGAATCTTAGAACAGTAAAGCCAGATGGAACATTAGGTTTGGTAATGTCTGATTACCAAAATGAGAACAATGAGGCCTAGAGGTGGTAAGTTACCTTTCTAGAGCACATGGCTGTCTCTTGGAAGAGTTAGGGCTTAATTAGGGCCACATATGTAGGCCACAGAGTTGGGCCTACTTGCTTCTGTTTCTGCTGTACTCACTGCCTAAACTGCCATGCAGCTCTTTTATGCGTATTAAAATCCTATTCCAGCTCAAAAGCTAACTCCTCTCTGGGGCTTTTTCTGTAGAGGAAATTGCTCTAGCTAGAAATTGATCTTCCCCTTCTCTGAATTTTCATTGCATTGTTTTTCTGTCGTATATGGAATGTATATTCTGCCGTAGATCAGGCATATTTGCCTGTCCCTAGGAGATTTTAAGCTCCCAGAAAGGAGGGACCATATGTTCCATGGCTCTGTGTTTTCTGTAGTTCTGGTATGTCTTACCCATTTCAGAAGTCCAATATAACTATTTTTTAATTGGAAGAATGTGTACAGGGATCCCCAAACAAAAACCAAGGTGTTCCTTAAAGAAACCTGACAAGGTTTTTTTCCTTCCAGACGAGTTCCCACAACTTCCCAGGATGAGTATATTGACCGAATAAAGTGGACTGAATGCCCAGGTTAGGGAGAAATACGGAAGGTTAATCCAAGTCTGCAAGAAATGGTCCTCTGATCACAGCTAAGGGAACTCTATACCTGAACAGCTGGTAATAAGAATAGGACACATGGGACATGATGTATATGAGACAAACATTAAGGGACAGAAGACAAAAAGCACTCATTCATCCATCAAGAATGTTGGGAACCTATTTTGTGCTAGACCCTGGGGATGGAGTGGAAATGCGACACAGTCCCTTTTCTTAAGGGACCTCCTGCAGGTCAACGCTAGAGGCAGTGATATCCTGCTAAATGCTTAACAGCGGGATCTCCAGGAAAAAAAGAAGCTCTGATTGTGGTGTTCCACAGTGTAAATATTCCCACTATGGCCAATTTCAAGCTACAAATGTGACATCCCCGAAAGCAGAGTTAGGAAGAGACGTGCCAGCAGGCAAGCTGGCCCCAGCATACCACTGAGAAGGCCGTAGATATCTGCATATCTGCAGGGCCTATGGCCAGAACAGAGAAATTTATTGGGAGTGAAAGAAAAGCAGTCAGGGCAAATAGTGCTGTCTATCTTCCCTAGAGAAGAACTAGAGAGAATGTTTTTAGTGTCAATAATCTGATGTGTATCCTGAGGGAAGAAAAGGGAAGAAATTGAGTGGTGTTGATGAGTGATGATAACATTTCTAGAAAGACAGTCTGGTATTATCTACATTAAAAAATTCTTTTTTGGCCTGGCATGTAGCTAAATCTTCCAGAGCAGTGGCTTCCCCTGCATTCAGAGGAGCTGTTTTATAGCATTTTAGGAGCTAATGTCTTGCTTTGGGCAGTTAGATACTAATACACATGTGTTATATGATAATATTAATAGATATAATTTATTGAGTAACTATTATGAACCAGGCACTTCATATATTTTATGTCTAATCCTTACAGCCCTGCGAGGTTGGTATTTGTATCCTCTTTTTTACAGATGAGGAAACACTGAGTCAGTGAAACTGAGGAAGGTCCTTGTTTTCCCAGTTTATCCAGGTTTGTGGTGGGCTTCATGAACTTACAGGTTTCCTGCAGAAGATGCAAATGACGAGATCAAGAAGACAGTCCAGCTTATAGAGCATGTACCTGAGGCCTGGGAATTTTGTGCTTTGTTATCTATGAGACTACTTTTGGAGTATTCTAGACGTAAGGGATTTGATTCTTCATTTCAAGGAGAACACTGGAAAAAATGGAGTCTATCAAGAGAAGAGTGGTCAGGATAGCCAGGAGTCTGTACATCAAGTTGTATAGGAACTGGGGACGTCGGCAAAGATCAATAGGAGATGACATGGAAGATAGATTTCAGCCCTATGAAGGGCAGTCGTGTGGAAGAGCAGAAAGGCATGTTCTGTGTGCCCCCAGATGGTGGAAATAGGCCCAAAGATGGGGAATTCAGTCATGCATCCCACAAACACTTATTGGGCCTCTATTCTCTTCCAAGCATTGTGCTAAGGGCTGACAAGGGAAGGATATGGCGATGAAAGGGACATACATCCTTGCTCAACATCGTGAAGAACTTTCTGAAAGTCAGAGCCTTCTAACAATGGAACAGGCTTCTGGAAAAGTAGTGAGCTTCCTACCCTTGGAGTATTCAGGAAAAGGCTGGATGTGTACTTATCAGAATATGCCAGAACGAATCTTTTAGTTGAGCGGTACATGGGACCAGATCCCCTTCCAGTTCAGAGATTCGGAGTCTTCATTCAGCCTTGCTTTGGCAGGCTAAAGTGCTGTGCTGAAAAAGTGTCATCATGGTCCCCCTCCTACCGCCCGTGTCCATCTAGCTGCATGCTCCGCGTTCTCTGACAGTGAGTGGTGGCGGGCCAGTTAGACTGGAAAGTGGCTGCCATCTGTGACAGGGATGATGGCATTTTGGCGGGTTTGTGTGGGCTCCAGGAATGCAGCACTGAAGCCATGTACACACAACCTGCTTAAGAACATCCCATGGGCAGAAAATGTTTTCTTCCTCTTCATCCCTCCTCTGTTGCTGTGCCAGGCGGGCACAATGGTGCCTTTGAGAGGGGCAGCTGGAAGGGGGTGTTGGCAGGGAGGCTGGAAGTAGAACATTGCAGCTGAGGGGGAACCAAATTCATTTCCAGGAGCAAGCCTGCCCTGGATGCCAGTTTCCAAAACAAAACTGCTGTTTCTCAGAGCTCACGGTGGTGGGTTGCCTCAGAGTTGGACAGAGGGCAACGCCGTTTCCTATCCGCTGCTCCATCCTCCCCAAGTTAAAAAAAGTCCTGGTGTGTTGAGGCATTCTTGCTCTGGATGCCGATTCATGGGCTTTGCTGTCTGTCTGGGGAGCTCAGACCAACCTGGGGTGGATGCGGCTTTCTGAAGGGTCAGACTTGCCTGCAGATAGAGCGGGGCTGATGGCCATAGGGGCAGGTAGGCTTCTTGGCCACCAGAGAGGGCTCAGGATGGAGACTCTTCCTTCTGCCTTTCAGAGTCACTTCTTCTGACCCCCTAGCAGCCCTGCACCCTTGCTGCCATATGGGCTCTGCCCACTCACTGTCTTCATTCTCCTGGGTGGGAAAGAGGTGGGAGAACTCTGGCATTTCCTGTCCTGGGTTCACAGTTGTCCCAGACCCTCGGCTACTTTCAAAGTTCTCAGCAACAGCTCAGAGATGGGCGTGGGAGGTCTTCCCACTCACCTCACAGTTAGGAGAAGGCCTGAGTACCGGACTGCAAGCTCAGCCGTCTCCCACTGTGTTGCAGTTGGAGCAAGGTGGGTCCCGTTTACTTTGGCGGCTTCCAGCAAAAAGGTATCACTTGAGTCTGGTCAAGTAGTAATTTCTGTTAGTGTTCACACTAATTATGGAATTTTTTTTTACACTTGGGTTCAAATCGTACAATCAATAACTAGAGAGCAATTACTTCATTTCAGGTACCGGGGAGACAGGATGAATAAGATAGAGGCCTTGCTTCAGACAGCCGACTGCCTACGAGATATGCCAAGTCCTGAATGGGAGCCCCACCACCAACTCAGCTGACACATACATTAGGGGGAAAGCAGAGGTGTAATGCAGAGGCCAGCTCCTACCGGGAGGGCTGTGGCATTGTGGGAGCATGTGGGCTTTCATCTGATCTGATCTTGCAGTACTTATCTTTAGGAGACTCAATTTCCTTGAGTAAATAATACACACCATGCAGAGCTGTTATGAGGATTAAACAAGACCGTGTACCAAAGTGCTGGGACAGAGCTTGTTGCAAGGTGAGTACTCAGGAAGTGGCTGCTGTTGTTACTAACTTGTGGATCCCAATGGACTTGAGATATCGCGTGTATGTGCACCCATTATTTAACCGCTCCTTTGTTAGATTATATGCCCTTCCTGAAAGAGTCAATTCTTCTCCTTTCTTAACTCCTCTTCTATAGAATACTAGGATCAGCAAGTTTACGACCTCACTAAGATAGATAACCAAAGACCTATCCACCATAGCCAATGAACATATTTGTATGTAATATTCTCTGCCTGTTTCATAACCCAGTTGTAGAAGCAGAAAAGGATGGGAATAGCTCTCATCCAAGGTCCCTGAATCTCCTGAGTGTAGAGGTGAAGATCATGAATTCTTTTCAATATTCTAAAAAGTCTAAGAGAAATAATACATTTCCCACTGACAGGGCGTCACAGGTCATTATTATTTAAAAGATGCATTTGTTTGGTAGACATAGCTTGGGGAAAGTTTTTCTTTCACTAAGGGACCTTGGTGGGTAGAAAAGTTAATAAGCTCGTTGGGGCAGAGGTTAGGCCGAGAGATCGCCCAGGAATCTGTGTGGAGGTGCCTTCTAGCCCAACATGCTGAGTCATGTGACCCCAGCCTCAGTCTCCTGAGACCTCCTCGGGCCTCATCTATCCACTCTGTTGCATATACCCCCGCCTGCTTTGTGAAAATGTAGGCATGAGAATTCATCCCTAAAAATTATTCCAAAGTCCTTGGGAGACACAAAGCATATGTAGCCAGGAGTCTGAAGACAAAGAAAATCAAAGCAATTCACAAAGAACAAAGGAAATGGAAAAGAACAAGAAAATAAAAGCATAAGGATGAATGGAGGCTTGAAGTGAAATACAGGGGATGCATGTGTAGGGAATAAAAAAGAGGGTCATTTAAGAGAAAAAGTTACGTGTCAGAAACTGTAAGCAAACAATGGATTTTTAAAGAGGAACTGATAGAAACAATTTCTTCGTAGTAGGCTGAAAGATTTTAAGGATCAGTGAAGGAAACTTGTAGTCAGTGCGTGGCTGAAAGAGGGAGAGAGACGGAAAGGATGGAGCTGTGTTTAAAAATGGATAAAGATTTAGGAAATCAAAGAATCACAGAGGTCCTCCAGAGGGCTGCTTTTAAAGACACAAAGGCTAATATTATTACAGGATTGAAATAAGGTCAACATTAGAACAGTACTGATCCCTGATTGCTGAGACTGTGCGTTACTTTTCCTTTTCGCCTCTCTATGGTTTAACATGTTCTACCATGGATTTGGATTACTTTTATAATAAGAAGAGAATTTAGCACACGTAGTAGGAGGGAGCGGGAAGAAACTGAGGCTGGGGTATTTGGAGCAGTGAGAACTGTAGGATGGGCAAGAAGGAGAAATCTGAAGAGCACCAGCTGCCTTGGGTGGCCTCACAGTGAGGATGCTGCTGGAAAGATGGAGACCCTGGACTCGATGGAGGAAGTGAATGGACTCCAGAGACGGGAGAGGATGTCCTCTAAGGCCCATTCCAGTCTTTGACTCCAGGGTTTGATGAATGATCAGGTTGCCACCTTTTGTTTTCTAAGAACTCAAAAGCCCCTGCAATGCTCTTCTCAACTTTCCCTTCCCCATGAATACGTTTTCGTTTCATCTCCTCTGGAATCACTGTGGCTGTGTTGATGGGCTGAGCATTTAGCTAGTTCCCACCTTCATCCCTCCAAGCTCTGAAAGGCTCTACCCGCCCAAGCTGAGAAGGTGTAGATGATGCCAGAAGAGGCCAAAGTGCTTGAAGTTCTCTTCCCTCTAATTGAGGAGTGTGCAAAATTGCCAGTGGATACCAAGGCAGCCATGGGTTCTTTCCTGCCACTTACTGGCGGGGTGAACTTGGCCAAGCTACTGAACCTGTAAAGTCCTTGATTTCGCTCTTCTGGAAAGTAATGACACTTGACTGGATTGGAGTAGCTAAAGATATCTGCTCAATCTTAAAGTAATCTGATTCATTATTTACTCAGCTTCTTTACATGCACATGGCTGTGCTAAATATTAGTTTTAGAATTGAGGATTCTCATAGACAGGGCCCATCTCATGCTATGGCTTCAAGATCCCTAGTACTGTGCCCAGCACATTCCCTTTTGTAAAAATCACATTTAAAAAACTGAGATGAAATTCACCTGACACCAAGTTAACCATTTTAAAATATATGATTCAGTGGCCTTTAGTACTTTCACTCACACCATCTTTTTGAAGTGTTAGACTAACACAGCCTTTGGGGTTGGTTCCGTTTTGTTTTAATAAAACAGTGCTGCACTGCACCTCCATGCTCATCCCCTTGCGAACTCACGTACAGGAAGCTCTCCAGGTCTAGGACGTGAAGAACCTGCTGGGTCATTGGGCCTACAGGTGCGTTTTCAGTTCAGCGTTTGCTGTCAAACTGCTCTCCAGAGTGGTTTACCACTGCTGTCTGTGCCCCGGCAGTGTCTGAGAGTTCCCATTTCTGCTTCTCCTCCCATCGCGGGGTGCGATATTCCCCATCGTGGTGTGGGAGCCCCACAGCACGGAGCAGGTAAAAGAAATGAACCAGCTCCGGCAACGTTACCACGGAGAGGTCTCGAGAACTTAATGGTGAGTGAAAAAGGCAAGCTGCAGAGCACCAAAGGGTTGTGGGAACTCGACTCCATCCAGAAAATTTTACTTCTTTGGTTACAAAGAAACTTGAAGGGAATACAACAAAATATTGACAAACACCAATTCTAAGTGAGGGGGAAATGGGAGGGTTTGATCTAAAAAGTTCTCAAAACTTTGTTGTATTAAAAAAAATCCTCAATTAAAAGGGGGGAACTGATGTGCAGAGATTCCCAAAATATACTGGGGAACAGATTCTTTTGAAGCAGCTTCCACATTTGGACTCACTTTTCCCCATGCAGAGGTTCATATTAGTGGAGCTGGCTAGGCTTCCCTTGTGAACATTGTTTAAAAGTAGATACAATATCAAGGAATTTTGGAAGTTCTTATTTTTAACCAGTAAAATGAAAATTTTCCACAGCTTGTAATAAAATAAGTGCTCAAGCAGAAGCCTGCCTCTTTTGCTCCATGTAACTACAGCTCAAAACCTGTGCAAGGCTATTCTGGGCCTGGGGTGCAGGAGGTGACTCACTGTGTCCCTCCCTCACCCTTCCCCCACCCATTTATTCAGGTAAAATCAGATTAGAATAAACATCAAAGGCGGCTTTGGAAGGGAAGGGAAGTCAGAGACATTGAGACCAGGGCTGAGGACAACCATGTGGGTGACATGCTGGCTTCTTAATTAGAGGCAACCGCAATTTAGGAGCACCCATTTCCCAGGAACGGCACTAACTTTCACAGCTTGCTTTGTGTGCCCGTGGAAGAAACATTTAGAGCATGCATTCGCAATATATAATTTTTTGCTCTCTTTTTCATAAATGTAAAAGTCTCATGCCTGCTTTTGATGTTATCTGAAATGTTAAAATAAATAAAAGTATGTGACTACGAGCAGATCAAGCATACCTCGTACCCGTGAGAATCTCTGCTCTAGAATAAGGTGCCAGTACTGCCCTGAAACTCCCGAGTTTTGGGCAAATCTGGATTTGAAGCCTGACCTGACCACTCAGAGGCTGTGGACCTCAGGCGAGCTTCTCGCTTTCTCTTAGCTTCTATCCCCATCTCTGGAAAGGTGATATGATGCCTGCCACTTGGGGCTGCTTTGTAGATTCCGTGAGGCACTTAGCACCACTGCCAATTAACTTAAAAAAATAACAAACCTGAAAATGTTAATCTGAATCATAGCCCTGGGAAGTAGGCTAACCCCTTTCTTCCCATTTTATAGATGAGAATACTGAGGCCCAGACAACACACTTCCACTGAGGAGGGCTAACGCTTGTCCAGGCCAAGCCCCTTTCACTGAGTACCGCCCCCCACCCCCACCCAGACCAAGTGTCTGCAGGTGAACAGTAGATCTGGAGTCACCTTCTCCCCAGCCTTAGCCTTTGACCCCAAAATAGTGTCCAGGGTGATTGCTCACGTGGCTCCTCAAGGCCCCCGGATCCAGTTTCCTTAGCACTAGTTAAGTAAGTATTATATTAACCAGCTCTTGTATGTTCTGTCAACTGGGCTGTAAGCTTTATTTCAGAGAAGGGACCAAGTGTCCTAGGCCTCAGTAGGCCACAAGCCTCTGAAAAACAGGCTGTATTCCTTGTGAGAGACCTTCAGTGGAGACCTTCCCTGCATAAGCTCATTTTAGCTTTAAGTTTCACCATCCAAGCTTTACCAAGGTGACACACAGACATGAAACTAGAAATAGACTTTCCTATCTGTTCCCCTGAACCCCTTACCTTTGTGCCCTTTCTCAAGTCACTGAACCTCTCAGCCTCAGGTTCCTCACCCATAAAGTGAGGACATTAATATCTTCCTTGCATGTTCTGTGGATCAAAATAAAATGAGATGCTGTGTGGGAAAACGTTTAGTAAACTTTAAGGCAGTTTCCCTCTCTGACTCTCCTCCTGTCCAGCCTGAGCCCCCTCCTTCCTCAAACGAGCAGTAGGACTGTGCCCTCTGTTCTCTTAAAGCATTGCTCAGCAGACCTGCCCAGCTGCCTCAGCTGAGAGGGGACCAAGTGGTCTCACATTCAGTAAAGGAGGAAGAAACAGTGCGCCCATGCTGAAAAACTTGCCGAATTTCTAGCGCTTGTTAGGTCCATCTCTATTTATTGTGTTCTAAGTTAACTCCTTCCAGGATGCCTAAAATCTCCTGTCTTACAAGTTTCCAGCAATGAAATCTTGGTCAAGTTACTTAATGTATCTGAGCCTCAGTTTCCTCATTTAACAAAATATGATAATACTTGCCTCACTGGGTTATTGTATCAAATGAGGACACATTACAGTAGGCAGTCAGAGCCTGTGATTTCTTCCCCCTCTTCCCTTGTTGCTTTTCTCTCTCTTCTGTTTATCTTTCTAAACCTCCGTGCCTCAGCTTGCTTTCTGTGACGAGGGGATAAGAATACCTGGCCTACTTAGCTCACTGCTTGTTGTGTGACTCTGGAATAAAGGCTGTGGTAGGGCTTTGGAAACGATGGTATGTAGTATAAATACCTGCGTGCGGTTATTCCCGGGATCTCTGACCTTGAACTGATGAGTGTGCTGGTCCTCCCAGGCCTGGGCTGTTGTGTGCAGTGACCACATGTAGAAGGTCACTTAACATACCTTCTCTTACTGCTCTTCCTGAGGCCCCTGATGCTCTCACATCTACCTGTGGTGCCCTGTAGCCTCCTAACACCTGTCACTCACACGCCTCCCCCTTCTGTCTCTTTCGCCTCCTCTGGATCACAAGACCCAGGACTGTCCACCCACCGCTCCCTGGATACAGAATGATGCCTGCCCCAAATCCTCCGGGCTGTGAGAAGCTGCCTGTCATATGAGCCCCCCATCCTTAGCGTCCTGAATAAATACTAAAGACTCATTATGGGGAGCTAAGGAAAATAAGACGTGCTCCCAAAGCCCCCAACGACCCACAGTGTGAACACCCTCACCCTCTGCAGAGGCCACCAGCCCCCTCTGTGGTTGAAGAAGAGCCACTCAGTATTGGACTCAGAGGGGGCCAGGGTGCTGCCGGCTGGGAGCTGGGAGGGCGGGGCCCACAGAGGCAGGGGAGCTGAACTGCTCTATTCTGGGCACAGTTTCAAGGCCAGCTGCAGGGAGAACAAGCAGTCGCTGTGTGTCTGCAGCTGGCAGTGGTTAGGCCAGGGCTGTCCCTCACTTGGGGTGTATTTAAAGACACCCCAGCAGATGATCATGCCAACAGCAAAAATGCACACGTAGCTCCAGCCACGTTCAGTCTCCAGCCCAGCCCTCTCCTCCTTCCCTGCAGCTCCCTGGCCGTGGATTTACGTATCCATAGAGTACAGCGGGCACAGCGGGCTCCTCAGCCTTTCCCCGGTGGAGGTGGTACCACCTGGGGACATGTGCCCCCGGCTCCTGGGCCTCTCTGCCCTCTGACTGAGCTGGCTAAAAGTTCAGGGGATTAGCTGGGGCGGCGCCTCCCACCCTGGGGTTGGTAACCCGGCAACCGCTGGGGAGAGACAGGCAGATGAGTCAAAGCGAAGCACAGAATCTCTGGCTTTGTGTTTTGTTTGTGAAAACTCCCTGTGAATGCAGGCTCCCTTCTGCAGGGAGTGGCAGGGCTTTCCCACACTGCTTCAGGCGAAGGGCTCCTCCCCCAAGGGATGCCCGGGACCCCCTTGACTGCTACTGCAGGCTTAGGGACAAAGCCCATGGGCCGGGAGGAGCCCATCCTGGCTGAATTCTCTGACGGCCTTTCACTTGTTCTTCTCAAGTGAAAACAAGACTACAGGCCTTGAATCCCATGGGAAGGGGTTGGTGGCGGGGGTGCGGGTTGGTAAACTGAGAACTATGGGCAAGGGACCCGATGGGCCTGAGGTCCCGCAGCAGGTGTGCAGAGAAGTTTGGGCTTTCAGGTGGCCAGAGACCAAGCAGACCTTTTCATAGAAGTGACAAGACCTCAAGAGAGCAGCCCAGCAGATGCGGGGTGAGAGGTGGGAAGTGGGCAGCTTCCGCCGGGAAGGGAAGCTGACAAGCTAAGTGTCTGAGTCAGGCTGCTCCAAGTGCCAGCCCAGTGAGGAAAACACGAGTGCACCAGTGGGGTCAGCTGTGTAATTTGAGGGGCCTGGTTCAAAATGCAAATACAGGGCCCTTTGCTAAAAAATCATCAAGAATTTCAAGACAGTGTCAGAAGAGCATTAAACCAAGGGTCCTTCTGAGCGACTGTGCAGGTTGCACGCCCATGAAGCCAGCCCTGGGTGCCTGTGAGTCAGCTCCTTGAAAGCAGCGGCGGGCGAGCTGGGGGATGTCTGGCCACCTCCGGCCTCAACCCCCAGACCCCTCAGCCCTGTGGCCATCAGCTCCCAGACTTTTACCAGGCTTGGGACATTGCCTCTACCCTCACAGCAGCTCCTCTCCCTGCGTGGGCAGCACCTGCCTTCACCTCTCAGAAAAGGGGAAATTTCAAGGCCACAGTGGGGAGAGGGCTGAGGGCCGGAAGGGACTGCGGCCCTGAGTCCACTGGGCCTCTAGGTCTGGACGGGCCGAGAAAGGCAGGCCCCGTGACTGGAGCCTCCTGGGAGTGAGGCCGTGGATGTGTTGGGAACAGGATGGATGTACAATGGACTACACTTGGGATCACCTCTTGAGGACGCTCCAGGACATGTCCTGAGGGTGCGTAACAGTCCAGGAGCAGAACCAAGGTCCAGCAAGCCTTGGGAACTCACCTCCAACTCTATGTGGTCGTGGAGTTTCTTGCAGGTGGCTGCGAAGGTCTCTGAGGTGCCGAATTCAAAGTACCACAGCTTGTTCTTCATCCTGGACCACGAAGCAGAAAGATGACTCAGTGTTCTGTGTTTGAAATGGTCGTGTACAACAGCTTTGCTGTCGGTGTCCCCAGTCTTATGTTTTCAGTACGTGTTAATCGGATCAGGGATGGAACATTTTTAACTAACCGTTCTTGCTATGAACTTAGAGAAAAACCCATTTATTTCTTAGACATCACGGCTACTCTGGGTGAACTGCCAACAGATCTGTGAACTTCCTGGTCAGAGAAGGAGAAAGGCCTGCTTTGCCTCCGTATCTGGATCAAGGGAGGAGTTCCATGAAAGTCAACCAGAGGCGGCAAGGGACAGCATGCTCTGGTCACTGTCCTTTCTACTACTAACGCAGAGGAACTTCAATAGCTGGGGTACAAAAGGACGATCAGACAGCCCTTTGAGACTTGAGGGATGTACACTCTCAGGACAGAGGGGGAACAGCCCAACGTTAAACCAGCTAAAATGTGTGCTTCTTTGCCTGTGCTTTGAATGGGAGAAGCAGAGTGGAGAGAATTGGACACAGATTTGCAGTCAAGGTGGAAAGAGAAGAAAAAACGCGAGTTGTTTGCTAGCAACAGTTCCCCCCACTTCTTTCTCAACTGTGTTTGCTTAGGCTATGACAATCCTTGTTCTATTTGCTTCAAAGTAAGAGCTCACTATTTTGAACTTTAAAAATTTTCAACATTTTCCTTATTGGGGGAAAAAAAGAAACACAATGGGGTTCCCACGCAGCCGGGAGCTTTGCGAAGTCAGATGGTGTGTCCTGACACTTGGTCGTTCTGATCAGATGGTCTCACCAGGAAGTGTTTCTGAAGGTATTCCATTCCTTCCATGCCAACTGTCATCCCCTTATCAGGGGCTGGCTAAGAGAAGGGACACTGTCCAGTTCATAAGCTGGCAGATTCTGCTGAGGAAGGATTTAAAAGAATCACATTCTTCTTGGCACACTCTTCAGGAGAGAGGATGCCGCTCTGCGTGTTGCGGATCCTCCATCCTCAGATCTGTGGACTAAGAGGAAAGGAGCATTCTTCAAAGGGAAGAAGGCTCTTATTTCTTCCTAGTATTCCTTAGGTCATACTGTTTAGAATAACAGACAAAACTTCTCTCTACATTTCTCAAAGAGTTCACCTAGAACTTGAAGATGAGACTGTGTCCTCCCATTGCGTGAAGATTTCTAAGACCTAGTTCTAAGACCTAGTTGGGAAGATTTCTGACTCTTGGTATGCAGGAGAAGAAATGACAAATGATGAAGGAAATAAGAATAAGCAGGGCTTCCCTGGTGGCACAGTGGTTGAGAGTCCGCCTGCTGATGCAGGGGACACGGGTTTGTGCCCCGGTCCGGGAAGATCCCACATGCCGCGAAGCGGCTGGGCCCGTGAGCCATGGCCGCTGGGCCTGCGCGTCCAGAGCCTGTGCTCCGCAACGGGAGACGCCACAACAGTGAGAGGCCCGCGTACTGCCAAAAAAAAAAAAAAAAAAAAAAAAAAAGAGTAAGCAAGATTTATGGAGTTATGCTTATGAAGAAAGTTAGAAGGACTGGGTGTGCTTTAAGTAGACCACTGCTTCTCAACCAGCATGCTGCGGCACAGGTACGCCTGAGATACCAATCTCCTCAGCCTTCAGGGTGGCCAGGTTGGGGTCTGGGGCAGGCTGAGCACCACCCTCCCCATGCCACAGCTGGCATTCTCTTCTGTGTGACAGAAATGCCAAACAAATGCTTTTGTTTTCTATGCCTGCCATGATATGCATAGGAAACACTGCTCTGATCACTAGTTCTCTGTATGCACAGTAATGTGATTACAAACTACCTGGGGATTTCATTGAAATGCAAATTCTGATTCAGTCATTCAGGATTTGGGCATAAGAATTCCTTGTTTTCTAATAAGCTGCTAACGCTGGTCCAGGGATCACACTTGGAGCTGTGAGGATCTGGAGACTACATTTGTGGTTCTGAGACATTAGTATTCGTAAGAATTACTTGGCGAATGTGATTAAAATGCTAGTTCCTGGGGTCCGATTTGTAGAGATTCTGTGTGAGAGCTGTGGGGCGGGGCCCAGGAATACGCATTTTTATGAGTGCCCAGGTGATCATTATGCAGGTGGTCAGCTGTCAGGACTTTGAGAAACATTGCTCTAGATCCCAGTGAAATGACACCCAAGGAAGAGGACAGACCGATTAACCCTGAAAGAGAGGGTTCCGCAGGGAGGACAGAATGAGGGTCAGTGCCTTTCAATAGACAGTGATGGCAAAAGACCCAGTAATAGGAAAATCACAGATTGTCATACATGTCAAGGTTGAGGATGTCTCTACAGCAGTGAAGGCATCTCTGCAGCCAGGAGACCCGCATTATGATTCCACTTGAAATATCACTGCTGGTCTGAATCATGACTTTTGAAAGTTATTGCCAGGAGATTTAGAGTTTTAATAAAAAGTTCCAGAAGCCATAAGCTATTTTTGCCCAGAAGTGGCTCTTCTGATGATCTAATAAGGTTAAGAGGTCATGGTTAGGTCAGTATCACAGAATGACTGAGAGGATCAAACAGACTGCTATTCCATTGCTGGTTAAGTGTCCATTGCTGGCTGTGTAACCTAAGCCTCAGTTTCCTGATCTGTAAAGTGGAGATAATAAAAAGATCCGCTTCAAGGGGTAGTTGAGAAGATTAAATGGGATGACTGCAGAGCACTTCCCATAATGCTTGCTGCATGATAAACTCACCAAAACTGTCAGCTACTTACTTATCAGTTATAATTTCAATGTCTTTTGAGTTGGCATGTTTGGATAACATAATAAGGTTAAATGACAGATCAGGTTGGGTAGCCGTAGACATTATACATTCAAATTTTTCTGGGACAGAAAAATATGTGATCATATTTGTCAGATCATGTGTCTTGACTTTTGGTTAAAAATACATGTTCCCAACATGTCTAATCTAATAGATTTTTTCCAGAGTCACAGACCACACCCTAATCCCTGGTTAATTATCTTGACTGGTCACATAATTGTCCAAGACGTGATGCTGATTGCAAATACGCTTTTGAGAAAGTGCACGTTTGGTGTGAGACAAAGTAGTTATCGATTCAAGAAATATTCGTTGTGCCAGGACTAGATGGGGTGTACTAGGTGCAATGGAGAACAAAACACAGCACTCCACGGGCCAGACACCGGGGAAGGGCAGCCAAGGAAACAGATCATAGGGTCGTGTGCTAAGCACTGGGACCACCTAGGAGGAGGGACATCCAATTCTTAGTGGGACCACCACTCATCCTAGGTGGATGATGAGTTCCGAAGGATGTGGAAAGGAATAGGGAAGGTGGAGGAAGAACATTCTAGGCAGAGGGAAAAGCCCAAGCAATGGCACAGGGTAAGAGAGAGCACAGACCTGCTAGAGGGGATCTGGAACTCAAGGAGGGGTGGATTGGCCAGATAAGGCTGGAAGGGCAGATAGGAGCAAGATTATAAAAGCTGGGATGCCATGTGTAGGTGTTTGAGCTTTATCTTAAAGTCTGTAGTGTGTCATGGACCATCCTTAAGTGGGGGTGGTGATAGGGGGTGGCAGTAGTGACCTGAACAGACTTGTGCTTTTTAAAGATCACTCTGTCCCAAGTCTGGAGAGTGGACTGCAAGGGGTGGGTACAGATTGCAGGCCTGGAGAATGGTTTTTAGGTGGTGTAGAAACTCAGGAGAAACCCAGGAGAGAATTGGGAAGGACCTGAACAAAGGTAGTGACAGTAGGGCTCAGGAGAAGAGAAGGGATTCACAAGCTAAAATACAGGAGGTGGAACTGACAGGGCTGGTTTGTTGTAAGGAGTGAGTAAGAAAGAAGTCAAAGTGACACCCAAGTTTTTGTCTTAGGTGGCATGATTGCTGGCAGGTGCTGTTCCCTGAGAGAGTGGCACAGGAGATCAATTCTCCAGTGGCAGTCCTCTTTGTAACTGAAGGACAGCACTTTTGTGTTGTGGCTCATCTGTCCATCTATCCATCCATCCACCCACCCACACATTCATTCATCCATCCATTCACCCGTCCATACATCACCTATTGAGCCATACTATGGAACAGGCACTGCATAAAGGCCTGGAGATAAGTGATGAGTAAGACAGGCAAGATCTCTGCCTCACAGAGTTTACATACTTTTAATAGCTTCCCCAAGATGCTAACCTCTGCCCCACAGGGAACTATGTGTTCAAAATCTGACAGCTTTTGGGACTTCCCTGGCGGTCCAGTGGTTAAGACTCCACGCTCCCAGTGCAGGGGGCATGGGTTCGATCCCTGGTCAGGGAACTAAGATCCCCGCATGCCGCACGGCACGGCCAAAAAAAAAAAAAAACAAAGAAAATCTGACAGCTTTTATTTCTCCTCTTTTAATTCGGGCACATTTTCGTTAGAAGTAAATACATTCTATTGCTATGGTTCTTTGGTTTTGCACTCTGCTAAACATTTCACGAATACTATCACTTTCGATTCCCTGAAGAGCCCTATGAAGTAGGTACTATCACTACAAGTCAGGGAAGACTTGGGGGAGAAGTAAGTTGCCTAAGGTTGCAGAGCAGATAAGTGCGGAGGGGGCACCCAACCCTGACTGTCGGACCCCAGAGCCTGTGCTTTGCTCCCCTGCCACGGTATCTTGTCATGCTTTTGCATGTTGTGTGGTGTGGTGGTGTGTGCTCCTACTACACTGCCTAGGCTGCCCTGGTTGTCCTTCACGAGGCTGTGAAATGGATGCAGGTGTGGGCCTGGGGCATTAGTGGCTGCACCGTGCACTAGGAAATGCTGTCTGATGAAGAGTGTGTGTCGCCCCCCACCCCCCTCCCCCAGGTCCCAGTGGCCAGGGAGGTTCTAGAGGAGTTTCGATTGGATTTGTCACAGGAACGTCCTGGTCTTGAATCTACACAGTCTCAGAAAGTCAGGGAGACCAGAATTGATCCCTAGAAAAGCCAGATGCTCCCAGGACACCCTGCACCTTTCATTCTCTCTGCTCACCCAGAAATGAGGCAGAGGCAGTGCCCTTGCACCATCTCCTACACGGAGTGAAACAGGGAAAGCTGGGAGACAAATGTAAATTGTTCCTTGGGTACCTCCAACTTCAGCTTCCACGCTGGCCAATTTTGGCCGCTCATAACAAGAGAGGGTAGTGTGGCCTAATGCAAAGATCCCACGATGGAATCAAGGAGCCCTGCCTTCAAATTCTGACTCTGCCCTTTATGGGTTGTATAACTTTGAGCATTTTTTTTTACTTTTCTGAGCCTCCTTACTCATAAAATGGGTAAATACCTGATTCACAGAATGTTATAAATACTGAATGAGACATGTAAAATCATCTAGAACAGCTCTTGGTCTATAGGCCCTCATCCCCTATACACATTAAAAGTTTGTTGATTGAATGTCACCGATGGCCTGTCAATAATCAAAGTACTATCTTCCTAATGAAGGTCACATATCTTGTTTCTCAGAAAAATTGCCGCTAGCCTTATATTAGATAATATAGAGGGGGATTACTTTGGTTGCCTCTGTCCTGGCCACTAAAATGGTTGAAAGTACAAAGACTGGGGCCATGGGGGTAGGGGCAGAAGAAGGAGGAGACTCCTCTTGGGATAAAGGTTGATCAGGTGGAGATGGCCCCCAGAACCCTGCATGATTGAGGCCCACTAATGGTGGGCCCTCAGGTGGAGGTTGCCTTCAGGCCAAGTGACACCGAGAAGACAAGACAGACCCTCTCTTTGTATATGTTGGGAGGTTGTCGCCAAGGACTTCACTGGCAGGCCTATCTGAGGCCGGGTTCCCTCAAGGTTTCTCAGCTGCTCTGAAAACAGGAAGGAAGGCAAGCTCCCAGCCTACTGTCATTGCGTACCGAGACACCAGAGAGCAGTAATCTGGATTCTTTGGTTCTGTCTACACTGGCAGAGCAGATTGGTATAGCATATAATCAACAGGTTATTTGTTGATCTGGAAGTAGAGAAAGCCTCTCATCAGGGAGGCTTTGGGCTTTTGGTTTTGCACTCTGATAAATATTTTACATATATTATCTCTTTCCATTCTTGGAAGAATCCTATGAGTAGGTACGCTTGATACAAATAAGAAATTCACAGGTTGAAGCAAATTCACCTCTGCCTCATGTTCTCTTTTCCCTTTCCCCTTTTCCCTCTACCAGCACCAGCACCTTTCCAAAGCCTTTGGCAAAAGCCAACAGGCATGTGATACCCTATAATTTGACAAAGCCCCCACTCTTCCTGCTAAGTAGACGGCCTGACTGCCAGTGTCCCTCTTGTCTTTTGAAGATGTCTCCCCCGCCACTTTCCCCTTAGCCCTTGCTGGAGGTTTGCTGCTGCTGCATGGGGCACTGGTTTCTGTCTGTTTCATTTTCAGTTGTACACGAACATGGCATTTGGAATCCGTGAGGCTAGTGTTCCTGCCTGGCTCTGCCCTTCCTGGTTAGACAAGTTATTTCAGTTCTTTGACCCTTCATTTCTTCTTCTACAAAACGGGCATATTATTTTCTACCCAGCAGAGTTGTGAAGCTCACGTGGCAAATGCGAAGCACCAAGCAGGTGTTTAACACATGGGAAGTGCTCCCTCACTGTTCTATCTTGTTGCTAGGAGACACACTCACTGGGAGACTCGTTCCCCAAAGGCTGCAGGGGTAGGGACAGGAGCAGTGTGCGGGTCTATCCCAGGCAGCCAATATTTTTTGAAGAAAATAAAACTAACAATGTTTTAATGACTTCTGGACTGCTTTTTCTGCATCCCTCTTCCTGAGTTTTTTTTGGCCCACCATTTCTTTCCTTCTCATAATCACCTTTCAGCTGGAGATGACTAATCCTTAACCAGTTGTCCTGAGGCTGGTTTCCAGGTCCACGAAACTCCTAGGTTCACTGTCAGGCTCTAAACTATCCCAGTGAACCTGTTCTTGAGGCAGAAGCCCCTTGTCTGGGCTCCAAGGGACTCTCAGTCACATGGAGGAGCGGCAAACAGCAGTAGTGACACCATGGGTTGATTCTATTTCTGGGCTTTCTTAATTTCCCTCTGCTTTCTAAGAAAATAATATTGATTAGTAGTTGAATCTTTTCATTTGACAGATGAGGGGAAAATGAGACGAATTAAAAATGTTCTTTTATATTTGTCAGCAATTTAGGGTTGGATTCAGTCACCATCCTGACAGCCTATGAATAGCCTGTCTTCAAGGATGTCCACAAGAAAAATGAAGCTAGCTGCTGGGCATTTTCACCAGCAAAGGCAATGAGCTTCTGGCGGCCCTTTTCTGATAATCTAGGAAGTTTTAAGGGCAGGAGACTTTTGAAGTCATTGAAACATGAAAACATTTCTTTGGACGTAGAAGGCTACAAAGAAGACACTAGAGCTATTTCTAGAAATAGGAGCCCTTGAAGTGAAGGTATTCCTCTTTGTGGTTTGGACTTTGATAATCAGGTTCCCTGAGTGGGTCATGACTCGAACAGTCAGTTAGGCCTCTCTCAGCCCAGTGAAGCAGACGCTGCCCACATGATCGTGCTCTGTGTTGTGTTGAGGGAGTCGAATGATATGGGGGCCATGCTGGGCCAGTGGGCAGGAGACTCCCCTCCAGCCCCAGTTCTCATACACACTAGAATGTGATACCACAAGAGTTACTTGGGGACTCCCAGACTCAGTTTCCTCATCCTACAACGAAGGGCTCGGAACGATGGATTTCTGCGGTTTCTCCAAGCTCCGTGAACAACTTGAGATAACGGGATACAGGGCAGGGTCGGAGGGCCCATGTGCACCACAACCAGTGCCGTGTAGAAGTGTGGGCCCAAGTATTGCCAGGGCTGCCATTTTTTACAGAGATGCCAGAAATGTGTTTTTACGTAAAATCTCCTGATTATTAGAGTTGGCAACCAGTTCAACTCTTTAAAAGAACACTGTACAGGCCAAAACCCACACATAGTTCTCCAGGGAGAACTGTGCCTGGCCAACAGGCTCCTTCAGTACACTAGGTGTACATTTTCATAAGGTTCATCTCAACTAAAAACCAAAAACAAGTGATCTCACTTAATACCATGGGTTTGCTGGGTTACTGGTGGTGGTATTGCTATGACTACTAAAGATAGTAGACTGGTGCCAGGTTATTAAGGGAAATAGTAATCTAGCACAACCAGACAGGTATGATGGCAACACAGGAAGGGCAAATGCAACTTGAGCTGAATGACGACTGTTAGTAATAATACCGAGACTACTTTATCTGTTAACATTTTACATTATTTGAATCCCAAGTGCTTTTGGATGTTTAGTAATTGTGTTAACTAAAGTTTAGATCAAAGGTTTCGGGCTTCCCTGGTGGCGCAGTGGTTGAGAGTTCCCCTGCCCATGCAGGGGACACGGGTTCGTGCCCCGGTCTGGGAAGATCCCACATGCCGCGGAGCAGCTGGGCCCGTGAGCCATGGCCGCTGAGCCTGCGCGTCCGGAGCCTGTGCTCCGCAACGGGAGAGGCCACAACAGTGAGAGGCCCGCGTACCGCAAAACAACAACAGGAAAAAAAACAAAACAAAACAAAGGTTTCAAAAAGAAAAATAAAAGCCAAGGTAGGTAGGCTTAGTTCTAAGGCCAGGATGTCCAGTCCTGTAAGGGACCAGTGACTGTCACCTCACAGGTGCTGCAGAGGCCATCTGTGTTACCTGCACACCCAGCTGCCCTGGCCCATCAGAGAGCTTGTCACCACATCGAATCCACCCTGCATGCTGTCCCCTGCTCTCACTGTTCACTGGAATGGCACTCGGTGACCGGCAGGCACAGAGCTGTGGATGGCAGGGGCTCTTCCAAGAGGAGGTGGTGACCCCTCTGGTACAAGGGAGCGTGAGCCCCCAGCAGTCAGGAAGCAGGCTTTATAAATAGCTGTTTCTGTTCTCTGAGGGTGACTCCTGTGCCCGCTGTTCTTGCCAACAGATTTGTCTTGGCTCAGCTCAAGGGGCGAGGTATTCCCTGGCTTTTTTCCATACTAGGGACAAGACTGGTGTTCATGGCGCTCAGAAAAATCTAGGGTGGTGAATGGACGGGAGGACTGGAGACCAGAGTCCAGGAGGGGGTGGGCAGAGGTATGGGGAACAAGAAAGAGGGGAGAGCTCAAGAAGGGTCTAAAGAAAATGAAAAGATCAAGAAAGGAGGGAGAAACCCGCCTAGCATGTATTTTATAGTATATAGATCGAATCCTCTTAATAACCTATGAAGAGACTTCTGAAGTCATTTTCATGTGTGAAAAGCTACCTGCAAAATCACAGAGGACAGAGTGTTTGCACTTAAGGGAACTTTGGGGTCCAGGGATTCCCAGCCAGGAGATCACAGGTTGCAAGGAATATTCCAAAGTATGGAAGGAGTCCATGAGTTGCTGTCAGCATTTCATAATATGTAATAGTACTTGGGCATTTACTCATAACAAAGACTGCACAGACTAACTAGTGGGTTAAAGTGTTTTGTGATGTGAAATGGAATAAAATCAATTACATCGGTTACTGTTGGCAACCAGAGGAACTGATTGAATGGCAAATGGATATTGTTGATTCATAAAGATGGAAAATGAATGATTACTTAGAACAGCCTTACGGCTGACAGAAATCTTATTCAGTATGGCACCCATGGTGGGGGCTGGCGGTGAAGAATAAATAAAAATAGTGCACTATCGGACAGTATCTGGGCGCATGCGGAACCGTCACTCCATACCAGCTCCGGATGGTACTTCCTTTCTGAACCGTAGCAGCCTTCTCAGGGTACAGATGAGGAAACTGAGGCCAGTCCTCGAGGATGCAGTGGCTGGAATTCAAACCCCAGCTCCCAGCTTCCCATCCTTATCCCTTACGTTTCCACTCCCCCCGCCCCTCCTCCGGCTATGCCCCAAAGGCATCTGAGAGAAGTGGAAAGGTCAGCCAAAGCCACAAGAGCTGGTGACTGCAAAGCTGCGGCCATTCTCATGCCTGCCTGTGGGCTGGCTTTGATCACATCTACTGCTCAGGCCACGGGAAGGCCACGAGCTCCAGCTCGAGGTTGGCCGGCTTGTTGCTCAGGACCCCACGGTGCTTTTCCCCACAGAGTGTGCAGTCTGGGTCTCCCTATTGGTCTCCAGTCTCCACTGTTGCCCCAGAGTAACAAAGGGCCAAACGCACTGGCCTCATCCACAGCAGTCTCTCTACCCCCTTCAAGGGTAATTCTAAGCTGCAGAGAATCTGCTCCCTCTGAGCAGTGACCCTTCACTTGCACACAAGACAGTTTGTTTCCGTGGACTAGGGACAGAGTCTCCTTTGGTCGGTGCTCCCGAATTCTGCCCGGCACCCAACAGTATCTCCTGCTAAGGGCAGGACTCCAGCACGAAGCCAGCCGAAGTCTGAAACCGGATCCTCCCCCAGGGCAGCACCCGGGGACACACGTGTGTGCAGGCACACACCCAGGCCCAAACAGGGAGGCTTCTCTCAGGCTCTCCATCCATGGGTACTGAGCACACTCACGGCCTCTGATGCTCTGAGGCCCCGGGGTCTCTCCGAAGCCCGACATGAGAACCGCCACAGTGATGGGAATGCCACCACATGGTCCTGCCACTTTGGGGGCGACCCTCAGGAGAGACAGCTGGCGAGGCAGCTAGGGTTTTCCTCTCCTGAGGGCCTGAGTGTCTAGAGTGTCTTGCAGTCAGTATCCGTCCTTGCCAAGAGAAAACAGTTACCTTCCCCCATCCAAAAACGTAAAAATAAAAATAAAATTAAAATCTCACCGAGTTTGGCTGTTTTTAGCAATCCTTTCTCCCTTTGAAGATTTATTTGTGGAATGAAAATCCCCTTCAGGCCCATTTGGCTGAGGCTACGGGGCTCTGAATAAGCTCGCTCGCAGTTTGCAGACAGCAAAATCGAATACGGGGACCAAAAGCAATCCTGCTCCCGGAGGGAAAGGGGCAGAGGCAGATGCGTGTGGGGTCTCTAAGGTTCTGTAACGACTGCTTAGCTGTTGTACAGTTTTTGATTCCCAGCTACGCTTTGCCAGCACTCACACATCCATCGGCCCAGGAAGCTGCTATCCCAAGGCAGGAGGGGACGGTTAGGGCCGAGTGGGGAGGACGGCTGATTAGAACATAGCCCTGAACACCTGGAGAAGGTCTAGGCTGAGGAAGCCCTCAGAAGCTCTTGCTGAGGAAGGCCACTTCCTGGGTCCTGACCAACCAAGGTTAGAAACGGAAGAACTGTCTGGGGGAGTAGGAGGCAAGCCCCCAAAGCAGGTCCACACCCTCACCCTACCGTAATTCACCTACCAGCATTCCCAGGGAGGCTCCGAGACAGACGGCAGAGCTTCCCCTCCCTCTCCATGCCCTCCAATCCAGCTCACCCCCAGCTGTTGGGAATCCCTCAGTCCCCACTTATCCAGTGTCTATTTTGTGCTGGACCTGCACTGGCTCCTTTAGGAACCAAAGGGTCCCCTCACGTGGTCCTCACACCTGTCTTCTGTGGTGGGTGCTATGTGGTTAGTTTGCAGATGCGTCTGAGGCTGCTGCTTCTTGGCGAATGCGCAACTGGCCTCGAGTGGTATCGTGGTGTCTGAGGGGTGCTGGCTGAATGTCTCTCCCTCCCACGACCGGCCTTTCTGAGCTTGAGGCGCTGCCCCACTTGTGACAGGTCAGGTTACAAAAGTTCCATGCTTAAGCCAGTTGTTTGTCACTCGGAGCACATTTTCCCATAGAAACAATGTTATGTTGAGATTGGGTTCTCAGAGTAACGACCAAAGGCAATAAGCCTGTTAGGTATCCGATGTCTAGTTTTGGAGACAGCTTGGTAGAGCTGAAAAAGCCCTGGTTAGAAGCCAGAAAGGCCTGGGTTCCAGCCCCAGGTCAGTCACTTACGTGCTATGTGGCCTGGGGCAACTCATTTAGTCTCTTTTCCTTAGTTTCTTCATCTTTGAATTGGTATGATATTCCCTACCTTGCAGGGGTTGTTGGGAATATCAGTTGAGAATGTATACGTGGGTTCTCTGACATACACTCAAATAATGAAGCAACAGAACTCCACTGCCACGTATAAAACTGGCTTTGTGGCCTCATGGATTCTGAGTCCCAACTTGAAACACAAACGGCACGTCTTTCCTGCTGAATTTGGATTGGAGAATATTTGCTTTCCTCAATTTCCTGGAAAAGAAACATGGGGACTCTTCCACCCTAAAATCCCTGGTGGCCACCCTGAAATCTGGGCTGGAGTTCTGAATAGACTGGGACTGGAGGTGCCAGAGGGAAGTAAGAAGCAGAAGAGGTAGGAAGGGGAGGAAAGGGCACGACTTAAGTATGCATCGTATTTCTTCCTTTGGCTTTCATAGAACTGCACGATGATCTGGTTACTTTCTCCGAAGTTTCCTGTGCCTTCCACACCATGAGCCAGTTGGATGCTTCCTGGTCAGAATTAAATACAGAGTAAGGCAGTTCCCTCCTTGCTCCCTCTACCTTTTAAATCATGAAATTGTTAGCAAGGCAAGCCAACAATTCATTTGATGGGGCAGATACCTGAACAAATACCCTCTTCCCATCTTTATTCCATCTTCTTCCTGTGCTGCTTAGAAAAAATCTTAAATAGGAAAGCATCAGCCAGAGCCTCCCTCTGCCTGAGAAGACTGCAGTATACACCGCCAGCAAAATCCTTTCTTTTTCGCCCTTTTGAAAATCTCATCCGTATGCTCTCGGCTTTGCTTCCACTCTGACGTTTGTGACTTCTACTTATGTACACACTCCTAACACCTGTTTCAGTGACTGTGATCATGTGAACTTGTCACCCTGACCTAGCATGGCGTTCTGAACCCAGGCCTTTCTGTGTGTTCTACCCACCACATCTCTGCTGTCTCGGAGGTCATGCTTGTCTCCCCTGTTCACTTTGCCCCCTCGCTGTGCAGTTGGCAAACGTGTCCCCACTGTGGATGTGACCCCACTGCCAGTCCCTCGGAGAACTGCTTAGCACCCCCTTTGCCAGGCCTCTTATTTCTAGCTCACACCTGCTGCCCTTCTGTGGGTTGTGATTTTAGAGTTTCATCTGAGCATTCTACTTTATCCCCTTTAAATCTCATTTTAAAGCTCTCCTGTTTAGTCTTCAAGTCTCCGGCCAAAAATATTTTTCTTGGTTTATGTGACAAGCTCCCAATTCCTTGCCAAGGGGCCCAGCATCCAAATCCACGGTCCAGAGGAACAGGCGTCCTCAGCTCAGTTCCAGAGCAGCCCGTGTTCCCCACACACGCATGCCTGTTTCCTCAAAAATCTTGACTAACGGCTGAGGAAGAGACGAGAGCATCACCTCGGCACCATGTCCCTTAGTTTCCTACCCAAGATACCAGAGTCACCTGAGATACTAACCAGGATTCCTCTGGATGAGTGACTTGTTCCCACACCCATGGCCAGAAGGGAGAAATAGTCTATGGGTTATTTGAGCATGTTTACTCCTTTTTGTCTTTAATGCAGGGGTTTTCACTAACGTGAATTCAGCAAAATATTGGTCTCACAAGATGCTCTGGGGTATGGGGATTCTGTGGTCAACTAAATTTGGGAGACTAAATAATTTATCCTGCTTTTGCATGGTCTCAATAGGTTAGAATCTACATATACTAAAGGCTCTCATTATCATACAGAAAAGAAATAGATTTAACTTTGAATTTTCCCATGACTGAGCTCCCCTGTCTTCCTGTGCCTCTCCTTTTAACATCCCGTGGAATGCACTTTAACCAATGCTAACTGCTTGAAGAAGACAACCTGACAGTGACTCCCATAGGCGCTCATCAAACCTCATGATGATCCTGTTAGCTGTTCTACTTTCCCTTCTAGAAGGTCCAAATCTATCTCCTTTGGGTACAATCTCATACTTTAATTTTTTTTTCTCCCCAAAAGGGACTGGGCCTTCTCTCTTTATTTCTATGTTATATCTACTTATTAATCAGACTCTGATTCTGCTGTATGTTCCCTTTGACCTTCTGAGTGCCTTTTCTTTCTGGATCATTTCTTTTACGACGTCTAAGAACCCTTCATCAATGCAAAGACACTGACCTCTTAGGTTTCCTCAAGCCTATTCATTCTCTCCTTCGGTAGGAGACCAGTTTACATTTGCAACACCAATAATTTGTGACCATGGTGGAGCAAAAAAGAGAAAAAAAGTAATTGGCCCCCATCATATCCCTGAGTTTATATTTCCTGGGCATCAGTGTGACAACTTGGAGGCCTACAGATCTTCTGAGGCTTGGAAAGGTGTTTGACTTGCACAGTGGTTTTTAAAATTGGAAGATAGTTTACATAAACACCTGGAGCCCAGCTTCTCTTGAGAAATCAGATCTGTTAACACTGGGTTGCTTTCCAACCTGGCAACAATTGACCAGAGCTGAGTACTGGCTGCTCCCACTACACAGGGTATATGCTCTCCACTTTGCCAGAGTTACCACCACTCCTTAAAGCTTTATTTCCTCCCACTTCCCTCATTTACATTAACTGCCTGTCTCTGCTGACATTTGGATTTGTGACCCCTCATATAGACCTCTGTAGTTTCCTCCTGGGAATCTTCCTAAAAGCTGCCTCAAAAGTGTCTCTCCCACTTCCTTCCCAATCTGATCCTTTCCATCTGTGCTCTGGTACCTTTGGTTATGAGTCCTAATATGTGTCTGGTTTGAAGGTCTGACCAGCTGCAGGACAGTAAGAGTTGAAGCTGTTGGTATTTGTAAAGATCATGTGCACAGAAATGAAATATCAACCCAAGCCCACATTTTCGGGGGAAATTTTTTTTCAGTTGTTCTATGTTTATAAATCAGGTATAACCTGGTAAGTTATCAACTATTCAGCAATCATGGAACACCAAGTAACGAACTTGTCCTTTAACTACTGCAGAAGTAGCTTAAGTTCATGTTTACCTTGCCCCTGAATTTCCCACTTTGCACACATGGATGGTTATTATGAATGTTAACATTATACTATTAAGTCTTGATAATTAAGGGACAAGTTATCCAGTCCCCAGATCTCTTCTTCTTTTCTAACCCATTGACTTACTGTTGGTCATTTAATTTTTCTGTAGTACACTCATCTCCAGCTGGGTGGGGAACACGATCATAAGTACAAATCATGAACCAGGCCATCAGCTCAAGCTGGAGGGCATCCTGTTGCATTATCCTCACCCCCAACCCTGCACGTGTTTGCAGAAACCCTGATTATAAGCAGCCTCCATCCCTCTCCCTACCCAAGTTCAGGGACGAGGTGGGACAGAAGACAAAAGGGAGAACCTGATTAACTAGAATGCTCTGTGTTGACGGTTCCAATAAAAGTTTCACTGAAACTAACAGTTTGGGGTTTTAATTTATCCATGACATTCCTACCACCTCTTGCCCTACGGTAACCCAAAGCTGGAGATTACAGACACACTTTCAGCTCATTGAGTTCAAAGGCAAGGTAGGGTACTTGGCTTGATTGGCACTTTGGAATGCTCTCCAAAACGGTCCACTTTCAAGATTAAAGGGACTCTTCGTTCAACAGAATAGAAAACATCTTGTTACTAGACAGTGAGGAATTTCAACCTAAGTGTAGGTTCAATAAACATGAATATTCAGCAATTATGTTAAGTCCCTGATACTTTGGCAACTTGAGGCTATAAGAACACTCTTGGAACGAGGAGAGCCCCTCGTTCATTGAAGAGCGTTAGAAGATCAGGAAAAGGCTTTCTTAGTAAAATGTGAAGTGGTAAGGCAAAAAAAACAAAAAACAAAAAACAAATAAAAAAACCCCCCACCACTCCTACAATCTTCAAAGTAGAGATCTGTAATCTTCAAAGCAGAGCTCTGAAGACCTCTCTCAGAGTGATGTTTGTAGAAGGGATGCTTATACTGGGAAGGGGGTTAAAACCTAAAATCCAGTCCAAAGCTAAGATTCTATATGTTGTTATTATAGGTAAGAATCACAGCACTATGCATTTAAGTGAGAGATTCTGCCGTGTACTCATATATATACTGCTGCATGTTCTCCTGACAAATTCCTGTATAACGAATAGCATCATACCAGCACCTGAAACATTTCAAATCCATTTATTTATCTCCTCTAATTCTCATAAGCATCTTGTGAGATCATTGTAATTTCCATTTACGCGCCAGAAAATTAAGAATCAGAGCAGTGACTAACTCGTGAGGGATTAGCATCTACATTTCACATAAGGGTGACATAGCCTGAGATATGGAGTTGGAAAGCCATTTGCTCAGGGTTTCTTGAGAGATAATTCACTTATTTCACTAAAGAGAGTTACTGAGTTTCCTAATAAGTATAGCAAGAAGATGAATTCAGAATTTCCTTTGGCCAAATAATGAATGCAGTAAAATTTTCTTTAGCAGATGTTGATTTAAACGAGGAATTAATCACTTGAATCTTTCTTGAGAGTATCTATTACTCTTCCAAACTCCTTTTAATAAAACATGCGCAAGTATGAAGAGTTTAAGGAAAATATATTGGAATGAATATGCTGATCACATCAGCTCTAAATACAAAGATGGACTCTGTATCACAGAAATGCCCCTATACAAAAGGACAGTAATTCTCCAACGTTTTAATTAGTAAAGTACAATAGAGGGTGAATAAGATCTGATATTCTTTTCTCTGGAGCTAAAAACAAACAAACAAAAAAACACATTCTGCTAAGTTTAAAAGCCACCTAAGTCAACTTCTGCATGAGAGAATCTGAAATTGTGGGGGCAGAAAAGAGAGAATGACTTACGGACTTTTTTTTCAAAATGGATTTCTACTTCCACAAGCAAACAGCGTGCATCAAGGTTCAGAGTTTGTACGAAAGTTGGTTGGTTTCCATAGATTTTCTGGCCCTGATATGTACTAACTCCCCCAGGTTAGCAGAGCTGGTTCCCCTTATTTCTATCCTCTTCTTTCCGTTTCCCCCTGGGGTTACCTCTCCTCCTCTCTCCCTGGGTCTCTGTCTGATTTAACAGCCCGCACTATCCTAACCCTTCGGCAAGGCTCAGTATATAAAGGTCCCCGTGTTTCAGGAAGCCTGACATTTTGGCTCTGGAAATACTTGGAAGAATAATTTATTCCTTCATTGATACTTTCAACGCTGATATTTTCAAAAAGCATTTGCTGACTCCCTACCTCACCATCTACCCGCTCACCTACAGGATAAAGTGCAAACTCCTGTGCAGAGCACCGAGACCCTGGTGTAGCTGCCTTCCACCTCACCTCAGAGCCACCCTCCTTTCCTCTTGTGTTCCCGTCTTCTCACACTTCTGCCCTTGGCCCAGCCTGCTTCCCTCCTCCTAGCACACACCCAGTTCCTGTCCTCATGAGTCCCCATTCTCTCAAGCTCACGCTCAAATGTAACCTTCTTTCTGTAGTCTCATCCCACTTTCTCAGTTAGGTGCTCCCATTCATTATTCATGTCCCCTTGTTAACACAAAGCTCACCATATTATATGGTTTTTCCATCCTTTGTGAGGGTTTGAGGGAGGGTTGGTATTGGGAATTAAGTTGTGTTCCCCAAGAAGATCTGTTGAAGTCCTAACCCCCAGTGCCTCAGCATGTGACCTTATTTGGAAATAGGGTCTTTGCGGATGTCATCAAGTTAAGAGGAGGCCATACTGGATTAGAGTGGGCCAAATCCAATGACTGATGCCCTTATAAGAGGAGGGAAATTTAGACAGAGAGACACAGAAACACAGAGGGAGAAAGCCATGTGAAGACAGAGGCAGAGATTGGAGTGATGCAGCTACAAGTCCAGGAATGCCAAGAATTCCTGGCAACCACCAGAAGCAAGCGAAGAGGCATGGAACAGATTCTCCCTCAGAGCCTGGGAAGGAACCAACCCTGCCGACATCTTGATTTCAGACTTCTAGCCTCCAGAACTGTGAGAGAGAAATTTCTGTTGTTTTAAGCTACCCAGTTAGTGGTAATTTGTCACGGCAACCTTAGGAAACTAATACAGTTGCTAAGAGCCTCTATATATGCTCATCTTCCCAAGTAGGCCCAAGGACTTCGGCAAGTAGGGCCTGTGGTCATCCATCTTTCCTCTTGGCCCCAGCATCATGCTAACAGAATAGATGCTCAATACGTTCTGGCTGAATGAGGGCATGTGCCAGCACCACCCTTCTGGTTTTAAGTCAGTGGATCCCCAAAGGGTTCAGACCCTGCTCTGAGTGAGCAAGCTTGTGAACGAGGTAGAGAGAGTTTGGTGCCAAAATGATGACTTATAGAAGAGAAAAAATCAAAGTAGGAAAAAATGTGTCAAAAACCTTGTAGATGGGCTTCCCTGGTGGCGCAGTGGTTGAGAGTCCGCCTGCCGATGCAGGGGACACGGGTTCGTGCCCCGGTCCAGGAAGATCCCACATGCCGCGGAGCGGCTGGGACCGTGAGCCATGGCCGCTGAGCCTGCGCGTCCGGAGCCTGTGCTCCGCAACGGGAGAGGCCACAACAGTGAGAGGCCCGCGTACTGCAAAAAAACAAAAACAAAAACAAAAAACCTTGTAGATGGATTCTAAGAAAAAGCAGAGGCCAGGGCTGGGGGTGGGCAGGGAGGGACTCTTCAGAATATTTTAGAGTGCATTTTGAAACAAGTGCTAGGTGATGATGAGGTCCCAGAGATGTCATCCTAGACTGAGAAATTAAGGGCACTTGGGGGTAAGGTGGGAATAATGGAGCAAGCAAACAGTAAGACGGGCCCCATGTTTGGGAAGGAGAACTTTATAAAGGGCCCTGAAGGCAAAGCAGGTGCATTTAAATTCTATAAAATGGGACGTGGGTTGTGGCAGCAGATTCTCGTGGGGCAGAAACGGGACAAAAGCCACGAGCAGCTCCAGGTAGGGTGGGCCTGAGAGGGAAGCGCATCAGGATGGGCCAGGGGGCTGCTGAGGACTTGCTGAGGAGCAGTCATCTTGGGGCCCAAGTGGGAACTGAGGAATAAAGTGGGTGAGAGGTCTCTTGGGGACCCCTGGTCATTCGTGGGGTGGGAAGCAGGGGCTCCCATTTGGTAGCACAATGACTCACTCCTGGGCTCAGAGGAGATGATGTGTTTGTCAGCCCAGATGAATGAGGCTGTCTTCTGTTTTTAGAAATCTTGCAAGACATTCCACAATACTTCTCTCAATAACTCATTTTAGCCTTTAATATGTCTCCAAGCCAGGAGATTCTTCCTCCATTCCAAACGGCAATTCCTCACTTTAGAAGTACATTCTTCCCCTCGCATTCTTTCCTGAGCTGAGAGGAAGAGTAAGGAGGTGTGGTCACTATTTCCTGTTGTCAATCCTTCACACCCTTGAGGCCCGCTCCCAACACATTCTCTGCTTCTCCTCTCCAGGAAAAATGATTTTTTAAAAATTTTTTCTCATGGGCCTTGTTAATTGTCTCTGTGGCTCTTCTCTTGTCTCTTTCCTGAGTGAGTCTTTGGTCATGGGGCACCAAACTGGGCATTCACGGAGGCAGGAAGTGTAGTGGGACGAGTGGAAGCTGTGGAGTCAGACAGACTAGGTTTGAATAGCCACTCCCCTAATTAGTTGTACATTCTTGAGCAAGTTGTATAATCTCTCTGAGCCTCAATATTCTCATCTGTAAAATGGAGCAATAATATTTATGTGCTCCTTGGAGAGTTGTACCAGTTAAAAATAATACACATAAAACTCTTGAAAGCATTCAATAAATGATGGCTCCTATTGTTAGTATGAGTTGGAGCAATGCTGATTATACTGGGCTTATCGCCTTCGTGAGCACTTCAATACAGCCTGATAGTCATGCATGCTTAAAAAACTACACCACTGCACAGCCCAGATGGTAATTCTTGCTATCTCTGATGGTCACATAAAACACAAACTGGTCTTTTTCAGATATAGCAAAACTATGTACAGGACCAGGAACTGTGCTAAGAGAATTATATCTTTTTATTTATTTTTTTTTGAGAGAATGATATCCTTTTATTTGCTCTCCACAGAAGTAGAACTGCATAACATATCAAGTAGTTATTTCATTTGCAAAGGGACTTGAGTAATACCATCTTTAAAACTCTCATATTAACTGAACAAAATCACTGGAATTTTTTTAATTGGAAAAGACAATAAAACTCCCACTGCAGATAAACTCACTCCAATCAGCTCCTTTATATCATTTGTCTTTTATAACCTGTAAGTGCTACTGGGTTAATAATGTTTTGTTTTGTTTTGTTTTGCGGTACACGGGCCTCTCACTGCTGTGGCCTCTCCCGTTGCGACGCACAGGCTCAGCGGCCATGGCTCTCGGGCCCAGCCGCTCCGCGGCATGTGGGATCTTCCCGGACCGGGGCACGAACCCGTGTCCACTGCATCGGCAGGCGGACTCTCAACCACTGCGCCACCAGGGAAGCCCTGGGTTAATAATGTTTTAACCCAGTGTATACCGTGTGATCTTAAGTAAATAAAATTGTGCAGCGAAGTGCTGAAGGAAAATACATTAGAATGCTAATAACGTTTATTTTTTGGGGGGGGTACAATAGGATTTATTTTTCTACAACAAGCCTTTATTTGAATAAGGAAAATTTGTTTAAAAAATAGTACATAAAACTTTATAAGGACATATTATCATAATTATTTTAAAATACGTATATCAAGTAAACTGCTGGAATGCACAAAAATGGCAATATTATGTTTTTGAGTGATGGGAATATGAGTGATTGGTTTTTCCTTTAACTTTTCTGAACTTTACAAATTATTTATAATGATTTTGAAATATACTATATCATACTATATGATATATTATTAAATTATATAATGATACCTGTACTGTTATTTTATTGAAGATACTCTGTCAAGATAAATGAAAAAAGTGCCATGTTTTTTTCATGACTCCTACCCTATGACCAATAGATATTTACCTGTCCCTCTTAGAGAATTTCCAAATCTCATAGTTTTAAGGGCTTTTCTGAGTCATTTAACATGACTATTATCTATGTGGGTTCTGTCTTTGTAATAATAAGAATGTTAGTAATAATAATAGCTGGCATTGATGTGCCGAACCTCTGTAACAAACATTTTAAATGCACTGTTTCATTGGATCTTCAAAATAATTCTACGAGGTAAGGCACTTGTGGTAGGTGGAATGATATCCTGAAGATGTCCATGTTCTAACCCCTGGAACCTGTGACTATGAATATGTTAACGTTACGTGGCAAAGGGCAATTGAGGTTGCAGTTGGAATTTAAACTGGCAGTCAGCTGACCTTGAGGGGTGAGATTATCCTGGGTTATCCGAGTGAATCCAATGTAATCACAAGAATCCTTTAAGGGGAAGAGGGATGCAATGTGAGAAAGACTTAACTGGCCATTGCTGGCTTTAAAGATGGAAGGTGGCTACAAGCCAAGGAACGTGGTCAGTCTCTAGATGCAGGAAAAGGCAAGGCAATTTATTCTCCCCTAGAGCCTCCAGAAAGGAATGCTACCCTGATGTGACCTTGATTTTAGCCCAGTGAGACCTATTTCAGACTTCTGCCCTCCAAAACTGTGATGTAATAAATGTGTGTTGTTTTAAACCGCTAGTTTGCGGTAATGTTACAGCAGCCATAGGAAACTAATATAGTATTATATTCCAATTTTACAGGTGAGCAGACTGAAGTTTAGAAGAGTAGCTTGGTCAAGATCACATACAAGTGGTTAGTGCACCTCCAGAATCTGAATCCAGGTTGTCTGATGACAGAACCTATCCTCCTGGGCACTTGGCTCCACTGGAGCTCCAAAATGATTGCCCAGCGCCTGCTTGGGCAGAACATGTGAAAACTCACCACACCTGTTCCCCTACCCATTAGCCCCCTGCACTTGAGGATGGCCTTAACTGGTAGAATTGATGTCCCTTATATGGGGCTCAAATTGGTCTACCCAGTCACTTTTCCCATTGATCTTTCACTCAAAATAACCTAATTCCTCCTTTATGAGAAGCACGTTTAAAATATTTGAGGCCAATAATCACTTCTTCCCAAGTCCTCTCTTCTTTGGGTGAAACAATCCCCAATTTAGCCCTTCCTTATAAGACATGGTTTCAGATTCCAGCACTTTCCTGACCTCTCCCTTCTGGAAAGCATTCAGACTGTCAACACCCATTTGAGGACCTAGCCAGTTCCTACCTTACCATCAATTTGTATACTTTGATTTTCTTCCATGAGGTTATCATGCTGACCTTAACACTTCTGAACTTCATCATATACCATATCTTGAGCTCTTTGATGGAAATATTTCTAGAGAGCAATGAATAAATAAATACTGATAACTTTTGGAATATCTGGCCTAAAGACTTGAAAACAAAGCTGGCTTTCAAGTTCCTTCTGATATCACAAACTGATTCCACTCTTCGTTGACATGAATCATACCTGGCAGGATATGTTCCAGCCTGGCGGGGGCTAGAAGAAAAGGCCTGTTAAGCTACAGTAAGGAACTGTTCTGGCAAACAAGCAACTTTGTAAGGAGCCTTGAGATATCATAGGCTGCTCGTGTGTACCAGTCTGAGAAGTTGTGCTGTCTGTTCCAACATGGTCTGGGGAGCCAGGGGGAAAACGAAGGAAATGTTCAGAGTTCATGTGACTTCGTATCATTTAAAATACTGTGAATCTTTAGAGCAGAGACCTGCACACAAAGATTAACAACAGCCTCCCAAAATCTCTGACCATCCACAGCTTTAAATGATCTATGTTGCTGTTCCCTCGTTCCTGCAAATAATCAAGGGCTGACTGTAAACAAATAAGACAGCCAAAAAAACCCTGGTCTTCAGCAGTTGCGTAATGATGAACGCCTGGTGAAAAAAACACGAACCCATATTTCATTCATTTCACTAGCTGCCTCTCTCTCTAGGAGGGACGGGGGATAAAACATTTTTGTGGGCTCGTATAGAAACATTCGACTAATTAAGTAAGTGGTTCTGTCAAACCTGACTTGAAGACTTGAAGGTACTTGAACACAAAGCATAAGGTTTGCATTTCCTTTATAAATACATACGGGAGTAAGAATAAAAACAGAAAATGCCATAATCAACTTCACTTGGGGCTTTTCTGAATCCTACATGTTTGAAAAAACATAGTTTGATATATTGAAGCAAGCAGGTGCAGACAGTCTGGACTTCTGAGTCCTACCTAGGGCAGGTCTTTCTTGGGCTGCTGAGTATTAGCTAAGAAGAAGCAAACCCAATTCAGGCACAGAATGAAGATTTTAACCCTGACGTATCTGCTGCTGCTGTACATGTGTGCTCTGGGAAAGTCAAAAATCTGGGCCGTAACACTGGGCTCCCTCACAGGGCTCCTGGAAAGAATAGCTTAGAATGGTCTCGTTTTTTAGATACAAAAAGAACATCTTAAGTAAATGGTGATACGGTTTGTGCTTGTGATTGCAGAGCGTGCTACAGCTATTCAAGAGAGGAGGCCTTTTTGCTTCCAGAATTGTATGGCTTGAGCTCTGCTGGCTTCTACTTTGCCTCCCACAGAACATCTCTGTGTCCATCTAAAGTGGGAGAAGAGATGCTCGGAGGGTGAGGGGAGAGCGAGCATCAGCGAAGGAAGGGGAATCACACCTCCAGTGTCTGACTGCCCTGGGCCACCCGCCTACCCACCAACTGTGCACTCCATGGCCCCAGCTGGTAAGCCCAGATTTTCCATGGAGCGCGTGGCACCTGTCCTGCAACTCCCTCTTACTCACTCCCACCTTGTTCCTCCAGTTATAATGTCAACAGGGGTCTGTGACCCCTACCTCGATCCTGCCTCTAGCCTGAAACTGGCATTTGGACTTAAACTCCCTGGTCTTCAGACCCCGAATCTCAGCCTCTTGGACACCCATGGAGCCAATGAAGGGAATTTTTTCTACAGCTCCAGTCTGTAGAATCCAATCCAATCCTGGCTAATTGGTGCTATCTTCCCGCCCCCTAAGAGGATCTGGACAGATTCAGTGTATCACAGCTGGAGTCTCCTCCAACTTTTCAGGTCAAGGGCCACGTCAATGAAGCCAAGACTCTATAACTGAATCCCACTTGCCACTCCACCAGAAAAGCCTTTCATTGTCAATGCCTTACTGGCAAATTTAAGGCAATGCTTTCCTCATGCCTGTCATTCAATAATATGCAACAACAAATATTTACTAAGAACCTACTATGTGCCATGCACTTACACATTATCTCATTAAATACTTATAGCAACCGTGTAAGATTCAGGGGAGGAAGCAAAGGATTAAAGAGATTAAGTAACTTGCCCAAGGTCACATAGCTAGTAAGTGGCAGGGCCAAGTTCTGATGCCAACTTAGACTATACCCTGCTGCCTCATTCTATAAATACCTATTAAGGGCTTAGTTATTTGCAAGATGTATTGCCAGCCTCTTCAGGACTCAGGCTTCATTAGGGCTTCTGGGGAACCCCTCATCAGCTACTCCACGGGCCTGGCTCCAAGAAAGTGAACACTCCACAGCCCGCTCATTACTCAAGGGCTTTTGGGAAAGGTGGTCAGCTTCTGGTAGGAATGAAGCTCTGTTTTCGGTCCCTTTCAAGGACCTAACAGGAAATATCTTGCTTCAGCCTAAACTGCTGAGGGACATATTCAAGTGGATGGCACTCAGCAGGTTTGGAATACCACATTCCTCAAGTGCTCTGAGTTTCTGAGCAACAGTGAAAAAATTCCATAGTTAGACTTCTCTTTCTGGATACTCACTGACAGTGACATCGGAATTAGGTAGTTTATATGTATCTGTCCCATACATACAAAACGCTTCACAGAGGGTGAGTCCAGAAACTTTGTAGGGGACTGGTTCTTGGATACCTGGAAGACACTGCTGGCTCCACTGCTAATTCTGACTACCGCCTGTTTGAGGGACTGATAATCCGTCCCCCTCCTCCCCTAACTGAAACCCTCTTTCCTCCATTCTTTTACCTTTATTGCCAACTCCCCACTCTGTGAGCCCTGGCAAATGTGTCTTCATTTTTTGATCTCCTCTCTCCTTGATCAGACCAGTTCATAGCTGTGAGATCTGTATAGCCGTATGGGAACCCACACTGAGAAGGGCCCTGTGGTTGGTTTAATGCTCTGCTGTCACTGGCTTGAAATTCTTAATGATTTTTGAGCAAGGTGCCCCACACTTCACTTTGCACTGGGCCACGCAAGTCATGTAGTCAGTCGTGCTCCTTGCTGTGGACACTGAGATAGGGAGAAGAGTCTCACCGCACAAGGTAAGAGTGGTGGGATAGCTGCGGTCCCTCTCTGGAACTCAGCAGGCACCTCCACATGGAGACCATCCGTAAAAGTGGATCCAACTGATAATAGCGCCACCTTCCTCAGCCTCAATTTCTTCATCTCTAAAATGGGGACAGTAGCATTTACCCTTGCATGTCATTGCAAGCACTGGGTGGGATCATGTATCAAGTACCCACCAGAATGTTTAATATACAATTGGTGTTTGCTTGATGCAATCCATGGAAGATAGCAAGTGCAGAGAACAGAGTTTGAACTCTAGAATTAGAAGCTAGCTTAAATCAGATCAGCCCCACTGCTTAAAAAGATGTATGACCTCGGCCAGGTGACTTGGCTTCTCCCAGCCTCAGTTCCGTTATCTGTAAAATGGGAATGTTAGTATTTACCTTGTAGGGCAGTTTGGGGATTCAAATATTCTAATGTATTTAAAATAACTAGTTTATCACCTGGCATGTAGTAGGAGCTCAAAAAATAACAGTTCTTAGTTTGGTTCCCTTACAACACAATTTCTGCACTCTAAACAATTCATTTACAAGTGATGTTAGGATACGACCATTAATAAGTGTCTTATACTACACAGCTTCCTGTATACTCTATGACCTTCAACATGTAGCCTCTTTGTATGTGAAAATCATTTTGTAAAAAATATTTGAGGCTTATTTTTTCTTTGCTAGACTATGACTTCCTTGAAGGCAGGAACCATGTCTTAATTACCCTTGTGTCCTAGAATACCTTCTAACACATTATATAATCTCAGGTGAATTAAATCTCTCTTTTGTTTATGCCAACAATGAGATGATAAATTTCATAACATTCCTAAGTTAGCAATTAGTAATTAGCCTGTTAATGATTAGGAAGCAGAAGGAATTCAATATAGCCCTATCCCTGCCATTAAAGGTCTTCTAATACTTGACATCACACCCGGCTCATCATCCAGCATCCTTGGGCCTGGTTCTTACTTCATGAACAAAACGATTCCACAGGGAACACCAGTTGTGTGCAACCAACCACCTTCCTTGCCAACAAACAACCTATGTCGAGAGGCCACTGGGGGAAGAATTTCCTGGAACCCCAACAGTTGAGTCATAATTTGATGCCTCTTAGGACTCAAAGAGGGCTCAGAACTGTTACTTTTAACAGTTTGAGCGGTCATGGGTCCCTTCAAGAACCTTCTGATAGTTACGGACATTCTCTACAGAAAAATGTACTCAATATCTTACATACAATTCCAAGGTGTCTTCAGGCCTCCTGCAGCCCTTGTACCTAGGTTAAGAATTCTTGTTAGAATAGCCCAGAAAACCGAATGAGCAACGCAAAAGATTCAAGTTTCCTGATAAATTCTAGCCCTGACTAGTCACATGTGCTTGTTCAAAACAAAGCAAAACAAAACAGTTACAACTCCCTAGATTTAACCTCAGGGTTATCCCTGAGGGCCTAGTCCCAGGCATTAACAGTAAGGGCATCCAGCCAAGCAGTGACTACTCTTTGGAAAACCTAAGTTTAGCTGAGTAAAACTGAAACCTTGTTTGATAATATCATTTACATTTCCAAATCCCCGTATCAAGCTTTCTTCCTATCCCTTGTGGCCCTTCCTAAATTTAGCTGCTGGTGTAATGGGGTAACCATGGCAACAACCACCTGCCTATTTAAAACCATCTCCAAAGCTAAATAAGGAATCCTGGAAAAACATGGCTGCTCGCCTGCCTCTCAGTGGACAAACTGTGCATTCCTGGGTATTTTCAACATGAGCAAGCAGGCAGGGTAGAAGCAGCATGGACTCAAAAGTTCTTAACAGGAAGTGTTCTGGGACCTTGTGAAACAGGGCCTACCTCTATGCCACTACTTCTTCACTTGTTAGTAGGCACATGGATTTACATGCAAATCCCTGTGTCTGGCATCCTTAGGTGACCACATGACCTTGACCTCAACCAGGTGAAGAGTAAGATACACACATAACTGCAAAGAGTAGTCTTGTTGATGGAAACTGGGAAGTGGGGAGGAAAAGCAGTCATTCAGATCACAGTGAAACTGTTCATACTTGGGTTGAAATGAAGTTACAACTTTTTTTCTGACAGAGGTATCTTTCTAACTTGTACTTAATCATGTGGATAACTGATGATTGCTCTATTTATGTCATATGTTGACCTGTCTATTGATTTTTGCAGTATGGAGAAATTCTTCCCTCCTTCTGCTTCCTTGCTCTCTACAAACTGCGGAGGTTTTGCTTCTTTCCACTAAAGGAGACCACACAACAGACCACACTGAATAGCTTGCTCTTGCCCAAGCAGGCTGTTTTCCATCACTCCTTTGGATCTTTTGGTACATTTGGTTCCTTCTCGCTGGGTTGACCTTCTCTTTCTGTCAATCTGGAAAGTAGTTACTTGTTTTCTGTGTCTTGGTTCAGGTATCTCTCTAGTTGGAAGACCCTCCACATCAAATTCCATGCCATTGCTTTATGTCACCTTGATTCATATTGTTTAACACAGATCACTCTGCAATGCTGCTTTCCAGTCTGTCTCCACACCTGCACTGTGAGCCCCCTACACATGTCTATCCAAAACACCCATACAACAGTGCCTGGTACTGTTTTCAAAAGATACATTCGTTGAATGAATGAACAGAACCCCCCATAGATTTCACAAACATTTGGCATCTTATCAAGCATGTATGCATGAGTATGCATAATGGTACCTGTGTAAAAAGAGGACCTTAAACGTCTGGAATGGATGGAAGAGAAGTATTTTTTTAAAGTGATTTTTTGGGTGTATATATTAGAGTGAAAAAGATTGTGAGAAGAGCATCAGTTGATCTGTAAGTTTGTGATTATAATAGGAGTAGGGGCTGAAAATATACGTGTTAATAGTGTTCTGTGAACTGACTTGGTGTGTGTGAGAGAAAGTACATTCGAATAAGGTTAGCTCAGCTATTAGACGCCACAGATCACTTTTCCTGAAGTCAAAGTAGCTTCATTATGTTCAGTTTCTGATCCCGAAAAAGACTTTCTGATTCTTGGTTAACCTCCCAGCCATGGGGTCCGGGGAGACGAAGAGGGATGAAAATGATGGAGGTCTGTGGGAGTGCCTGGCTTTAAATGAACGTGTGCGGGTAACACTGGACTGCTGCTTGGTGGGCTAAATAAAGTCAAGTCTCTTAGACTCAAACTGAGCCCAAATTAATACCCCCTCTCCTCCCCACCTGCCTGAGGGTGGGGTGGGATCAAGTGGTCACTTAGATAAGGTCCAACAAAAAGGAAAGAGAAAGAACGCAAATTAACCACCGAGAAGAGGACAAGGAGGAAGGGAGAAAGGTAACTGGGCAATCCCAGGGTGGCCATATGCTACCCGCCGGCAGAATGGTTTGACTTTGCAAATGATCTGGTTTTCTCTTCTGCTTGGTTTTTGGACCTCACAGCCTGCCTTCCCAGGTGCGCGGGCTGAGGCTGGGCTCGGGTGGGCTCCCCGCCTCTGCAGGGCCTCCCTCTGCTGCCCTCTGCCGGCAGGGAAGGCGGAGGCGGAGGCGCCGCCCTCTCGGCCCTCTCGGCCCGGGACGCGAGCCGCCACCCCCTCCTCTTTGCAACGAGGGGAAGCTGAGGCCTCTGACCCCTGCCAGCCCCTCACCCGAGGACTCAAGGGACTGGGGCTGGGAGCAGTTGGTTTTGAGAAAGCGGCGCGCCCCACGAGGGGGATCCAGTTAGTCAAGCGCAGACCCCCACTCCCCAAAGCGGGCGCACCACGCCCTCCCTCCTGGCCCCAGGCCCTCCCTCTGCACACCACCCTCTGCGAGGGGAAAGGCCACCAGACTGCGACAGGTTTCTGACATTGCTTTCTTCTTGGAAATGGAAGCCCTCCTTCCGGCAACGTGGCAGGAAAAGCGCTGGGCAGCCGGGCCGAGAACATTTCGGTGACAGCAGGTGGAGGCCTGGGACCGGTGGCCGCGCAGGCAGGGCAGGTGGGCAGTGCAGCCCCGGCTACACCCGCTGGGCCCTCTTACCTGCTGTTGAACTTTTCAGGGTGTTTCTCTCTCATCACGTGGAATCTGTGTGCGATGGAAGCATCCTGAAAGGCAAAGGGACAGAAAGCAGATCCCTGGTTAGTGGTCCTGACCCTGCATAATGTGGAAGGAAGGGAAGCGAGCACACTCTCTCACCGAAATCCCCCAAATCTCACAGGGGAGACCAGGGAGACCCCCACAGAGGCTGGACACCAGGTCCAAGGTTAGGGGCCAGTGACCCCCATCCTGTTATAGTCTGCAATGTTCACCCTCTACCCGCCCGAGTTCAGGGAGAGCGAAAGGGGACGCAGCTGCCCTTTGGGGGCAGGGAGCGTGTCTGGGTCTGTGAGCAGTGAGAACGCAGAAGCCCACGTGGGGCTAAGTGTGAGTGTTTGGAAATACCTCACCCTATTCACTCTTTAAAAAAACACTTTGTATTCTGGAATATTCATAAGAAGCTGCAAAAATAGTACCGAGAGTCCCTGTGTCCCTTTCACCCAGCTCCCCCCAGTGATAACATCTTACATAACTCTCTAAACCAGAAAACTGATGTTGGTAGATGCTGTTATATATTAACTCTTAATCATCCCTATCAGTAGACAGAATTGGTAGCATTGGATAACAGGCTTAGCAGATAATTAAAAATATATTTAAACTTCTGACTTCTGCCTCTTGATCACTCCATGGAAACAACTCTCCCCAAGGTCAGTTAAGAGTCTCATTATCACATTCTACGGACACTTTGCTGTCCTCCTATTAGCACATTCCTTTGCTGCACTTTGGCCACCTGCTCCTCAGAACTCAGGATAGTTCTCATGTCACCATGCTTCCGGGCTCTCCATGCTCGGAGCAGAACTTCACAGCCCTGAGCCCGTTCTGCAGCCTACACTCCATGCCACGGGCCATCTTGAGTTCTCATAGTTGTTACTAGCATGTAGCTGCTGATGTCTCCACAGTGTATCACTCTAGAACCAAACCTGAATTTCAGTCCTAAAACTGGACTCATCTTTCTTCCTCAAATTTGGTTCTCTGCCCTTGTTAATGGTCTCCTTTTCCAGCAAAAGAATGTGCTACGCCCCGCCTTCGCTGCTCAGGCCTCCCCCCAGCACGTCTGGGGGGGCGCAGGTGGTGGGTTTTAGAAATAAACAGGCTAATTGAACTAGGAATGGTGGGGGGTGGTGGGGGAGGGTGGGAGGAGAGGGGGTGAGGGGATGGGAGGGTGTGGGGGAGGGTGGGAGGGGAGGGGGTGGGGGGAGTGGCGACAGAACAAGGGAGCTGATTCAGATTCGTGCAGGGAAAAAAAGATACAGAAACTCATTTACTGGACTGTGTAGCTAAAAGAAAACTCAAATTCCACACAGTGAATTTTCAGCTAGTGCATATTAATTTCTTTTCTTGATATGGAAATCTGACAAAAGAAAATTTCTGAAAAAATAATTTTTTTTTAACATCAGGAGGTGTAGCTCAGTGCAGAAGCTTATTTTGAGCATGTGCTGTGTGTGGGGAGTAAAATACAGGCTAAGGGTGGGGACAGAAAATCCAGAAGCAAGTTGGGGGCAAAGAGGAGCTTTTGTAATATTTGCACTTGGCAGAGAAGTAAACCCAGCTAGCAGGCCCTGTTGAAAGGCGGACAGGGCAAGTCAAGGATGTGGGCTTATTTTATGGTTGGCAAACACTCTTTGCTGAAACAATGTATTGGGAATTTAACATTTAAACTCTAGTTATTGATTTCTTTGTTAGTTTTTTAAGACACATCAAGAGTTGAAGTTTAGGCACCCCTGTGGACAACGGTGGGAGAGATGCAACACCCTGGGGGGGGCCTCTGTCCTCTGGGCCTATCCAGCCTGCACAGCTTCTCCAGGCAGGAGCACTTCATGCCCCCAGTTCCCTCCTCTGAGCAAGTTTCGTGAACACTCTGAATAAGATTCATGTGACATCTGTCAAATGCTTCTTTAGAATTCAAGAAAACATTCCATCTACTTGTGTTCTTTTGAAGCACTAATTTTCTTCTGTCAGGAAAAAAGAAAGAAGAAAGAAAAGAAGAAAGCAATCACATGTTGCCTGGCACGATCTGTACTTCACTATCCCCGGCCCCCAACGCTGTTATGACTGGCTCCTGGTTTTTTAATTCCCTGGGATATGTGCACAGGCCCCTGTCCTCTGTGTAGTTCCGATTATCCTTGTTTTTTTTTTTCTTTTTCATAACTAGGTTTTGCAAAGCTTCTTTTCACAAAGACCAGCCTTTACAATATTACTAGTTAAGCATGTGGTTCCTAATTTGACAATGTAATCCCGTGGCAAACACACAAAGTGGTCAGAGGGAGTTGAGCAGCTCCTTTGCTGTTCGGTTTTGAAAAGGCAATGCTGGTAAAGACTCTGACCACGGTTCTCTACCTGGGGCTGAAAAAGAGAGGCAAGATTCACCTCCCTTCTCTTCTGGGCTTCTCTGTGCCAGGCCCTGAGCTGGCTGTACGTACATTCAGTAGTGACTTCATTTAAATTTTAGAAACCAGTGCTACCATGGTTCCAACCCTTTCTTGTAATAATTCCAGCAAAATGAGACTTCTGTTCGGATGGTGGGGGTGGAGGTGGGAATTGCACCCCCATTTCTGATGGCCTCATTCTCCAGGGTCCTTTCTATGAGGTGTGGGGTGAAAAGGAGATAAAAGCAGTATGGACACATGGCTACTCTTTCCTGAACTAAAATTCCCAAGTGTAGAGTTGGACAAAAGATTCCTGTGCCCCTTCCAAATATAAGCAGTAGTCATTTGGACTCTGAGCTATTTGGATGTCTAGGCCAGTCCTGTCCAATAGAAATAAATTTAAAAAATTTTAGTAGCCACATTAAAAAAGTGAAAAGAGGGCTTCCCTGGTGGCGCAATGGTTGGGAGTGCACCTGCCGATGCAGGGGACACGGGTTTGTGCCCCAGTCTGGGAGGATCCCACATGCCGCGGAGCGGCTGGGCCCGTGAGCCATGGCCGCTGAGCCTGCACATCCGGAGCCTGTGCTCCGCAACGGGAGAGGCCACAGCAGTGAGAGGCCCAAGTACTGCAAAAAAAAAAAAAAAAAAAGTGAAAAGAAACAGATGGAATTAATTTTAATAATACATTTCAATTCACAAATATTATCACTACAACATGTAGTTAATCTAAAAATCACTGAGATATTTAATATTCATTCAGACTACATTTTTGAAATTTGATGTGTACTTTATACTTATAGCATCTCTCAACTTAGAGTAACCCCATGTCAGGTACACAATAGCCACATGTGGCTAATGGCTACCATATTGGACAATGTAGGTCTAAGTCACTTTGGCAATCTATGGAGATAAAAAAAAAAACAGAAAGGAGACAATAAGACACATTATTTGGAATTTGGCTTGTTCTGAAAAATGACAGCAGATTGGGGAATGAAAAAGAGTGTAGACCCCTTGTCCAACACACCTCTCAGTGGGGCCCGGCCCATTGTTCAAGTACCTTCCTGGCTCTCATAGGTGACAGACAAGAACCTGAGGCTGAAGGAATTTAAAAGCTGCAGGGAAATGATGACTTTCTGACAAATTCCCTAATGGGTCTACCATTGTGGAAACTTAAAGTCTAATAAGTACAGAATGTCAGGTAGAAGATGATGTGTGGGTTAGTGTAATGACTCTGGCCTCTCCTTGGCCCCTGGGTTCCCCTAGCATCAGAAATAGATTTCATTGACTCAAGGGATTAGCTGTTTACTCCTCCCGTTAAGGCTCAGTGAAAGCAGAGCCTTTGAGGTGTTCAGAATTACACATAACACAGGAATTATTTTGCAGTCCCAAACTTCCTGTCACTGATACCTGGCCATCCTGACATTTCTGCAAATCCAAAAATAAAGAGCAGGGATGAGGAGGCCAGAGAAGTCAGAGGAAGTAGCGTCCTGAATGACTGTGTTTAAAATCTCCTGCCAGTGGGTGTTATCAGGTCTCACGGCTGAGAAGGCCAACAATCTCAGCTCTTCGTTGGTGGGGAGCTGGCGTGTCTTGTGGGTGATGGGAATGTGGTGACAGTGAGGCCCCTGTCACTCTCTCATTAGGGTAGGAGTCTGCCCTGCTTATCCCTCCATCTATTAAATGGGTTCTATTGGCACCAAGAGGAGTGAGTGAACTCATCAGGGTGAATTCTTTACCACCTAGGGACACCACGGCAGCGGTCATTGTCACCACCTTTACAAGTGCAGGGCAGCAGACATTTGATATCAGTAAGATATTCCAGGTCCTCCAAAAGAGGCGAAGACTGCAGCTCTCTTTGCCAAAGGAGTCCGACTCTAATCATCTTAAGGAAGTAAAACTGGGGGTTGGTTTACATACTACTTCTCCTCTTACAGAGTTTGGGAAGTCAAATAGGGAGCAAGAGCTTCTGCAAATGTCAGCCCCAGATTCTCTTAGGGTTACATGTTGGCTACTTGTTTTCTCAAGAATTTCCCTTTCCAGCTTTTAAAGAGTGAGCACACAAACCCTGCAAGCATTTTATTGAGACAAGGCTAAGGGTACACCAGTGAGATAAAAACAATCCTGGTTCTTCACTGCTTTGCAATAAAATATTAAACACGCACAAGCTAAAGGTATATGAAAAAAAACAGAAAGATTGTGTGAAGTTCTTCATAATTTGAAAGATGAACCGATTGGAATTATAGGTCAGCCCAGGGCAAATAAATATCTTGACCGCTGAAAGAAATGGAGAATCTGTTCCTATGCATTTCCTTTTTTTTTTTTTTTTTGCCGAACCACGCAGCATGCGGGATATCTTAGTTCCCCGACCAGGGATAGAACCCGAGCCCCCTGAAGTGGAAGCGTGGAGTCTTAATCACTGGACTGCCAGGGAAGTCCCTCTATGCATTTCCTTGGGGGACAATTAGTCTGCATTCTTTCCTTTTTTTCCTCCCTCCCTCCCTCCCATCCCCCCACCCACTTCCGTCTTATTTGTAAGAATGAATTAAAACCACGCTCAGTTTTGGCTTTTGGGGTTAGGGCTTGGTTATCTAGTTGAGGGGAAGCTGTATCTTCCTTTTCGGCATGGTCATCCATTTGGTCAGCAATACCAAGTGAATGTCATTTTTTGCATATGGCGCTTGGCACAGATGGACGGGAAGGCCTTAGGAATCCTGTTTTTTCTGGCAGCCAGAGCTGGGCATGTTAAGAAAGACTTGCAGCTGAGGACTCTGAAGGCAGCCGTAGGTGTAACCTGCCATCTGGAAGCTCCCAGGCAGATCACCCAGTCTTGCGGCTCAGCTTTCACTTCTGGCCCGTGGCTTACAGGTGCTGCTTTCCCCTCCTTTCTATCTTTTCTCTCTGTCACCTACTTCAGATCTGGGTTCTGCTCCTGTGAAGAACCACTTCCTTTGACCATCCTTCTCTGTTCTAACGGGTTGTCTTCACTCACTGAGGACCTGATTGGGACTGTCTGCATCAGAATTATCTCAGGGGCTTGTTAAAAATGCAAATTCCCAGACCTTGCCCGGACCAACTGAATCAATATGAATCAGGATCTGTCACGGGGCTGGAATCTGCATTTCTGACAAAGGGTACAGGTGGGGTATAGGCGAGCCATGACGCACTAGATTTTAAGGCCCGCCTCCCCACCCAATGCTGCTGCACTCGGCAGCATGGAGATGGAGGGCTGTGCAGAGGCTGCATGGCTCAGGGTCCATAGCTAGGTGGGCACTGGAACTCGACTCTAGTGATTCCCGGCTCTATCACTCACCAGCTTGGACTGGTCTCTATCCTTCTAAGCTACAGATCCTTCTTACAAAATGTAAAAGGGCAAAGGGCTGTACCCACCAATAGGGACACTGTGCCTGGTGTGCATTAGGTACTCAGTACACGTCAGCAAGTTATCCTCTGGTTTAGGAAAAAGGACACGAGTTTCTGTCACACTGTAAAGATGGGAAGCCCGTGCTCCAGAAGTCCTCTGACCCCCCGAACACCAGACCTGTCAGTCAAGTCTGATTTGCAGAAGCTGAAGACTGCGTGAAGTGGACCCTGAGCAGGTGGTCCCAAAGGAGAGGGGCTTTTGAGCCAAGAAAAGGAGGGAGAGGTCTGCCTAGGTCACTGGGGGAGGAGCTGGAGGGTGCTAGGGAAAGACGTCTTCCCCCATGAGGGCAGGGGAGCTGGGGAGATAAACCATATCAGGACAGCAGAGACTCCTGAATATGTTTCTCGTGCAGCGCCCCCATCCTCTCAGAGCCTGATCACGGGTCCAGCAATGCCTCTCTCTTCTGTTTTAGTAATAGAAAAAGAAGGCGGCATTGGGAGTCAGAAAATGAAGGCAAATCCCTTAGTCTAATCCTCTATTTCCTCACTTACAGAGTGGAGGTAGTACTGCCCTCCAGTGTAATCATAAGAATCAAAATATCTGTGAATATGGTAAATTTTAAATCCCATAAATAAAAGGTATTATTATTATTCCTTTTCTCTTTCACGGTTCTCCTTTTAGTTTTCTTATTAAAAAACAAAACCCTTTCCTTAACCCTGCTCTTCCCTCAAGCTACCTATCATTTCTCTTTTTCTTTCCTTTTTTTAAACCACCAACATTTGCAAAAGAGTCACAGGTTATGATTGAGATGATCACACAGTCTTGGTCTGGAGGAGCTTATGTGCGTATGAAACTGGGCAGCATAATTCCCAAGACAGGGAAGCAGAGAGGAAGGAACCTGGCTTCGGAGCAAGGTACAGTGTGTGTGCACTTCCTCGCCCGGTGTCCTGAGGCTTCATCTGTAACATGCGGATGGTGGGGACAATAATACCTGCAGGACTGCTGTGAGGACTAAAGTGTAGCACCATGGAGAGCACACAGTAGGTGCTCAATAAATGCTAGTATCTTTGTTTCACCTTCCTCCCAAACCCCAGTTCTATTTATGGAAATGATCGATAACTTTTCTCCCCAGTGCTGTCCCCAACAGTTTGGGCAGCAGTGTCCACCCCATGCACTTTGGACCAGAAGCTGAGTTCAACAAAACAAACCAACTGAGCTGTGCTACATGTGATGGAAGCTAGGGGAGAAAGAGGAACGTGGTGCTGTCCTTCTACCGTCTGTGTGTCTGTGTGTGTACGTGTATGGGTGCGTGCGTGTGTACGTGCGTGTGTGTGTGTTTCAGGAGGGCTGAGACAGGCACAATAAAACAACCCCTTCACTCTAAGGCAGAGGTGAGCACAGAGGGCTGTGGGAGCACCAGGGGGAACACAGAGCTCAGCCTGAGGGGTCAGCCAGGAGGAGATGCCCCAGAGGCTTATGAGCACTTGGACTGTGGGGAGTGGGGCTGGGATGAGGGGAGAGAACAGGAGAGATGGAATTCTGAGAGCTAAGCCAGTAGAGCCAGCTTGAGACAACGTCTTCCCTGGAGGATCAGAATTTCCAACTCCGGAAGCTCACCTGAGAGTCTCCTTCTGACCTCAGCCCTTGCTTATTTCTTGGTGTCGCTTTTCTTTAACTACTTCAAATTATCCAAAGGGTAAATAGGTCTTTTGAAAAATGTGCTGTCTTTTGAATGACAGGGGCAGGAGCTTCCTCCATAATCATGGGCGGGGCTTGGTACGATAAGGATGTCCATGCCCAGGCCAGATGCAAGGAGGCCTGGACCTGAGTCGAGGCTGGGGGCAGCCGGGATAGGTAAAGAATAGGGACCCAGAGGGGACAGTGGAAGACTAGAACCCTTCCTGCCCACCCGGGCACTTGTCTCCCGTTCAGAAAAGCCATCCCTGGCCAACTCACCACGCCGATGGAGAAGTAGTTGTTCATGATGTTGTACGGGACCTGGTCCCCATTCTCCACCTCCTCTCTGGGGATGACTTCCAGATGCCAGCGGTCCAGCATCACCAAGGGGCTCTGCTCAATGTCCTTCAGGATTTTTGTCAGGCTGCCCCCTTCATAACCTGTGGAGCACAGCACTACATTTACCCCCAGAGCAGAAAGGCTAAGTTGTTGCTGATGCAACAGTCAGGGCAGGGAACCCCTTGGGCATCTGGGGCCAGGAGACTCCCCAGTGTGTCTGTGGGCCAGAGGCACTCGGGTTCCCTGGGCCACAGAGAAGGAGAGGACAATATGGAGTATCAGAAAGAAGCTGGGGTGATCTGGAAGCCAGAGTAACAGGGGTAGGGCTGGGTGCTGGCCAAAGATGGGCAGGCCTGTGTAGCTGAAGTGAGCCCTGGGGAATTGGTGGGCTGGATGGCTGGGAAGCTGCACATGGGAGAACTAAGGATCTGTTCCAGGACTGTGTCATGATGGAGATGGACAGCACCGTAGGCAGAATTTTAAGACGGTCCCCACATTTCCTGCCCCCGGGGTATATATACCCAGCAACCCCCCAGGACCTGTGGATAAGATGGGGTAGCCACAGTCATGATTTGGTATATTACATGGCACAGCTGACTTCAAGAAAGTGAAATTACTCTGAGTGGATCTGACCTAATCGGGTGCGTCCTCAGAAAGACTGGGCTTTCCCTTAAGAAACAGATTTGAAACTTGAGAGGGATTGGAATTAAGGGGGATTCTCTTCTGCCAGCTTTGAAGATGGAGGGATCCATCGGGCAAGGAACACGGGAGGCCTCTAGGATCTAAGAGTGGTCCCAGCTGACAACCAGCAAGGAGACAGGGACCTCAGTTCTACAACCACAAAGAACTGAATTTGGCCAACAACCTGAATGAATTTAGAAACAAATTCTTCCCCCAGAGTCTTCAGAGAGGAGCGCAGCCTGTTCAGTGCCCTGATTCTACCCTGTGAGGCCCTGAGCAGAAGACCCAGTCACGCTGTTCCAGGACTTCTGACCTACAGGACTGTGAGCTGATAAATGGATGTTTTAAGCCTCTATGTTTATAATCATTTGTTACTATTACATAGTAGCAATAGAAAATTAATGTAGCAAGTGAACTGTAAGTGAGAAGTTAGTGGGAGAGAGAATCTTTTCTTTCAAATAACACTTCCATGTTCCTGCTTACCTTTGGGGCAACCCTAAAGAGTATTTTCAAGTTGTCAGGGCTCTAGTCCGCTCCTTAGGGGATGCCTCACAAGACAGCAGTACCAACAAGGTAGCTGAGGGCCTTGATGCTATCTGGGAGCACAAGGCTGTGTGAAATGTGTGCCTCGCTATGCTGCCTAGATGCCCAGAGCGTGGGGCTACAAGTTTGCCTGTCCCCTCTTGAAAAGAGGGTCCTTCCCTAGCCCAGTGTGTGGTTGAGGACCCTGGGAGCTCTGCCCACACCTGCCAGCTTCCTTCTAGGGCTGGCTCCTGCTTGCTCTGCCCCTGCCCTCCACGCACGCACACTGACCGCTGCCGGCCTGGTCTTGGATCACGCTCGGAATTGATCCGCCACGTGGAGTCTCACCCCAATTCTGCCTGCCAGGCTGATCTGTCTGTTCCATGTGCTGACCGGAACCTCTCCACTCTCTGGAGCACGCCCAGCTCCACAGGGGCTGTTGCAGTTTGCAAGGTTCTCCTTAGCTCCTGCCCATTGCACTGTAAGCTGGCTACCATTCTGAGTTCCCCCCTTCGGTGAATTTCAAAATGAGGGCCCCTGGCCATGGGGCCCTAAGATGATCTGGACGCCCCTAGTAGCTGGCGAAGTGGCTTTTCGATCTGCATTCTGAATCCTAATTCAGAAGATCAATAATTTGGAGAGGGGGAATTTCATGCAGAAAAATCCCTAAGTGAGCCCTACTGGGATGAACCCTGGAGGGGAGACAAAGGAGATTCCACCCTGAAGTTGACTTGTTCTACTGGGGGAGGCAGACTCGAAGCTGAGTTTCAGGCTGACAGTAAATCTAGTGAGGGGTAGACACAGGCGCTGGCATGGAATGGAGGTTAAAGAAAAAGTGTGGAGTAGGGATGATCCCAGAGTTGAGTATTACTCCGTGGAATGTGATCCCTAAGAGGGAAGTTCAGCCTAGCTCTGCAGAGCCTCCCTGTAGATTGGAGCACTCGTCTCCAGGGTAAGGCCTCTCCCATGCAGACTCACCCCCTCCCCAGCGGAGACAGCGGGCCAGGTCATTTCCCGTTCCAAGAGGCAGGACAGCCACGGGTGGATGCTTTGCGAAGTTGGCCTTATCTGCAACCCATGAAGAGGAAGAGAGAACCATATGCCATGTGATTATAGAAGGCTCAAGTTGTCTAGTTATCCCTGATCTAATGCTTGAAGCCCTCCATAGCATTGTTTGAATTCTTCTCCTGATGGAGAACTCACTACTTCCTAAAGCCATCTTTTCCATCTGCAGTGTGTTAACCACTGCAAAGGAATCTTTCAAATTGAGTTAAATCTGTCTCCCTGTAACTTTCACCTGTTTATCCTCATTTCATCCTAATTCTTTCCTTTGGGGTGAAAGCATATAGCTCAAAAACATTAGTTTGCACAGTTTTAATCTTTAATGATAAGTAGCATTTACCCCATGTATCCCTCAGACAGACCCTGCAAGGTATTATCATTCTCATGGATGAAGGAATGGAGGTTCACAGAGGGAAAGTCATTCCACAGCCAGGATCCAAACCCAGATCTCTGTGCCTCCAAGTCCATGCTCCTCCTTTCTTCAGAGGCCAGGCAGGTGCATAAATAGTAAAACAGGTGGGTCTGAGATATCAGAAAATGGTGGGGCACTTGGAAAACTAAAGATGCCTCGCCTCAAGTCATTCAGGCTCAGAAGCTTAAAAATAACACTGTGTCTAAGAAGCAAAACCCCCAGGTGTTATTTGGCACCCGGGTACCAGTTTGTCACTTCCACCACCTCCCAGACCTGCAAACACACTGATTCCTAATCCTGTCTCCCATGATGGTTGTAAAGGAGCATCAGACTGAACCGTTAGAGAAAGCACATCAGAACATGTATGTTTTAATCTGGCTGTAGGTCTACAGCAGCATGTTGGCTGAGCTGGAAAAGCTGAAGGAAGCCAGACACCCACTGGGCTCCGGAGGACACCACTTACATAAACCTCAGTGCACCAGGTGCCGGGGGAGGATGTGAGGGATGTGACTGGGAAGCATGGCTGGGGGTTGAGTGGGGAGTGATGCAAGAATCAGCATCCTGCGTGAAGCTCATGCTAGGGCTGCCCCAGCAGAACAGGTGTTCATAGATGCCCCAGGTAATCGGACTCATGCCGGAAGTGGCTGAGCTTAGGCAAGACTCAGGGCTGAGACTACCACCAAGAGGGTTGAGATGGAGTAAATCACTGGACTCTCTCATTTTCTCAGAACACACAGTCCACATTTATGCCTCCCTGCCTTTGCATGTGCTCTTCCCTTTGCCTGGAAGGCCCTTGTTTGCTTAGGTCTGCCCCTTCTTCTGTGGTTCGCATCCCAGCAGATCAACCATCCTCACGGTGCTGAGGCTAGAAACATGGATGTCATTCTAGATTTTTCCTTCACACACCAATTTCTATATGCTGTCCCACATCCATTTACACATCAATTTCTATATGCTATCCCCTTAATAGCTCTCCATCCCGTGGTGATGGCTGAGTTCTGGTACGGTATGATTCCTTCCCACTGCTATTGCTGCAGCAGCCTCCTCTCTGCCTTCTCAGCCTCCAGTGTGTTCTCCACACTTCTACCCAGGCAGGAAATCCTTGAACCATGAGCCTGATCACACTAGTCCACTGCTTTCCCTTCTGCCATGGCTCCCACCACCCCTTAGCATGCAGCGAAGCCCTTCCTGGCTCTGCCTTTCTCTCTAGCCTCATCCTTCTCATGTCCTGCCTCCCACTCGACATGTCAACCTTGCTGAAGTGCTTTCAGGGCCTTAAACCACAAGCTCTCTGCTGCTCAGCACAGAGCCCTCCCTGGTTGCCCTAGTCTGGACCTGGTGCCTCTCCAGAGTGTTTCTTTAGTACCAGGGGCGATCTCATCACACTGTCTTGTAACTGACTACTTGTTTGTTCCCCAAATGCGCTGTAACCTCCCTGGGGGATGTTCCCCAAATGTCCTGTAACCTCCCTGGGGGAACTATATCTCATTCACCATAGTATCTCCACACATATTTACTGAAGGCCAAGGTGCCGTGTTAGGTGTTCTGGCTCTAATAGCAGGCAAAAAAGCCATGGCTCCGGCTCTCATGGTACCTACAGTTGAGAGGGAGAGACAGCTATTAACAAGGTCTTCATAGAAATGATGCATAATTTCAGATTCATACTGGGAAGGAAAGGAGTGTGGTCCTGTAATGAGTTATCAGGGAAGGCTTCCCTGAGGAAGCCACACTTTGGCTGAAATCTGAAGTAGAAGCGGACCAAGCAAAGGCCAGGGGAGCAGAACAGACAGGCCCTGTGGTAGAAGGGACACTGGTGCCTTCAAGGGTCTGAGAGAGGGACTGGGTGTCTGGGTCTAGAGGGAGAGGATGGTGGTAGGAAATGAGGCTGGCTGGACAGCTGCTAGACCACTTAGGGCCCTGTGGAGCATCTGAGGAGCTTTTATCTTTATCTAAGAATCCTGGGAAGCCACTGATGTGCTCTGCACACATCACAACCCCACTGACATTCAGGAATGACCACTCTGGCTGTAGCAGGACAGCACATCAGAGAAGGGACCGAAATGGGGCGGCGGAGAGCACAGAACAAGGGCTTCAGCCTCTCTCTCTTGAATGAATGAAAACTGTGCAGCTACTCCTTTTACCCTTGTTTTTTAATCTTTGGGCCACTAACCTGTGAAAAAGCAGATCACCTCACATGACCTTTCTGTTCTGGGCAGCGTATAGCGCCTGTGTCCTCTGCAACTGAATTTTATAAAACTTATCAGCAAAGCCTACTTTCTCCTTCCCGATGGAGAGGGACCCGTGCGAGCAGCTCCAGGTACTGCAGCCATCCACCCCCTGCTGATCAGCTTCTCCTTCCTCGGCTCCCAGAGGACGCCTCCCTCCTCCCACAAACAACTCCAGAGCTCGAGGTGACAGGAGAGCGTGGGTGGCTGCTTGGCAGGGCTGTGTCCATGGAAACCAAAGTGCCTGTGGGGGAGTAGATGTGGCAGGTGTGCGAGGTGCCGGTCCCCCTCCTCCAGGTGGTCTGCTTACGACCCCTGGGGGCCCAGGCTTCTCCACCCTGTTCAGGGTCTATCCTGGCCCATCCTTGACTCCTTCCTTTCCCTCATCTCCCACATGAAGTCTGTCAGCAAATCTTGCAGGCTCCACCTTCAAAAGATATCTGACTCCTTCTCACCACCTCCTCTGTCACTACTGTTGTCCATGGCACAGTCCCCCTCCTTGGATTACTGCAGGAGCCTCCTAACTGGTCTGCCAGCTTCCACCCTTTTCTGTTTCTGTAATCCGTTGTGTCCCTGCTTTGCTTCAAACCATCCAGCATCTTGGGACCTTCCCAGTATGAAAGCCACATTCCATATAATGTCCTACATGTCCTAGTGACTTGGCCCTGCATTATCTCTGCTTTATCCCCTGCCACTCTACCCTCACGCACTACACCCCAGGCACGCTCTGCAGCCTTCCCACTGCCTTTGGCAGCCTGGCCTGCTCCTACCTCAGGGCCTTTGTATTTGCTGTTCCTTCCACCCTCAGGTATCCGCAAGGCTCACCCTCCTCCAGGTCTCCATGCAAATGTCAACTGTTCCTCAAGGCCTTCGGAACCACCTGGTCTTAGATTGCAACCCCACTCCCTCTGCCGAGCTCCCTTTCCCCCTTTTCTGCTGTTTTTTTTATCACCTTCCAACACACTGTATGTTTCACTTATTTCTTTGTTTATTGCCCGCCTCTTCCCTCTAGAAAGGAAACTCCATGAGGGTAGGATATTTGTTCTCTGTTCACTGCTGCACCACCAGTGCCTTGAGGGGCGCTGGGCATCTGGAGGTGCACAGCTAGGATTTGGGGAATGAAGGACGAAAAGACCAAAGCAGCACAGGGCTTGTTGCTCTGGGACATCTCGGACTTTGATGACCGCCCTCCCCAGCAATACCCCTGGCTGCTTTCCTAGGCTTATGTCCCATGTCCCAGTGTTCATCTGGGTGCTCCAGGGTTAGATCTTGAATATACCCCTTGTCTGAGAATTTCAGAATCATTCTCCATCATTTACTGGTGGTGCTGTGTCCAAGGACCCACAGATCCAGGCAGAGCTGGATTAGGCCCAGGCCTCCTGATACCCAGCCTGTGCCCTCCCTACCCTCCCTACAGCCTTTTGGATCTCGGCCTATTGGACGCAGCCCACCGTGGCACTTCTTTGCTTGCATTCATCTGTGCTTTCGAGGTGTGCTTTCTGGGCTCCAGCTGCACGTGTTCATCTCAAGGTGTCTTGCCCTGGGCTATGCATCAATGCTTAGTTCTTTGGCCTTTATCCAGCACCCTGGACCTGCCTGGAGTCCCAGCCCTGCTCCTTTTCCCCGCAACCCCCCATCTGGCCTGTCCTGCAACTGCCTAAACCCCGGCCATGACAGCTATTTATGAAGCAAGGCCTGAAACTAAGCTGTTACATCTGTACCAGTGGGAATCCTTCCATTATCTTCTTTTATTCTTTTTTCCACCCAAAGTAGATATTTAGGCAAGCACTGGTCCAAGAGTAGAAACAAGGATGAACAAAACATGGCTCCGTTTCTCTTTCTTGTTGATTGCCTTCCTCTGACTTTAAATGTATTTAGGATAAGTCAACTGCAAAGGCCCTTCCAGCCCATTCTTACCAATGCAATCCAAAATCCAGCCAACTGTCCCATCTCCTCCGCAGACCAAGACACGGAAGTCTGGAGTATCACGGAAAAAGTTGAGTCTGGAAGTAGAAAGGCCAAAACGGTTTTGTTTACAGGCTGACCTTCGACACTCCTTGAGTCAGAGTCTCCCGCCCGCTCCCTTCCCTGGGAGTATGTTATGACCTTGATTCCTTTGGGGGTTGAAAGGGTCACTTAATGTTATGAAACCAGAACTTAACTAAGCAATGCCATTGAGTATGAATCCCATGGAGCCGTCTTTGTATAAGGAGATGCTAACTCGATATTCAACACAGAAAATGGTTTTCTAGAAATTCTCTACGATTTAGGCAGAGGAGTCCATAGTTTGCTTATTTTGACACTGATACAACTAACCCCCAGCATTCTGACTCCTCTCCGGCTCTCTCACTTGCTCTGTCCTCACGACCTCCCCTTTAAGTCAGATGCACTGAGCTGGCTGCATCCTCATCCCACCCAGACCTAAGTGGAGCGAGCACCATCTCCCCTCGGGGGTCTTAACCCTTTAGAGCAGGGCCCTTAACCTGAAGCGCGTATCTAAGGGGTCTGGGAGTAGAAGCCAGAGGGCCACGAACTGGAAGAAAATGTTACACTCTTAACTTCCCTAAAGCTCTAAGTGAAATTTAGCATTTCCTTCAATTATGTATGTAGGCCACAAATCACAGAGGTATTAACAATACCTGTGACTTTGTGAAGCGGCCGAAATCACAGGTATGTCAATGTTTTACTACAGCTGTGGTAGATACTTTATATCACTTCTGCTCATCGCTGCTTTTAATTTACAATAGCTATTAGACCTGTCTCTGGAACTTGGTATATAATGTCTTAGTAAATCACATATATTCTCCTATCACAAATTTGTTTTTAAACCTTTTGATAACTGTTCTTTTCCATATAATGAGTTTCCCTGTTACTCCTACATATTTCATTTTATACATTAAAAAATATTATCTTAATATTAAGAGGTGGTCCGTAGACTTCATCAGACTGTCAAATAGATTCCTGGCGCAAAAAAGGTTAAGAACCTCTGCTTTAGCACAGACATGACCTGTGGAGGCCTTGGGGTGGGGCTTGAGAAGCTGAAGCTCAGTATTTCCTCTCTGCCCTGCACGGTGATCTGAGAAGATCCCTTCTGAGTCACCAGTGTATGCGTGGGCAAATTAACATCCCCTTCCCTCTCTTTCTCTTGCAGAATTCTGCTCTCCTGTATGAAGTGGGTTCTGAATGGAGGCTCCCTTCAGCTAGACAGCCTGTCTGATTACAGGCTGACATGTACAGCACGGAGAGATACTCAGGGCACAGTGGCTCTAGAAGTAGCCACCAGGCTTGTCATCCTGGGCAAAACCAATTGAGAATAGATGCAGTTAAGTGAGTACTGTCTGTATTCAAGTATTAAAATGCCCTAAAAGAGAGCCGGCTGGTAAAGGTATTTGTGGGCTGCTGCTCAGTCACAAGTCACAATGGAGCAGTAATTGGCAACCATGGTGACCGTGATGGTACGCGCAGCCGTACGGGTGGGCTCTATTTTGAAGTTAGTTTTACAGGTAAGTCACGGCAGAGGTGCTGAATCTACATTTGTGTTTCTTTCCCCTTTAGTGGGTCTTGCACCAACGCTGCCTTAATAATAGCTTTGTGTCAAACCAAAGACAGGGACAGAGTTCCTTTTTAGAGTCCTTACTCCAGCCCCTATTAAGGTCTTGCTGAGCCCAGAGTAGAAATGCAGGTTCAGATGTTGGGCAAAGCAGCTGTGTGTTGGAAAGCCCAGCCTAGCAGGTGCAAGTCTGAGGACCTGGCACTGAGATAGCTTTGGGCTGGCTGGCAGATGTCTCTAGTGCACTGTCTCTGGCTGGTGAGAAGGTACCAGGCTTTGGGTACCTTCCAGCCCTAATGCTGGAGGGGCTTCTGATTACAGGGCTCATCATGTCCGCCACCAGCACAAGGACCGGCTCCTCCTGTAGACCTTGCGTTGCGCTGCAGAGGGGCTGCCTTGTCTCCTCTCATTGTTCCCCGTCTCCTTGACACTTTGCTGATGAGCAGGGAAATGGCCAATAGGCAAATGACAGGAGAAGGGCCAGGGGGAGCTTAACAACGTCTAACTTGGATGATTCAGGAAAAAGGTGATTTCATCGAACAACCAATTGTCTTGATCCTTAAAGGCCCCCACAACAGAACATGCAGTGGTAAGCTGAGTCAGCTGTACAGATTTCTGAAACACACACAGACAGTGGTAAGAAAACTCTTTCCTTCTCCCTGATAATTCAGTATGAAGATACCAGCTAATATGGCCTTGCAAATAAGTTAAAGTAATCTACCAGCCCGCCCTTCTTGTCAAGCCAACAAATGACATATGCAATTTCTCCCTCTTACAAAATCAACAACTTTTTCTGGGATAAAGTATAGGAGGCTACTTCCCAGAGTTAGCCATAACGGGTGGTCCTGAGTATCTCCAGGAGGAAGTAAGAGTAGATATGAGGAAAAGAAGAGAAAAGGAGTGAAATGGCAGGAAGGACAAGTCCACCGATGAAAGAGAAAAAAAAAAAACGTGACCCCAAAAGCTATCTTCTTTAGAGATCTAAGGGTGCGGGGGAGAAATAAGAAGTAAAGATCATATCTCCATACCCTGGAGTAGGCCCCCCATTGTCCAGGTTGAAAACTTGTTTGGGGTTGAGCAGATAGTGGAATTTCCGAAGAATTCTATGGAAAAAAAAAGAAAGAGAGAGAGAGAGAGAGACCAAGACAGAGAAGGGGAATGTCATTGTGAGAAGTCACAGGAGGGCAAGTACCTCTGCAGCCCATTGATGGTGGGAACGTGGGTGCATTTATACCCAAGAGGGGAGAAGAGTGCATGCAGGCCCTGCAGACCCTGAAGTCCCAGGTCTGGCTGGCCTCACCCATGCCCTCACCCCATTTCAAGGTCTTCCCCACCATCCAGCACTCCAGTCTCCAACCCCAGGAGTAGCACCCCTTGCACGGAGGACAGGACAGAGCAACCCGGAGAACAGAATTTCCATTCTCCTAAAGCCTTCTCCTTCATGGAGACCTTCTCCCAAGTGTTCCGTATGTTCTAGGTAGGATGATTCTGCTCTTTGTGGGCTAGACAAAGGCACCAAGGGACCCTCTATGGAAAGGTCCCCCAAATCCTGGGATCAGGAGGACACGCAGGACATGGGGTTGGGGCAGAGGAGGGCTGGGGGCAGTGACCACATCTAGGCTTGGTTTCAAGGCTCCAGCTTGAGGCTAATCAGGTCAGTTCAGGAGGGGTGCTCCGCCCCTAGGACTGGGGTGGGGACTCTCATAATTCTTGCTTAAACCCTGCTTATTATTTTTTAAAACCTGGATTCCAGATCACCCTGCCCCAGAGCTGAACACTGGGAGGCAGAGCTGCTCTGCCCCTTGCCACCCCTCCCCTCCCCTTCTCTTGGGGCTTCCCACTGACTGGGCGTTTCCTTCACTGATGAGACGGTGCCCTGCTTTCTCAAGGGTGGGATAGGCCAGGAGGTCTCAACCAGGTGCCTCTGCCACGTCTCTTAAATCAAGAAAAGACTTGCAAGGCTGGGAAGTTAACGGACGTCTCAGAACTTGGTCTGATTCTGGGAGCCATAATAATGGCCCACGTGACAGGCCCTAGGCTAGCACTGTGTCTATTTTAATGTTCACGAAACCCCTGTGGGAGGAGAAACGATTATTACCTCCGTTTTACAGAGGAGGAAACCAAGGCTCAAGGACATTAAGTCCCTTGGACCAGGTCATCAAGCGGTCTGTGGTAGGGTTGGGATTGGACCACAGGTCTGCCATGTCCACAGCCCCCTTGGTTACAGTTGGCCTAGCCTCTCCATCTCGAAAAAGAAGAGAACATACCTTTCTCCTTGTCTCCCTCCACTCTTGGGGTTCACCAAAACCAGCAGAGGGTGGGTACCCGGGGTGGGGATGATCTTATACTTAAAAGGCAAAAGAAAAAGAAATTAGCTCTGTTTCAGCCAATAGGAAGAATGCGATGAGCGTGGATGCTAAGGCAGCTCCTGGGAGAGAAGCAGTTCCAGGCACGGAGGAGAGGAGGTCAGGAGGCAGTAAGGTGCTGGTCCACTGGCTGAGTTTTCTGAGGGATGAAACAGCTAAGTGTCTCCAGCCTAATGGCCTTTAAGTAGTGTTAATGGTGACAAGCGTTTGAAGTTGGGATCAGAGATGAGGCAATGGCATTACAACTTCAAATTGTTCACAATGGTGTGGCACTGTGCCCACAGCACGAGATTAGATTTTGTGAGGGATACAACTGATCATGATCTTAAAAGTCAGGGCCATCCGGCCTACACCTAAATAAAGTAACAGCCATGGAGTTAACTATACTTCCACCCCAGTACCTTCCATATCCACATTTCCAGCCCCCATTTTCCTCCTGAGCTCTGGTTCCACATTTCTCACTGTCCAGGGGGGTACATTCAGCCAGATGTCTCACCAGAACACGCTCCAAACCTGACCTATCTTCTTTCCCCACAAAACTGGCCCTCTCTCCTGGCTACTGTTATTACTCATCCAGGCATACAGGGAAGACCCTGTCCTGCCAATTCTTTCCCTGGAATGTCTCTTTATCTCCAGCAGCTGCCACAGTGCCCACACTGCTCGGGCCTTGCCCACCTCAGGGGAAGTCCTGTATGCTGCCCCCATGCAGTTCCTTCCCAGGACATCACTAGTCATACCACTCCTGCTCAGAAACCTTTAAAGATGTCTCGTTACCCAGAGGATAAAATCCAGATCTCCTAAGCTGGCATGCAAGGCATTTAAGTGCAGCCCCAATCTACTGTTCTCTCTTAATTACTCTAACCTTCACTGCAGTTCCAGCCAAGCCTGGCTCGTACCTTCTAGGGAGTTAATTCCCACCCTTTGGGGCTGCTCACACTGGTTTCTTCTCCTCCTGAAATGCCCACTTCCTTCTTTGCAACCTCTTAAAAAAGAACTCCTCATTCTCAGGGCCCGATTCAAGAGCTACTTCCTCTATGAAGTTTTCCTTGATCATTGCAACGAAAGCTATTGCACTTGAAGCATATATTGGTTTGGCCAAAAAGTTCGTTCTGGATTTTCCATAAGGTCTTATGAAAAACCAGAACCAACTTTTTGGCCAACCCAATAATATCTTCTGGGTTTCTTTTGTTATCATTTATTTGTATATTTCTTTATTTTTTATTTTCTCAGGTAAATATCACAAAACATCAAATGGATTTTAATGCCTCAGGAGCAGGGCGTGTGTGTGTATAACCTTTCTACCAAGGGCCCCATTGCCCCAGATACAAGAGTGGGCACTCGATAAATACCTGTATCTTCAGCAGAAGGACACACCGATAGAGATGCAGCTTTGCTCCATATTCACTATCTAATGCCTACTTTTCCAGATTGCACGCTAAAAATTCACCAAACACAGGGCCATATTGTTTGAAATGGACAGCAGCATCCTTTATAAATTTTAGGAATTTTCTCATCTGCCAAGAGTGATTGTTTGTGTGAAACCCAGAAGCATCTTGGAGCTTAAGGAGTAATTCTTTATCTCTGGGGGTGATATCCAAAATGTTTTAACAACCTGTACAGCATGGGCACTGCCCAATCAGAACAGATGCAGGATAACCAGATAGATGCCAGCTGTAAACAACTGACATACCTGCGCCGTGTGTGTGTGTGTGTGTGTGTGTGTGCGTGCTCCATCTGACTTTCTCCCTTTCAAGGTGTCTAGAGCTTTCCCACATTAAGCACCATTGCTTATGTTTTACACTCATCTACATGTTCTCATTGAATCTAGGAGCATCTATGGGAGGTGGGCAGTGCAGGGATTGCTACACCCCCCCTTTCAAACAAGGAAACTTAAGGTTCAGAGGCAGAGGAGAAGGCCCCAGTGTGCTATTTCCTTTTCTGGTACTTGTTCTACCTCACCAGGCTGCCTTTCCTGCATTCCCTGGAACTTTGTGAAAGGCACAAAGAGAAGTTCATTGGTGGATCCAGCTAAAAAAACGAGTTCTGAAATATACGTTTAAGGATGAAGAAGAACTTTTGGATCTAGTTAACTCTGTTCTGGCAGATCACGTTCTGCAGACAGCTTGGCAGTCCTGGAAAACCTACTTGTCTACCTTTAAGTCACATTCTTGTTATTATTCAGGGAGTATGCATAATGAAGTTCCATGCATTGTGTTCCTAAAAAGGTGATAAAGCCAGTTCGGCCAGCCACGGGATCAACCAACCTCCCTTCGCACCACTTGCCTACAGTGTGGTTGTCAAAGGTAACCCCAGAGGCTGGAAATACAGTGTCCTGTGTGATATAATCAATCAGATAAGAAAGCAGATGTTGAGATGTGTTTCTCTAGAAGCCAAATCCTGTTCTCCCCTCCACAGCCTTGGACCAGCTTAGAACGAGTGAGTAGATTTGGGGCTTGCCGAGGTACCTGCGTTACAAGTTCGTCCTTGGCTGACACGCTACCGTCAGACTTCCCATCTTGCCTGTCCTATAAAAGAGAGGAAAGACAAGCATCTTTTGAAAAACAAAATGCCTACTACAAAAAAGGAAATCAGAAGAAAAACAAATGGTTAATATAAAGGAAGAGAATAGAAAACCAATATAGTGTAGGGAGGAGTTTTTCAAAGTGGGACTTTGGACGTAAAAAAAGAAATGTTCCCTTTGGGTTTCTCAAGGACTCTCCAGGCAGTTGTCATCACTTGCCCTGACTTTAACTTCGAGACACTGGAAGGGACACAGTGTTTCAGAGGAAACACTGAAATGGGCAGAAATCTACTTTGTTGATTTAGAAGCCTGAGCTCTGAGAAGCAAGGTTTCAGATCTGGTTTCTCTGTTAAGCACTACCTAAATGATGTAATCCTAAGTCATATGTCCTATTTTGTTTGTTTGTTTTTTCAATGTTTATTATTCATTTCATTGAGGTTTAATGTCACATATAGTAAAATGCTCAAATTTAAATCTACAGTTCTGTGAATTTCTGCATACGTATATGCCCTCGTAACTACTGCCTCTTCCGGCGTAATTCTGTTGTGACTCCTGACACCTTATTGGTTTTGCCTGGCTTTTGAATTTCGTATCAATGGAATCATAGACCATATCTTTTCTGAGTCTAGGTTCTTTTGTTCAGCATTATATTTTGGGGATTATCCATATTTTTGCATCTAAGCATGGTTGTTTTCCATTGCAATGCAGTATTCCATTATACTAATCTGCCTCAACTTATTTACCTATTCTCTTGTCAGTGGTCATTTAGCTTGCTTCCAGTGCCTGACTGTTATGAATAAAGTTGATAGGAACATTCCCGGACATGTCTTCTGGTGGAATAAAGGCTCGTATGTCTCACGGGAGGGCAATTATTGAGTCATAGTTTGTGTATTTCCAACTTAGTAGATACTGCCAAATAGTTTTTAAAGTGGTGGGTTTTTTTCTTTAGTTTTTAATAAGAAAGAAGATGGTCAAGTCCAGGGTGAGATGTGAGGAATCAGTGGAACTCAGCAGCATCTTTAACATGGAAGGAGGACAGTTAAGGTGTTTGGTGCCTGGCTTGAAAGAGGGGTCTTCAACACAGGAGACAGAGAAAGTTTCAGATGGGGATAAATAGAGTTTACGTTTGCATCTTTCATTTCCAAGAAGGGCTGTGACACCCAAGTGGAAATCTTCAAGGCAGAGGAAGGTCCATGTTTGGACACAGGAGACAGGGTGACAGGGACAAGGGAGGCCTGGGAAGCCTAGCTGTGCACAGGTGTTCACTGAGGTTCCATATATGTGATCTGCCTGCAAGGTGCTTAGAATGAATGCACTTTCCTTGCTGGGCCATTTCAGAGCATTCTGGGTGGCCAGCGGTTGGAATCATTTTAGTCAGGGAAGTTTTCCCGGACAATCTGACTGTGCAGCACTGACCTCTTTTAAACTTGGGCTGAAAACACAAATCCTAAGAGTTGCTGAGGGAGCCCTCGGAGGGGTGTGACTGTCTGAATGCTGCCTGCATCTGAAACATGAGCTGGGGTTGCAGGGGAGCCAGAGCCCCATCGGGGTGGCAGCACTTACCCGGGTGATGGGGCATATTGACGTGGGCAGCAAAATATGGTCTCTGAGCTCCCCACCGTCACACAAAGTTGACAATTCACATTTGCGGTGAAACTGGAGGAAAAAATGAAGATGAGAGTTAAGTGAAAGTGATCAAGGAAATGTCAAGTGTGAGGGTTCAGAAATTTACTAGGGAGGCAGGTTGCCTAGTGCTCCTCTAAATCCTGATGCACTGCTGGCTTTCACAGTAAAGTAGAGAGAGAAAGAGCGTGTGTGTGGTGTGTAGTGTGTACCGGTGTCTGTGCTTGGTTACGGGTGCCAAGTCTGCTGTGGGCAAAGAAAGGAGACCAAGTGCTGCCCATGGCAGCTGGAGCAAAACGGTCCCGAGCAGGCCTGTGGCCTGTCCGTATAGCACCCCCACGTGGATTCCAGAGCCCCCATGGGATATTTGCTCCCTAGGCTCTGAGACACTGGAAGGAAGGAGATCTTGTTGAACAAACCCATGAGAGGCTGGAGATGAACCCCATGACTCGACCTCTGCATTTTAAGAGTTCTGCAGTCTGACACGTCCTTTCTGAGGCTGATACCCAGTCAAGGGGACAAGACACGGCACTGAGTCTGCTTTGGAAGGCAGGTCAGGCAGCTCCAGGTGTCCAAGGAGGAAGTGGACATTTGTCATGGATGATGGCAGTGGGCACAGGCCTCTTGTCCAGGCAGTGGGGTTGCTGTCAGGAGTATGCCTTCCTCTGATGCAGGTGACTGAGTATCTAATTCCTCTCCCACTCTGTCAGTGCCCCCGGCCCAGACAACACCCAGGCGAAGGAAGTTAATGGTCCAGCCTGCTGTTCACAGCTGCCTGGCCACAAAGAGAGCAGACTGGTCAGCTTCTTCTTAAGCAGCCCTGGGGGGTGCCCTCCCTCTGGGCATCTTGGTGATTTACTGGAGGCAGTTAGACTTAGGGCACTGAACAGGGGCTCTAGGCTCCCTCTCTAGCCTTGCCCACGTAGCTCTGCTCGTGCCCTCTGGCAGGATGCTTGAGCAAAAAACCACACTGAAAAGCAGCAGGACTGCCCTGGGCGCCAACCCACCGTCATCCAGCACCACAGGCAGTGCCGCGCGGTGACACTCTGGTAGCAGTTGATACTTTTGTGGCACTGGTCACACTTGACAGAGGAATTCCCTTCCACCCACGCATGCTGCATCCCCTGCAGGAGGGAAGCGAAGGATACCAGGGAAGGCTGCAGAAACACATCCCAGGGCCCTGGGCCCTGGGCCTGCAGAGAAGGGTCTGGGAGGAGCGCAGGGAGCGGGGAGGCCAGAGAGGGTTGGTTCCTGTTTAGTGGGTGCACTTCTGGATGCCAGGCTGCTTTGCTGAACTGCACCAGTGTGGTCACTCCCTACCTAACCTCTATCATGCTAATCGAGGTGGATGGAAAGCCACTTTGCCTGCTCTTTGAACAGTTCACCCCCCTGGCAGTCAAGCCTCTGAGCATCTGGTCTTGCAGTTCATCTGTGTGTCACCGGAACTCTTTGCAAAGGGATGTATTTGTGTGTGCCCTTTTCTGGAAGGCAGTGGGGTGCAGGGAAACGCAGCAGGGCTTGGGCTACAGACAAAACTGGTTGGAGTCATTGATCTTCCACTTCGCAGCGGGGTGACCTTTGGCCAGTTCCTGGACCTCTCTGAGTCTCAGGTCCTTCATCTGCAGAAATTGGCATCAAATGCCCCACCTCTGGGTTTTCTGGGAGGATTCAACGAGACAGCACATTTGGAAGGGCCTTCCTGGCACAGTCCTGGCCCTTGGGGGGGTGCCCCTGATGGGGAATCCCTTCCCCCTCTGTCTTCTATGGGTCGGTGCCTCTCAGCCTTAGCAGCCCCTCAGGACCACCTGGCCGGCATCTAGAAGTCCTAATGCCCAGCCCTCACTCCAGACAAAATAAATTAGAGTCTCTGGGGATGAGACCCATCATTAGTATGTTTTAGAGCACACTGAGTGATTATCACATGCAGCCAAGGTTGAGAAGCACTCAGGAAGGAAGTTAGAGAGAAAGCCCCAAGGGATTAGTGTGGGTCATCAGCCAGCAGCTTTCACATCTGTTTCCTGGAGAGCGTGTTGTACCTGCCTCTTGGCCAGGACATGCCCCTGAAGCAGCCCAGGAACTTGGGAAGCAGGTGTGAATGCATGTGTACGTGTGTGACTATAAATGCAAAGCGACCCATGACACCAAATTCTGGGGGTCTGAGCCCTCAGTTAAGTCCCCCGGGAATTCTATAGAACTCCTCAAAAAATTTTTCACCAGGGTATCCTGAATAGCGGAAGGGGTGGATATGGACTCTGGGGGAACGTGGGGACATAGCCTGAAGTGCCAACTGCAAGCACAATATTAAAAACACATGGAATATCTGCATGACACCATCCATGTCTGTATTAGGTAAAAGTTTTAAATTACTTATCAGTTAAGTTACTGTGTCCTCCTTCCAAAAGATTTTTGGTAAAACTGTTGCTCTAGAAGACGTGTCACATGTACTTTGTAGTTTCTCCTTCTGCCATTCACCCCTGAGGGTATAAAGAACTCAGTTTGCTAATCAATTTGTCATCTACATGGTCACAATGAATTTGTTCTGAGATTATTATTATTTTTACTTTACAGAGAAAAAATATGAGGCTGCAGAGAGGTTAAGTAACTGGTCCTAGGTTCCAAGGTAAGTGGCCAAGCAGGGACTCATGGCCAGGTCTCCTGACTCCAAGTCCACGGTAGTCTCCCAACACCACGTTACCTTCTCCATCCTCTTCCAGGATCAGAAGAGACGGTTAAAGACTTAGGTTGCCTCTGGAGACTCAGAAGGTCGTGAATGTGCCCTGCTGGGCCCTCAGAGGTCTCCCTCTGTTCCAAGTGTGGCAATGGCAGGAGTGCAGGCTTAGGGCCTGAGCCCAGGAGGTGCACCATATGTCCTGGTGAAAGGCATGGACATGGAACGGTGTGTGTATGGGTGTGGTACGGAAGGAGTAGACAAGAGGCCACGTGGCATCTCACAGGCATGCATGCGTGTCCCTGGAGGTGCCCTTCTCTCTCGGAGTCCTACTGGGTAAGGGCTGGATACCACTCCCACCTGCTAACCATCTCCTGACTCAGATTCCTCAATGGGGTTTTCCCTCCGCAGGAACTCGGAGTGCCTTTCCCCTGCTAATTTGAAGAACAGTCTATTTCCAGACTCAGTGAATGGTACCAGCCAATGGCCACCTTAGAAACCTGGTAGCCATTTCCAACCTCTCTCCCTCTCTCATCCCCTACACAACTGTCACCAGGTCCTTGTGGTAGGACCTTCCAAATTATCTCTCAGACTCTCCCTTTATGTCTTCTACCTTAGCCAGTGGGACAGCCAAAACACTCAACAACCGGCATGGCTGGGGGACACTCACTCAGCACAGACACAGCCATCACTGTGCTACTGCAGACATAGCAGAGCATAGTGGGTGAGTGCAGACGCCACCCCAGTCAGGCCCTAGGGCAGCATTAACTCTTGCCTGAACTGTTGGAAAAGTTTTTTTCACCCCCTCTGATCTGATCTCTCTCTGGCACCATGGTCAGAGCAATTAACCTAATCTGCAAACCCAAACACCTCCTCATGTACTCAAAGCTCTTCAACGGCCCCTTAGCTACAAATGAAACCCCTTCCCAAGTCCTCAGCTGGCCTCACAAGACCTGGATCTCACCAGTTCTGCAGCACATCTCCCGCCGCTTCCTTCTAAGCATCCTCTATCCCAGTCACACGGAACCAAGTACAGATCCGATAATAAGCCGCGTCTCCACGCCTTCACACTTGAGGCTTCTCCAGCCTGGGGTGCCTTGTCCTCCTGGATTCCTTATGAAATCCCGCTGATTTGGGTTCAAGACACAACTCAAATGCCATCTTTCTGGTGAAACCTTCCCTGTCCGCCACCCTTGGTGCCTCAACTGTATGTCCCACACAGCCCTATCGCTACTGCACAGCTCGCTACTTTGCGCTTCGCTTACATGCCTGTCTCCTCCCACTAGACTGCACAGTCCTCCAGGCTGAGGACCACCTTTTAACCTGCATACCCCCTGGCACAGGATCTGGCACACGGTGGGCACCAGGCAGATGCTAAATGGATTGATGGATGGCCAAGACGGTTTAAGGGTGGTCCTCAAGGCAGAGAAGGGACTGTACAAAGCTCCCAAAGCCCCTTCCTGCCCAGGAATCTGTGGAGATGGACATGTTGCCTGGGACACAGCATGCAGGAGAAGAAGGCAATAGGTATCACCAACCTCTCCTCCCCTTTTGGTTTTTGAGTTCGTTTTGATACACCCAGGAATGTTTTTGGATACACAGCGTTCATGGACGGTGTATTTACAGTCTGAAAATAAAAATAAGAAAAGTGACGGTGAGTGACCACGTAGGGAAGGTCAGCCATCCCCCTGCCCCCCACCCCAGCTGAGGCCCGTGCCTCCCTCTGCGTGGCCAGTCAGGGGCAGGGGACATATGGAGCTGGCCTTGCCTAATGGCAATTCAAGTCTCCAGTTGTTCACTGAGAAGAGTCCATGACTATCTCCCAGACATGCTCCTGCACCCTCCCCCCTGCCACACTGCCTTCCACCGCGGGTGGTGAACGCAGCAGGAAGACATCCCCAGAAAGGTGCTTTCCGCTTAAGGGGAGTGAGGAGTCATCCTGGCTATGCCAATGCCACAGTACTGAATGTCAGGATGTTGGGGCGTGGATAGCAAGGCCGGGGTCTTCCTAACTCTGGAGACAGGAAGGCCTGAGCCTGAACTCTGCCTCTGCCCTTTGTAACTACCCACACAATCTAGGGTAAGTTCCTTCACCGCTCTGAAATTCAGGGTTTTCTAAAAAATGGGAAGAAGATTGCTTTCTCTTTGCAGCATCACATAATTTGTATAAAGCACCACGTGTGCAGGTCAGAACAGCTATTCCACAAATGACTGCTGTTGTTACTGTTTACTACTGTGCCAACAGGCCTAGAACGTACTAGGAATGAGGCTGGGCCTATGAAAAGTGGGTGAGAGCTGGATTTGAAATAGGTGCTGGAAAGACAGGGGGGCCCCTACTTTTGCCTGCTGATGCTTGCTCTTGGTAGACACTGGGCCCAGCTCTGCTACGATGACTTTTGTGGCTGAGGTTGCCTGCTGCCTGGCTCCTGTGTGCATGGCAGATAAAACATTTTGGTGACCCGCTCCGTACCCGACGGCCCTCGCTGCCGCAGCAGCTCCCCAGTCCCTGGAGGGTTCAGGCTGAGTGCTTGCTGTCTGCATCCTGAGGTGGGGGGCAGGATTCTGCACCCACGCAGCCTGGGCCCTACAAAGCCTTCTTGCTGCAGCCCCTCCCTTCTCTTCCTGCTCTGCAAACCCACCCTCTTTCCTACATGACCCCTTCTTTCTTCCTTCTCCTCCATCTCTTTCTTCTGTCCTCCTTTCCAGTCTCCCTCCTTCCTTTTCCATGTGTGTTTTTTTCTCCTCTCCAATCTGACTTTACTAAATAGATTATAAAGTCAAACAAATGGATAATTTTAATTCCATTGTATATATGAATATAGTTGCTTATTAATTAAAAAAAAAACAAACAGGTTCTTCTGACCAACCAAAACATTCATTAGCAAAACTCAATTGAAATTACTATGAGATGCTTTTTAACTACATTTGAACCTTAACTTTTTCTAGGCAGTCAGTGGCCTATAATATTTGTCCCTTTGACTTGGGTAGAACAAAAATAGAACATGGAAGTTTTGCTTTATTTTCTGCTGTTGGAATAATATGGCAAATCCCTCAAGCTAGGAAGCAGAGATGCCTAAACTTTTCTGGGAATGGCTCAATCATGTATAGAGCAAGACAGTTCCTGGGAAAAGGGGTTTGAAGGAAGTTTACTCACAAATGCAGCACAGGCCTTGCTTCCGAGCGCCCATCAGCATGACATGGCAGAAGTTGCAGTAGGTTGGTTTCTTGAAATGCTTCATGGTCCAGGCGTGCCTCCCGTCCCCCTTGGAGCCCTGCGGGGACAGCAAGGGAATGAGATGCAGGCAGCCCCACTGTTTCTAAAAAGAGTCTCTTCTCATATTTGGAAAACAAATTTATTTTGTTATTCACAAATTTATTTTGTTATTCACTTATTTTACTGTTGTAAAGATTATTTTAATAGAAATGCAAATCAAAACAAAATTCTTTATGTGTATTTTCTAAAATAAGCAAATATTAAAAATTAGGGCCATCTGAGTAGAGTATGTGGTGGGGGGAGTGGAAATCAGAACAATCATTCTTTCTTTCTTTCTTTCTTTCTTTCTTTCAATCATCTATTAGTCATCTATTACCTATCAATCATCTATTATCTATAACGATCTATCATCTATCTATCACCCATCTATCTGTCCTTTAAATGTTTACAACCTTCAACTTATAAACTTCCTTTCTTGGATTCTATCCTAAAGAAATCATTTTTGAAAGATAGTTGAGCATTTTTGTGCTCTGTCAGATGTTTAACCCAGCATTATTTAAATTAACTGAAAATATCCTAAAGGCCTCAAAATGACCAAAAGGTTTGTGGTACATCTGTATGATTTAATGTTAAGTGGCCATCAAAATCATATTTATAAGAACACTGAATGGTTTGGGAATGTGCTCATGATACTAAGTTCTAAGGGAAAAAAACAGAATGCAAATTTGATGATATATTATGATCTCCGTTTTATACAATGATATGTTGTACGGGAAAAAACGTCACCAAACTGTTAACAGAGGTTAGCTATAGCTAGCAGCACTATGGATTTATTTTATTCTCTAATTTCTACTTTCTTCTGTATTTTCCAAATTTTCTACAGTGAGGAGGTACTAGTTTTATAATCAGAAAAAATTAGCTTAGTAAAAACAATGTACTCCTCTCATCACCTTTCTGTGCACAGATAAAACAGCAAAGAGACAGAGACAGAAAGAGGGTTAAGCCATTTCCCCCTGACTTGGCTTGGGAGCAAATTCATTCTATCTACCAGATAAGCCAAGCCTCACGTAATCACACACCTTCCTTGGACACCAAAGCTCCCACCTTCTAGCCCCTGGGAGCATAGGCTTGCTGGAGACTGTGGCTTCAGGGGCATCCCTCCAGGTATGGTGTCCTTGACCTTTTGTCATAGGCTCCATCAAAAGAGTAACACTCAAAAAAAAAAAAAGAGTAACACTCTTGGGCTGTTGTTAAGGGTAGTAAAAAGTACTGTAAGGTGGTAAGGATTGAGAGTCAGGTACATGGAGTCCAAAGTGCTGGATTGAAACCCACTTCTTACTTCTGTGTCCCTCTGGTTTGGGTTGGTCATAGTGGCCAGACCCATTCCTGTGCTCAGCTCTTCTGCTAACGGTCTCTAGAGGAGCCCACATGCTTTTTCAAATGCTGGTCTCCTCCTGGGGCCAGGATACGTTATTTTCTTCTTACCACCTCAAAACCCTGCTTCTTCCAAAACCTGAGTCTTACAGAATTAAAGCCTTTTTATCTAATGGCTTCTACTTTAGTAAATGGGTTCAGTAACTGATTAAATGACCCACTTAAATATCTATTCATTCACTCCTTTGACAAACATTGACCTCAAGGGATTTTTGTAAAAATCAAGTGAAATACTATAAGTGAGGACCCTAATCCAGTGCCCGACACATTGAAAATGAAAACATTTATTAAGTTCCTACTCCGTGCTAGGCAGTAGGGGACACAAAAATAAGTAGAGTGCTTTCCTACGTGTAAGGAGGTAGATTTAGACCCGTTCTAGAAATGAAGAAGCAAAGACTCATAGAAGTTACATAAATAGCCCAAGACCACACAAATAATAAGTGACCAAGCTGAGCCCGTAGTCACACTGGGGGCTCTTGCTGGCCTCGGAGCCCATGCTCCTTCCATGCCTCTTCTGTACCTCCACAGACCAGGGTTTTCCTTCATGGACAGAAGGGAAATTACAGCACTCTTAGCAGACCCAGCTCCTTCTTCATCCAGCCCAAGGGATGGTCATTTGACCTGAAATACCTTTATTGGCAAAATCAATTAGTATCTGAGCAAGGGAGAGTCAGCTATTTTCATAGATACAGGGTAAGAAGCAAAGGGACCCTGACTTGGGATAAAGTAACATTTCTGCTTGAGTTATAGCACCATCATGTGGCTCCTTTATTTCTGCACGTTGGCGGCTGCAGGGCGTAGGAGTAATGTTCCTTATGCACGCCAGGTTTTGGGTTGAGACTGCAGTTCCCTTGGGAGACAGACTGTTTCTCATACATGCCATTCAGAGATCCCCAGACTTTTCAGTGGCCACATGTGGGTTTTGAAAAAAACCAAACAAGCAAGGTGGCTTTTAAGACATCGAGGAACGCTTTCCCTAGAACCCCAACTATTAATGTGAAAACATACAATTTAGTGCCTATTTTCAAATAAATGCATAAAATTTCAATTAATAAAAACCAAATGCACATTTGTTTTTTGTTTGCATTATTCCTGAGGTAAAGTATGGTTTTAATACAAGGCTGATTTGGCATCAGGGGGAGACACTGGGGAGAATGCTGAAGAAATAATGTCTCTCCCTCTTTCAGCCATAAAACAGTGGATCCCCTCCAAGCAAAGAGTTGGTGGCACTTTGGACTCAACAAGTCCAAAATAGGAAACAGAACTAGAAATTGGTTCCTTGTGATTAAAATGTCCCATCTCTATTTCCATGTTTCAGAGAAAAAACAGGTGCATTAGAACAGCACTCAAGCAGAACTTTCACTTTGATTCAGCTATAATCTTGAGCCTTGATAGCAGAAAGTATACCTAACCTATCTGAGCACCCCCAGGTCCTAGCGCACGTGGGTTCGTGCACACAGTAGGTTCTTGGTAAGAAATCACTGCATGAGAAGTCTGCTGTCACTGAATATGGAAGACGGCTTCTGGTACTAACTAGGTGTGTGTCCATGGGCAAGTGCCTTTACCTCTCTGGTCCTTGGTATGAAAAAGGAAGGGGACAGACCAGGGAGTACCAAGTTCTCTTCCAGCTCTGACCTTCTAGGGTTATAAGGAAAAAGGAGATCCTGGTTCATTGATTTCTATTTAGCACTTGGAAAGAGCTGGACACGCTATGAGATAATTGCAGGATTCTTAGTCCTTGAGGGCTGGAGATGAGGGCTCAGCTTTAGTCCTGAATTGCAGAACTGTCAGATGGACACAGCACAGGCAACAACATCAGCTAGAGGCTAACCCAAATGAACCTGCTGTTCTGTCCCTATCTTTGACATTTCAGTAATCTTGAAGAGGTATTGTCTTACAACCCGTGTGACTGTACTGGTAAACGCTAATGTCACCATTTGTACTTTTAGTTCTAATCTTCCCTACCTCGTGTATGGAAGCTACTTTCATGGTAAATAAGCAGACCAGGTCAGATGCCAGTGATTTCACATTAAGCCTCTACATGTATTCCCTACTCTGATCAAAACTGGGAGGTTTCTCTAAAACACCCTGAATTTTCTTTCATGTGGGTCTTTGATCAAGCTACAAACTCTCTCTGCTACCAGCCAAATCATACCCATCCTCGAGAGCCAGATCAAATATCCTAGGTCTTTATCTTTATCTCAAGAATGGGATATCAAAATCCCACACATCCTTCAGAGCCAGGGCAAACACCCTCCAAAGTTTCTTCCACTGGTCTCACTCCTAAGTGTGAGATGTTCGAAAGTGCAGGTTCTTTGGAGTCAAGTACAAATAAATGCTGGCGTTTCTTTTTCCTCTTCGGACTCAGAATCTCAGTTTTCCATCTGTTTAAATGGGTTAAAAAAAATCTACCTTATCTGGTTGTTCTGATTGTTAAATAAGATATTATTATGGGCTTCCCTGGTGGCACAGTGGTTGCGAGTCTGCCTGCTGATGCAGGGGACGCGGGTCCGTGCCCCGGTCCGGGAAGATCCCACATGCTGTGGAGCGGCTGGGCCCGTGAGCCATGGCCGCTGAGCCTGCGCGTCCGGAGCCTGTGCTCCGCAATGGGAGAGGCCACAACAGTGAGAGGCCCGCGTACCAAAAAAAAAAAAAAAAAAAAAAAAAAGATATTATTATTGAACGCCCTCTGCCTCACAACAAATCAGTATTTTTTCCTTTCTTTCTTCCTTTCCTTCCTTCCTTCCCCAACTCTCTTAGCATTTTTAAACCTAATTTGTGAAAAAGATGGAATTCTTCCCTGAATATTTTTTGCCCTTTGCCTGGTTGAGCATAAGTTTCCGGTGGGTGAATATTGTATCTGTGTTCCCTCGTAGCCCTTAGAACAGTATCTTTATTTAGTAATAATTTAGTAAACGTCTGTCAAATGAATGAATAATATTTCAGGCACTAATAGGTAAAAAGAGAGGACTCTTGGGCTGGCCTAGAGCATAGGGGCTGTCCATTGGGAAGTCTGGGGCAGAAGCCAAGGATATTAACTTCCACATGGAACCTGATGTTTCTGAAAGGTGAGAGGACTTTGACCTCAAGCTTGCAACTTACAGAGTCGTCCATGCCCAGGAGGACGAGCAATGGGATGGTGGTCATCCCTCCGTGGACCCACTCCTGGAGAGACACAAAGCCATCCCGGTCGTAGTCCATCCCTTGTAACATCTCCTTCAATATCTGTGGAATCCATAAAGCAACCACTGTCCACTTTCCTCTTTGACTTCTCTGCCCCACCCCTGCCCCGCCCACCCTGCCCTTTTCTTTCTCTTCTGTTCTGTTTTCTGGCTTGTGTTTTACCCCTTTCCCCTCTGATTCGGAGTGAGTAGAGCATTGAGGGAGCAAATGGGGGTGAGGAGAACAGGGGTCCAGGCCTGGCTCTGCCCTGACCTGTGTGGCCTTCGACAAGCCACCCCAACTCTCTGGATTCTGCTTTTCTCGTCTGTAAACTGGAACTAGTATTGCTATGTTTGCAGCATGGTAGTGAAGATGAGAGAAAATGTATAGAAAACGCTAAATATTATATCGGACTCAGAGGAGCCCCCAATGTAATTATTATTATTAATATTATCTAATGATTGAGAAAAATCTTTAAAAGTCTTTCTAAATTCTCTGATCTCTGAGCTCCTGTTATAAAAATTTAGCTTTGGTGAAAGCGTTAGGGGGTATTATTAGGTATTGTTATTTGAATTAGTCTATACTTTCCCCTGCCGCCTCTAATCTTTCCTATCAGGGAAGTGGGAGATCAAGGTGTGGGACCCAGAGAAGTCACCTCTAAGAAGATGATCTGGGACAGCCTGCACCGTAAACATGTGTTTCCAAGTCCCACTCTCATCTTGGAAGCTCACTGGAAAGTCACCCCTTGCTTTTGGAAACTCACAGGCCTCAGCTCCGTGGGATCCCACTCGAGATACAGGGCAATGTGTAGCATCTGGGTGACAATACGATCCATCTCCTAGAAAACACCAAGGAGAGAAGCCAACTGAAGACGTGCTTTTACAAGCAAGACTCAAATCCAACCCCGTGGGAAGATGGGCAGGGCAGAGTGTGAGAAGCAGTTGGTACGGTATACTGGCATTTCATCAAGCACTCACTATTTGTTTTTGCTCTTTATTTCTGCCTGGACCACAAAGCCCACAAGAAACACAGACCGTGGATAAGCCAGAGGTATGCAGAAAGCTCACTGAACACTGACCTCCTCCTAGACCCACCTTCCTTCCCCTATTCTGTGCTTTGACTTAGCATAGAAAGCACTCCTGTTTCCTCCTTCTTTGTGGTCCTACAAATACTTACAAACCAAGGCACTTACTTCTTCCCTCTTTTCCCACACCTCATTCCCACAGCTTTAGCAACTTGGGATTCATCTATACCCCTTGGGGGTCAGTTTCAGTTGGATGTAGAGCCACTGTGTTGGTCCTTTCTCAGGCACTATGATTCAGATTCCTTTTGGCATCTCCTTTGTTTCCTTTGTATCAAGTCCTGGGTCCAGGACTCTTGGAACAGGAAATTCATGAAGGGTATGTTTGCCTAATGAGTGAGCCTTTTGTTTGGTACCAAGGCCAGGCTCCATCTAAAACCTCACAGAATTGTTGGATGCTAATGAATCAGTGCCCTGAGAGTCCCACTGAAACACACTGGACTGAGAAAGCATTTGCATGTCTTGGACACCATCTAAGATGTTCATAGTAAGGTTGATTTGGGGACACAGGTTGGAGAACTGAAGCAAGGTTTAAAGGTGTTACTTTCACCAGGTAGAATGTTGGGTCAAAATAAGCAAGCTAAAACCCAACAGGGATTTAAAAAATTGTATTTCGTTTAAAGTAGAAAATAACCCATTGCAAAACTGCAGATGAAGTGGTAGATGGGGATAAGGAAGTGGGCAGAATGGTGGGAACAGGGCTCAGCAGAAGTTCCAATGGAAAAGAGCTCGTGAAACTAGTTGGGTCCAAGATCCAAGGTGAGCAAACGATGTGATTCAGGAATGGAGAATTAGACTCAATCTTGGGCTGTGTAAATAGGTGGGCATTTTCAGGGAGCAGAGTGGGCAGATTTCAGGAAGAACTAGTTCCCTGATGTGAATACTTAAAGAGTCCTGGAGGGGTGGGTTCAGTTCTATGCCATATTGTAAGAACGGCATTGACAAACTAGAGCTTGACCAGAATGGAGATTTAAAACTTCCTTATGAGCAACAGTGTAGAAATTAGGAAGTATGAGCTTGGGGAAGATTTTTGGGAAGATGTGATAGTACCTTCAAATACCTGAAGGCCTATTGTGTACAACTGGTACTCCACTGGTCAGCTGCCCCGGTCAGCTACAGAGGGCAGAAGTAAGCTGAGGGATGGAGGGAGGGAAGAGTTGAGGGTTGGCCTATTGTGACCTCACCACTGGGTTGGGGGAGGGGAGAGAAGAGCAGAATCAGGTTTTGTATTGAAAATTTCCCTGGCAGACTAGAGATGCCTTGTGTGCGGGAGGGATGCCTTCTCTAACAGTCATCCCCAGTGGTGGAGCGGCTGTTTTAAGGTACTGGGTGAACTCTCCATTACTGGGAGTGTTCACGAAGAGGCTGGGCATCCAACTGCCAGGGGGTCTTGGTGGGAAGTTGAAAGAGAGAGAACTATTTTGAGACTCACTTCAGTCCACCAGTGTTACCTTCCAAATAGATCCAGAATTTAACCACTTCTTACCACCTGCAATGCTGCTACCCTGGTGCAAGTTACCATCATTTCTTGTCTTGCTTATTTTAATAGCCTCCTAACTGGTATTCCTGCTTGCATCCCCACAGTCTAGACAACGCAGCAGCTAGAGCAATCCCGTTAGGACCTAAGTCAATCATGTCACTCCTCTGCTCAGAATCTCCAATGGTTCTCTACCTCTCCAGAGTAAAAGAGAAAACCCTTTCAATCACCTGTAAGGCTTGATAATGCTTTGCAAACGCCCCGTCCCTTCTCATTACTTCTCTGATCTCATCTCCTATTACTCACTCCAACCTCATCTGTTCAGTCATCCTGTTCCACTCACTCTGGCCTCCTAGTTAATCTGCTAACATTCCGGGCATCCCTCAGGACCTTTGCACTTGCTGTTCCCTCTGCCTGGAAGGTGCTTCCCCATGACTCACTCCCTTCACCTCCTTCAAGTGTCTGTTCAGATGTCCCCTCCTCAGGGAGACCTTCTTTGGTTCCTCCAGCTAAAACTGCAGCTCCCTCCACTACTTCCTTTCCCTCCTTTATTTTCCCTCTAGCACACAGCTCTATCTAACACATACTTGACTATGCTTTGCAGTGTGTGTTTGCACTAGAATGAAAGCATCATGAGGGCCTGGATCTTTGTCTGTTGGCTCACTGATACACCCCCCCAGTGCTTAGAACAGTAGCCGACATATATAAGATAATCAATATGTGTTGATCAAATGCTTGAGATTCTCTTGGTGGTTCCCTCGCATGACCCAGCTCACGGAACTGCAATGTGGCTGCAGGGATCCCATGAAGACACTCTGGGGTTGAGTGGGAACCGGGACGATGCAGTTGGTCTAGGGACTGGTTCCCTTTCTTCCTCCCTTTGGTCTGACTCAGCCCCGTGCACTTCAACCTCAGAGCCTTTCTGTTAATGAGTCCCATCTCTGACACTGCCAGTCATGAGGACAGGACCTGTCTGATTCTCTTTGCCTTTTCTCCTCTCTACCTTCTTCCTTTTCCATCCTTCTTCTCATTCCATGACCCCTGACCTGTCCCAGACTCTTCCTGAGGGGAGGTGGGGATGAGATTCAGGCTTCCCCAGGTGTGGTGGGATGGGATCATGTGCTCGGAGCAGACAGAGCCAGACTCCTAGAGCTGGTGCCCTGGGGTATGAGAGGAAGGCAAGGGTAACGGCAAAGCACGCCAGCAGTTACCTGCCTTCTCCTGTCTTCTTGCCCTGGTCTCTCTGCCTCTCCCACCTCCTCTCCTCCACCCCTGGGCTTCAGCAGGAAGTTACAGGGGGAATTTCTGAACCAGCTGGGAAGTTAAACTAGATGAGATACTAAAGCATCTCCCCAACCTGAGATTTTGCGATCTGAGCTTCTGGAATGAAAAAGCAAGTTGGAGTTCACTCTCCTCTGGGCGGGCTCTTTGGAAGTAGAAGGCGGTGGGTTCTAGCCATCTCTGCAGCTCATATTGAGACACTGCTATTCCTATGAAGATGGAGCTGAGAGTGTTTGGACTCTCCCTTCACCTGTTCCCCTCTCCCCCAGCCTTTATTGGATCTTGGAGGGATATTTGGAGAGCTTACCGCTTGGTCCAGGAGACCATTCTCATCCGAATCATAGAGACGAAACATGACTGCAAGAAACACAGAGGTGAGGCTTGAGATGTCCTCCGGGTACCAGGGATGGGCTGAGACTTTGCTGCCGCCAGTTTTTAGATGAAGTCCGTTGCAGCCAGTTCACCCACCCTCCAAGGCACAGAGTCTGTCCTTCCTTACAGTGGGAAGAGGGAGGAGAACCAAGCCACCTGGCTTCTGGGACTGTCTAAGCAATAACTCTGCCGCTGATGAGATCTGGGTCACGAGCGTGATTCCCTGTAGAGCACTCACACCTCTCAGTATCACGGGAACACAACTCAAAGCAGATGCCCCGCTGGTGGTGGGGCAGAGGCACCACAGTTGTAGACGGGACACTGTTTCTACTGCACACAGAAAGGGTGTGGAGTTAGGCAGGTTCAGATCTTGGCCCTGTCCTACCACCTCTAGGGCATCACATAAGTCACTTATCTTCTTTAGGCTCAATTTCTTCATCTGTAAGATGGAGATTATAATAGTTTCTTTATCCTAAGTTTTTCTCAAATGAAGATTAATATGTCAGTGATATGCTAAATCTATAGCACTTGGAATGTAGAGAGTACCCAACAGATGTTATTTATTTTTATTTTCTTTCATTAATAAATATTTATATATGGCATTTAACATGTACAACGTACCATCCTATGCACCTTATCATTATTACTTATTTAATCCTCAATAATGGTATGAAGTAGTTATTATTATAGAAGCTATTATATTTCTTTTTCTAAAAATGTCTACATGCAATTCAGAAACATCCTCTACCATGTTCTAGCTGTAGAGAGGTGATGGAAGATAAGAAAGATTTGGGAGTGAATTTTGGGCAAAGGACTAAATGTTCATTTATGGGATTTGGAAACTTGCCATTTCATTCATCTAAAAGGTAGAGATCCTGTCTGTGGTCTCAGAAGTAAGCAGGGTGGGGAGCAGAGCTGAATACATCTTCATTTCCCTCTCATCCTTTAAAACCCTTCATCATGCCTGTGTTCTCTGTGGCTGACCCTTCCCTTGTGTAACTGCTCTGGACCACTTGGGATGTACCCACAGGGTCACAGCACTCCTGTTAATTTGCCCTTGTGTTGTCACTTCCTTCTACATGTTTTATGTCTCTGGACCTTGTATTTATTCAGTGGTGTCTCTGGTTGGACTTTAAGTTATTTAAAAGTCATGGGCTTCCGATTCTTTGTGACTCCTCCAAATGTCCTGGTAAGAGACACTCTGGGCCCAGGTGGCTCTAACATGGAGCCCTCTTTGGTTCCACTGTGCATGAGGAGTAGAATGAGGAAGTGTGAACAAGCATCCTACTTTTTAGCAGCATGGCCTTGGGCAAGTCATTTAACTTTTCCATGCTTTCTTACATATAAAATGAGAACAATCATGTCAACTATCTAGGGTTACTGTCAGGTTAAAATGAGAAAATGCATTTAAAGTGCTTAGCAAAAATAAGGTGTTCAGTGATGAGTTATTATTGTTATTACATTGATGATGGGTGGGATTTCAGGCTATCATTTCCAAAAAAAAAAATACATGCTTGGTTATCTAGAAAAAAAACTTAACTTGGTTTCAATCACTAAAATCAGAGATGATTTGAATTAATTTAATTTAATTAAAAAAAGAAAACTTTAGGACAAATGACCAAGTTTCTGCAACAAAAAACTGTAGGGAAAAAAATAAGCAAAAGATGAAGAGAGACTAAAGAGACGTAGTAACAAATGGCAATGTATGGACCTTACTTGGATCCCAATTCAAACGAACAGTGCTTGAATTGTTCCCCAAGTAAGGGAAAATAATGAATACTGACTGAATATTTGATAATAGTAAGGAATCGTTTTCTTTAGATGTGATTGTGGTGTGTGGTTATATTTAAGAAAAAGTTATATTATTTTAGAGGTACATACTGAGATATTTACAGATGAAATTATATGATGTCTGGAATTTGCTTCAAAATAATCTGGGGCAGAAGAAATGAGTGGGAGGTATAAATAAAACACGAGTGACCACAAGCTGGTAATTGTTGAAGGTGGTTGATGGGCACACGGAAGTTCTTTGTATTCTCTACTTTTATCTGTGTTTGAAATTTTCCGTAATAAAAAGCTTTTAGAAATACAGTTTCTTTTCATTACCATTACAGGACTCAGTCTGAGAGGCACTAATACAAGGAATTTGCCACATTTGCTCCTCTCTGGTAGTTATGAACAAATATAATGCCTGAAACTCAAAATCCAACTGAATGTGGGAAATAATTTGACATTTCCCTTTTAACATTAGTCAGAAGAAACAGAAATCTGGTACATTTGCTTCCAAATTAGCATTTAAGACTTGTAATTGTTAACACTGCAAACCTAGGGGGGAGGTTTTAAGCTGGCTAAGAGAGCAAACTGTTTCATTTTGTTTTGGGCAAGGGTTTACCTTTGCCAGACTTTTCCTAATGCTTAAGTTTCACTGACTAGTCCGATTATTAGCTGGAATTTTGACTTTTGCTATAATGTGTATGCTTTTCCCTCAGTGTCTACTAAGATCCCAAGAGATGCCAAAACAATATATATTTTTAACAAGGTCCTACCTGTCATCTGTTTCAAAGTTTGCCTGTAGGCTCGCAAAAGTCAGCGAGACCGTCCCCAGAGTGAGTCATCTGCGAGACTGCAGGCTGCTTCAGCCACTGTGGGCTTTCCTTTCTGTCCCCAGCTATTATTCTCCTTCTGAAGACATGTTTTTGAAACCAAGCTCAACTCCCTTAATTAACTAGCCCTCTTTCTCAAGAGGCCAAAACACTTGGGGTGGGGGTGAGTGAAGACATGGAAATAGGCTTTAACAAGATAGAGGTTGATTAGATCTCAAGAAAAAAAAGCGTTCTTCATAGTTAAAGAGTTGCTTGGGCATGGAATAGGGGAAGGAAGACAGATGTTGAAAATCTTCCCTTGAAAAATCTTCTAAGAGGAGGCAGCCGCTTTCTGATTGGAGGCTTTCAGGAAATCCTGCCAGCAAAGGAAGGGAGTCTTCACCCTTTGCAGAGACCCCTTACCTTTCCAGATCTTCTCAATACCAAGGTCTCCAATGCACCTTCCACCCTATACAACTGGTACTGTGTTCCAGGGAAGATTCTAGGAAATATTCATGTCACTGCTGGTGACAGGGCAGAAAAGCTCCCCCAAGGAGGCAGGACCCATCCCCAGGATCCCAGATCAACCTCCAGCCTGTTTAGAACCATAAACAGGACACTAGCTCTTCCTCTAGGGAAAAGTCGAAGCCCCCTGACAGGGTACATACTTACACTCTAGCTTATCCTGAGGTCTCCCCGTTTCCAGCAAGGACAGGTAACACATGACATCCTTCAGGTACACTGTGGGGGATTCTGAGCCTGAAGACTGAGCATCATGGTTTCCCACGGGGGTCGCAGACACTTGGTCTTTAGTTGGCACTTGCTTCTCGGTGATCTTAGATTCTGTGACAGGCAAGAGGAAATCATCCAAGGACACAATGTTTAGTAAACATGAAACCCTTTGTTGCCCCATTCTTTTCACGGTAGAGACAAGAATTTTATGAGTGTCTTCAAAAGCATGGATTACATAGATATGATCAAATCAGTGGCCCTAGAAATCCAGATTGTAGAGTTCATACTTTCTGAATGAACCCCATACTGACCCCTTTAAGAGTCTATAGCCTTATAAGAAATTCACCTATGCTCTGTGAATTTTAAGAAAAGATGATAGTGATTTTTAGTAATATCAATAGCCAACAGGTAAATGTCATTTAGCCTAATTTTGGGGGGAACACACCCAATTTGTAGAGGTAATTTTGTCTGGGATTCCAAAAATCCAGACTATTGGTTATTTACCAACATACTGTTTTACAATTTTCTTCTCAAATGCATTGAAAGATAAATAAAAAGATGAAAGTTCGAAAGAGAAAACTGGGATTGACAACTAATTTCCAGAAACCAGGAAGAATTGTGACTTACTGAAAGCCTGATCAGTTGCATAAGGAAAGTATAGAAAGTGGCTTATCATACCACAGGAATAGAGTGAGTTTTCCCTCTGAAATTTTCCTTCTCACAGGTAGGAAGACTGTCTCTTTGTCCTCTGGTTAAGAAATATGATGTTATTACTAACCAGAAAACCAGGCACCGATATTTTACGTGTGAATCATACTCTTTTGAGGCATTTTAAGGGCTATCTCTTTTTCCCCAGCCTCTTTATATCCATGATCTCAATATCAAATAAGAGGATGCAACTCAGAGAAAACACAGGAAACAGTAAAAGGAAGACTGTCAGTGGAAAATCTAACCCAAGTGTACCACCAAATAACAGAGTGTTGAAGGCACAGGTAGAGGGAGAGATAGCCTTGATATTACTGCCTGCTGGGGAAAGCAATGCCACCAGTACACTCTTTATTCAGAGAACCAAGGTCCCAAGCAATGGCAAACAGTTCAGCTCAGGCCAACACAGCTGCGCTAGATGAAAGCCTACCAGGTCCTAGGGGTTAGGTTGTTGTTTGAGAAGGGAGTTAGCCATCACCCAGATGGACAGTGGGTGAGACCAGAGGCCACTGACATACTCTGTATGTTACAAAGGGTCCTGTGAAGAGACCAACATGGGACCCACAAAACAGAGTTGCAAAACAAGGAAAGGAAGCTTCATCATGAAGTCTCAGAGGACAAGATCTCTGGAAATAATTTCCTACCGGACAAGACCCTCAGTAGGTTGCAAGAAGGTGTAACTTCTATTAAACAGGAGCAGAAAGCCTCAGGGGTGAGCAAGTTGAGATGAAAACACAATAGGATGAGATAACAAGGATAGTGAGGTAGGGGAAAACTGCCATGAAATTACGTATGCAACAGAAATATTAAAATCATCACTGGAGGAAAAGTTATGGAAAAACGTAACTTAATAATGTATAAGACAAAGGTGAAAAATTCTTTGTATAGGGTAGCCCATTATGCCCCAAGTTATGTTATATCCTCAAATTATTCATCCATTAAAACACTATTAGAATGACTTCTATGCCAACTAAATTGGAATGAGAGGGACCAGATTTACCCTCCTACTGATGCAACTAAAAAAACTGGACAAAAGATATGAAACAATGGTCCATAGGATATTGCATATGGCCAACACCAAAGGGCAATCCCAAGAGATGGGAAACAAATGAGGTGATCCCTACAAATGCCACACCTTACTGACTGGAAAGAGTTTCTAGGCTGTGGCACAGGGAGGGGAAACCCAGGCAGATCCTGGAAGTCTCTCTGAGTTGCAGAGATGGAGCTGGGAATCCTGGGAGTCCAAAGTGACTGGAGTTCACAGAGCAGAGCACTGGAGAGGAGGGAGTTGCACAGAGGGAACTCCTGCTGTCTCTGCAGAAGGTCCCGTTGAGTAATCAGCAGAGAGTTGCCTCAATTATTCATCTGAGTAGTGATTAGCACAGATGTGTGAGGAAACTACCTGAGGCTGGGGAAGGAATCAGGATGAGAGGGAACAATCCCTGGAAGGCATAGAGAACTAAGCATAGTGTCTATTTCCAGCAATCAGAGTAGAAAACTCCCATAATTCATGAATCACTGAGTAGAGTACTTAGAGAGTTTTGCCTTGCTAACTGGGCAAAATTATCTCTAGAAAAAATGCCTTCCTGGTGCTAACAAAAGCTTGACCCAAAAGTGTCAACTTACCACCAAACCAGCTTTATAACAAATGCTAAAGGAACTCCTCTAGGCAGGAAACAGAAGAGAAGGAAAAGACCTACAATAACAAACCCAAAACAATTGAGAAAATGGTAATAGGAACATACATATTGATAATTACCTTAAATGAAATGGATTAAATGCTCCAACCAAAAGACATAGACTGGCTGAATGGATACAAAAGCAAGACCCGTATATATGCTGTCTACAAGAGACCCACTTCAGACCTAGGGACACATATAGACTGAAAGTGAGGGGATGGAAAAAGATATTCCATGCAAATGGAAATCAAAAGAAAGCTGGAGTAGCAATTCTCATATCAGAGAGAATAGACTTTAAAATAAAGCCTATTACAAGAGACAAAAAGGACACTACATAACGATCAAGGATCAATCCAAGAAGAAGATATAACAATTGTAAATATTTATGAACCCAACATAGGAGCACCTCAATATATAAGGCAAATGCTAACAGCCATAAAAGGGGAAATCGACAGTAACACAATCATATTAGGGGACTTTAACAAACCATTTTTACCAATGGACAGATCAACCAAGATGAAAATAAATAAGAAAACACAGCTTTAAATGATACATTAAACAAGATGGACTTAATTGATATTTATAGGACATTCCAACCAAAAACAACAGAATACACTTTCTTCTCAAGTGCTCATGGAACATTCTCCAGGATAGATCATATCTTGGGTCACAAATCAAGCCTTGGTAAATTTAAGAAAATTGAAATTGTATCAAGTATCTTTTCCGACCACAACGCTATGAGACTAGATATCAATTACAGTAAAAAAAACTGTAAAAATTACAAACACATGGAGGTTAAACAATATGCTACTAAGTAACCAAGAGATCACTGAAGAAATCAAAGAGGAAATCAAAAAATACCTCGAAACAAATGACAATGAAAACACGATGGCCCAAAACGTATGGGGTGCAGCAAAAGCAGTTCTAACAGGGAAGTTCATAGCAATACAACCCTACCTCAAGAAACAAGAAAAATCTCAAGTAAACAACCTAACCTTACACCTAAAGCAATTAGAGAAAGAAGAACAGAAAAACCCCAAAGTTAGCAGAAGAAAATAAATCATAAAGATCAGATCAGAAATAAACGAAAAAGAAATGAAGGAAACAATAGCAAAGATCAATAAAACTAAAAGGAGGTTCTTTGAGAAGATAAACAAATTGATAAACCATTAGCCAGACTTATCAAGAATAAAAGGGAAAAGACTCAAATCAACAGAATTTGAAATGAAAAAGGAGAAGTAACAACTGACACTGCAGAAATACAAAGGATCATGAGAGATTACTACAAGCAACTCTATGCCAATAAAATGGACAACCTAGAAGAAATAGACAAATTCTTAGAAAAGCACAACCTTCAGAAACTGAACCAGGAAGAAATAGAAAATATAAACAGACCAATGACAAGCACTGAAATTGAAACTGTGATTAAAAATATTCCAACAAACAGAAGCCCAGGACCAGATGGCTTCACAGGCGAATTCTATCAAACATTTAGAAAGAAGAGCTAACACCTATCCTTCTCAAACTCTTCCAAAATATAGCAGAGGGAGGAACACCCCCAAACTCATTCTACGAGGCCACCATCACCCTGATACCAAAACCAGACAAGGATGTCACAAAGAAAGAACTCTACAGGCCAATATCACTGATGAACATAGATGCAAAAATCCTCAACAAAATACTAGCAAACAGAATCCAACAGCACATTAAAAGGATCATACACCATGATCAAGTGGGGTTGATCCCAGGAATGCAAGGATTCTTCAGTATACACAAATCAATCAATGTGATACACCATATTAACAAATTAAAGAATAAAAACCATATGATCATCTCAATAGATGCAGAAAAATCTTTCGACAAAATTCAACACCAATTTATGATAAAAACTCTCTAGAAAGCAGGCATAGAGGGATCTTCCCTCAACAAAATAAAGGCCATATATGACAAACCCACAGCCAACATCATCCTCAATGGTGAAAAACTGAAACCTTTCCACTAAGATCAGGAACAAGATAAGGCTGCCCACTCCTACCACTATTATTCGACATTGTTTTGGAAGTCCTAGCCATGGCAATCAGAGAAGAAAGGAAATAAAAGGAATCCACATCAGAAAAGAAGAAGTAAAGCTGTCACTGTTTGCAGATGACATGATACTATACATAGAGAATCCTAAAGACGCTACCAGAAAACTACTAGAGCTAATCAATGAATTTGGTAAAGTAGCAGGATACAAAATTAATGCACAGAAATCTCTTGCATTCCTATACACTAATGATGAAAAATCTGAAAAAGAAATTAAGGAAACACTCCCATTTACCACTGCAACAAAAAGAATAAAATACCTAGGAATAAACCTACCTGAGGAGACAAAAGACCTGTATGCAGAAACTATAAGACACTGATGAAAGAAATTAAAGATGATACAAACAGATGGAGAGACATATACCATGTTGTTGGATTGGAAGAATCAACATTGTGAAAATGACTATATTACCCAAAGCAATCTACAGATTCAATGTAATCCCTATCAAAGTACCAATGGCATTTTTCACAGAACTAGAACAAAAAGTTTCACAATTCGTACGGAAACACAAAAGACCCCGAATAGCCAAAGCAATCTTGAGAACGAAAAACGGAGCTGGAGGAATCAGGCTCCCTGACTTCAGACTATACTACAAAGCTACAGTAATCAAGACAGTATGGCACTGGCACAAAAACAGAAATATAGATCAATGGAACAGGATAGAAAGCCCAGAGATAAACTCACACACATATGGACACCTTATCTTTGATAAAGGAGGCAAGAATATACAATGGAGAAAAGACAGCCTCTTCAATAAGTGGTGACAGGAAAACTGGACAACTACATTTAAAAGAATGAAATCAGAACACTCCCTAACACCATACACAAAAATAAACTCAAAATGGATTAAAGACCTAAATGTAAGGCCAGACACTATCAAACTCTTAGAGGAAAACACAGGAAGAACACTCTATGACATAAATCACAGCAAGATCCTTTTTGACCCACCTTCTAGAGAAATGGAAATAAAAACAAAAATAAAGAAATGGGACCTAATGAAACTTAAAGTTTTTGCACAGCAAAGGTAAACATAAACAAGATGAAAAGACAACCCTTAGAATGGGAGAAAATATTTGCAAATGAAGCAACTGACAAAGGATTAATCTCCAAAATATACAAGCAGCTCATGTAGCTCAATATCAAAAAAACAAACAACCCAATCCAAAAATGGGCAGAAGATCTAAATAGACATTTCTTCAAAGAAGATATACAGATTGCCAACAAACACATGAAAGGATGCTCAACATCATTAATCATTAGAGAAATGCAAATCAAAACTACAATGGGGTAGCACCTCACACTGGTCAGAAGAGCCATCATCAAAAAATCTACAAACAATAAATGCTGGGGAGGGTGTGGAGGAGAGGGAACCCTCTTGCACTGTTAGTGGGAATGTAAATTGATACAGCCACTATGGAGAACAGTATGGAGGTTCCTTAAAAAACTACAAATAGAACTACCATATGACCCAACGATCCCACTACTGGGCATATATCCTGAGAAAACCATAATTCAAAAAGAGTCACGTACCACAATGTTCATTGCAGCACTGTTTACAATAGTCAGGACATGGAAGCAACCTAAGTGTCCATTGACAGACGAATGGATAAAGAAGATGCAGCACATATATACAATGGAATATTATTCAGCCATAAAAAGAAATGAAATTGAGTTATTTGTAGTGAGGTGGATGGACCTAGAGTCTGTCATACAGAGTGGAGTAAGTCAGAAAGAGAAAAACAAATAACGTATGTTAACACATATATATGGAATCTAAAAAAAAAAGGTCATGAAGAACCTAGGGGCAAGACAGGAATAAAGATGCAGACCTACTAGAGAATGGACTTGAGGATATGGGGAGGGGGAAGGGTAAGCTGTGACAAAGTGAGAGAGTGGCATGGACATATATACACTACCAAATGTAAAATAGATAGCTAGTGGAAGCAGCTGCACAGCACAGGGAGATCAGCTCGGTGCTTTGTGACCACCTAGAGGGGTGGGATAGGGAGGGTGGGAGGGAGGGAGATGCAAGAGGGAAGAGATATGGGGACATATGTATAACTGATTCACTTTGTTATAAAGCAGAAGCTAACACACCATTGTAAAGCAATTATACTCCAATAAAGATATTAAAAATTAAAAAATAAAAAAGTAAAGAAAAATAAAATGACCCACATTTGAAGTTAAAAAAAAAAAAGGTTCTGAAGAACCTAGGGGCAGAACTGGAATAAAGAGGAAGAAGTAGAGAATGGACTTGAGGACACAGGATGGGGAAAGGGTAATCTGGGATGAAGTGAGAGACTCGCATGGACATATATACACTACCAAATGTAAAATAGATAGCTGGTGGGAAGCAGCCGCATAGCACAGGGAGATCAGCTCGGTGCTTTGTGAACACCTAGAGGGGTGGGACAGGGCTGGTGGGAGGGAGACGCAATAGGGAGGGGATATGGGGATATATGTATACGTACAGCTGATTCCCTCTGTTATACAGCAGCAACAAACACAACAATGTAAAGCAATTATACTCCAGTAAAGATGTTAAAAAAAAAAAAGGTCAAACTGTTTCCAAGTAAACCTAAGTGTATCCCAAAACAAAGCTCAGGAATATATATAGGAATACAAAAATATCTAGTACAAACAATGTAAAATTTTCAAAGTTTGGCATTCAATAAATTATTGCTAGGTATGCAAAGAAGAGAATGTGAACAATAATAAGGAGAAAAATCAACTGAAATGGATCCAGAAATGACAGAGATGATATAATAGACAAAACATTTAAAATAGTTATTATAACTGTATTCCATATATCTAAGAAGCTGGAAGAAAGACTGAACATGTTAAGTAGAGACATGAAAGATATTTAAAAATGCCCACATCAAGTGTCTAGATATGATATGCTAAATGAAAACTACAAATATACTGAGTGGGATTAATAGCAGATTAGATATTGCAGAAGAAAAGATTAGTGAATTTGAAGCATCACTACAGAAACTATCCAAAAAGACTACAAAAAAAGAAAAAAAAAGAGTATCATACCGGTGAGCTGTTGGACAACTTCAAGTAGTCAAATAAACATGTAATTGGAATACCTGAAGAAGAGGAGAGTCAGGAGCAGAAAAAAAATTAAAGAAATAATGGCTGACATTTTCCCAAATTTGTTGATATTTGATAAAAAACTATGGAACCTCAGCTACAAGATGCTCAATGAACCCCAAGCATAAGAAATATATATAAAACTATACCAAGGAACACCAAAATCAAATTGATTACAATAAGTGATAAAAATTATAAAAGAGGCCAGAGAAAAAAGACACCTGATGAGAGAAACCCAGATAAGAATGACTATAGCTTTCTTACTGGAAACAAAGTATGCTAGTAGCCAGTGGAACAACATCTTTAAAGAACTAAAAGAAAAAAAAAAACCTGTCAAATTAGAATTTTTTTTTAGCATTTTCATTGGAGTATAATTGCTTTACAATGGTGTGTTAGTTTCTGCTTTATAACAAAGTGAACCAGTTATACGTATACATATGTTCCCATATCTCTTCCCTGTTGCATCTCCCTCCCTCCCACCCTCCCTATCCCACCCCTCTAGGTGGTCACAAAGCACCAAGCTGATCTCCCTGTGCTATGTGGCTGCTTCCCACTAGCTATCTATTTTACGTTTGGTAGTGTATACATGTCCATGCCACGCTCTCACTTTGTCACAGCTTACCCTTCCCCCTCCCCATATCCTCAAGTCCATTTTCTAGTAGGTCTGTGGCTTTATTCCCGTCTTACCCCTAGGTTCTTCATGATCTTTTTTTTTTCTCTTAGATTCCATATATATGTGTTAGCATACGGTATTTGTTTTTCTCTTTCTGACTTACTTCACTCTGTATGACAGACTCTAGAATTCTTTACTCAGTGAAATATCTTTAGAATTAAAAGGCTAAATAAAGAATTTTTCAAATGTACAAACCATATAGAGCTGCGTTACAAGAAATGGTAAAGGAAATCCTTTCACTAGAATTACACTATATGGAAACCTGGATTTATACACAAGAATGATAAGCACTGATAAATACAAATAGATAAATATAAAGAATTTTTTTTATTAATTAAATCTTTTAAAAAGATAGTTAACTATGACAATAATAACATATTGTGTGGTTTATAACATGTAGAAGTAAAATGTAGAAGTACAAAGCACAAAGACCTGGATAAGAGAAATGGAGGTATGTTGTTGTAAATTTCTTATAGTATATGCAAAATGAAATTCTGCTACTTGAAGGTAGACTGTGATAGTTAAAACAACTAAGATAAGAAAGGAGATAAAGTGAAATCATAAAAAAATTCAATTAACTTCAGGCAGAAAAAGAGAAAAAGGGAAAAGAAGAACAGATAGAAAAAAGAAAACAAATAGCAAGATGGTGGTTTTAAACCTAACTATAACAATTATCACAGTAAATGTAAATGTTCTAAAACTCTAACTAAAAAGCAGATATTGTCAGATTGGATTAAAAAATAAAACCCAACAACACGCTTCTTATAAGAAAGTCAATTTAAATATACAGACACAAATACATTAAAAGTAAAACAATGAAAAAAGATATACCATGGCAACACTAGTTAACCAGAGTGGCTATATTAGTTACGAATATAATTATAATAACATAAATTTCAAAGCAAAGAATATTACTAGGGATAAAGAGAGTCATTTCATAATGGTAAAGAGGGCAAGTCATTAAGAAAACATAATAGTCCTAAACATTTCTACCTCTAGTTCTTTACCTAAAAGGAATGAAAGGTGTCTGTCCAAAATTTGTATATGAATGTTCATATTTTATTTTTAATAGCCAAAAACTGGAAACAACCCAAATGTCCATCAGCACATGAATGGATAAACCAGTTGTGGAATATCTACCTGTATACTGAAATACTAATCAGCAATAAAAATATGTTAATTACTGATACACACAACAACATGGATGAATTTTTAAATTATTATGCTGAGTGAAAGAAGCCACATGGAAAAGAGTACATACTGTATCAATCTATTCATATAAAATCTAGAAAATGCAATCTGGCTTATAGTGACAACAAGCAGATCAGTGGCTGTATGGAGATGGAGATGGGTGGGTAGGGAGGGTGGGAGAGAGGGATGATAAAGGAAACTTTTGAGGCTGATGAATATCTTCATTATATTGATATGGTGCTGATTTTATTGGTGTATACAGACATAAAACTTATTAATTGTACATTTTAAACATGTACAATTTATTTTATGCCAAATTGTACCTCAATAAAGCTGTTTTAAAACAAAATTGTCAAAAAAACCAAAAAACAAAATTGTCGTTATGTGCAGATAACATAATACTCTACACAGAGTACCCTAAAGACTTCATGCAAAAACTGTTAGAATAAATGAATTTAGCAAGGTAGCAGGATACAAAATTAATATACAGAAATCTGTTGCATTTCTTTATACTAGCAATGAAATATCAGAAAAAAATTAAAAATCCTGTTTAAAATTGCATCAAAAAACCCCCACAAAAATCCTAGGAATAAACCTAACCAAGGAGGTGAGAACTATAAAACATTGATAAAGGAAGTTGAAAATGATCCAAAGAAATGGAATGATACCCTATGCTCTTGGATTGGAAGAATTAATATTGTTAAAATGGTCATACTATCCAAAGCAATCTATAGATTTAATGTGATCCTTATCCAATTACCCATGACATTTTTCACAGAACTAGAACAAATAATCCTAAAATTTATACAGAACCACAAAAGATCCAGAATTGCCAAAGCAATCCTGACGAAAAAGAGCAAAGCTGGAGGCATAACCCTCCTGGACTTCAGATAATACTACAAAGCTACAGTAATCAAAACAGCATGGTATTTGCACAGAAACAGACATATAGGTCAATGGAACAGAATAGAGAGCCCAGAAATAAACCCATACACTTGAGGTTAATTAATCTTCGACAATGGAGAATATACAGTGGAGATACGACAGTCTCTTCAGCAAGTGGTGTTGGGAAAGCTGGACAGCCACATGTAAATCAATAAAGTTAGAACACACCCTCACGCCATACACAAAAGTAAACTCAAGATGGTTTAAAGACCTAAATATAAGATATGACACCATAAAACTCCTAGAAGAGAACATAGGCAAAACATTATCTGACATAAATCATAGCAATATTTTCTTAGACCATTTTTCCAAGGCAAAAGAAATAAAAGCAAAAATAAACAAATGGTACTTAATCAAACTTAAAAGCTTCTGCACAGCAAAGGAAAACATCAACAAAATGAAAAGATGACCTACAGAATGGGAGAAAATATTTGCAGATGATGCAATTGACAATGGGTTAATATCCAAAATATACAAACAGCTCATAAAACTGAGTGTAAAAAAACCCAATCAAAAAATGGACAGAAGACTTAAATAGACATTTCTCCAAAGAAGACCTATAGATGGCCAACAGGCACATGAAAAGAAGCTCAACATCACTAATTATTAGAGAAATGCAAATCAAAATCACAATGAGGTATCACCTCACACCAGTCAGAATAGTCATCATTAAAAAGTCTACAAATAATAAATGCTAGAGATTGTGGGGAGAAAAGGGAACCCTCCTACACTGCTGGTGGGAATGTAAATTGGTGCAGCCACTATGGAAAACAGTATGGAGGTTCCTTAAAAAACTAAAACTAGAGCTACCATATGATACAGCAATCCCACTTCTGGGCAGAGAAGAAAACTCTAATTTGAAAAGATACATGCACCTCAATGTTCACAGCAACACTATTTACAATAGCCAAGACGTGGAAGCAACCTATGTGTCCATCAACAGATGAATGGATAAAGAAGATGTGGTGTATATATATACAAGGGACTATTATTCAGCCATTAAAAAGAATGAAATAATACTATTTGCAGCAACGTGGGTGGACCTAGAGAGTATCATACTAAGTGAAGTAAGTCAACAGAGAAAGACAAATATTACATGATATCACTCATTTGTGGAATCTAAAATATAATGCAAATGAATTTATTTATAAAACAGAACCAGACTCACAGACATAGAAAACAAACTGATGGTTACTAAAGGGGAAAGGGAGTGGGGGGAGGAGTAAATTAGGAGTATGGGATTAACACATACATACTACCATATATAAAATAGATAAGCAACAGTGATTTACTGTATAGCACAGGAAACTATATCCAGTATCTTGTAATAACCTATGATGGAAAATAATCTAAAAAAATATATACCTGAATGACTTTGCTGTATACCTGAAACTGACACAATATTTTATATATATATATATATATATATATATATATATATATATATATTTATTTGGTTGCACGGGTCTTAGTTGTGGCATGCGAACTCTTATTGGCAGCATGCATATGTGATCTAGATCCCTGACCAGGGATCGAACCTGGGCCCCCTGAATTGGGAGCGCAGAGTCTTAACCACTGCACCACCAGGGAAGTCCCTAATACAATATTATAAATCCACTATACTTCAATTAAAAAAACATTATTACAGCCTTTCCCAAAGATCCTTTGGTTACCAGAGCTTTGACTGGATCTTGAGCCATTGTTCTAGTCCTCATTGAGGTCTACTGTTCAGTCCAGCAGTGGAAATGCTGGGGCCCAGAGGGACTGAGTGACACACAGTCCCACTGGTGTCCTACCTGCTCATGCTGCCTTACATGAAATAACCCTAACCCACACCCATCCAAGCACATCCCTCTGGGACTACCCTCTTCCAGAGCACAGAGGTTTTGCCCAGGTGCCACATTACATACCCTTCTAAATGAGGGTTCTTGGGCAGAGACGACTTGCTCCACCTTCTCTCTTAGTCTCTGTATTACTTCTTACCTTTCAGTTGGGCTGTGTGGAAAGAGCGCCAAGCTAGAGGCAGAAAACTGGGTTTGTGCTAAATGGTGTGTGATCTTGCACAAGAAGGCTTATTCCCCACACCCAACCTCAGTTTTTTCATCTGTTAAAAGACGGACTTGCATTAAAATTGATGTTTACCAAAAGTTTTGAATGACATGAATAATGTTTGTGAATATAATGCTAAGTGAAAAACAAAGCTGGATCCAAAATTATATATATACAGTCTGATTCCAGTTCTGTAAAAAATTTATGGAAAAAACCCTACAAGGATACATACGTATAGGGGTGTGTGTGTGTGATCACATTGGTAGATTTAGGTGATTTTGTTGTTTCTTTAGTTTTTCTGTACTCTTCAGAAAATTTTTTATTGATACAATGTGTTACCTTTAAAACTGGAAAAATATATTTAAAAAAAATGGAGGGACTTTCCTTGAGACTCCAACAGTCCAAGCTGCTGAACCATCTCAATAGCCTGAGGAACTAAATAAAAACCAGGAGAATGAAGTTCACATTGTTTATCCCACCTTTTCATGGGCATTCAGGGAAGGGTGATTTCAGCCCTTCCTGAGCTGACATCCTGACAATGACATGTTGCTCAAGGCTCTGAGCTGACCTCTGGACTCAGTGAAACCCCTGTCTGCTGTGCTTATGGACCCAACCATGTCCCCACCTGGCTCTGGGAATGAATAACTTAAAGCGGGTTGTTCTAGATCTGAGCTTGGAGCTTGATCTGATAGGCACAAACAGCCATATCAAATGAGAATAGAGTTTCTTCTTCTTGGGCAACAGGAAAAGCGTGGAATTTTCAACAGATGGCCTGATCTAAGGTGATTCCAGAACTTGGCTCTTCCTTGTTGGCAGAGGCCCTGCTCTGTGGTGTCCACCTGTCCCTACATTCTTGTTTTTGGTGAATAGGGGCATCTAATTAAGACATTCATGGAAGGTGGCCCAACAGGAAAAGGATTTGCTACTTAACATCACAAGTTACAAAAGAGGGTGAAAAAATTACATCTCCCTGGGCCAGCAGTCAGATAACTGCCCTTTCATGACTGGACCACAGGAGACTGATATGTTGCATGCACGGGAAAACAGTGCATGACGAATCACTTCTCCAGGAGCAAGTCTCTGGAAGTTGTTCTGAGACCCCAAATGATACAGATATTGCAAATAAACATGGTGGTCAAATAAGCCAGCCAAGGTCTATTATCATCATTCATTATCTTTTCTCAAATATCACATAATGACAGGATCCCCACTAAGTCCTTGTTTGGTACCTTGGAAACTTCAGCCACTGAAACAAACTCTGCCCAGACAATTTGGAACCTCAGGGAATGAAGTGTAACTTCTCTCAGGTTCCTCTTGAAGTTCCAGATACTTGGACTAAGAACATCTCTGGTAAAGAATCTGGGTAAAGAAAAAGATGCTTTTCTTTGATTTTTTTGCTGAGAGTTTAGAATAATCTCAAAGCTTCCAGTTTGAAACTATTCTTTCTACCATGAGAATGATTTATGTCATAAAATGCCCTCTCTATTCCCAATAAGATTTAAGACTTATTTATGACTTTAATGCATTTGACCAAAGGGCCCTAGACCTAGCAAGCGTGGGTGAGATGCTGGGCAGAGGGGTGGGTGAGTCTATACTTTGCACAGTCTTGCCCTGCTGCTGTCCCTGAAGAACTCAGGAAGGCACCAATACTCTTAATCCTTGCTTTCTGGAGTTCTATGAGAAGTCTGGATTTTGCTGAGTTTATGGTCCTGAGGCAATTCTCCTTTCCCAACCATGTTCTGCTCTCCATTCAGAGTGAATTTTTGATCTCATCAGTCTTTCAGTTACACACTGAAAACTCTATAATCCTCTAGTTGCCCTTTCGGCAATGACTGGAAAAAAGATGAGAACTACATCTAGCATCCACTCGAAGAAATTCTCTCATCCTAAGTCTCTGTTACAATTAGTTCTCATTCAGTTGTATTATCTCTTACCTATTCTGCCATGTGTGTACGTATGTATATAATATATATTGAAAGATACAAGAAAACTGCATCTTTATCCCCTGGGCACATCCCAAGAGCTGGAATTCACCAATGTGCATCAATCTTTTCCAAACAATAATGCAAAGGAAATAAGGTCTGTCTCTCTGAGTCTTTGTATGTGAAGCTCCAAGAGCAACCTGGGAGGGAGACAGTCCCTGAGAGTCCTTCCATGAGAAGGAGGATGCCCATCTGACACAATTGGAGACTGAGGGTGCAGACTGAAGGAGATCTTGGCAGACATGATGAGTTGAGAATAGAGTGTACTTCTGGAGGGTGGCCTGAATAATAACTGCTAATATTTACTGAACATTTACTCTGTTCCAGGCACTATACTAAGCATTTTACACACATAACTCACTTAACCTTCATATCAACACTTACTGTCATCTCATGTTACAGATGGGGAAACTGAGGCACAGAGACATTGTTCAAACATACCGAAGGTTTCAGAGCTAGGTGTTGTCAGAGCTGGGTGTCAAACCCAGGAAGTCTCTGAAGTCCAGATTCTTAACCAATATGCTTATTACCTGACCCAGCTTAGGCTGATAGTGTCCAGGAAATTTGTGCTACATCTTAGAACAGAGGTCAAGGAGGATAATCTTTGCTCTTTCCAGTTTTACTAGGAGCTTCTGCACTTGGGACTGTGCCTGTCAACAGCCTCTCAACAGAGGAATGGCCGCCCATTGATCAATGTGCCAGGGAAGGTTCCACATCAGTCACGACCCAAGAGACGGTGCCTGGACAGCCAGGCACCATGATGGTGGCTCCACTGGGAATGCAGCCTTGATCATTCCACTAGGACCTAACCAAATTGGTGCCTTTACGTGGAGACAAACCTTAGTCCAGGCACCTCAAGAGAGACCATTGCTTCCTATCTTGGTGCAGGAAAGAGCAGAAGCTTGGAGGATGGACAATTCTGGATTGAATCCCTAGCTCCTCAGCTCGCACAGTGGTATGTAATCTCTTACAGCCTCAGCTCCTCAGTGTGTGACGTGGCATGATTACAAAGGCTAAGGTGAAACATGCAATAAAGCAGGTGCCTGGCAAATAGATCTTCAAAACACATTAGCTGGCTTCCTCTTGCTCCTCTCAACTTGTTCAAACAAGTGCATGTAAATATTGTGGGAAATCAACCAGAGCACACTCTTACCCTCTTTCCGTAACCCCCTTCAGCCATTCACTGGTAGCGTCATCTCCACCTCAGCCCTATGGCCACTTCTTCCCATACACTCTCTGTCTCTCTCTTTTCCTCTGCCCACCCCTCCCCTCACCGTACACTTTCTCCTTTTCCCCTCTTTGGCTAGGCAGACCCGTCAGAGGTAAACATCTAATGAGCTGACCGAAGTCCTGACCTGCCCTGTTTTGGGACAAATGAAGCAAGAACCTTCATCCAGCCTCAGAATCCCAACATATTTGAGTGTCAGGGGCCCCAAAGGTGGAGGCAGACAAGATCTGCTCAAAGGCATACAATTACATGGAGACACAACTGCTGGTTAGATTCTCCCCCTTCCCCAAGGATGGGGTACTGCCCACTCCTCCCCCGAAGACTTACCCATGTCAGGGGCACAAGCCTCGTCTGCTTTGGCAGCATTATCTGCATTCTGTATGTTGGAATCTGGGGAATAAAAAGAAGATGTAGTGACCAGCCCATGCCCTCTAGGTTTTGAGAGAGGCAGGTAGGAGACTTTCCCACAAAGTCTGGATCTCTTGGGTTATGCCCATGTCTCTGGTGTCAGCTGGGTTCATGCTCACTTATTGGGGTTGGTAGTGTCTCCCCCATTATAGCCCAAGCTCCAGAAAGACAGTAACCACACCCTTCCCCTCCTGTGACTCTCCCAGGCTAGTCCCAGCCTGGGCACAAGAGCTGAATGTGCTCTCCAGGGACTGGCAGCTTTTGTGGAAGGCCCACCCGCCCCTGCCATACATTAGTTTGTGCCTCCTCTTCTCCCCATCCTCTCCTCTGATCCTGAGTGGCAGGAATTATGCCCTTTTTATTTCTCTTACTGAAAGATCCATCAGACAGAGCTTCCTGAAAGGGCAGAGTCTTGGTCCCCTGGTCTCTGTTTCCCCCTCTTCCCCATAGGGAAGTTACCAGGCACAGAGGACCATCTAGGAGTGCAGGCTGAACCTGTGGCAAGTGGGTTAGAGCTGCAAAATCTCCCTTCCATCTTGGGGAATGCTGGTCCATGTACCTGGGCCACTGGCTTCGCTGTTGCTGGCCCCCTCCTTTGGGTGGGACCGGGTCTCCTGTCTGGGCTTCTGGCTGAAGGCCAGGAAGAGGTGTGTGCTCAGTGGCTGTGGAAGGTCCACCTCCAGGTACGCCCTCATGAACAGCTTGAAGATGTCGTAGCTAATAGGCTGAGAAGGGATAAAGAGGGAAAAGTCAGTGGAGAGAAGTGAAGAGACAGAGGGTGGGAGAGGAGAAGAAGGAATGGGGGAACTGGCAATGGAAAGGGAAGCAGAAGGGAGTGGAGTGATTGGTGGGGGCAGGAATGAAAAGGCCTGGGAGTCGATAGAGGGTGAAAAGCATAGGCAGTGGGGGTAGGACGTGAGGAAGAGAAGACGCTGTTGGTTGTGTGTTGGGGCTTGGTGGGCCATGGAACCATGGGAGGCTTTCCTGACAAGGCATGTCTAAGTTTAGGAAGAAAAGGGGGTGCTGAAGACTGAGCACTGGGAGTGAGGGCTCTGCCTGAGTCGGGGACCACATGGGGGTCTTGTCTCTAATGGGCAGGACTAGGTCAGTGCCCTGGAATCCTAGGTAAGATGAAGAAGAATGGCAGGGAGAGGGAGGCAGGGAGGACAAGACAGGGGTATGGGAATTAAGAGATACAAACTACTATGTATAAAATAAAAAGCAACAAGGATATATTGTACGGCACAGGGAAATATAGCCATCACTCTGTCATAACTTTAAATGGAGTGTAATCTATAAAAATACTGAATCACTACGCTGTATACCTCAAACCAATATAATATCATAAATGAACTGTATCGCAAAAAAAAAAAAAAAAAGGATGAAGAAGGATGTAGTTGAAAACACAAGGAGAAGAAATCGCTCTTCTGCGGTATGTCAATTTTCTGCTTATGCCGTGAGGGATGTGATTCCTGAGGATTCAGGTCTCAGAAAAGAAAAAAGAACAGGCTCCGTCTTTCATTACTTTCATAATTGACCCTCTTTGGACAACCCTCAAGATACCAGGGGAGGGAGTGTGTCTGGCTCGACTGCTCTCAAAACATGTCCTTGTGAAGGTTTCAGGCACCAGGAGAGAAGAGCAGGAAGCCAAGGACGGAAGGTAAAACCAAGAAACATGCCAAAACCTCTCCCTGCTGTATGTCGCCCAGTGCTGCCTGGCTTCTGGTCCCAGGTTGGGAGAACTGTGCCAGAAAGGGCTGCTGCACTCAGCAAACACTCGGCAACAACAGTGCGCAGTGAGTCATCACTGGCTTGTGCTTTGATGGCATCAGATTCTTCATCAAATCAGCAGATGCTCCTGGAAATCATCTGAGGAAGCACTCCTCCAAGATCTGCTGTGCAGGCTTTTGTGAATAATAGCGATAAAATCCCTTTTTGGGAGCCTACTTGGCTCTCTCTGAAAATGTTGGTAGCATTTAACCCCTTGTCTCTTCTGGGAGATCTGGGAGCCTTCGCAGAACCAGAGTTGGCTGGCACGTGCACGATCAGGTTTTGGATACAAAGTCCTGGTCCTTAAAACAAGCAATGCCCTCTGGACCCCACTGGGAGGGAGCTTGCGAGGCAGTTTCTCCTTAGCCCCAGGCTGGGCTATTTAAACATCTCTTTAGCAGAGTGAAGGAAGCCTGATTCAGTTGGACAGAGGATAATTAAGGCTCATTACCAGATGAAGGCATCTCTAAGCAAATGGTGGACTTACATTTCTTGTGACAGGCATCAATCTCTATTTCTCTGCCTTTCCTGCCCCAGAATCTCTGTGGCTCTCTCTTGTACTCTTTCTGTCCCTCTCTGCCTCCACTGCCTCAACACCTCAGAATGTCCCTTCCACACACATCCTCTTTTTCCCAGTACACATCAGCAAAGTCTTTTCCTCCCACTTTCTCAGCGGAACCCATAATGACCTGCAATTCCACCCTCCCTGCCTCTGATGGCATCTCCCAGCACCTGCTTGTCTACCTGCAAGCACGTTCGGGTCACTCTTCCAAAGAAACTGCTGGCTGCTCGAGCTACTAGCCTGTGCTTCTTCCCTTCCCCTTCACACTTCTCCTCACCTCCTTAATCCATTCGATTTGGATTCTAGCTCATCACCTCTGAATCTGCTCTCTTGAAGGTCACAAATTCAATGGTCTTTGTTTTAGATCTTCTCATCTTTATTATTAATTTATTTTAAAAGGCTCTTTTTGCATCGTCCTTTCCTTTGCACTATTTTAATCGACAAGTACTGTTTTACAATATAGTTTTGAGTTCCAAAATGTTGTTAATTTTTTTTTCTGGTTGGCCTCAAATTGAAAACTATCAGCATATTTCTGGAAAACAGCGTATACTAAATGATTTAATAAAAAAGGAAATTCAGTTAAACAAAGTCTTACATGATGCTCTTAAAAAACCAAAGCTGAAAGATCTTCAAACAAGATCAGTGTGAGATTCAGGAGACCTCGTGGCTGGTCTGAGGTCCACCACGTTTTCCTCCTTTTTTGAACCTCAGGTTTTTCTTTAGCAAACTGTGCATGCTGTACCAGAAGATCTCAAGCTCTAAACTTCTCTTGGGTTCTTCCTTAAACCAGTTCCTCTTCCTGACCCTACAGTTTCTATTCATGTCAATGGCAGCATTATCCTCCAAATATTCCAGCCTCAGCTTGAACTCCCAGTTGTCTGAGATCAATTCTTGTCCCTTCCTTCTTTCCACTGTTCTTTCGCAACGTCTGTCATATCCAGGTCTTTTCTGTATCCATTGCCCGTCGGCCCCACCCTGACAAGGCGGCTGTTGAAGTCCCCCATGCTCCTGGTTTTCTACTCCTGTTCTATGTGTCCTATCTGGACAACTGCAACACTCCTCAAAGGCTTCCTTGCCTCCACGTCCATCTGTTAGTCCTCTCATCTTTTCCATCCTTGCCAAGGTGATCTTCCCAAAGCACAGCTCTGATCAGACTGCTTCCCAACTAAAAAACTTTCCATGGCTTCTAATTGCCCATGGGAGAGTTGACATCACTTGTCTCCAAACTTTTAAAATCATGCGCCCTTCTGTAAGATTTTCAAGCACACATCGTCATTTATCTTTACTTATACATTACATATATGTACTACTGTGCTCCGCTACTATACATTATAAAAGACACACAAAGAAATTAGAAAATAGAAATTAGATGAGATAAAAATCAATGTAAATAGAAAGTCTAATATGCAGGATTCCTACAGTCCAGTGGATCATGCTGTGCACTCCCTGAATCCTCTGGGGTTCACAGCCCTACCACAATCCCACTCCAACCTAGATTTGTAGCTACTTCAAGTTCGGAGACCATTCTGGTCTTTTCTCCTATAATTCTCTGTGTGTACCTTCACATTCTGCCCACACTGATCTCTGTGTTCTTTCCTGGCCAAGCTTCCATGTACTTAAATGAACTGTTTTCTTCTCTACCTGTTAAAATTCCAGCTATCCTTTATGGTCCAACTCAGATGCCACCCCTTCCAGGAAGCCTGGTATGATCTCTTGTGCCTGAATTGCTATACATTTCCACGTTGGTTCCTGACTTGGGACACCCATATCTGCTGCCCTTGCAATATATAGTTGTTCATGACATACACACCTTAGTTCCTCGACTAGATCTAGAGCTCCTGGAAGGTAGGGAAATGTCTTATTTCATCTCTGTATCCTCCACACCACGGTATTTCCTAATAGGTATTTTAATGGACGTTGGGTTTCTAGTTGGTACACTTGGCTGTCATCAATCATTGTGGGGTCTGTTCAGTCAACATATATGTACTGAGTCTCCCAAGTACAAGACACAGTGCTGGGCACCACTGGAGAACACACCAGTGAATTAGGCGTGAGTCCATACCTTTAAGAGACTCAGTGGGAAAGGTATTGAAATAATTCTAACACAGGGTCAACAGTGGTGAGTGTAACAGCAGAAGAACTGACAAATTATTATGAGAACTTAGAAAACAATGATGATTGAACACATGTCCAACCATTTATGGCCCTATCCTGGGGAACAAAATGGCATAAAATAAGCCCAGAAACACAGAGCATTCATGTCAGAAGAGCTCAGAGGAGACTAGATCTCCTTACATCACTGAGACTCTGGAATTTTACTGATTTGCCCCAGCCAGCTAGCATCAAAGCGAAACCAGAAGCCTGATCGTCTGACACCTAGTCCAATGCTCCTGCTCTAGTATCTGATCTGTCCCAGGCTCTGGTGCTGACATCGTGTTCCCTGCCATTCCCTCTAAGCACCCCAAGCTCAGTAGGCAAGGAAATGTGACTGAGGGCCACTCTCAAAGTGATATCTGGATTGCAAAAGAGTAAGTTCTTTATGAGCACAGCCCAGGCTCAGGGTAGGTGCTTGGTACATGTGTGATGGGTAGGGAGTGGCCCATACTCTGCCCAAACCAGATAAACAACCACTATGTAGCACGCTGACAACTCTCAGAGCCCTGAGTAACATCTTAGACACTGCCATTGTTCAGACATTTTTTCTTTTTCCCCAGAAACTGCAACTTTCATGTGGAAACTAGCTAAGCAATTGTTAATTCTTCCACAGGTCAAAGAAGGAAGGAGAACTAGATGGAGAGTTTATTGAGCATTGTACATACGTGATCTTACTTAAGTCTCAAAACAACAGTGTGACGTGGTACTATTACTGCCCTTTTGTGGATGAAAAAAATTTTGAGAACATAAATGACTTGCTCAAGTCGTAAAGCAAGTGGCAGAGCTGTGCTTTGTGCTAAGGTGTGTCTGAGTCTAAGATCATGGTGATACCAGGCACCCCTACCTTTTTGGTTGCACTGTTTCCGTCTGCTTTCTGGCCATCTTCAGCTGTGCTCTCTTCTCCAGAGAATCACTCGGTGCCGATGGGCAAGGGCACGCTTGTCATGGCCAGATGGAGCCCTGCCACTCTGTAAACTTTTATTCCCAGCCACCCTTTCCTAGCAACCTGCCCCTTCCCACAGCTAACTCATTTCTTGTTGAGACATTTTAGCAGCAGTAAGCCATCAAACTCAAGAGAATTTAAACCCTTGCTGTTTCTGAACCCCGTGCTGGGACATTATACCTACTTGAAGCCAGCCACACTGTGAGAGAGAATGAAATCAGAGTGACGGAGCTCCCCTAGGACATGGCAGAGCGGGGGCCAGCCTGATGGAGGCAGGGGCCTGCTTCCGAAAGCTCCTACGGCCTTCACACCCTCGGCAGCCCTGACCAAACTGTTCCCCTCCCACTCTCGTCAGCTTCAGGGCGGACAGGCGGAGGAGCAGCCCCCGCCAGTCTTTGTTCCTGTGTTTTTGGAGGTGGGGGTGGGGACTGGGGGGCTGCACATTCTTTGCTGGCTTTGGCATCATTTCCACATGGTTCCTCCTCAGGAATGTTCTTTGAAAGGGTGCATTCTCAATCTGGCTCCTCTTCTGGCACCCTTCCTCCTGCTTCATTCTCAGGTGATCAGTGCATTTTATTCAAAGCACCTCTCAGGTGTACCTCGAGGGTGTGGGCTCTGTTGATTCACTTCCAGGGCCCAGAAGAGAAGGAGCTGACTCAAGGTTTGTTGAAAGGATGACAATACGAATAAATAAGCGGCCAGCCTCCTTCCAAGTTTGTCCTGCTGATCAGTTGCTTTTCTGCTATTAGCCCTCATAAAAGGACCCAGGACCGGGGAAAAGGGAGTTGAGTTTAAAACATTTTGGCGAAAGGTAACAGAAGGGTAATAATAATGGGCACTATTTTTAAGTGTCCTAAAAGTGTTAGACATTTTGCAAAAAGCATCTTATTTAATTCACTCATCTGCAAGCTTCAAGGTCTTTCTTTTTGGTTGTTTTATATATTCAGTTCACAGAAGAGGAAACTAAGGCCCAGAGAGGTGAAATATTCAAGGCCACATTGCTGGTTCGCAGCAAAGCTACGAGTCTAACCTAACAGCATAACCTCCAGGGTCATGGCTCTTAAACTTGGCCCTGCCAGTAGGAAGTAAGTTCTGGAGGGGAGGAACTATGCTTCCTCATCTTCATATCTTCTACGGCATCCAGCACAGTGCCTGGATGTTCAAGAAACATTAGATGACCTGAATCTGAAAGTAGGGGAGGTCTTGCATGCACTTATTCATTCAGCAAATGTTTGTGGAGTGCCTGCTATAAGCCAGATACTCTTCTGGGCACTGGGGACATAGCAGTGAACAAAACTATTCTAGTCGGGGAGACAGACAATTAAATAAGTAAGTTATACAGTGTGACAGATGGTGAGAAGCACTAAGGAGGAAAATAAGGCAGAGCAGGAAGATAGGAAGCATCAGGAAAGAGGGTTTAACATTTTAGATAGAGAATGTGACATTCACTGAGAAGGTGACTTGAGCAAACACTTGCAGGAGGTGAAGGAATGAATGATATGGATATCTCGGGGAGGAACATTGCAGGAAGAGGCCAGAGCATGGGCACAGGTGCTAACGTTAGAGCAGCCCTGGCTTGTATGAAGGCATCAAGGAGGCTAATATGGCTGGGAAAAAATGGGAAGAAGAATAGCAAGATACGAGGTCCAATAGTAGGGGAGATGCAGATTGTAATGACCTTGATTTTGACTCTGAGTACCAGGTGGGCAGACCATAAAAGATTGTGGAACACAGCAGTGACATGATCTGACTTCAGTTTTAACAGACTGCTCAGGACGTGTGTAAAGAATAGACTTTCAAGGTCAAGAGCAAAAACAGGGAGCCTAAGAGGAGACTATTGCAATAATCTGGGCGAAATATGGTGGTGCCTCAGGTCAGGGTGATAGCAGAGCAGGTAGTGAGATGTGTCTGGATTTTGGATGTATTTTGAAGGTAAAAATGATGGAGGCGGCTGATGAATTAGATGTGGGATGTGAGAAAAAGAGAAAAGTCAATGATGACTCCATAGTTTTAGGCTGAATAACTTGAAGACTGGACTTGTCATTTACTGAAATGGGAAAGACTGCTGGAAAAACAGGTTTTATAGAGAAAGATCAAGGAGCTCAGTTTAGCTTATGTTAAGTTTGAGATACCTATTTGATTTTTAAGTGGAAATGTCAAGTAAAGGGGTAAGAGGAAAATCAGAAGCGTATAGTGTCCTGAAAACCAAGTGAAAGAAGATTTGACCAATCAGGTGCAATGCTGTTGAGTAAAATGACTTGAGTTTTAGCCACATGCAGGTCCTTGGCTATTTTGACTAGTGATTTTAGTGTAGGCGTGGGGGTTACATGCTGCTTGAAGAGCTTTCAGAAAAGCGGGAAGAGGAGAAATTGGAGGCAATGAGTATAGACACATCTTTTGCACAGCTTACTTGTTATAAAGGACAGGAGAGAAATGAGGTGGTAGCTGGAGGGAGAAGTGGAGCCGGAAAAAGGTTTTTTAATGTAGGAGAAAGAGCAGTATGTTTATTTGTTGATGAGGAAGATCTAATACATAGAGAAAGCTGATGGGAAGGAGATGGAGTGAGAGTGAGAGAAGAATACGTTGTTGAAGCAATGCCTGTCAATAGACCAAAGAGGACGGGACTGAGTGCACAAGTGGAGGGGTTAGACTGAGATCAGAGCATGGAAAGCTTGTCCCTAATTACAGGAGAAAAGGTACAGCTAGGTGGGCACATAAGGTGAGGATTTGGGGGAAGATTGCTTCTGACTGTTTCTATTTTCTCAGTGATGTAGAAAACACAGTTGATAACTGGGAATTGAGAAAGGGAGGAGGAATGAGAGATTTGAGGAGAGAAGAGAAGGTATGATGTGGCCTTCTAGGATAGTGAGAAGGTGAATGGACTTGAGGAACTTATGATTCCAGGTAGCACCAATGGCTCACTTGAAACTTGGGAGAAAATATGTTGAGAAGCATGTTCTTCAAAGTGAGCTAAACTTCTAAGAGAGGAACAAATTATGGGAAGGTTAGAACGTGGGGTTTTTAAAGGCTTGAAATGAAAATGTTCTTACCTCATGTGGGTCATATTGTTTGAGGCTCCCACCCTCATTAAATTCAGCCAAGACATCATTTATCTTCTTGGAAGAATCTGGAGAGACATAATCCATATGTGAAACATGGTGAACAGTGAACGGGAGCTGGGCCAAGTAAATTCTCCGTGTCTAATCCTGATTATGATGGAGTGAGCCCTCATTCCAGAACCACATGGAGGAATGTCACCGTCATCTGCCCTTCTGCCCTCTCATTTATTTATTTTTTAGTATATTTTCTCTCTTTCTGCATGAAGTATCTTTCTAAACCACAAATCTGATTAGATCATGCCTCTGCTCAAAACCTTTACACAGCTCTTAACTTTCCCAGGATAAAGCCTAAACCCTTAGCTTGGTATACAAGTACTTGGTGATCTGACCTAGCCTATTCCTTACCTCTTCCCTTAATCTTTCACTCACTCAATTTTTCAGCCACATCAAACCACATTTCTAGAAATTTCTTAATATGCTCTGTACTTTTTCATGGAGTCTCTTCTCTGCATTACAAACTTCACTCAATGCTCAGTACCCAGCTCAAATGTCAACTCCTTTGAAAAGCCTTCCTTTACTAGTCAGAGTTAATCACTCCCTCCCCTGGCTCCCACATGGCTTGTACATAACTCCGTAACAGCACCTGTCATATGGTGTTATATTTATTAACTTGCCTTTCTTGCTCATCTCCTGCCTCAGTTCAACCTTGAGAGCCGTAAGCCTTTGTATACCATATCAAGGCCTGACATATAACCAGTGTTCAGAAAACCAATATATTAGATGATCGAATAAACATCTGAGCAGAAATTTTAAAACATTTAAAATTTTGTTAATTAAATGGGATGGGTGGGCATCAAGCCTGGCGGGGTTCTGTCCTTGGTGCTGAAACAGAGACAGGATTCATAAAGCATGGTAGTTTAGAAAATTCTGCTTTCCATAGGAAATAATTTAGAAACTACTGGAGAAAATCGTGGCGTTTCTTTTCTTTTCTTTTCTTTTTTAGTTTATAAGGGAATTGGGAGTCAAGAGAAGGGAGTCAATAATTGTCATTATAACATCTTGAGTAGTTACCAGTACTCTAGACATCAAAGAAAACCAGGATTTCTACACTCTCTCTGTCTCACAGTATTGTGGATAAACAAGAGCTTCTCAAGCTCTATTATTGTCATACTTTAAACATCTGAACAAAGGGCAATGTCACTAAAAGCTGATATAGTGTTCCTTGGTGTTTGGGCTCTTTGTACAGAGGGCTGTGCTTTCTTAGGCCTACGTAAAGTGGATGTGCTTGTGGGCTGGGCTGTTCTCCATGACTTTGCTGACTTGGATTCAATCAAGCACAAGTTATAATCATTTCAGGATTAAGACATATTGAAATGCCACAGGAAAACACTGCTGTTGCCTAAAAATGGACATTTCTTTCTGAAATTCAAAACAGATGTTGGAAAACTAATAGCTCAGTGAGATCCAGGCAGCAGATGCCATCAATTTGGATTGCTTCCAGTCAATCCAGAAAACACTATGGAGAGTAAGATGTTGCTAGGTACTGCTGATGAACTAGTTGGGGACAGGATATGAATAACTGTGGTAATAATAGCTACCCCTTATTAAAGACCTTTACTGCATATTCTCATATGCTCTCCCCTACCAGTCCATGCAGATTTGGTACTATTTTCTTCTGTTCACAGATGAGGAAACTGAAAGTCAGAAAAGTTAAATGACTTGCCTAAGAGTCAGGGTTTTGACTCAGGTCTAGTCTGGCTCAAAAGTCTGTATTCCTTTTCCTTAGGCACTATTCACTATTACTTCCCAAACATTTGCTAACACAAGGAAAGGTGTAATTAATGCTGTGGCAATGATATGAAGTTCTTGGAAGCACAGAGTGGGGAAGAAGTAAAATAACAGGGAATAAGTAAAACTAGGATGAGAGAGGGGTTAAGGTGGGGACTGGGGATGCCCCATGAAGGAGGTAGCATTTGAGCTGGGGTGTAAAAATGAGTTAGGTTTCGAAAGGCAGACATGAAGTGGACAGGGCATTCTCAGAAGAGACAGGGTGAACAAAGATATGAAGATGGGCACCACGGGACCTTTAGGCAAGGTTAGAACCAGAGAGTAGTCTGGGGCCAGATTTGTGGGAGTACTGAGTGCCAAGTTAAGGACATTGATTTCAAATTGTTGAAGACTTTTTGAGTAGTACAGTAACATAACCAGGTCTATTTTTTAAAAGCCACTCAGGCAACAGAATGGAAGAGAGGTTAGAATTAGGTCAGATTTCAGTTAAGGTCACACATAAATTATATTCAAATTATTCTATGAGTAGCTTAAATATTTAGGAAAAAACACTATATTTTAGAATCTATTTCAATGGGAGATTTTCAGCTCAGCCAGAATGGCCAAATTTTTTAAAAAATGAAAAATTTGGAGCATGGGTCTTCCTGGTGCGGCTTCTGCAAAAGTAGTACAGAGCCAGCATTCTGACTGAGAACCAAGAAGGTGATTTCACTTGAATTTTGTTTTGTTCTGTTTTCCCCATCTTTCGTTCCTGCTTAATTTTTCTCCATAGCTCTTACCACCATTTAATACTCTATATATTTTACTTCCTTAGCTTTATTTTTTTAAACTTATTATTATTTTTTAACATCTTTATTGGAGTATAATTGCTTTACAATGGTGTGTTAGTTTCTGCTTTATAAAAAAATGAATCAGCTATTCATATATTCCCATACCTCCTCCCTCTTGCATCTCCCTCCCACCCTCCCTATCCCACCCCTCTAGGTGGTCACAAAGCACTGAGCTGATCTCCCTGTGCTATGTGGCTGCTTCCCACTAGCTATCTATTTTACATTTGGTAGTATATATATGTCCATGCCAGTCTCTCATTTCATCCCAGCTTACCCTTCCCCATCCCCGTGTCCTCACGTCCATTCTCTACCTCTGCATCTTTATTCCTGTCCTGCCCCTAGGTTATCCAGAACCATTTTTTTTTTTTAGATTCCATATATATGTGTTAGCATATGGTATTTGTTTTTCTCTTTCTGACTTACTCCCCTCTGTATGACAGACTCTAGGTCCATCCATCTCACTACAAATAAGTCAATTTCATTTCTTTTTATGACTGAGTAATATTCCATTGTATATATGTGCCACATCTTCTTTATCCATTCAGCTGTCAATGGACACTTAGGTTGCTTCCATGTCCTGGCTATTGTAAATAGAGGTGCAATGAACATTTTGGTACATGACTCTTTTTGAATTATGGTTTTCTCAGGGTATATGCCCAGTAGTGGGATTGCTAGGTTGTACGGTAGTTCTATTTTTAGTTTTTTAAGGAACCTCCATACTATTCTCCATAGTGGCTGTATCAATTCACATTCCCACCAACAGTGCAAGAGTGTTCCCTTTTCTCCACACCCTCTCCAGCATTTATTGTTTCTAGATTTTTTGATGATGGCCATTCTGACCGGTATGAGGTGATACCTCATTGTAGTTTTAATTTGCATTTCTCTAATGATTAGTGATGTTGAGCATCCTTTCATGTGTTTGTTGGCAATCTGTATATCTTCTTTGGAGAAATGTCTATTTAGGTCTTCTGCCCATGCCATAAAAAGAAACGAAATTGAGTTATGTGTAGTGAGGTGGATGGACCTAGAGTCTGTCATAGAGAGTGAAGTAAGTCAGAAAGAGAAAGACAAATACCGTATGCTAACACATGTATATGGAATCTAAGAAAAAAAAAATGTCATGAAGAACCTCGGGGTAAGACGGGAATAAAGACACAGACCTACTAGAGAATGGACTTGAGGATATGGGGAGGGGAAAGGGTAAGCTGTGACAAAGTGAGAGTGTGGCATGGACATATATACACTACCAAACGTAAAATAGATAGCTAGTGGGAACAGCCACGTAGCACAGGGAGATCAGCTTGGTGCTTTGTGACCACCTAGAGGGGTGGGATAGGGAGGATGGGAGGGAGGGAGACAGAAGAGGGAAGAGATATGGGAATATATGTATATGTATTACTGATTCACCTTGTTATAAAGCAGAAACTAACACACCATTGTAAAGCAATTGTACTCCAATAATGATGTAAAAAAAAAAAAAAAACTTCCCTAAGATTATCTCAAACTGTAACATGCATGTGGATTGCTTGGGGATAAGGTTTAAACGCAGATTCTAACTCAGTAAGTCTGGATCGTGGCCTGAGATTCTGCATTTCAAGGAAGAGCTTAGGTGACACCAATTATGTAGGTCCATGGACCTCACTTTTCATGAGCAGATCTTAAGCAACGTTCCTGTGTAACTGTGGCTGACTAGTAAGGATTGCCTCTCACAACACAGAAAAAGAACATGATGCTGAGCCTGGAGGAACATATTCCACAGATTGGGAAGATCATAAATGACTCTCAACCCAGGGAGGGAAAGACACAGAGAGACGGAGAAGGGAAAGTTGGCACATGAAGGGAAAAAAACCCCTAGATTTTCCTTTTTCCAGTGAAGGCTGGGATGTATGAATAAGTTTTCTAAGTACTCAGGGAGTCAAAAACACAGTGAGATGCACAAAAGCAAGAATGAGGTTTTCCAAGGGTCCTAGAAAGATGGAGGATGATGTCAGAACAGAGCTGCCAGGCCTGCAGCACTGCTTCAGAAGGCCCACCTTTGCAGCCAGGAGGAGTCGGGCCCTGGGCTGAAATGTGGGAAGCATGTATAAGAAGTCCAGCATTATAAGCACCAAAACAGTCTCCCAGTTAGCCTTCTTTTCCTGTTCCCTGCTTATCCTCAGCATGTAGTCCATTGCCTGTCATAAAACTGATGTTCAATAAAAATTTACGGAATAAATGAGGCCTAGAACAGGGATTGGGCTTGTCATGCTTGTCCCATATGTCCTATATTCCCAGGGGCATAGGGAGAAAAGGTAGACCAATGGTTCTCAATATTGGCTGCCTGCTGGAATCACCTGGGGAGCTTTAAACACTACTGATGCCTGGGTCTCACGCCTACAGATGATGATTAAATGGTCCAGGGGTGGGGGAGTATGAGGGCAGGACACTGCAATTGTTCAACGTCTCCAGGTATTTCCAGTGTGTAGCCAAGGCTGAGGACCACTGGGGCCCGCCAAGCTAACTTCTCAGGGAAACCCGTGGAAGTGACGGCTCTGCCACAGCGTTACATATAGAATAAGAGAAGAATACTTTACGTTGAAGCAGAGGGAATTTTGGCTGATAAAGAAAACCCTCTTTGGGATACTAAGTTTTTCTGATTCATCATAGATGACCTGAATGGCTGGTATGGCTTATTTGTATAAGTAAAATTTGCATCGCTAGCAAGATTTCCTACTTTTTCTCCAAATAATTTGGCCTCATCAGTCATAGGTGGAGGAATGGAGGAATAGTTACCTTCTTGCATCTAAAAACGTGGTCCCTGGACCAGCAGTGTCAGCATCACCTGGGAGCTTGTCAGAAACACAGAATCTCAGAACAAGCACAGACCTCCTGATTCAGGATCTGCATTTTAACAGAATCCAGGAGATTCATGTGCACGTTCAAATTTGAGAGCCATCATTTCCAAAGAAGTCTCTCCCTATCCGTAGATTCTGTGGCTGCTTGTGCGTGGAGTCCCAGTCGTCACTAATGAAGAGAAGGCCAGTCGCACCAAAAGAGATGTGGGTGAGAAACAGCTGTGATTATCCCTTTCACGATGGAACCAACTAGACGTGATCCTTTACGGGCCCAGGAATCCATGAGCATGTGATTAAATCTCACTCTACTGGCCAGTATAAATAGCAAAGTTTCAACAAAGCTTACTTACAGCCTTACGTTGTTCTACAAATCAGCCCTAAACAATTTCTCTGACCGGTTTGAATTTTGAGCTATAAATTATCACCATCTTAAAGTCAAAAACTTTGCCTTGATCTGATTCTACTGAAATATATTTCTGAATAGCAGAATTTGCTGATTCATTCTCTTTAAAATGTATTTAAAATTTTTGTCCAGATACGAAAAGTCAGCAAGAGAAAAAAGCATCAGGGCTGCCCCGCACTGAGGACCCTGCTTACCTGCTGGAATTCAACACCTGGGAACCAGCATGGGGGTTAAATGAGACCTTCCTGCCCAGGAACCCGGCCTTGGGCCCTCTTTCTTCTTATCTACACCTTTCCCACTATCTCAAGGGGAGAATGATTGTTGGTGGTAACTAAGATGAAAAGATTATGGAAGGAAGAAGATGGGACTCTGGGCCAAACAGACTTCAGAATCCTCTGTGAAGAACTAAATAGAGAACAGAAGCATAAAGGGGGAGGGGGTCCAATCTCAGAGCCTTAGAAGGGCACTGAAGCAAACCCCAGTTTTTTCTCTATTTCTTTGTATGTCGCTATTATTTTTAAAATTACCTAAAACTTAGAAATAAGAAAAAAAGTGGGCAGTACATCTTTTCAATGTCATGTGGAATAAAGGCTACCCAAAGACTATCTAGGTGCATGTACTTAGTTCTACTCACTGTTTACTATTGATTAAATGTATTAAATGTACCAGATTTAGTGAAGTTACATGTTAACTCACAGATTTTTTTCCAGCAGATATGCATAGAACTGTCTGGTGGAACAGATAACCCAAAAGATTAGGGTTTGCTGTCCTGTAAGACAGTAACCAGTTTTATATCTAACCAAGCAATCTTATCCTTACATTTGTTTACAAAATTGCCTAACTAGGAATTTATGGACTTGATCTGTATCCATCCAGGGTCTGTCCATAACTTGCTTCTCAAATTTAACGCCTTACTGGCTCCTCCACTAATTAATGAGTTAAATAAAATCTTTGGCACATGTTTATTAAAAATTTTTTTGTTCTATTATAATTTAATTAACATATATATTTTTTTCTTTACCAATGTATGGTTGAAGGTTGAGCTCCAATGAGTACTTTCTGTTTAATTTATTGAAACTGAATTGAAGCAAACTGAATTTACCTGGAATTGAAAACATTGGTTCTAATTCTTATTCTGCCACTGACTTTCTGTGTGACCTTGGGCAAGTCACTGAGCTCCTCTGAATTTAGTGTTCTCGTTTGTAAAATGGATAGTAGTTGCACTTGATCATGGCTAAGATCTCTCCTAGCTTTAAAAAGTCTACAAAATCAAGCAACAACTAGCTGATGTAGGAAATGTTTAGTTTCACTTCTTAGAGAATTAAAAGTAAACATGGATGTTTTATTGGGGTTTTTTCCCCCTTTTTCCCTTTATGAATAAGATGATAGTTTCTGTCCTTGATAAATCATGGAAAAAACTGGAAAAATCCCCTCCCCGCAAATAACAGGATTAGGACAATAAGCCAGTCATCTCTCTGAAGCTGTTAGGGGACGGTCAGTAGGAGGCATCCCCACATGCTCACACCCTGTGAGGCTGAAAAGAAACCTGTTTAAACATAGAAACTAAGTATTGATAGAGCTAATGAAGGTCATTTAATCAACCAGACATCTGATGTCTAACCTCCCCTCTAGTGTCTCAGCCAACTCTGCCCAGACAGTTCTAAGGAAAGGAAACTCAGTCACTTTGGGGTCCATTCTGTTCCATCTTGGACAGCTTTGACCATTAGGAATCATTACTAATACTAATACCATTAGTATTCCTTACTTTAAAGTCTTTATTCTGATGCTTTCCTCCCATTAGTCCTAGAGCTACTTCTTGAAGCCATTAGAAATTAACTTTACACCTTCTCCCCCAAAGAGCACTGTGGCTATTTTAATACAGCTAGCTCTCTCTCACCCTTCCCTGAGTCTTCCCCTTTCCAGAAAATATGCATAGTATTTTCGTCCATCTTTTCATATCCAGGCTGTGAGGCCCCTCACCATGCTGCTGGCACTTCTCAAACAAGTTCTGGTTTGTCCATATCCACTGGAAACTGTGGTGCCCAGAAATAAATTCAGTTCTCTAGAAAGGTCTGATCAGGGTAGGATAGAAGGTGGATATCGGTTTGCCTTACTAGAAACTATGAGTCTATTAATACATCCTAAGATCACAATTGATGATTTGGTTAAATAAAATAATGTACATGTACTCAAAAGAAATCTCTGTAACCACTAAAAACCATGCTTCTGAAAAGTACTGGATGATTTGGGAACACCTCGTGACATATTGCGTGCTAGCTAGTCTCCAGAGATGGCTGCTGCCAACCTTCCTCCCTGCTGTGTGAGTCACTGTCCCATGAGATGTGGAGTCCATTCCTCCACCCCATCAAATCTGGGCCAGGCCTGTGACTGCTTTGACCAATGCAATGTGGAGAGAGTTATGTTCTAGCACCTCTAAGCCCAGGTGTTAAAAAGACCTGCTGCTGCTTTTATGCTCTTGGAGCCCTGAGCCATGTGTACAAAGTCCAGGTTGCCCTGCTGGCAAGAAAGGCCACACAGAGAGGCCCTGGGAGATGAGAAAGCACTTGGAGGAACAGGCTGCAGAGAGGAGCGCCGAGGTACCAGCGAGTGAGTGAATAGGCCATGCTGGGTCATGTGAGGCATCCCACCTGCAGCCCCAAACACTGTGGAGCAGGAACTAGTCATCCTGCTGGGCCCTGTCCAGGATGCCCGAGCCACAGAACCATGGGAACAAAACCAAAATGGTTGGGTTTTTTTTTTGTGGTACGCGGGGCTCTCACTGTTGTGGCCTCTCCCGTTGCGGACCACAGGCTCTGGACGCGCAGGCTCAGCGGCCATGCCTCACGGGCCCAGCCGCTCCGCGGCATGTGGGATCTTCCCGGACCAGGGCACGAACCCATGTCCGCTGCATCGGCAGGTGGACTCTCAACCACTGCGCCACCAGGGAAGCCCCCAAAATGGCTGTTTCAACCTATCAAGTTTTGAAGTTGTTTGGACATAGCGATAGATAACTGAAACATATTGTTAGGGTGAAGAAAACAGCACGCAAAATAGCCTAGCATGTTTGTTTTTTAAATGTATATATATGTATACATGTGTAGGTGCATGTGTAGTTTGATATTTATATTTCTACACAAATATACTAGTTGTGGTTTGCACTGGAAGATAGGATCATGAGTGTCTTTAATTTCATCTTTTCGCTTTTCAAAAACTTTACACTTGTTTTTATTTTGTAACAGAAAATTCTTAAATTGTCACATTATCCTTTTGACAAGCCCTTTACAGTCTTAATTCACATTAAGTTTACTGTTGATTATATATATATATAATAAATATATATTTTATCTCTGAGAGTATTTGAACATGGCTTCTCCCCAGAGAAGTGGCAGGGTTTATGACATTTAAACAGGACATACAAAAAGCCTCTTGTCCTGAAATTCTTGGCCTCTCCCACCCGGAACTGCACTGGAGAAAGTTCTCAATTCTCAGGCTGTACACTTCAGTTACTTCGCTACTGTAAAGCTACTGTTTTTGTGGTTATGGAAGAGTGGTTGCTATGGCAATGCGATCTGACTGAATGCCAGAATGCGTCTAAAGCTGGTAGAAGTGCCTTTTTCAGGGCTTCCTCTGAGGATTAATCATTTTCCAAGAATTGTATCTTCTTTTCCTCGCCTGTTAGAAATGGTGCCGGAGCACCTCATCCAGTCCTGGGACACGGACAAAATGAGGATGGGTCCGAGAAGGACAAAGCTTACGGTTGGAAAAAAGACCACAGAGGAGCCATTTCCTACCAAGTACTCGGGTTTCTTTCCACCCCTCCCTCCTTGACTGCTTTGCCACATTTGGACCCCTCTGTCCTCACTTTCCACAGACTCTCAGGCTTTGAGGTATCTTTGCTGGCTTCCTTTCGTTCCACAAGTTGTGAGGAACTTCCACAGCAATTTCCCACACATTAGCATTTGTTCATTGCCACATTCCCCACTTTAGCTCTGTGCCTCAGCTCAAACGAGATTCCATTCAAAGGACCTGCCTGCCCTCCCTGCCCTGGCCGCTTCCTCATCCAGGCCACCTTGCACGTAGCCACCAGGTTCATGGCTCTACATGTTGCCACCTCAGTCCCAATGCCATGCCTTGACATGCGGGGCCCAAGGCCTGTGGCTACCCGTATCCCTCCCATGTCCTCCTCTCCACCCTCCTGCCACTTCTCTCCATCTAGCTCAGAAGCTCTCCTTACCACCCCACAGACACCTTCGCCCTTTGTGCCCCTCTACCTTTGCTTCCACAGTTTCTATCCCTCCCCCCACCATCTACTACTCATATTTTAAACTTCTTTTCTCCACAGAGTTCATCCAGCTAAATCCTCTGTTATGAGTTAAGTTGTATCCCCTGCAAATTTATACGTTGAAGTCCTAATTCCCCGGCGCCGCAGAGTGGGACCTTATTTGGAAACAGGGTCATTTCAGAGGTAATTAATTATTGGTAAGATGAGGTCTTACTGGAGTAGGGTGGGTCCAATCCAAAATGACTGTGTCCAGACATTAAGAACAGACTTCTGGTTGCCAAGGAGAAGGGGGGTTGGGAGAGGGATGGACTGGGAGTTTGGGGTTAGTAGATACAAACTGTTATATATAGAACGATAAATAACGAGGTCCTACTGTAGAGCACAGGGAACTATATTCAATGTCCTGAGATAAACCATAATGGAAAAGAATGCAAAAAAGAATGTATATATGTGTATAACTGAGTCATTTTTCTGTACAGCAGAAATTAACACAACATTGTAAATTAACTATACTTCAATAAAAAAATAAATTTAAAAAGTAAGGACAAAAAAAGAAAAAAGAAGACTGTGTCCATGTATTGATAAAAACGGAAATTTGGACACTGAGACACGTGCACAGGGAGAGTACCGAGTGGAAGATACAGAAGACAGTCATCTGTAAGCCAAGGAGAAAGGCCTGGCACAGACCCTTCCCTCACAGCCCTCAGAAAGAACCAACCTTACCAATACCTTGATTGTGGACTTCTGGCCTCCAGAACTGTGAGAGACTTTCTGTTGTTCTAAGCCACTCATATCAGTTTCCCCCAGCTCTAAATTCCCTTCTCATTTGTGCACTCCGTGTAGCCATCTCTGCCAGAGGTGTTTCCCCGCTGTCTTAGGCCTGTTCTCTGCTTGTATCACAAGTGCATATCTGACTCCCTAACAAGATTCAGATTCCTCAGGTGAAGCCTTATCTCTCTGCTTCTTTTTCATCCCGGACAGGGCCTGATACTTTGCTGACCTAGGGAGTAGGCTGAATTAGATGGAGTTTACCCTGGAGGATGATTCCTTGCTCCCTGTCAATACACTGCACAGTTTCCCTAAACCTACTGCGGTCAGACAAGAGGCCACGGGCTCCAGGTCACCAAGGAGAGACGGACCAGTAGCCCTACAGGGGGAGCACGTGTAGTCATGGGGTGTTAGGCCTGGAGGGATCACGGGGAGAGATCATCTAGTGCAACCCTTTCAGAGGACACAGAGGCTGGGCGTGCGGCCGTGGGGATGGGGGACTGAAGGGTGGGGTGGGTATTAGGGCTGTCACATCACAGAGAGCAAGAGCCAGAGCTGGCACGAGCCCGGCCCCCAGCTCCCAGGCCAGTGGAGGGGCTGCCTGCCCTGTGGGAGGGGCAGGCTGCCTACAGGGCATTCGGAGGACCACCTGGGCACGCTCTGTAGGGCAGGTCAAATGCGCTTCAGGCCTAGTGACTTACAAAAGCACCAACACGATCAACGTGAAGCGAGAGGGTTAGAACAATGAGATGGGGTTGGCAGTGCAGCTGAGGGCTCTGCCAGACAAAGGGCTCTGCAAAAATCGGTGCCGTTGCACAACCACGACGGGCACTGTGTGTGTGCAGAGTGCAGCGGTCAGCCCGGGCAGACTCCTGTCACCAGTCAGGATTAGGAGTGGCCTGCGGGGGGCACGGCCGCGGGCCTTGCCACCGCTGTGGCTTGACGCACTGAAACTGTTCCTGGGTGCAACTCGTGAAACCAAGAGCTCCACGCAAAAGCCCAGGTTTTCCCACAGCAAAGTCGAGAAAGAGACACCCATCAGAATTCTGTATCTTGCTGAAAGAAGGCATTGGGTCCAAACACAAGAGTATATTAAAGCAAATGACTGAGTAACCAAGCAGCCGGCAGCCCTTCCGAAGTTCTGCTATAAAGAGGTTTTGATGACCTGGGAAAATCCTTACAATATTACACTAGGTGAAAAATGCAGACTGAAAAGAACAAAGGTATATTCAGGAGCTCAACCACGTACAGCAATACGCACAGGATGCATCCAAAATGTTCATAGAGTTTAGCTGTGATTTTTAACCTACTTTTTACTTTCCTTCCCTGTATATTCCAAATTTCTAGGGAGAGCATGGATCCTTTATAGAGTATAAAGATAATTGTGTTTTATGTTTCAAGACACAAATTCTATTTTTATAAGGAGGTATAAGCTGATCTCATTCTCTGTGCTTTGCAATGATTATACTACTCTGCTCTCCAATAATGCTCTCCCCAACCAAGAGGAAATCCCACCCCACATGCGTCAATCCATTTACTCACATTCTGCATATTTCTGGAGTTGGCCAAATTCTTCTGGAGTGAGGGAGACCCACCGTTCTTCACTCATCTTTCCTGGGTGTGCGCGTTTGAGGCTAGGGAGAGAGTTTTGCTCACCAGGCTGTAGCCAAGGCCCAGCCTAGGGCCTGGCTCATTGCAAGTACACAATGGACAAGTCCTTCAGGAGATTTCTCGAGGACCCAAGTGCCTATGGCAGCAGCGGGCACTGTTTAGCAGCTGAGAGAAGACCTCTGCTATTCCTAAGGCAACATCCTTCTATCTGTAGTCACGGTAAATTCAGAAATCCTTGCTTTTCCTGGGCAGGAGTAGAAAAGACATTGGGAATGAGAATGTTAGAATACATAAGTCATCTTTTCTTGTAAAGGAAAAAAAAAAAACCCCAATGTTCTTTGCTGAAAGCTCTATAGGAGGCAATGGTTCTCAAGGTTGGGGGGAACCACCTGAGGGAATTCGGAAGAGGACATACAGACCAGAGCAGCACAAGTCCAGACAGCTGTCTGGCTGGAGTGGGGGTTAGGTGATCTATATGAAGAGGTAGCCATACTCCCAAACTCTGGAAAACTTAAAATGCGTCTAGTGAGAGGTGGTAGTAGGGCCACCTGAGGGCATCCTCTAGTCATGAAAATGCCTCAGGCTGTAGGTGTCGTCTCATGAGTAAGTACAGGACAGTAGCTCATGTGGTGTGATTTGAAAGGTAAGCCAGTCTTTCCTCCACTGATTTCTAAATTCCACTATTAGAGCTGCTTACCTTCCTTCTATGAGTCATTGAGTCAATCTGGAAATTCAAATACCACTCCCCTCAAGGCTGGCTAACATCCTAGTGACTGAAGCAGTTTTCTTTCCTCTTAGAACCATAAAAACATGATTAAAGGGAAGGCCTGCTGGCTCCATTGTGGAGAGCCTGAGGGAGGGAGGGAGGGGGTGGATTCAGACAAAAACTTAGCATCTTTTCCTTTGAGCCCCTCCTAGCATGGTGGCTCTATCAGTCCTACCATCAGTCATTAAATCAGTTTAATGAGTTGTGAAATTAATGGGGTGTGCCATTCTAAAAACACATAATACAATAGCATAGAATGCAACGGAATGAGATGGAATTGAAAATAAGAGTGCATCTCCTTTCAGTTATACATACATGTATACACCTATCATAATATAAAGTGTATTTCTTATTCTAGGTTGAGGTTAAAAAAATGTTGAAAAGTCATCAACCTCATAGGACAAGGAATAAAGACCAATGTTACCAAAAAACAAGCCCAGTTTTAATAAAAGAGAATCCATCGTAGAGAGTCAGACTTGAAGGCAAGTCTGGGAGTCTGGAGCATATGAGGAATGGTGGAGGGGTGGCAGATCTGGACAGTTCTCTGCAGTGGCAAATAGACTTGGTTGGTGTGGACCTGGAGGGCTGAACTAGAGCTGAGAGAAAGTGCTGGAGGGAGATCTTCTGTAAGGAGATCCTCTGTAAGGAAGACCTTCCATCAGTCAGCACTCTCCAACGGTAGGAGGAAATGAATGGCAACGGAGTGAGATGCCTGCATCTTTGGGAACATCCAAATTCTAGTTTCTCTCCTTGAAAGGTCTAATTCTCGGGGCTTCCCTGGCAGTCCAGTAGTTAAGACTTGGTGCTTCCACTGCAGGGGGTGAGGGTTCAATCTCTGGTCGGAGAAATAGGACTCCACATGCCGCAGGGAAAAAAAGAAAAAAAATGTCATTCTCTTCTTAATCCACTGGCCAACTGGATTCTGCTTCTTAGCACCTGCTCTTGCCAAGGTTTCCAGTGTGAAACTTAATAAAGGAAAACCTCACTAAGATGGAGGCAGGAGGCCAAAAGGGGAAGCTCTCACACAGTAATACTGATGTCAATTGCAGGAAGAACTGTCAATTATAGACCCCAACAGAAGACTCATCAACAGGAAAGAATCATCAATTACAGGCCCCAAGGGGAAAAGGTGTACATTGCATGCCTAGAAGAAATCTACTACCCTAGCAATTCAACCAATGAGTAACTGTCATCACCCTGAGCTCCCACTTTTGTCCAATGGACTTTTATTCAAAACATCCCCTCCCAACTTCCCCTCCTTTTTTTTCTATAAAATAACATTCCTCTTTGTTTTTTGGACTTGCCTATGGCATTTGCTATAGCTTGCTTGTTCTGAATTGCAATTCCTCTGCTATTCCCAAATAAAACCATTTTTGCTGTAAAATAACTGGCTGTTTTATTTTTAAGGTCAAAACCAGTAACCCAGTTGTCAAATCCAACAGGCACCTTTCAGGCCTTCTTTGCTTTATTTGCTCTCTATGCAGCCTTGGCCTTTGCAGAAAACAACCCCCCGGAAACTCTTTTATCTTTGTAAGTGTTCCTCCTCAGTCTCATTCCACTTTTTCTTTTGCCATTGTTAAATACTGGGTGTTTCCACAATCCTATCCTCAGCCGTCTCCTCACATTGCACCCTTTCCCTCAGGGATCTCATCCACTTCCACAGCTTCAATGACTCCCAGGCATGCTGCTCCAGCCCTGCACTCTCCCTTCAATCCAGATCTGCATATCCAACTGTCTACTGTGACTCCCTACTCTGTACCAAACTACCCTGAATCAGCACCTTTCCATGCCCCCAACCTGCCCTTCCTCTGTATTCTGGTCATGCCCAAGAAGAGCCAATACTCAGGCCAGAGGCCTGAGGCTGAACCTAAGCTCCTCACCCTTTCTCTCCTGCCAAACCCAGGCACCAGTCTGGGAGTGTGACTGTCCATTGTGTGTTCCCTCCTCTCCACGATGCCAGGTGGTTTGTTAACTCAGACCCTCATCTGCCTGGTCTCTGACAACAGCCTCCTGCTGGTCCGCCTGCCTTGGGTTTTGTGTTCTTCCCCTTGGTCTGCTCTACTTGCCAACCAAATCACATCTTTCCCAGTAATAAAATTCTTCAGTGGTTTCTATTGCCTATACAATAAAAGGGAATCTTTTCATGATACACAAAGCTCTTTATGATCTGGCCTTTGATTATCAATTCAGTCCCAAAGCAGGACCCTTAGAAACATTTTCCACCATACAAGGGAATTCAGCGTTGCAACTGGTATTAACACTGCTGCCAGACACATTTTATACTGTGCTCTATGCTTTACATATATTATCTAATTTAGTCCTCATAACAACCATGTAAATTAAGCATTGCCTTTCCTATTTTTAGACAGGAAATATGAGGCAAGATGCTTAGTAAATATGGTGAGGATAAAGAAGGAACCCCCAAATGCTTTTGTTTAAAAAATGCCTCTCTGATCTTATCATTCTGCACATTTCAGAAGCTCAGAACTCTAAGAGGACCCAGAGACACACAACGTGATAGAACACCACAGAACTTGAAGTCAGAAGGCAGGGGATTTGAGTCTTGACTCTGCCTCTTATAACTATTTGACTTTAAACAATTTTTTTCATTTATTGAATCTTGGTTTCCTCATCTTAAAGATGGGAATAACTAATAAAAAAATCTTAGTATTAGGATTGACTGAGTTAATATATACAAAAAACAAACAAAAAAAACCCCAAACCCCACCTAGCGTAATGCCTATCACACAATGGACACTCAATAAATAATTATTGTTATCATCCTATTGCAAATACAACCACTTAGCAATATGACAATCAGCTGACAGCATTTGGGTGCTTTGTGCTGTAACATAGATTTATGAACTTGATCTCATCCTGCTTCAGGTTGCTGTAATTTTGTAATTACTCATCAAACTTTTATCCACTAGTTTTAGCACCCACTGATGATTCTTTCCTGGATTAATTATTACTATGATAGTGAATTTCTAATTCCATCCTCCCTTCTATATTAGTTGGGATTCTACTGTGAGGGAGAGTTTTCCCTTCTTTCTTTCTTTATACTATACTATACCTTATACTATAAATACTACATATACTATAAATATATAAAATGTTTATATAAGTATACATAATACATAAGTATAAATATGTATTACTTTTACATATAATATATATTTACTTATATTCATGGACTCTTACTTTATTCAATGGCTTATAATCCATTACCATCGTTATTTGTTTTGATTTTCAAATTGTCCCAGATTTGGCCACAGCAAGCTCATTCAAGGTGATTCCTTGTTCTTTAGACATATTCCTATCATTCTCTGATCACATCTTTATTTTCTGGTACTACAAAATATTTCAGGATCATCTTTTTCTTCCTCAGTACTGTCCTGAAATCAATCATTTCCCCAAAGATCCCTGATTCTTTCTAGTGGAGAATGGTTTTTGAAACCAAGGTTTGGGTACTAGGTATGCTCATTGCTACTGGGGTGTCACTACTTCTAGGCCCTGTCAGGGACAGAGCTAGGAAATATATTCACATGTACACACATATCTCATCTCTGGCTATTTACCTATCTTCCCGTCCGTCTGTCCATCCATCCATCCATCCATGCATTCATGTTAAAAACCCCAAGTTCATTCTCATACACTCTGTCGTTCCATATTGTTAAACTCCCTTCTCCAACAAACTCTGTTTCCATTATCTACAATGTGCTTATTTTCTCAACCCTAAAATATACAGAAAGTAGTTTCGGAAGTGCTAGCCACATCTCTGTGAAAAATAGAGTTCAAGATTTATTTATAGTTCCTCTGTCTTCATCCAACTGCATATCCTCAAAGGACTATTTTCAAAAGTTACTTAGGTTAGTTCTTTCCCACTCCCATACATTCCTGTTTGTATTTCACTGTAGGGTTTTCCTCCATTCCCACTGATTCTTTTTTAGTATGGTTTCAAAAGTCAGAACTATATAAAAAGGTTTCTTCAGAGAAGCCTTGCTTTCCCCCGTTCCCTTTACTCTGTTCCCATCCCCCTCCTTATCATCTTTTCCCCACCCCATACTTATGTTTTCTAGTTTATTCTTCCTGCTTATTTTCACATCATTGAGCAGATATATGGATATTTTCTTATTTCCCCTTCTTTACCTACAAAAGGTAGCACATTGTAGATTGTCTTTTGCACATTGTTTTTTTCACTTAACAAAATGTCCCATGAATCATTCCATATCTTCATAGATATCCTCCTCATTTAGAACCAAATTTGACTGCAGCATTTACCTGCTTAAAACCCTTCAGAGGCCTCCATTGGCTTCCAGGATTAAAGGCAGGTTCTTTGACCAGTTGCAGAAGATCCTTCATCTGTGGCACAGCTCACCTCCCCGCCCTTACTCGAATGACCTCCGGCTCCACATGCCCCACGTTACAGCCAAGTCAACCTACTGTGTACTTCTAGCACCTAGCAAAGTATTTGGCACATGGTAGGACCTCATAAATGTTAGTTAAGGGACTGACAAACACACCACGCCTTTAATCTATCTGGAATTCCCTTCACTCCTTCCTTCCCAAAACAAACCACTACTCATATGTCTGGCTGCAGATACAAAGGTCACTATAGTTTTTTTGAACTCTTTGAGCAAACCAAGCTGTTCTCCCAGCTGCATTCCCATAGAACACATACATTGTCTATATTTTTCTGTTGTAGGAGCTGACAGTCCCATGTGGGAGACAGATACCTGAACAGATAATTAACACACAGCTGGTAAGAGGAGTGGTACAGATATACACAGGGAACTATGGGCCTAGCTACTGTGTCTGTAGCAGGCACAGGGCAGGTGGAAAGATTCCTGAAGTTAAGAAGGAGTACCAAGGTAAAGAGGTATATGTTGCAATAACTAAACAAATTATTATCGTTGCTGCTCCACTGCAGCTTAGTGCTTGGCTTCATAGTGGAAGAAACTGCACCATTCTTTTTTTAAAATTTTGTTTTATATTAGAGTATATTGATTTACAATGTTGTGTTAGTTTCAGGTGTACAGCAAAGTGATTCATTTATACATATACATATATCCATTCTTCTTCAGATTCTTTTCCCATATAGGTTATTACAGACTATTGAGTAAAGTTCCCTGTGCTATATAGTAGGTCATTGTTGATAATTTATTTCACATAGAGTAGTGTGTATTTGTTAATCCCAAACTTATAATTTATCCCTCCCTCCATGTTTCCCCTTTGGTAACCATAAGTTTGTTTTCTAAGTCTGTGAGTCTGTTTCTGTTTTGTAAATAAGTTCATTTGCACCACTTTTTTTTTAGATTCCACATATAAGTGATATAATATGATATTTGTCTTTATTTGTCTGACTTACTTCAGTTAGTATGATAATCTCTAGGTCCATCCATGTTGCTGCAAATGGCATTATTGCATTCTTTTTTTATGGCTGAGTAATATTCCATTGTATGTACCACATCTTCTTTATCCATTCCTCTGTTGATGGCCATCTAGGTTGCTTCCATGACCTGGCTATTGTAAATAGTACTGCAATGAACATTGGGGTGCCTGTGTCTTTTCGAATTATGGTTTTCTCCACATATATGCCCAGGAGTGGGATTGCTGGATCATATGGTAGTTCTATTTTTAGTGAAACTGCACCATTCTTTTTTTTTTTTTAGAATAAACATAATTCAGTGTTTTCATTCATATTTTTGAAGTTTGTCTGAAATGTATTAATAAACCTTTATATAACTTGAAGGTGTGGCATAAGGTTTGTTTTTTTAAAATTTACATATTCAAGATTGAATAACAAGTGTATTAATATAAATTTTTTTCCTTTTCAAATATAACTCAACACAGCTTTTATCCCAGTTTATTTCTCCATTTACTGGATGCATTTATGGAAGGCACATAACGGGTATTTTGTTTTCTATTATAGCAACTTAAATGCAGGTAAGACTTACATAAACCTACTTCTGTTATTTAAGGAAACTGGCAGATTTTCAAATAGTGCTACAAATTACTATGACACCAGATCCTATGGGTACGTTGAGAAAGCCTCTTCTTAGGCCAAAGGATAATTATTTTGCATGTCTTCTTATTTGTTAACTATAGGCTGACAACATGTAGAAAACATGGGCTTAAAAAAATTGCTTTGCTGTTCGGGAGTATATACTATAATCCCCCCCAGGCTATTATTTAAACCAGGGGCCTATTGCCTATAGGCCAAATTGGATCTGCCACTTGTTTTTGTAAATAGCTTAGTGAAACTGCACCATACTTAATTTCCATCAGGAAACACTGCCTGACTCTCCAGATGGTAACTGCTGACCATGCTCCCACGTGACAGTCCCCTCTGGTTTTCCATCCTTTGATAGAGATGATGGCTACTGCACAAGAGGGCTTGCTCCAGCTGACATCTCTTGGCATTTATCTTTCATCAGCCTATCTTATCACTTCCCTCTTGGAGGCTCTTTGCAGTGCCAAAATCTCCTTATTACCACCCTGAACATCTTTGCTGACAGAAAAAAATGTAATAGGATCTTCTAAATAACACTCAGATTGGATATTGTCAGGCTTGGGTGGGAGAAGAGTGTTTTACGTCCCTACAGCTATGCCACTCTTAGCACTTGCTTCAGCTCCCCTGGCCTCAGTTTCCTTGTCTAAAAATGAGGGGGTGGGAGTCATGGTTTTGAACACATTTCCTAGCTCTGCAATTTCATATACTGGATCAAATCCTATTTGTTCTGTACAGATGCTGGCATGGAAATCACAAGTCAGAAGGAAGATGGCAAATTCAATAGGTATTGAATTGCACCTCAGGTCTCTCTATTCATTCCAATGAATCAGCCATCGCCAATTATCCAGGAACAAACACCTCTTCATCTCCTCTTTGCTCTCATAAAGACATTAATTTATGAATATAGCATCAGATTGGGGGAGCTTGTTTATATGCGTCTGATGATTTATAACAGACCGTATTTTTTAAAGGGAAGAATCACTAAAAACTAGAAAGATACAGATCCCTCTCTCTTCCCAGACTTGTGACAAGTCACATCTTGATAACTGTACCATCTCTGGGCTTTTGCTCTTGCTGATCCTTCTTCAACTCTGCAACTCCTGTTCAGCCTCTGGAGTTCAGTTCAAGTATCACCTACTCTAAGAAGCTCCCTTTAATTGCCTGGACGGGGCTGGACATATCTTCTCTGCTATCCAATAGCTCCTTGGGCTCTTCTCCATTGCGGCACCCACCACACTGCAGTGTACTTGCCCACCCTTTCCTGCGAGACTGAGCTCCTTCAGGGTGGAAACAGTGTTCTGCCCACTTTGTAGCTCTAGTTATTAGAGGACTTCTAAGTGTTCATTTCTTGACCACTAGAAAAGTGGTTCTCAACTTTCTTTGACTATTTGCATGGAGCAAAAGTCCTACCACACCTGTTTGCACTTCCCAATAGAAAAAAGACTGGGTGCTAACAAAGAACTGGAGAGGAACAAAAGACACTAGTTGACGTAAAATTGATAATATTAGTTCTGCGTCACTTATAAAAAACATGAATTGGTGTATATATTTTAATATTAAAGTAATTACCCATAAATTTATAACTATAAACTATAATCTATAAACTTATAATAGTTACTTTATTAGGCTTAACTTACAGTATGCTAGGGGTTAACTTGCTTGAATTCATCAATGGACTGTCACTTTTGTCATAGTCTATTGCATTGATGGTTCATGCCTCCTGACATTCACGTCCTTTTTATTTTCTACCCCTTGAGTCTGGGCTGTGCCTGTGACTTGCTTTAATTTGCAGTAGAAGTGATGTTGTGGCAGTGTCAGGTCTAAGCCTGAAGGCCTGACAGCTTCCACTTTTGCGCTCTTGGAAGCACTGGACTGCCATGTCAGGAGTTCAGCCACCTTGCTGGAGAGATCACAGAGAAACCATGTGGACAGAGGGAGTAGAACCAAGCAACCCAACTGATGATGACACCTGAAGCCCCTGTGGTGAGATCCCAGTCAAGCCAGCCAGCCAGCACGCAGTCACGTACGCCACCCTGGCTGTGATGCCGGACGTGAAGCCACTTTGCATTTTACAGCTCTAGTAGACATGATGTGAAGTGGAGATAAGCTGTCCCCGCTGAGCCCTGCCCGAGTTCTGGATGCACAGAATCGCGCAGAATAATAAAATAGCGGTTGAGCCACTACGCTTTAGGATAGTTAGTTATGCAGTCATAAATAACCGAAACAACTAAAGAAGCATGTTTGGGTTCAGATTACATATGTATCTGTTTAGCAAGAGAGCATGCATGATTCATGCTTGAACTGCAGCTTGCTCATGTCTTAAAATCTAGTAACTGGAAAATTATAGGCCTAAAATACCTTTGAGGCAAATATGTATCACTGCATGCTGTCCGGTTAACCAAATATCCTCCACAAACTAATGGGATAATGATGAAGTTAAATGAACTACCATTTCTAATTAAAAAGCAAGAATAGCAGTAGCTGAACACCACAACTAACTCAAAACAAGTCTGACATTGCAATGATAACGGCATGACTTTCCCCCAGGTCACAGGATTCTCGAACCATCAGGCTGAGTGAGGAGCCAGTAGTTGCTGAACATTTAGAAGCAGCTTGACTTCACAGATAACCCAATTAGAGCCCCTGGAGAACTTGGTAATGACCTAATTTGATTTCATGAGTAGCAACTACGAGTAATCCCTAATAACTCATTTAGTAAATTACCACTATATAAGTCCTTACACAAACATAAAAACAAAAGCCTTGGATTTGTGTGCTACCCGTAAGAATTCAGAGAGGACTTGCATTTGAGGATTCTGCATCTCATTAGTGGTCTCAGAGTGAACATGAGAAGCCCTGCTCTGGCGGAGGTGTGAATGTCAGGCTGAACAGAGCTGCCCAGGTGCAGGGGACTGGTAGCCAGGAGACGCATGCAGTCTCCCGGGAGAAGCTGAGACCTGCTACTTGAGGGGCTGCCTTTGGTACAGGCAGGCAGTGTCAGACTGGGGAGTGTTTAAATCCCAGGGTCATCACAGCTCAAGTGGGCTCATTCATTCACTTATTTGTTTATCTGTTATACAAGTCATTAAAATAGAAGCCATAGCAGCAAACTTCATTTATAGACTATCACACATCTGGTGCTTTGCACACTGCATCTGTAATAGTCAACAACCCCTGAGAGCAAGGTATTTTGATGCCCATTTTACAGCTGTAAAAACAGCCCCAGAGTGATTCTCTTAAGTTCATCCATCAGTAAGTGACAGAACTGGTATTTGAACTCAAGTCTGTTTAGTTCCAAAGCCCATGGTCTTTCTTTTACCATCACACCTCTGGATGAATACCTACTGAGTACCGAAGTGCCAGGTCCTGTGCTAAGTGCTGATACCATCAATAAACCAGCTATGGAGAGCCTAAATCCTCATCCTCAAACTGGAAGGTAAATTAGAAGCCAGAGGAAAAACCATGGCATGCACCTGGAAAGCCAATATTATTTGAGGGGGAAAACATCTACATCATATTAAATATGAACAGAGAATGGCATAGAATGCAAAATATTCAGGAAGTTTGAGGTAAAACATGAGACTTTGGAAAAAAATTAAGTTCTTGCCCTGGGGCCACCTTTGCTCTCAAAAAATGTGGGAGAGTGTTCACTTGGCCCTGCCATTAGGGGCACGCTACAGCGGAAATGTTAAAGAAATGGGGCTATAAGCATCAGGACCAAGGTCCGATTCTGGATTCCAGAGCTGAGGGGCTGATGTAGGGATAAGAGCATGAGAGGAGGCCTCCTCCACAAAACTAACGCCTGGGGAAAATGACTCACATCCAGTGTCAGGGAACCTTCTTCCCAAAGCACCAAGCACAGGTCTGGCATTGGAATTAGAACAGAATTCATTGGCTCTACCACTTACTAGTATGTGACATTAAACCAGCGTTCTTCATCTCTAAATGGGTATAATAATAGTAGTAGTACATGTTTCACAGGGTTGTCATGGGAATTATTTGTCTAATGTTTTATGAGTATCATAGCAAGTAAAATTTCCTATCAGTGGTTCTTGAAGTGTGGTCCTCACACCAGCAGTATTGGCATCAACTGGGACCATGTAAGAAAAGCAAATTCTCAGAACCCACCCCAGATCTCCAGAAATTCAGGGTGGTCCAGCAATTTGTGTTTTATAGAGCCCTGGGGATTCGGATGCATGCCAGTGTTTATAAGCACTGCTTTACATTAATGTAAGGGACAGAAAGAAGAAGAGAAGCTTGGACTACCTGCAGCTATTCCTTCTCCTTAGGGGGCCCTAAAGCAGACAGATTCTGGATCTCTCAAGTCAGTTCCACTTTCCCAAGGCAGGAAAACATCATTGGGAAGCCAGAGCCCCACGACTGTCAGACCTAAAATTCTCATGATATGATTTATATTCCCTGGGGAATTTTCCTTTCTTTACAATCTGGATCTATGTTTCATACTCCTCCTATCACATTTTGTGCCAAATATATAATCTTGAGGAGGGCACAGAGCAGATAATAGGAGTTTCCTACCAAAAAGTGAAGGGCAAAACCCAACAAACAGAAAAGCCTGAGAGGGTGAGAAAATGACAGCCCTATTCATGCCACAGAGCATCCCTGTGTCAGGAATGGAATAGTCACAGAAGAGACACCTCAAGATATGAGTACGGGGCTCAGGCACAACTAGAAAAAGACAGCACTATAAAAATATCAGGTATTGGGCTTCCCTGGTGGCGCGGTGGTTGAGAGTCCACCTGCCGATGCAGGGGACACGGGTTCGTGCCCCGGTCCGGGAAGATCCCTCATGCCGCGGAGCAGCTAGGCCCGTGAGCCATGGCTGCTGAGCCTGCGCGTCCGTAGCCTGTGCTCCGCAACGGGAGAGGCCACGACAGTGAGAGGCCCGCGTACTGCAAAAAAGCAAAAAAAAAAAAAATCAGGTATTGTGGTGGCAGTGGTGTGGTGTGTGCTTGTGTGTGTGTTAACAATAACCACAACAAAACCACACCACAGAGACAACACTCAAGTTTAGAAGTGTGTGAAGCCGCATTAAGCTTGGAAAGTTCCTGTGGGCCAGGAGGAGCTTGTGGTGAGCTGGCCTCTGAGCATTCTCCACTTGATGAAGCTCTTGTGTTCTCCCTCCCCTCCCTCCTCTTCTACCCCTCCATCTCCATTCTCTAATTCTCCTTTCCTTTTCCTTCTCCCCACTTCCTGATTCCCATAACAATCTGAAGAATAGCTGCTATTTATTGAGAATCTACTGCCTTCTCCACATTAATATAATCCTCAAAATAATCTTTCAAGGAATTATCATGCCACTGTATCTAGGATCAGACTCCTTGCAGGCAGCTAAGCCATTATTCAAACCCATGTCTGCCTGATGCAAAGCCCATACTTTCCCCGGCATCTGTGCTGGCTTTCAGACCTGGGAAAATTATTAATACTATCTCTAGATTACAGACTGCCTGAGGATCAATTTTCTGGCTCATTGCAGGAACCCAAGATTTAGCTTATAGAAGACTCTGGGCAGTCATGTGCCTCTTCTTCCACCAACTCTATAGAGTAGCAATGTCCTTTGGGGAATTACATAACTATGGTTCAGCACCATGGACAACAGCACCCAGACACGGCTATACCTTATTCTGACCCCTGACAATATGTCCCTGGATGGCCCCCTCCACCTCAGAGATGTCTAGCCCCCAATTTGAAAAACACCTTATTAATAATGGTTAAACTTTACAACATGCCAGACTGCCCTAAGTAATTTACATGACTTATCTGGTTAACTACTCCTAACAACCCTAAGAGGTAGATCAAATATGCCCAATTTAAAGATGAGGAAACTAAAGAACAGAGAGTTAAGTAACTTGTCCTAGGTCATGCAGCTATGAACTGATAAATACAGGATTCAAATCCAGATAATGTGACTCTGGGGTGGTTCTTCACCATTATGCCATGTGACACAAAGATAAAAAGGGGCAATGAAATCATATGACAGCACTTGGCATGAGATAATCATCAAGAAAATACAAACATATTTGTAATAATTTAAAAATATTCTGATTTGAGTAAAAGCACAAAATCTAAATCTTTGCTCTTGCCACATAGTATCTGGTACCATTATTTTAGGCTGGGAAATGTCATTTGTTTTTATACTCATTTAAATCATACTTCATTGGATAGAAACAATAATAAGGCATTATTGCCACCTTATCAAATTGTTAACACTTTAAAAATAGGGAACATCCTTGTTGCTAAGAAAGCAATGAAATAGAAACTCTCCTACACTGCTGGTATTGAAGTAAATTAGCCAAAATAACACTATATATCAGTAGCCTTGACACGTACATTTCTGTGTAATTTTACTTCTGTAAGTTTATCTTAAGAAACTAACTATGGATTTTTGAGGTAGTGGTCAAGACGGTGGAGTAGGAAGACCCTGAACTCATCTCCTCCCATGGGCACACCAAAATTACAACTATTTACAGAGCAACTATTGATGAGAAAAACCGGAAGACTAGCAGAAAACATCTTCTACAAATAAATATATGGAGAGGGAACCACAATGAGACAGGTAGGAGGGACAGAGATGCGGTATGGTCAAGACTCATACCCCTCAGTGTGTGACCCACAAACGAGAGGATAATTACAATCGCAGAGGTTCTCCCCAGGGAGCGAGTAGTCTGAGCCCCACATCAGGGTCCCCAGCCTGGGGGGTCCTGCACTGAGAAGATGAGCTCCCAGAACGGTTGGCTTTGAAGGTGTCGGGGCTTACTTTTGGGAGATCCAGAGGACTGTGGGAAATAGAGACTCCACTCTTAAAGGGTGCACACAAAATCTCACCTGCCCTGGAACCCAGGGCAGAAGCAGTAATTTGAAAGAAGTCGGGGTAAAACCCACTGACTGATCTTGGGAGAGCCTCCCAGAGAGGCAGGAGGCAACTGGAGCTCACCCTAGGGACATAGACACTGGTGGGAGCCATTCTGGGGGGCTTGTTCTACCACATGGACACTGGCGCTGGCAAGGGCCATTTTGGAATCCTCCCTCTATCTTATTAGTGCCAGGACCCAGTCCCACCCACCAGCTTTTCAGTCCCAGTACTGAGATGCAACCAGCTGGGGAGAGATACAGCCCCAATCATGAGCAGGCCTGCTGCCTTAAGACCCCCTGAGCCCACAGCTGTCCCAGGACTGCCTCTGTCCACTAGAGGGCCCAGGACCTGGCCCTGAACACCAGTGGGCCAGCACTAGCCCAAGGACCTTGCCTCACCCACCAGTGGGCAGGCACCAGCCCCAGGAGCACTGCAGCCCTGCAGCCTGCCATACCAGGACACAGCCCACCCATCAGCAGGCCAGCACTGGGCCCACTGGGCCCCGGCCCTGCCCACCAGTGGGCAAAGTAAGCCACCACTAGCTCTGGAACACCTTGGGTCTCTCAGCCAGCCACCTGGGGAACTGGCCCCATCCACCAGTGGGTTGACACCAGATTTGGGACACCTCGGACCTCACGGTCAGCCATGTCAAGAACTGGCCCTGCCCACCAGCAGGCCAACACTAGATCTGGGACCCAAAATTACCTATTCCAGAATTCAGCTCCACCCAACAATAGGCCAGCACTAGCCCTGGGAAATCCCAGGGCTCCCAGCCAGCAGCCTCATGACCCTGCCCCACCCACCAGCGAACAGCAGCCTCTGCACAAGGTAGGGCCTGGCAAGCAGCTGGATGGGGAGCCGGCCATGCCAACCAGACCACCCATTAGTCAGCCTGCCACAACGGAAGGACCCACGCAGCCCACATAGGGGGCACCCCTAGAGCATATAGTTCTGGTGACCAGAGGGGAGTGAGCTGCTAGGACACACAGGATGTCTCCTACAAAAGGCCACTTCTCCAAGGTCGGGAAACATAACAAATACCAGATTCATAGAAATAGAAACAGCAAATTAGGCAAAATGAGTCAGCAGAGGAGTACGTTCAAAACAAAGGAACAAGTTAAAACCCCAGAAGAAGAACTAAGTGAAGTGGAGAAAGGCAATCTACCCAATAGAGAGTTCAAGGTAATGAGCATAAAGATGTTCAAAGAATTTGGGGGAAGAATGGATGAACAGAGTGGGAAGTTTTTAATTAAAAGAGTTAGAAAATATAAAGAAGAACCAAACAGAGGTGAAGAACACAATAACTGAAATGAAAAATACACAGAAGTAATCAACAGTAGATTAGATGAGATGAGACAGGTTAGTGGAAATCACTGAAGCTCAATAGAAAGAAGAATAAAAAGAAATGAGGACAGTTTAAGAGATTTTGGACAATATCAGATGTACTAACATTCACATTATAAGGGTCTCAGAAGGAGAAGAGAGACAGAAAGGGGAAGAGAACATAACTGAAGGCATAATAGCTGAAAATTTCCTTAACTTGGGAAGGGAAACAGACATCCAAGTCCAGGCAGCACAGAGAGTCCCAAAAAGGATCAACCCAAAGAGGACCACACTAAGACACACGGCAATTAAAATGGCAAAAATTAAAGATAGACTATTAAAAGCAACAAGGAGAAAGCAATGAGTTACATACAAAAGAACTTCCATAAGGCTATCAGGTGACTTCTTAGCAGAAACTCTGCAGGCAGAAGGGAGTGGTATGATATATTTAAAGTGGTGAAAGGTAAAAAACCTAAAACCAAGAATACTCTACCCAGCAAGGCTCTCATTCAGAACTGATGGGGAGATCTAAAGTTTTACAGACAAGCAAAAGCTAAAAGAGTTCAGCACCACTAAACCAACTTTACAAGAAATGTTAAAGAGACTTCTCTAAGTGAAAAGGAAAAGGCCACAACTAGAAACATGAAGATTATGAAAAGAAAAACTCATCAGTAAAGGCAAATATACAGTAAAGGCAGTAAATCAACCACGTAGAGAGCTAGCAGAAATGTTAAAAGACAAAAGTAGTAAAGTCATCTATATCTGCAATAAGTAGTTAAGTGATACACAAAACAAAAATACGTAAAATATGATGTCAAAAACAGTAAACACAGCGGTAGTGAGTAAAAACATAGGTTTGTTAAAATGCATTTGAACTTAAGAGATCAGCTACACAAAATAATCATATATATATTGCTATGTACAGTGTGGGGAATACCATCAATAACTATGTGATATCTTTTTTTTTTTTAGAAATTTATTTTATTTATTTATTTTTGGTTGTGTTGGGTCTTTGTTGCTGCGCACGGGCTTTCTCTGGTTGCAGTGAGCGGGGCCTACTCTTTGTTGCGGTGCGCAGGCTTCTCATTGCGGGGCACAGGGTCTAGGTGCACGGGCTCTAGGCGCACGGGCTTTAGTAGTTGTGGCACACGGGCTCAGTAGTTGCGGCTCTTGGGCTCTAGAGCGCAGGCTCAGTAGTTGTGATGCACTGGCTTAGTTGCTCCACAGCATGTGGGATCTTCCTGCACCAGGGCTCGAACCCACATCCCCTGCATTGGCAGGCGGATTCTTAACCACTGCACCACCAGGGAAGTCCCTGTAATACCTTTATATAGTGACATATCATAACTAGACTTACTGTGGTGATCATTTTGAAATGTATAGAAATACCAAATCACTATGCTGCATAACAGGAAATAACATAGTGTTGCAGGTCCGTTATACTTCAAAAACAAACAAACAAACTCACAGAAGAAGAGATCAGATTTGTGGCTATCAGAGATGGGGGTGGGGGGAGGGGGAACTGGATGAAGGTGGTCAAAAGGTAGAAACTTCCAGTTATAAGATAAGTAAGTACTAGGGTTGTAATGTACAACTTGATAAATATAATGAACACTGCTTATGTTATGTATGAAAACTGTTAAGAGAGTAAATCCTAAGAGTTCTCATCACAAGAAAAAAAATTTTCTATTTCTTTAATTTTGTTTCTCTATGAGATGATGGGTATTCATGAAGCTTATTGTGATAATCATTTCATGATGTATGTAAGTCAACTCATTATGCTATCCACCTTAAACTTATACATTGCTGTATGTCAATTATATCTCAAACTTAAAGAAAAAACAAAACTAAAAAGTGAGGATGTTTCTCATGAGCCATTATGGACAACTTATCAGAATTTATTACAAAGAGAGAAGTTAAAGTTGTAGAATAGTGTATACAGTACAAAAAGGTGAAGAGGAATAAAATATAGATATATATCTTAAAAAAAGAAAGTAACTATGGACAAAAATAACAGCACTACCTCTGAGACTACTGTTAGTACTTCTACAAGATTGCAGCTCTGAGGATATTTTTGGCAGTATGTTTATAATAGCAAAAAATTCCAAACAATTTAAATGTCTCACAATATGGGACTGCTAAATACATTTTGGTACATGTATCTAATTAAATACTATGGGGAAATGTCTTATACAGATTAAATGTCAACAGCCAAAAGTTAGTTAAAATATTAAACTGTAAATATTTGTAGTATGTGCTGAACTGTGCCAACCAGATCCCCTTTTGGAAAGGATTTACTTCCCCAGCTACTTGGAAGTGCTGCTGGAAGACAGCTCTCAGCTGTCAGCCCTTTTCAGGAACTGTCTTAGTTGGAGAGATCTGCCTTGCCCCGTTCCTGGGCAACCCACATACAATTACTGAATGATACAAATGGGAAGGGGCATAAAGGTCTGGTCCCCTCAACCCAACTCAGCAGGGCTATCCCAGTCCAAATTCTTTGCCAGTCCTGCTCTGTCCCATCCCTTCCACAAGTAATGATCCCAAAAGCATTCCCTTTAAAATTAATAACACTCCTGCACTGCAACTCCATCTCAGAATCTGCTTCCCAGGGAAGTCAATCTGCAACAATACGGTAATTTAAAGAAACCCCATATAGTCTTAAGTAACTTCTTGTTTAAGAAGAAAGTGAAAATATGGAAGAGTTACCTATCAATCTAGTAAATGTGAAGTTTGATTATAGGACGCTTGTAGCCTTAAATAAATTTCTTAGAAAACAAGGGAGATGAAAATAAATAAATCAAGCCTCCAACTCAGGAAGCTGGAAAAGGAGCAAAAGAAAGCTAAATAAAGCTAAAAAGGGCAGCACTAAAGATGAAGGCTAGAACCCACAACAAAACAAAACAACTGGACAGTAAGTAAAATCAAAAGCTCTTTTTGCTGTTGTTGACAAAAATCAATAAAATAGACAATTCTTTGGGGGAGAGAGAGAGAGGAAGAGGGGGAAGAAGAGGAGGAACCACCAATATTAGGAATAAAAATGGGGCATCACTATAAACGCAAGAGGTTTTATTAAATGATAGGAGAATAAGATAATCAACTTTACAGCACTCCTTTTGAAAGCCTAGATGAAATGGGAAGACTTTTGAGAAAGCACTGGCACTGTGCAGCTCAGAGACAGGAGAGCTCAGCTCGCAATGGTGCTCACACGGCTAATGTGAAAGGGCAGAGAAGAGAAAAGACTCGGGTTTACTAAGTGTACCTGACATGTTGGCACTGCAGGGAGGAACCGCTGAAATCAAAACCTCAAAACTCCTAAATTGGGTCTAATTTAAAGGAGTTTCTTCATGCTATAAGATTATTTCTTGTATTTTCAATTTCAGTAAAAATTATAGCTAATGGATTCCTTAGTTCAAAATAATTAGGAGTATGCCATTTCATTTCCCCCAAATCTCTTCCAAACCCATGAGCCTTGTTCACTCAAGGGTGTGTATGGGTCGGGAGTGTCAGGAGACCTATACGCCAGGGCCTGTGAGGCGTAAAGCACTTCTGGACTGTTCCTCTGCACCACTGGTTTCTGATGTGGAGAACAACATACCAACAGTATTCTATACCTAGAAATATAGATCTGTCAGAAAATAGAAAAGAGTATAACCCAGGAGTTCAACAAACCTGGGTCTGCATTTCCTAGATTTGTGGCCTTGAGCACATTACTTATTCTTACTTCATCTCTCTGAGTCCAAGTTTCCTCAGCTGGAAAATGGGAATAGTGGTGTCACCTTGCAGAATAGCATTAAACATAATGAATACAGACTTCTTAGCACAGTGCCATAGGACTCCATGGATGCCCATTGCCTTCCCTTCTTTTTTATCAGATACAAGTAAATGTGCCAAGATCCCCTGATACCTTGCATGGCCTCATATATTGGAGAAATGAGTTTGATGAGAAAAGATATGAATTTCAGGGTGAAAAATCTTAGATCTCAATTTAAGGAAGAGGATGGAAGGGAACGATGATGCTTTTCAGAACCAGCTATAAAAGATGAAATGGTATAAATTTTCGCTTTCACCCCTCAGAAGCAATTAACGAATAAATCGAAAAAAACTATGACATGGGAACTCTGTGGCAACATCTGCCTGCAGTGGTTAGGAGTGGCTGGGTGCATGAGCTAGATTAGGACACTGGAGGGTTTGGGAGATGAGCACAGAGTTAGTCATTTGGATGAACGTATTTAATAAATTACAGTCCAATTGGAGGGACTGGCCTCCCTGGTGAATCACTTTGAACTAGACAAAAATGGCCAACAGAAAGCAGCCCCAACTAAAGAAGAAACAGTAGAAAGAGAAAAGTAATTTGATTTGATTGACTAACTCTATTTTGATTGGAGTGTGAAATCATATAATGAATTTAGTTTGGTCAGAAAGGCATCCTGTTGCTGATGGAATCACATGCATTTACACAGTCCTCCAACCATTTATAAGGTGTGACTTTTAAATATATAAATAGATCTACTCTCAAACTTATCTTCCTCCCAGCTCCACCTCAAAAACTGAATAACACAGATTTGCCTATCTTTTTCAATGTAAATGTCATTCTCCACATTCAGCGGGTTGATAATTGGTGTTATTTACTTTCAGCCTCCTTCCTCCTCCCAAAATTTCAATACCAAACCAGAAACCAACTTACCAAGTTTGTTTTGTATTATCTATCGGCTCTGTCCCTTCATTTCATTCCTTGTGACAGCACCTCCAATTTCTGAGTAACAGCCTGCTCACTGGCCCCAGCATCTGCCTCTAGTCTTCAGAATTGTCTCATTCCATTTCAGTCTGCTCTGCATATGAATACTTTACTCTAGGAAAACCACTAGTTTCAATTATTTCCCTTCTCAAGAACTAAGAATTACTTCTATCACTTTGTGTCCAATTCCTTTTCCAAGCATTCAAGGTCCTTTATCATCTAGTCTGACCTGATGTCCCCCTAGTTTTCGGCAAGACAGTGAAAAACTTGGGAATAGGGATGATGTTGTCAGCCGTTCTTCCTGCTGACAGTTGGGATTCTGAGATTAAACGGAAGCAAACAGTGTCAATACTGGATGTAGTTTTCTGGGTCATGATTCACCGTATGCTGAAAGGGGGAGTTCATATCTAGTAATGAAATGCTTGCATCTCATGAGCATGGGGTGGGGGGGCATGTATTAGCCTAGAGACTGATGAGCAAATGATCAAAGAGCTGTAATAACACTACGAATCAGTCTAAAGTGTAGAACTGCTGGTAAAACAAACAGGAGAGGGGAGGTGCCTGGTGACACGCACAAATATACACACATGTACACATTATTACAAAGAGTACTAAAAACTGTATTTAAGGACTGGCATGTCTATATGGCAACATGGCTTTGGACCAAAAATTGGTTTATGATGGATATTCATGACCCTAAAGATAGAGCACCTAAAATATCTTATGAGTGAGCAGAAAAGGGTGAGGAACAGTATGATATCATCGTGAGCATGTTCTACCAGCCTCTTGATCACAAGGAGGAAACGAAGGGTGCATTCCTAGCCCCTACTCTTCTGGCATGAAGGAAGTTGGAACAGTGAAAGGGAATTCATGCTGGCTAAACGTTTGCTGAACGCCTCATTTGGCTAAAAGAGCATCAGACAAGTGTTTCTATTTCCCTTGTTGAAATGGAGTAAAGAAGTCTAACTGGATGAACTCCTCTGGACCTTACTCTGACCAACAGAAAGACCCTGCTTGCAGAAGGGTGAAGCCAGCATAAGAGACATCTTAGGAGAAAGAAGCTACTCCAGCTCAGAGGTCATTATTGTCAAGGAGAAGCCAGGCTGTAATAAACAGCCAGGACCTTTAAACTTAGGCAGACACAAGAGGGAAAAGGAATGGTTCTTTAAAAAAAAAAAAAAAGTGCCTGCAGGACTAACCCACAGGTTCATAACTGAAAAGGACGTTTAGAGATAAGAGGGAAGGCACACAATCAAGCAATATACAGGAAGATGGTACAAACTTACATGAAGTACATCATGAAAAAAATAGCTCAGAATGATCTGAAAACATTAAGTGACCAAAGAAACAAACTAACTAACCCAAAACACTACTGACCAAACAATGTTTGAGGGAAGTTTGGGGAGTGGGCTGGTTAATTCTAGAGCAAGTAGAGCAAAGGATAGCTTGGTCTACCGCTTGGGACCAGGAAGACCAGGCTCTTTAACCACTGTTATTTGATCTTTGAAGAATTTTGGAGAACAACAACAGCAACAACAAAAAGCCAAAGGACTAGAAACAAGCAAACTAATCTTCATTATCAAAACAATATTGTAGAATATGGATTCTACAAACCATAAACAGTGTGAGCATAATATTAATCTTGGCCAAGAGTCCAAATCATATTTTAATGATTTTAAAATAAAAATCACACGTAACCTCACTACTAATTATAACCACAATTAACATTTTGCCATAAATTATTTCTAGAATTTCCCTATGTATGTATACATACACTTTTTTTTTAAACTCTTTTACCCTCTGTCTGACTTTTTTCACTTATTTGTTTATGGTGACCATTATTTGGTGTTACTAAACATCCTTCTACATATTGTTTTCCATGGCTACATAGTACTTTATTATACAAACGGACCATAATTTATTGCTTGTCCCCCATGTTGTTATTTATTATTATTCATTTCTAATGGTTAGAGACTGTGACCTTTATTATTTCTGTTTTAAGGAACTTGCAGAGATTTTATTTGTAACCTAATACAGAGTTTATTTTTGTAAATGTTCTATGAGCCCTGGAAAAGAAATTTCATTCTCTGTATTGTGGGTACTACACAGCATGTATTTTTAAAAAATCATATTCATAATATTACATAATTCCTCTATTTTTTTTTCTTTACTTGATATAGGAAAGCCCTAGAGTGGCATTTTGAAATCTTTTACCATGGTTGTGCTTTGAATGCAACATTAATTTTGCATCTATCAACATTTATTGATGCATATATTTCTATAACAGTGTATCTTCACTGTGAATTGGACTATTCAGTTATATAAAACCACCCTAATTGTCTTAAAGAATTTGTCCTTGCTAGAGAGGGTGTGGAGAAAAGGGAACCCTCCTACACTGTTGGTGGGAATGTAAGTTGGCACAGCCACTGTGGAAAACAGTATGGAGGTTCCTCAGAAAAATAAAAATAGAATTACCATATGAGCCAGCAATCCCACTCCTGGGCATATATCCAGACAAAACTATAATTCAAAAAGATACACGCACCCCTACGTTTATAGCAGCACTATTCACAATAGCCAAGACATGGAAACAACCTAAATGTCCATCAACAGATGAATGGATAAAGAAGTTGTGGTACATATATACAATGGAATACTGCACAGCCATAAAAAATAATGAAATAATGCCATTTGCAGCAACATGGATGCAACTAGAGATTATCATACTAAGTGAAGTAAGTCAGAAAAAGAAAGACGAATACCATACGATATCACTTATATGTGGAATCAAAAATATGAACCTATCCATGAAACAGAAACAGAATCACAGACATAGAGAATAGACTGGTGGTTGCCAAGGGGGAAGGGGGATGGGAGAGGGAAGGATTGGGAGTTTGGGGTTAGTAGATACAAACTGGTATATACAGAATGGATAAACAACAAGGTCCTACTGTATAACACAGGGAACTATATTCAATATCCTGTGATAAACCATAATGGAAAAGAATATGAAAAAGAATGTATACATATGTACAACTAAGTTACTTTGCTGTAAGGCAATAATTAACACAACACTGTCATTCAACTGTACTTCAATTAAAAATAAATAAATATCCTGAAAAACATAAAGTATTTGTCTTGAGTTGCATTTAGTCTTACATTAATATCATGACTTTTGCTTTAGTGTTTGTTGCATCTGCTTGCTATACCTTTTCTCAGCATTTTCTTTTTTTTTTTAACATCTTTATTGGAGTATAATGGCTTTACAATGTTGTGTTAGTTTCTGCTGTATAAGAAAGTGAATCAGCTATATGTATACATATATCCCCATATCCTCTCCCTCTTGCGTCTCCCTCCCATCCTCCTTATCCCACCCCTCTAGGTGGCCACAAAGCACAGAACTGATCTCCCTGTGCGATGCAGCTGCTTCTCACTAGCTATTTTACATTTGGTAGTCAGCATTTTCTTTTAATCTTTGTACACTGTTCTGTTTTAGGGATGACTATGGTAAACAATATATGGTTGAATTTTAGTTTTGGACCCAATATGAAGACCTCTTAAAAATTATGTTAGTTGTTATCAATGAAGTATTTGATCTCATCATTTTCATGCTCCTTTTAATTCTTTTTAATGTTTCCTTGCCATCTCCTTTATTTTTCGTCCTTTGTCATATGAAGTATGTTTTCTTAGACCCCTCCCTTGGTTTGGAAGATAGAATAGTGGGGGAAAGAATTCTATAACTTTCTTTTTTTTTCTTTTTTTTTGGCCGTCTCACGCAGCACAGCATGTGGGATCTTAGTTCCCCGACCGGGAATTGAACCCACGCCCTTTGCAGTGGAAGCGTGGAGCCTTAGTCACTGGACTGCCAGGGAAGTCCTGATAACTATTATTTTCTAAATTTTAAATGTCAAGAATAAAATGAAACTCTCACAGTTGAACCAAGGAATTCAGAACCTTTTATTTACATTATCCCATCCTGTCATATATTCTCCAGAGAAACACCAGCTTTTTCAGGATTTTAAAAATGTTATCTGGGGTTTTAAATCTAAATTTGTTGTTTCAAAATTTTGTGTAGCAATACATATCTTCTCTTTGAATATATTTTACTTTTGCATACAATTTAAAAACTGGATTTACAATAATTATTTAGACATCTCTTTTTAAATTGGCTTCAGTACTGATTGCCTATTGTTTATAACATTACTTCCTCTGCATATTTGATTTGATTTTCTATAGATTAAACTCTGCTCATTAGTTCCACCTAATAGACTTTAATTCTGTAGCTGGGTTTTAGTTTCCTTGCCATCCTTCCATACCTCATTCATGTCTTTGCATACCATACTTCATTATCTCCTCAGCTTTTTCTTATTCTCTTCTGATTTGTAAAGGCCATGGCTTCTTGCCCTCTTAAGATGATTCCAGTCTCCTAAAATGTTCTTTTAGGTCCAGCTGGAGGAGCTCATTCATTTTAATTCTGTATGCTATTCTCTTGTCTTGCACTTTCCTTAGTTCCTCTCTGTTAAAACATTTATTCTTTCTTAAAGAAGGAAGCATTCTACAGACTTGATGCTTGTCAAATAACAGGTCTTGGGTCTTGTTCTCCCTGAATGTTGAATTAATAGTGGCAGGTGGATGTGCACAGATCCCAGGCAACATCAAGTTCCCAGAATACATTATCCTAGAGTAACTCTAGTTTTATTTTCCTCCTATTGATAGAACAAGTTCTACTTTTTAGAATGTATCACAATTTTCTTTACAATGTCACCAAAATTTCCCAATATTGCATAAACATTTAAATAGATATATGTTCATTCTTGAATGTGAAGGAGTATATGTCTATTACATCAAGTTTCTTATATCCTTAAAATTCTTTACATATTCATTTGTTTTTGTCACTCAGCATGTTGAAGATGGATAGAAATATGTTGTCTCCCTCTGTGATTGTGTTTTTGACCAGTTTATTTTATATATTTTGATATTTTTATGTTATTCAGGATAAAAATATTCACAGATGGTATGTCTTCTAATGGATTATATCTTTTAGCCACATTTAATGCATTGCTCAATGTTTCCTTCATTAAATTCTACTGTGTCTAATACTGCTCTCCCTTCTTCCTTTGGTTTACATTTTCCTGGTACATCTATACTCTTTTTCTTCCTCCTTTCTGTCCCATTTTGTTTAAAAGAGCATATATTTAGAATCAGTTTTTGCCCAATCCATGTTTCTTCATCTTTTAATAAAAATGATTAAACCATTCGTACTTAATGTAATAATATGTTTGACCTCACTTCTATCATCTTATTTTATACTTTTTTTTAATGTTTCCTTGCTATATGCTGTATTAATTTTTAACCTTGGTGCTAATGTGCCAAATCTTCCTCCTAATTTTGAAGTTAAACACGGCACTTCTAGTTTATATTCATCTACTCTCTTAAAATTTTTTTTAACTTATATTTTTCCATCTATGTCAACAATGAAACAATATTCATGTTGCCCATGATACTAAATGAGGAAGTTAGCCCTCTAAGGGTTTTTGGTTGTTTTTTTTTTTCTGGAGTAATCTTGAGTTTTTAGACCCAGATATTATTATTAAATTTCTTATGTATTTTTTTTAATTAAGAATGATTTTTGAGAGTTGCATTGTTTCATAACCATATTAAGAACATTTAAACATTAAGTCAGTGTTTGACTGGTTTCATTTTTCACCTCATACCTTCTATATCTCATCTTCTCCATTCTCAAACTTTAATGTTCATTAATTTTCTTGTTGATCAGAGTATTTGGAGTAAATACCTTTTTTCGGTTAAGGATTTTAGTGGTCTACTGTCTGGGTACTTTTTTTTTGTCTGAAATTATCTTTTCTTTTTCTTCACAAATTACTGAATACAGAATTCTGGGTCGTAATTTTATTACCACAAAATCGGACAGCCATACATCAACTTTCTTCTGACATTTAGTGTTACAGAATGTCTGGCACATGCTTGTTTTTTTTTAATATAATTTTTTTTCTGATAGTATAACAATAGATTTTTTTATTCATATAAACAATTAACTTTCATCAGAATATAGCTTTAATTTTCTCTGGTAAACAATGAACTATTTTGAAATGAAATCAGGAAAATATTTTTCTATATTTTTTATTATAACTTATCTTCCATTTCCCTTTCTCCTGAAAAATTCTGCATTTTTATATTTAATGTGTTGAATTCTAGCCTCCATTTTTTCACTTCATTTTTTCATTTCTTTATGTATTTTCTATCAGTACTATGAGAATTTACATTCATCGTTGGTTTTCTGCATTGTTCTAATGTTCATGCTCCCATTGTGTGATTTGAATTCTGCAAAATATTTTTCATTTTAAAAGAGGTCAATTTCCCTAATCTCACATTGCTCCCTTTTGATAGTTCCTGCTACATCCTCTTAAATCTCTGTATATACAGCTTGGAGATTTTGTTTAAAGGTTTCTCGCTTTTATTTTAGTGCCTATTTTATAGGGAGACATTAGTTTTGCATTCTTATATATCTCCTTTCTTTTGAACTACTAAATACTGTTTTCATAAACTTCCACCACGTGTTGATTGAAAGTGAGTCCCACGGCCCATCACCATGTGTGCTGGCCAAGACCTGTCCGAGGCGGCAGTTACATGATTGAGATTTGTTTTCCATCACCTACCTGTCTAGCACTCCTACAGTCCCTGCCACTTAAAATATATATACATATTTACTTTTATAAATGGTGGTAAAACATACATAACATAAAATTAACCATTTTAACCATTTTTAAGTTTACAGTTCAGCGGCATTAAGTATATTCACATTGTTGTGCTACCATCACCACCATCCATCCACAGAACGTTTTTCATGTTGCAAAACTGAAACTCTGTACGACGAAATGATAACACCCCATTCTTCCCTTCCCACCCCCAGCCCCTAGCAACTAACATTCTACTTTCTGTCTTTATGAATGTGACTGTTCTAAATACCTCATATGAATGGAATCACGGTATTTGTCCTTTTGTGCCTGGCTGATTTCACTTAGCGTAACGTCTTCAAGGTTCACCCATGTTATAGCATGTGTCAGAACTTCCTTCTGTTTTAAGCCTAAATAATATTTCGTTTTATGCATATGTCACATTTTGTTTATCTGTCTATTCATCAATGGACACCCGGGTTACTTCCACCTTTTGTCTATTGTGAATGATGCTGCTGTGATCGTGGGTGCGCAAGTATGTTTTCATATACTTGCTTTCAATTCTTTTGAGTATATAACCAGAAGTGGAATTGCTGGATCATATGGTATTCTATTTTTAATTTTTTGAGGAACTGAGATTCTGTTTTCCATAGTGGTTGCACCATTTTACAATCACACCAACAATACACAAGGGTTTCAATTTCTCTATAGCCTCAGTAACATTTGTTATTTTCTGCTTTTTGTGGGGTTTTTTGATAATAGATATGCTAATGGATATGAAGTGTTATCTCATTATGACTTTGATTTGCCTTTTCTTAATGATCAGTGATACTGATTATCTTTTCATGTGCTTACCGGCCATTTGAACATCTTCTTTGGAGAAATGTTTTTTAAATCCTTTGCCCATTTTTGAATTGGATTGTTTGTTTTATTGTTGTTGAGTTTGGGGAATTCTCTATATATTCTGACTATCAATCCCCTTTCAGATATGTGATTTGCAAATATCTTCTCCCACTCTTTGCACTCCCTGCCACCTTAACTTAGAAATGCCCAGTGAAATTCTGGGCTCCTACCCCACACTTCAAAATCAGAATCTCTGAGGGGAAAGTCTCCAGGTAATTGGAATGTAAATAAAAATTCATTCAAGAACTGCTGGGTTGAGTGCTGCCTTGTGAGCACTTAGAAGAGAAAGCAAGGATACTTTGGAACTAACCAAGTTTCACTCAGAAGTCATAGCAGGTGATTCCTAAGTCTTTTTGACAAGTCTATTAGTTATGTAACTCAGAGAATGTGGTAGACAGAGGTTTTAAGCACAGGATATTTGACAAAGTTTCCCATGAGCCTTGCAGGCACGAGGGAGAAATACATGTTGAATGCAAAGACAGGGACAGTACGCCCAAGACCACGGATGGAGTGCAGTGTCCAGTGTAGGTTCTGACATGTTAAAGTGATTTTTAGAGAAATTGTAACGGAGTCATAGGAGATTTTCCAGAGGAGGTTAAGAATTAAAAACCCTGTAATCTGATAAATCACTGAGGGAACTTCTTGTTCAGCAATGGTTCTTAACTCTGCTGAACACTGGTGTCACTTGGGGCCCTTTAAAAAAAAAATATTCAGGCCCAGGCCCTAACCCCAGAACAATTAAATTAGCATCTCCTGGATTGGGACCCACAACTGGTATTTTTGCAAAGCTCCCCAGATGATTTTAATGTTTAACCAGCATTGAGAACCACTGCTCTAGAGAAAAGGCCCATGTTGACAAATCTGTGAGGCTCTAATATGGAAGAGGAATACAAGAGTTTCTGTAAAAACCCCCATGCTTGACCACTCACCTGGCAGAAGTGGGCACTGGTCTAGCTGGGTCAGCAGATGGCTATTGGCACAGCTTGCCTGTCAAGCCCAGACTCTAAATGCTGTGAAAAGTCTCCTCCCTTTGTTAAAAAGGCATGAATCTCCTTGATACGGATCTTCCACATACTGGCAGTACATGTATCAAGATAAATGAAAATTGACTCTCCTATGATCTTGTTGGCTCTTGTGGTTTCACCTACCACTTAGACTTATGCCTCCCCAGTGTTGGGTCTCCAGCCACATAGCTCATCTATCAACTACCTCTCCATCTGCATCTGTCACCAACATTGCAAATTTAGCAGGCCCCAAACTGAACTCATCAATAACCTCACTCCTGCTCCTTGATCCTCTTGGTGGATGGAACCACTATCCTCCCAGATGCACAAGGTAGAAGCCTGGGAATTGCTAGGTTCCTCTGCCCTCCTCACTACCTTCATATTCACCTAATTACCAGTTCTTTCCTGATTCTGTCCCTTCCTCCATCCATACTAGCTTGTCCAGCCCTCATAGTTCCTAACTTCCAAAAAAAGCCTCCCAATGGGCAGCCCTGCTTCCTGTCTTCTACCCTCCTGACACTGCAGCTAGAGGGGCTGCTCTAATGTTAAAATCTGATCATGTCAGTTCCCACCTAACATTTCTTGGTGGCCCCTCACTGTCTATGAGAAACGATCCACACTCTTTAACTTGGGAGACAAGACTCTCCTGTCCACATCTCTAGACTCATCTCCCATCATTTGTCAATGCACAGTTTTTGCTCCAGCAACACTGGAGACAAGAGCTGCCTCTGAGCCTTGCTTTACACTGTTCCCTCTAACTAGAATGTATTACCTATACTCATATCTTCACTTAACCTTTAGCCAGCCTTTGGATTTCAGCTGAAGCCCATCTACTCCAGAGAGTATTACCTGACTTTCTTGGTCCAATACCTTCCCAGGCTGGGGAGGTGACCCTCCTCTGACTCTCACCTAAAGGTAATGCTGCATGATTATCTGTTTCTGTCTCTGTTCTACCCAGTTCCACCCATTTCCCAGTTGGAAAATAAGCTTGCTTCTCCTTTCTCCTTTTAAATCATGATACCAGGAAAGAATCTTTAATTTTCAGAGACATCAATGAAAACCATCAATGATGAAGAGGTTAATTCCAAGAGAATAAAAGAACATTGCTGCAGGAAACAAAGCATTAGGCTTCTTCAGAGTCAGAGATGGAAAGAAGGAGTATGCCCTGGACAAAGCACTGGGGAAGAACGGTGAGACCTTGGTCTGTCCTGGAGGTGTGAGTCCATGCAGGGCCCTTCCCCTTTAGATGCAGGATTCCTCATTTTGAATAGGAAGGCCTGGGACCCATTGCTTCCTTGGCTCCTTCTCTGATCTCATTTTTCCGTGACGCTGGAGACTCTTAGATCTGCCTCAAATTAATACAATCTTTTGGCCTTACTGAGTATATTCCAGGGTGCCAAGACATCATGAATTGAGATCACTGAACCACTCTCCTTAATCTGTTCAGAATCATAGAATAAGAAAGTCACTACTACCATCACCATTATTACCACCACCACCACCACCATCATCATTATCATGAACCACCATCACCACCCACCACCACTACTGTCACCACTACCACCTCCATCATCATCATCATCATGATCATCACTATCACCATCACTCTCATGGCAAAGACAATTTTACTTTTTTAAAATGGGAAAAATAACTTATGAAAATGTCTTAACTTGAGGTGTTGATGTTAATCCCAGGAAACACTGCAGAACAGGATGTGGAATGAGCTTTTAGGAGTGAAGTTGTGATCCTGAGAAATCAAAGTGGGTTAACTGCTAGTAGTTTATGTCAAAGTAACAAAATTGCTTCTTTGACAACATTATTAGGCAGGGAGATCAGGGAAATACCAGGGATAAAGAGTATCTGGACTTTATCAAAACGTTTGATATGATTCCTCTGATAATCTTTTGAAAAAGATGAAGAATTATGGATTTAGTGATGGTACAAGAAGTTAAATAAATTTTCTTAAAAAGTGCTATTTACTTATTGAATTAACATTGTCTTTCAGGAGCATATAGTGGAATGTCTCAGAATGCTGTAATATTCATCATTTTTTATTGATGACTTAGTTGAAGAGGTCATCAGGTTTGGGGACAACAGGAAGCCAGCTGGAAGGGACAGTATATATGCTGGATAGCAGAATCAAAGCCAGAAATATCTGGGCAAGCTGGCAAGACAGACTGAATTAAACAAGATAAAACTGGGAATAAATGCAAGGGCTCTGTATTTGAGTCCCAGGTAGCATCTGTACAAGCATGGAAGGGGAAGGGAGTGGCGGGCAGGGGATACAGTTCAAGAGTAAGTTTAAAAGACAGCTGGGTTTTTTCAGCCGATACTAAACTCAACAGATGTTACTTGTATAGACTGCTAGTTCAACCTGACAGGGTTTTAAGAGAAACATGAGATGTAGAAAAAAGGAAGTGATAAACTCACTGTACTTGGTGCTGATTAAGCATCCCTTGAAATGCTGTGTTTTATTCATTAAGAATAAAGAAATTAGGGGAAAATGGGGCAACAGTGATAATGATACGACAACACTGGAGCCAGTGGCCTATGGGGCAGGATGGTGCAGTGGGAAGGGCACTTGCCAGGGAGTCAGGAGCCAGGTTATGCCCATAGTCGGTGGTGAGATCCTAACCAAGCCAGTACGTCTCTCCCGGGCTGACGATCAGCCTCCCTGTGGAGAAGCACAGGGGATGGTGGTTGGCTGGCCCGCTCTCCTAGGTTTTGGCTCTCTGGTCAGACCACACTATGGGTGGGTTCCTTTCTCCTGACGTCACACCCATCCAAGGACAAAACCTCTTGAGCCCCCAAGCAAAATTTTACACTCTTGAAATGCTATTAACATTGCAAATAATACCAATATTTCCCTTGGGAAGCCTTCAAGAGAACCCCTTCTCTGACTTCCTGGGAAGCTAAGATGATGACAATTCACATTATCACACGTGATATTTACTGAGGTGGCAAAGCAAAAGCCCTGGGAAAATAGGCTTTGAAATCATAAGGGCCTGAGTTAAAACTCAGCCTCTCTACTACTAGCTTTACAACCACTTACTTAAACTTCCTGAGACTCTGTTTCCTTGTCTGTGAAATAAGGTTACCACCAGGCTTGTAGTGATTTGAGTCTGAAGTAAGACAATGCATGCACAAAATACAGCACAGTGAGGGGCACAAAGTAGGTGCCCAATAAATGGTATAGCTAATGTTACCCTACATTTACTACCACCGTCCCTCCTCCTCCCCTTCGTCCTCCTCTGGCCAGGCAATGTGTTGGCTGCAGGGGATACTGTGGAAGACAAAATTCACACCTCTGCCTGCACCAAGCTTACAATCTAACCAGCACTGTCCAGTAGAACTTTCTGCAATGATAGAAATGTTCTATACGTGCATTCTCCAATATGGCAGCCGGAAGCCATATGTGGCATTTAAGTGCTAGAAATGTGACTAGTGTGACTGAGAAACTGAAATCTTAATTTTATTTAATTTTAATGAATTAAGTGAAAATGCTAACAGTCACATGTGGAAATACATTGCACAACTCTAGACAGCTTTCAGGTGCATTTCTGAGACCAACCGATCTGAGCAGAACAAAGGTTCATCCAAAGAGAAACGCACATAGAGCACCCAGTCCATTACCTGGAGAATTCTCTACCACAGAATTTCCCCTTTCGTATTGCCTAATTCAGTTTCTCTTCTGCGGCCACATTTTTTTCACCTGAGGACATTTTTTTGGATGATACGTATCACTTTATTTTTTACTGCGTGATCCACAGTCACTAGCCTTGAGCGGCTGGGGTGGGGAAGGGAAGTGAGGCAGGTGAACTCTGTTACATATGAAAAGGTATCAACTCCCTCTGCGGTTTGGTAGTGGAATTCTAATACTTGGTGTAAACAAACACTTCTTCAAAAATGGCCAGTATGTGAAGAAGCTGTTACTGATTGGCTGGGCTGGCTGAATTTGGCTCTGATAATGATGTACCCTCCTAGGAGGGAGGGCTGTTCTAATTATTTGTGTGGAGAAGTGGGATGTTATGCCATTTACATATTTTACACACTAATCTGATTTGTGTGCAATTGTGGGTGGTTTGATTCTTTGCACACTTTTCAACGTCCCACATTTTCTACCTTCAACATGAATTACCTTTACACTGAAAAGGTATATCATAGTGTTGCAATACAATAAGATATTGTTTTTAAGAAAAGAGTTTTACCACAACAAAAACGGTAGGGGCAGCCTCCCCTCTAGGGATCAGCAGTAGAGGGAAGAGCTGCTGCTTTATGGGTACTTTCCTGAGCAGAGCCTCTCGAGCACAGCTGGGACCTCTGGGAGTGCAAGGTTGGCGGGATCCTCCCCTACCTGCTGCAGGTGCTCTGCGAGATTTGAGGGGGAGCTGGAACAGATGTCCTCAGTAGTTTCTCCTACCTCTGAAAGTCTAGGTTCCGAGACGCTCTGATTGTTTATCATTTTCTCCCCATGTCTGGGTTGATCTGAACCAAACACTGACATGAGATTGTAAGGTGGCAAAGACTCATCCACTTGCTCCCTACTCCCACACCCCTCCCAGAAAAATGCTTGTAATAACGCCTACAGTGCTATTCACAAACGTTAAGGGTGATCCGTAAAGAAAAGACTTGGATGGGAGGTACAGCAGGGAAGTTAGCTTAGTGGCAGACGCTGTATTTCATGAGTATCATTTACCTTCGGAAAGGAGGCAAGTACAGCCCTTTTTAAGACTAAGTCCCTTCCCACGTTAGGACACAGCCCTGGAATGAGAGGGGCATAAAGCACAAAGGTAAATTGTATGTGTCCAAATAGTGATGACACTTGCCCCCTATGATCTAATACCCTTCGCTGACAACGAGGGATGCCCTGTGCTCCAGTAAGCGACTCTGAGAGCTGTTTTTTAAACAAAAAATCCCAGGCACCGAAATAGCGACGTCGTCTCCCCCTTTCGAACCCGAGGGGCAGTTCCCAGCCCTGTGTCCTGACAGCTGCCCCTCATCAGCGACTCCCCCTGGTCCACACCTCCCAAACCAAGGTGCGTTCCCCCAAGTCCCGAAATGAAAGAAGAACAAACGGCCCTCCCAGGCCCTCTTCCGGACAGCGAGGTCATCGTATGCTAATGAAGCCGGAGGAGACAGCCGCCCAGCGCCCGCCTGCGAGCGTGCCCGCGGGTTCGCAGCTCTACTGCGCGCCACTGCGGCGCAGCCACAAATCACCGCGCGCTGCTGCAGACCCTCCTGCCTCACCGCGGGGAAAGAGGGAGGATGCGGGAAGGTCTGAGTCCCGCACCTGGATCGCTCACACCTGGGAGCTGCCTCCTGGCTCCGGTCTCGTGCTTCCCGCTGCAGTGATGGCACGGATGGGGACAACGCATCAGAATCACCTGTAGGGCTTTTTCGAACTCCACAGCCCCCTCCCCAAATTCCAGCCTACTCGTCTAGAGGAAGAAAATCACTGAATGTGCAGGATGAGTGCACTGGTGGAGTTTTCGAAAGCCCCACAGGTGATACTAGATGCACGCACACACAGGAACACACATCTTGTGAGTCCGAGACTAAACAGGTCAACCCGACGTTCTCTCCCTGACCCTCCTCTCCTTCCGTAGCTACTATTTGTCAAGGTCTCCGCGTTCGCTTCAGCTTCCCTTTACGACCCCTAGCTCGGGGGCTTTGTGGAGTCCCCCAAAGTCCTGGAACCCCGCGGGACGGTCAGACGCTTTGGCGGCCAGACGTTAGAAAAAGTGTCCCCGCTCTTTGCCGCCCTTGTGCACCCTGGAGCGCGAACTGACTACTAGAAGGGGCGAAATCTGACCAGTTGCTTCAGCAAACTGCGTGGAGCCAGGACGCCTCCCGCCCGCACACCTTTAAGGTTCGGAAGGTCCTCCCAGTCGAAGAGGAAGCCGGTGCGCCACCCCGGGCGACTCCCCGTGCCCTCACCCTGCCAGCGCGGCATCTCCTCCGGCAGGGGCTGTGTGGCAGGTGGCATCGTCGGGGGCGGGGGGGCGCGCCGAGGCCTTGTCTGCAGCTCCGTCCCCTGGCCACGGGACCGGCTCCCGCTTTGCTCCCCTTTTCCAAGTTGCTGCAACCCGCGCCCCCAGCCCGAGCCCCCCTCCACCGCGCCGGCCACGGTCTTACCTCAGCATGCCAACACTTTGTTGCGCGGTTCGCCGGAGCGCTCCTTCCTTGGGGCTTATTCCCTTACTTGGGAGGAAAGATGAACCGAGAGACTGAAAGGGGACCGAGGCTGGCGTCTGGGCGTCTTGCGGCCCGCGCAGCCCTCCCGGGGAGGGGGTTGGAGCTCGGGCGGCCCGGAGGGGGTTAGGCAGCGCCGGGGTCTCTGCCCGCTCCGGTACCCGCGGCTCCTGAGCGGTGCGTCTCGGCTGCCCGCTACTACGGCACTGCGGCGCCCTGCCCCTCGCAGCGGGCAAGTCAGGATGCCACGCTCAGACCTGAGCCCTGCTTGCGGGCGCAGAGCCCGCCCCCCGCCACACAACCGCGTGCGCGCGCACACGCGCCACACCCCCGCGCGCGCGCGCGCGCGCGCGCACACACACGCGTGAATGCGGGTGGGCTCCGTGAGAGCCCGCGCCCCTTTGGTAGTTCGGGCACTTGTCACGGGTAGGGCTTCGGTTTGGGAGGAAGAGTTAGAGGCTGAGTGGTTTGGAGAGGATGCAGCAGTGGTGGGCTCCGCAGGGAGAGGCCAAAGGCCCGCTGACTCAGGGGACAGGGACAATGGTTTGACAAATACCCACATCTCAGCCAGGGCCTAGGCTGCCTCACTATCTCGACCAAGTCAAAGAAAAATCAAAAAATTAAAAGTCAACAAATTCGCTCCGTTCCCTAGGCACTGTCTCTAGCATTCAAATCACTGCCCCTGCCCAGGGACCTTTTTTGGAGGCTGGGGATTGGTGGCTGTTCAATCGGAAAAGCTTTCTCCCTCCGCAGGTATAGTGGCAACCGCCGCAGCTCCCCGGAGCTGGGCTCTGATCGCTGGATCAGGTCTCAGGACTGAGGGTTAATTCCCTTTCTCCTTTGCTTTTAGGTGACCATGGGCTGTCTTCCTGCACAGCAAATAGACCTCTTCTTACTTTTAAAATGTAGAAAAGCACAGAAAAGGGGCTGGGAGTGAGGGGTAAGTGATGAGGGCCAACATTGGCCAAGGCACCACTCTTTCCATGACGTGCAGGTCTGTATGGGGTGACAGTGGTGGTGATGACACTATCTCAGGCATGTCACACCAGCAGGGTGACTTCTGTCCATTTCACACCACATTTAGAGTCATCCGGAGTTTGGTCTCTCATCTGTAAAATACGTAAAGTTTACCAGTTTCCACAACTGAGAATTCTTTTCCGCCAGCAGGCAGTAAAGGTCCCCGGCTCAGGACTGCAGCCAAGAAAAGCTTTCGGCGGATGCAGAGGCGCCAGGGGGCCCTGGGTGTCTGGGCATTTGGGGAAGAAGCCTCAAACATGAATGTCAAACAGCCCCGAGGACCCTGACGGTCAGTGTCCATATTGGGCCATCTGCAGGCAGGATGAAGGGACTCATGAGAAATTGAGGCTCAGAGATTTCCCAAAGGTCCCAGAGCATAGTGAAGGCAGTGCCAATACCAAGGACCTCATGTTCACACTTCATCCCACCATTCACCTGTCATCTATCTATCTATCATCCTGGCTTGGTTCTTAAAGTTCCCTTCAGCTGGACTGAAATAATCCTGGTGAGGGTGCTCTCAAAGTTCTTTTATCTTTTCTTGTTTTCCTTTCACTCACTGACTCATTCATTTCTTGACTATCTGTTAAGCTCCTCCTGTGTCTTCCAGCACTCTCCCCTGACTCTAGTCCTGGGCCTTCCTTGGGAAGAAAGAGGAAGCAAGAGACAGAATGGGCTTAGAGCTGTCCCTGTCCCTGACAGAAGAGAAGGCTGGTCTCAAGCTTACTGTATGCATTTTCACTGTGCTAGGTTGGGTGGATGTAGAAGACAAAATCCTCGCCTTCTGAACCACATTCTCTGTGGAGGGAAACACGCTTATCCACACGTCACAAGAAAACAGTTCTGTTCTGTCTAATCCTGCCTCCTTCCAAAGAAGGGGAAACTGAGAGAGAGCTTGTATTTGGCTGGGCATTATGGTGGATATGGGGATGCATGCTTGCAGGTAGGGGTTGGGGCAACATGGAGTTATTCTGCCTATTTGAACAGGAAGGAAATAAGTTGGGTGGGAGGAATGGGAAAGACATGCAGAGACAGAATGCAGACACTTGGCTGGGAGTGTGCTGAGGAAGAGTAACGAGAGAGAAACGTCCAGAACAGGGCTGCCAAGCAAGGATTTGGAGAACAGGGATGCTTGCAAAGATCAGTAAGCAGTTTGCTAGGGGAGAGGGGGCTCACTATGAGGTTCCTGCTCTCTACCCTTCCTGTGAGATAAGGCATTTGTAAAGGCATCTGTTCCCCAATTTGTGAGTGGATTCCTTTGGGGAACTCAGGGTGGTGTTGAGTTCAGCATCTAGGTTGATGTAGGGTGAGTACAGAGAAGCCTGTGTGGGCAGAGGACTTAAAGAGAGCTGGCCACTGGGTTACATGCAAATAACATGTGGGAAAAGGGTTGTGCAAGAGGTTGAAGCAATGCGGAAGGCAGGGGGCTGGAGGTAGGGAGAGGCATGGAGAACATTTATGTTGATTGAGACTTCATGGGGGAGGTGAGGTTTGGGATGGGATGTGAGAGGAGAGTAGGGATCTGACACACAGATCAGCAAGACAGGAAAACCTAGGCTGAGGGAAAGCGAAAGCACAGGAGGAGGACAACTCAGGGTGAGTTCTGGGCCTTACAGTAGAAGAAATGAGGTTGGGACCCTGTTGTAGAGGGTCCCTAAGTGCCCTGCCAGCGGTGTAGACTTCAGGCTATGAGTATCGAGGAACTATGGAAGATACGCGCTTTTTGTTGTTCTCGTTTGGTTTTGACAGGGAAGGGGCTGGGAAGCCTCTGATGCCAGCTTCCCTGGGTAAGGGCTTCCTGTCAGAATGGAGAGCCGAGGAGGGTCAGGCGGCAGAGATGTCGTGTTGCTGCCTCCGTGAGAGCCCAGGGGTGCAGGTGGCTCACTGCAACAGGGCGCCCAGTGAGGGGCTGAAGCCCAGGCCCCACCATGCCAGCCGTGCAGCGTGGCAGAGCCAGTGTCCTGCCTTTTCTCTAGTTTGCACAGAGGTTTGGCATGCACTGACAGAAGCCCTGGCTGCTGAACTCTGTCTTTGAAAAGGCTGGAGCCCCAGTGAAACGAGTGAGGATTTATTGAGCATTTGCTGTAAGTGCAAATACAGGTAAAGTGGAAAGAGTCTGAAGCAGGAGTAGCTGTGAGCCTGAGCACACCTCTGCTCTTGGGTGACACTGGGAGATGCATTGCAGGGTACAGAGGAGGAAGCTTACTTCCTCCCCCCAGAGCATTTGCAACCCATGGCGGCTATAAAACAAACACTCAAAACGATTAAGAAGCAATGAAAGACAGTATAAAATTAAGTGTCGAGTTGTATAGAGCAGATTCTCAGGGCGTGAGAAGGGAGACCTCCTCCGAGCTTGAAGAGTCCCGGAGGGTTTCAGGGAGGGGGAAGTTCTGGGCTTCCCAGTGGAGGCTGTGTTGGGTCCAGGTTGGAGAGGAGAACGCGAGGAAAGGGCTGGAGGCTTCTGAGCGGGGGCTTTAGCCTCCGTGGCCACTCTAATGCTGTTCCCATTGGTGGCCAAGCACTCTGATGAGTCACCCTTGTTTCTGAGAGACAGGGCATTTTTGGATGTTTCACTGGCTCAACACTTTACATTCCCTGAGACTTCAATGCTGGCAGCTCACACTTGCCATGTTGCTCTGGGAACACATCATCCAAGCCAGCAGCTGATGCCTGATCTCTATTGCCAAGGCGAAGCTGGGGCTGCGTCAGGTACCTGTGTCTGGAAAGCTTTAAGTTGGACTGTCTCTGACAGGCTGGGGGAACTGTGCATGATGCTGCCCATAGCTGAGGTCACAGAGGTGGGGTCAGTGACTAGGGACCAGGCGACCTGACTTCAGTCAAGACCCTGCTTGGGGGGATCAGTTTGCTTCATTTTTCTGGGCCTCACTTTACTCACCTGCAAAACCAAAAACTTACACTAGGTTATCTCCAGGTTGCCTTCCACCCAGTATTTCATGATTTCATAATTAGTAGGATCTTTCCATTTTATCAGATAGGTAGAAGATGGGAACGGATATTAAAGTCCTAACTTTAGCTTTCCTCTTTGCTTTGGTTGTAAAGGTTGTGCTTGAAAGAAATTGTGAGGCTGTGGATGGGGACAGAAGAAGTAGGAGGCTCGGCTCCTGGTCACAGTTTTGCCAAGAACAGGGTAAGTGAATCCAGCCCTGGGAATGTAGGCAGGGCAACCCCCTCTATGGGCCTCGGGTTTCTTATTAGTAAAATAAGGAGGTTGGAAACGGTCTCTACAACCCTTTCTGGCTCTGCTACTATGTTAAGTACTGTCAACTGAACAACTTTTAAGTACTGGCTCATAACCGGGGTGGACCACCTCCACAAGGCTAGCTTGAAAAATAACCACAATAACAACTGATAAACTTGGGGGGAAAGCACAAGAGAGAAGCCATGAGGTTAAGAGTAATAAACACACCATTTAGATGGAATTGGAAGACCTGGGTTTGTGTCTCTAAGCCTCAGTTTCCTCTTCTGTAAAATGGAACTAGCAATACCTGTACCACTGGATAGGGTAATGATTAAATGAAGAAGCATATGTGAAAATGCTTTGTATATTTAGAATTGCTATGCAAAAAATGTATAGTTATTAAAGATGGTCTATTCTCCTAAGACAGTCTGTCTTTAAAAAAAAAAAAGCCCAATTATATTACTTACTCACTGGTCTGCTTCCTAGGAAGCAACAATTTGGGTCAGTAACTGTCTCCATGCCCCTAAGGATAGCAATATTTTAACATGAAAACTTAATAAAGGAGCTGGCGGACTTTAGACTAACAGGCTGCAAATCTGCCCCCTGCCTAGAATTATGCAATGTTACAGTGGATTTCTCAGGAACTTTGATTGGGTTTATTTGAAAAGGAAGGAGACACCCACCCATCCAAGATCCTGCTTTGATTGTTGCCTGTTGAGAGAGGCCCGGTGGGAGGAAGGGAAGGGAAGTGTGAGGAAGTAGGGACAGAGAGAGAGAGAGAGAAAAGCCTGTTGCCTTCCTGTTGTATTTTGGGCAATGGATGCTAACTTCATGCTTTAATGAGCTTGTAAAGAGGCTAATTTTGGTTCACTCACATCACTCTGGATCTGTTTTCTGCTATGTCTGGTCAGGAGACACTGCTGTGGAATTCTACACTGCTGTGGAATTCTTCACTGCTGTCCCTAAAGGGGAAGCTTTTCTGGGGACCCCTGGGAAGAGCCACAGGGAGGAAAAGCTTCCAGTTCCATAAATGACCATGTGCTTCAAAGCCTGTCCAACTCACAAAACTTTTGAGAGAATCAGTCCATTTTTAAAAATACTGGTCACTTCTTTATCTCTTGTTAACCAGTTTAGAGGGACAAAATGTCACAATATGTTAGAAATTAAGGGGGCCCCTAAGTGCTGGCCCTTCTCTCATCCGTTCTCCCGACCTGCTGCCAGAACTACTTTCTGAAGGCAGACACCCCAGAGCCCTCCCTCTGCTTAAAAGCCTTCAAGGCCTCAGATTCCTCATCTATAAGATGGACATGATAATACTTACTATGCATAAGTTTTACGGGGTTTAGAAGAAATTATCTATTAAAAAATTCACACAGCATAGCACAGGGAGATCAGCTCGGTGCTTTGCGATGACCTAAAGGGGTGGGATAGGGAGGATGGGAGGGAGGCTTAAGAGGGAGGGGATAGGGGGACATGTGTATGCATATGGCTGATTCACTTTGCTGTGCAACAGAAACGAACACAGTATTGTGAAGCAGTTATACTCCAATAAAGATCTATTAAAAAAATTAAAGTAGCTGCAAACAAAAGTTAGCACAGTGCCAGTCACACAGTAAGTTCTCAGTGAATGGAATTATTGTTGTTACTGCTTTAGAATAACCTTGATATTCCCTAAAATGGCATGTGAGGTCCTCCGTGAAGTGAGCCCGGCTAACTCATCCACTTACACTTCCTGTAAGCCCTTCAAGGACTCGGTCCACACGTTGACTGGCTTCATCATCCCCACACACCTTGGACCCACCCATCTCTGTATCCTACTCAGGCTCCTCCCACGGCAGGGAGAACTGCCTTTTTCCTCTTACTCTTTCTATAGTGCTACCTCTTGAAGTTAATTATCCCCTCTCCTCTCCTCCCATTGAGATTTATTTAACACTTATCCTAGTATTCACAGCAGGCTGCCTCCTATTATGGTTCCTTGCATGTGCTTCACACCCATTGCCCTGCCCCATCCCTGGGACAGCAGTTGTTCCTCACACCACACCTTAATCATCTTCCTGTCTCTCAGAGAGTATTGTGCATCGTAGGGGATCATTAATATTGGATTGAATTTAAAGAAGACCTCCTTGTTGTCCCTGAGGTTCTACCACTGAGGGAAGGTTGATCCCCACTTTCAAATCTTCTAAAGAGCTACCAGTCGCTGAGCACATACCGTGTGCCAGGCCCTGTGGCGGGTTCCTATGTTCACCCTCCTGAGAGCACCTTCATCCTCACTTTACCCTGGAGATCTGATCGCTCAAGATCACCCAGGCATTAAGCAGTGGAGCTGGTGAGAGAAACCAGAACCCTCGGTGAGTACACTCCCCACTTCCTCTGAGTGAGTGTCTCCCACGCTGAGCGCGCTTGCATTTTCATTCTACAGCACTCGTGAACAAGTCGAACTCTATGATATAAAACTGGATTATTGCTGCCTGGCTGTATTTTTTGACGTCTTCTCCAAGTAGTTTTGAGCAATGTGATAATAGAAATAAATAACCATTTGTTCAATACTTACGTATCTAGCACTTTACACACACACACACACACACACACATTAATTCTACAAAGGAGATGTTATTAATCCCATTCTACAGAGTTTAATTGGGGCCTGCTATTGGCAGGGAAGTACGAGGGGGGGATGTGATACTCAGGGTGGAAGCTATTTTCCAACAGGTATAATGTTTTTGTTATTTAAATCACCAGCATACCAGCTGAATCTCAGCCCTCAATTTTTACTGAATGATTAATAGTTTCTTTCATCTCTCTGACATATGCTCTTAACCCTAAACCCATACATATCTCGTGAAGTGACAGGTAGTCACTGGCCACCTTCTTCCACCACTGGAAGGAAATGGGAGGAGAAAAAGGGGCAGGGCACTATACCAAAGAGACACAGTCTCAGGAGATAGACTTAAGCTCAGCTGAGGTGATGTGCCTTCCTCTCCAGCTGGCAGTCCTCCAGGTGTGGTCTTCAAATCACCTGGGTCAGACTCTCCTGAGGGCTTGTTAAAATGCATATTCCTGGGTTCTATCTCAGACCCATTGAATCTGCCTCCCTGGGGGCAGAGGCTGGAAATTTGCATCTTTAAACAAATCCCGCAGGTGACTCACCTGGACCCTGAAATCTGAGTACCACAGCCGGTGCTAAGCTCCTGTCAGGGATCCCTTTCAACTGCAGCTGTTCCAGATGAAACTGGCTTTTTCTCAAGTTATCAGCATCCATAATAAATAAAGAGAAACCATTTAAATTTTCATTTTATTGCTTCCCAGTGTTGCCCCGGTCCAAAGGCTATTGTACAGTTTGGCACATTCCATATGTCTATTTTATGATGTTTAAAAGAAAAAGTTCCCTTCACAGTATAGCTTTATTGCTTCTTATTATTTTCCTTTGCAAATATCTCCAGTTAGAGCTACATTGTCAGTTACTTTTCTTAACGTGGGTCCATGAAAAAGTCTATTCAGAATTTCAAACAACAATTTCATAAATAGACTTTCAGAACACAACATGTTCCTAAGTAAGGAACTGTCTGTATTTTACAGTTTTTGTCGTTATTTATCTCTGAGAAAAAGATTTTTACAGTTAGCCCTAGAAGGATGTGCTTTGGGGGACTCTGAGTTTTCCCAAATCTCCTTCTCACAGAACTCTCCTTCCCACAGAACTCTAGCTAGCTTGAGAGGTGGAAGGCAGGGAGGACCCTGCATTCTTTGGCTTTGTAGGGGCTAGGAGCTCTAAGTATTTTTTCAAAGAGACTCTAAACCTGTTTTCTTGCCACTTCCTCTTGTTGGTCCTGATCTTGCCTTGGTATCCGTAAGAATAAAATGCATCCCTGTTTTATAGGACATCTCTGCAGATGCTTGATGGCAGCTTCCGCACTCCTCCTCCTCTGCCCCAGAACATTCACTCGTCATTCATTCTGGTGTCCATCCGATACACATTCAGTGACCAAACGCTCTTTACGAGCCTACTTTTTCCAGGCGCTCTGCTAGGTGCTGGAGGTGTGGAAATGAAGAATGGGCCTGTGTTTAATGGGAGGACTGGCGTGTGGACAAATGATGACACCATGGCCTCACAATTGATCTGGGAGAGAGAGGCACAGGGCATCCAGCTGGGGTAGGTGGCTGGAGGGGGCTGGAATGAGACTTCTCAGAGGTAGGTGATGATGCCTTATCTGTGTCTTCAAAGCTAGCCAGGGTCTTCTGTCTGTCCTCCTGTGACACATGGGACCCGTTGACACCTGCTGCCAGGGGTGGTCCCAGGGCCCTACCCAGTGGTGTGCTGGAGACAATGGTGTGCATCTCTTCCCAATTCTGTGCTCAGTGACATCATGTTGGTAGTTTGAAATCAGCCACAGTGAGAGTATTTATACCACTGTGATTTATAGCAAATGCTGCTGTAAATCAGCACCCTTGCCCCACTCTCACCAGAGCTGTTTGTCAAATATTTAGTAGCAGGTACCCACCATAACACCTCATAGCTGATGCATGGTAGAAACTAACACAGGGAAGAGGAAGGGCCTCAGCTTAGCTTCTAGTTCTACCATGTGAATGGTCTGCCCACCTTCCTACCCTTACCTCTCCAGCCTCCTGGGTAAACACTCCACTCAGACCCTCACAGTGACCACTGCCCTCCATCGGGTCCCTCAACAGAGGCCCCACCAAGTCTCTAGGAGGGATGGGGTGTGCCACTGTGTTGAGAACCGGGGAGCTGGTTTCTGACGGTGGGTCTCCTAAGGGTGATGAGGCTAAGAAGGTAGAGGCTGCTGCCCACACAGTTCTTCTCAGATGTTTCCCCCAGAAATATCACTGTCACTGCAGGGTAAGCTTGTGTCTTCCTCCTTGGGTCTTGAGGCAAAGCTTGAAGCACATACTGCGAGCTTTGGTTTCTTTACTGCCTCATGCTTGGTCATTAAAATTGATAGAAATTTGGACCTCAACTCCATGATCTTTTCCTGATTGTTTAGTATAGAAATAAACAGCAGAAATGTGCTCTTTACCCTTTTGCTTTTGGGTGGTGAATGGAGATGGAGAAAAGTTCCCAATTTGAGCTCCAAAACCCGAGTTACTGCATAAGCATCACTGGGCTGCTTTGTTCTAGGTGACTGTCTGCTTCTTGTATGAAACCCAAAACATAAATATATTTGGAGATTTTCTACCTCAGCCTGGGTATTGGGGTTACTTCATCTCTGCAGCATCAAAAAAAAAAAAAAAAAAAAGAAAAAGAAAGAAAGAAAAGGGGAAGAATAGGAACTTGGCCAGTTTTCCATCCATCCACGAAGTCAGAGTCAGCTTATTTTGTTGCATTCTGGTTGCTGGGTTTTCTGCTCTCTTCTGCTGACAATTACATTTAATAGTCATTTAAGAGATTGATTTATATCATTGAGCCCTGTGCAGTTTTATATTTAATTTCTGTTCTTGTCAAGAATCTCAAAGATATCGAGAAGAAAGGAAGAGGGAGAAGGAAAATATGTGTCATGTGCTAGCACTCTCTTGTGGGTTGTGTCATTTCATCCTCACAGCAGCCCTTCAAGGGGGAGGCAAGGACCCTGATGCTCAGGAGAGTTAGGTGAGGTGTGTACGGCCCCGGGCGTCCCCGGGAGTCCCGACCAGCAGGACAAATCCTTGTGAGTCTGAGGAGGAACCTGTGGGGGTTGAAAAAGGGGGAAGGGCAGGAGACGCGGAAGAATGGAGGCAAGACAGAATTCTGATCAAGCCTCAAACTTTTATTGCTGCGGTAGCTGTATTTATACACTGCAGAGAAAGGGGGGCGGGATTCAGAATGAGGGAAGTACTTGGCTAATCATCATTGGTGCTGCGTGCGCGGGCTTTCATTTTAGGCGCGAACTTCTATCTCATAAATCAGGAAGAGAAGCAGGGTGTCGGCCATCTTCTAATGGCGAAAACTTCTTGGCTCCCAACATTTCCTCCCTTTTTATTTCTTTTAAGGAGGTGGGCATTAACCGAGTGAGGGAGTAGTGACCTGAATCCTCCCGTGGACAAGGTATGTGTGTCCACACTCATCGGCTCTTGGTATCTTTTGGGGAGGAGAGGCAGAGCCAAAGATAATCTTAGCTACTAAAAGCCAAAAACAATGTTTAGATACCAACCTCTATCATAATTCAGGTATACTCACAGGGAATAACAGAGATTACCTTGTATATACATATATACACGTTTTCCCTTGTGCATGCTTTGCTGCCACACTCAACTCGGTACCCATACCCTCCATCAAAGAGGGGGGTAGGCATGTCTCTGTTTCATGCCGCTCCAGTGGAGGGGCAGCCAGAATCATCCTTTGGTTCTGCTTCTGTAATGGCGAGGCGATGGTAATGTATCAGGTTAAATTTTGAGGCAAGTGGGGAGTGCTTTCAGCCTGTCCAACAACCAGCAAAGATGACAGGATCAGGGTCACAACGGATAACTCATGTCGTCTCTGCCGCTCTTTCAATATTAGGAGGGTCTCCATCTTTTTCTGAAAAAGAAAAAGAAATACAATCTCAGGGAAAAGGGCCCTGGATAAAATTTATTACTTTATAGAACTTATAGGTTTAATAAGGCGCTCAGGCAACCAGCGTGCTCCACCTTCTTTGGTATTATATACACATGCGGATCCCCTCCCCCAGATGAGGAGTGGATCGGGTCCATGCCATTTAAAGGTCAAAGGGTCTTTCCACATAACTTGTGCATATTGATTTTTAGTTTCTTGATGCCAAAGGCGATCGGCGGCAGATCTACCATTATTATCTAATTGTAAAAAATTAATTACAAACAGGGCATGACTAAGAATATTTTTGGGGGAATTTTTTGTAGCAGTTAAATCATTATTTTTAAGCTTGGAAATGGTATTTTTAAGGGTTTGATGGGCTCTTTCTACTATGCCTTGACCCTGGGGGTTATATGGAATTCCCGTAAGATGTTTTATTTGAAGCCGGGTGCAAAAATCTTGGAAAGCCTGGGAGGTATACCCAGGCCCATTATCTGTTTTAATTATTTGAGGCTTGCCTAAAACTGTAAAACATTGGAGCACATGTGAAATAATGTTTTTTGTGGCTTCTCCTCCCTGAAGGGAGGCATATATAAAGCCGCTAAAGGTATCAATGGACACATGAATAAATTTTAATTTTCCAAATTCAGCAAGATGGGTAACATCCATCTGCCAGATTTCATTAGGTAATAGACCTCTTGGGTTTACCCCAAGATGTGGAAGAGGTAAAAATGTAACGCACCCTGGACAATTTTTTACAATTTGTCTTGATTGTTCTCGAGTAAGCTTAAACATTAAGCGAAGAGTATGTGCATTAACATGATGTAGCTGATGAAATTGAGTAGCTTGAGAAACAGAATCAGAGGTTACGGTGCACATCAGGCGGGCATTTTTATCAGCTAAATCATTGCCCTGAGAGAGGGGTCCAGGAAGATCTGTATGAGCCCTAAGATGATCAATAAAAAAAGGCGCTTGTCTTCGAAGTATAAGACTTTGAAGTTGTTGAAAAAGGGGAACAGCATTGGAAGAGGGTTTAATATATGGAACAGTTTCTAAAAGGGGGACGGACAAAGCTATATATGAGCTGTCCGTATATAAATTAAAGGGGATATTCTGTAACATCTCAAAAACCTGAAGAATGGCAAAAAGCTCAACAAGTTGTGCTGATAAAAAGGGGGACTGTACCCTATAGGGCTGATTATTTATAACAAATACAGCAACACCGGATGATGATCCATCAGTGAATACTAGGGCAGCATCTCCCAGAGGAACAGCAGAAGTGATTTTGGGAAATATAAACAGATGTTTTCTAGCAAACTGAAGGAGCTTATCAGGTGGATAATGATTATCAATATTACCCTGAAAGGAGGATAAGGAAACAAGCCACTTATCATCAGTTTGTAATAACCAACTAAGCTCTTCTTTGGTATAGGGGAGAATCAAATGATCAGGATCTCTGCCAAAAAATTGACGGCTTTTTTCTCTGCCCAAAGTAAGAACCTGTGCTACTAAGGAAGGGTAGGTCTTAAGCACTTTATTAGGAGATACGGACAAATGTATCCACAAGAGGGGATGATCTTGCCATAGGACTCCAGTGGGTGTATGTGCAGTGGCACAAATAATCAAACTAAAGGGACGACCATAATCTAAAAAGGTAATCTGTTGACATCTAATGGCCTTTTCTACTAATTGAAGAGAATTTTTAGCCTCCTTAGTCAGCCTACGGGGTGACAAGGGATCTGATGGCCCTTGTAAAATTTCGAATAAGGGTTTTAACTCTCCCGTAGTAAGTTTAAGATACGGTCGTAGCCAATTAATATCTCCCAAAAATTTTTGAAAATCATTGAGGGTTTGCAAATGTGATACTTGTATGTGTATCTTTTGAGTGGTAATTATTTTTTTGTTTAATTCGAAACCAAGATAATAGTATGGATCTTTTAATTGTACCTTATTTGAAGCAATTTGAAGGCCAGAGGAAGCAAGATTATCTTTTAAATCTTGATAACACTTAAGGAGTTTATCAGTTGATTTTCCAGCCAAAAGAATATCATCCATATAATGAATGATATAGATACCAGGCCAACGAGCCCTAAGAGGGTCTACAGCTTGTGCAACAAATTTTTGACATAAGGTGGGGCTATTGGCCATACCCTGCGGGAGGACCTTCCATTGAAAACGTGGCATTGGGCCTTTAAAATTAATTACTGGGAGACTAAATGCAAAACGCTCTCTATCCTGAGGATGGAGAGGGATAGTAAAAAAGCAATCTTTAAGATCAATAATGATTTTAAAATAGCCAGCTGGAATGGCAATAGGAGAAGGCAAGCCAGGCTGTAAAGCTCCCATAGTAAACATTGTTTTATTAATTTCCCTAAGATCTTGGAGAAGTCGCCATGAGCCAGATCTCTTTTTTATCACAAATATAGGGGTATTCCATGGCGAAGTAGTGGCTTCTAAATGTCCAGCGGCCAATTGTTCCTGCACTAACTTTGTGGCAGCTGTAAGTTTTTCTTCTGTTAGAGGCCATTGGTCCACCCAAACGGGATCATTAGTTTTCCATCGTATTTTGTCCGCATGGGGCACAGGAAGGTCAATGGCCGCTAAGAAAAAGGCGAACTGCCTAGGCCCTGGCGATTTATGTTAGATGCCAGGGAAATAGGTCGTGTAATACCCTGATTATTTTTTCCTAAGCCTAAGCCTGGTAGAAACCCTTGGTTTAGCATTTGTTGGGTCACCACCTCATTGGGGCTGGCCATGATTAACTTTAATTGTGACAGGATGTCACGTCCCCAGATTCAACGGGATATGTGGCAAAATATAAGGTTGTACCTGTCCAGTATTACCTTCAGTATCTATCCATATAAGAACTTTAGAGCTCCGTTTAGGATTGGTAGAATGTCCTATGCCTTGTAAATGAGTTATAGACACTGTACAAGGCCAAGAGGAGGGCCAATATTTTTCCGAAATAACTGTTGCATCGGCTCCTGTATCGACTAAACCCTCAAATTTCTTTCCATCTAACCACAGGGTTAGGAGTGGCCTTTCAGGAGTAATTTGTTGGACCCAATAAACATCTGAGGAGCCAAAAGCAGCATCTGCTCTAGGACAATTAGTATGGCTCTTATTTAAAGAATTTAGGGGCAACAATACTAACTGTGCTATCCTTTGACCTTTAGGGATTGATATAGGGCCTTGTAAAGCAGATGCCAAAAGGGTAATTTGACCTGAATAATCATTATCAATAACACCAGGTATAATTTGGAGGCCAGCCAAAGCGGAACTACCTCTTCCTAAAATTAAACCAAAAGTATTTGGGGGCAGGGGGCCATAAACTTCTGTGGGAATTGGTTGTACTCCTTGTTCTGGGACTAATATTGAGTCGGTGGAGGCACAGAGGTCCAATCCTGCGCTTCCGGGTGTGGCTCGACAGAGGGAGCCAACATCTGGGTGCAGGGAACTTGTCCAGATTTTTGAGGAACAAACCGAATTGCCCCTTGGTTTGGTTCCAAGGAAGGGGCCAGGGGCTGGCCCCGTGAAAAGTTTCCCTGTTTTTTGGGGAGCAATTGGCCATTTATATCCGTTTTTGAAAAACATTCTGAAGACCAATGTTTGCCTCTTTTACAACGAGGGCAAACGGTGGTGGGAGGAGCCCGGGATTGATATCGGGGTTGTTGTGGGTTAGCCTTTAATGACTGTCCTTGTCTATGTAATGAACAATCCCGGGCAAAATGTCCAGGTTGTTTGCAATTATAGCAAGTTTTTTGTTGTTTATCTAGGACGGATGTATCTTTAATAAAAACTTTTAGAGCAGCTCCAATCGCAAGACCAACAGAATGGGAGGGACCAATTCCGGAGCACAACTTAATGTAATCAGCCAGGCTACCACCACGATGAGCCCGAAGGGCAGCTTGGCAGGCCGGATTGGCATTTTCATAAGCTAAATGTTTAACAAAGGCATTATCAGTTTCACTATCACCCACTACACGCTCGGCGGCGTCCGTGAGGCGGCTAATAAACTCACAATAAGGCTCTTCTGGTCCCTGGCGAATTTTTGCCAAGGAAGTTGTGGGCGAACCCTTAGGCGGAAGACGGCGCCAGGCCTTAAGGCCAGCATTTTGTATTTGAGCCAACAAACCAGGGGGAAAAGCAGCCTGAGACTCATTGGATTCATAGGGGGGATGGCCAAGTAATTTATCTCGGGTCCATGATCGGGAAGTTCTGTTTTCAGCATTTCTTTGGGCAGTTTCTCTACAATTTTCCACAAATTCAGTGCGCCATAAAACAAAATCTCCCCCAGAAAGGGTGGCCCGAGCCAGGGTAAGCCAATCATTTGGGGTCAGCCAGCGATCGCTTAATCCCTCCAAGATTGCCAATGTATAAGGGGCTGTGGGCCCATAATTATTGACAGCAGATTTTAAATCTTTTATATGTTTTAAATTGAGGCGGCGATATTTATGTTCAAAAGGGCCGCCCCCAGAAGAATTATGAATATCTGGTCCCTCATCAGGTTCAGGAGATTCTTCTCCCTCTTCCTCTTCCCCTTCCTCACTATCTTCAGCTTGAATTTCACCTTGAGTGGGTAAATTTTGACTGCGAGTAACAGGGAAGGCTAACTTAATGGATCCTGGTTTTTGTCGAAGCGGGGGTTTATTGGGACCGTTCGAGACATTAAAAGAAGTAAGCTCCACCTCAAGGGCCTTAAGCTCCTTTAGGAGATCCAAGCGTTCCCGTTTTTGTTGTAAAACATCTCTCAAAGAGGAAATTTCCTGGGTTAAGGCCATCTTAGCCTGTCGAAGGGGATCAATCAGGGGGGCAATGGGAGCAGGGGCGCTAAAGGCAGGCATCTGATGAGGAGTATTATAAGATGGTGGAGGCTTCAAAAGGGGGAATCCCCAGGGATCATCATTGCGATGATAACGAGCAGCCTGCTCATCGAGAGTTTCCTGATCTTGGGGGGAAAGCTGGTCATCATTGGGATCACCCTTAATAGCAGTAAGGGAAGGATAAATCTTTGGGATAACTTTATCATCTGTGGGATAATGATGACCGGTTTCTGGAATTTTTGGGAACTCTTCATTTGAACCCATATCAATGGTAACGGATGGACAAGCTGAATGGAGACGAGAGGCTGCTTTAAGAATTGTTTCCCCGGTCTCTACAACCTTTTGGACATCGGGGTCAAAAAAATGACCCATGAGAATCTCCCTAATTAAATTCCAATACGAAAATGCAGTCACAGGCACTTTAGAAGGCCCAAAGGTTTGATAATAATCATTTAAACAATTTCCTACACGATTCCAGCATTTTTTATCTATTGTCCCTTCCTGTGGGAACCATGGGCGAACATCAGACAAGAACATAAAAAATTCACGCAAATCTTTTTTTCTAGCCTTAATCTTCCGCATCTTGAGGGAATCCTCGATCCCCTGAAGAAAGAGTTCATGGGAACTCAATTCCTGTCCCATATTTATAGCTCCGCTTACCTTATCCTCAGGTCACGACTGCCGAAGGGCGGCCAGTCCTCCGGGGACCTAATCAAGCTGCACTTTCGAGTAAGTCTCGCGGCGGCTCAGTGGGTGCCTGGCCAGGCGTTCGTAAGCGTGCTACCTCCGTCAGGATCCGTTCCTCGAGCCCCACGTTGGGCGCCAATTGTGTACGGCCCCGGGCGTCCCCGGGAGTCCCGACCAGCAGGACAAATCCTTGTGAGTCTGAGGAGGAACCTGTGGGGGTTGAAAAAGGGGGAAGGGCAGGAGACGCGGAAGAATGGAGGCAAGACAGAATTCTGATCAAGCCTCAAACTTTTATTGCTGCGGTAGCTGTATTTATACACTGCAGAGAAAGGGGGGCGGGATTCAGAATGAGGGAAGTACTTGGCTAATCATCATTGGTGCTGCGTGCGCGGGCTTTCATTTTAGGCGCGAACTTCTATCTCATAAATCAGGAAGAGAAGCAGGGTGTCGGCCATCTTCTAATGGCGAAAACTTCTTGGCTCCCAACAGTGAGGCACCCAAGGTCACAGAGCTGGGGTGGCAGTGGGCAGGAGGCAAGTGCGGTTCTGTCGGACACCGAGGCCCAGCCTCATTCCACCTCATTGCCTCTCCTCATAATCACCAGATGTCTTCAAACTCCAGGGAAGCTGAGGCCAAACCTCATTTTTCCACAAACCAAAAGGGGCCTCTGGGGCTCCTTGGGTGAAGATGTCCTGCATTCAGTGTCCTCCCGGGCTGTGGCCAGAGAGGGTCCCTCAGGTCTGGGTCCCCACGGGGATGCAGGGTTGTTCCTGTGGTTGTGAAGCAGAGAGAACCAGCCCAAGGACAGCTGGAAGGAGGGCAATGGAGGCGATCACAGCGGTAACAACTGCAGAAAGAAATCCATCAGCTCCCCTGCACTGCTCACCTTGCTGGGCCAACTCTCACCCCGACCCTGCAAGGAAAGTATTACTACTCTACAGTACATTTCACAGGTGAAGAAACTGAGTGTCAGAGAGCCTCCATGACTTAGCCAATGTCACACAGCCATGCTTACACCTGGGGTTTGAACCTGAGACTGGCGCTCTAAACCCTGTGCTCTTTCCATCCCAGGACCCACCTTCCGAAGGCACCTACTAGGTCCATTTTCTTTTTCTCTTCTATTGTAGACAGGTTTGGGGATTCCCTTGTATGTAGGTTGTTTGACATCTTTTGTTCGTTTTTATTGTCCCTGATTATCATTATTCCTTATGCTTATCCCTGCCATTCTCCCCACCCTTGTGACTTTTCCCCCTAAGAGCAGCAATCTTCTGGGGTCATCTTTGACCTCTTTCCGCAGGAGCACAAACCAGTTGTTCTTCCCTCCTATTGAAGCTGCTACCCTCCCCCTCCCACCCCTGGAACCAGCAGAGAAAAGGTATATTCACAGGAGCATACCTGGAGGATGAGGGCAAAGGAAGAAATGGTAGGTTTTGCTACACAGCAAGTGAGATTTCTTGGTAGAAAACTTAGAAGTATTTCTAGACACAGCCATGGCTGCTAGGGCCTCCAAAAGGACTCCCAGGAAAACTTTCAGACTGGAGGGATAAACAGATTGGTCTTGGCTCATTTGCCTGTTCATCTTCCTAGAAATGGGGCCTGGGGAGGTGACCCCTTTAGACAGGGTCTAACTCTATATCCCCAACATATCGGATTTTATGGCATTAAATGGAACATTTGAACTATTAACTCCAACTCAGCATGTCCCAGAATCAACTTGTCTCCTTGTGTCCCATAAATTTGCTTCTCCACTTGTGCTCCTTTCCGTAGAGATTGGCCCCCACTCTCTGCAAAGCCACCCAAGCCAGAAGCCTCAGGATCAGTTGGACTTTCCCTCTCCAGTGCCCCCTTCCATCTTCAGCCCCTCAGCAGTGACGATTTGTTTTGCTTCCTTGCTGATTTCCACATCGGCTGCAAGAGAGCAGATTCCTCATGCGTCCCAAAATGCAGATCTGATCATATCGCTGTCCCGTGATTTTCTCTTTTTACAATTTCCCCAATACTTTCAACGTAAAATCGTAAATTCCTTTCCCCATCCAATAAGACCTTTTGTGACTTGGTCCCTGCTCACCTTGTTCTGACTCATTTCTCATCTCTGCCCACTCCCGTCTACACTCCAGACATTCTGAAGCACTCCATTTGGAGCTTTAAGTAGTTGCTGGTCCTTGCGACTCCTCTAAAAATACATTTTATACCTCCTTTCAGGTGAAGAATCTGAGCCTAGAATCACACAGCTAATAAGCAGCAAAATCTGATTTTAAAGACAAGTCTCACTGTTACTGAAGACCAGGTCTTTCTGACAGATTTGGGGAGCCTGGCATACTTTGTGGATTTTGCCAGGCCTGCAATGAGAGAGAGAGGGGAGACTGAACCCCTTCTACTCAGAAAATCCCGACATCATATGGCTATAGCCCTGTCCTCTCTTTCTGACCCACATGATTTTGCAGATGTGAGGGGTGACTGAGCCCCGAGATTAATAATCACTGTGAAATTCACTGTGGCCAAAGAGAAGGCACACGATTCATCATGTGAACTGTGCTCAGATCCCATTGCTTGACTTTAATCCGACTAATGAATCAGATGGCTTCCTCTCTAAAGTGATTTCTGCTGTTTCCAGCAGTGAATAACAACACACCAGGATTTGAAAGGGAGAAAGAAGAAAATTCAGCTGGGGAGAAACATCCTCCAAGTTACCCAGCCGATGGGTTGGCGGTACTGGGAGAGGTGGGGCAGGGTGGCTGGGGTATGGAGGAGGAACAGGGTGGGTGGGAGCTTGGTGGTGTCCATTCTAGGCCTGTCACCTCCAGGAAAATGTTCCCAAGGAAGGGGAGGGGTTTTTAAAGTGTAGAAGGTAAGTCCAGGGAACTCAGAGGCCAGTGCCTTCAGAGGAGAGCAGGTGGTAAAGAAACTTGATCCCAATAATGCACTCATTTGTCTAACATTTACTGATGCCACTGTATGCATAGCCTATTGTAAACACTGAAGATACAACAGTGAACCCAACGTGGGCTCTGCTTCTAAAACTCAGGGCAATTGTCTTTAAACATTTTAAAACTACAGAATCCTTTGTTCAAAGGAAACCTTACAGATAAGCCCAACAATTAAAGAAAGGGAAAGCTCTAGGTGGCCTCTGATGAGGCTCTTGTGAACTCTAGGGATGCACAGAGTGCAGTGGATTGTGCTGTGCTGCTGGGCAGGAATGACCCAGGGGCAGGGGACCCAAGAGCTATCTTCCAACATTTGATGGGGGGTCCTGGGGAAGAGGGGTCTGACCTATCCATGGTGGTCCCATGGAGTCAAGACTCTATTACGAAATAGAAAACCAACCCAAATGTCTAAATCACCAAACTGAAGAAAGAATAGGGAAATGGATGGCCTTCATGAGCAGCTGGAACCAGGGATAAGATGCTACCACATCTTGGGCCCTTTTCTCCCTTCCCCCGCCCCTCACTCCCCTCCTCCCCATGCACTTCTAAGGGAGTCCCTACCCACAGGCCTTGCTGCAGTGAGTGACTATGAATGTGTGAGCCTGGCCGTGTACTACACTCTGAGGCAGCCCACACAGACACCCCTGAATGGCCCATCCTGGTCACCTGACTTAAGGGCAGCCAACCAGCCTGGAGGCTGGCCAGGGGCTATAGCTTAGGTTTGCATTAAAAAGAAGAGCTGTGACAAATGAATTCTCTGTCTCTGAAAACGTGAGCCAAGAGACACAGAGAAGTTGCCGGTTAGCTCTGGGGAAGAGAGAAAAATTTACTTAGATTTGGGGTCTGAGATGGCCATTGTGGACTGTCCAGTCAAACGTCTCAATTTGCCCTGGGGAATCCCAGTTGGTCTCAGGTTAATTATGACTAGGGCCTCATTTCACTCTCATGAGTATTCGGATTTGGATGAAAAACTATTCAATCACTTTAATTATGGACCATAATAGGGTGTAGAGTGGGAGATGGGAAGGGATGAGAGAGAAGGTGGGGTCAGGCCTGGAAAAGCCCTGTGGGCCAGGCATAAGAGTTTTGACTTCTATGGTGAAGACTATGGGGATTTTTAACATGGAAAGTACAAGATCAATGTCTGCCTTTACAAAGATCATTCTGATAAAGTGTGGACAGCTGATGAGAGACGGGCTAAAGAGCTGAAGGCGATCAGCTGGGAGGCTGAACACTCCAGGCAAGACAGGGTGGTCTGAAATATACCAAGTGACTTGTAGAGATGAGAAAAGCAGATGTATTCAAGGGCTATCCAGGAGGAAGATTTGAAAAGATTTTGGAGACTGATTAGATTTGGGGGAGGAGGGAGAGAAAGGTGTTAAGGGTGAACAATGATGCATTTCTGCAGGAAAAGCCTGCTGGCGGCAGGAATGGTGAGTGCTGCTTTGAACGTGTTGGTTTTGAAGGCCATCAAAGTGGCGACTGAGTGATCAGGGTGTAATTAGGGAGATGCTGAATGGGGAGTGGTTGTTGGGGGTGGAGCGGGGGCGGGTAGCTTCATTCGTGGGAGTGGAAAGATCACACAGAGAAGATGGGTAGGGTGAAGAGCCGGAGGCGGGAGTGAGGACAGGTGAGGATAACACCCAGAGCTGTCTGTGCGTCTGCGTCTCATGCTTTGCCTTGCATTCTGCTTGTTCTTCTTCTTGTCATTCCCCACCACAGACTGTACTGGGTTTGAGGCCTGGCACCTTTTAAAGGTTGAATCATCTCCCACAGTGCCTTTGTGTAGCAGGTTGCTTGTATATATTTGGCACTAAATGATGGAAAATTTTTAAAGGCCTGTGAGATTGACCACCAGGAGATCACTGATAACCTCAGGAGAGCATTTTCCCAAGGTGTGTTGGGGCAGATGCCAGACTGCAATGGTACATGCAGTACATGGCGGTACATGGCGGATGAAGGAGAAAGAAACCAGTAACTCAAGCTATAATCTGGGCTGCCTCACTTTCCACTAGTCCATCTTCTCCCTCTTCACTCTGAAGGCAGTATAGTTTTTAATTATTCTTGAAAGAAGGGCTTGAGACATTTAATCATTCGGGAGCCGCAGGTGCAAATGGGGGAGTCAGAATGTCTGGTATGTTTTCCCCTTAAGTCCAATGCTGCTAGAAAAACGACAGTGATAGGAAGCACGGTACTATGTTTGAATCCCAGCTTTGCACTTGGGAAGGGCACCATTTAGGTAGCTCAGAATAATTTGGAATTTGAAATCAGATCAGATTTCAAATTGGGGCCAATATCTGGCTCTGTTATTTACTTCCCTAATAGTTTTGCAAACTTTGTAAAGTTTCAACATCTCTGACTCTTGAGTTACTCATCAGGAAAATGGGGATGATAATGAATATCTTTCAATTTGCATAGCTAATTCAATGGGTGGTAGAAACTGAAGCTCACAGAGGTTTTATATAACATTCCCATGTCATTTGACTAGTATGTGACAGAGCTGGGATTCCAACCCAGAGTTCATCAGTTTTGATGTTTTTGTACTTTCTAGGGCGCTCTGCTGCCTGACACATGACCTCAACTCTTCTTTGGACTGAAGCAAGGCATAAATAACTCGATAAATGCCTGGATCAAGAATATGCAAAGTTCCCTTCCCTACCCTCATTGTCCTTGGGACCTTAAGAAATTACCCACCCACACCCCACCCCCGACTCCACCATTATCGCTGAAGTTTCTCATTAAACGGGTAGAAAATTGTATGACCTACTGCATAGGCTAATTGTGAGGGTTAGACTAGTTAATGTCAGCGAAGGTACCCAACAGAGTATTCACATGGTAAGTGCAAATTAAATGGTAACTAAAGCTGATTTCAACTTTGAGATTGGTGTTAACTCTTCTAACAAGCTCTGCTGATAGTGACAGTAATTATAGTGATGGAGGCGGTTGTAGTAGGAGCAGCATTAGCTAACATTTGTAGAACACTGGGAAATCTTCAAGTGCCAGAAAATAACTCTCATTTAAATAATCTCATTTAAATTCACAACAGCTCTCTTAACAGATGTCATTATTCCTATTTTTACAGATTAAGATAGAAAGGCATAAAGAAAGAGGATAAGTCACTGGTCCAAAGTCATCTAGCCTTATGCGATAAAACAGGGGTCAAATCCAGGGCTCAGGGTATTAGTGAAGTCTCCACCTCCAGTAGACGCCAACACGTGAACCCCAAGGTGTGGTCAGAATTTATTCCCATGAAGAGTCTTATGAGCTAAAAAGGAAATAAAAAGGCACTTTCCAGGAAGCACCATGACTGCTGAAGAGGCAGACCCAACTGGCTCGCTGGCTCTGCTTCTGGGAGCTGACCCTGGGCTTTCGAGGACAGTGCTAGCAGCTGGGACAGAGGTGAGGGCATTGTCACCAAGCCGTCATCTCTCAGTGGCTCCCCAGCCCCAGCCTGCGCTTCTGTGGCCTCCTGGCCTGCCAGCCCCCATTGCTGAGGCCAAGGGGAAGGAGAGAGAGACCTGGGCTAAAGGCTGGCAAGAGACATAGTCAGAAGGGAGAAAAGTGGAGCAAAAAAACCTGCTGAGGGGGCCTGGCAGGGAGGCTGCCAGCCTGCTCATCTGTATGCTCCGGGGTGAGGCCTGCAGTGGAAGACACTGCCTGGGCAGAGTCATTTGGACGTGGGCAGTGAATCAACCAAACCCCATGGGCACCAGTTCGGGGCTTCTGGGGACTCAGATCCCATTCCCTGCTTGCCCTATCCTCTGCCCCAGCAGTGGGATGGGCCTGTGTGTGTGTGTGTGTGTGTGTGTGTGTGTGTGTGTGTGTGGTGTGTTCCCACATTAAAGAGGCAGAAAAGATGGAAGGCCCAGCGTCCGTCCCCAGCAGGAGCTCAAGCCCAGGACTGTGTCCTCTCACTTTCTCCCTGTAGCTGCTCTAAAGTCCTCTCCCCCAGATTGTTGGCAAAGCTGCAGAACTTCTGATTCAGTGACATTTTACAGGATCACTGTGTTCTTTCTTCAGAGCCATTTGAGATAGAACTGAGAACAGGAAGCCCACTGTCTCAGAGAACTGGACCAAGGATGGTGCTCCCCAAACAACGGAGGGCTTCAGGGAGTCGGAGCAGTGGGGGAGCAAAGGCAGGAGCCAATACCCCTTGTGTTCCAGGCTGGCATCAGGTACTGTCACACGTTGTTTTTTCTTTTAGTCCCCTCAGTAATATCAGGAAGTGGGTAAAATTGTTCCCATTACAGGGAGAGGAAGTTGAAGCTAAGAGGGAGAAAAGTGATTCACCTAAGGTCATTCAGTGAGTAGGAGGCCTAAACGCTCTTTAACACCAGTCTTTT